>NC_133409.1:17040000-18290000 GCF_049350105.2 Macaca mulatta | reverse complement strand
GTATCTATTCATGCTCCCTTATTATTCCCTCATGTATTGTAGAATACTAATTTTCTCAAATATTCAAATATAATTTATATTGGATTGCATTGAGTTTACAAATTAATAGATAAGAATAATTGATATAAACATCTTTTTTCAGATTATCTTTTTTCTTTTTTTTGAAATATTGAAATTTTATTCATGGAAGTGTTTTAGACTCTTGGTTAAGCCAATTCCTTATAATATTGTGGCTATTGTAAACAATTATTTTTTAAACTGTTTTTCTAATTAGTTATTGCTGTTAAAAAGAGACACTTGGTTTTCAAAATTCGACTTAGTACTCACCAACTCATTTCCTACCTACATTTTATAGCTATCTTGTTCACATTTGATTTTATTCATTAATTCAACTAACATTTAGAGTCTAGTTTGCACCAGGCACTTGGGGGCAGATTAGAAAACAGAATGCTGTCATGGAGATTATATTCTGCCTGCCTCATGAGTACAAACAATAAATATAATAAAAAATAAATAAATAAATAAATAAATAAATAAATAAATAAATAAATAAAGTAGTATATAGAAGTGGAAAGTGCTCTAGGAAAAGGAAAAGCAGTGTAAACGGAATTAGAATTGTGGGAATTTGTGGTCCCACTTGAGAGGTCAGAGTTGGCTGGCCTCTATATTAAGAGAAGATGGCATTTGAATAAAGACTTAAATGAGGCCAGGCACGGTGGCTCATGCCTTTAGTCCCAGGACTTGTGGAGGCCGAGGCAGGTGGATCATTTGAGATCAGGAGCTCAATACCAGCCTGCCCAACATGGTGAAACCTCGTCTCTACTAAAAATAAAATAAAATAAAAAATTAGCCAGGCGTGGTGGCAGGTGCCTGTAGTCCCAGCTACTCGGGAGGCTGAGGCAGGAGAATTGCCTGAACCTGGGAGGCGGAGGTTGCAGTGAGCTGAGATAGTGCCACTGCACTCTAGCCTAGGCGACAGGGTGAGACTCTGTCCAAAAAAAAAAAAAAAAAAAACTGAATAAATTAGCTACATAAACATCTGAGGGAAGAGTCTTCCAGGAAGGGCATCAGCCAGTACAAAGACCCTGGCAGTCATCTTGAGTATAGGCTCAAAAGGCAAAAAATAATAATAATAATAATAAAAGAAAGAAAGAAAGAAAAGAGGAACAGGACTGTCAATGAGCAGATTATTTCAATAATCCAGAGGAAAAATGAAAAATAATGGCTTAAATCAGGATGGCACCAGTGAAGCTGCTGAGAAAGAGCTGGATTTTGGATATATTTAGAAAATTTTACATTTTTTTTAAAGCAAGATTCTTGTATCAATCTCTATGAAGTCAGAAATTAAATTTTTAAAGATGTAATCTGTTTTTACAAGGATATATTCATAAGGATAAATGCAACTTAATTAACTAGGGTAAATATAATTTCACAAGGATAAATACAATTTAATTAAATTGGTTATTAAAATAACAAGCAGTACAGGATGAAACCAGTTTGGTGGCTCACGCCTGTAATCCCAGCACTTTGGGAGGCCGAGACGGGCAGATCACGAGGTCAGGAGATCGAGACCATCCTGGCTAACACGGTGAAACCCTGTCTCTACTAAAAAATACGAAAAAAACTAGCCGGGCGAGGTGGCGGGCGCCTGTAGTCCCAGCTACTCGGGAGGCTGAGGCAGGAGAATGGCGTAAACCTGAGAGGCGGAGCTTGCAGTGAGCCGAGATCCGGCCACTGCACTCCAGCTTGGGCCACAGAGCCAGACTCCGTCTCAAAAACAACAACAACAACAACAACAACAACAAGAACAAGCACAACTGATCTAAGTTTGTGTTATTACTGGAGACATATATATACTAGCATAATGCAAAGTTACTTTCCAACTGAATTTTAATGTGCCCTGGGCAAAAGCCAAAAGTTTTACAGAAGAAATGGAGAACATTGGTTAGTCTAACAAGGAAGCCAAGTGGGGATGAATTCAGAGGGTTTCCCTTTCTCTGCCAGTCTCTGTATGCACATATGTAAGGACATAGGTATGCGTAGTCCATTTAACTCCAGAAAGAATTTACCCCAGGTTTATAAACATGGAAAGCATAACAAGGTAAAATGTATTTTGAAGTAAGTAGATGGGAAAAGCAGGTAATAAGGGAAAATACAATCTGGAAAGATACCATAAAGACAAGAAATCTGGTTCTAGCTTTTAAGCAGGTTAAATCGTCACATTAAAAATCCTTTAGGCTGATCCCACATATAAATAATAAACTAACTACACTTTTGGGTTACTTGATGCTAATATTTCTTTCTTTTTTTTCTTTTAGAAATACATTTTAACTGTATGCCATTTAGTTAAGTATTTAGTCAAGGGTCAAGATGTGTATTTATATATAGCATATAGTATACATAAATATATACTATATGCTATATATAAATACATACTATGAATGTATAATATATTACGTTAACTGGTGGTATTTATAATAATGACCACATAGTTCCCTTCAAAGTTTACGTTTTTGTCTTTTTAGGTTGAATTTCAGTGCTTAGTTTCAATTAACAATGGGTATTCTGTAGACTATTTTCCTCTTTGACTTCCAGGAAGCTCAGGGGTGATTGCTGGGGATTTTCTTAATTTTTTTTTCTGTAATAATAATTTTATTTATTCTCAGACCTTCATATTATTTGGCTCTTCTATTTTTAAGTTTTGAAATAATTTTGCTTCATTTTATTTGCGATGCGAACACTTCTAATTCTTTTTAAAAATTTCGTGTGTGTGTGTGTGCACATGTGAATTAACTAATTTATAATTCCTTTCCTTAAAATTAATAAAAATATATCTTCAGCAAAATATATGGAATATACTTTTAAGATTATAGGAGTCAGGACTGTAATGTAGATTTCAGGAACAGAGATTGAAAAGGAATCAGACTACCTGTTGCCCATCAGGTCTGTTTCTCTTTCTTCCTACTGTGACTGGCTTCCTCTGCTTCCTGGACCCCCATGCTAGATGCAAAAAGTCTATCTCAGGTCCTTAGACCAACAGCTTTTGGGACAAACCACCCAAGAGGACTGACCTCAGTCCTCAGTTTCTCTCTTTCTTTTTAAAATTACATAAAATAAGAATTTGATTTGAAAATATTTATCAGGCACTTACTGTGTTCCAGAAGACAGTATTCTAGCTTCCTGATTCTGGGGATGTAAACAACATTGTTTATGGCTGCAGAGGAATAAATACCTTCCTGCGTAGCTCTATGTCCAGATTGTCAAAAGATGGGTAGATAGCTGAATATCTCTTCACATACAAAATTTAGGGTGGTATATATGTTTCTGTACCCTATACACGTTCCCACATTATATACATGCATATACATTCCTGTTTACATTGACATTCTCTATGAAAGTAGGTCAAGCAAGAATATTGATGAACTAATAAAATCATGTTTTATTTTCAAAATAGCTAATACTTACAGAATGCACAATTACAAGCTTATTCTTCTATTTGCATTATTCCAAAAATGTGTGTATTAAAACAAATAAATAAATAAAACTGCAATGATTTTAAAGCTGGATTTATGTTTATTAGTGAAAAGTGACTTCAGTTCTTAGCCCAGCTGGGCCTCTGAGACAGCCCAGATGCTGGGTCACTGTTCAAAGGCTGCAGCCCATCAGAGGTCAAGGTGTGCTGGCCTCCTCAGGCACCAGAGCCGCAGAGGAGACAATCCAGATGCTTTGGGAAGCAGGAACCTGGAATTCCTTCATGGGAGGTACCAGCAGGTATTTCCTAAAACGGAAGGGCAGGGGAGTACATAAACACAGGTCTTGCTCTGGGACAAATCAAGGAGTAACATGAGCATGTTTAGCTTGGTGTTGGTCTTAGCTGAAGAGGAAAGGTGGTCAACCGTCTCCGCGGTACTTTAGTGTATTGTTCTAGCTGATGATGTGGTCATTTTATCAATAAAGTAAGTAACTCGGTATAAGCACATATTTGATTTCTCATTTCAAGACAAAATATTTAAATATTGACTACTCGTTTGATTTAAAACATTGAACATTATAATTTTAGCAAATTAATTTTAAATATTTAATGTCTAATGTTAATGAAGGGGGCGGCAGGGGAAATAATAGGCCCAAATAGGTGCCCCCCTAGGCAGTACAGTATAATATTAATACAATTGATTTAGTTAGACAATCTCAAGTTCCTATTTAAAAGTAATTTGTAGCCTTCTTTATGAAAATCGTGGTGTTTGACAAATGTAACCTTTTCCTTTGCAGTTTCTGCCCAAGAATTCCAAGCATTTCACATATGAAATAAAAATGAAAGAACACTCACATGAACACTAAGGAATGCTCACATACACACCCAAAGGGAAGAAGGATGTACACATACCATCAGTTTGATTGAATTGGTAACCAATTTGGTGACCAAATGAGACTCGTGAGATTCATTATTTACTTTCAGTTTAATATCTAGTGTGGATTAATTGAATACATTTTTCACTCAAGTTGGTTAATATCACTAATATAGGCAGTCATTTTATTTAGGCCCCCTAAGTCACACTCCCTCGCTTGTGAGATGGCGAGGCCTTGACTTTCATCCTTCATAATACCCTCTGTCATCAGGAAACGCTCTGTCTTTCCTGTCTGGGGTTGTATTATTCCTTATTATTGGTCATCATGAGTTTGTAGAAGTTAATGCAGCACTTTTGAAAAGAAGAAAAACAAATGACGGAATCTCCCCATATTTGATCAGGATGTAATCTAACTTCTGCCAGTAAAGCTCCTGTATCAGACAGGACAGGTATTTTATTTGGTGGTGATGGCATTTAATTCGGATCATTTGCTTTCCATTAAGTAGTGCATATAAAACTGAGCAATGGAGATTTTTACTTGCAGGCTGTGGTGTGATACCTTGGATAATGGACACACCGACAAAAGTTAATGAAGTTCAAACTCCTAGGCAAATAGAGTTTAGAAGGGAAGGTGCCTTTTCAAAGCAAGATTGAGGCTGTCACTCAACACTATCAGCACTAATTGGTGGACTAAATATCTAAGTCAATCAGAATCTAGTCCCTAGGAAAGCAGAGAAAGAAACAGGTAAGAATTCAGAAGTTTCTTGAAGTCAAAAAATGGCGCTTGCTGGCCGTGCGTGGTGGCTCACACCTGTAATCCCAGCACTTTCGGAGGCCAAGATGGGTGGATCACAAGGTCAGGAGTTCAAGATCAGCCTGACCAATATGGTGAAACTCCGTCTCTACTAAAAATACAAAAATTAGCCAGGCATGGTGGCGGACACCTGTAGTCCCAGCTACTCGGGAGGCTGAGGCAGGAGAATGGCATGAACCCGGGAGGCGGAGCTTGCAGTGAACTGAGATCGTGCCACTGCACTCCGGCCTGGGGGACAGAGCGAGACTCCGTCTCAAAAAAAAAAAAAAAAAAAAAAAAAAAAATCCCTTGCTGTCAAAGTCAATTTAATTCAAGCAGGGAAACAATCCATCTGGTATTATAATTTATTTTAAAATTATGGGAAAATTGTCTTTTCTCCTATTACTCCCTAAACAGTAAGTAGGCTTTTAATTCTCCTTTCTAAAATCTTGGTTAACAAACAATAAGAGCTTGAGAGGATGCACAGTTTGTTTTCAGTGTCTCTCTTTTTTACCCTGTGAGTGAAGTAATATTATTTCTGAAAGCTGGGGGAGAATATTGCAATGAAATTTATTGGTGATGGTTTTTGGGATAAAGAAACCTTCCAACAGCAGAGCTTTTTATATCTGTAACACAATGGAAGGCTTTGGTTTGATTTTCCCTGTCACATATGCCATTGTTGTCTATTCATGAATAGCCTTGAACTCCTTCTGCAAGAAGAACACCACTTTAGATAGATACTTTATGAACTCATAGTGCAGGCAAAATCTCCAGGATGGGGGATAATATGCAGTACCACACAGATTGTGTTGTTTTCACAGTTTGCTGTTGTGTTTCTTAGTAATTCACATTGAACATGGAATACGGGATATTTTGAAGTGATATATATTCATCAAGAAGATGAGCTGCAGCAAAGTCGATCTGTTTTGCTATGTTATAGTAAGTGATGAAAGATTTAGGCTGAAAGGGACTGTGTATTATTTCAAATGAGGAAACGAGGAATGAGAATAGATGCTAGATGTGCAAGTACTGGTTCAGTTTCCATAAGCTGTAGAAAATAAATTCAGTTTATTCAGAAATTCCTTCATTCCGTCAAGATAGTAATTCTTAGAGTTCGTTATCAGTGTCTCTTGTGCCCTCTTCATCCCACTGTCCCCTATCCAAGGTATATGTGGAGCTACTTATTCCTATTTGGGTTCCTTTTTTGACTTTCCATTGATTACTGGGAAAGGTAAAGGTCCATTTGAAAGGTAAGAATTGTTCCCAGCTCTTCTATAGGAATGCAGCATCTTCAGTCTCCTCAGCCTCTCCTATTAATCTCCCGCCTGGCTTTCACCTAAAACAGATAAAGAAGGGACCCTTCAGAACTCTTTTGTTTCAGTCTTTGGCACCTCCAGTGCCCCAGCTAGATTGCAGATTCAACACCATCTTCCCTCCACCTTCGCTTTAGGATCAGAAGTGAACAAATAATTTCGGGACTGGAAGATTAAAGAAGAAACTTGGGAGCCCTAACTTCTAAGTCTGGGTGCAGGTGAAGGCTTAAGGAGATCAGGGCAGAGATAAGATGGCCTAAGAAGAGAAAATATGACTTGGGTACAGATAACTCGTCTGAGAAGGCCAGGAGGAATTTCTAATCCAAGAGGGGAAGTAGGGAAAGAACTAGAGCCAATGATGGATCTAGTTGTCTCTGCATCACCCTTTGTATTAATGAAGAAATCCCTGTCTCAATGATAAAACAAACAATAAGAAGATAATCAAGAAAATGACAAATTAGTAATGTTTTCCAGGACAAACACCATAATGCCTTTCAAATGTGCATCATCACTGTCCACTTAGAAAAAGACCTTCTGAGAGCTGCTGGTGAACTTCTCTGCCCTCATAAGGGACCCAGTCTCCTCCCTTCTCCTTGATTTCCTAATAACAATTAGGCAGTGTGTGTCAAAGGCCTTAGACTGGACATCATTTTAAAAACTCTGTAATTTTTATGTCTTAAAGAACTTAGGTGTAGTGGTTGCAGAAGAATTCTCACTTTCCTACTTCCTGCATGGAAGTGATTCAAATGAAAGTCTTATTTCCAGTTTTGATTGTGAGGTCTCTTATTTCCTCATTATTAACTATATTTACTTCCCCAGAACTAAGAAAGGTTTTGGAGGAAAATTAATCATCAGAATGCCCTAATGTTAACATATTTCCATAGAGAAGAAACAAAAAGAAGGGATAGAAAAAGGAAGGGAGGAAGGAAGGGAGGAAGGAAGGGAGGAAAGAAGGAAGGAGAGAAGAGAAGAGAAGGGAGGAAGGAAGGAAAATGGAGAACAGGCATGGAAGAGCAGATCCACTGTACTGACTGCTAAGTATGTTTAAATACATCATTCCCTTTGAATCTTTGTAAGACTCCTAAGCTAGATGTGATTCTCCCAGTTTTACAGACAAGGGAACAAAGACTTGGAAAAATTTTAAAAATTTCCCAGGGTCATAGATAGTAAAACCAAAGGAAAGAAGGAGAGGAAGAGAATCAGAAAATGGTAGTTGGTCTGACTGCAATGTCCAAAATTGACCTTTTCCAATAATTTTAGAAGGTGACACGATTATTGAAAGACTATTGTGAAAAGCTATTAGAAGAAGCTGAATGAAATTGAGGGATTCCCCAGTAGTCACAAGACCCGGGAGAAGTTATAGGGGAGAGGCTTGTAAGGCTCTAACAGGTACTCAGTACGCAAGGGTAAAATAAGTGACTCCTGCTCCAGCAGCCCCCACAAGCAAGACCCTCGCACCCTCCACACCACACACACACACACACACACACACCCACACCCAGGTATCAGCATGCATGTCGGTTTTGAGGTGATTTGGAACAGAGACTGCATGTCTAATAAGAAAGTGTACAAAGAATAGTGACTGCAGGTAGGCTGGCTACATAATTTGCAGGGATGCTTGTATAAAAATTATTAAGAATTTTGAAACAGTGATAGCAGAGCTTTAAACCAAGTACAGTTTTTCCGAGCATGAGGTCCTGTGCAGCCGTGAGCTGACCCTGGATGCAAGTGATTTTGACAGATGACAACTGCTCTCAAGAACTGAGAATGGCTCTGCCAGTTCTTTCCTCATCTAGGTGAGAATACAATCCACAATCTGTATTTCCACCTTTATCAACCATTGTCTTAATCCTCTTCCCTACTACACGGAGAGGTGATGTCATGAGATCTGGCCTGAGGCCTCCATCCTTGCTCCTTTATCCAGCCTTTCTGGCTGACTTACTTCTTTTCTTTTCTGTTCTTTTCTCTTGTTTTCTTTTCTTTTTTTCTTTTTCTCTCTCTTTCTTCTTTTCTTTCTTTCTTTCTCTTTCTTTCTTTCTTTCTTTTTCTTTCTTTCTTTCTTCTTCTTTCCTCTCTCTCTCCTTCCTTCCTTTTTTCCTTCCTTTTTCTTTACTTTTCTGTTTTCTCTCCCCTCCCCTCCCCTCCCCTCCCCTCCCCTCCCCTCCCCTTCCCTTCCCTTCCCTTCCCTTCCCTTCCTTTCTGAGACAGTTTTGCTGCTATTGCCCAGGCTGGAGTGCACTGGCATAATCTCAACTCACTGCAACCTCTGCCTCCTGGGTTCAAGCAATTCTCCTACCTCAGCCTCCTGAGTAGTTGGGATTACAGGCCACCATGCCCAGCTAATTTTTTTTGTATTATTAGTAGAGACAGGGTCTCACCATGTCTGCCAGGCTGGTCTCGAACTCCTGATCTCAGGTGATCCTCCCACCTCAGCCTCCCAAAGTGCTGGGATTACAGGTGTGAGCCACCATGCCTGGCTGACTTATCCCATTTCTCCCTATTCTTAGTTGCTTATCTCAAAATCCATTTTCTCTATAAAATTTTCTGTTAAAACTGGCAATTTGATAACTTCCCATCTGATCTCACACTGTTTAATCTGTATATTTAGCCCCTAATGGTGTTTAATTTAGCAGTTTGTTTGTTTAACTTGTTTTATGTCTAATTATTTGAGGTGTGAGACTTCTGTATCCCCCAAATGATGTGTATTTCTTGGAGGCTGGGATTTTACAAAATATTCAGTACTCTGGGAATGAGGCGAAGGGAGTAAAGGCACTGCGGGGCTGGGCTTCCTCCCTCACATCTTCAACAGGCTTCCGGGGCGTGGGGAAATGCCAGTGTGTGCAAGTTTCTATGGCAGTGTCCTGACCTGAATGTCGCTAAAAGAATTGCTAAGTGGTCTCTCGTAGGAGTGGAGCTGATTTCCCCAGAGCTGCCCCTCTCAGTGTGGTCCACTGTGAAAACACAGTGAGAGCTAATTGTTTTCTGACAGATTTATAATTCCACTAAATCAATGCCACCATTTAGACCAGATGGAAAGCTGTGGACCAGACTGGCGAAAAGAAATACGGGCTTCCACTTTTCCTTTTCCCTTCTTTTAGAGGACAAGTAGCCATGGAGGGAGTCACAGGTAGGTGGGAACTTGGGTGTGCTGGTATCGCCACATGTGGGATGATGGGGGCGTAGTGATCCTATCTTGCCGTATGTGTGAATATATGTTTAATGTATTAGGCAACAATACTGTGGTGCACATTTATTTGTATTCTTTTCCAGATACCACACACTGAAGGCATTACAATAGCTATTCAGCTGTACAGCTACTTATAATTATACACAGCTTAAATCTCTCTGAGCCACTCTCTCCCTGCTGCAGCCTATAGGAAGCAAACATATAATACATTTGGTTCTCCCCATGCATTTTGACAACTTTAAAAAGGCATCAGGATAATGTTTGCATGCATTATGTAGCTAGAAGAGTGAAAACCCCATTACAAGATCTAAAATTACTAGATTCTTTTAAAGTGACATAAATCAAGCCCATTTGACATCACCATTTCAGGCACTTATGTTGCAGGCACCAGGAAGAGTATGCAAATATAAATGGTGCATTTTAGTGACAGAGAGGGTGAAGCCTCAAACAGAAAGATTTAGAATGCAGCTACATTTGATACCCAAAGATATAAAATACTCTTCCTCTCTTGGTGGACACAAGTGAGTGTCTTGGGCTATTTTAACTGTCAGTGATCATAATAGCTTCATGGTGTCCTATTGATCTGTGTGATTAATATCCTTATCTAATGGAGTGCAGACCGTATTGGATGTTTATAACCTCCACACCTCTTCCCAACACTAATGTGGGCTTGGCTGTGTGTAACAGGGCTATAATTCCCCCATAAGCTCCCAGGGCATCCTAACCTGCAAGTGATGCTACTGTGATTTAGTAATGCCATCAGTGATCTGGGGCCAAATTATCTTTACATGGGCAGTTGTTAGTTGTTTATAATCTACTTTGTTAAAATTTTAATGATAATGGAAGATCATTCTCCTGCTTTGATGGTACATTTTGTTTGTTTTTAAAAGGTGAAAGTATCTGTTTAATTCTTTAAGACAACTTTTACTGGTAGCTTTACTGTCTTAAAAGTTCAGATTGTAAAATAAACTATTCTAGAAGTGTATGGTTTCTTAATAGAACATAAAATCTGAAAGCCAACTAATTTGTATAAAAATATCGAGGTATATAGCCTCTGGCATAATCTATTTAAGATGATCTTGGTCTGAATTTTCTTTCTTTCTTTTTTTTTTCTTTTCTTTTTTCTTTTTTTTTTTTTTCCTTTTTCTTTGTTTTTTTTAGAGATTGGATCTCACTCAGTTGCCCAGGCTGGAGTATAGTGATGTGATAACAGCTCACTGAAGCAGCCTCGACCACCCGCCCAGGCTCAAGTGATCATCCCACCTTGGTTTCTTGACTAGCTGGAGCACCACTGCCCTGGCTACTTTTTTGTATTTTTGTGTTTTTTGTATAGACAGGGTTTCACCATGTTGTCCAAGCTGATCTTGAACTTCTGTGCTCGTGTGAGCTGCCTGCTTCGGCCTACCAAAATGCTGAGATTACAGGTATGAGCTACTACATTTGGCCTGAATTTTCTCAATATTTCTGTTATTTTACCAAAAATGTATGTGAACATCAATTAAGGGTGTGTGTGTGTACATGTGTGTGTATCAAAGAGAGATTTCCCAGTACCAGATACTGAGATCATCTTTATTTCAAAATACATTTTTGTAATATAAAGTGGAAAAATTAAGTAACAAAATACCCCTTCAGCTATTGTTTCTTATTAAAATTAAATATGCAAATTACTTTCATTGTTTTAAGAGAAAAGATGCTGCATTTATTTCTACAGTAATTTAGCTCATACTTTCTTTAATATTTCATTTGTCTTGCCGTAAGCAAACAAAAACTGACATAAGCTCTGAGTGTACACATTTGCATATGTGCATACACGCATGTGTATGAGCATGAATTTTATGTATCTGTGTGTCCCTGCATATTTTTACATGTATACTAGTGTATGTTTGTGTGCATGGGCATTCATGTGGGCCTTTGCGTGTGTGCATGTTTGTGAATATATACATGTGTGTAAATAGGCAGTTTGTGTAGACCACATATTAGGTTAATTTTCAAGTCAACATAAATTCACTGAGCATATACATATGTTCCTAGCATTTAGTGAGACACACACGTATGTCCCTAGCATTTAGTGAGACACACATGATCCAAAAATGAGTATGATCCTTTTTTAGACCTTAAAAATATCAGAGCAAAACAGGAGAGCTAACTTTGGATACAAAGAGTAAAATTTTATTTTAAAGTAATAAAATGCATGTTTTACTAATTTAATGTATGAAGCACTTAGCAGATAGGATGGGCTTACACATTCAGAGAAAGGATAGACAATCAATAGAGGAAGATCATGATGATATGTGAGAGAGTATTGAAACTTAAATAGAAGTTTGCCCTTTAGAGAAAGGCAGGAGAAGGTAAATTAGAATAAAGAGAGCAGAGTGAACAGACAAATGGAGTTGTGACAGCCGATGCTGTGTTGGAGCAATGGTTATTTAAATGTTAGGAGCATAGGAAACATGAAAAGAGACAGGAAATTAAGATTGCCTGAGTGCCTACTGCAACACAGGGAAACATGGTGGTGGAAAAGGTGGGTTTTGTCACTGAATTGTCCACATGTGACTCTCATCTCTTCCTTTTACTAGCTGTGTGATTCTGTGCAAATAACCTCTCTGAACCTTGGTTTCTTTTTGTGATGGTAACTACAGTGAGGAGTCATTGAAATGATAAACTTAATACAATGACTGGTATATAGTAAGCATTTAAAAAGGAGTATTTAACTGCTATCTTGTGCTTGTCCTGGAGATAATATTGATAGTTAAAAGTCGTTAAGCTTCCTACATCACAGATAAATACATCACGCCATTTAATTTTTACAATAGCTATTTGACATGATTACTATTAGTATCCCCACTTAGAGATGAGGACATCTAAAAAAAGTAAATTCGTATAGTCAAGTTGTTCCAAACACACTTAAAAGTTTTTCAATAAACTGAATCGAGTATTCATTTTTAAAATTTAAGTTATAATTAATTAAAATTGAATAAAATAAAAACTTCAGTTCCTCAGTCACACCAGTCATATTTTAAGAGATCAACAGCCACAGGGAAGACGGGTAGTTACCCCACTGGGCAGTGCAGAACAGGGGAATGAGACTATCGCCAGATCATTCAGGTCATGTAAAGCTCATAAAGGATTTTGTCTTTATTCCAAAATCAATGGGCCCCACAGAAGAGTATTAAGCATGGGGTGACACGAAGAGGTTTAAAATGTGAACAGATCACTCACAGGCAGTGTGGAGAATGTTGATAAATAGGAATGCCAATGCTACAATTTAGGCAACAGATCATGATAATTTGGATAAAGGTGTTGATGGAGATAGAGAGAAGTTCATGGATTCAATAAATACTTAAAGGAAGAAATCTGCAGGAGGAGTTGATGATGGAGTTGAAACAGAGGGAGATACTGAAAGAAGACCAGATTGCAATTGGTTGTTGAATTATCAATGGGTCAAGAATTTAGGCAGGACTTCATGAGGATGGCTTGTCACTGTTTCATGGTATCTGGAATCTCACCTGAAGAAAATCCAATGGCTGGAAATGGCTTGGATGGCTGAATAGATGCCAGTATCTGAGGACTCCTTCATTTGCATGTTTAAAGGCTGGCATGGGATGACTTAAAAGGCTTAGGCTCAGCTGGGGTTGTCTACTGGTATAACTATACGCAGTGTCTACGTGTAGGCTGGGCTTCCTCATGGCAGCCTTAGCGTTGTTGAATTTCTCTCATGGCAGCTTTCCATGAGCATTCCAACAAATAAGGTTGACATTATTCTATATCTAGTCTCAGAAATCACATACCTTCACTCCCACTGTACTATTGGTTGAAATAATCACAAACTCACACAGATTCAAAGAGAGGGTACAGAAACTCCACCTCTCAATGGAAAGAATTTCAAAGAATTTACAACCATGTGGTAAAACCATCTCAGTACAATCTGGGACATTCTCACTTGAAGGTACCCCTGAGTCATCTAAGAGAGGTAGTTGAATACCCTGGTCTGAAGATCGGAGATGAAGTTAGGATGGAGACATACATTTATAAATTGTCTGTTTTGGTGTGGTAATTAAAGTAAAACAGAACTCCTAAGGAGAGAGTCTAGGTGGCTGAGTAGAGTGCCTTGAGGAATTTCAAGCAATGACTTCTCTGTAAAGAAAGAACTCTGCAAGAGGAGCAAAGAAAGTGAAGCCAGAATCTCGGGAGAAAGACAGGAGAGAATCAAGCTTGGAGAGGCAGAAGAAACCTGCAGTTCAGGAAGGAAAGAGTTATTTTAAAACTTCTGTGATGTCAAGAAAGGAAAGGCAGGTAAATATGTCTTGTGTTTATTGACAAGGAAGTCTTTGTTTACCTTTTGAAATTATTTTGTTTTAGAAAGAAAAAAATCTGAATGCAATGCAAAAGATGAGTGGCTGCAGGAAAAGCCTGAACTCAGGAAGAAACTGGGGATTGATCTATTCAAGCCAAAGAGTCGAAATGACACCTTTTTTCCCCCTCTTTTTTTTTCTTTTTTTCTTTTTTTTGAGACGGAGTCTTGCTCTGTTGCCCAGGCTGAAGTGCAGTGGTGCTATCTCAGCTCACTTCAAGCTTCGCCTCCAGGGTTCACGCCATTCTCCTGCCTCAGCCTCCCGAATAGCTGGGACTACAGGCACCCGCCACCTCACCCGGCTAATTTTTTCTATTTTTTAGTAGAGACGAGGTTTCACCGTGTTAGCCAGGATGGTCTCGATCTCCTGTCCTCGTGATCCGCCCGCCTCGGTCTCCCAAAGTGCTGGGATTAAGGGCGTGAGCCACTGTGCCTGGCCTAAAATGACACTTTTAATTGGACTGCAGAGAGCACAAATTGATGAACTAAATGCATAATTTCTCTTTTTTATAGAGATGAACAGTTTCATCTAGTCGTGTGTGTCATATTAAATACAATATTACCCAAAATAAAGAAAATAAAATTCTATACTGGGTTTCTTTCACACAATATTATAGACTGGAAAGATCTAAATATTTGTGTAGATGTAACTAAAATTTTTGTCAGATTTGGAAAAACATGTCTAGCTACTGTGAGTTCATGCTAGATGTAACCACATAAGACTGCTAAAATAGATCAGAATTTTTAGATATGAGAGAAATAGGCTTTCCATATCTAGATTCCATTCTGTCTGAAAATTTTTTATGTAATAAAATACTCCCACAGTTTTAAAAGGAACTCAAAGTTTAGTTACTTAAAACACACACAAACATACAAACACATATACAAATTTAATATTGTGGGACAAAAATATTTCTTCTCGAAAAATGAATATACTTCTAATGTACATATTAGTTTGAAATTTCATACGGATATAGTTATTTATTCAACTGATTTACAATAATTTCATATTCAAATAACAAGAATTTAAAGAAGATTCTAGAAATATGACTACTTCTAAAATTATAACTACATCTAGATTCTTTTAAAATTATTCTTATACAAATATGAAATGATTTTTAATGAACTGGAGTTAGGTGTTTTCGGTTTGAATTACCCAGATACATCCTTCAAATTCCTGCTCCCTTTGTGATGATCGATCCAATCATATTTTTTGTTTTTAAGATCAGTACTGAAAGCTGCTGCTGGATCAATACCAGTTCCAAAGAAGGTTATGATGACTGGATCATGTATCCCACAGTTTCCTTGCTAATATTCACATTTCTGCCAAAACCTGGAAGAGAAGCCATAGAAATAGAAAACAAGAGTTTATTTTTCTGAATAAACTAGCTTCTGTCACAACATAAGCCTTAACACCAGGATTTTCTTAGTGCCAAATCTGCATTTAAGACTTAAAAAGCACAGTTTGGTTTAGTGGAAAAAAATATTAATTGTATATTAAACAAAGTAGTCACATATGTTGCTTTGTATAATAAAAATAGATCAACCATAGGTTAACAATTTTAACCTATCTCCCTGATATGCAGACTCAGTTTCCCTTACTTTCCAATCCCTGTGAAAAGACAGCACTTTTGTCTGATTTTGTAAGAAGAGATATCCCAGGAAAAAGAACTGGTAAAGTACGCATTAATGAAGCTATATTGAGCACTAGTTCTATTTCCGTTTCCTTTTAGTTAAAAAAATGAAAAATCTTTCCTTTTGCTGTTTTCTTTGATAATTTGGCTTCAATGATCTTACTCTTTCTTTCTACTAAACTGCATTTTATCTCTTCACTGTGCCACCGTATTTTTTAAACTTGGCAGTTCACTAGATCTCACTATTCATAACAGATTTATTTATACCTGGTGACTTTTCTATCTGAATAATGCATGTTTTAGAAGATCATTGCATATTAGCATTAATTGTGGAAACAAAAGGCCAACAGGTGGAATCTAATATTGATTTACTTCAAAATAACAACTGATATTCTTCAATGGTGGCCTGCTATTGTGAGAATTTTATGAGCCCTGTATGCAGTGTTTCTGAAATTTGAGTAATGCATTAGCTTATCTCAAAGAAACAGTCTTCTAGACCTATAGTGTTGTTTTATTAGAATGTGACTTACATATATAACATAAAATTTGGGGCCAGGCACGGTGGCTTATTCCTGTAATCCCAGCACTTTGGAAAGCCTAGGCAGGAGGATCACTTGAGGTCAGGAGTTTGAGACCAACTTGGCCAACATGGTGAAACCCCATCTCCACTAAAAATACAAAATTAGCTGGGTGTGGAGGCAAACACCTGTAATCCCAGCTACTGGGGAACCCAAATCCCGAGAATAGCTTGAACCGGGAGGCAGAGGTTGCAGTCAGCCGAGATCTCACCACTGCACTCCAGCCTGGGCAATAGAGTGAGATTCTGTCTCAAAAACAACAAAAAAAGATAATAATAAATAATAAGTAAATAAATAATAACACAATTTGGTATAAATTTACTATGATTATGGTTTCTATACAACAATGCAATCAAAAACTAATCTATGAATTAATACAAAATAATAAGTAAACATAAAGAACTTCTAATTATAGTGAGAAATATAATGCTTTTGATCCATTTTTGTCTTTATTACTATCCATTGACTTTAATCAAGCAAATTCAGAATATGACTGTTGGCATTACAATAGTATCTAAATAGCAATAAATTAAAATTCAGCATAATCTGTCATTCCTCCACAAACAAAATCCTAATGTTTAACTATCTTCATTTCAAGATAAAATTAGCATGTGTAACATTGAAATTTATATTAAATTGGGATGTAATCCAATTATTTCTGGAATCAGAGACTGGAAAATTGTATATGAAGTTGGCTTCAACTCTTGCAAAGTAAGAAAAAAATTATATTTTCAACAAAGTACATCACTGGACTCTTGAAGGAAATTACAATTTATTAGAAATGAATCCTCTCATTTTGCATTTAAAATTTCAAATCCTCGTGAAGCTATTATTTGTCATTAAGCCTTTACTTGACTTGAATATTTTATTTTTTTAAGTTACTGTTCTATTCTCTGTAGTCTAAAAGGATGAAGGCAATGTATTGCGTTTGCACACATTGTCATTTCACCATGTAGAATTGAAGCCTTATTTTATTTTAAAAAATTAAGTTTTTATATCATGGAACTGTCACATGTGGATGTTTCATGCAGTAGATACATTTCATATTTATTTCTAGTAAAATAATTCAATATAAAAACAATAATTTAGCTCAAACCTGCTACTGGTTCCCAGATATATTGATCCCAAATTAAATATACCTATAATCACTTGGCATAAACATGACTGTAAGAAATACAGAAGTGTGTATACCAAGTCTTGTGGTAAAACTGTTCTAAGATGGTGATCTAGATTAATTAGAATAAAGATTTTTAAAAAATCTTTTACATTCAGAAAAGTTTTAGATTTACAGAAAAATTGTGAAGACAGTACAGTACAGGGGGTTCTCATACAACCCAAACCCAGTTTCCCCTTATTAACATGAATGTGGCACGTTTGTCACAATTAACAAACCAATACTGATATCATTATTAACTAAAGTCCAAACCTATTTAGATTGTCTTAGTTTTATCTAATGTTGTTTTTCTGTTCTAGGACCCCATCCAGGATACTACATTGCATTTCATTGTCTTGTCTCCCTAGGTTTCTTTTAACTGTGGCAGTTTTCAAACACTTTCTTTGTCTTTGATGACCTTGTCAGTTTTGCAGAGTACTGGTCAGGTGTCATGTAGCATGCCCTTTATTGGAATTTATCTGATGTTTTTCTCGTGATTAAACTGGGATTATAAGTTTTACAGAGGAAGATACAGGTAAACCACCATTCTCATCACATCATAGCAAGGGTGCATGCTATCAAAATGACTTATCACTGTTAATGTTAACATTTGCTATATTGTTGAGGAAATGTTTGGCATATTTCTCCGTTGTGAAGTTACTTTTCCTCCCATTTTTATACGTTACTTTCTGGAAGGGAGTCACAGTGTGCAGCCCGCACTTAAAAAGTGAGGAGTTATGTGCCACCTCCTTGAACCTAAATTATTTGGAATTCCTCTGTATAGGAAATTTGGTTCTTCTCTCTTGCTTATCTATTTATTAAATCACTTATTTATTTCAGTATGGACTCATGGATAGTTATTTAATTCTTTGGGCTATAATCCAATAATATTTTATTTATCTTGTTGCTCAAATAATTTTAGATTTGGCCATTGGGAGCTTTTTCAGTTGTCCCTGGTATCGCTTGGCATGTTCCCAAAATTATGTGTGTTTTTTTTCTTTCATTTCCTTACTTACTGGCACTACCAGATGCTTCAGTCTAATCTTATATATTTCCTTCCCCAAGCCTACAATCAGCCACTTCTCCAAGGAGCCCAGGGAAACAGTCATGATCTGAACTCTAGATGTGCTTACTGCTACTTGGGTGTCATGGCTTCTAGGCCCCCTCAGTTCACAGAGCAAGGACATATATATGTGTATATGAATTCATACATATATATGTTTAGAAGCATCTCAATATCTAGAGGCTAGAAAAGGCATGAAATGAATTTTCCCCTAGATTATCCAGAAAGAATGCAGTTCTGCTGACTCCTTGATTTTTGCCGTAAGTCATTTCAAACTTCTGATATACAGAACTGTAAAATAACAAATTTGTGTTGATTATGCCACTAAGTTTGTGATAACTGATTACAGCAGCAATAGGAAATGAATACAGATAAAGACAAATGAGACTGAACATGTTTTTGTACACTTATTCATCACTGTTCACCTTCTTTGGTGAGAGGTCTGCTTAGATCTTTGGGACATTGTTAAATTGGGTTGCTTGGTTTCTTGTTGCTGAGTTTTAAGGGTTATTTGTATTTGTTTTAATATAAAACCTTTATTAACTATGTATTTTGTAAATAGTTTCTCACGGTCTGTAACACCTATTTATTCTCTTAATATTGTCTTTTGGAGAGCAATTTTAATAAAGTCTAACTTATCCATTTATCTTTCATAAATTATGTTTTTTGGCATTGTATCTAAAACTGATAAACAAATTCAAATTCATGCAGATTTTATCCTATGTTTTCTTCTAGAAATTTTAGAGTTTAGCATTTTACATTTAGATCTGTGACTCATATTGAGTCAACTTTTGTGAAAGGTTTGTGCGTAGGTTCATCTTTTTGCATATTGATGGACTACCTCCCTGACCAAACTTTAGTCAGGCTCCTCTGATCTTCTCAACTAGTCCTTGAACATCCTCAGATCATGGTTTTTAACACTATTCTCCAATAAAGACAGTTTTATTTCTTTCCAATTTGCATGGTTTTTATTTTATTTCCTGTTAATATTGCACTAACTAGAACTTCCAGTATGGTTTTGAATAGGAGTCGTTCCTTGTTGCTGATCCTAGGGGTGAAGTGTCCAGTTCCTCACCGCTAAATATGTTGTTAACTGTGTGATTTTTTTTTTTTTTTGTAGATTTTTTAAATCACTTGAGCAAATTTCCCTCTGTTTTTAGTTTGCTGGCATTTTTTTGTCATGAATTGATATTAGCTTTTGTCAACTGCATTTTATGCATCAATTGATATAAGCATATGATTTTTCTTTTTAGCTTGTTGATATGTAAATTACATTGATTTTTGAATGTTGAACCAACCTTGCCTACTTAGAATAAATTCCACTTGGTCATGGTATATAATTCTTTTTATATGTTGTTGGATTTAATTTGTAATATTTTGTGGGAAATATTTACATCTTTGTTCATGAGATATATCGCTCTATAGCTTTTCTTTCTTCTTGTTATGTCTTTATCTGGCTTTACTATTGGAATAATGATGGTCTGATAGAATGAATTGTAAGTTAGGATGCTCTAACTTACAGAGAGTTACTTACTCAGACCATAATTACTTTCTCTAATGAGCTGTAAGTTAGGATACTCTAGAAGTCTCTCTCTAATTTTTGGAGGAGATTGTGGAGAAATGGCATTTCTTCTTTTTTAAATGTTTGGTAGAATTCAACAAGAACGTTGTGTTGTAAATGGGGGATTAAGTTACTCTTATAGAGTCTTTAAGAATCATTCCAACATGGCCACGAATATTACTCTCAGGTGTATATGAAAGTGAAATATTTATTTATTTATTTTTATTTTTTTTATTATTTTATTTTTTGAGACGGAGTCTTGCTCTGTCACCCAGGCTGGAGTGCAGTGGCTGAATCTCAGCTCACTGCAAGCTCTGCCTCTTGGTTTCACGCCATTCTCCTGCTTCAGCCTCCTGAGTAGCTCATAGGTCTTAGAGACCAGAGGCATGGCATACCACACAGGGAGCCATACGGGAGGAGCTCCCAAAGTGGACTTAACCAAGCAGGTAGGGAGAAATGGTGGCATAGTGGGGTGGGAGGGAGAATGAATGAGGATCAACCTGTGGGTAAGTGTCCTTACTTACAGTGGGATTTCACAGGCAAAGGACATGAGGGAAATTTGTTGGTGTGTTGAATGTCATTAGGTCATAGGCAGAGGAGGGCAGGAAGTTTTAACTTGTGGTAATGACCAACTTTGTGGCACTGATATACCTAGTCACCTGAGTGGAGTGTTTATAGCCTGTTTGTGGGGACATTGAGGCTTTAGAAAAGTATGAAGTTTGAAAGATTTATGGTGCAGAGACCGTCTAAAATTGGTGCTTTTTGGGGAAATATTAGTAATTATTGATTTAATTTTTCTTAGATACAGGCTGTATTTTCCATTTCTCCTTGTGTGAGTTTTTGATACTTTCTATCTTTCAAGGAACTGGTCCATTTCCTCTAAGTTAATGAATTTATGGACATAGACTTGTTCACAGTATTTGTCTCTTATGCTTGTAACGTCCATGAGATCTGTAGTGATGAAACCTCTTTTAATTCTAATATTGATAATTTGTGTCTTCTCTCTTTTTGACTTGGTTAGCCCAGCTAATTTCTATTTTGATAGTTGTTAAATTAAAAATTCAATTTTCTTAATAGTTATAAGGCTATTTAAGCTATATATTTCCCTTTGTATAAATTGTGATAGGCTTATTTTTTTAAGGAATTGTTTCCTTACCTCTGAGTTGTCAAATTTACATTTGTGGAGCTATTTGCAGTATTTGCTTATTATTATTATCATTGTTATTATTTATGTCTTCAGGGTCTTAGTGAATATTCTCTTGTTTTATTCCTGATACCAGTAATATGCATCGTCTAATTTTTTTCTTTGTTAGTTTTGTCAGAGTTCATCACTTTTCTTGAATATTCCAAAGAATTTGCTTCTGTTTTTGTTGTTTTCTAGTTTTCCTGTTTTCAATTTCATTAATTTCTTCTCTAATTTTTATTATTTACTTTCTTCTGCTTATTTCGTTTTTTTTTTAATTTTTCTTTAGTTGTGTATAATAGAATCCAGGTTATTGATTTTATATCTTTCATCTTTTTATTGTATAGATTTAGTGTAAATTTCTCACTAAACACTGTTTTACTGTACACAAATTTCTGATAAGTTGTATTTTCATTTAATTTAAAATACTTTAAGGTTAGAATGACACTTTTGAAATATTAAAATTGCAGTGCAGAAACAAACATTTTGCATAGAGATACTTTTGGATTTCTGAGAGTACCCAAGGGTTTGCAGTCTCCATTTTGGGCTGTCCTAGAGTACCCAGTAATGATACTTTCTCATGCTACCTACTACAATCTGTTTCGCTGACAAGTTGAAAGTTGGACAACTATGTTCAGAAGGACATACCACTGTGATTTCAGCAAGACCAGAGAATTTAAACTGTGTTCCAATGCTTAATGGCAGAAAAATTTCTCCTTCTAAAGGAAACCATTGGTTAAAATGGTCAAAGAGGTGAAATCAACAATTTTGTGCCAAACAGCTTCAAGAGGAAACCTACTCCATGAGAAATCATGATAGAATCAGATTTTCTAAGTCCCCTAATCATCCCTGAAGTTTGACTTATTCATCTTTTATGCTTCCTCCATGCCCTAGTAAAAATTTATAAACTAAGTATTGTATCCACAAAAGGACATATATTTATCTAGCACTTACCATATGCCTAATCCTGTGCAAGCTACTCTGAGAGATGCATACAAGAAATAACGACACCCTCATCAGAAACTACAGTCTTGTCGGGTGAACAAGACTGTCACCAACAAAATAACTAGTAAGCAATATAAGTCAATATGTAATTAAGTCATGAGTGGTTAAGTGACGACTGTAAATACCACCAAAATTTCATGTGAAACTGTTCACAGTATCTCTTTTACTTAGGGGGAGTTTAGAAATAGAGTCTGTTTAATAGACTAGGCAATAACATCTCATTAGTTGCTTTTATTGGAAGGGACAGAAAACGAGTGGAAACTGAAATAGCCCTAGAAATAGCTCAGGTCACTGACCCTGCAAATTACTTTTAATGCAAAGACATATCAATTCCTTTGATTTTGTCTCCTTGGATGAGTTCTGAAATGTGATCTCCACTGGAGTGGAAAATAATAATTTTTGACTGAATTCCAGAAAGGAATTCCTCCCTGCCTTGTTCTGTGCCTCTGTGTGTGTGTGTGTGCGCACGCGTGCGTGCGTGCAAACGCATGCGCGTGCAGGGGCACACGTATGTGCACATACACACATGCATGCACAAGGGGGAAGTAAGATCCATTGCTTCATGTTCAAATCAAATGCTTGACTACCTATTGCATTAAAATGGAGAGGGGTATCTTTCACCAAAAACCACTCAATTCTGTTTCTTCACATCACAAGCCCGAGCTAACACCTGGTGTTTCCATCAGGCAGGAAGAAGGCTGAGGAAGATGGGTGAAACTCAGAATGGGTACCCTTTGTTAAAACCCAGAATGGCACTGATTGAATATCTGGGACAAGCATGTAATGACATGCATGGTAACTCCTGCTGATGGTTTTCACTCGGGGAGACGATTGCAACCGTCCTTTATTATCTCTCTTATGTTTTTCCAACTGAAGTCATTTATATACCACTTTTATGACATTTGCCACATCTAATTACCACTCATATAATTACTTAATGTATCCTTTTATTTATGTCATAAAACATTGGATACATTTATTATTAGTAGTAGCAATAGTGTAGGGCATTTTATATTACTTCTACAAATGTAAAAACCTGTATCATATGGCCTTCATAGAAGAAACTCATTTTAAAAGATTTTTCCCCCAAATTTTTGAATAAAAATAACCAAAGTATTCAAAAACACCCAGAATCAGCTTATGTTCCATTAAAAGCACACATGACACACTTTGGGAACTATGGTCATACAGGCAAGGTCTTCATTATTGAAGTACACAAAGCCTTCATGATCTGGCCCTGGTTTCTCTTCATCTCTTTCTGAGCCATGTTTTACACCCCATTGTTTAGCTTGCTTGAATAATAATAGTAATTCATGTTTCCCTCAAATCCACTCTATTTTAGACACCTGGCTCACAGCAATTCCTAGGTGCTAGAAAACATTTCACTCCTTGGTTCACCTAAAAATAATCTGCATCTCTTTTAGACATTAGCTGGAGCATCATCTTTTCCCTGAAGCTTTTACTGACACCCTAAAGTAAACTTCTTTTTTTGTATGTACCCTATAACATTTAAATAACCTTCTTTGTTTTGAGGTCTCTTTTTGTCTACTAGATTACAAATACTTTCTGATATCTTGAATAAACCAAAGTCTCTTTGGTAGCTCCACAATTAGTTTCTGCAAACTTGCTCAAGCCTGAAATTCTGCAAAAGCAGATACAATTCTTTGCTTTAAGAAACTGTGTTTGCTCTTAAAGTTCAATTGCACCTGAGATTGAAATTACTCAAGTATGCTAAGGTGTTTGCAGATCTGTGCAGAGGTTTTTTGCAACCCTTCCTGAAAGTAAGTTTTGAGAGACAAAGATGGAGAGAGATGTGGAAATGTGAGAACTGAGGGGAGGAGACATAACAAATTGTAGAAAGAGATTGTCCATTCTGAAAGTTGCCGTGTAGGCCACTATACTGGTGGTTTCAACCAGAGTACACTACAGCAATACAGAGAAGCCTAGGTCCTGGGTAAATTGTTATTCTCTCTGTATGAGAGAAAAGATTTATTTCCTCATCCAACCCTGGGACAATGGCTGAGATCCCTTAACAAAAGACAGAATAGCAAGAGGAAAGCATGCAAATATATTTAATGTAAGTTTTACGTGGCATTGGAGCCTTCATAAGAAAATGAAGTCCCAAAGAAACAGAGGAAACTGTGTATTTTTATGCTAAATTTGGTGAAGAAGTGGATGGTTGTGGAGAAGTGTGATTGGAAATAAGGAGCATTACCTAATGGTAATAAACTGGGGAGAACTTAGTAAGGCTTGTTCGTTTAAATTATTATTTGTGCCCCTGTGTCCTCGGAGATAAAGGTAGAGGGAATGCACTCTCAAATGAGAATCTTAAGACCTGCTTCAGTGGAAAGTCAGAACATTCTATTATGGCTTGCTTCAGGGGAAAAGGGTACAAGAAGATCACAGAGACCTTTCTGCTTCTGCTGCTCTCTCAAATCCAAGGAGCCACATTTTGAGGAAGTGTGTGTTGATAGTTCCCATCACCTCCACGCCCACCTTGGAATTCATCTCAGCTCCAGAGTACAAATGGCTGTGGGGATGGAGAAAATTCCATGAAAAAAACACATTGGGCTAGTAGGAAATGAACCATAGCATAAGAAGTGATACATATCCTAAGGAAACTCAGTTCTTGATCTTCTGATAAATAGAAGAAACAGTATGCACTGAAATTGACCTAATAGGCAAAGGTGTGATGCCATGGGATGTCAAAGATAGTCACTGTTTTTAGACATGCATAGTCACAAGCTCCTATATAGAGGAAGAAAATAGAAAAAAAAAAAAAGGAAAATATATTATAGTGGAAAAAATCTAAAAATAATTTCACAGTGCCATAGTTGAAGATTGCTACAAGTCCATGGAATTGAAATAATATTATAGCAAATAGCCTGTGCACTCTTCAGCATGAGTTTCTCAGATCTCTGGCAGAAGGAAGTAATTCTGGTTCTCAGTGGAGAGTTGGAAGGTGGAATGCTTCCAATTTAGAACAAACTCTCAGGTCTGTTTGCCACATGTGGTTTTTTTAATAGTCATTTAAGTTTGGCGAAATCGCTTTGTGGAACTATGGAGGTGCCTCCTTTCTGTCTCTTAGCTTGCCTCTTTGAGGCCATTAATTTTCACAGATAAAATAAGATCTTACTATGTCATAGAGCATATTTAAAACATCTGAATTGTTTCTACAATGAAAAGAAATAAAGCCCAATTTCCAGAGGCAAAACTTCTCCCCTAATTTAAGGTGAATGTGACCCTTTTATTTCTTTAGATAAATTTATTCGCTTTATATAAAACATAAGGCATTGCTTCCTTCTGTAGTCTTAAGGAGGTGGTGAGATACATGATAGACATATGAGAAAGGATTTTCTCTTAATTTGAAGACTATGGAAGCCTGTGACAGTTATTCAAAGTTGTTATAGAGATTATATTTCTCTTCAATTTCAAGAATTCTGAATGTAGAATTTATAACTTTCTATGGACGTATCTATTTCAGTGATCTGAAACTAGAAATGCACTACATTTTAGAAACAAATATCTAAATTAGTGAAAAGTCCTGAAAATAAAAGTTTGGTTACCATCACTGCAGGGGAGCTAGCTGTCATAATTATATCTTATTTGGGTCTTTCACTTGGGGGATCCTATTCATTATCTTTGGAATGTCACATAAATGATTCTCTGAGGATACCATCTAATAAAAATACTACCCAGCTGTGTTCTGTTCTTCCTGCCCGTTCCTTCCTTACAAATTCAGGTTTCCAGTTACAAACAGCAACTAAATTCAAGTGTGTTTCTTCCCTTTCAGCAGCTTGTAGTATCTAATTTTACCTCTTTGCAATCACAACCTAAACAATGGAAAGATAACGTATTTTTAAGAATAATTTTATTATGTTTTTATATTGTAGACCGAATACACCAAGTTCCCATTTCTACTACTGTAGTTTATACCATGATGTTTCACATGGAAATCATGAAGTTATTCAGAAAACTCGATGCCTGCCTCAGCTATAAGTTTCAGATAAGCATATTTTGGAATCGTTCAGGCATTATCTTATAATATAAGCATATTTTGAAATCGTTCAGGCATTATCTTAGACCTACACTTTGCTTGGACAATATTTTACAGTATTCAACTTCTTTTTATTGACAAATTCCTTGTAATTTATTATTATTACACAGCAAGAGCCCATATACTGATATAAAACACAGTAAGTAGAGCTTATTTAAAAACAATTTGTGTTATGAAAATTGTATCTTTAAATTCCGTCCTTTAGAGATATGTGAAATCTGAACTCCTATGTTTCTGAAGAGCGCAATACTGTGATAGATTGTGTGTGTTTGTGTGTGTGTTTGTGTGTGTGTGTGTGTTTGGTGTAGGGAGACAATGGACAGTTTGGAATGAATTCTCATGCACACATGGCCTGATGGAAGCATTAAATTCCTAGGCATCCCAAAGTACCTTCCTTCTTTGCATTCAGACTCTGTAAGATTTCCATATTATTTTCAGAAGAGAAATGATTTCTTTTTTTTTTTCCAAATTCCAAGACAGCCAGAATGACGCAAAATCCCAGTGGTACTTTAGCATGTGAACCAGGAGAATGACATAGGGGCAGCAGCCCTTCATCATGTCTTGTGCTTTATTCAGTGCTATGTGGCATGAACATAATGGTTTTTTTACTAAATTATAAGCATGTTTCTTATACAGGGAAACATGCAGGCAAGAAGACATTTGAAATAGCTGAAGTGAAGAAATACAGACTGGGCTCGGTGGCTCATGCCTGTAATCTCAGCACTTTGGGAGACAGAGTTGGGTAGATCACCTGAGGCTAGGAGTTCGAGACCAGCCTGACCAACATGGAGAAATCCCATCTCTACTAAAAACACAAAATTAGCTGGGTGTGGTGACTCATGCCTCTGACCCCAGCTATTTGGGAGGCTGAGGCAGGAGAATCACTTGAACTTAGGAGGTGAAGGTTGCAGTGAGCCGAGATTGCACCATTGCACTCTAGCCTGGGCAGCAAGAGCGAAACTCCATCTCAAAAAAAAAAAAAAAAAAGAGAGAGAGAGAGAGAGAAAAGAAATATAAAAATGATACAATGTATCTAGCATAGATGTGGTTCACAGGAGGAGCTGCAAGATATGCAAGGAGTCCCCAGGAGCCACACAGCAAAGTAAACAGCTTCCAGCAGGTTTTCATTTCAGCAGCACCGCCAGCAAACACCTACCATCCCAGCCTTTTTTTGTGAAATTATAAGTTCAAATTCCAAGCACCTGGGAAATTCCCAGGGGTTGAGCTGGAACAGCTGTGGCCCAGAACTCCTTTTGCAGTTCTCCAGGAAGAATACTGTGTCCTGAGAATCTGAACTCTGGAATAATTCAGCTCTTCACCATCTCCACATCCGTCCCCACATAGTCAAGCATGACAGCAAAATAAAACCCACAAAAAGGGGACATGGGTGCCACTTTGAATCTGTGGTCACTCATCGGGGCTTTTAACACTGCATAGAAATTCTAATGAGATTTTTTGTTAGCTTGCTTCCCCACTCCCTGAAATGGCAATTTAAAATATTTTCTACTCAATTCACATCTGCAATTTTCTCTCTTCTCATTCTCAGCAGATATCCTACCTCAAAGAAAATTAAAACAGAAACCATGAAAACAAACCACCTCAACTTCCTGACATCATAGCTACAAAGCTATTTACTTGCTCCTTTCCTTTTCTTCTTCTCTCCTGGTACAAAGTAATAAGTGCCCTTTTTCCCAAGTTACTTCTTGTCTGGATGTACTCACCAGTCTCCAGGAAGCAAACCTGGGGCTCTGCCGCACTGTGGTCTCTTCCCTGGATTACAGCAGAGGCCCTCTGAATGGCACCTTGGCTCTTGGCCCACCTTCTGTCCTGGCCCTCTGCTACACTTTCCAACTTACAAGCAGAGTGCGCATGACAAGCCTAAATGGGGTTACATAATTGCCCTCTGCTAAACCTTTTGGTACAGGCTGAATTGTGCATCCCCTAAAAATTTATATATTGAATCCGTAGCCCCCAGTACCTCAGAATGTGACTGTATTTAGATATAGGCTCTTTAAAGAGCTAACTTAGTTAAAATAAGGTCACTAGGATGGGTGGCTCCTAACCCAATATGACTAGTATCCTTACAAGAAGAGATTATGACACGGATACACACAGAAGGAAGACCATGTGAAGACACAGGGAAAAAGACAGCCACCTACAGGCCGAGGAGAGAGCCCTTAGAAGAAACCGACCTTGCTGACATCGTGATCTTGGGCTTCTAACTTCCAGAATTGTGAGAAAATGAATTCCAGAATTGTGAGAAAACAACCTTGCTGACATCGTGATCTCGGGCTTGTAAATTCCAGAATTTTGAGAAAATGAATTGGTTCTGCCACTCAGTCTGTGGTACTTCGTCAAGGCAGCCCTAGCAAAACTCTTCCACCTTCTAATGATTTTTAGTCATCTCTGGAATAAAGCCCACAGGCTCTAAAAAGTTTCTAAGGCCTAGGATGATCTGACTGACTCTTGCCTCTGCTGCCTCAGCCTTAGACACTTCCTGCCTCTCTCCATTGCAGCCACACTAGTCTCTGTGCAGTTCCACATACATCATCCTCCTTCTTTTGGAGCCTCTGGATGTCCTGTTTCTTCGGCTTAGAATCCTCCTACCTGCTCATGCTACTTACTCACCTAGTCAGTAGCACCATCCTTCAAGTCTCAGCTTAAACATCGCTCCTTAGAGAAGCCATCCTTGTTCCCTTAGACTAGGGAACAAGGGAATCTGTGGTAATTCTGTGGTAATCTTCCACAGAAGTTTGTACTGGTACTTTAAAGCCCTTATGACCCTCCAGTCACTTGGTCAACATATCTCTTCTATGCAAGATTGTATCCTCCAGGTCTCAGTACCATTTCTGCTGGATCTGTGATATATTTGGTGCTCTATGTGTGTTTGAATGAAGCCTCAGAATGAACAGGTTAACAGTAGCCAGGATCATGACCATTCTGGCAGGAAAATGGACAGAACTGCTTTGGACACAGTGTTAGTAAGATTTCCCCTGATTATCAAAATTCAATTAGGTAGATTTTATAGCTTAAGTAATGAAGTGATTACCTCTAGAATAATCTGTTAGTAAGTCAGTTCAGTTTATGAGGCAAAGGTTATATTTTTATTTCCTCAGTCAACTTTAGAAAATGTTCAGAATTTTTTGACCAGATGTATAGTAGGTCTAATTCACTTTGGGATACAGATGAAATGATTATATGAAGGACTGATTTTATATTGTCACCTGGAATTTCTGATCTTTACAGAAACTGCCAAAGTGTGTTGGAGTTTGAGCCCCATCACAAGACATTTAGCAATGCATGTTATTGTGACTGGAAATTGGGTTTGCTGTTGCCCTTCATCTCTGCTTCATACAAGTGGGTGGAAGCCCTTTAAAAGAAGCACTCTGAAGTTTAAAGCTCTTTTCTTGTGCTGTCCAATGGGAGGTGCCAGTCTTATGAGGCACTAGCATGCAAGTGTGGTGGGTCCACTTTTTGTAGGGTAGCCCACGGCTGCTAGAAGAGGTACTTTGTAGCATGTGTGGACCTGGTTTTTGTGGCATGAAGAGAATGGGTGCAACACTGATAACTTGCCAAGTTTATGGTGCTTTTGTGATAAGTACAATGGTGCCATCTATTTGTGACTGATATTTTTTAATGGAGTTGACTGTTCCTGAGTGGTCCGAGGACAAAAAGAGTAATGTAGCTGAGCATCATTTGCACATTTATTTACATGTCAGGGCTTTTGTTCAAATTGTGACTGAAGTCTATTTGTAGAGTCAGGCATAACGAAGTAAACCTCATTGAGATTCACTTCAGGACATATCCAAACAAACAACATCTTCATTCTGAGCCCATCCAAATGTCCGTAATTTGGTAAATTACTCATTCTATTTGAATGCATTAGTCATCATTTATGAATGCCAGTGAAATTGAATGGACTTCCCTCAGAGCTCTATAGAACTTTTCCATCATGCTGCAAATGGCTGTTTTTAATTTTTTTCAAGACATATTTTTTTGGTACACTTTAAATTTCTGGTTCATATGCCAAATAAGCATTCAAAAAATAAAGAATCATGTCTAAATAGCTAAAAGGGTCTTTATAAAATGAGTTTTTTTTCTTTAGGTTTAAGTAGATTAAGGTCACATCACAGGATGTTAAAATGCATAAGCCTTCATAATCTTCAGGTTTAATCTTTACTATGAAGTACTTTGGGAATGTTAGTAATCTTCAACATAAACAGCTGTCAGGGGGAATCAAATTGTAAGTGTTTTAAGGAAGACAATGCCTCAAGTGCTAACTCCCTTGAATTTTTATTTTTTTGGAGTGATGAAAGCTTTTTATTGAGTATATTGATTAATAGCCAAGAAAGGTGGTGAACCTTAAACAGAAAGACCATATAGAAATTTTCTGATGCTTTGACATTTTATGTTCTCTTTAAAATCAAATGGTTCTAGTAATACAGCAAAGAGGGGAATATGACATTTTGACATTCATCAGGTATCTGCAGTACTTTTAAGTCACATCAGTTAAACTTTCCTGTCCCAACAAATGTTTCATCTGCTATATGGCAGCTATCAGTCTTTGTAATATATTGCAAATGCATGAAGAAGATGGAAGATAAGGAAAAGCTGACCCTTGAACTTCTGAGTGTATTTATGTAATTTCCTAAATTTTGAGTAACCTTGGCAAAAGAGATGTCATGAGTTCTTTTTTACATTTATTTAAGGCAATAGTATCTATAAATTATTATTACTCTAATGTCTAGGATTCTTTTAACTATAAAAAAGGAATGGTTCTTCTTAGGAAACGACCATTTTAACTATCTTTGAAAATTTCATAAATCAAAAGCTGATTTTTAAAATAAAGTGTTAACAAGTTGTTACAGGTTTAGTTTTCCAAAGATAAACTTTTGTCCTTCTTATTCTGTGTCCCAGAACCTTCCCTATTCTCTCCATTATCAATGCTGGTTTTTCTTTTTTTTTTTTCTTTTTCTTTTTTTTTTTTTTTTATTATACTTTAAGTTCTAGGGTACATGTGCATAGCATGCAGGTTTGTTACATATGTATACTTGGGCCACATTGGTGTGCTGCACCCATCAACTTGTTTTTCTAAGGGGAAAAAGCAGACTATTCTTTTAGACTCTCTATGCAAGATTTCTTGTTAGATTGATCCATTATATTTCAGCTGTGTACATGCTGCCCACCTTCTCCATGCATTCCTTGTATTTTAAATCCTACAGGGCTTTCTTTCAATACAGGAGATACATCTCCCTTTTAGTAATTCACACTTGAGGATGATTTGATTCATCAGTATGCATATACTTTGTGTTTTTAAGTGTGTGTATGTGTGGGTGTGCAGCAAATATTTATCAGTGTGCCATATTTCATCTTGAAATTGAAAGGCTAGATCATTCTTGGAAGGGAAATTATGCTTCCTCATGCAAGCATTTTTGCACGCTAATTCAAGGCCCAGAAAGAAAAGGCAATGAATAAAGTAGTTGTGGGCAAGTGGCTAGAGAGCACTTGCCTTGGCTTAGGGCGCCAGTGTCTATTCAGCTGCAGTCAACTGCAGCTATGCAAGAACAGTCCCAGTGTTGTTCGACCATCCAGGTTTACAAGAGTAGTCAGAAATTTGGATTTTCATTTTCAATTTCAAAATATTTAAATGTTAGTAATTAATTTTAATTAAAAACTGTGTGAGCTAAACAAAATAAGTTTATGGGTGCCCAGTGTGCCAGTTCTGTAAAACAGAGGGTATAGCTAAAAAAGAAAATGCTATACCACACTTTACTTACCAACTTTACTTAATAGCTACATAAAATATTTAGAAAAGAAATATAAATATAATATGCGCATTTAGATAACATGTTTGTTAGAAATATCTTGAGTAAGGGAAGAAATTTTCCATCCCTCTACCAATGCCATTGATGAGTCTCTGGTTCAGAAAACTGGTTCCATTCAATACCACCCACTTCCCCATCCCAACTCCCATTACAAGTATAGGGACTTAACACTTCCTCAATGCCTACCTCCTTGCTTGCTGTCCAGAGAAATACACATTTTTCATTTAAGGATGTCCTGGGATGCTATAAAAGTCAAGGAAGTTATTGAAGGACATTTTTAGATAATAGACAGCATCAGTCATGCTGGGCACATATGGAAGAAAGTGATGACAAAGAAGGGACCTCTCTGCCCAACAAGAGCAGGACCTTGGAAAGAATGGTCCTTTGTCTCTTTGGCCTTAATGTACAAGGAAAAACTGAGGACTGGACAGTTTACACATGGTCCCTCAGATGTTAGGCAGTGCCAGAGCACCAATGAGCATGAGGCTGAGTGATCTTCACCGGGAGCAGTCTATTGCTGCACACTCAGCTCCCATAATGAAAGGTTGAGAGTAAGACCCTTTGCAGAAATGTTCTTCATATCTATGTTGTTATCTCCTTTCAGATGTCTTCTCCACACCACCTCTCAACATCTCTGCTCTCACTATATTCCTTTCTGGTGGGAAGAAACTTCATTCTCTCACTTTGGATGTTTCTTCTCTGAATTTTTCTATGTCCTAAGTCATCCTCTCCATGTTCCTAAGTCCTGAGGATTTTGGAAATCACCTATGTAAGAGTCTCCTCTTCTCAACTTTACACTCTGTCACATTAATCTCTGAGGCAACAAACACATTGACTGAGCTTGAATGGAGAAAAGAAAAAAAAATCTAAACATCAAAATAAAAAAAATTGTTAACATCTCAAAAACTGTTATCCTACTGCACAAAGAAGTTTAATGCAATTTTAATTTTTATTTGTATTAATTTACAAATTTGGAATCACAGTCTTTTTTGGTCTACAAACAAAAGTCAGACATTCAAAATCAAAATTGCATACTCAAAATTTCTACTTGAGTGGATACATTTTCCATACTTCTTCCTTTTAGCCCCTTTAGAAGGAATGTGAAGGTAGCAGCCAGTCTTTGGTTGTGTGCCATTGCTTATGCAACCAAGGAAAAATACACCTGAGAATACATGGGATGCAGATTATTTTCTAACTTTAAGCATCATCTATTATTAAGAGTATCATAAAGTATCAAGCACTCTTCAACCAATGATTAATAAAGTCAGAGTGATTTGAATACTGTACCAGGACTGGCCATCATCTATAAAAGACTCTACATTTTTTTTTTTCCTTAAAAGGACACATTTAGACCTATTACTTTTCTGGCAAATGACTAGAAGTATATCTCCCCAAATGACAAAGGATATAGAGAAATGTGGGCCTATTTAGCTCTACTGTTTGTAAATTCTTGTCAGTGTTAAAAACAAAAAAAGAAATTCAATAAAATTCTCACCTCAGTCACTGTATCATCAAAGTCATTGAAACATTTTTTCGCCTGCCAGAAAAATCCTCTTAGGTGTTGTTGCCTGAAGTGCAAGGAGCTTTAAAAAATGAATAAAGGAGACTTAAAGAAAGTGTTTGCTGATGCCTTCAGGAACATTTTGGCAGGACTACAGGGAAACAAAGAATTTTGTTTTCAATTCTCATATCTTTGGTTATTCTTGCCTCTTTAGACCCCTTGTTAACATCTGAAACCATCATGATCCCTTTACCTTCCAAATTTCTCATCTTAAAATATCACTTCCTTCAAATGGCAAGACATTATTTGTATATTTCACATATATCAAGAATTTTAACATGCTATGTTGCATGGAATTATCATAATTATCTATTCGTTTACTCAAATTAGTGAGCATCTATCTATTATGGCAGATATTATATGCTAGGTTTTTTTTATATAAGAGAGCTGGAAGTAGAGGTAGGGGAACAGAATGTGCAAATATGATTATGATATGTTGTTATATGTATTGAAATAGATGTAAGGCATTTGCTTTGGCAGATCGTAAGAAGGGATTATGTAAGACTCCCAAAAAGAGATGATCTTTATACTCAGCCTTCAAGAGTAGGTGGAGACTGTAGGTAAAAACTGGGTATAAAATTCAGAAGAGGAGATCCCTACAAACCAAGAAGCAAGATAATTTCAGGTAGGAGAGAAGGAGCATAGTTGCTGGTGTCAAATTTAGTGCAGGGATTGAGAAATAGAAGAATTACAACGAATGATTGAGATTTAGCATCCTGTTTGATATTGGTGAGCCTGTGGCAGTTCTTTCAATATGTAGTGGGTCAGTAGACAGACTTTAGGATTTTGAGAATTAATTGGATTGTAAGGGGCCCTATGGCTTAATCTGGTTATGTATGGGATTTCTTGAATGAGAACCCTCAGCTAAATAGGTGAGTGTGGGTTAAACACAGCTACTTGTTCCATTCAGTGAGTCATGCCCTGGCACAGAGTCACTTACATCCAGAGAAATAGGCAATTTTTCTTAGGTTTTACAAAGCTGTTGATGAGTTAACAGAAGCCTGATGGCAGGTACTGTTTTCCATAATATGAACTGTGAAGAGGAGAAAGAGGATAATATCAGAGAGGTGTAAGATTTGTTTAATTTTTTTTAAGATCACCTGAACTTGAATATATTTAAAGGCTAGAGGCTAAGACATAGTAGAAATGGAAAGTTTAAAGAGACAAGTGAAAGTAAAATAAAATAATCAATGGAGAACCATGAGGACACAGAGGAGAATGGGATCTAGAAAGTTACAAAAATTAGACATAGATAGAAGCAGAGATTTCTCTTTTACTGACTTGGAGAGGAAAAGATAAGAATGGGAAAAGATGCAAATAAGCTTATGGGTGAAGGGAGATAGACATGAACTAAAAATAGGCAGAAATAAAACAAGAAAAGGATATACAAATGGCCAACAAACATGAAAAAAATGCTCAATATCACTAATCATCAGGGAAATACACATTAAAATCACAAGATACCACCTTACCCCAGTCAGAATAATGGCCATTATTAAAAAGTCAAAAAATTATAGGCAGCATGGATGTGGTGATAAGGAAATGCTTATACACTGTTGATGGGAATGTAAATTGGTGCAATTTCTGTAAGAAACAGCATGGAAATTTCTCAAAGAACTAAAAGTAGATCCACCATTCAATCCAGCAATCTCACTATTGGAAATCTACCCAAAGGAAAAGCAGTCAATATATTGACAAGCAATCAATATATCAAAAAGACAGCTGCACTTGTATATTTATTGCAGCACAATTTACAATTGCAAAGATATGGAACCAACCTAAATGCATGTTGATCGATGTGCGTGGATAACGGAAATGTAGCGCACACACACATACACACACACACACACACATACACACACACCCCCCATGGAATACTACTCAGCCATAAAAAATAATGAAGTAATGTCTTTTGCAGCAACTTGGATGGAGCTGGAGGCCATTATCCTAAGTGAAGTAACTCAGGAAGAGAAAACTAAATACTTCATGTTCTAACTTATAAGTGGGAGCTAAGCTATGCATATGCAAAGGCCTACAGAATGGTATAATGGACATTGAAGACTCAGAAGAGGAAAGAATGAGAAAGTGATGAGGGATGAGAAATTACCCCTTGGGTACAAAGTACACTATTTGGTACTAAATAAGTACACTAAAATTCCAAATTTTATCCCTGTACAATTCATCCATGTAACCAAAAACCACTTGTACCCCTAAAGCTATTGAAGTTGAATAAATAAATAAAACAAATGGTAGCCAAAATAAATTAATTATAAGTACTAAAAAGATAAATTTGCTAATTAAAAAACAGTAGATATGTTACTCCAAACTGGATACAAAGTGAGATAAGAAAGATAAATCCAGCAGTTTGTCCAGAAGGCAGTAAAACAGAGACATAGAGAGACAAAGTTTTAAAAAAGAGAAGAGAGGCTGGGCGTGGTGGCTCACGCCTGTAATCCCAGCACTTTGGGAGGCCGAGGTGGGAGGATCACAAGGACAGGAGATTGAGACCATCCTGGCTATCACAGTGAAACCCCATCTCTACTAAAAATACAAAAAATTAGCTGGGCATGGTGGCACACACCTGTAGTCCCAGCTACTCGGGAGGTTGAGGCAGGAGAATAGCTTGAACCCAGGAGGCAGAGATTGCAGTGAGCCAAGATCATGCCACCACACTCCAGCCTAGGCAACAAAGCGAGACTCCATATATATATATATATATATATATATATATATATATATATATATGAAGAGAAGCTACAATACACATATAGTAGAGTGAACAGGTCCACAGCTATCTAAAAGAAATTCTAGAAGGTAATAAAGGAAGTGGCTTATAAACAACAACAAGATGGAAAGGAAACAGGAAAGTTTTCTAGAATTGAGGGAAGATATTTAAATCAAAAGGTTCATAACAGCTGTCAAGCAGTTTGAATAAAAAATAGTGATTGTGATAGATCAGGAATAAAAATGAAATGTTCAAAGGTACAAGAGAGGATATACAGTTTGCCTATGGTAGTAGGTGGTATTATTTGCTTACAAATCTTCTTGCTTACCATTGCCGGGGTGAATGGTATATACTTCCCTGGATCCTTGATTTGGGGGTTGGCTCTGTGATTAGTTTTGGTCAAGGGCAAAATGACAATGTACAAGCTCCAAATCTGAAACCCTTTTGAGTTTGCACCTTTCATAAAGAGTATGTCCCAGCTAGGCTGATTCCTTTAACGTAGGTCCCAGGATAAAGACATGAAGAACATACCTGAACTCAACAGAAAGCTTAGAACCAGATTAGGCCCAAATAAGCCTGTCAAGGTCAGCTGTGCTGCAATCCATTTATAGATCTGTGAATATGAAATAAGCCATTGCTCTTTTAAGTCATGGAGATTTGGGGTTGTTTGTTATGTAACATTACTGGAACAGAAACCAGGTAAATTTACAAAGAAACTGTCATTAAAGGAACAATTGATTTCTCATCTGGGTTGACATAGTTGAAGTTGACAGAAGTTGAAGAAATAATATCTCACATAAATGACTGAAGCAGGTGGGATGGGGATTAAAAAGGCAGTATAGGAGCTATGGCAAATCGGAGGGCTCGCCTAAACATGTCATTTGAGCTTGTGGAGACACACACTCAGTTTTGTCAGATTGGCTAGTTTCTTAAAAGGAGAATTTGAAAACCTATATTTCTATGTATAGCCTGCTAATTTTAAAAAGTTGATGACATACTTGATTTTTGTCTCCTAACTTTTTGTGAACCAGCCTCACGTGTTCATAGGCTGCTTGTGTTTTGAGGGCCAGATATAGTTTTTCAACACCTACAGGATGGTTAGGGAGAAAGTAGATTTGCCCATCCTCTCTGACCTCACATTGCTCAGATGACCAAAGCCTCCTTCTGTGGCCAGAGCTCAGTTTTTGACTGGGGGCCAGGGATTGTACTGTTGGTTCAGCATTTGTGTTTTTCCTGCTCACCACCTTGCTCTAAACCATTTAGTTATCTTGTGTGCTCCCATACCTTTTCTTCACATTTAGCCATTTCTACTCAAATGTGTCTGTCAGCTTTTAAATCCAAACTTCAAGATGATCACAAAGATCTATAGAGTCTTTTCTTCTGCCTTGTTTTTTTTAAAAGGTTGATGGCAGTGAGGTTGTTCTCCTTTGGAGTATGTGTGGTTCATCACTGATACATCAGAATTCCTTTATGAGCTTAAAGGCAAAAAATGAATGTCCTTCAAGCTTCTTCCCTCAAATAAGGATGATCTTTTCAGTAGAATACATAGTCCAAATATTCTCTGCAAATTGTCCTTCAATGGGAAAATCTGGTATTATTTAACAAAACACATGAAACCAATATTCTTTTTGGTATTCAGTGACTATTGTATTGAATGTCATATAATGTAGTTTTAGTTGATATTTTGATAAATTATTATTCTTTTTGTTTTTGCTCTTCTTAGTAAGTTTTCAACATTAATACATGAGGTTTGTCTCCATATTTAGGGCTGTGCCGTTAACACAATACCAAGATCACAATCAGAAACAATTTATATGTATTCTTTACTAACACAGGGGCTTATCAGAACAGGTTCCATAGGTTGCCAAGAAATGTCAGCCTATTATACAATAGAAAGTCAATTTACTTTTAAGTAAAAGTACTTTTAAGACAATCCCTTCTTGAAGGATTTCTTAATCAGATTATGTGTATATACAGAAAGCAAAGAGAAAAACAAAGGCACTGACCTTAATGATCTAGCTTTACAATTTTTTGTTGTTGCTATATTAAGATAATTTCAGTCAAAGTGATATTGAAAGACCTCAGTTATCTAGTTTGTTTTATCTTGTTTTTTTTTTTTTTTGGCAATTTACTTTGTGCATCATGACACGCCCAGTATCAGGAAACAGAATGGAAAGTACAGTTCTTATTCTAGGTAGGTGGTGGGACACCTAGGGGATTCTTACAGTCGGTACATGAGCATTTTTATTTTTTTTTACAATAAAAAGGAAAGATTGTTAAAAATTATGATTATCTGGCCAAAACTTCTTTCAGGTTTAACATTGCCTACATTGTAAAGCCTGCCATTACTCTATCTGCAGAATAAAACCTATATGAACCATGAACATTAATAGGTAGAAATTAACTCGAGCAAGAATGTTTTCTATTTTATTTAGCATTCACAACCAAAACAGGGCTTTTTGATGACTACAATCAACTGCCTTCATGCTTGAGTCTAAGCTTCCTAAATCAGAAAGTGCCAGAAATTACACTTTGAACCTCCAAATAGTGTGAGTTGAACAGAAGTGTATTTTTGGATACCAAATGTGCTCTCATATCCTTCCAACTCTGAAAAATCAAACAAGCAGGAATTTCATTATCTGGGTGTCCAGTCTTTATCCCTCACAACTGACCCTGTCTTCCTGTGACCTTCTTCCACAGCACCAGACAGAGCCATAACTGTTTCCCAGTGTTCTTTTCCATTGCACCACCACCCCCTCTATCTCCTCCTCTCCCTGTCCCCTCCCAACAGAGAAATGCTTCAACAGAAGGGAGAGAAAACTCAAAGAATCCCCCTTTACTAACTAGAACTAAGATGAATTGTGTCAGAGTTCAGAGCCCCGTTGTTGCTTTGGCATGAAATCACGGCCCTTGGTTTCTGCCAAGGCGGGTGTCAGCTGGTGAATTATAACACTGGCAGACAGGACTGAGATAAGCAAAAAATACAATGACAGCTGCTACACAGAACTATTCTTTCTGGCCTGGTGAATACAAAAATACATTGTGTAAATAAAGACAGACAGCTTCATTATGCAATTGTCTGCTACTGTGTCACTGCTAAAGAACAAGTATTGATTTTGGAAAATATATCCAGACTCTTCAAGCTAATATGCTCTTGCTTTCGCAATATATGTGGCATTAAGGAAAGAAATAATCTAATCTAACTTCCTCACATTAGAGCTGAACCGAGCTGAACCAATATGTAAATTTAGTATAATATCTCCCTACATTAGACATTTAAAATATAGCTTTTTAAAAAATGACCATTTCACATGCAAGTCTTCAATTCTATTATTTTAATGTAAAACTCTAGAGCTTGGACTGCATTTTCATGAGTTATAATGTAAGTGGGTGTATTAATCTGTTCAGGCTGCCATAACAAAATACCATAGACAGGGTGACTTAAAGAGCAGAAATCTATTTTCTCACAGTTCTTTTGGCTAGAAGTTGCAGGTAAAGGTCTGGCAGGGTCAGTTCCTGGTAAGTGCTCTCTTACTGGCTTGTAGATGGCTGCCTTCTTGCTGTGTGCTCAGATGGCAGAGACAGCAAGAGTGAGCACGTTGGAATCTCTTTTTATAAAGACATTAATACTATTGGATCAGGCCCCTACCCTTGTGACCTCGTTTAACCTTAAACTTCCTTAAAGGCCCCATCTAAAAATGCAGCCACACTGAGGGCAGGGAGGAGTTGGGATTTCCATATGTGAATTTTGGGGAATATACAACATTCAGCCTGTAACAGTGACTTGGGCAAACTTGATTTTTGTTATAAATAAACTACTTGATGAACCTATTTACCTTTTGATTGGTGATTTCTAATACACTAAATAGTGTTTTCAGAAATATATCATTTAGTGACTATTTTGTTCTCATTTAGCAACCAACACTAGGAATTGAGCAGGAGAAGCAAGGAATGTTTAGAGTGAAACAGTCTTCAAAGCAAGGTACACGAACACTTGTGGGTTCCTGAGAGCTATTCTGCAAGGTCAATTCTGTTTTTAGAATAACCCTAGAGTTGTTATTTGCATTTTTGACTATACTGACATTTGCACTGATGGCACACAAAAAAAATAGTGATAAAATTGTTGGCACCTTAACATGAATTGAGGCAGTGACACCAACTGCTCTAGTAGTCATTATATTACTTACCGTCATGTACTTGCAGTTTATATAAATATATATATATGCATATAGACACATATATCTACACACACATACATATACACACAGACATACACATGTCACCGAAAATTGCTCTTGATGAAAAAGTAAAATGTATATTAGATTTTTACTGTTGATCACCCATCTCTTTAATATTGTGTGTCCTAAAATGAGAAATAAGCATAAAACACTTGCTGCATGCTGAAGTAGGATGGTCGATGGTGATCTGGAGGAAAATAATTTGTGTGATTGTTTGAGTTGCAAGCTGAACTGACCACTTTTTTGTTGGAACACTATTTTTACTTTAAAGAGCAACTAACAGACACTTTATAGTACTCAAACTTGAGTATTTGGCAGACATTTTCTTGACAGTGAATAAAGTGAGCATGTCACTTCAAGAAAAACAACTGATGGAATTTTTTCCAATGATAAAATTTGAGCTTTCAAGTGAAAACTTGAATTTTGGAAAACTTGTAACTATCATTGTAGCTTGAAGGTCAGAAGAGACTTCAGTGATCTTAATAGACGTGAATTTTAAAATCATATGTAATGTATCCACATTTAGAAGTGGCATAACTCAGTTTATTTGTCTATTCTTGCATTGCTATAAAGAAATACCTGAGACTGGGTAATTTATAAAGGAATGAAGTTTAATTGGTTCATAGTTCTGTGGCTGTACAAGAAGCATGGCATGGGCATTGACTCAGCTTTTGGTGAGGCCTCAGGAAGCTTACAATCATGGCAGAAGGCAAAGGGAGAGCAGGTGGTCACATGGTAAAGAGCAGGAGCAAGAGAGAGAAGGGGGAGGTCCTAAGTTCTTTTAAACAATCAGATATCACCTGAACTAACAGAGGGAGAACTCACTCACCATCAAGGGTGTGGTGCTAAGTGATTCATGGGGGAACTTCCCCCAAGATCCAATATCTCCCACCAGGCCCCACCTACATTTAAACATGAGATTTGGAGGTAGGAATACCCAAACTGTATCACTCAGTGAAACAATATTTTCCACGTAAGCAATGGTTGACAGTACAAAGTCATTCATGAGTAAAGGAGTTCTTCAATGTGCAATATAGACCAATAGATTTAAAACCAACATGGTACAAAAAAAATTCACTGATACAGTTGTTTACATTCCATTGGCACTAACTACCCTTGGTTGAGCTTTTGTAGATATCAAAGATTAATATCTACAGTTACCTGAAAAGGCTATTGAATTTCTCCTCTCCTATCCATCTACATGTTTATGCGAGGCTGGATTTTCTTCATATACTTTACCCTAAATAATGTATTTCAACAGATTTAGCAGAGGCTGATCTGAGAATCCAGCTGTCTTCTGTTAAGCCAGACATTAAAGTTGGCAAATATGTAAACCAATGTCACTCTTACTAGTAATTAGTTTTTCAGACAAATGTAGTTGTAAAAAAATAAAATGTCTGTTAGCATATGTGTTTATTATTTTCTATGAATTAATAAATAATATCATTTAAAAATTTTGTTTTGTAATAAACCTTGAGAGAGATAGCCCACACAAACACAAGTTGTTTTGGATCCTCAATAGTTTTTAACAGTGTAAAGAATAGGAGAACCAGTGCTATATAGGGAAGACGAGAGCATTTGGCAAACTGGAAACCTTTGGCTTTTTAATGTAACTTTTGCTAGTTATGGTGTGATTTGGGGCAAGTGACATAACTCTGAGTCATAGTTATACCACTTATGAAATAGAGATAGTAAAGTCTACTGCACATGGTTTTTGTGAAGATTTATTTGATGAGACCATACATATAAAAGCCCTTTATAAACTGTAAAGTGCTGCATGATGTCACACTTGAAGATGCTACACTATCTTCAAGGCTTACTTCAGACCCTAATAAAGCAATTCCAGCCAATCCCTTCCTGTCCCAAATTTGGAAATATCTCTTTTCTGACTCTGCATATGAATTTTGTGTGTTTACATATGTTTCTACTGGTACACTTGCTTTTATACTTATTTAATCTCAGGCCACTCCTCTTGGACCATAAGCTTCCCCAGCAAAGGGATTTTGTATTCACCTTTGTATTCTTTGCAGACAGTATTAATCATAGGAGGTATTTAATACATTTGCATTGAATAGAATATAACTAATGAATATCCCCAAATCTTTTTTATTTATTTATTTATTTTTATTTATTTTTTTTTTTGAGACAGAGTCTTGCTCTGTCACCCAGGCTGGAGTGCAGTGGCACAATCTCAACTCACTGCAACCTCCACCTCCCGTTCAAACGATTCTCCTGCCTCAGCCTCCCAAGTAACTGGGACTACAGGCACACACCGCCACGCCTGGCTAAGTTTTTGTGTTTTAGTAGAGAAGGAGTTTCACCATGTTGCCCAGACTAGTCTCAAATTCCTGAGCTCAAGCAATCTGCCTGCCTTGGCCTCCCAAACTCACAAACGTGAGCTACCATGCCTGGCCCCCAAATCTTTTTTATGTGGTGAGAATACATTTTTTAATAAGGGACAAGGTGGCATATGAGGCTCAAATTCTTTAGAAGGCTAAAACCAATTCTTCTAACATGTATTGTAGGGGGAACATCAAAAGATAACTATACATCTGTGATATTCCTGTTGCAATAGGTCATCATTGCCCTTTTCTCTTATCTCCCTCATAACTCCCTGTCACTGGTGATACAAATGTCATACAGAGCTTTGTTCCAAACCTGTGTTTCCATGGGCAATGCCATGAGTTAATTCAATATATTTAATTAAAAACTTTATTTAAACTGTTTGCAGTCCATTTAGGAAGGCCTATTTTGCTTTTGCTTTCTGGTTTTCCCTTTTCAGGAATTAGCTCATGTCTGCGGAAATTATGAAATTATTTTTTCAGAGGGATCCCTTACCTTTAACTTGTGCTTAAAGTTGTCAGCTAGAGGAGATAACTGCTATGGTTTGCTTGTGTCCCCAACCAAATCTCATCTTGAATTCTCACATATTGTGGGAGAGACCTAATGAAAGGTAATTGAATCACGGGGGCAGGTCTTTCTCATACCGTTCTCACGATAGCGAGTAAGTCTCATGAGATCTAATGGTTGTTATCAGGGGAAGTTTTTCTGTACAAGCTCTCTTTGCCTGTTGCTATCCATATAAGATGTGACTTGCTCCTCCTTGTCTTCCGTTATGATTCCTAGCCAAGTGGAACTGTAAGTCCAATAAACTTCTTTCATTTTTAAATTGCCCAGTCTTAGGTATGTCTCATCAGCAGCATGAAAACAGACTAATAGAATACCCATATTGGTTCCTTGTCCCTTTTGATAAGTTGCAAATGTGGAAACACAATGACTAGCAAGAATCTTCAGCAGTCATAGCAACATTCCATATCTGTGCTGTCCAGTACAATAGCCAATAGGCAAAAGCAGTGTTTGAGCACATTTAATGTGACTAGTGCAACTGAGGAACTTAATTTTCTTTAGCTTAATTAATTTAAGCTTAAATTTAAATAACTACACGTGGCTAGTGGCCACTGTATTTGACAGTGCTGGTATAGAGTGTGAGTCAAGAAGACTTTACCTATTTGGGGCAAGTGGCCCATGAAATGATAAATTGAGGGTCATAATCTAAAAGTAACTAAAGTCACTCTTTTTCCTTTAAGAAACATAAAAGATAAAATTTCTTTTATTTTTAAATTAAAAGAACAAGGACAAATTTATGGTGAAAGATAAACAATAGGGAAAATGGAAACACAAATGCAGATATACACAATGACCACACAAAACTGAGAACTGAAGGAAAGGAAAAGGTAGACAGGAAATGAAACTCTTGGGGCTCTGAGGAGTTAATTGGGTAAACGTTTACCTTATCCTGTGTTTCATTTAGATTGTGTCTTCAGATTATTAGCATTTCTAATATTGCTCTTTTCTCTTCTGGCTATTTACTGCTTGTAGTTATTTAGTTTTTATTTAATCAAATTTAAAGAGGACTGCTGCTTCCTAAACTAATTCTAGAATTTCACTAAGATAAAATTATTCACTGTGTTGCTGCAATAATGTCCTAAAATAATGTTATTCCTAGGGGTGCATGAAAGAAAGCCAGCAACAAGTACAGATGTATCAGAAACATGAACAAAGAAAGTATCAGAACAATAGTATTCTTATTAGTTGAGAAAGAGAAAAAAAATACTGTTTTAAGTTTTATGGAAAACTCTGATGTATATTAGAGAATCTTCTAATCTTACTTGATCTCATCCTTTTGGTAAACGATCTATGAAGCTGTAAAGTTTAAGATGTTGATACCTGGGAAATACACTATGTTTAGTAAAGGTCATTAAGTTCTGTAAAAAAGTAAACAGATTTTGCTCTTTAGTGATCTTTAGACGGTGAATACTATTGATTTAGCTACATCTGCAAAAGCAGGTGGTAGGCCTAATGATCACTTTAACAATAAATCAGAATCACAATATTACTGTAAAAACTGATAATGTTCTTGAAGACCACCTCTAAGGTCAAAAAGGTAGTAAATGGAAATCTTGCACACAATCTCAGCTACTTAGAGCACATAGTTAAAAATGGAAGAAACTTAATTTATCTTACTTCTAAGAATACTTCTTCTTGAACTTTTTCAACATTCCCATAACCCCTTGAGCTGTGATAAATTATAATATTGCCATAATTTCACTACAATTAAAAAAACTCAGTATAAAGGAACTTAGAAGTAAGTTTCATTATATCTTTAGTCTAAAAAGGCAGCGTTTCTTAAACTAATGATCTGAGAACTTTGTGAAATCCATTTAAGAGCCTCAAGACCTGTGTTTATTTCATTTAAATTGGATACAGCAGACAAGAGTCCTTCGCATAGAGTAAGAGTAAATATTATATTGTGAAATTTTGTTTCATTTAGATAAATATATATTTATTTGCTTATTGGTTATGTTGTACCACTCTTTTCTATTGTGGATTACCTTGCCAAACACTCTTCTAACTAAATATCCAATTGATTTAGTGCTAGTTCAAAACAGGCTAGACTTTCTACACACTGAAGCATGCTTTTTATTTATGGAAGTAGACACAAAATTTTAACATTCATATAAATTTCCTTATTGGTAGTTTTGGTTCAAAAGATAGTGAAGTGATTAGGATTTATTGAATTGAATACACAAATAAATATAGGGGACATCTGAATATTTGTCACTTGAGTTCTGTTTGTCACTCAAGTTCTGTAGTTAATTGGTGCTGGGCACTCTGCTGGCCTGTTTTTGTCTTGAAATACGGAATTCAATTCTGGGATTTTTTCTTTTTTTTTTTTTTTAAATTACCAAAGAAGTAGCTTGGTAATTTTCCTCCTCTGTTTCTTTTGTTTTCTCTTTCTGGAACTTCTTTTATTGGGGTTCGCCCTTAGTAGACTAATCATCTAATTTTTCATGTTGTTGCCTTTTGGTCTACCTTCTGAAAGATTTCTTCATTGTTATAACCCAAACCTTCATTTGGGTATATATATTTTAACCGCACTTTTAATATCCAAGAGCTCCTACCCTCCTTTCCACCCCCTTTTTCATACATATTCCTTTATTTATGGCATCATGTTTCATTGTAGATATGTCTTCTCTTCTTTCTAATGTATACTTTTTTATTTTTTGGAGATGAAGTCTCACTCTGTCACCTAGGCTGGAGTGCGGTGGCACAATCTCTCAGCTCACCGCAAGCTCTGCCTCCCAGATTCAAATGATTCTCCTGCTTCAGCCTCCCGAGTAGGTGGGATTACAGGCGCATGCCACCATATGCGGCTGATTTTTGTATTTTTAGTACAAATGGGGTTTCACCATGTTGGTGAGGCTGGCCTAGAACTCCTGACCTCAGGTGATCCAACTGCCTCAGCCTCCCAAAGTGCTGGGATTACAGGCGTGAGCCACTGCGCCCAGCCTACTGTGTGCTTTTTAATAATTATTGGATATCTCATTTTATCATGGATTTTCTGCATCTCAAAATATCATGTGACTTTTACACCTTATCCTTTTATGTGGCAAATTAAAAGGATTGATTTTCAAATTTCAAATCAACTTGAAGCTGCATTCTTGAAGTAAATCCATTAGATCATGACAGATTATCATTCCTATATATTGCTGTACTTTGCTAATATTTTCTTTATGATTTTCACATATATGTTCATGAAGGTGATTGCTCTGTCATTTTCCTTTCTTATACTGTCCTTGTCAGTTTTTGGTATCAAGTTTTTCTGGTTTTAAAAAAATACGTCAGTAAGTATTTCCTTTTTCTGATCTCTAGAAAAATTTGTGTGAGATTTATTTTATATTTTTCTTAAATGTTCGGTAGAAATGAATTGTAATACCATCTGAATCCTTGAATTTTGGGGGGAAGGTTATTAATTACAGATTTTAAGAACTGACATAGCAGTATTCATGCATTTTATTATTTCTTATACTAATGTTGGTTATTTGTGTTTTTCCAGAAATTTGTCCATTTCATCTATTTTTTAAATGTATTGGGCTGAAGTTGTTTCTAGTGTACTCTTATTTACTAGTAAACAATGCTATAATCTGCAGTGATATCCCCCTTTGTATTCCCAGTATTGATGATTTGTGTTTTTCTCTTTCTCTTTTTTGTCTTTACTATTCCCATCCTAATCTCATGTTTATCAATTTCTTTTAGTTGTTTCAAACATATTGTGTGTTTTATTTTGTTTTATTAATTTTTACTGGCATTATTATTTCCTTCCATATAGTTTCTTTGAATTTAGTCTCGCTCTGTCACTCAGGCTGGAGTGCAGTGGCGTGACCTTGGCTTACTGCGACCTCTGCCTCCCAGGCTCAGCCTTCCAAGTAACTGGGACTACAGGTGCACGCCACAACAGCCGGCTAATTTTTATATTTTTCACAGAGATGGGGTTTCACCATTTTGCCCAGGCTGGTGTTGAACTCCAGAACTCAGGTGATCCACTGCCTTGGCTTCTCAAAGTGCTGGAATTACAGTTATGAGCCACAGTTCCCGACCTACTTATATAATTTCTTGAGGTAGAGACTTTGATCTTTAGTATTCATTCACTTTTAATATATGCTTATACTTAATATGTTTAACTATAAGTATATATTAAATATAAACATATATTTTAATATTTTAATGTATGTTTATACTTAATTCTATAAACTTTTCTTTAAGCAGGGCTTAAGCTGCATTCCATAAATTTGATGTCATAATTTCATTAGCATTTAGGTCAAAATAAATTCTAACTTCCATTGTAATTTCTTCATTCCCTCAGTTATTTAGGTATATATATTTTCATTTTCAAGCATTTGTGGGCATTTTTATTCATCCTTTTTGTTTATTTTTAGCCTTATTTTCCTGCTCTCCATTTTCAGCTAGCTAGTGAAATGCTCTTAAGTCAGAAGGTATCCTCTTAGAAACAAACCGCAAGCCAGATATATACCAAGGCTGAGAACTGCAGCCCGAATTCCTCTGAGACTAAATTAATAAAAGAGTGATGCCAGGGATCAAGGAAAAATAATTTTAAGAAAAAGTTTCATGAACTGACACTATTATTTAAATAAAACTTTTGCAGATTCAACATTTTATTGCATTTTTATTACTACCTTAAAAACATTTATTGCAATGACCATATTTTATTTTTCAGGCTGTGTTAGAGCAATGTCAAGGACCAGGTATAAGATTTATTGTAATAAATAAAAGTTACTTAAAGCATCTATATGCCATTTAGACCTATAGTTCTTTTACTGATTTTTAAAATATAGATAAAATTATAATGTTAATTTAGAGGAACTAAGTCACAGTCCAAGAGATTTACCAATAAACATGAAAACATTTTAAAAAATACAAAGCAGGATGTGGACTATTGTTCTCTATTTCTAGCTTTAGCACTAGGATGGAAATCTGTAGCATTCTTCCCTTACAATAATCTTAGTTTTATTCTTTTATGTTTCAGCAATTCTTTATTTCTTCTCCCAGGAGCAAACAAGACTCAAGGTCTACAGTTGCCTCCCTCTGCCCTTGGACAAGTGAAAATCATTGTCATTGGACAATTATAAAAACATGTACCTTCCTAAGTCAATCAAGGGGGCATATGGCATGAATATTCATAATTTATTGAGAAGTCCTAATTTAAAAATTGTATTAAATGAATACTTTCTGTGAGAAAATTGCAAGCAGTTTTGTGAGAGGGAATTTTAAAATCTGATAAGATTATGTGGTTCAAAATATCTTATAAAGAATTAAAAGATGAAAATTAAATTAATAGATGTCATAGAAAAAAGCTACTAAATATAGCAAAATTTGTTAAATTATTAATATAAGGAAGAACAAAATATAGAGATTTTTTCTTTCAATTACATATATATTATTTTTTTTACGGTTCTATGAATTCATTTTTGTTGGGTAAAATATGCATACAAAAATTACCATCTTTACCATTTTTAATTGTACAGATCAGTAGTAATAAATATACTTATATTATTTTTTCCCTTTCATCTTCCCATCCTCTCTATCTTTCCAAGTCTTCCCACCACTCTACTCTTTATCTTCATAAGATCCACTTTTTACCTCTCATGTATGAGTGAGAACATGCGATGTTTGTCTTTCTGTGCTTGGCTTATTTCACTTAACATAATGGCTGTCAACTTACGTAATCATTCAAATGACCGTGAAGTTAAGTGAAATAGGGATTTTTAAATTCATAATAAGATGATGTACAAAATGGAAATATATTAATTACAACCAAAATTAAATCAAAATGTGAAATGTAAATTTCAAATAAGTTACAATTATTGATGTATTTCAAATTTCAAAATAAAGTGGAGAAGATCTCACATATTATTAGTTTTACTTTCAGAAAACGCAAAAAAGAAGAGACTACTATAATCTTCCATATGTAATTTAAGGAATTTATATATTAAGAATCAGCCTCATAAAAATATGAAATGACTTTTGTAAATGTAAATGACTTACTCTGATTTCAAAATTTACCATTGTCAAATAGAGCATAGATTGGATTATAAAATTAAGATTTCAAAGGGTTTAAAAATTATCATAGATTTATAAAATAATTTTTTCCCTTACACTTCTGCTTTGATAATCTTTCTTTTAACCTCTTTTTTTGAACATGTGCCATGGTCTAAGCCTAATTTAAAATATCACTCTTTTAGAGCATAGGAAGTCTGTTTAAAATAAGTGTTTTCATTAATATTTGTAGTAAGTGAACATTCTTTCTAAAGTAGTAGTAATGGTTGGGCAGTCATAGTTTGTAAGCAACAATGAGGATATAACTTTGTATAGTATTTGTATAGTATTGGTAAAGCATCCTTAAGAAAATAACTGGTTATCCAGACTTGTAATCTAGGACAGTGCTTATCATTTAGTAGTAATCAGGTATTTGATATGTGCTATGTAGTGTAACAAGCTGCTTACATGCAGAGTTTCATTTAATGTTAATAAATAACCTATAAATAATTATTTGACTCCTTTAGTGGATAAGAAAGCTAAGAACTAGAGAGGTTAAGCATTGGCCCAAGGTCAATTGAATAATACTGATATTTGAATCCAATAAATTTGATTAAAATGCTCTCTTTTAATGTATTATTTTAAAAATACACAATAATTAATAAATATTATCAATCTCTATTACTTAGACAAATGACCTGATGAACTATGATATCTTTCATGTGAAAGATAATTATAGCTCTTTGATTGCCACTTAGAGCTTTCTGATGTTTGAGATGGTCTTGAATTTGGAATAGGAGATTCCAAAATCTATTGATTCTAGGAGACACCACTGGGAACAAATAGTAACAAGCTATTCTTGTTCTCCAAATACCCTCCCTTATAGAAACTGTGCTAACTTTAAATATTGTTCTGGTTAATTTTGTTGACACCCAAAGAAGCAATGATCCAATAGGAATGAACAATAGATTTCTACTCTTGGAACTATACCTTCACCTCAACATCCAGATTTAACTGTTGAGGCAAATTTTAAACATAGTTACATGACAAATGTGCAGGTGATACAAATAATTAAAACTGGTTGTTTTTAAGTGCAAGGGTGCTCTTAATGCAAACATAGTTTTATTTTTAAATACTACACAAACCTTAGAAACGTAACCTTCTTTTCTTGTGTGAATTTCATATTCAAATACCTGCTATTTCCTGGGAGTTTTAGACAAAGAGTTTCACTTTTATAGCCAAGGCTGCTATTCCAACTCCTTTCTAAACAGATGTAAGCTGTATTTTTGTGTGTTCAGGGGAATAATTGGTCCCCAGTTAGGTAAGGCTGATGGAAGAAAATCATATCCCACCCAGAAAAATGTTTCCTTACTGCTTTCAGCAATCCATTTTACAATTAACAGAAAATTGCTAAAATTGTGGTGGCAAGTTTAACTTACTAGCAGAATATGGTCAAAAAGGATTGTGGAATTCGTATAGGAATTTTTTTTTTTAAATGTCATGATTGTATAATTTTAACTGGCTTTCTGATAAAGGAAAGGAATTCCCTTCTGAAGCATGAAACAAAATGTCTATTAACAAGCACCCCATAGGATTGTTTCTTTGCAATCGCTGTGTTTTTGTGGCAGTGAGAGATAAAAATTAATGTTCTTGGCTTTTGTTGTTGTTGTTGCTTATAGCAAAAACTGATGACATTCATGCATGATCTTTATACTATGTCAGTGTATTAGAATATCCATGAATAAGTGAGTTTATTATAAAGCTTATATCTCTTCTAACTAAATTGGAGACAGGAGATGTAATCATCTCATGCATTTTATTGCTATTGTAGTCTCACGTGATAACGCATTGTGGAATGTAGCTCACATGAGGACTTTATATAGTTTCTTCCAAATTTATTCAGTTCATCTTTGCTCTAGGATTTACACTGCCGTGGGTATTATTCTTAAACATCTTTACTTCATTGTATTCCCAATCCATCTCCAATTTTATTTTCTTCTCAATCTCCTCATGAAATAATGCCAAAACAAAGCAAACAGCTTAAAAAGGATATTACTTGTGAGTGATTTTGTTGTTGTTATAATAAATGAGTTGTTTCTCCATCAATTTGAGGCTATCTCTAACAGAAGAGTTACAGTAATTTAAATGATTATGATGATGTAATTGTATCTGTTCTTTGCTTTACTTTTTCAAGAGCCAAACACAGTCAGAGTCAACAGACTTTGCTTCTAATATTTACTAACATCTTAAAATTAGTCCTTAGAGTGCCATAGCATTTTCTCTAAACAAATTACATTTTGTCCAGGTAGAAACAGGTCACTCTAAGTCTCTGTATTTTATAATGTAAGAGATCCTAGAGCTCATCTAGATCAAAGTGTTTATTTCAAAATTAGGAAAGCAGAGGAGGCCAGAGACCTGTGTGCGGTGACTTGCTCAAGGGCTCTTAAACATGTGGCAAGTCTGAAGAATCAACTTAGGCTTAGACTCCCAGTCCAGAACCCTGAACATTACGCTGTCTTCACTATGTGAAGGCACATTTATGTCCCAGATATACGTAAATATACTTCGTGATTCTCTGTGTCTCTAAAGGTACAGCTATTGGTGCAAGATCAAAGCAAGTGGTTAAATGGGGAAAAGCATAGAATTTGACTGGTATTTTAAAGGTACAAATACAGGATCATACATGACAAGTGAAAGTTATTTTAAGCCATGAAGGTCATAATGAGTTCATGTTCTGTCAATAAATTTGAACAAGCTGCAAGGTAGAGAAAGTATATACCAAGGAAGTTGTGCTGAAAATAAACAAAATACAATATTTACATAAAAGAGATGGCCCAATGTCACCTTTGATGAAAATATTTGAATTATGTGCTTTATTCTGCAAACAAATAATTGAAATAATTCATAAGGTAGTTTTGAACAAAGAATGTAAAATGTCAATTATTTATGTGAACTATAGGAATCACTGCTTTGAAAATATAAAAATGTTTATTTTTGATTATTTTTTTCCTCCCTCAGGAGATACCTACTTAAGTAACTAATTCAACTTAGTACTCTTTTTCACTCTTACCTGAGAATATGTCTTATTGTCTGAAATACCATAGTTTTTTCTAATTTAAATAAATAAATATATAGTAAATATATATTTAAGTGATATTGTGCATCTTTATCCCATATCTATTATCATATCTATTATCTATTATCATATCCCATATCTATTATCATAGCAACAACTTCTTTTCAAAGCATTTTTTTCTTTTGAGAATGTTAAACTGTAAAAATGCTAGAAGTGGTGCATAAATAATACTAGCAAAAGTGTCATGGGTTTCTAATCAATCATTTTCTTTAAATGATATAGAAAGTATTTTAAACATGTCTAAAATTAGTAGACGAAGTACAATGTGATAATCAATGAATTGTACATATTTCAGAATACCCACAATCACTAAGTATCTGTCAAGTGTACTTAAATTTAAAATAACCAGACTTTTGCCTTCCAAAGGTTTTGTTGTTGTTGTTATTGTTGCTTGTTGGCTTTGCTATCATTATTTATTTATTTTTAAAAGATGCTCAAAGATGTGATCCCTCTCCATAGAGAAGGATGGTTTTGCAGATTAGGCATTGTTTGTGGCGTTATTTATTATTTAGAATGGTGGTGGGAAGTTCCTTGCTCAATTCCTGTTTCCTCAAGGTCCCAAGTAGTTATTGTTTCCTTTAGACACAAATATTCTGAAGGTCTGCCTTGCCTTGCGTGTGCTTCAGAAGAAGGGAAGGGATGCTGTTTTTCCCTTCCCGATTGTACACCTGATTCTGATGGTGGAATGGGGGTGGAGGTAAACCATGTGTCAGAGAGCCTGTTTACCTAAATGAGGAAGCTCCCTCTAACTGCTGGATTTTGCTCTCCCTTCACATAGTTAAATGCATGTTCGATTGTCGCAAAATGTTACCAAATTGTTTAAAAACCTGCAATCAATTATTTTTTCAAAACCTGAGAACGTCCTTTAGAGACTATAGATTATTTTATAAGAAAGTAAGCTGATCATGTAAAACTCTTGGTAGGGGCAACACATACATAGGTTAGAATATCTACTGTTCTTTTTAAAGAAATTATATTGTGTTCAACGTATTTGTCACTTTTAAAGTATCTAAGGATAAGTCAAAAGGTATTGTTTACTGATAAGATCTTCATTACATTCACTCCTTTCAAAGCACTTGCAACCTAGCATAGGTAAAATATTTCTCTTTATAATGTTTATTCAAAAGATTCAAAACAGTGTTTGATTTTTGCCTCCTTTCCATTTTATAGAACAAACTTTAAAACATTCCAAACATATATCGAACTCTTACGATGTGCTAGGCACAATATTAGGTGTGAAGAATATGAATAATAAGAAAACTCTGGCCTCACAGACCTTTCTAATGCAAAAGATGGATACTATAATAATATTTGTGTAATATAATAATATGGATACATAACAATCATATGCATAGGTATAAAATTGAAAATTATCAATCCGTGGAATAAATGCAAGTACATATCACAAGAGATAGGTGAAGGGTGACAGATTTGGGGCAGGCTTCCAGAGGAGGACCTTACTCAACAGATTTTGACAGGTATATAATAACTCACCAAATAAGGAAAAGGTAATGGGGTGGGAGTGGGTTCTGAATAACCCAAGAAGAGGGCCGGTGTGATAGGTTCAATAGTTCCTTAACAAATTCATGGATTAAAATCTGATCCCCAGTACTTTATAAACTTATTTGGGGATAGGGCCTTTACCATGTTAAAATGAAATCATTAGGGTAGGCCCTAATCCAATATGACTGGTGTCCTTACAAAATGGTACATTTGGAGACAGAGCAGCATACAAGGAGAATGTCACGTGAACATCAACACAGAGGTCAGAGTGATGCGTCTACAAACCAAAGAACACCAAAGATAGCTGGCAAACCACCAGAACTAGGAGAGAGCCTGAAACAAATTCTTCCTCACTGCCCTTAGAAGGAACTAACCCTGTTGACACCTTGATTTCAGAATTCCTGCTTCCAGAGCTGTGAGACAATACATTCTTGTTGTCTAAGCCACCCATTTTGTGATATTTTATTACAGCAGCCCTACCAAACGAATACAGATGTGCTGAGTCTTGGTAGTAGGAAGAATAAAAATATGAGTTGCGTCAGGAACTACTAATAGTTGTGAATTCTAGGCTCATAGAAACATTCAATGGCAAAGTACTTGAAAGTGAGAATACGGGAGTAGACAATAGTGGCTTCCAGAGAACCATGCTCAGGAGTTGGATTCTATCAAGTAGATAATGGTAAATAAATCAGGAATCTTAATTAACAGAGTGATATGGCCATATTTTTGTTTACAAAAAGATCATCCCAGCAGCAATCTGAATACTGTTTTGAGGAAAAAAAGAGTGGGAAAAGGAGGTATTATAAATAGGAGTTCTCCTTGGCAATGCTTACCAGAGTTTAGTGATGCATGGGCAATTTAAAAGTATTTGTAGGGGAGTTTGCAAATGGTACCTGTCTTAGTTTGTTTTGTATTGCTACAACAGAATATCACAAGCTGAGAAAATTTTGAAGAACAGAAACCTATTTGCCTCACAGTTGTGGTGGCTGGGAAGTTCACAATCAAGATGCCGTATCTGGCGAGGGCCTTCTCACCCATCCTATGGTAGAAAGGCAAAAAGAGGGTGAGAGAGAAAAAAGATCAAACTTGCAGCCTTAAATCCTTTTACAATCTTCATTAATACATTCATGAAGGTGAAGCCCTCATGATTGAAACACCTCCCATTAAGTGACACCTTCCAATACCGTTGCATTGGGAATTAAATTTCCAATATATGCTTTAGAGGGGACACATTTAAACTGTAGCACTTCATCTCTGGCCCTCAAAACTCATGTCCTTCTCACATGCAAAATAAATTCTTTCAACCTGATAGTCCCCTAAGTATTAACTCATTCCAGCACCAACTAAAAGTTCAATGTCCAGATTCTCATCTGATATGGTTTGGCTATGTCTCTACCCAAATTTCATCTTGAATTGTAGTTTCCATAATCTCTATGTGTCCTGGGAGGGAACTGGTGGGAGGTAATTAAATCATGGGGGTGGTTGCCCCCATCCTGTCTTCATGATAGTCAGTAAGTTCTCACAAGATCTAATGATTTTATAAGAAGCTTTCCCCACTTTGCTCAGCACTTCTCTGTCCTGCTGCCATGTGAAGATGGATGTGTTTGCTTCCTTTTCTGTCATGATTGTAAGTTTCCTGAGGCCTCCCCAGCCATTCAGAACTGTGAGTCACTTAAATCTCTTTCCTTTATAAATTACCCAGTCTCAGGCATTTCTTTATAGCAGCATGAGAACAGACAAACACATCATCTAAATCAGATATGGGTGAGAGTCAAGGCAGGATTCTTCCTGAGCCATATTCTCCTCCAGCTGTGAGCCTGTGAAATTAAACAAATTGTCTAGTTCCAAAATACAGTGGTGGAACAGACATAGAATAGAAATTTCATTCCACAAGGAAGAAATTAGCAAGAATAAAGGGGTAGCAGTTACCACGTAAGTCCAAAACTCAACAGGGAAAACAACATTAGGTCTTAAAGCTGGAAGGTAATTTTTTTGACTCCATGTTCCACATCCTAGATACGCTGGGACAGAGTTGGGCTCCCAAGACCTTGGGCAGCCCTGTCCCTATGGCTTTACTGGGCTGTCTACCCAGCAACTCTTACAGATTAGAGTCTAGTGCTTGTAGCCCACCAAGGCTGGAGTTGCATGCTGGTAGCTCTACAGTTCTGAGTTCTTAGGATTTGCCTTGCTCTCCTGGCTCCACGAGGCATTGCCCTATTGATGTCTCCCTGCAATGGCTCTTCCTTTGTGACAAATCTCCACTTGCTCCCCCAGTCTATCTGGGACATTCTTTGAAATTTAGGTGGAGGCCACTATGGCCCTACAGCTCTCAAATTCTGTGCGTCTGTGGAGTCAGCACCACATGGACATTGCCAAGACTTACAGCTTGCTCCTTATGGAATGATCGCCCAACCACACCTGGGCCCACTTGAGCCACAACTGAGGTGACCAAGGAATACTGTGCAGGAATGTGGGGAACAGAGGCCTGATGTGGCCCTGAGTAGTGAGTTTCCAGACTGTGCTCTGGTTCCATCTACTGAAACCATTCTGCCCTCCTGGAGCTCTGGGCCTTTGATGGCAGGAGCAGCTTCAAAGATTTCCAAAATGTTTTTGGAGTCATTCTCCCTTTGTTCTGATGAGTAGAACCTGATTTTCTCCTATCCATATTGATCTCTCTTGCAAACAAATGCTGGGCTACACCCTTAATATTCTCTCCCAAACATGCTTTTTTATTCATTATATGACCAGACTGAGAGCTTTCCAAATTTTTCTGTCTGATTCCCTTTTAATTATAAATTTTGCCTTTAAACCAATTTTATTTTCTCTCATTTTACTGCAAGTGACTAAAATAAGTCATGCACCGTCTTGAATTCTTTGCCACTTAGATATTTCTTCTGCCAGATATCCTAGTTCATCATCTTAAGTTTTGCCTTTTACAAAGTCCTAGTGCAAAGTTCTCTGCAACTGTATAAAAAGGATGGCCTTGGCCAGGGGCGATGGCTCACGCCTGTAATCCCAGCACTTCGGGAGGCTGAGAAGGGTGGATCACGAAGTCAGGAGTTCAAGACAAGGCTGGCCAAGATGGTGAAACTCCATCTCTACCAAAAGTACAAAAAATTCGTTGGGCGTGGTAGTGGGTGCCTGTAATCCCAGATACTCAGAAGACTGAGGCTGAAAACTGCTTGAACCCAGGAAGTGGAGGTTGCAGTGAGAGGAGATTGTACCACTGCACCACTCCAGCCTGGGTGACAGAGCAAGACTCTGTCTCCCCCCTGCCGCAAAAAAAAGGATGACCTTTACTTCACTTTCTAATATCTGTTTCTCATTTCTATCTGAAACCTCATGAGAATGTCCATATTTCTAGCAACATTCTGATGACTACCACTTAAGTAATCTATAAGAAGATTTAGGATTTCTCTACTGCTCTCTTCTTCTGAGTCCTCATCAGAATTGTCTTTAATTCTTTATTCATGGCAAGATAGGCCTTTTCTAGCATGCTCCTCTAAATTATTTCAACCTTTGCCCATTGCCCAGTTTCAAAGCTGCTTCCACATTCTCAGGTGTTTATTACAGCAACAGCCCTATTTGTTGGTACCAATTTTCTGTCTTGGTCCCTTTCAAGTGACTATAAAGAAAATAATACAAACTGGTAATTTATAAAGCACTGTGGGAGGCCAAGGCAGGCAGATCACCTGAGGTCAGGCGTTCGAGAGCAGCCTGGCCAACGTGGCAAAATCCCTCCTCTACTAAAAATTACAAAAACATTAGCTGGGTGTGGTGGCACATGCCTGTAATCCCAGCTGCTCAGGAGACTGAGGCAGGAGAATTGCTTGAACTCAGGAGGTGGAGGTTTCAGGGAGCTAAGATTGTGCTTTTGCACTCCAGCCTGGATGACAGAGCAAGATTCTGTCTCAAAAAAAAAAAAAAAAGAATAGATGTTTATTTAACTCACAGTTCTGGAGGTGGGAAGTCCAAGATTGAGGGGCTGCATCTGGTGAGGGCCTTCTTGCTGTGTCATCTCATGCCAGAAAGGCAAAGAGAGTATGAGACAGAACAAGAGATTGAACTCACAGCCTCAAGTGCTTCTATAATTGGCATTAATCTATTCGTGAGGGTGGAGTCTTCATGACATAAATTTCTTCCCTTAGGCCTCATCTCCCAACAATATTGCATTGAAGATTAAGTTTTAAACACATGCACTTTAGGAGACACATTCAAATCATAGCAGTACCAAAGAGTATACCCTGCAGAGACCGAAAGCATCAAACCAAACCATTGGGAAGTTCATTCAAATTTTTCTTCTCTACGTTAACTAAAATCAAAGAATGAGGAAAATGTTGCCTGCGCCTGAGAAAGGCTCACTATTTCTTTTCTTTAAATTATAGCCATTATACTCCATGGAAAATACTAGACAGGGATTTTTCTTGATTTATTAGGAATAGACTCCATACGATAAGGTGCATTTTGGTAATCACGAGTACTCTTACTTACTAATGGCTAAACTCCCTAAGGGTTAACCACAGTCTTTTGTTGGCTGTTTATTAAGCAGCCTGCAGTATAGGTAATTAATTTACCGAATGTTTCACGCAGGCTAGTTGAACCAGCCTGAAGAAAATCACATGTTGGAAAGCCAGAGTCTTAGAAGTGAAAATTACAAAGCAGAGAGTCTTTTGAGCCAATCAGTCTATTCAGTCCCTACTTGATGTTTGACAATATTACAAAGGAGCATGACTGTAAATAAAAGCAAGTCTAAAAATACATTTTTGTGTGCTTGGCAAATTATTACTTTAATGTGGTGGCTTAAGTACTTCTTTGTGTTTCATTCTTTTTTTTTTTTGGCATAAACTTAGCACATATGATAGCATATTGACGTTTCCATCTGTGGCGTCCCAGAATATCTGTGCAGAGCCTTATATAACTATACTGATAAATAGTCTTGTTATATAATTATTTATTATTTATATGAAATGTATTTATATATTTATCTTTATTATATAAATATAGCTTGTTTTATTCACGTTGTCTTATTGCACTTCACAGATATATTATTTTTATTTTAAGATCAAGGTTACAAGTGCAGGCTTGTTACATAGGTAAACTTGTGTCATGGGGAGTTGTTTTACAGATTATTTTATCACCCAGGTATTAAGCCTGGTACCTATTAGTCATTTTTCCTGATCTTCTTCTTCCTCCCACCCCCTCAACCTACAGTAGGACCCAATGTCTGTTGTTTCCCATCTTGTGTCTGTGAGTTCTCATCATTTAGCTCCCACTTATAAGTAAGAACAAGTGGTATTTGTTTTTATGTCCCTGTCTTAGTTTGCTAAAGATAATGGCTTCTAGCTCCATCCATGTCCCTGCAAAGGACATGATCTCATTCTTTTTTGTGGCTGCATATAATTCAATGGTGTATATGTACCACATTTCCTTGATTCATTCTATCATTGATAGGCATTTAGGTTGATTCCATGTCTTTGCTGTTGTGAATAGTGCTGCAATAAACATACACATGCATGTGTCTTTATAATAGAATGACTTATATTCCTTTGGGTATATGCCAAGTAATTGGTATATCCTAGGTCACTTAAGAATTATGCTATATTTAATCTGCTTCTAGATTTTTGAGGAATCACCACACTGTCTTCCACAATGGTTGAACTAATTTAAACTCCCACCAACAGTGTATAAGCATTCCTTTTTCTCCACAACCTCATCAGCATCTGTTATTTTTTTGTCTTTTTAATAGTAGCCATTCTGACTGGTGTCAGATGGTATCTCATTGTGGTTTTGATTTGCATTTCTCTAACAATCAGTGATATTGAGCTTTTATTCATATGACTGATCATTGACCACATGTATGTGTTCTTTTGAAAAGTGTCTATATTCTTTGCCCACTTTTTATAAGGTTGTATGTTTTTTTCTTGTAAATTTGTTTAAGTTCCTTATGGATGCTGAATATAGACCATTGTTGAATGCACAGTTTGCAAAAATTTTCTGTCATTCTGCAGGTTGTCTGTTTACTCTGTTGATAGTTTCTTTTGCTCTTTAATTAGATCTCATTTGTTAAATTTTACTTTTGTCAAAATTGCTTTTGGCATCTTCATCATGAAATCCTTGCCCTTGCCTATGCCCTGAATGGTATTGCCTAGGCTGTCTTCCAGGGCTTTTGTATTTTTAATGAATTGGAGGTATGCAACAACCCTGCATGGAACAAATCTATTGACACCATTTTTCTAATAGTGTGTGCTCACCTTGGGTCTCTGTGTCACATTTTGGTAATCTTGCAATATTTTAAAATTGCTCCATTTTATTACATCTGTTACGGTGATCTGTGATCAATGATCTTTTATATTACTATTGTAATTGTTTTGGGGGCACCACAAGTCATGCCCATATAAGATAGTGAACTTAGTAATTTTGCATGTGTTCTGTCTGCTTTGATGACTGGGTGTCCCACCTTCTCTCTCCTTCTCCTCAAGCATCCCTGTTTCCTGAAACAGAGTATTATTAAAATTAGGACAATTAATAACACTGCAATGGCCTCTAAGTATTCAAGTGAAAGGAAGAGTTATACATCTCCCACTTCCAATTAAAAGCTAGAAATAAATGATTAAGCTTAGTAAGGAAGCCAGGTCAAAAGAAGAGATAGGCTGAAAGCCAGGTCTCTTGCTACAGATAGTTAGCAAAGTTGTGAGTGCAAAGGAAAAGTTCTTTAAGAAAATTAAAACTTCAATTCCAGTGAACACATAAATGATCATGAAAGAAAAATAGTCTTATTGCTGATATGGAGAAAGTTTTAGTGGCCTGGATAGAAGATCAAACCAGCTACAATATTCCCATAAGCCAAGGCATAATTCAAAACAAGGACCTAACTTTCTCTAATTTTATGAGATAAGGAAGTTGAAGAAAAAATGTTGAAAGCTGAGAGCAGTCAGATCATGAGGTTTAAGAAAATACGCCATCTCCATAACATAAGAATGCAAGAAGAACAAGTGCTGATGTAGAAACTGCAGCAAGTTATCCAGAGGATCTAGCTAAGAACATCAATGAAGATAGCTACATGAAACACCAAATTTTCAATGTAGACAAAACTGTCTTCTGTTGGAAGAAGATACCATCTAAGGCTTTCATAGCTAGAGAGGGGAAGTCAAAGCCTGCTTCAAAACTTCAAAGGACAGGCTGACTCTCTTGTTAGGGGGTAATGCAGTTGGTAACTTTGAGTTGAAGTCAATGCTCATTTATCATTTTGAAAATCCTAAGTCCCTTAAGAATTATGCCATATTTGCTCTGTCTGTACTTTATAAACAGAACAACAAATCCTGGATGATAGCACATCTGTTTGAAATATGGTTTACTGAATATTTTAAGTCCACTGTTGAGACCTACTATTCAGGAAAAAAGATTCCTTTTAAAATAGTATTGCTCAGGGACAATGTACCTAGTCAGTCAAGAGCTGTGACAAATATGCACAAAGAGATCAGTGTTGTTTTCGTATTCGCTAACACAGCATTCATTCCACAGTCCATGGATCAAAGACTAATTCTGACTTTTAAGTCTTATTTTTTAAGAAATACATTTTTTAAAGCTGTAGCTGCCATAGAGAGTGATTTCTCTGATGTGTCTGGGCAAAGTAGACTGAAAACTTTCTGGAAAGCATTCACCATTCTAAATCCATTAGGAATATCCATGATTCACGAAAGGAAGTAGAAATGTCTACAATAATAGGAATTTATAAAAATTTGATTAAAGCACTAAGACATAGCTTTGAGTGGTTCAAGCTTCAGTGGAAGAAGTAACTGCAGACATGCTGTAAATACTAAGAAAAGTGAGATTAAAAATGGAACTTGAAGATGTAACTGAATTGCAGCAATCCCATGATCAAACTTGAACAGATGAAGAGTTGCTCAATTCTTATTGAGCAAAGAGAGTGGTTTCTTGAGATAGAATCTATTCCTGGCAAAGATGGTATGAACATTATTAAAAGGACAACAAAAGATTTAGGGTATTATATAACTTTTTTGATAAAGCAGTGACAGAGTTTGAGAGAATTTATTTCAATTTTGAAAGAAGTTCTAGTGTGTGTGTGTTAGTCAGTTTTATGTTGCTATAAAGGAATACCTGAGACTGGGTAATTCATAAAGAAAAGAGATTTATTTGGCTCATGGTTCTGCAGGCTGTATAAGAATGGCTCATGGTTCATGAAGGTTATGTAAGCATCTACACTACTTCTGGTGAGGCCTCAGGAAGCTTTTACTCATGGTGAAAGGCAAACTGGGAGCACACATGTCACATGGCAAAAGGAGGAACAAGAGAGAGATGCCAGGTTATTTTAGATAATCAGCTCTCATATGAACTAACAGAGCAAGAGCTCACTCATTACTGTGAGGATGACATCAAGCCATTCATGAGGGCTCTGCCCCCTTGACCCAAACACCTCCTACTAGGCCCCATCTCCAACACTGGGGATCACATTTCAACACGCAATTAAGAGGGGACAGACATCCAAACTATAGCAGTGGGTAAAATACTAACAAACAGCATCATATTCCACAGAGAACTCTTTTGTGCAAGGAAGAGTCAATTAATGCAGCAAACTTCATTGTAGTCTTACTTTTAAAAATTGCCACAATCACTCCCTTGTCAGTGAGCAAACATCAACACAGAGATAAGACCTTCCAGCAATGAAAAGATTAGGACTTGCTAAAGTCTCAGTTAGTCGTTAGCATTTTTTATCAATAAGGTATTTTTAAATTAAAGTATGTACATTTTAAAGACATAATGCTATTGCACAGTATAGTGTAAACATAACTTTTATATGCATTAAGAAACCAAAAAACATGTGTGACTAGCTTTATGGCAATATTCATTTTATTGCAGTGATTCTGAGCCAAACTCACAATATCTCCAAGGTATGCATGTGTATTTATCAGAGGACAACTCACTACCAGTCCACCCATGGCTTTTTCAACTGGAAACAGAATTAAGACCAGATTATCACATTACTGTAGAGATAGGAAAGATTTCTGAAGAATTTTCTGTAAATGTATAACACAAAAATAAAATCCATGCAATAATTACCAGACTAAATTGTACCTTGTGTTCAGGATATTATTCTCCAATTCTTTTCAGAAATGAGATAGAAGTGTTTCAGAAGGACAACCATTGCTTCAGGGTATAAAAATATATATTAACAATTTTCAGCATTACTGATCCCTTATCATATACCAAGGACTTTTCCAAATAATTTGTATGCTTCACTTTATTGAATTCTCATAATAGTGCTATATAGAATTATGATTATGATTCTTATTTTACATGGGAATTTAGTCTTAGAAAGATGAGTAAATTGCCTAATAGGTGTAGAAAATGATGAAGCTGTTTTCCTGAAAAAGCAACAACTATTAGGAAAAACGATGTCAAATGTTCATATAAAACAGTGTATGTTTCTGTGTATATAGTGTGTGTGTATGTGTTTGTGTATGTGATTGCATGTGCTGTGTGTGTGTATGTTTGTGATATATGAGAGTGTGTGTTGTGTATGTGCATGCACTGTGCATCAGAGTCAGAGACTGAGGGAGGACAGAGGAAGATTCTTTCATCATTCTTTAGGAGACTGTGTTGGTGTGATCCATTCCTATAATGAGGGTAATATGATTTTTTTTTGGATTTGAGGAGACGTGTCAGTATTTAGTAGGCCCCCTCAAATGAATTGTCACTTGAAAAATGAGGTTATTTATAATCATAGATTTGTATTGCACAAGCCTTTTCCCTTTCCTTCATACTAGCCATTCTCATAGGAGCAAACACAAAGCTGCAACCCAAATGACTCAGTTCTCATAAGGTCTTATAAACTGAACAATAATCACCACATTAAAATAAAGCAGACTCAGGAACCTTACATGGACATTCAGAATGCACCTAATTATGTACCTGCGGGCCCATCCTGTGCACTTAGATTGTGTAATGCTTAAATTTGGTTTGCAGCTTTTCTTTGCTGGGGTTGAGTGATTCAAAGAGAAGAGATGAAACTGTATAGCCTAAGGAAGAAGTTGTTTCTAACAGGCCTCAGGGTTTGAAAAATGGATAGACTCCTGATTGCAAAAATCCCTGTCTCCGAACAGGAGGGGGATTATCTTTTCTCCCAACTTCAAATATTCCAGTCACAGAACTTGCACTTCTATGTTTTGGTTTCCTTTTATCCAGATGGAAACTTTTATTTGACGGGATTTAATCTATATAAACAAATGCAAAATATTAAACTTAACAAAAATGACGAAACATATATTTCACTTTTTAGACTCTCTATGACTTTGGGGCTTGTCTGCCAGTTTGCTATAGTCACTTCATAGAATGATGTTGCTGACCTCAACCAGTGCCTCTCCAAGAACTCAAAGGGTAGCAGAGCTTCTTACATGGGACAGGGACTCCTTAGTTTAAACATTTTGTTTTCAATTCCCTCACACCTGCTACCGGATCCAGGGAGGAGGTTTGAAAACCAGAGGGATACAGTGGGTGAGATCTTAGTTCAGGGCTGCAAAAACAAGCACTGTTTGTTTGTTTTGCAAAAACAAAAAATGGCCGCTTCCTCTCTGAAGACGCTTGATAAGCACTCCTGAAGGTCTGTGTTGGGCTCTTGATGAAATTACTCTTTCTATCTTAAGTCACAAAAAGAGCCTATAGTCCTCATTGTTAACACAGGAGTTCACACCCCATTTCCTCAATACCTCCCTTTCTTTTTCACATGCCTCTTTCCTTTTCCTTCTGGCTTCAACAAACGTAGGGAGCGTGAAGACACAAAAACAACACACACCCAAAGGCACGTACATGCGCACACACAGACAGCTCTCACCTCACAATTGTTGTACTAAAATGTAAAATACCAGTATTTTCAAGATTAGCATTTCATTTGCAAATGGATTGTCCAAAATATGGCAAAGAAGTAGAAAAGAAATATGTGCATTTGCTCCTTTCCCCCATGTTATCAGAATGAGAGTACACTTGAGTCTGCAGATATGAGAAAAAGTAATCTCAATAATATAAAAACACTAAGTTCAAGTAGTTATTTGCTTACTGTAACAAATATTTATTAAGTGCAGCAGTCTTGTTCACTTTGTATAACGAGAGTAGCAATCCAGGTTTGTAACACATAAACATAAATTACTACAAATGTACTAATTCTCAGGAAAAAGATGGATCTTTTAAGATGTAGATAAGAATACCAAGTTTAACTGTTTCTGTGACTATACATTTGGAATTTACTTGCTATATTGGCTTTCCTAAAAGACAATTTATAAGGTAAGCAAAGCCTTCTGAAATAGGATGAACCCCCCGCTGAGAAGGAATAGACAGTAACTCATAACCACCATCGTATGATTGAAAGAAGATACAGTGGCTTTCTAAGAAAACATTTGTGACTTAAACTATTTTGTGAGTTCATGTTTGACTTATAAGTCACTAAAAGAGCACAAATACCGGAAGGGGAAATTCTGCTACTGACTTTTATAACATTTCAAAGAAGGAGAAGCCCAGGTTTGAGCTACCGAAGTCATTCTTGTCACAGTTTTCCCAGAAACATGAGCCATTTTTTTCTAAAGACAGTTATCATTTATGGAGACAATATTGTCAGTATTGGATTTTGTCTAACATGTATAGAGAAAGCAGTTTTCCTCTATGTCTGTACTGTATATGCAAATTTGAGTATTTGAAATGTGTCTTGTTCAAAGACAGCTATGTGGTAAATATTTCAGAGACATTAAAAAATGTACAATATCTTGTATATAATTTTTATACTGATTACATGGTGAAGGATATTTTGGATACATTGGGTCAGTAAAATGTATTATTAAAATTAATTTTACCTGTTTCATTCTACTTTTTTAAAAATGTGGCTGCTAAAGTTTAAAATTACAAAAGTGACTCACTTTCTATTTCTATTAGGAAAATTCTCCTCTAGATATTTCATTTTATTTACATGATGTAACCAGCTGTGAGGATACCTTTTGAATTAAGAGGGTTAAATTTTTTAAAAATGTAACTTTAAATTTGTGATTAGATGTTCAATGTCACTTTTTTCCCTACGAAATGCCAAGGAGTTATTAATAGCGAAAAATTTAAATTTAATAATAATCTGTCTTTTGATATGAGCTTAATATTTCTCCATTATATGTGTGTATATTTCCAAGATGATTAATGGCTACTTTCCGTCTTCAGATTAAGGTTTTGCTCAAAAATACATCATCTTATTGCTGCCAACACAGCTACTTTCCGCCATGGCCACACTCTTCTATGTTGAGATTCTTGGATATTCTTTCAATCCTAAGAGCTTATATTTTTACAGTTTTGAATATTAACTCCATAGACAGCAGCCTACTCTGCCCTGAAAAACATACAAGCAATTAGTGTGTCCGTCAGTCAATCAACAACATTCATTGAGTGCTTTCTTTATTGCTCTCAGCTAATGCTTTTTGAAGATGGAGAATGATAGTCTTGGCTCCTATTTTCAAGGAGGTGATAATTTTACAGTTGAAGAAACAAAATGACTTGCACCAAACAAAAGTGAAATAATACGTGATAGAAAGATTTCACATAAAAATAAACATTTTGGCTTCTCTTGAAAAATGGCAACCTTAGCTTGCAGTATTGCAATGGCAGCCATTGTCTAAAGCTATATAGCTACTGTATACATTAGACGGACATACGAGCTGAAATGTGCTACTTTACATTATCCACCTGGCTCTGATAGGTATTTGAGTTTTCAATTCCATGTCTTGGTAATTATTAATGCCCCTTTCAACTCCCAGCTTTGATTACGAGACCCTTGACTTGGTAATTTAGCAATCTGCCTTACAGGCTGTACTATCAAAGTAGAGTTGGATTCATTATCCTTCATAATTTCTATTAAAAAAGAAAAAGCCAGTAAATATTCCTTACCTCCAATAGTGGCAGGAAATATTACAGTGGCAATTTAAATAATAAACATTATGAAAAATCATCAATTATCCAGATGAACTTTTTGTGATAGTATAATTAACTCAGTATTTGCCAGATCTGGTTTCTATCACTTGTATGGGATTTTTTTGAGATAAAGAAATACTGGTATGGGATTAGTAATAATGTTACCCATTTGTTTATGTTATCTACCAGGCAGAAAAGGGACAATCTGTATAGTAGATACTATGATGTCATTATTTAGTAGTTCATTCATAATTGAGAATGACAAGATGTCATTATGAAAAAATAAATAGCCAATTTCTCCGTATGTTCCTTGATATTTAAAAAATGTGTTTGTCACACAAAATTCTCTATTGAGAACTACAATGGAGCTGGATTGTAGTGCTTGTATGTGGTAGAAGTGGCACAAATACCGGGAAAATTTAGCCAGAAATTTCTTTCACTTGCCATTTCAACATTTTATGCTTCTTTTAAAGAGTGTGACAAATGATGCATTAGAATTCTGAGTAAACTTCTTCATCTATGAAAAGGAAACAGCACTGAACACTGTACTTTCTTATTTTCCTGGCAATTCCTTATAATATAGGTTAACAAGGCACCCTATTTGCCATCCTGTTCTTTCATAGGTAAAGAAACTGAAGACTCACCAGATGAAGTGTTATGATTAAGACTACTCAGTTGTTCAAGGTGTCCATAAAGAAAATAAACTGATAACTACTACCCTGCCTAGATTGTCTAATCAATAGATTAGGCTTGCTTGCTGACACCAGCATGGTATGACTTCCAAAATATTTTGGCAGAGCATGGCAAAGACTTTCATGTCGACATTAAAAATACGTTAAGAAAATAAAACCTTTGTTGGATCTCCTGATACTTATTTTATGTTTCGGTATTGTTTTTATTCTAAATTTATAATATGGATGAGTGGGGAGGTGGGGACATGATCATTTTAGAGTGTTGGACCTCTTCAAATCTTCATCGGGCTTTCATGTTTGAAATTTATTTTGGTCTTTTATATTGATGACCACCTTTATATTTTTATTGAAGAGTCTCAAACTAACTTTGCATTATTTATGATTCATACAAAAGTCTGTGTTTTCATATCAGCCTTAGTTTCTCTGGGTCTTTCCCAAAGGTATGTGCTCCTTCGTTGAGGAATACCAGCACCTGAGAACAAAATTTCACTCCCTTGTACAACGCATGAGTAGAGACTGAATTGGGCATGAGGATGGAATGAGTGAAGCAACAGCCATAGCAGAGTGTTCTGAAGCCCGACTTCTGGAATTTTTCCTTCTTATAAAAGAACTTCTCGGGCGCCTAAGGCAAAAGATCACATGCAGATAAGCAAGGCAGCAACTCCTCTCATCAAAAATACAACACATCTATCACATTAGAAAGTACTGCTATGAATTAGAATCCCCAAGATTAAAGGGACCATAGACTTCCTCTAATCTTTGCAAAAGCCGTATTATAAAATTGTGCATTTTAATGGGAGCACCTTTACATGAGTTACTACACTAGTGAAAGAAGATGGAATTTAATTATCCATTCATTTGAATGCAACATTATAATCAGTTAAAGGGATGATTTTTATCTGTATCTTCAATTCACCTAAAATGCACGTGGTACACTTGACTTAAACATAATAAGAAACAGCACTGGATATTTGAAATCTGTGTTTTTGGCATCCCTTGGAAAGGATCTTGTAATATTAATAACACAGAATAAAAGTTTTAATATTCAACCATTAGTATTTCTTTAACAAATTTTGATGATGTGTATATTGGAATAAAGCAAATCAAATATGCAATGATTTTTTTTTTTTTTTTTTTTTTTTGAGACAGAGTTTCACTCTTGTTGCCCAGGCTGGAGTGCAATGGTGCAATCTCTGCTCACAGCAACCTACGCCTCCTGAGTTCAAGCCATTCTCCTGCCTCAGTCTCCGGAGTAGCTGGGATTACAGGCATTTGCCACCATGCCCGGGTAATTTTGTATGTTTTTTAAGTAGAGACGGGGTTTCTCCATGTTGGGTCAGGCTGGTCTCAAATCTCCCTTTTGTATTTTAATAGCTTGTGATGAGGTAGGTTTACTCTCTAGCTATTGAGTCAGTTCCATTTGATATGGAGTTAAGTAACTCTTTTGATAATGATTTGGCTAATCACAATGCCAAGCCTCCAGTGCATGCAAAGTGGACGTGAACTGATGACAATGATATAAATTTAATTTGTCAGTGCCATGAGGAAAACAATGAGCCAGATATTTATAATAAGGAAAGACATAAAAGTATATCTTTACCAGACTCAACTAAGAGTTTCAGCTTAGATTGGACATTTTCTTTGAATCACCCTTGGAAAGGATAATAGATGTAATTTATATGTGTCTTGACTTTTTATTTATTTATGACACACAAACACCTTCCACAAAAATCTAAGAGAAGTTTGGCGTACGGTAGATGCATGAATGGCAACATTGTTGGTGATAATGATTGTGTCCCCCGTTCTACCTGTAGTATTGCTTAATTGAATAATGGGATTATGGGGAAAGCGGCAGAGCTCTCTATCGACCTACTACCATTAGGCTTTTACTAATTTGCTTATGTTGCATGTTTTATCAGCAACACACTGAGCAAATAGGTTTTCTGCCTGAATTATGAAATTCATTTCTCTGTTGATAGTTTATGAATATTAGCCATTGAACGACAGATTTTCTTGTGTGTGTTTGTATTCATTGCTCCCTAGAGTGGTTGTTATATGTTGAATATGCCAGCTGTCTCTTGGAACTACTTTACAAAATAAGAGGATTTTTTTTTCCCTTCATAAAGGGAAAGTCAAGCTCTATTTTCCCCCTACATTATTTGATAAAATTAAATATTGTAAAGGAACATTTCCTTTCCAAATTATTTCTTTCACATAAATGGCACTTACTTCAAAGATTTTTTTCTTTATTTTCCCAAGTAGTGATGAGCAGCACAAAGGAATCTGACTTGAGTTTAATGGTGTTAGATGGTAAACACTGCATAGCACTTAGAATCCTCTTCAACAGTAATATGTGATAAGACATTTATATCAATAAAAAACTATAGAATAGGATCTGTAATTTCTACAAATTCTTTATGTTTGATATTTATTTCTGCAAATAGAAAATGGATATCTCGCTGAGAAGAAATGCAAAACGTAAGGAATCTGGGCAATGATAATTGTGTCTAGACATGGATGTTTTCATCTCTTCCTCCTCACCCCCATGCAGTGAGAAGTGGCTGTGAATTCTAAATCAAGAAGGCTGATATTGAAATCTACATACATTTCAATATAAGCAAGAATTATGGTTTGATGAAAGGATCACACCTTCTGGTTAAAATACAGTGGATAAAGACATGAGAAAGTGAAGTCTCATATGACACCGCTGAGAGTAATAAGCTTAGGAGACATCAGCAGGAAGAAGACCATGGGCTAGCTCAAGTATGACAGATCAGTGAGAATGGGATTACTTCTAAAACTGTCACACTTGCATGGGAGGCTTCCGTGCTCTTTTGCATAAATTCTTGGCTGACTGATGGAAAATTCTATAACCAGAGGATAAAAGTATCATCTCTAGAGCCTGACTACCTAGTACAACTGGGAACTAATTCAAAATATACAGCAAAAGCAATCCATGAGAATGCAGCCAATGGAAGATGAAGAAAAGTGAGCTATGTGGGAATAATATTCCATGAAAATGAAGGTCAGCTTCATAGGAAAAAAAAAACTCAACAGGATTTGCATATTAAGGAATTATCCTGACTTCCAAACTTGTTCCAAAGACCAATTAAACTGCAAAAAGAGAATCCATGCGATTTAGAAAGCCATTTTGCTGGGTCCTCCACAGGGAGAAAGAAAACAAGCAAACAAAAATTCCTGCTTTGTGGTTGTATTGAGATACAGAAAAGTTGTATCTGCCAATGGATAGGAGCCCATACACGCACATTCACTGTTCCAACATCCAAGCAATCACTGTCAGCTTATTCCAGTTAGCAAATCAGAGTGGGTTGTTTGAAAATCTTATTTTCTGAATGCAAAGACAATGTCACCTATCATTGGACCACATTAGCTAACTAGAAAGTGACTGCTTTTCCTTAGGCCTACTCAGGAACACACTTCCATCATTATAGGGTTTTATCCCTTACCAGGAGCTGGGATGAATCCTGTCTATGTGGATTCAAATCCACATAGACAGAAGTAAATAAAATATCAAACAAAATAAATAAATATCAGAGGTAATTTTTTTTTATTTTTTAGGATTCAAATTTTCGAGATCACTTTTGTTACAATATGTTTTTTTATTCTGGAGACTAAAAGATGGTGAGTGAAAAGAAACCTCATATTTCAGTTAGGCTAAATGTGAAAGTACTTGTTTAGATATCAGCTATCAAACACAGCATCATTAAGATACATTAATATATTTCTCAAGATTTCCTACCCAAGCAGTGATATTTTCCTAGAAAATTCTTTTCTTAGCCAGACTGAGGGACTCCATAGGAGCCCCCAGCATAGGAACGTAGCCAAGAAAGCCTAAGATAATTTATTTGATTATATTGTGAGATCTAGAGGAATCCTCTCATGCCATTTGAATGATTAAGAAAACCTTAGTCAATGCAAGAGCAATTAAAGGCAGAAAGATAATGATCACCCTCATAGTTATAAAAGCTGGTGTGTACTGAGGATGTTTCAAATGCCAAGCATTGTGTTAGATGCTTGATAAGCGGTACGTTATTTTATTGTCTCAATGCCTTTATAACATAGGTATTAATATCCACCTGTTTTTCAGTTGAGAAAACTGAGGCTCAGAAAGGTTAAGTAACTTGCCTAAAATCAAACAACTACTAAAAACCGGAGCCAGGTTTCCAACTTAGACTGTTTCCCAAGTCTGAGTTTTCAACAACTTTCCTACTTTAGCTCCGTTAAGAAGCTATGAAGATAAAGATTTGGTTTTATAACATTCAAACAGTGTCCAAATGTCTAAAACATTACAAACAATTAAAATAATAACAATTATCATTAATTTTGTACTTGCTGTTTCTTAGAACTATTTAGCATTTATGTCCATAACGGGTTTTACCATCCCTATTTTATATTATGTTAAAGCTGAGTTTCAGTGAGCTCTAGTAGTTTGTCTAAAGTCACATAGCTTGTAAATTAGAGCATTCAGATTTGAAACCCAAGTTTGCCTAACTCCAGAGTCATTCTTCTACTGAAAGACTATTTTGTAAAGGGCCATCTGAAAAATAATATTTGTTTCATTTGTCACAAATGGTTGTTTTCATATATCGAAACCAAATATCACTAATAAAATACAGAAGATAAGAAAATGTACAGAATGTATAGAATATAATAGAAAAGTAAGCAAAGAAAAATAATTAAAATGGCTAATAAAAAATCGATAACAAAATAAGAAATACAAATAAAAACAAATAATGAGATAACACATTTGAACAAAATAATTGACCCTGATTTTTTATTTTTTAGTAGTATCCAGTGACCGTGAATATGAAAAAATACAAGTGTTCCCAGTGACAGTGCATATGTGAGAAAGCAAGTGTTAATATACACTACTCATAGGAGAGTAAACTGATACAAACTTTTAAAGAGGAGAATTTGGATATATTAATAAGAAGCTTTAAAAGTAGACAATGACTTTGGCTTAGTAATTCCACTAGTAAAAATTTATCACAGTTTTAACAAAGATTTGATAAAATATTAATTGAGGCATCTTTTAGAATGGGACAAAGTCAGAAGCACAGTAGGTGTCTCAGAGTAGGGATTAGTTAAATTGGTTAGAGTCATTTACATAATGGAATGCCATGCAGATGTTATTACCATACTTCAAATGTATAAGGGTTGATAGAAAACATAGTCACAATGTAATGAACAAGACAATAAAGATACTCAAACAGTGTGTATGCCTATGCCTCTTTTTTTAATTTTTGTTAAAATAAGCTTGTTCATAGAAAATTCTGAATATACACTTACTAAAGTATTGATAATGATTTTTTGAGTAGTGGTTTTCTAGATAACTTTCTTTTTATGCTTCACTAAATTTCTAATATTTTGAGTTGAGAATCTTTAATTAAAAAATAAACTAAAAAAAGGAAAAGTCTAGTATACCCATCCACATAAATACACATGCACTTAGGCACACACGAGAAACTCTCAAGTTTAGTAAGGGATGAGAAATTGCTACCAGGTTGCCCTCAGATGAAAAAGAAAATCTTTCTGTATTTCCAAACAATTTCATGTCTGAAAAATTAGCTCCTAGGCAAAATCTAGTTAAGAATTGATACATATTATGTGAACGCTGGTGGGTACCAATTTTTCTTTATGGATAAGCTTCTTCATCAATTTATAAGAAGACTATTGAGATGAAAAGAATAGGTTTTTTTTTCCTGACTAAAAAGTCATCTCTTTACTAAAAGGAGAAACCTACATCAAAATGAAAGATATCCCATAGACGATAGTAGAGTAGGTCAGTTTCTCTCATTTTGATGACCAATCCTGCTCATGTTCCCCAAAGTATAGACTGACAGACCACTGTTCACCAACAGCATTGCTCCCCAACAGTGGACTGACTCATTTTGCCAACTAGTAATTCTTATACAGCAAATTGAAAAGAATTTGACATTTATTCTTAAAATGAAACTTTTTAATCTTTAGGAAAACAATAATATTACTGGTTATTTTAGTTAATGAAAGTCTCTTTGATGCACCTTTATTAATTTTGTCTTCATGTGGGTGATCTTGATTGTATATTGCGATTGTAAATTGGTTTTACTCTTTTAGAATTTTTTTTACAGTAATTCAAATTTTAATCGTTATTCTTGTAGGATAACAGGAGGATTACATTTTAATGTTTAGGCTTCTTAAATATTATGTAGGCACAAAATTGCAACTAAAATGATGGTATAATTTTAGGTCTGATTCCTCAGCTGTGTAGACTTAGCATCTACTCATCTGTCATATCTATCATCTACCTATTATCTACCTGTCTATTATCATCTTTTTATCATATATATGCATTTACAGAGACTCAGTTGTAGAAGAAAAATGAACACATATATTACCTTGCCAATTGGATATACAATTACATACAGAACATTATTTCTTCACACTTTATGAACTAGAATAAAAGTTTCCTAGATGTAAAGAATATAAATTTTTTTCTTAAAAGAATCTGTGATTAGTAGTAATTTTTAAAAAATTATTTATTTTGTATTGATTTACAATGACAAGCAAATAGATTGCTTTATCAATTTTGGAAATACATGTTTTCTATCATCCTTCCCGCTTCTTTTTATTATTTATTTTTTTGAGGATTATTTCATAAATATAAATTAAGATGATTTCATAAATATAAACAGACTTCTGAGGCAGAATGTTATGAGGATTTCACAACTTAAATGAAAATAATTCATTCTTTAAAAAAAAACAAACAAAGGAAAATACAAAAATAGAAGAATGGCATCAGGAGAAAGACCTTGTCATTAATAACGACAAAAATTCCTGTCATGGAACTCTTAGCACAAGACCAGAGAATCTAACCCTAGCCCCCTAACCCATTACTTCTTTCATCCTATATACTTAAGTAACTTTAGGTACAAAAACAAATGGTCTTAAATGGTCTCAAATCTGTGAAGCTATGTCTCATTCAATACAATAATAAAATTGAAGCTGTTTTTAAACTGCCAACTATCTGCTTGAGTTGAGGCCTCCTGAATCTCATAAATGATTTGTTCCTCTTGTGACATTTATTGTTACAGACATATTCTCTTTTCACCTTTGCTGAAAAGTGCTGTGTTGGCAGTCAGTGTTTAGGGAGTGCAGACTGTACTTTCCTCTCCAGCTCACAACAGACAGACGAAAGGAACGTGTCTTCCTGCAGCCCATGCGGCCCTCCTGGTAGGCGCTCTCCACAGCTGCAAGGCTGGCCACCTGGGCCGGCGGCCGGCTTCAATAGCTGGATATCCTGTTCTGCTTTTCTGCTGTTGAGCTGTCCAGGATGATCGCCTGGGAAGTGAATTGTGACTTTCCAGGGTTTTAAGCTTGCCAAGATTAGTTAGGAAAACACAGTTTGGGGTTATACAAATTCCACATCTTCTGGCACTCTTGTTGCCTGAAATTTGAGAGAAGGAAAAAGTATTTGTGGGAGTTGTGAACCTAAGTGTGTTCAAAAGCAAGGGGTTTTTGTTGAAAATATATGAATTATCAGTATATATTTTTATATGCAAGCCAAGGTATACTACTGACATTTTAAGAAAATGGTCCCATTAAAATGTATGGTCTGCTGCCGCTGTGTCTCATGGATTAATATGTGGAGATTGTTCTTGCAGTATGGCAAAACAAATGCTGAGGGTGAAAATTAAAAGACATCTTTGAGGCTTGTTTGAATATTGAGTGCATTTCAGTTTTAGAGGAATAGTCTTAATCTGGAATTTTCTTGATGCTCTAGGAGAAAAAAACAAAACAAAACAACAACAGGAGAAACTTTGGTCATATGCCTCCTCATGGGCAATCCTGGCATTTCATACACAGGTTTTATTGATAATTTTTGTTGTTGTTGTTGTTTGTTTGTTTGAGACAGAGTCTCTCTGTGTCGCCCAGGCTGGAGGGCAGCGGCACGATCTTGGCTCCCTGCAACCTCTGCCTCCTGGGTTCAAACGATTCTCGTGCCTTAGCCTCCTGAGTAGCTGGGATTACAGTCACCTGCCATCATTCCCAGCTTCCCAAAGTGCTGGGATTACAGGCGTGCGCCACCGCATCCAACCTGGTGACATGGTGACTTTTGCTATTCATACCATATTAACATCGAGCAAATGTCACCTTTGCTAATGTTGCTGTTCTCAATCTATTTCCTTTCATTAAAGAACCTTTAATGAAGGAAAGACTTGGAAACTATTTAAATCCATGGTTAACCATACTGGTAGAAGAAATTGAACACACATGTACATAAAACACCCACACGTGTACATGCTTATTATAACTAAAGATTGAATGTTAACTAACATTAACCCTCACCATAAATGAATCTCCAATCTGCTCTTTGTTTTGCTTTCACTAAAAAGAGAAGACAGCTCTGCTAACAACAGAGAAAGGAAGACCACAGTTGTGCATAAAATCAAAATATGAATAATGATATTTATTTTCAACTAGACTTTCAGTATCCACACTCTGAGTTTTGGATGCTTCTTGCTTTAACAGGAAAGATATGCCCTTTTATAAACTACTGCAATCACAGAAACTTACAGATGATGATAGTAGAATGGAGAACTTGTTATAGAAATAACATAATAAATGTTTTTCTGATATATGTGCACATAAATGTGTGTCTGTGTGTGCACATACACATTTAGGAAACAGTTTCTCACAATTCAGATGGGACTTTTAGTAAACCTCATGCATAATTTGAATGACAGAATATAAAAATTCATTTTTGGCCAGAGCATGTTAGAAGTTTACATTATACACAACTTTTCAAAAGATACACTAAAGACAGATCTGAAAATTAAATTTTGTTTCCAATGTATTAAAATCTCAGTGCAGTTTCAAGTTGAACTATGTGAAAATATTGTATAAATAAATTACTTTAAAAAACATTTAGTCTGTTCAGTCTTTCATATTAAAATGGTAACTTTAGTGTAAAAAAAATGGAGGCCAATATTCCAGTCCTAGAAATAACTTTTTGAAGTTTGATGTTAATAAATAACCATTGTTCCTCTTCCAGCTTGTGAAATGTTAAATGCTTTGTTCTCTACTTAATTTTAGTTTTCATATTCTAAAACTAAGATTGGCAAAGTGAACTGCAATGTTTCAATGAAGATTTGGTTATATAACTCACATGCAAAAATGCAGACTTCCAAATTAATACCAGCCTTTAGTGAATGCTTGGTTTCTTGATGAATTTGATTTTTAAATACCTCTTAGAATATCAGTCTTTCTGATTCTGACTTGGCACAGCAAAAGGTGAAATAGTAATCCAGAAGAGAAGGAAAGTCCTCCCATAATTATCCTCCTAGAGCGTCTCCTTGAAATTGCTTGGTATGGAATCATAACGTATGACTGTGGGGCGTGGGTCACAGGTGGTAAAAAGGGATGATGTGTTTTCTGTGTTCAGTGATAAATTCATTTTCTTTCTTTGTCACTCTCAAGATACTTGCGCAAATAATTTTAGAATCATGAAGATGTGTACAATGCTACGTATTCTGATTATTGTAAGCTCTGACATCTGACATCAATGATTGAACTTTTTAATAAAATGATATACTCATTTTTCCAATAGATTCAAGTCAATTGCAAAAGCAAACATCTTCAATTTAGGGATATTAGTTTCATTCTTTTTTGGGGGGATAGGTTTTTGGCTATATAAAAGAACTGATACTATTGTCTCAAGGTTCATTAATGACATTCCCCCAAAAAAGAAAGAAAAAAAGAAAAGAAAAAAATTTATTCTTTATCTTACAACAGAAAAAATATTTTAGACACTTTAATGAGAAAACTTAGGACTTCATCTCATATGAAATTAGATGAGATTTTGAATGTTGCATAAGAGGCAGATACAAATAGGTCTATCTATAGTCAATGTAAAGTGGTGAGAATTTGGTTAGATCTGATGTCCTGTCATAAAAAACTCATGAGTTAATCCATTTCAAGTGAGGCTGAGGCAGACTTTTTTACTTGAAGTCAGTAGTTGGAGACCAGCCTGGCCAAAATGGCAAAACCCCATCTCTACTAAAAATACAAAAATTAGCTGGGTATGGTGGTGGTCACCTGTAGTTATAGCTACTCAGGAGGCTGAGGTAGGAAGAATTGCTTGAACCCAAGAGGCAGAGGTTGCAGTGATCCCAGATCATGCCACTGCACTCCAGCCTGGGCAACAGAGCAAGACTCCTTCTCAAAAAAAAGAAAAAAAAAAAAAAGGGTCATCATGTCTTGGAAGCCTAGTTACTAACATAGTATCAAATAAGCTAGCCTGAATTTATTTGGTTGCCATGCTTCATTCATTTCATTCATCCATTCAGCAAGTCTTTATTGTCTAACAAAAGACTAAATCAATTTATTGAATAAGTTGACCATAATAACATAAACTTTGTGAATATTTTATATTTATTAACATTGCTTATTAGTTGCTACTAAAGAATAACAAACACTATTTTAGGATTGATTATGAAAGGTAGCTACATTTTGGGGGAACTCCTATTATCTTATTTTTCTAATTTCAAGCATGTGAATTATTTCACATGGGTCAGAATCTCTTGCCATATAGCAAACATTGTCCAAATTCTATGATGGGACATGTAAAAACATGATATAGTTCTAAATAAATGTGAAAATATAAGACAAACTATTTTAGTAAGGTAAATTTTTGGAATAATATTTTAAAATTTTTTTCATATTTTGAAATTCATATATTTCATATATGAATGTGGGTGGCATACTTTATGTGCTTTAGATTTCATAGCAAGTATTGTAAAAATTGTAAAAGATACACATTGACAATATGGATATAACAATTTTCAAAGGATTAAAGTCATTGTTTTAACAGATATATTTTTTCAATTTTATATTTTATATAATAAAGTTTTAAATCAGGGTTTACTATTTAAGACTCATAAGGATTTTAAGACCATTTATCAAATAATGTAGGCAACAAAGGTATAAGTCATTAAAGTAACTTTAAAATGTACCCATGAATAATATGTTTCCTTTTCAGACATTTATGCAAGCTTGCTTTCTAAAACTATTCATGGTAAAGTTTCCCCTAAAGAGCTTAACATTTTGAAGAAATCCATAGAAACAATGAGGCAAAGAAAAAATAATAACGAAGTAGTAAACATAGACAAATTTTACTGAAAATATATTATCTAGATCTAATAACCTTTGTATTAGTTTGCTTTATGCCATAAACATGTACCATAGACTGGATGGCTCAAACAACATAAATTTATTTTCTCACAGTTCTAAAGGCTGGAAGTCCAAGAACAAGGTATCAGCAGGGTTGGTTTCTCCCTATGCCTTTCTCCTTGGCTTACTGATTGCCACCTCACTGCTGTGTCTTCCTATGTTCTTCCCTCTGTAAGTGGGCATCACTGATGGTTTTTTGTGTGTCCAAATTTCTGCTTCTCATAAATTTCAGTCTAATTAGATTAGGGTCCCCCTTAAGCATGTCATTTTAATGAATCACCTCTTTAATGAACCTATGTCCAAATACAATGACACTCTGAGCTACTGAGGGCTAGGGCTTCAACATATGAATTGGGGGTACAGAGGTGAGGGACATAAATCAGCCCATGACAACCTTCTATTAAAAAGAGAAAACATATGTACTTTTAAAGTAATTGAAAAAGTTTGCTCACAACATTTTTAATGATTAACATTATTTTATTTGACATTAACAATAACGTAATTCAACTATGTATGTGTTATCAAACATATTGAGAGGCAGCGTTCTTCTAATAGTTTAATAATAGTCTATAATAATAGTAGCAACAGCAGTAGTACTATTACTAATATTAGTATTTGCAGTAGTTTAATGGTAATAAAGACATTATTTACCCTGACTCCCTTTACAGTATTTTTTTTCTTTACAATCACACAAAATTATCACCCTCACTTTACACACAATGAAACTATGAACCAGAGAAGCGAAATAACATATTCAATGTCCTTAGCTATTGAGTTTTAGAATGGGGATTGCTTCAATTACAAAAAGTAGTAATAGCAAAAGCTGGGTGTTCACTAACTATGAAAGCTACATGCATTCTTTTTTTTTTTTTTTTTTTTTTTTTTTCCAGTATCTGACTGATAGGCCCTAATCTTTTTCAGATAGTCAAGGGCTTGGGTTTAAAATACATGTATGGAGGGGTAGGTGTTGAAGCACTTACAATATCCCTAATATAAAGCAATAATTGACTGGCTAATATAGAGAACCGATTACTCAGAAGTTAGATTTGGTGTTTAGGCTAGTAGTAAACATTCACTCTCCTTGGCTCTTTATTTCTCTCATTCTCAGCATTGCCCTCCCAGTACTTTGCAAGTAGATTGTTCCATTTAATTCAGTGTTTATCAGTGTTCTATAATTTAGTTTAAATGGCAGCATATCCTGCTTTGTTTAGTGTACCTGATGGTGGGAGGGGAGGAGAGCCCACTATGCTTCATGAGCTTCCAGACTTATAAGAAAGAAAAAAGCTACATGCATTCTTTATACAATATTGCTTAAGATCCTTGGCTGAGAAAGTACTTTAATTTATGTAATCACTGAACAATTGTTATTGAGCACCTCTTGTGTGCCAGGTCTTAAGGTACAAATACAAAAAAGACAGATTTAACATTATTTTTATAGCTTATTGTTGCTTAACTATGCCAGTTTTAGCCTTTGCTTTTGACTTCGGTGGGTTATTTTTTAAAATTTTTATTGCTTTGTTTTATTTTTATGTTTTTACAAATAGAACTTCATAATTTCAAATGAGTTAGCCTAGTAAAAGTGATTTTATGTTGATACAAGAAAATATTTTAGAAATATATCTTTCCCCAAAAATAGTTTTACGATTGAAAAGTTGAAAGAGTCAGAGAAAAACTAAAACAAGACAGTCTAGAATTCCAGCTCCACATCCTTTAAAATGATAATCAACATCTTTTAATTGTGAAAAAACAGGGCAAAAAATTAGGTGTATATAATTGAAAAGAAATGCAAAAGGATAAAGTCATCACAAATGTTTTCATTTGGAGTAAAAACGATCACCAAACATTTGTCTTTGTCCCGTTTCTTATTTTATTAAATTCATGACCATATTGAACACTGTGTCCTATTTCCCTGACATTCTAGTGAATGAAAAATGAGAGAACACAGTTAATGATTTGATTATGGTACAAAATTGTATTTTATATGTCAAGATAAATGTTAACATTGATATAGAATTTATGGATTTGTAGACAGTATTTAATTTCTGGAAAAATATTTTATCAAAATTATTAATCATTTATTATTGTCAACAGAACTATGTGGCAGATTTCATTACACTGTGGTAAAAGATAGTGAATATAAAATCTCTTTCCAGACTGACTGTCATGCAACACCCAAAGCATTTTGAAGAGGAACAATTTTAATATGTCTTTTCACAAAGATTTATGCCATCATCAGTTTTATATAAAGAGAAACCCTGTGGCCAGGAAAAAAGACACCTGCAAATGAAATGTGCATTAATATAAATGTACTTCCAATGAGGTCACTGGGGCCAGGGCTTTGCTTACTAATCCATTGTGTATTTGCAGCAAGACAAAAAAAAAAAAAAAGGATACTAATCTTCTAAACATTAAAAAAAATTTACAAGTTACTTTAATGTAAAATTAATTTATAAAATATTTTCCGTATCTATTGGTTTAAAGTAATTCCTGCTTTTGTTTCAAGCAAGACAACTCACCATTAAGGAGGTATCTACTCAACATTAAATATGCCAACAAATATTAACTTTCAAAGAGTTTACAAAATTTTAAGTACAGTTCCATCTTTCTTCAAAGTAAAGTGTTAAATTGAAATGTGGCTTTTCACCTGATCTTTGTGGTACTGTAAGTGTTGTTGTTATATAATTGTCGTGTCAGTCTTCTTAGCAAATTAACTCTTATTATGCAGAGCAAAACAAATACAAAAAAAAAAAACCAAAAACAAAAACAAAAGCAAATTATTCGTTGGCAATCCAAATTGGAAAACCCCTGCTATTAGCTTAAGGAAGTAACTAGCTATAACAAACAGAAACAGATGATTTGATTTATCAGGATCCTTCATATTAAAATGAAGTGATTACGTAAATATAAGATTTAAGTCATACGTGCTAAAATCATGTGAATTAAGTGTTCTGGCAAATCATTTGAAAAATAATGACTTCGATACATTGAAAACTGAACACCAGTAATCTAAAGAAGTGAATGTATTTTTAAAAAAGAAAAATATAAATAAAGATCTCAATTTATTCCCAGGGAATAATTTGTGCAATGTGAAAATTGGGCTGAAAAATGAAAATGTGTTAATAAAAGCCATTCTTTAATGTGTATAAGCATAAAAATCCATAGAATACACACAAGCTAACAATACGGTTTTAGTTCATTTGTTTTGAAAACAGACCATCTTGATTAGATCTCAGAAAATGATTCAACAGGTAAATTACAGGTATACATTTTTAAAAATAATTCATTTTAAATAATCTTCTGTGCGGCATGAGAAAAAGTAAAACCGGAGGATTTAGGTTTTACATTGAATGTATATGTGGCTTAAATTTTCTTCCAGTTGACTACTTTCTCCTGTGGTGAGCCTTAAACCTCTCTCTTAAGAACAAATATTCCCTGTGCTCCTTGTAAACTGCCGTTTTGCTGTCAGTACCAAATTAATAGATAACAATAGAAGAAGATGTGAACACTTTTCCTGTCACAAATAAGTAGTTTACATAGAGAGTATTAATGTGAGTAATGCTAGCTTGTTTTTATTAAAAATGAGGATCAGTACCTACTCTGAAAACAGAATTTTTTTTTTTTTTGAGACGGAGTCTCGCTCTGTCGCCCAGGCTGGAGTGCAGTGGCGCTATCTCGGCTCACTGCAAGCTCCGCCTCCCGGGTTTACGCCATTCTCCTGCCTCAGCCTCCCGAGTAGCTGGGACTACAGGCGCCCGCCACCTCGCCCGGCTAATTTTTTTGTATTTTTAGTAGAGACGGGGTTTCATTGTGTTAGCCAGGATGGTCTCGATCTCCTGACCTCGTGATCCGCCCGTCTCGGCCTCCCAAAGTGCTGGGATTACAGGCTTGAGCCACCGCGCCCGGCCTGAAAACAGAATTTTAAAATGAATTTGGAAAAAAACAAAACAAAACAAAAAACACGAAAAGTACAATTTTACCTAAAATGACAATTCCAAGTAATTGTCCATCCTTCACATGGATGTTTAGTCCAAACTGACACACCCACATACAATGTCTTTCTACAAAGATAAACTACAAACATGCAACTGCTGATTCAAGTTCTTCTGAGTGGCCTCATCTATCTTGAGTTGTTTCTGAGCTGACTTCACTTCTAAATTGTTCCTTATCTCTTATTTATGGTTTCACTCCTGCCTATTAATTTTTCTTTTCTGAATGTGTTCCTCCTTCATCAACTCTTGGGCCTCTCTCAGGGACCTGCCTAACCCTCCTGACTGACTCTCCCTGTTCTCAGCCCCACATTCAACGAGGCGCAGACTTATGGTGGTGTTCAATCTTAAGTATCTGTAGAATGTGCCTCCTACTGTCCATCATCACCACCAGTTTCTTAGTTCAGAATTTTATCATCTCTCACTTCAAATATTACAATATCCTGCTCACCAGTTTTCTTGCCAAAGTCTTCGTCAACTTCCAATTGATTCACTACACTTTTTCAGAGTAATCTTTCTAAAATGAAACTTAGATCAGTTCTCTGCTTACAACCATTCGATGCCGCCTAAAGCCTTTTTGGATCTAATGCGGACTTCCTTGCATGATATACCAGGTCCTTCATGATCTGGCTCCTCTCTTACCTGTTTACAGCAGTCTCCTACCAATCTTCAAAGGGAACACGATACACCAGCCACAATGAGCTGCTCTGTCTTCTTGAAACACAGCATGTTGTTCCATAAATTCGTGCCTTTGTACTTGTTGTCCCTTCTGCTTAAAGTACTCTTTCTTATTTGTCTGTGTCAAACGTAAATAAAATTCTGAATATGAAGACCAAGTGCTCACTTCCATAGGTACGGAAAGTGTCATAGTTGAGTTTGCATATGCCTGAGGGGTTTCTTGGGACACAGGATTTTCAGCTATAAATCTGAGATAGCCCTGAGTAAATTAGAATGGCTGTTCACCCTTGTTGAAACTCAAAAACTAGACAGAAACAAGTCTTCCTTTTGTATGTTCTTCATGTTCCCCGAATCTCTGCCCTAGCCCTTACTGCCTTCTATTGTAACTGTTTTAAATTTATGTCTTATTCTTACACCAGGCTCTGAGCATCTTCAGAGACTAGACCTTATTCATCTTTGTATTTTTATCAACTACTCTATCATCAGGCATAGGTTAGGTATTCAGGAAATGTTTGATAACTTCGAGTAAAGAAATTGATTAATAAATGCAGGAATGGTGGAATGATATAAAAAGATTCTAAAGAGACGACAGGATTTGTGTCCCAAAGAGTATAGACAATTTAAAAAATAAACCCAGGAACTAAGGCCTGGCATGCAGGTCTCAGAAACAAGCAAGAAAACCACTTGTCAGATTCTAGAGCACATGAGTAACCTAGATTAACACAAGTCTCTTGACTTCTAGAAATCTCAGGAAAGTTAGTTAAATTATAATTTCCACATTCTGTGGAAGTCCAAATCTCTCTTTAACACATTCATTCATTCTGGGAGGTGGAGAAGATTTATGTTCTTATAGTCACATCTGTTGCTGGGTTCCTGTTTCCTCAAGTACCACATTTTGGTACCAGTCAAAAACAGATGTAAAATTCAGTCCTGCCAACAGGTTCCACAAACAACCCATTCACTCAAAGCATTGGCAAAGTTGTAGTATTTACTGATGATTTGAGTACGGTAGAAGAAATGCTTATATGGCAGAAATGTAAAAAGTAGCATCAAGCAACAAAACTTCGAACTGAACATTTGGCATTTGTGTTCCTGCTCTGTAATATCCTCTGGAAACCCACCACAAGAGAATTTCACCTAACCTTTCTCCTGAGAGCCCTCTCATCTCTTACTAACTTTAAGTTTTCTGCCTCTTTCCTCTTTCTTCTCTGCTCTTGTTTTTCTTTGCTCTTCTTCCCTCATAGAAATAAAGAAATTTGCCCTCTTATTTCTTACTGAGCAGTGCAGCTCCGGTTTTTTTCAAACATCCAAGTTCCCTCAGAGTCACTCTCTACTCCCAAAGGGCTGACCAAGGTATATTCCCATAAAAAAAATAATTTCCACCCTAAAGAGAAGTTATGGCCAGTCTTTACGATGATTACATATCCACCTCATTACCAAAGGTCAGAAACGAAATAAGCACAATGATGCAATGATGAAGAATCACAATGATGACCAAAGAAAATTAGTAATTTCATTTTACCTAATGACAGGCAGAACAGACTGGGACTGGAACCGGATCCTAATCAGCTTAAGGCTAGAGACTGTAATTGACTTGTCCATTTATGGATCATTGGCAGTTAGCCCAGCATCAGACATGTAGTAAGTACTCACTAAATGATTTTGAAAATGTGAATACATGATTTGCAAGTTTGGTCACACAAACATTTGTTCTAATTAAGCCATTAAAATAAGTAGTCAGTTTAAGGAAAAACAACCTGTTAATCTATTATCTAAAATGGATGACTTATTAAACACAACCAGTTATTAGCCATCGTGAGACTTGGCAATGCAAGTTAACAATTGGTTGAAAAGTTAAAAAATAAAATTTACTGAATGCTTCTTTATTGTACTTGAAAAAACATTTTTCTATGTTGACTAAATTAATTTTTACTTTAAAAAATTGCACAGGCAGAAACAAAACTGCAAATAAGCATTTTTGTCTAAGTGTACTGCAACAGAAGGCATGCAATTATTTGGGTTTGAAATTAATTTTAAAGGATTAAACACATAAGTGTACATATTACTTAGATATTTATAATTAAAGTAAAGCAAATAGGCTCTTAAGAGAATGCTTTAATATTGTTAACACTACTTATTCAGAGTTATGTAGAATGCTAAAGGCCTAATTTGTTTCACCAAACAATTCATAAATCCAGAGAGACGTCAACATTACCAAAGATGTAGGAGTGATTTCTTCCTATGCCAGAGTTAAAATAATATCTTCACTGATAATAATAATAAATATAATCATCAGTATATGTAGAATACATTTTAAAAAGCAAAAATCTTAACTGCATAATCATAGCTACATAAAAATTATACTTATGCAAGAATGATTTCATAGACTTTGTTTTTAAAACCCTTTAATCATTTTCCAGTTTAAACATACGTACATTAGAAATACTATATATGTTATTTACCTTCGGGAGCCTTGGAAACAACGTTTTAGTATTTTAACCCATTTCAGTTATTCTTTCCATTGTGTTATTTTCACATTTTTAAAATTCAGAGTCAAAGAAACTATTCTAATGACTTTTTAATTCTGCTGTTAACAGAGATAATTATAGATCATTACATCATGGGATTCTGCTTTCCAATGTTTATAAGAACATTTAATAATTATTAGTAAAAGACTGAGAATTATAGAGAAGCTGGATATTGTTTCACTTCACTAAACCTGCATATTAAATAATCATGAAAACATTTAAAACCTATCAGTGAGTTTCCTCATAAGATGCCCTTTCAAGTGTTTGCCATTTTCTCCTTCCGTTTACAGAGTTAAAACGGGAATGCACATACCTTAGTTTTCTTGTGGCCTTCTTTTTTCATTAGCCCCAAGTGTGGCTCAGACATCACAGCTATTTTAGTTAAAACATGAGAATATTCTGCAATGTGGATAAACTCTGATTTTTAAGCAGCTCTAATTACAAATATTCTTGCTTCACTATTTTTCTCAGGGATAGGAAGAGCTGCCAGCATTCCAATTTGGAAAACCTTTTAAGGGAAATAAAAAACTAGTCCACGATGCTTTTTAAAAGTCTTGTGTGGTGAAAGGGAAACAATTTTTTTATCTTTGTTGAGTCAATTTTTCAAATAAATCTTTTAAATGATTAAAATATTAGTAAATACATTCATTTTTAATGTGTCATTTTGAGGAGTTTAGAGTTTTTTTAATGAAATACTTGCAAATATGGGGCAAAATGGGTGACAACATTTTTCTTCTGGAAGCCCCCCACTGCCGCCCACAACAACCTTGTTTTGCTTTGTTTCACATCAACTATAGATCCAAACAGACTCTGTTGATTTTACTTGGATTGTTTATGGTAACACATTCTGTCACTGACTTCTCTTGGGGGAAAGGTGCCTGGGTAACATTTTTATACAGTTCTGAAAATTGCGAGATCATTCATCTTTTTTCCTGTAATGAACTCTTTAATTGCATTCCTATTGTATCAGATGTGGGTAAAGTTCAATATTTTAAAGTAGTATAAAGTTATCACTGAACAAATAAATAAAACTTAACTAGAGGAAAGTTTATAAGTTTTACATATTAGTTTCATATATATACACACACATATATATATATATGCTATTTTTATTTTTTTCTGTTCTCTTAGATAAAATAGGATTGATCAGAGCCTATGTCACGTCCAAGTTGTATTCTCACAGGCAGCCTGGGGAGTTCCATGACGTGGAAAGACCATGGAAGTTGTTTCCAGTGAGTTGAAAGAGTTAAAGCAACTTTCAAAGGCACCTCCTAGCATGTAATTTATATGCATAGAGAATCCACCTAATTTTCCCTAAACACCAAAATGTCCATTCCCATCTGCTAGCATATTTTTAATCATTATTTATTATCATAGATGTTGGAAAAGGAAATACTTATTCATACCACCATGTTCCCAGAAGCATATTTTTTCAAGATATCCTGACAACTACCCTAGTCAAACTTTAAATAATTCCAAGGTTTTTTATCACTGACTTAAAAAAATTTCAAATTAGCACTCCTGAGTTTTTCCCTTGATATCTGTAATTAATCTGTCAACCTCACTAAAACCAATTTTTCTAAATCATTCTATGTGCTGATAGTCCTCGACATTTGCAAGATAGAACAACTAGAAATGCTTTGTTTTTGATGCCATAAAAATTTCTTTAGGTCATTTATTAGGCCTTAGTATTTGTCTTCTTTGACTTATTAGATACACTTTTCTGTATTTTTAAGGTCAGAGTATCTGTGCTACATTTAATAGCAATTCTGTTATTGTTTTTTTCTCACAAAGTATCACTGAATTATGTATAGAATTATGTCATTTGTATATGAGATCTTTGCACTAATCAATGTACGTTTCTAATAAAGTAGTTCAATCTTAATATAATAGTTGTATTTTTTATTTGCTTTAAATTAAGAGTGAAATGTACATTTTGACTGTATATACACACATATTAAATAAATATCGTATCTCTGTATTTATTTAACCAATATTAATTGCCAGTCAGCTATGCCACCATCCTAGGCATGAAGAGAGAGTTGTCTCAATAATTTGAGACAACTATTTTGTCTGTAAAAGCATCTAATCATTCATAAAATTTCAGACAATTGTATCTGCTATATCTTTGCAAATGAATTATTAATCTTATGCTTAATAGATTCTTAAACAGCAAACACAGATTTCTAATAACTTAAATGGTTGCTAACAAGTCCATTCACATGTTGCCTGAGAAGACAGTTTTTAAAAAGGAAGAACAATTCAAAACAATTGCAGATTAAATACTTTTCAGACTTGGAACTCTGACTTCATAATAAGTGATAACGTAAGTTATTAGTTTCTGTAAATTGCGTCTCTTACTATATTCCTACAGCAGGTTCTCCATTGAAAAGAGTAAGGAAAAGGATAGCTCACTTCTGTGGCTACCTAATCCATTCTGCAACGTCAAATCCATCTCACAGAAGCTCGATCTCAAGAGAAAAATGAAATGACACAAATAGCGTTCCAAAAATTGAATAGCATGGTAGTTACTCAAGTATCTATACATGTGTGTATTTGTGTGCACTTTATTATATATAGACAGAGTTGCTCTTTTATACTGGGCTGAAACCCCCCAGAAAATCTGTAACTCTTAATAGGAAGAAAAATAGGAAACAAAAGACCGAAGTCTAAAACAGTAAACATCCAACTGAATATCAAAATTAAGACATAAAGACCTCACACATTCTTACAAAAGCACATGCCTGCTAATGAATACTAATTTCAGACTAATTCAAAACATCTAGTTTCTTATAGGCTTTTTACAACTCTAAGAATACACACACACACACACACACACACACACACATAATTTTCTAAATTTTTCTAAGAATTTAATTTATATTTTCCTTGTCTTATTAATCAATGTAAAAATTAGAGTGGAGCTGAAATGATCTTACACTAATTCATAAGTTAAAATTTTGCTATTAGGAGAACAGTTTAGTTAATTCTATCTAGTAAATACATGTCAAAATGTAAGCTACTGAAAATTAATATTATATACTTCCATGGTAAATTTCAATGTTCACTGAGCTTATTTAAAGTTTTTATAATGGAATACACGCACACACACACATACACACACACACACGCTTCTGGATATTTAGAATAACTTCCCAAAAGGCAAATTCATTTCTCAGTAAAGGTATCTCAACCCAAATATACTAACCTTAAGTATTAACAGCTTTCTTTGTTATAATACTAATCATCTATGAACAGTATAGAAACAATATTACATGTATTGTTTTGTAAGATTCTGCACATTGTAAAAATATTGGAGGATATCTACATTTTTGTCCTGCTTTTAAATTTGTGGGACCACTTTTATGCCACACAAGATTCGATATCATATTCTTAAATGCCTCAGAAGTGTTCTAGAGATTCATTCCCTGAACAAGACACATTGTCAATCCCCACCCAGGCAACAGGTCGATGCTTAGATATTAAATAGTCTTAGATAAAACAGTAACCATTGGTGTTTTCCAGACAGCTGTAAAATACTTGATTTTCTTGCAAGGATTCCGTTCTGATGTTTAAGAATTCTTATAGTCAAGCCATAGCATTGTATGGTTAGTTATAATCCTTCATGTCGGAGCTAAATCTCGCGCTTTTTTTGTACCCTCAGTAGAAACAAAGTTTATCACACTTGCTAAGCTCTCAATATATTAATTGAAATGTATGAGCAAACAGATAGCTATTCATAGTGTTTTGTTTCTGCACCTCTTTTGGTCACTATTTAACTATAAAAATCAATAGCTCAAATTAAATTTTCCCATTTTATTTTCATTGCATTGAACTCTGTTGAAATACATTAAATATAATATATATAGCAGCATACTAAGGTTGAGCATTTCATATGTAAAATAGAGATGGTCAATTTCTTTCCTGCTTCTAAACCTGTAAACTTCCCTGTCTGTGCTATCCTGATCTCTCTCCATTCTTTCTCTCTCCACCTCATATCTAATCTTCCTGCCAATGCATGGTATTTCACCCTCTCATTTCCTAAGAGAACTTACTCCATCAGTGATCCTTCTTTTTCTCCTGGGATTCCACTTTCTTTCTTATTTATCTAAAGGTATTTTTTCAATATCAAGTGTCTCCTGGCTTAAAAGAAAAAGATGAGGAGTGGTCCACATTTGCGGTCATTCTTTACTTCATTGCTAGTCAGACCTCAATTCACTGAAAGCTAGACCCTTCCCTCATCATTTCATTTCAGCTGCTCATACAACCTCATTACTGGCCTCTTTACTGCACCTTTTCCAGTTTTCATTTTACTTGACTTCTCAGTGGCATTGACAGCATAACAAATGATTACATTTTCCTTGTTGGAATTTTGCCCATTAGCTCTCAGAATAACCATTCAGTCTAGGTTCTTCTCCTAATTTGCTAGGTATTGCTTCTCAGGTTTGGATGGTCACATTTTTCCAAGCATTCCTTAAATACTGTTCTTTCCTACCCCCAGAGTTCAATCCTGGGTCTTTATTTGCCCCTCATCCTGTTAACTCCTTCTGTGAATTCATCCTTACAGTTGGCTTTCACTGACACTGAAAGGGATGATGACTAAAGCAATTGAAATTTCAAGCCCAGGATTCCTTCCTGAGCCATTGGGGCATGCTGGAGTCCCACAGTACCAGAAGTACCTCCTGGCTGACCCCTCCAGCTTCTAGGAGGCAATTATTAAACTTCTGACTCCAACTGGCCTGCTCTAACTCTTCATGGCTTTGCTCTTGTTTTTTTTCCTACTCAATTTTGTGTGACTTAAAAATAAAACCTCTATTTAACTTAATAAATCTATCAATATTATAATTTTAAATTCTATTTTATAAATAACAGAAAATATAAATAATTGAATAAACATGAGCAAAGATGATAACAATATAATGTAACACTTTTTGATTTTTTTCAAATAATATTTTCATATTTATTCATTAAATCCTCACAGCCAACACATAACTTTATTATTATTGTTTACTGTAGGGAATTTAGGCTTCTAGAGGTTTGGAGTCTTGCCCACGATCACACACTAGTAAGTGACAGAACAAGAACTTGAAATATTAGGAAAAATTACGTGTCTTCACATAAATATTCTATGGTCTTTAACTGTCACCAATTACAAAGTCCCGCTCCAGGGCTGAGAGCTGTTTTCCTCAAAGATGCTACAAAGAAGGAAATATTTAAGTTTCTTATTCCTTGCTGACTTTTATTTTTTTGATAGAAGAAATAATTTTGTCCTAAAGCATTAGAAAAAATGAAAAATTAAGCAGGGAAATGAAAGATCATGAATCACCTACAAATTGAGTTTTATATTCTACACAGTCAAGAGTTAATAGCATATGTATGGTTTCTTTTGCATGAGAGTCCACAAATTACAAGCGGGACAAGATGTATCAAAATTCAAAAATAAATCTTAAATTTTTATAAAGGATTTAAAAGCTACTTCCGCAAGATTCAGACAAATTGCTTGTCCTCAGTGCATTTTGCTCAGTTCTCTCATATGGTGATGGCCTTTTGACATTGGCCTTAAGGGCCTTTGCTGATCTTGCCACTCGTTCCATATGTTTAAACAAAGCATGTGGTTTTTGCCAGCATCCTGCCACAGACAGAGAAACATAATCTCTGAATGAGGCAGGAGCCCAGACCCCAGAAGATCTTCAGAGTTATGCTGGGACGAGACTCTTGTCTAGCAATGAGGGGCAGTAACATTCCTCCCTGGCGCCTGCTGAAACAAATTTCAAAAATGGTAACAGGCTTGTTTTAAGGTTTTAAAACTATCAGTCTGGGATCAGCAGCCTTTTCTGAGAAGCTGTGGATGCCAAATTCCAGCTGTCACAACTTGCTTCTGTGAGAACCTCATGCTCAGTTGGTCAGAGACTTGGAAGATGAACCTCATTAAGACTGTGAGCCACAACTCTTTTCAGACAGACCAAACCCAAACCACAAATCATCCTTTTGAAAACCCCAGCCTTTCCTTCTTGGTTTGGAATACAGGGTCAACACAAGGTTATCTGTAGGTTGGATGTGAGCACCCAAACAAAATATTTAGCCAACTATATGACTAGTTTGTGGTTTCAGGTTTTTATTTCAAAATATTTGCAGCCCATTAATCACTACCATGAAAGAGTCTTCATCAAGGAGTTCACACTCAGTTCATTTATTAGGCTACAGAATCAGTATTTATATACTTGTATCACAAAGAGAAAAACAATAATTGACCAAATTGAATCGGAGACATGTCTAGGATTTGAGGCCTTCAAGCAACATTCTTTTCTCTTTACAAGATTTTCAATTATCCGATCGTGACTGTAGAGTGGCAACTTGGGTGACATCAGTTCTCTTAGGGAGGGAAAGGTAAGGTTTCAGCTCCACATGTGCTTTCTTAAGGCCAGAACCATGACTAATGAATTGCTCAACAGGAAAAATAGCTGATCTTCAAAGAGTTTAGAATGTGTAGCTGTAGTGAATATTATACATAAATAATGTTTATTGGACTTGAGTGATCTCTCATTACACTCCTTAAAAAGAATTTCCTGAATTATTTTCATGGGCAATTAAGTCATAGTTAACAATAATTACATGCTTCATATGTGCAGGGCACTATTTTGAGTCTTTTACTTGCATTAATGCATTTAATCCTCACAATACTACTTTGTGGTGGCTCTTTGCATTATGTCTATTATATTGATAAATACTAGCCTAGAAAAGTTAAATAACTTGCCCAAGTTCTCACAGCTAGAAGGTAGAAGGGCCAGAATTTATCTTTGATGTTATAATTTAAGCAATAGATGGAAGGTTATGTTTTCTATTGTGGAACGTATTGTGTCTTTTGGCTTCTCCTCCAAAATGTGTAGGGGCTACCAATTCAATAGGCATATGCCTATGAAATAATAGTATGATTGGATTTTTGGTGATGTGGCTTCTTCCATTAGTACAGTTTGTTACTTTCAGTAAGTCAAGTGCAGTATTGATACTTTGGATCAGAGTTTTCTTTGGACACGGGGGTAGGAGTTAGAAGCCCTCAGTAATAGATTGATCTCTGCCATCAACGAACTCTATTTCCTTAAGTAGTCTTTTAACCATTTTGAGCCTCTGTGTCTCCTCTCTACCTGAAGGTAATAAGTCTTGGCTGTCCTGGCCAACAAACAGAATCCCTGACATATCAGCAACAAGAAGTTTGTTAAAGTAATATGTCCATAAAATTATTATATGGATATATGTTGCTATTAATTTTTTATTAAACACCAAGCAACCTTAAAGCCATGGGAGTGAGTTAAACAAGAAGTTTGAGTAGCTATTTCTTATACAGCAGGAAATTTTGCCCAATGTCACTGTGTTTAATTTTGATAAAGTACTGCTTATCTATTTTTGCTTTAGTGCTTTTGGTGCTATATCTAAAAACTCATTTACCAAACAAAAAGTAACAAAGATTTTCTCCTATATTTTCTCCTAGAATTTTATAGTTTTGAATTGTACATTTAGGCCTATGATCTAGTTAGAGTAAATTTTTTGAAAGGTGTATAATCTATGTACAATCTATGTTTATTTACTTATTTATTTTTTGTTTAACATTTATTTTAAGTTCAAAGGTACAGGTGCGGGTTGGTTATATAGGCAAATTATGTGTCAAGTTGTTTGGTGTACAGAAGATTTCATCCCCCAGGTAATAAGCCTAGTACCTGATAGTTAATTTTTTAATCCTCTCCATCCTCTCATCCTCCACCCTCAAGTAGGGCCCAGTGTCTATTGTTCCTTTCTTTGTGTCTGTGTGTACTCAATGTTTAGCTCCCACCTATAAGTGAGAACATGTGGAATTTGGTTTTCTGTTTCTGTGTTAGTTCACTTAAGATAATGGCCTCCAGCTTCATTCATGCTGCTGCAAAAGACATGATTTCATTCTTTTTTATGGCTGCGTAGTATTTCATGGTGGATATGTACCATATTTTCTTTATCCATTTCACTGTTGATGAGCATGTAGATTAATTCATGACTTTGCTATTGTAAATAGTGCTGCAATGAGCATATGCATGCATGTTTTTCTGGTAGAACAATTTATATTCCTTTGAGTCTACACCCAATAAAAGTATTGCTAGGTCAAATGGTACTTGTTTTAAGTTCTTCGAGAAATCATCACACTGCTTTTACACTAGCTGAACAAATTTACCTTCACATCAGCAGTGTGTAAGCAGTGTCTTTTCTCCACAACCTTTCCAGAATATCTTAGTTTTTGAATTTTTAATAATAGCCATTCTGACTGGTGTGAGATAGTATCTCATTGTGGTTTTGATTTGCATTTCTCTACTGATCAATGATGTTGAGCTTTCCTTTATTTGCTTGTTGGCCATGTGTATGTCTTCTTTTCAAAAGTGTCTGTCACGTTGTTTGCCCACTTTTTATTGGAATTCCTTGTAAATTTGTTTAAGTCCCTTACAGACTCTGGATATTTTTTTTTTTTTTTTTGTCAGCAGTATAGTTTGAAAATATTTTCTCCCATTCTGTGGGTTTTCTGTTTACTCTGTTAATAGTTTCTTTTGCTGTGCAGAAGCTCTTTAAGTAGGTATCATTTGTCAGTTTTTGTTTTTGTTGCAATTACTTTTGGCATCATCATCATGAAATCTTTGTCAGGGCCTATGTCAAGAATGATATTTCCTAAATCATCTTCCTGTGTTTTTATAGTTTTAGCTTTTCCATTTAAGTCTTTAATTCATCTATATATGATATTTGTATATGGCTTAAGGAAGGGGTCCAGCTCTAATCTTCTGTATGTGGCTAATCTGTTACCCTGGGACCATTTGTTGAATAGGGAGTCCTTTTCCAATTGCTTGTTTTTGTTTACTTTGTCAAATATCAGATGGTTGTATGTGTATGGCTTTATTTGTGGGCTCTCTATTATTTTCTATTGATATATCCGTCTATTTTGTACCAGTGCTGTTTTGTTTGTTGCAGCCTTGTAGTATAGTTTGACATCGTGTAACGTGATGCCTCCAGCTTTGTTATTTTGCTTAGAATTGCCTTGGCCTTGGCTATTTGAGCTCTTTTTTGGTTCCATATGAATTTTAAAATAGGTTTTCCTAATTCTGTGAAGAATGTCATATGTAGTTTGACAGGAATAGCATTGAATCTGTAACTTGCTTTGGGCAGGATGGCCATTAAAATGATATTGATTCTTCCTATCCATGAGCATGGAATGTTTTTCCATTGTATGTGTCATCTCTTGATTTCTTTTAAAAGTGTTGTGTAACTCTCTTTGTAGAGATCTTTCATCTCTCTGGTAAGCTGCATTCCTAAGTATTTTATTCTTTTTGTGGCTATTGTGAATGGAATTGTTTTCTTGATTTGGCTCTCAGCTTGGATGTTGTTGTATATAGAAATGTTACTGATTTTCATGCGTCGATTTTGTATCCTCAAACTGCTGATGTTATTTATCTGCTTAAGGAGCTTTTGGGCAGAGGCTATGGGATTTTCTAGGTATAGAATTGTATCATCTGTGAAAAAAGATAATTTGACTTCCTCTCTTCCCATCTGGATGCCTTTTATTTCTTTCTCTTGCCTGATTGCTCTGTCTAGAACTTCCAATATTATGTTGGAAGTGGTGTCATTGTGGTGTAGGAGTGGTGAGAGTGGGCATTCTCATCTTGTGCTGGTTCTTAAGGGGAATGCTTCCAACTTTTGCCCACTCAATATGATGTTAGCTGTGGGTTTGTTATAATAGCTTTTAGTATTTTGAGGTATGTTCCTTTAATGCCTAGTTTGTTGAGGGTTTTTAATATGAAGGAATGTTGAATTTTATTAAAAATCTTTTCTGCATTTATTGAGATGATAATGTGGTTTTTGTTTTTAGTTCTGTTTACATGGTGAATCACATTTATTGACTTGTGTATGTTGAACCAATCTTGCATCCCAGTAATAAAGCCTACTTGATCATGGTAGATTAGCTTTTTGATGTGCTGCTGGATATGATTTGCTTATATTTTTTTGAGGATTTTTGCATATATGTTCATTGATAATATTGGCCTGAAGTTTTCTTTTTTTTTTTTTTTTTTTTTTTGCTGTGCCTCTGCCAAGCTTTGGTACCAGGACAATACTGGCCTCACAGAACGAGTTAGGAAGAAGTTCTTCCTCCTCATTTTTTTTGGAATAATTTCAGTAGGAATGGTACCAGCTCTTTACACATCTGGTAGAATTTGACTATGAATCCATCTGATCCTGGGCTTTTTCTGGTTGGTAGGTTTTTATTAGTGATTCAATTTGGGGAATCATTATTGGTCTGTTAAGGGATTCCATTTCTTTCTGGTTCAATCTTGGGAAATTATATGTTTCCAGGAATCTATCCATTTCTTCTAGATTATCTAGATTGTGTGCATGAGTGTGCATGGAGGTGTTCATAGTAGTCTCAGAGTTTTTCTTTTTTTTTTTTTTTTTTTTGGTTTTGTGTGGTCAGTGGTAATGTCCCCTTTGTAATTCTGAGTGTGTTTATTTGGATCTTCTCTTCTTTTTTTGTTTTTAGTCTAGTTACCAGTCTATCAATTTTATTTATTTTTTCAAATAATCAACTCTTTGACCCATTGATCTTTTGCATGGTTTTTTGGCATCTCAGTTTCCTTTAGTTCAGTCATGATTTTATTTTTTGTCTTCTGCTAGCTTTGTGGTTTGTTTGCTCGTTTTTCTCTAGTGCCTCACGGTGTGATATTATTTTGTCAATTTGACATCGTTCTAACTTTTTGATGTGGGCATTTGGTGCTATATAAACTTCCCTCTTTACATTGTTTTAGCTATGTCCCAGAGATTCTGTTATAGTATATCTTTGTACTCATTAGTTTCAAACAGTTTCTTGATTTCTGCCTTAATTTCATTGTTTACTTAAAAGTGATTCAGGAGCAGGTTGTTTAATTTCCACGTAATTGTATGATTATGAGTAATTTCCTTAGTAGTAATTTCTTTTTTTATTGTGCTGTGTTTTAAGAGTGTGTGTGGTATGATTTCAGTTTCTTTTTTTTTTAATTTTCTGAGGATTGTTTTATGGCCAGTTGTGTGGTTTATTTAAGAGTATGTGCCACGCGGAAGAGAGAATAATGTGTATTCTGTCATTTTGGGGTGATGAGTTCTGTAGATATCTGTTAGGCCCACTTGGTCTAATTTTGAGTTCATTCCTCAATATCTTTGTTAGTTTTCTGCCTCAGTGATCTGTCTAATACTGTCAGTGAGGTGTTGAAATCTCCCACTATTCTTATGAAGCTATGTAAGTCTCTTTGTAGGTCTCTAAGCACTTGCTTTATGAATCTGAGTGCTCTTGTGTTGAGTGCATACATATTTAGGAGAGTTAGACCTTCTGATTAAATTGAACTCTTTACCATGATGTAACAATCTCCATTTCATTTTTTTCCACCATTGGAGGTTTAAAGTCTGTTTTGTCTGAAATTAGAATAGCAACTCCTGCTTTTTTCTGTTTGTTTAGTAGATTTTTATCAGTCCCTTTACTTTGAGTCTATGGGTGTCATTGAATGTGAGGTGAGTCTCTTATAAAAAGCATACACTTGGGTCTTACTTCTTTATACAACTTGCCACTCCGTGTGTTTTAACTGAGGGCATTTAGCCCATTTAAATTCAAGGTTAATATTGATATTTGTAGGTCTGATTCTGTCATCATGTTGTTAGCTGGTTATAATGCAGACTTGATTGAATAGTTGTTTTATTGTGCCAGTGGTCTATGTACTTTAAGTCTGTTTATGTGGTGCCCAGGAGAGTCTTTCTTTATTTCCGTATTTAACACTCCCTTAAAGACTTCTTGTAATGCAGGTCTGGTGGTAATGAATTCTCTTAACATTTGCTTGTCTGAAAAGGATCTGATTTTTCCTTTGCTTATGAGGCTTAATTTAGCTTCATATGAAACTCTTGGGTGGAATTTCTTTGAATATAGGCCTCCAACCTCTTCTGGCTTGTAGGGTTTCTGCTGAAAGGTCCAGTGTTAGCCTGATGGGGTTCCCTTTGTAGGTGGCCTGCCCATTCTCTCTGGCTGCCTTTTATATTTTTTTCTTTCACTTTAACCTTGGAGAATCTGATGACTATGTGTTTTGAGGATGATTGTTTTGTGTAGTATATTGCAGGCATTGTCTGCATATCCTGGATTTGAATTCTGGCATCTGAGAGAGGTTGAGGAAATTTTTGTGGGTGATATCCTCAAATATGTTTTCCAAGTTGCTTTCTTTCTCTCTCTTTCAGGGACACCAGTGAGCCATACATTTGATCTCTTTACCTAATCCTATATTTTTTTCTGAGGTTTTATTTATTCTTTATTGTTTTCTCTTCATTTTTGCCTGACTGAGTTATTTTAGAGAGCTGGTCATCGAGCTCTGAGATTCTTCCCTTAGCTTGGTTGATTCTACTGTTAATACTTACGAAATTCTTGAGGTGTGTGTGGTTTTTTGTCTGTTTGTTTGTTTGTTTTTTGTTTTTGAGATGGAGTCTCGCTCTGTCGCCCAGGCTGGAGTGCAGTGGTGCCATCTCGGCTTACTGCAAGCTCCGCCTCCCGGGTTCATGCCATTCTTTTGCCTCAGCCCCCAAGTTGCTGAGACTACAGGATCCCCGCCACCACGCCCGGCTAATTTTTTTGTGTATTTTTAATAGAGACGGGGTTTCACTGCGTTAGCCAGGATGGTCTCGATCTCCTGACCTCATGATCCACCTGTCTCGGCCTCCCAATTTTCCATGCATGTTCTTTATTTCCCCTTGCCATGTTACATAACATATACATAGGATTCTGAAATTAGAAAACAAACATATTTGGAGAGGGCTGGTATTCTGCATACCAGCCTATTTTTGTGAATGGTCAACCCATAAGCCAAAGCCTAACATTATCCTAGACTCCTGCTCTTCCTTAACTCTGAACACAGTATGTTACCAATACTTTTTAATGCTATACTCTGATTTTCCTTAAGTTATCTTATCTTTGCCCTCTCTTAAATCTCTTCTGTCTTCTCAAACACAGAAGTTCATGTTTTCATCACACTTCTAGCTCAGGTAACAGAGGTAGCTACCTAATTGTTCTTCCTGTGGTGTTGCACCACTTTTCTTCCATAATCTCAATTCTCCTTGCACATTTCTACATCTGTCCTCTACTCTGCATACATAGATAGATAGATAGATAGATAGATAGATAGATAGATAGATAGACAGATCGATCGATCCAGATCTGACCACTTCATTTGTTTTTGTTTTTGTTTTTTGAGATGTAGTCTCACTCTGTCCAACAGGCTGGAGTGCAGTGGCAGAATCTCTCACTGCAAGCTCCGCCTCCCGGGTTCACGCCATTCTCCTGCTTCAGCGTCCCGAGTAGCTGGGACTACAAGCGCCTGCCACCACACCCAGCTAATTTTTTGTATTTTTTAGTAGAGACAGGGTTTCACCGTGTTAGCCAGGATGGTCTCGATCTCCTGACCTCATGATCTACCCGTCTCCGCCTTCCAAAGTGCTGGGATTACAGGCATGAGCCACTGCGGCCGACCCGACCACTTCATTTTTTATGTAACCCTAGCAATGAGTCTTCACAACATCGGGCTGTGAAGGTCAAATAGCCAAGATTGCCACTCAAAGTCTTCAGGCCGGCCTCTTGCAGACCTATCTACCCTCCATTTCCAACACAACACACTTTCATATGCCTATGTCTTAGGCACAACACATTCTGCTGAGTTCTTCTTTAAATGATGCTGCTTCTTGCTTTATTTGTTTTTGCAGTTGATACATCTATCATGTCAAATACTTGCCTTCCTCCATCATCTTGTTTCTAGCTATCTACACACATTCTTCAAGACTCTGCACAGACAATTCTTCCTTCAGAAGACTCTCCCAATTAGTCAGGGTGGAGAGCTAGCCTGTGTTAACAGAGTACTACATTTCTATGAGAATACTCACTCTGTTGTGTTATAATTCTGGTTTACTTGTCAGTCTCCTTCATTACTTCTTTGAAAACAAGAGCTATGACTTTCATTTTGTGCCATCAGAGCTACAAAGTGATTGGTAGAAAGTAGATATGCAGAACTTGCTTAAAGAATGAAAAAGTCTTGGGGATATAAATCTATTCTGGGAGTTAAAGGAATATTTCATCTGGAGCTTGCTGAGAACAGTACTGGAGCTAATCTAGTCTGCTAAGCTTTCCCCAAGTAGAAGCAGAAATTTGGATCCTCGACATCCTAAGAACTGGACAAGAATTCAGATGCTTTCTATAAGAGGAAGTCAGGAAAACATTTCCTCTGGCCCCAGTTTGACCCATAAACCAAGAAAGAAGCTTATGAAAGGCAGCAAGGATGAGTCTACTAGATAAATTTTACAGGAGTTAAAATGACATTTCTCTGTTGTCTCTACTCTTAATTGACTGCTGATGGTCACTGGGGTGTTTATACAGCCTCAAGGCTGACTCCATTCTGCTGCCATCTGTCTCAATTGTAAGCTCACTACAAGTTCCATATGGCTGCTTAATTCCAAAGAGTCTAAAGTGTCCTCATGTTCCATAGGGCCATTTGAGACAAATGACTTGCCTTATATGGTTCGGATTTGGACTAACTGAGAAATGAAATTAGCTGTACCCCAAATCTCTCAAAAATACTTTCCCTTTAATAGAGAGGCTGCTATGGGCAACTGGCATCTCTGTCACACTTTATATGTTTATCTACTCTCTAAATAGAGAAGACATTTTTACTCTTAAAATAATGGAAAGAAGATCACATTTTATTTGTGCTGAATAAAAACACTAACATAATTTCTACCAAGTTAATGCTCAATTCACTATTTCTCTCACAGTATAAATAATTATCCTTTTTATTTGATGATGATGATGGTGGTGGTGGTGATGATGATGATGATGATGATGATGATGATGATGTTGATGGAGCTATGCTAGTACCTGGGCACCTTATGGTAAAAAATTACTTATATATTTATTCAATCAAATATATTTTTTAATTCAATAAAGATTTTATAGTTAATCACCTGATTTATTCTTTCAAGCAGACCCTTTAAATCTTCATTTCCTTTGCTCTTCTTTCTAGTTTATAACTGTCCTGCAGACTCCTAGTCCTCGATCTTTGCAACAATCTGCCTTTCCCATTGGTAAACAGTGCTAGAGAGTTTGAAAAACCATGCAACTTGACCTCTTTACAAATTCACTGTTTCTCTCTTCTGATGGGTCTTCTGTCTATTTCAGTCTCTTTTTTGCTTCCAAATGCTCCTGTCTTGTCGCCATCAACAAAAACTCCAAAGTCTTACCATTCTCTTCATGATTCAAACTCTTTTCCTTTTCCTCCACACTCTCACTCAACTTCCTGCTTTTTATATCCACAGACAAATCAGTGGGGCCACTGCATTCTTATTCTCTTCAATCTAGTCTGGGAGGGTTAATTATTCCATTGAGGACTAATTCATTCAACTGTGCTGCTGAAAACCTCCTTATCTTCTCAGGGGACTTTGCTTTATCTGTTGATTGTTTTGCCTTGAATTATGATCTGCTCCTTCTTTACTTGATCCTTTTCTTACTGAATGAAAAATTCAGGTCAACATACCCTCCTTATATAAAACATAAGACAAAGACCCTACTATCCATACTCTCTTTATATTCTACCAATCTCTTTAACTCTTTTGTCATCAGAAGATCTTGAGCCCTTTCTCTGTGCTTGCTGTCTTCACTTCTTTTTTCTTTCCCTGTCCCCACTTCCACCTCCATTTACTACCTTAAATAATGCACTTTTATCTTTCATGAAAATTCATGTTTTCCTTATATCTCTGTCATCAGTGTGGGCTTCCTTTTCTCTGGTTGTTCCTTAAATTATCATTATTTCTCAGATGTTGCAAACTGACCAAAGCTAATTAGGCAATTCATAATCCTAGGTTTCATTTTTTGATCGGCAATGGTGGCCATGCTACAGTAGGAATTTGCTAATTCCTCAGCCCTGCTACTCATTATAAAGAAAGCAGAGCAGGCATAAACCAAATTCTGCACAAATACAGCCTACAGACATTTATTCAACAAATGTTCACTAGCAAAACAGGCACTTTACTGTTCTCTATAAGACTGATTTGATATTTAATTTTTATACTGAAATCTATCTGCTTCTTTCTTTAGTTTCATTGGATACTGTGATTTGAGTGATTTTGTATGCATGTACATATAGGGTGGGTAAATGGTATGTGAGTCCTTATGTGTTTATGTTGGCATGTCATGAAACAGGTGGAAAATTCAGTGACAAAAATCTCAAACAGATTTCCACATTCTTCTGTGCTAACTGTAAGAGGAAAGGGAGGGAGGGAGGCGAGACAGAAATATCTCATTTTATTCAATTTTATCATTTGAAAGTGCGCTAGAATTTAGAGCTATTTGTGAATAAGTTGCAAGAACATCTGCTGATGTTTGGTCATGAAAATTATTGGGAATCTAGGAATTAATTATGATACCTTTTTATTTCTTTTTAAAAATTTCCTCTTTTAGATCATATTTATATTTTTTTCATTTGAGCAGAATTAGGTCTTATTTAACCATATCTCACATTTATAGTGATTTGAAATTGTTAAATGGTATGTCATTAATTTTTGAAAAGAATTATTTATGATATACATAACATTCCAATATAATTAACTGAAATGATTATGAAATCACTTATAATCTTTAAGCTCACCAAATGAAATGGTTTTCATTGTTTATATTTCTCTTAGTACATGTAAAACAGTATATCGTTCTTTATAGTTGTAACCATAGCATATATAAAATATCTTTTGTAACATTAATATTTATTTATCCTTGTTAATATTCTGCTTTTATAACTACTATTTCTAGTTGTAACAAATTATGTCATATAGTAGGCAAATATCTTCTTTACTTATACCCCTATTTCTTGTCATTTGCTAATGCTCATTATTTGCTATTATAAATGTGTTATGCTAAACATCTCTATAGATAACATTTTATTTCCTGTTGGATTATTACTCAAAATAAATTTCCAGAAATGATATTACTAGATCAAAATATGGACATTTTTATGATTCTTGCTGCATACTGTACATTATTTCCCAGAAAATTCAAAAATATTTTAATAGTTATTTATTGATTATATAGTAAATTTCAAGAAACGTATTGCTACTAGACATACAGAAGTGAAAAACAGAGTTATTTTCCTGGGGGAAATCATTCTATATTTTCTCCTTGGGTGCTTTGACTTCTGCTATGGGTGAGCAAACTATTTATCAACCATTAGTGGGCTTAACATCTTCAAACTATAGTAGAGGGCTACAGTCACCGAAACAGCATGGTACTGGTACAAGATCAGAAACATAAACCAATGGAACAGAATAAATAACCCAGAAATGAGACTGCACACCTGCAACCATCTGACCTCTGACAAACCTGACAAAAACAATTAATAGGTAAAGTATTTCCTATTTAATAAATGGTGCTGGGATAACTGGCTAGCCATATGCAGAAAATTGAAACTGGACTCCATTTTGTATAGGACACCCTATACAAAAATCTTCTTAAGATGATTTTTGATCATCTTAATCATGTAAAATCCAAAACTATAAAACTCTAGAAGAGAACTTAGGCAATACTATTGAGGACATGTGCATGGGCAAAGATATCACGATAAAGACACAAAAAGCAATTGCAACAAAAGCAAAAATGGACAACTGAAATCTAATTAAACTAATGAGCTTCTGCACAGCAAAAGAAACTATCAACAGAATAAAGAGACAACCTACAGAATGGGAGAAACATCTTGCAATCTATTCATCTGATAAATGTCTAATATCTAGCATCTATAAGGAACTTAAACAAATTTACAAGAAAAAACCAACTCCATTAAAAGGTGAGCAAAGAACATGAACAGACAGACACTTCTCAAAAGAAGACACACATGTGGCCAACACACATGTGAAAAAATGTTTAACATCACTGATCATTAGAGAAATGCAAATCAAAACCACAATGAGATACCATTTCACACCAGTCAGAATAGCTATTACTAAAAAGTCAAAAAACAACAGATGCTGGCGAGGTTGTGGAGAAAGAGAAATGCTTATACACTGTTGGTGGGAGTGTAAACTAGTTCAACTGTTGTGGAAGACAGTGTGACAATTCCTCAAAGACCTAGAGGCAGAAATACCATTCGACCCAGCAATCCCGTTACTGAGTATATACCCAAAGAAATATAAATCCTTCTATCATAAAGACACATGCACACATAAGTTTATTGCAGCACTATTCACAATAGCAAAGACATGTAATCAACCAAAATGCCTATCAATAATAGACTGGATAAAGAATATGTAGTACATATACACCATGGAATGCTATGGAGCCACTAAAAGGAACAAGATCATGTTCTTTGTAGGGGCATGAATGGAGTTGGAGGCTATTATCCTTATTAAACTAATGCGGGAACAGAAAACAAAATACTCACTTATAATTGGGAGCTAAATATGACAATACATGGACACATGTGGGGTAACAACACATGCTGGGGCCTGTTGGAGGGCAAAAGGCAAGAAGAGGGAGAGGATCAGAAAGAATAGCTAGTGGATGCTTGGCTTAACACCTGGGTGATGGAATGATCTGTGCGGCATACCACAAAGGCAAATATTTACTTATGTAAAAAACCTGCACATCCTGCATGTGTACCCCCGAACTTAAAAGTTGGAAAGAAAAATAAAATAAAATAAATAGCACACCACCACAGAAAAAAAAAAACATTAGTGGGCTTAAGTATTATATGAGGTGTTTCAATTAAAATGAAGATTCCTAGGGCCACTCTTGCACATATTCAAATTAAGAAGACCTGATTATTTTAAATTAATGGCACCTAGTTTGCCTTGACTTTTTGTAATCTTCTCCAGATGATTCTGATACTGGTAGTCCATAGGCCATAATTTGAGAAACACTGAGTTATATACCAATGACATCCAAACCTGTATCTCTTGACCTGCCCTGCCCTAAAAGCTTCAGCTCAACTGACTTTAGAGATAAACATATCCCAAACAAAACTCATCATCCTTCTTTTTAAACATTGCCCTTTTTCTGCTTACAGGAAAAGCAATAGCTTCTCCATATTGCTGCACTTGGATTTTATCATATAATGCCTACTTGTGGGGGGTTTTACTTATAAATAACATTTTATATGTGGATCATTTAATTAATTAAGTCCTTAAAGCAGTCCCTGAAAATGGAAGACAATCCTCAAAATATTTTGTTTTAGATTCATGACCCTTCAGTTACCTATTAAATTTTACTCTTGAAAATTTTCCATAAATAGTAATTCTGCAGTAAAGGCTCAAATGCATTTTGGGAAGGTGTATTCATTCACATATTATAAATTATAAATATACATGTGTATCTGTATACATATACAGATATGTATAGACATACATGTAATGAAGACCATTCTTATTAGAATAAAAATGAATAATCTGAACATTTCAAATAAGAAACCATACTACTTACATATTTATTTTAAAAATTAAAGTTGGAAGAGGCTATTTGAAATTTGTTAGAAATGTCCTGTATCTATAGATTAAACTGAAACAAAATGAGGAATGTTATTTTTGTCTTTTACAATAGTTTGTATTTGTATTTTTAAAAATACTTTAAGTTCTAGGATATATGTACACAATGTGCAGGTTTGTTACATATGTACACATGTGCCCTGTTGGTTTGCTGCACCCATTAACTCGTCATTTACATTAGGTATTTCTCCTAATGCTATCCCTCCCCCAGCCCCCAACCCCATGACAGGCCCTGGTGTGTGATGTTCCCCACCCTGTGTCCAAGTGTTCTCATTGTTAAATTCCTACCTATTAATTCTCTCCTCTTTCATAATTCTAATTTTCTACTGAGTATCTCTCTCTCTCTCTCTCTCCCCCCCCCCCCCGCCTCTCTCTCTCTCTCTGCTATTTCTTCTCTCCTCTGGTTTCTTTAATTTGTACATAAAAATATATAGCAACACCATATACCTTTCAATCCTCTGTGCACCTCTGCATACCATTCTACCTTGCTACATTTATGTTCACCAGTTCAATGAAATTGCTCCTGTAACTATCATAAAAAGTACTTATTTCTTAATTTACTTGACCTCTATGTGTAGTGGAAAATTTAATACACCTGACATAGATTTGCCAGAGTTTATTCATGTTATCAAAAAGTGTGTCTAGTCATTGCCCATTTAATGAAATATTTTAGGAAAGTTTCCTTCCTATTAATTTCTAGAACATGACTCTCTTCTGGTTTTTCAACTCATTTTTCCATTTCTCCTTATCCTTTTGTCTACTTTTCCTCAGCTGTAAAGGCATTTCTTTATTCAGCTATATAATAACCATTTGCTGTTTTTCAGAGCACTGTCTTCAACCTCCATTTCACTGTGATCCTCCTGGGTTAATCTTATAAACTTCCACGGTAGTAAACATTATTTATATATGTTATCATCTACCTATTCTATTATCTGCTACTGAACACAGATTTATATATGTCTGTGTTTATTAAATGTACACAATTTTATTTCCCAAAGATACCTCCACAAAAGCTAAAAAAATTATCTAATCATTACCCTACCACCTAAATAGGTCTTCTGTATTCTTCTTTCAAGGAATACTATTTCTACACCAAAATAACACTGAACAAGAGCAACAACAGGAGCTAGATCATTTTCCTAACTCCCCACACACAAAGTCAGCAAATGAGCAGCTCAAAGGATATACTCATGAAAAGGGTATTGGTTTGTGTTTAGCAATAGCCCACATGAGTGAGGAGGCTACCAAGCAGAAAAGAAGGCTTGCTTCTTTTTAGCTGCAGGCCTGTTGCTTTGTATATCATTAGGTTCGAGTAGGTGTTCTTTCAGCATTCAAGAGTACACCTATTCCCTTGAATAAGCAAGTTCTTCTCTATGCCATTTCTGATGGCCTTATCAGAACTGTACCAGCTTGGCAGTAGACATTCAAACATACCTTGCCATTCGTGGCCTATCCCAGCCTACTTTTGCAATTAATCAGTGATATCTCATTCTTCTTCCATTGCCACCTACCCATCATACAGTTTCCTGAGCAAATCATGTTCCAGGTTTCATCCATGCCATTCTATGCTACATTTTCTATCTAGAATTCATTTCCCCCGTCTTTTCTTCTTTGACTGGCTCATTTCCATGTGTTTCCCAATCTTCACTTCTTCTAGGAAGCCTTCCTCTCCTTCCCCATCGTCTCTAGTCCTGGTTGGATACTATTTCTGTGTACTTTCTTTGCCATACCTTTTGTTATATCATTATCTAATTTCTCTTCTGGGTGAATACATTACGAACTTCTTGAGGGAAGTGATTTTGTCTTTTTGGTCTAAGTCTTCAATGCTAAATAGAGTCATTTTTGAGGTAGCTGTCTTAATACAGAATATTTTACTCCATACACTAATGTTGCTGTGAAATGTAAGCTCAAAAGAGTTTAATGACTCATGGAATTTTCTGCCCCATTCATAAAGCATCTCTTTATGGGAAGTTCTAATTCCCAAGCCAAGAACTTGGAATTTAGGAGGTGATTCCATGTCAATATTTTTCAACAAAATTTACTTTGGTTACCACCCACTCTAAGTGGTCAGTGGCATTTTTAGATGTTTGCATTTTGGTTACACAAATAGATATCAAAATTTACACTTAAAATATTGCACTTTAGGGAACATCATAGTCAGAGAGATGGCATCTAGGCTTCCACGGGCTCGTTACAGCTGCCTGTGGACATCTAATGGTGGGTAGACTACAATTCTGCATTTGACACACAGAGTTTTCACGTCCGCTTAAATAATTATAAACAGAAATGTTAACAAGAAGCTAACATGGAACTCATGACACTGAGGTCTTCGAATAATGTTATGCAGGTGAAACATTAACAGCATGGCTTGGTTTAAGGTTTTGAATACTTGCTACTGCAATTCCTCTGATAATACTAGTTTCACTCATGATATTTACCTTTCGAAGTAGCTACAGCTCTTGCTCTTACATTTCCTTTGGTCTTACAATATTCTAAATCAGTAATATAAATATCATCTTTATTCTCTACCCATAACCAATTTAAACTTTATAGTCATAATAACTTACTCTTTGGATTGGCACTTTTTAACTTTATGGTTTACTACAATAGCAATGATTACATTTTTGCCTTCTTTCCAGGTAAAACAATAAGAATTCCAAACGGTATTTGATAAATTATTTATAATACTCTCCATGCACAAGAAATCAATAAGAATCATGGGTTCCATTTTTTACAAAAGCAAGTAAGTCCTGGTGATGTTTTATGACTTACTCGTGGTACGTGCTCTACAGATCAGTAACAACCGGTAAAGCAAATTGGCACTTGTATAACTACTTGCAGATTCCTAAACATACCAAACCCAGTGGCAGGCATGGTAATAAATCATTGACAGTTAAGAACATTTTTTCCTTAAAACATTCCCAAATGGAATTTTCCTTAAATGCAAACTTTTTTTAAAAAAGCAAAAGAAACAGTTATAAAGAAGAAAGTCTTATCTCAAACAATAGTTTTATTTATTTCAGTATATTTTTCAAATAATCTAGGCATATGTAGAGTCATTTAAATAATATATATACACACACACAATAAAACAACTCATAAGTGCAAGCTGTAGATAGTGAAAATATGTCTTCGTCATATCCCTTCTCTGTCTCTCTTTTTACTCCAAAGTCAACCAGTTACTGGTTTCTTGACTGATAGTTAAGACCTGTGTTTGTGCATTTATACATTTTTCCATGTTTAAAAGATTTAAATTCTTTCCAGTTTCAACTCAAAATTTCCAGCTACTGAAAGAAGGTTGCTGTTAGAATAATATCTATTTTCTTTTTAAAGAAAACCACAAATTCTGAGCCACTATCGGTCCTAAGCATTTATCTCCCTTTAAAAGAGAAACAAGTCTGTTTTAGTCAAAACTGGCAATACATGTGAGAAACACATAAATATTTAAAGAAACAGCAAAAGCTGCAAAATAAAAATACTGATATTGGCTGAACTCTCAAGTATATCTTATGTACAACATTTGATGCCTTTTTAAAAGTTATTCTGGAAAGTTTCTTATAGAGGCCTATTTATGAGGTAAATTTTAATGCTTCATTTTGGAAATACCAAATGTGTTCAACTTCTTTTAAAAAGGAAATTATTGTTAACAGTATTGGAATATTATTTGAAGGATGAAATAAAGTAAAAAACAAAGATAATTTCATCTTTCACTTCAGGAAGTGCTCTGATTACTTGTGAACTTCTTTAGTTTTCAAATCTAATGTAAATCCACAGTCAAAATAGAATATTTATAGAAAATAAGAAAGAGGGAGTCATGTTTGTTTTTATTATCTGCTAATGATAAATATTTAGGATCAAGAATTTATTCAGTGAATAACTTGCTTAGGCATATAACTGCATTTTGGAAAATACAGGGCTTAGGAAACTCCTAGAAAAGTACAAATAATTAATTGAAAATTGCGTCTACATCCAATCACAGGGATAAATGGATCTTAGTAAAATTTTAGTTACGTGTTCAGGATGTTTTTCATGATGGTGGCATTTGGCCTCTTGGGAATCTGAGAGATTGTCCAAAAGCTGACTAACAGGAAGACAGAAGTGTAACTGCAGCACAAACAGACAGGAAACAGCTATGTTAAGAAAACATTTGGTAAGGGCTACCACATAGACTTTGTTCAATGTGCTTTCAGGTCATTATTCACAGAAGTTTTCCAAATTTTTATTCTATTTCTCCTATTGTAATTACCATCTCCCCTTGTAAATAAAGTTCCTCTTATTATTTTTAATAGTCATATCATTTCAATGGTGTGGGCTGTAACAGATTTCTTTCACCATTTTCTTAGAGTTGTTTTTTTCTTATTGAAAATTGTAGTGATATTTTGAATACAGCTATGTCATGTCAAGAATAAAAAAATAAGTGGAATTACTGGATTAAAATGTATAAACTTTTAAATGGTTCTTAATGCATAATTAGATTTTCTTTCCATGCAGGTGTTTTTCTACTTACCTTACCACCAGCAGTGTACCAGGTTTACCATCAACTCCCTAATATTGACTGTAATCAAATACACTTAGTTTTGGCCAGGTGCAGTGGCTTGTGCCTGTAATCCCAGCACTTTGGGAGGTTGAGATGGGTGGACCACCTGAGGTCGGGAGTTCGAGACCAGCCTGGCCAACATGGCAAAACCCCATCTTTACTAAAAATACAAAAATTAGCTGGACGTCGTGGCCCGCACCTGTAATCCTAGCTACTCAGGAGGCTGAGGCTGGAGAGTTGCTTGAACCTAGGAGAAAGAGGTTGCAGTGAGCCAAGATTGAGCCACTGTACACATGTATGTCCAGTTACTTTTTGACATATATGCCAATAGAATTCAATGGAGTAAGAAAAGACTTTTCAACAAATGATCCTGTAACCACTGGTAATCCTTATGTTTGGAAAAAAAAAAAAATCCAATACCACTGCACTCCAGCCTGGGCCACAGAGCAAGACTCCTTCTGAAAAAACAAAACAAAACAAAACAAAACCCCACAAAAACAAAACAAAAACAAAAACAAATGCATTCGGTTTTTACTTTGAGGGGAAAATAACGTATTTTTTAATATAAATTTTTTTCCTTATGGAAATTATCAACTAAGTAATTTTTTAAAAATCTGTGTGTTAACAATGAAGATCTTAATTATTTTCTAATAAATTCTTTATAAAATGTAACTATTGACATTTATGTTCGTTGTAGTTTATGAACATATTTTTCTCATGTCTTTTTAAATTACATTTTTGCCTAATAGAAGTTTGACATTTTTATTTATTATAATTGAGCAACCATTTAGTTTGTAATTTTCTTTATCATTTTAGGCTCAGAAAGATTTTTATTGTTAGAGATTATTCAATCAGATTATTTTGAGTAGGTTTTAAAAATTAATTTTATACACTTTGGGAAGCTGAGATCACCAGGTCAGGAGATCGAGACTATCCTGGCTAACACAGTGAAACCCCATCACTACTAAGAATACAAAAAATTAGCCAGGCATTGTGGCAGGTGCCTGTAGTCCCAGTTACTTGGGAGGCCGAGGCAGGAGAATGACGTGAACCCAGGAGGCAGAGATTGCAGTGAGCCAAGAGCTTGCCACTGCACTCCAACCTGGGTGACAGAGCGAGATTCCATCTCAAAAAAGTATATATATAAAATAATAATAATACTTTTATATAATAAATTGTCAAAAATTGCTAATATTAATTTTGTTTTGATGTAATCTGTCAATCTTCCTCAAAATTTACCCAATTATAATTAAATTAAAAGTTAGCAAATAACTTTTTGTTGCCCATTGTTTAGAATACTTACTTTATCATAAATCAAATACTTAACACATGATAAATTATTTTCATAAATTTTTTTGTGGCTCATTGGCACCAATGTGTGATAATATTCGGAAGTTTTAATTATTTTGCTTTATAATCAGCTGTAACATGTGCAAAGTCTTTTCATCCTAAGGTTTTCACAGAGCAAACTTTTTAAATTTAGATGAAATCCAATTTATCAAATTTTTCTTTTATGGTTTGTGATGTTAGCATCAATTCTGAGACCTCTGTCTCATCTTAGATCCTGAACATTTTCTCCTACGTTTTTCTAAAAAATTTAGTTTTACATTTTGTGTTTAAGTCTGTGATTCATCTTGAGTTAATCTGTGTACTAGATGTGAGACTTGTTTATTTTTTGCAAATCAGTGTTCAGTTACTGCAAACTTTTTTTGCTAAAAAGACTTTCCTTCATTGAATTGCATTTTCACCTTTTTCAAAATGTAGTTAGAAATATTTGTGTGGATCTATTTTTGAGTATCTACTTTGTTCCATCAGTGTGTCTGTCCCTCACTCAACATGACAGTTTCAATTGCTATGAGTTTCCAAATTGTTTTAGCAATTCTTGTTTCTTAGCTTTTCTATATAAATTTTGTAGTAACTTTGTCTACATCTAAGAAAATTCTTTTTGTAATTCGGATAAGAATTTTGTTAAATTTGTGGAAGACATAAATTCTGTATATGTTTTCTTAAATTTAAGCCTAAATATCACATTCTTTGAGCCTTTGTAAAAGGTATTTTTAATTTTGGTTTTCACATGAACATTGTTAGAATATTAAATTATGATTGACTTTTGTATTTCAATCTTATAGCCTCTGACCTACTAAACTCACTTATTACTTCTAAGGGATTTTATGTAGATTCCTTGGTGTGTTCTATGTAGACAATATATCATTTACAAATATATGGATTTATTTCTTCTTTCTGACCTGTATGTCTTTTATTTCTTTTTCTTTCCTTATTACTGTAGCTAGAACCTCCAGCACTATATTAAATAAAAGTGGTAAGAATACAAATTCTTGCTTTGTCCTCAACCTTAGGGTAAAGCAGTCTTTCACCGAGAAGCATAATATTAGGTATAAGCATTATATACATGACTTTTCAAATTAAGGAAGTTTCCCTGTATTCCTAACTTGCTGAGCATTTTTCTCATGAATATGTTTTTAATGTTTTTAGTTTTTTTTTTTTACATAAATTGAAATGATCATGTGATTTTTCTTCTTTAGTTTGTTAATATGGCAGATTACAATGATTTTTTAATTTAAGCCAGCTTTGCATTCCTGGGATAAAAATCACTTAATCAAGGTGTATAATATTTTTACATACTGCTGAATTCTATTTGGTAATATTTTGTTAAGATTTTTTGTGTCTATATTTAAGAGGGATATTAGTCTGTAGTGTTCTTTGTTTTCACTGTCTTTTTCTGATTTTGGTAGCAGGGAAATACTAGTTTCATAAAATGAACTGGAAAGTATTCCCCCCTCTTTTATTTTCTAAAAGAGATTGGGTAAAATTGGCGTTAACTCTTCTTTGAAAGTTTTGTAGCATTCTCCAGTAACATTATCTGGAACTAGAGATTTCTTTTTGGTGATTTTTTTTTTATTACAAGTTAAATTTTGGGTGACTTGTGGTAGTGCATATATTTGAATATTATTTAATTTCATCTAAATTGTCAAATGTATGTATGGAGAATTCAAATTATTCATGGTATTCCTTTATTATTAATTTGATGTCTAAAGAGTGTGTGGTGATAATCTCCCGTGTTACTTCTGATACTGGTAATTGTATCTTCTCCTTTTTTATTTGTTAGTCTTATTAAAAGTTTATCAATTTTATTGATCTTTCCAAAGAACCAGCTCTTTCTGTGTTCTTTCAATAGAGATTTCTTTTATTGAGCCTATTGTGTTTCTATTTTCAACTTTATTGATTCTTGCTCTTATATTTTCTTGCTTCTGTTTGTTTGGGTTTATTTTGCTCATCTTTTTCTAAGTTCTTGAAGTAAGGCCTTAGATTATTGAGACATTTCCCCATTTCTAATGTATTCACTTAGGAGTTTGACATTTTTATTTATTATAATTGGATAATCTATTAGTTTATAATTTTCTTTATCATTTTAGGCCCAGAAAGATTTTTATTGTTAGAGATTAACTAAATAGTCAATCAGATTATTTTGAGTAGGTTTTTAAAATTAATTTAATATAACACATTGCTTAAAATTGCTAATATTAATTTTATTTTTGTGTAATTTGTGAATCTATCCTCCTCAAAATTTAATTAACCAATTATAATTAAGTTAAAATTTAGTAAATAACATTTTGTTGTACATTGTTTAGAATGCTTCCTTTATCATAAATCAAATACTTAACACATGATACATTATTTTCATGAATTTCTTTGTGACTCATTGGTATGTATGTGTGTAATATTCTGAAGTTTTAATTTTAATTTTAATAAGTTTACCTTTCAGCATTCGTTTAGCTACCTCTTTAATCCATGGACTATTTAGAAGTGTTGTTGTTTCCAAGTGTTTGGAGATTTTTTTTTAATCTTCCTGTTATTGGTTTTTCATTTGATTCCATTGTTCTTAAGAACACACCATATATGAATTTTCATTATTTTTTTTGTTTGTTTTATGGCCCAGGATATGAGTTATCTTGGTATATGTTCCATGGCCACTTAGAAGGAATATATACTCTGCTGTTATTTGTTGTGGTGTTCTGGAAACGTTGATTATACTCTGCTAGTTGATGATGATGTATTTTTGTATACCCTTGTTGACTTTTTGGCCTAGTTCTATCAACTGCTTAGAGATATTGAAGTCTCCAAATATAATTTTGCATTTGTCCATTTATCTTTTCATTTCTGTAAGTGTGTGTTTCATATGTTTTTCAGCTCTGTTTTTTCGGTGCATAGAGCTTAGAATTGCTATGTATTTGTTGGTGGAATGACCTCATTTTAAAATTCTATAATGTCTTCCCTACCTTTGGTAATTTTCTGCAGTTGATATGGTTTGGCTGTGTTCTCACCTAAATCTCAGCTTGAATTGTAATAATCCCCATGTGTCAAGGGTGGGGCAAGGTAGAGATAATTGAATCATGGGGGCAGTTTTCACCATACTTTTCTCATGGTAGTAAATAAGTCTCACAAGACCTGAGGGTTTTATAAATGGAAGTTCCCCTTCAGAATCTCTCTTTTGCCTGCTGCCATGTAAGATGTGACTTGCTCCTCCTCACCTTCCACCATGGTTTTGAGGCCTCCCCAGCCATGTAGAACTGTGAGTCAATTAAGCCTCTTTCCTTTATAAATTAATCAGTCTTGAGTATGTCTTTATTCGCAGCATGAGAGAAGACTAATACAGTGGTTTAAAGTCTACTTTATCCAATATTAGTACTCTACTTTCTTTTCATTAATGTTTACAGGATAGATCTCTTTGTTTCCTGCCTATATTGTTATATTTTAAGTGAGTTTCCTTTAGACAGCATATAGTTAGGTTATGTTTTTTAATCCACTGAGCTTCTACTCTGTTTTATAATTTGTGTATTTGGACCACTTACATTTAATGTAATTATTGATATGTTAGAGCTGGGGATCCAAGAAATAACACAGTAGTGAGTTCCCAGGGTTTTATTTTTGCTTCATATATACCAGACTTGGAGCTAAAGAAGTCAACAACTGAAAACACTACAGATTTTAAAAAGAAAGGTGGGAGTGAAGAAAAGAAAAAGGAAAAGAAAACAACGAGAGCAAAAAACTGCTCTCTCTCTAGTTAACAAGGAAAGGGCAAGCTCTTATTTTTGCTGGTTTTGTCCAACATCTGGCAGGTGAAGAAGGGAGATTTCTTTCTTATAACTACCAGGTGGCATTAGAAGTTGGAGTTCCACTAGTGGGAGTAAAGTTTAGGCCCCCACTCAGCCTCTGCTGATAACAAGGGGAAAGGGTTTATTCTTGCTGTGAGGTAGGGGTAAGGTTTCTGACTCCATATAGGACCTTCATTGATCTCTCCCTGGCTAAGAGGAGTAGAAATGCCTCATTATTATCCCCATGTGACTACCAGCCATATCACTACTGCTGGGGGGTGATGAGAATCCTGACTCCCTCATATGTTTTCTCCTACAGCACCTCAATAAAGAGGGGTAAGAATAGCTCACTACTGCTGACTGGGACTGAAAGTCCGGGTTCCCCTTCCCATGGTCCCCACTAACACTGCTGGGGGACAGCTACACTGGTTACTGTCAAATATGATTAAAATTCTGGTTCCCGATCTCTTCTCTTCCCCTGAATCCGTCGCCATGAAGGTGGAGCTGTGCAGTTTTAGCGGGTACAAGATCTACCCCGGACACGGGAGGCGCTACGCCAGGACCGACGGGAAGGTTTTCCAGTTTCTTAATGCAAAATGCGAGTCGGCGTTCCTTTCCAAGAGGAATCCTCGGCAGATAAACTGGACTGTCCTCTACAGAAGGAAGCACAAAAAGGGTCAGTCGGAAGAAATTCAAAAGAAAAGAACCCGCCGAGCAGTCAAATTTCAGAGGGCCATTACTGGTGCATCTCTTGCTGATATAATGGCCAAGAGGAATCAGAAACCTGAAGTTAGAAAGGCTCAACGAGAACAGCTATCAGGGCTGCTAAGGAAGCAAAAAAGGCTAATCAAGCATCTAAAAAGACTGCAATGGCTGCTGCTAAGGCACCTACAAAGGCAGGACCGAAGCAAAAGATTGTGAAGCCTGTGAAAGTTTCAGCTCCCCGAGTTGGTGGAAAACGCTAAACTGGCAGATTCGATTTTTAAATAAAGATTGGATTATAACTCAAAAAAAAAAAAAAATTCTGGTTCCCTAGTTGGCCTTTCTCACACCAATTTGGTGGTGATGGTGGAGGGGGTGGTAAATTGGAATGCCCCATTATAGCCAGGCAAGGATGAATATCTATGCTTACCAAGCAGCCATTGCTATCATGAGTGGGGATGAGGAAACATTTTTGTTTTTCTGTTTGTTTTCCTTTTTCTTTTTTCTATGATGCTAAGCTGAAGTACAGTGTTTATTTTCTAAAAGTTCTCTACCTTGTTAGGTTGCCTTTTCCTTGTCCTTTGATTAGAGAGTAGTTTTTGTTGTTTTTCTCTTTTCTCTTCTCTCTCTCTCTCTCTCTCTTTCTCTTTCTTTCTAAACTTCTCCTGTGGTGTTTTTAAGTTGTTGACTTCTTAACCACCAAGTTCGGTATTTATGAGGCAAAAAGAAAACCCAGGGAACTCACTACTCTGTTATTCCTTTGATCCTCAGTCCCAGGTGGTCTGCCTTCTTCCCTTCACCTTTCATAGTCTTCTTATGTTTGTTTTATGTATAACGTACATGGTTTTTAGTTGTACCTAGAAAAGAAACAAGAAAAATCTATCTACTCCATCTTCTTAGAAACAGAAGTCTGAAAGCACTTAAGACTTTTTAGAATCTATAAAGTATAACATTTTAATATATTTTGTTTTAATTTTAGGAAAGAGTAAATGCATATTTTATTAGTATATTAATTCAATGTTACTTAAGATGACAAATCTGTCACAGATTTACCTAATCACTGATGAAATAACCACGGATCTTATTCAGAAATTTCTTGTTTACTTTGATTTGGAAATGACCCAATGAAAAATTAATATCAGGTTCACTATAGAAATTGTCCAAAGGCTACAAAGTCTGCTGATTCAAGAATCTCTAGGGGTATCATGTTTTTTCCATTTCCCTACTTTCTTAAAATTATACTAACATTCCAAACTTGGTCCAATATGATTTCATTTGGGAGGAGTATAACTGTAAAGATAAAAACTCCAGAGCTTTATATCTGGAGTTTTCACGTTGTATTTGCTAACGTGTTTTACATTATCTTTCTTTTTCTTTTTTTTCCCCACATCCTAACTGCACTCGTGTAAAAGTGAAAACTCACTCAGCACTGCTTACATTAAGCCTCCAACTTGATGAGAGAGCAGGTTGCTTAAAAAAATAGAAGCTCGTTTGGGACATGAGGAGTTAGTTAGCATTTTGCCTGTTGAGTCCTTCCTCCTGTTTAGCACATGGATCATCTTAAATGGGTTTGTGCCTGGGTGAGTGTGTGGACATTGGGCTAAGAGGAGCCCATGAAAAGCAAATTTTCCTCAAGTATGAAGGCTACCTGTGAATGTTTGTTCTTGGAAGGAGGCCTTTCTTTCTGCTAGGAGACCAGTGCTCAACTTTTGGCCTGTGGGAAGGACTACTTCCAAGGCTACACCCAGCCCTACTGAGATAGTTCCACTTCATCAGCAGTGAAACGATGATATACAACTATCTGCCCATTTTTACACCTCTTTCCACTCACTTACTATAAAGAAACTACATTTAGTAATAAACTAGCTCGTTCTTAACCAGGGGAAAGAAGATATTTCAATAACTCCTTTACGAAAATAAATAGTAGTTCAAGGTAAGTTCAATCTTACTAAGTTTTAGATGGGTCAGAGGATAAAATAGTTTGGGTATATATAGTGATTATATACATATAAAATAGTTTGAGGATATATGTACACACACACACACACACAAATATCCTTCAGTCTGCCATATCACAGATACTCAATATCATCCCATAAGCAACCTAACCATCTAAATATTTTTTAAGGGCACCTTCTTGAAAATAGATAACCACTGTCTGTGTTAATTTTCCTTCTTGCTCAATGCTTCAAATGTTTGTTTAAATTGCAGCCACTTTAGTATGCACAGCAGATTTTTCAAAACAGTGAGCTCTTACAGTTTTTTTTCCTATGTGCTCAGTATGCTTGTGGGAATCATTCATATTTAAATATTCCCCATTGAGAAATCAGCTCCTGTGGAGGTAAACTTAAGGACATCATTTTGATTCCTTTACCTTCTGTGTTGCTCTGTGAAGAACTGCAGTAGGAAACAGAACAAAACACAATATTGGTATAGTTTATACAAGTTATTACTTTAAACTCCTTTGACTTCTAACTAGAATGCCTTAGTTTCTAGTCATGTGACATCACCAGATATTACTTTTGAGTGAAGTTCATTTGCAAAAGTATCACAACGGAGGGAAGACAGGAAATGTGGATTTTGCCTTAGATATTTTAGTTCCGTACATATTTCAAAAAAGCTATACATGAAAGATATGCTATTAAAATAAGAATATGTGAGTAAGTAGGGATTGATCACTTTTGAAAAACTATAAAGGAAAAGAGAGGGGAGGAAAAAGACTAATCAAAAACAACTCTTCCCTTTTCCCCAAACTACCTTTCTAAGAAGAAACCATTATGCCAGAGTAATTAGTCAGTGGTGTGAGAATTCAATGACTCTCTCTCTTTTTTTTTTTTTTTTTGAGGCAGAGTCTCACTCTGTCACCCAGGCTGGAATGCAGTGGTGTGATCTTGGCTCACTGCAACCTCCACCTCCCTGGTTCAAGCGATTCTTCTGCTTCAGCCTCCCGAGTAGCTGGGACTACAGTCGCGTGCCCAAGAGTGATGATCTGTGCGTGAGGAACTCAGCATGAGTATAAACATCACCCTCTAGCAGTTTTTACTCAGGTTTTATTTAATGCACTGTTTCAACTTTGTAGCTATCACTTTAGTCAGGCCCTTAGATTCTCTGTTATGTGAGTATTTATATTCCTGGACTGTAACTCAAATAGAGAAACTGATATCTGTTCTTGTCAGTGGATATTTTAGAAAATAAACACATGACCCATCGTGGTGATTATTATTACAGTATATAACTAATTGAATTTTTGTTGATCATTTTTCTTGATACAAATTATAAAATGTTAACATCCACTTAACAAAACATTTCTTCACTCCTGGGAGGGAAAATAGAAATGTGCTCTCCTTGCACAGAAAGATGACAGAGTCCATTGACCACTGGAAGTTCAAATTCACACCTAGTTCCAGTGTCTCGCCAGGAAAAGGCAGGTGGAGATGAAAGGCTTAAATGAAACAAACAAACAAAAAGCCAGCCTGTTATGTGGCACATTGAAGCCAAGTCTCTGGTTTTCTTGCCTTAAAATAATTTCTTACTTTGCAGAATTGAATATCACATTATTACAACAGCTCGTAGATAATGAAATAGCATATTAATGTAATCAAATTATCCGGAACTTTTTTCTTTTTCAAAACTGCTTTCATATGCATAATCTCATTTGTTCCTTACAGTATCATACAATATGGGGAAATGTTATTTTTCTCATTTTTCCAAGGAACTTGATGTCCTCAGAATTGATTGCTACAGATAAGAAAATACAGCCTTAGTCTGGAAACCAGGTCTTCTGATTCCTATAACTTGTCTAGTCTCCTGATCAACAGATTAACTCTCATTAATTCCAAAATAAAATCACTTAAGGTTGAGTTCCTGAAAATAGACCATAAGACAGAAATTATTTTGCAAATGATTTACTGAGGGAGTGATCCCAGGAGAAACATCTAGGGTTGTGAAGAATGCAAGACAGAGTAGAAGACGAAATCAGCCAAAGAAGAGGGCTCAAGAGAAGTCTGGCCTCAGCCTGACCACACAGGAAGCTCCAGAGTATGAATTGCTCCAGAGGTTTTTCCCACTCAGAAGTGAGAGAGCTGTTGTAAGGACTCTGTCCCCTTTAAGTAGTGGTTAGTTCTGAACACCCCTGAGAGCGGAGTGGGGTGCACCTCCCAGGCAGAGACAGATGAGGTGGCTCCCAGAGTCAGGTAAGGACAACACTCGAAGAAGGGTGCAGCTGAGAACAGCAGCTGGGACAGGTGCTCCGTATCACTAAAGGCACCTCAACAGAATCTGCTACTGATAAATAGTTTTAACTTTCTTTTAAGCTGTTTAATTTTTAATCTTATTGTGAATAATTTCAAGTATATACCAAAGTAGAAAGAATAGCACAGAGAACTCTAGTGCACACATGCCTATTATCGGTAAGAATCAACACGTGACCAACTTTGTTCTGTTTGTGAGTGTTGAGTTTTTCGACACAGTACTTGTTAACTCTGTATGATAGGAACACCAACATACATAGCATCGTTTAAATAATTATTTTAATTGAAATATTCTAGCTAAGAAACAGTTTAGAATACTAGAGAGAGGCTTGGATTTATGATATAACGCTATGATCCTTTATAGCTGAAAACACTGTAATTTTTACCAAACGTAATACAGAATAAACAGCTTATATTATCAAATGCTTTCAGCAGTTTTGTACTAGTTCTCTGGTGATTGTTTACCCCAGTTAGACCCCAAAGTGCAACTTTTATAAGAGCGGTCTTCAAACCATCACAGAACAAATGGGTAAGCCAGTTGGAACCCTAGGGCAAAAGAACTTGGTGGATTACTGTTACTCATAAGGTTTTTTTATTTTATTTCAGTCTTGTTCTGTCACCCAGGCTGGAATGCAATGGCACAATCTCTGCTCACTGCAACCTCAGCCTCCTGAGTTCAAGCGATTCTCCTTCCTCAGCCTCCCAAGTAGCTAGGATTACAGGCACCCACCATGACGCCTGGCTAATTTTTGTAGTTTTAATAGAAACAGGGTTTTACCATGTTGGCCAGGCTGGTCTCAAACTTCTGACCTCAGGTGATCTGCCCGCTTCAGCCTCCCAAAGTGCTAGGATTACGGGTGTAAGCTACCATGTCTGGCCATCGTTACTCAGAAGATTAAGTCCACACGTTCAGATATTATGCAAGGGTCTACACAATCCTGCTCCAACATCCTGTTGTATTTCACTTTTCTCAAGTGTCCCATATACATGCTATGTTCTCGCCACACTGAACCGCTGTTTCTAAGTCAGTGTGCCCTTTGGTGTGGCTCTGGGCCTTTCAATTTTCTGTTTCTCTGCCTAGACTTTGAGTCTCCATATTTCTGAACGAAAAAGTTAGTCCTAGTTCAAAATACAACTGAAACATCATGTACCTTCAAAAACATTTTCAGCCTTCATTTTTCCTCTTTCCACTCATTTTTTTTTTTTTGTTTTCATCCCCTTTGGTTTTCATCCCACAACCCCATCCCCATCTTTTCATAGGCAGAGTAATTTCTTTGCCTCCAGTTAACGGCCTACATTCCTAGAAATACCCAGGACTGTGTCTTTGTGCCCCATTTACATTTGCGCCAATTGGGGACCTAGAAAATGGTGCCCAATAAATGCTTGTTAAATGAACAAAGGACTAGCTCCTCCTTTGAGTCCCTTGACATTTGTTATATATATATTTACTATGGCTCATACCACATTTTATTGTGACAATTTGTTTCCATGCCTGCTTTACCTATTGCCTTACTCTGAGTTTCTCAGAAGCAGACTATAAGATAAGGATTCTAGAACAAGTAGCTTGTCTGAGACTTGATATCAGGAAACGTGATTAAGGTAGTGGAGAAACAAGATGAGGAAAGAAAAACCAGCACTGTGGGCAGCTGGAACTTAAATCTGATGGGGAACTCTGGGAATTTGTAGAACACGGACTTTAGTGCTATCCCACCTTCAGGAGATTGATTTAGGGCTGTTTCTGGAAGGTATTAATTTCCAGGCCTTCAACATACTCCACACAGGCAGAGTAGGATTTGGTGGCCAGAAAAAGCCCTCAGATAAATAGATTTAGATGTTGGATATTGGAAGTTAGCATGGTATGCACAAAAAAGGAGATGCCAAGGGGGATATGAGTGTAGGACCAAGAGCACCTATTATACTTAAGGATTGCGTGAGTCACTGGCTTTTGATCTAGATCTAGTCTTCTTTTATTCTATCCTTTTAAGCTGATGAAAATATAGCCCACTAATAAAATGCTATACAATGAATGAATAAATTGATAAATGACTGGTATAGTGAATGGCTCTATAAAGTTACAGACATGCTAAGTCTAACCAGACTTCTGGGTACACTGAGCATATCTCAAGACCACATAACAAGCCTGTTCTGGAATGTGATATACTCTGCAAGACTGACAGATTTTAAGACTCTCAAAGTGAGTCCCTTTCAACATATATGTACCACTGCAGTGCCACCACTGCTGTACATGGTAACTCTACTCTTCAATTGTGGCTTGTCAGTTGAAACTATAAAACGGAATCATGAAAGGTAACCTAACACATTCCAAACTTTTTCCCAAGCCCATTTTCCATTACGTTTCCAACGTGTGGTTATTTCAAGTGAAATGCAATCCATATGGCTCATTTACATTTATATCTCTAAATATTGCTTTATAAAAACACGTTTATGTCTTCAGGAACATTTTCAAACATATTGAGTATATTTATCTTTGCCTGAAGATAATCTGACCCAGAAAAATGAAGTGATTTCTGTGTTTTGGGCTTGAGTTGGATATACAGTTAACATAGCCCAGATTCCACCATTAATAATGTAAAAAGGAATGAGGAATTTTGGTCATAGTTACCATATCTAGAAAATGACTGTGATTGTGATAACTTGTTGTCAAAAACTTTTGGTTATGAAAAAAGATTCATTGGAACAAATCTTTTTTATATTAAATGAAATATATGTGACCAGATTCTCTGAAATATATGATATAAAATTATCTGTAAGCACAGGCTGCAGTGAAACTATCCATGGACCTTAAAAAAGCATGCAGCAAACATTAGCAAAAATTTGGAATAAAACTTACACTTTTATTCGTATCATGTTGAGTTTTATGTGTATATATATGTGTGGGTGTGTTTATATACATTTATACAGCGTGCATGTGTGAGAGAGAAAGCATATACACACACACAATGGTGAACTTGTGTGCCATTTTCCTTATAAATACAATATTGTTGCTGCAGCCAAAGCTATGATGATATCATGTACCATGAAGTTGTTATGCTTAGTAACATGGTAGGTCACCTTTTTTATTTTCTTGAAATCTACGCGAATTAAACATTTTGTGTTCAAGTTTTATCCAACAGTTTCTTATGAAACTTATCACAAGTAGAGAAGAGTTAAAATACATGTACAGTGAGCACCTGTAAACCCATCATCTAGATGCTACCATGAACAATTTACTTTTCTTACCACATGGCTATGCATCTCTCCATTCTTTCCGTCACTCTTCTCAGTTTGTTTATTTCAACACAAATCACAAACCTCAGTACTTAAATACTTAAGCACAATAGATTTTACTATACATTACCTTTGAACAAGACCACGTTTTAAGTTAAATAATAGTAATAATTTTCATACTATTACATTTTGTAGTCTTTTATAGTTTACAAAATATCTGGAAACAATCTTATGAAACACATAATAAAGATTTTATATTCCCATTTTGAGAAAAAGGAAAATATAATGTAGTTTTGTCCTAGTTTATTGAACTGATAAGTAATAGATTCTATATATAGATCAGGGGTCCCCAATCCCCCGGGGCCACAGACAGGTACCAGTCCACTGCCTGTTATGAACGGGGCCGCCTAGCAGGAGGCGAGCTGGAGGATAGAGATCAGAGTTTCATCTGTATTTACAGCCGCTCTCCATCACTCACATTACGGCCTGAGCTCTGCCTCCTGTCAAATCAGCAATGGTATTAGATTGTCATAGGAGTGGGGACTCTATTGTGAACTGCACATGCAAGGTATCTAGGTCGTGCACTCGTTATGAAAATCTAATGCCTGATGATCCGAGGTGGAACAGTTCCATCCAAACCCCAACCCTGCTCCATGGAAAAATTGTCCTCCATGATACCAGTCCCTGGTGGCAAAATGGTTGGGCACCACTGCTGTAGATCACCAACAGAGGTCTTATGTTTTCCAATTCAATTTACAATCAAGCATACTGTAAGGCTGAGGTATTTACAGGAAAGGTATATGGGCAGTCTTGTTAAATTATACAGTTAATTTTTTAGACAATATTATAAACTTTGCTTCAACCATCAAACAATTTAGAAAACTCAAAAGGAGAAATTCTGTGATCTTTACCCATATTTTCACTCTTTCAGATAGGTTAAGATTCCTTCTTTTTATTGCTTCCTTTCTGTTTTAAGAACTTCTGTTAGCCATTCTTTTAGGGTAGGTGTACTGGTGACAGATTCTTAGTTTTCCTTTCTTTGAGAATTTCTTGATTTCCCCTTCATTTCTGAAGGAAATTTTTGTGGGATATAGGATTCCTTTTCGATAGTACTCTCAGCACTTGAAAATGTGTCATTTCCTTCTGGACTTTATGGTTTCTGATCAGAAATCTGTTATTTAAATTTTTTTTCCTTCTAGGCAGTTTTTAAGATTTTTGTCCTTATCTTTAGCTTTTAGAAGTTTGATTATGGTGTTTCTTGGCATGACTTCCTTGGGTTTATCCTGTTTAGAGTTTGCTAAGTTTCTTGGATTTTCAGGTATATGTCTTTTACAAATTTGGAAATTTTCAGTCATTTTCTTTAAATAGTTTTTCATTCCTATCCCCCTTTTTCTTCCAATCTGGGACTCCAATGACATGCAGGTTAAATCTTTTCTTGTAGTCCTATGAGAGTAGTCCTGTTTACATTTTTCAGTTTATTTTCCTGTTTAATGTTCAAACTGGACAATTTCTATTGTTCTGTAATCAAGTTCACTGAATGTTTCTTCTGTCTCCTCCATTCCACTGTTTAGTCCATTAATTTCCTGTTTTTAAACATTTGATTTTGTTTAGTTCTAAAATTTTTGTTAGGACTTTCATGGGAGTTGAGGCTACCCACTAGGATTTCGGTGATACCAGCATGCTTGCAAGGGAGAGGAGAGGCTGGTTACCGTTCTCCACATGACCTCCATTAATACCTTGGTTAGAGGTATATCTCTTTACTTCTGGATGGCACTAAGAGTTCTGTGTCCCACTTGGCTTCATATGATAGTAATCTAGTGGGGAGAGGAAGTGATGCCTTGTTACTTCTGGTCGAGTGTAGAAGTGGAAACCTTGAGCTTTCCACTGACACCATCTGTATAGACCTGGGAATTGAAATACCAGCTTCTCACTGCCTTTCTCTGATATCACACTCTGACATCACTTTCATCTGAGAAAGATATGCTTTGTTAAAGTCAGGGCAAGGGTAGAATTCTAGTCGCCCCATTTGGTCTTTGTTAACATGGGTATACAGTCACGTGTGTGTGTGTGTGTGTATGGGTGTGTGTGTATGTGTGTGTGTATCACACATCTTCCATAAGATTTATCCATAGAAAAATGATTTTTATAGTATTGTAAATATCATTTTAAAAATAAAATTTTTTGATTAATTCTTTGCTGGCTTGTAGAAACAGAATCAAATTTTACTTGTTGAACTTGCACTCAACACCTTAATGACTTCACTTATTAATTTGTATATTGCTTTTAGATTCTTTTGAACTTTCTAAGTGTTAAAAATGCCACTATAAACAATAACTATTTTATGTCTTCTTCTTCAATATTGATGACTTTTATTTATGTTGTCTTTGCATATTGCACTGGCAAACCACTTCAGTATAGTATTGACATAAGGCATCATTGTCTCTTTTTTTACTTCACAGGGTGCATTCAGTAAGTTACTATTAAGTATAATATAGGTTGTAGTATTTTTTCTTTATATATATATTCTTTATGAGATGAAGGAGGGTCTTTTATTCTTGGTTATGAGTTTTTATCATGAATAAATATTGCTTCATATTAAATACAGCTTCTGCATTTCTGAACAAGAATCACATTTATTATTTTCTTTCCTCTTGGAAGAAATATATTTGTTTATTGAAAAGCACGGAGGATTTATTTACTGTCATTGCCGATTTTGACTACAGCAGTGTCTTTCTAGCTATAATAAAATAAACCAAATCTTGACAGCTTGCTCATTTGATTTTAGATGTATTTTCCCTAGCTTACTTTTGTTTCTTACTTGTTTATTTATTTCTTTTTATTACACTTTAAGTTCTGGGATACATGTGCAGGTTGGTTATATAGGTATGCACGTGCCGTGGTGGTTTGCTGCACCTAACAACCTGTCATCTACATTAGGTGTTTCTCCTAATGCTATTCCTACTCTAGTCCCCCAGCCCCCAACAGGCCCTGGTATGTGATGTTCCCCTCCCTGTGTCCATATGTTCTCATAATTCAGTTCCCGCTTATGAGTGAGAACATGCGGTGTTTGGTTTTCTGTTCCTGTGTTAGTTGGCTGAGAATGATGGTTTACAGCTTCATCCATGTCCCAGCAAAGGACATGGACTCATTATTTTTTATGGCTGTATAGTATTCCATGGTGTATATATGCCACATTTTCTTTATCCAGTCTATCATCGATGGGCATTTAGGTTGGTTCCCAGTCTTTGCTATTGTGAATATTGCTGCAATAAACATACATGAGCATGTGTTTTTATAGTAGAGTGATTTATAATGCTTTGGATATATACCCAGTAATGGGATTGCTGGGTCAAATGGTATTTCTGGTTCTAGATCCTTGAGGAATCGCCACACTGTCTTCCACAATGGCTGAACTAATTTACATTCCCACCAACAGTGTAAAAGCATTCCTATTTCTCCACATCCTCTCCAGCATCTGTTGTTTCCTGACTTTTTAATGATCATCATTCCACCTGGCGTGAGATGCTATCTCGTTGTGGTTTTGATTTGCATTTCTCTAATGACCAGTGATGATGAACTTTTTTTCATGTTTGTTGGCTGCATATCCGGGCAAATTTCATTGATTTCTAAGTCACCCTTGCATTCATGGACTAATATTCCTTAGTGGTAATGCTTTTTCACATGTGGATATCAAGGTTATATTGACTTCTAAAATGAGTTGGGAAGTGTTTCTTCATTTTCCATAAGGAACATATGAAAACATTTATAAGTGAAGTCATTTAGAGCTAAAGTTTTCTTTTTAGAACAGATCTTATAATGGACTTCATTATGTTAGGAGTATAGAACCATTCATATTTTCTATTTTTATTGTCTCAGCTATTTTAAATTTTATTTTTCAGGGAATTTATTCATTTCATCTAAATTTTCATGTTGATTGGTATAAAATTGTTTATAATATTCCATTGTATTTTTTACTCAGTAAAAACATGTGGCTTTAATGACTTACATTATTTTACTAATAGAAAATTAGTATCTAAAACAGCTCAAACATAAGACGGAGTATAGTAAAGTATGTTTTTTCATGGAAGTTATGTTAGGATAAAAGGTTGGATAGTCTTGAAAAAAGACGCTAGAACCTTTCAATTAATCATTTAAGAAAGGCCATGACCACATTCATGCCTATATGTTGCTGGAAAAATCTATTGAAATAGGTACAAGTTGGCAGCATACTCATAAAAATGTTGTTTAAATTCCATATGTCAATCAAATAAGGGAGTATGTCTAAATGTATGTTGCTCACAGTTGGTTAAAAAAATCCAACTCTAGACAACTAATACGCAAATTGTTTTCTCTATATCAGGTTAGAAAATAATTTTGGGCCATTTTTGTTTTGTTTTGTTTTGTTTTACTAAACTGAGTGATTTTTAAAGACCCAAGTAAGCATACCAGTAGCTGTTGCTTGGATCATCATAATTCATTTTTTCCTTCTGGAGAAAAGTCTGAATGGGTAGCAGAGTACTCAACAATGAAGTTAAATCCCAGATTATTAAAATAGATCATGAGTCCATATACAGAGTCCAATGGTAACATGGAACCTGAAAAATAGACACAAATATTGCTCTCATATTTAGAAACATGTACCTCTTTAAACAAAAATGCAGAGTTTTTAGAACAATATCTAGAACTTTAAAAATCATTGCTCATTTTCATTTTTCTTGGTCTTTAGATAGAAGATATATAAGGGCTACCATAAAGCATTTAGTAGAGTTAACATAAGCATGATTCTTTATCATGTCACCTGAGAAGAAATGATTGTGGCATATAATATGCTTATATAATCTCCAGGGCAATATTACATAACAATTTTATAAAAACTCTTTATTCTTAAAATATAATATTCTGCTTCTTTAACATTGAGATGGTGATATAAAATGTAAGAAAAATAATAGTCTTACATATCATAGTTTCAAAGCAAGTTTGGGATGATAAATATTCCTTTTAAGGTTAAGAATCACCAAAAAATCAATTGTTGGTGCAAATATAAAATATTATGACTACTTTGGAAATCTGTCTGGCAATTTCTATCCTATCACCCAATTATTTCACTCCTAAGTATATACAGAAGTGAAATGAGCACATAGTACACACACACACACACACACACACACAAAATGTGTACACAAAAGTTTATAGAAGCTTTATTCAAAAATAATTCCAAGCAGGATATAACTCAAATTTCCATCAACAGGAAAATGGATAAACAAATTGTGGCATATTCATTTAGTGGAATATCATCACACACTTATAAAGAAAGAACACAGTACTGATACACAAAATAACACATACATATATTTTTTAAATTATGCTGCATGATGGAGCTTGCAACAAAAGAATACATTACTGTATGATTCTATTTACACAAAGTTTAGGCACAGGCAAAAATTAGTCAATGGTGAAAGAAATCCAAGGAGTGATAGTCAAGGAATTAACTTGAAAGAGGCATGAATTAATCACTCTGGCAATGAAAATGTCTATCTTGATCTGGGTGATGGTAATAACCAGCCGTGTCCTGGTAAATGTTTTAACAACTGCTCTCTGGGGGACAAAAAAAAAAAATGTCTTGCTTTCCAGCATTTGCAGATTTCTGTGTTGTAAATTCTGTTAGTGTGGTTGATCTCAAATGACCAACTTGACATCACTGAAGCAAAGCCAGGAAGGAATGTGCGCAATCAGCACTTATGAGCCGTTATGAGTCAGCTTTAGGGCATTACTGGTTGCAAGGGTGCGTACATTTGCCAACATTCAAGTTGCACATCTAAGATTTGTACACTTTACTGTATTGGGTTTTTATTTCAAAATTTATTTTTATAAGTCAAAATTTATTTTATAAATCAAAAAACTTATAAAAAGGAGCAAAACATGAGAAGTTCCTCTGACCCTTTTAGTAACCTGAAATCTTGCATTGAAAGATTCATTCACTAATATCACCTTTATTGTTTCACTAAGATATATTTATGAGGTGTCTAAGTTTACTACATTATATAAAGTGGGTTACAGAGATGAATATTCCTTATCTTAGTGAACTTAAGGTACAATTAGAGAAATATAAAAATACATTCAATAGTTGCAACACATTGTAGTAAATGTAAAAATGTATACACATACCAAGTATCAAGTGCTATAAGGTACATCTAGTAAAAGAATAATAGAAAAGAGAACTCTTCAAAGTACTTTTCCCCAACTTCTTGCTTTGATTGAAACCTTATTCAAAGTTTATCTGTGTGCAAGTGTTCTGACATTTCCCTAGCCCTGTGATGCTGTTATGTGACCAATATTCTTATACCTCCATGAACCTGTGATTTTTCTTTATCATTCTTTACTTCTTCTTTTTTCCATTCTGTCAACCAGACTGGAGTGCAGTGGTGCGATCACAGCTTACTGAAGCCTCCACCTCTAGGGCTCAAGTGATCCTCTGACCTCAGCCTCTGGAGTAGCTGGGATTATACACAGGTGCCATCACCCCAGGCTAATTTTTCTTTCTTTAATTTTTTTTTAGAGATGGAGCCTCACCCTCTTGCTTAGGCTGGAATTCTTGGACTCAAGCATTCATCCCACCTCAGCATCTCAAAGTGCTGGGATTACAGGCATGAGCCACCATTCCTGGTCCATCATTCTATACTTCTAATAAGTACCTGCCTTTAGGTCACATACGACATTCACTGGTGACTTCCCCCCGCTTACAATGGTCTTCTAAACCCCAAATGCTACCACCCTAGGAAGTGATTTCAGCATCCATAAACATGGCAGTCCAAGTCAGGATCACTTCATCCTTATGCCATTCACTTCTGTTCTACCTCAACTGTTGTCTTTTAGGTGTATATTGCAGCATTGTTTGCTAGAATTTCTATAACTTCAAACTCGGTCAACTTTCTATCTCAAACTTCTATTTTTCCAACTTTCTCTACAACTTACTGCTCATACCAATGAAAAGTTATAGTAGGTTTCAAAACATGTTTCCAGTCCCTTGTCCTTGGCCTCACACCTTCCCTGGAGTTAGTAATTCTATTTCAGACTTTCCTCCCACGGTTGATCATTTTCTAATCATCTGCTACTGGTTTTAATAAATATTAATTGAATGAATAAATGAGTGTCTTCAATGTGGATGCCAGAAATAAGCACAGAGTAACGCTGCTAACACAGTGGTTTCAGGTAAAAGCCATGACCAGTTTAATTAATTGTGAGTTGGTATTAAATTGTATTTAGCACATCATGCTAAGGTGGGTAAATACATCTTTGTAGGAAAATTATAACATGGCTATATGCTGCTTATCTGGATGGTGACAATTTATTCAACCATAAGTAATAGTCTTTAAAACTGGTGGTCTTTTTGTATTCTAAAAATTTACAAGTTACAGTTAAAAATCTTTTCCAAAAATTTGCAAGCTAAACTTATTTTCATTTCTCAGTATCACATGTTATCTTTATTGAAGTTGCCCATGCCTGATCATGCTTCACAAATTCTCTGTTAACTATTCCAGAAAGGTGATCATTTAAATATTGCTGAATGACAGCAGTGCTACATGCTGGGTAGGTACTTCGCCAACAATTTTATACTCACTCTTTGTTTTTCTGAGGACCCAGTGCTATAACATCGGATGTCATTAATTTTAATTTATAACATATTAACCTGCTTATCTTGCCCCTAAAGTGACACAGCATCAAAGTGCATTTCTGAGGCTATTCTTAAGAATTTGAATATAATTGTTACAGTTATCTCACATTCTATAAGAGTTTCAGTATCACCTATTTTCAAACTAAGTTACTATATTGTTTAAAAGATATAGATTATCCTCCAGCTCCTGACTTCCATGAAAAGACATCTATAGATATATAAAATGTGTTTGTTTATAAGGAAAAATTAACATTTTAACCTAAGAAATATTAAAAAATAAAATCTATCTTATTTTGAATATTTTCAGCTTTTTAGACCATCAAGTTATAATTATTCTATAAAAATCTGAGAAAGGTTTTGCTAGTAAAAGTATATTGGGGTATAACAACAGGAAATAAAACGATTCTACCTCACCTGCTGATAAAACTTTACTTGGTGTATATTATTAATAGAAATAGGTCTTTTTCACTGTAAAGTGATATAATTGGCATACCCTGAGAGATCTGATCAGAAATACTCAATCAAACCCACATTGTGCTTTCACAGAGGGTGTTCTAGAGGATCCATCACAGACATTTTAAGAAATTCACAATATTTTTGTTTCATGTTTTATGTAATTGGTAATTTACATAAGTGATTATATTGTATCTTTTATTAATACATTGACCAATAAAATAATTAGAGGCTACCTTTAGCCCATGTTACCTGGCTGTATTGAAGAATACATTGTCAGTCATTTCGATTTTCCTCCTGTCTTTCCTTCCTTCCTTCCTTCCTTCCTTCCTTCCTTCCTTCCTTCCTTCCTTCCTTCCTTCCTCCCTCCCTCCCTCCCTCCCTTCCTTCCTTCCTTCACTCCCCTTCTCCTCCCCATCCTCATCCTCCTCCTCCTCCTCCTCCTCCTCCTCCTCCTCCTCCTCCTCCTCCTTCTTCTTCTTCTTCTTCTTCTTCTTCTTCTTCTTCTTCTCTTCCTTCCCTTTCCCTCCCACCCTCCCTCCCTTCCTTCCTTCCTTCTTTCCTTCCTTCCTTTCTTCTTTCCTTCCTTTCTTCCTTCCTTCCTTCCTTCTTCTGTCTTCCCTTCATTCCTTCCTTCCTTATTATCTCTCTCTTCCCTTCCTTCCTTCTTTCCTTTCTTCCTTATTCTCTCTCTTCCCTTCCTTCCTTCTTTCCTTCCTTCTTCTCTCTCTTTCCTTTCTTCCTTCCTTCTTTTCTTTTCTTTTCTTTTTTCTTTTCTCTTCTCCTTCCTTCCTTCTTTTCTTTTCTTATTTTCTCTTCTCCTCCCTCCTCCTCCTCCTCCTCCTTCTTCTTCTCCTTCTTCTTCTTCTCTCTCCCTTGCCTTCCCCTTCCTTCCTTCCTTCTTTCCTTCCTTCCCTCCCTCCCTCCTTCCTTCCTTCCCTCCCTTCTTCCTTCCTTCCTTTTTATTTCCTTCCTTCCTTCCTTCCTTCCTTCCTTCCTTCCTTCCTTCCTTTCTTTCTTTCTTTCTTTCTTTCTTTCTTTCTTTCTTTCTTTCTTTCTTTCTTTCTTCTTTCTTTCTCTTTCTTATTTCTTTTTCTCTTTCTGAATAAACATAACATGTATTTAAATACATATATAAACAAAAAAGATACAGAATCAACTATCTAAGAACATTCATGTTAATGGGATTTTCAAGTACAAATTTAAACTGAGATTCATTTTTTGTATTAAAATGAGAACACTCAGTAATATTTTAAGGTTAGTTAAGAAATTTCTGTCTGTTCAAATTCTGGTATAAGAAACAATCAAATGTCTTTTCTGTATTGAGTCAGCATCTTACCGATTTTGAAGCAACACAGAGTTTATTTTGTATTCAATGTATTTTATATTTGAAAGTGAACCCCAACCTATGTTTATATGCATGTGGTAGGAAAGGATAATATTTAAAATTGGATTAATTCATAATTTTTAACAACTGATCTAATGGTTTTGGTACCAGGAAATGATTCTGCTGCTAGCAAACAGCCTAGTGAGTTGTTAGCACAATGAAGTGTGTTCACACTTAATAATGCCAAGGCATATTGATATGAATATCTTCAGCAAAATATTAAAATAGTTCATTTGGTTAACGAACAAGAAATTTATTTGTGTACACTCTCAAACTTATTAACCTGCATATCATGCCCTTAAAGTGACACAAGCATTAAAAGTGCATTTCTGAGGTTATTCTTAAGAATTCAAATGTAATTATTACAGCTATCTCACATTCTATGAGTTTCAACATCAATTATTTTCAAACTAAGTTACTATGTTGTTTGAAAGATATAGATTATCCTCTACCCCCTGACTTACATGAAAAGACATCTATACATATATTAAATGTGTTTCATATATCTACAAAAAAATTTTAATTTTGTTTGTGGCATGTGGTAATTCATGGAAAGAATCAATTTTAATCACCAAAAGGACTTTCAAACATAATGACATTGAACTTAAAACAGAATAATGACAAAGTTTCTCATGTAAACTTAAGAAAAGTTTGTTCTGTCATCCCCAAATTATCATAATGAAATTTCGTTTTACCTTTTAAAATCTCACTCTGTAACTCAAGGGTTAAATGCCAAAAAGTTTTCACTTTGTTTTGTTTTGAATTTTCATTTATGTGAATTGCTTAAGTTTGCAAAATTCAGAAGGAAATCTCTGCAGTACAGATTTTGTTGAAAGATTTCCAGTATTTCCTGCATCTGTTGGGTGGAAATGGTACCCAATGTCACTTTTACAACTACTTCAGTGAAAAACAGAGGTGGAGAGAATCTAAGTTTAAAACAATGGAGAAAAAAATGTTGGTTATTTTTAAAGTCAAAAAATGTGTTTCAAGCCTAGTTCCTGCAAAAGTTGAAATATTGTTTATTTCTTATCCTATCTGAATTCTTTTAGTCCCTCATCCCTAAGTTGAAAGTAACTTCAAGGAGGTAATTTTAGTTTCTCATTACACATGCATTCACATGCCCTCTCTTAGTTTCTAGCAATTTCAACTTCCAAGTACTATTAATTTTTCTATTAGTCTATAAACCATAGTTAATTTTAAAAAATCCTATTTTATTGTATTATATTACAAAGCCATGGTCATTTCAAATAATTGTTAAATGCAAATACTTGGAACTAGAAATTAATCTGGATAGGTTCTTAAATATTTTCTAAATCTTTTAAACATCGTAATAGCAATAGAAAAAACTCTTTATCTTGCGCTAAGGAGTCTAACTTCATTTTTTATGTTTGACCCTGGACAGTTTTCAAGCCCCATTTTCTTCTTGTATACCATCTGGGCAAGCTGATAAGAAAACTTATGTACACTCACTCCCTCTTTTGACATTAGTGAGAAATTCAAATCTTGAAATCCCTCAGGTTCTGAAAGTTTTCCCAATTCCTAGCCACTGTAAAGACACAATCTACACTCTCTGTCTCATTTAACCCAGCCCAACCCTGCTTATACCTGACCTGTTCTCCCCAGGAGTCCCTCCTTAACTTGTCCTTCTGAACGGGCACAGTACATTTTACCTGATTACCTACCTATAGGGTACTTCAAGAGCCCTCCCATGACACACAATATTTGTAGGCAAGATCTTAACCACACGCAGCTTTCTCTAGGCACACAGGTATGATATTCCATTGATGACCTCAGCCCCACAGCTGGATACATCCCCTCCCACTCCTTGTTGACCTCATCCCTGCAGGTGTGTTTAGGTCTCATGATGACATCAGTTCCACAGCTAGATTCATCTTTGTTGATGACTTCAACCCAACAGTTGGACTTATTCTGGATGGAATCATCCACAACTTTAAGTCTCATTAAAAAATCTATAAAATGTATTTTCCAGCCCCAACCACTGTTAGCTTATTCTCTCCTCCCTTTGCTTCCTAATTCCAGACCACTACTTTTCCAGGCCCACCCCATGATATAACATTATCCACCATGAAGGCATTACAAAATAATGTTAATGTAGGTGTCACTTATGGCTGATAGTTGATATTTTAAAGCATACTAATTGTTGCATATCTCAATTACCTGGCCATAAGGCACTTTTTCTAGCTGATCTTAAATAAATTTTACAAGAGTGAAGCCTACTTCCTATCAGTCTGTTCAGCTGGCCACAACTTTAAATTTAAATCTCACTTGCTCACTCTCCTGGCTTTTTTTTTTTTTTTTTTTTTTTTTTAATACTAACTCCATCCATTCAGGATGGCCTCCTCTGTATCCCAATCTAAATGCTTACTGGCAACATATCAAATCTTGGTTACTCATTCAAAATGCTAAGTCTAAGATCATTTAGACCCTTTTGTCCTTAAGGGTTATTGCTTCGCTGCCCTACATACTCCTCATTTTAATGCTTGTTCTTTCCTTCACCTCAGACTTTTCCTCTTCAGTTCATTTATACCCTCTGCATTTTGGCTCTAAATATAACCTTATAATGTTACTGATCACATTCAGGCCCTGGCATTTTTGTGGTGTGAACACACTTAATTGTGCCATCAACTCACTAGAGAGGCCTGCTAGCAACAGAATCAACTGCTAGTGCTGAAGCAGTTAAATCACTGATCAAAACACACTGGTTTGATCCAATTCTTCTATCTAATACCATTCTACCGCATGCATGTAAACATATTTTGTTGTGTTGTACTTTGTCAGCTCCTTTATTTTCAGATTCTTGAAACTGTTGATCATGCCTTTTTCTGCTTCTTACACAATATCAGAGAACACTGGTTGTCCTATTCCCTCCCTCAGTTTGTTATGTAGCCTCCTGCTCATCTCCTGTCCTGTTGGACCGTCTGCTTCCCTTGGATTTTGGCTTCATCTGCCCCTTCATCCCTCTGTAGATACCTGATCCCCTGCCTGCATGGATTTTTTTCTATTATGTTGCCCTTTCCCCTCTACATCCATCATTTACACAGGACCTTCTTGACTTTCCACTTTCTACCCCTGGTCCTTTTTCTTCTCCAAAAAAAACACGTATTTCCTCAATAATCACTCAGATTGTCACCAGTCTCTTTAACGTCTTTCAAATGGTTGCTCTGTCCGGAGTGGGAAAGTGTGGATGCCTCTGGTGACATCACAGTGTGCAGGGGGAACCTGCTGCCCATGCAGCCCCACATCATGTGCTCTCCTTGTTAAAAGCTGCTACTTTCCTATTGTCTCTAATCCTGTGTCCATGTCGTTTGGGTGGTGTTGACCATACCTCTGCATCTGGGACAACAACATATAAACCAGTGAAGCCCCTTGAAGCTAATAATACTGAAATAAAGAACTTTTGTTGGAATACTGGAAAATAAGTCATTTCTTTTCTGTTGGGCTTACTATAAGATTAGTTATAAGCTTGGAGATTCCTTGCAATTATCTGGTCCCTTGGCAGGGACTGCTTCCATTGTCTCATGTCATGGTGAGAAAGGAGATCTGGAATGGATTCCTAGATTTATAAATCATTGTCAGGTGTGCTGCAGTGTAAGCCAACAGCATGTGAGCTCACTGAGGGACTATATGCAGAGCGAGAAAACTTTCCAAATAGAACTTTGGAGGAAAGTTCAATATTTTATGGTTAGGTTGAAGAAGAAAATCCACAGAAGAAAAGAGGAAAGTGGCCAAAATAAGTAAGAAGAAAATTGGGAGCCATAGTTGAAAAAAGTCAGAAAGAATGTGTTGAGAAACAGGATATAATCAACAGGGTTAAAATCTGCTGAGAGGCCAAGTAAATTAGAACTGAAAACCAGATTGCCTTTGGTGATCTTGGAAAAAGCTACTGAAGTAAACGGGTGGGAATGAGAAATGAGAAAGTGGAGATAGCAAGTATACCTATTGTTTCATAAAGCTTGATTATCAAGGGAGAAAACTTTACTCCTTTTATCTGGCCTCAGGTACACATTAGGAACAAAGAGGGGACCTCTACTAAAACCTTTTGACAGTTATTTCCATTGTTAAAAGAGGGTCTGGTTAAAAAAAAAAAAAAAAAGGAATTTTGAGTTGTTGAAGTAATAGGAGGAGAAGAGATAAGGGAGATACATGAGGGAAATACATTTTGAGTTGTACCTGCTTGTTTCATCATCCTCATAACTAGTCAGTATCTTCCCCAACTTTATCTTAGGCTCTATGAGAGAATGTGCAGGAGCAGGAAGCAGACTGAAGCAGTCACACATCCCATACTTGGGAGTTAGAGTGTTTGGGTTGAAATTTTGGCTCTACTGTTTTCTAGCTGTATGATATTGGTCAGGTTATTCTTCTCTGGATCTGAATTTTAGCCAAATAATACCTTTTTCTAGTGCTATGACCACTAAGCAAGTCTAGAGTGGGCAGATAGTTAGAAGTGTATCAATCACAAATATAAATCTTTATTATCATTATAGAGATGTAGCCTATTTTGCTTACAATCACATTCATGGTGTTTAGCACAACACCCGTATATAGCAGGCACCGAAAATATTTATGTTTCAAATGGATGAAAGACCACTTGAATGAATGGATGATAATTTTTCTATATATTTGTATGTCTGTATCAGCATTGTATGTATAAGTGTATGTATATGTATGTATGTATACATATAGAGAGATACAATTATCTTGTCTTCATACAATAACACATTGAGGCAAACATTTAAAATGCAGAGGTGGTAAAAGACACATTTTTAAAGCTATACAATCATTAATTTTTCAAAATGTCAGAAATAGAAAGAAAATTCTTAATGAAAGCCATGGAGATGTTTCTATGTGATGAGGGACAAAAGGAAAGAGAAGTGGCATTTATTCCTCTGCCCTGTTACTTTGGCTTTATGTCAACACCTTAAAAGGTAATACTGAAGCAAGTGGCTGATTTCACTTTAAAAGTGCCTTAAAAGTGAAAATGATTCTTGCATATTAAAACAAAGGTACTGAAGATTAAACATACTGAAAGAGAAGAATAAAGGACAAGAGTAATTATATTTTATTATAGATAATAATATCTCTTCACTTTCCTGAAATCAATAACCAAGATGACCATAGGGCATTAGGATATTGCTTTGTGTCCTGATGGTTCTCTGTATTCAATACATATTTCTAGTGCTAGAGAAATTTAGCAGTGCCAACCAACTGGGAACTTCTGCCAAATAAAATCATAAAATGCAGAAGTTAAAAGAAAATACAGGTCACCTGACTCCAAGTTCAGTGTTCTTTGCCTGTACTACAGTTGCTCAGTTTGAACTAGTTTGTTTTGTGGAGGTTGTTAGACAAAGAAAAGAAAACATTTACTAAATGTGGTCAGCCGCATTCAATAATGTATACATTATCATTTAAATTCAAAAGAATCTTTTACTTTTTTCATATTTAAGACAAGGTAATTGCAAAACTGAAACTCAGTGCCTTCCCAAACCAACATTACTCATTGAATAGTGATTACAGATTTATTTAATAGGTATTCAGTAAACACATATTAAATAACTAATAACTATCTGGGAAAAATGATGTTTACTTTTCACTTAAAAATGTATCAAAGTCTAATTTACATACAAAATAAAATATTCTAATTTAAAGTAAGTTCAATGAGCTTCAGCAAACAAATACAACCATGCAGCCACCACACAGAAAAAGTACAGGATATTTTATTTACCCCAGAAAGTTCCCTCCTGTCCCTTTCCATTTGTCTCTTTCCTTCATCCCAAAGTCAACTGCTATTCTCAATTCTAGTATCATATGTCATTTTTGCTTGTTTTTTATGGAACAAGCAAAATGGAATTCATTCAATTCCATTTTATGGAATTCCAATTATGCAGTATGAACTCTTGTTTTTGGCCTTTTTCACTCAACATAACATTTTTGAAATTTTTTCCAAGTTGCTGCATGTATTAGTAATTCATTACTTTTAATTGCTGAGCAACATTATATTGTTAATGTATTATACAGTTTGTTTTTTTAAATTTTCCCATTGATGGGCATTCAATTGTTTTGTTTTTATTGTTTATTATGAATAAAGTTTCTATGAACATTCTTGAATTAGTTTTTTGTGGAAGTACATGTTTCATTTCTCTTAGAAGTGTAATTGATGAGTCAATGGGTAGGCATGTTTTTAACTTTATAAGAAATTGCCAAACTTTTTTTCAGACTGGTGGTATAATTATACACTCACACAAACAATGTATGCAAATTTTGGTTGCTCCACTTTCAACATATGTTGATATTGCCAATCTTTTAAATTTTAACCATTGTAGTGGGTGTGAAATAATATTTCATTATGCTTTCAATTAACATTTCTCTGATGACTAATTATGTTGAGCATCTTTACAAATGCTTATGTTCAAGACTTTGGCTTTTATGTATACGTTTATAACACATCTTCAATTAACTTTTATATATGATGTGAGTTAAAGGTAAAGGTTTTTTGTTTGTTGGATTGTTTTTATTTTTAAGTGTAAGGATATCCAGTGGTTACAGGATCATTTGTTGAAAAGTTTGTTCTTACCCCATTGAATTCTATTGGCATGTATGTCAAAAAGTAACTGGACATATCTGTGTGGATCCATTTCTGGACACACAATTCTATTTCATTAATCTATTTGTCTATTTGGATGAAAATACTACATTGTCTTGATTACTGTGCTTTATAGTGAGTTTTGAAATTAGATACTATAGTCCTCTAACTTTGTAATACTTTTTCAAGATGGTTTTGACTATTTTAAGTCTTTTGTATTTTGTATAAATTTGTATGAAACCAACACCTTAACGTTTAGTCTTCCAATCCATGAACACCGCATATGTCTTCATTTATTTAGGTCTTCTTTAACTTCGCTCTATAATGTTGGAGATTTTCAGTTTAGATATCTTCTATACTTTTGTTAAATTGTGCTTTTGTAGATTTTTTAAAAGTTTTTAATATAAATAATGTTGCTATACAATAAAAAGATTTTTACTTCATTTTTTTTTCAAATACACGTTTTTTATTTTTTCTTGATTTCATATACTGGGTAGGACTTTCTGTACAATAGTGAATAAAAGTAGTAAGAGTGGACATATTTACCTTTTCCTTATCTTAAATATTTTAACTAAACTCTTTTTTATTGGTGTTCTGTTTTGTTCGTCTTTAGTTACTCTTTTCAAGACGAAAAAAAATTCTCTCTTTTTTTTTTTTGGTGGGAAATGTTATTACATATTGCTGTTGACTTATGGCAAATAATTTTTTTTTTACGTTTATTGATTGGTCTACTTTATTCCTTTGACAGCAAATCACATTGATTGATTTTCAAAGTTGAATTTGTTTTATTCTTGATAACTATCTGGAAAACATGCTTGATCATTTACTATGTATTGTTCTTTTACATATTGCTGGATTTTAATTTGATAATATTTGGTTGAGAATTTTTTGCATCTGTGTTCAATAGTGCTGTTGTATTGTAATTTTATTTTCATGTTATCTTTTTATTTGAAATCAGTATCATTTTGCCTCATAAAACATGTTGGGAAATTTTTCCTCCTCTGTTTTTCGTTAGTGTCATATTGAAACTATTTCCTTTTTTTTTTTTTTTTTTTTTTTTTTTTGAGACAGAGTCTCTGTCCGTCACCTAGCAGGCTGGAGTGCAATGGCACCATCTCAGCTCACTGCTGCCTCCGCCTCCCAGGTTCAAGTGATTCTCCTGCCTCAGTCTCCAGAGTAACTGAATTACAGGTGCCCGTCACCACTCCCGGCTAATTTTTGTATTTTTAGTAGAAACGGGGTTTCACCATGTTGGCCAGGCTGGTTTTGAACTCTTGACCTCAGGTGATCCGCCCGCCTCGGTCTCCTAAAGTGCTGGGATTACAGGCGTGAGCCACTGTGCCTGGCTTGAAATTATTTCTTTTTAAAAATCTTCCAGGCCGGGCGCGGTGGCTCAAGCCTGTAATCCCAGCACTTTGGGAGGCCGAGGCGGGCGGATCACAAGGTCAGGAGATCGAGACCACAGTGAAACCCCGTCTCTACTAAAAATACAAAAAATTAGCTGGGCGCGGTGGCGGGCGCCTGTAGTCCCAGCTACTCAGGAGGCTGAGGCAGGAGAATGGCGGGAACCCGGGAGGCGGAGCTTGCAGTGAGCTGAGATCGCGCCACTGCACTCCAGCCTGGGCAACAGCGTGAGACTCCGTCTCAAAAAAAAAAAAAAAAAAAAAAAAAATCTTCCATAGAATTCACCAGTAAAACCATTGATGCCTGGAAATTTTTTTTTGTTTTGGAAATAAAGGTTTTAATCATAAAGTTTCACATTAACAGGCAAACTTTTCGCATCAACAAGTAAAGAAGAAAAATCATATGATCATTTAAACAGATGCAGACAAAGCACTTAACAATATTTAATGTCCATTTATGATTTTTTTTTAAATCTCTCAGCAAACTAGGAATAGAGGGAAACATCTTTAATTTGATAAAAACATCTACAAAAACCTACAGCTAATTTCATCCTTAATAGTGAAAAACTACATGTTTTCCTCTCAAAGTCAGAAACAAAGCAAAATGCCTTCCTTATAGTCTCCAGAGTCTTCGGAGAGCAAGATTTTGTACTTTTAAGAAAAGCTTATAATTATCATCAGCAGACGTGTTAGCTTGATCTTAAATATTCTGTCATTAATGGAAGATAGAACTCTCTTTATTTTTTAAAATGGTATATTCAAATAACTTCAGATTCACAGAAAATTGCAAAAATAGTACCAGGAAGTGTCATATACCCTTTATCCAGTTTTCCCCAATGGTTACATTTTACACAATTACAGTACAATATCAAAACAACAATGTTGTCATTGATGTGTATGTGTGTGCGTGTGTGTGTGTATAGTTCTGTGTGATTTTTTTTTTTTTTTTTTTTGAGATGGAGTCTAGCTCTGTCACCCAGGATGGAGTGCAGTAGTGCAATCTCAGCTCACTGCAACCTCTGCCTGCCAGGTTCAAGCAATTCTCCTACCTCAGCCTCGTGAGTAGCTGGGATTACAGGTACACGCCACCACACACAGCTAATTTTTGTATTTTTAGTAGAGACGGGATTTCACTGTGTTGGCCAGGCTGATCTCAAACTCCTAACTTCATGATCCGCCCACCTCAGCCTCCCAAAGTGCTAGGATGACAAGTGTGAACCACAGCACCCGAACAGTTCTTTGTGATTTTATCACATGTGAAGATTAGTGTAACCACCTGCAATCAAACGCGTCTTAATTATGTGTGCAGTCAACTATGCCATCACCATCAATTCCTACCTCTTGCTCCCACTTTATTTTCATAGCCATCCACTGTCCTCTAACCATCCACAACTCCTGGCAACCACCAGTCCAGTTTCTATACTTACGATTTTATAATTTGTAGAAGATAATATAAATGAAACAATATAGTATATGACCTTTTGACCTTTTAAGTTTTTTTTTTTTTTTCTCAGCATAATGCCTTTGAAATCAAATTGTGGTATGTATCAATAATTCATTATTTTTTACTGTTGAATAGTATTTCATGGTGTGGATGTGACATTTTATTTCAGCACTTACCCAATGAGAGGCATTTTGATTGTTCCCAGTTTTTGTTTTTCTTTTTAAAATGCAGTTGCTAGGAACATTCCCATGCAGACTTTTGTTTGAATGTAAATTTTTGTTAATCTGGGAGACTTGCTCAACAGTATGATTACCGTGTTTCGTGATAGGTGTATGTTTAGTTATTCAAAGAAACTGCTAAATTATTTTTCAAGTGGCTCTCTCACTTTATAGTCCCATCAGTTTATGATAAGAGAAGTCCAGTTTTCCACTGCATCTTTTCCAGAATTTTATATAATCTCTATTTTGCTATTTTAGTTGTTTAATATATATTTTGTGATATCTCATCACTATCTTAGTCTGCATTTTCTTAGTGGCTAATGATATTGAGTATCTTTTCATGTCTTTTTCTCATCCACAAACAGATGTCTCTTTGTGTTCTTTGCCTATTTTCGAATTGGATTGTTTGTTTATTTGGTTGAGTTTCGAGGGTTCTTTATAAATACTAAATATGAGTCCTCTGTCACATGTATCTCTCGCAAATATTTTTTTCCAACCTTTTCATCTTCTTAACAGGGTCTTTTGCAGAACAAGTTTTGAATTTTAATTAACTTGAATTTTACAGGTTGCTTTGGTTTGGCAGTGTCCCCACCCAAATCTCATCTTGGATTGTAATTCCCATAATCCCCACGTGTTGGGGTAGGTACCCTGTGCAAGATAATTAAATCATGGGGGCAGTCACCTCCATGCGGCTGTTCTTGTCATAGTGAGAGTTCTCACAGATCTGATGGTTTTATAACGAGATTTTCCACCTTTTGCTTGACATTTCTTGCTGCCACCATGTGAAGAAGGACGTGTTTGCTTCCCCTTCCGCCATGATTGTAAGTTTTCTGAGGCCTTCCCAGCCATGCTGAACAATGAGTCAATTAAACCTCCTTCCTTTATAAATTACCCAGTCTCGGGAATGTTTTTATTAGCTGCGTGAGAATGGACTAATACACATGTTTAGTTTTTTTTTTTTTCCTCTCTTTTCACTTTATGGATTATGTCTTCGGTCATGTCTAAAAAACTTTTTTTTTTTTTTTTTTTTTTTTTTTTTTTTTTTTTTTTTTGTGAGACGGAGTCTTCCTCTGTCGCCCAGGCTGGAGTGCAGTAGCGCGATCTTGGCTCACTGCAAGCTCCACCTCCCGGGTTCACACCATTCTCCTGCCTCAGCCTCCTGAGGAGCTGGGACTACAGGCGCCCACCACCTATTTTTTAGTAGAGACGGGGTTTCACCGTGTTAGCCAGGATGGTCTCGATCTCCTGACCTCATGATCCACCCGCCTCTGCCTCCCAAAGTGCTGGGATTACAGGCGTGAGCTGCTGCGCCCAGCTAAGAACTCTTTACCAAGCTTTAATTCTTAAAGATTTACCCTCTGTTTTCTTATAAGAGTTTTACAGTTTTACATTTGAATCTGTCACTCACTTTGACTTAAAATTGTCTAACGCGTGAAGTTTAGATTAAGGTTCTTTTTTTTTTTTTGACATATGATATACAAAGTAAAGACTATTCTTCGTTGATAGGGATTTTTGATATTTTCTTAAACTTGTATCAATTTAAAGAGATTTGACATTTTTACAATGTTGAATATTTCAATTCATGAACGTGATGTGTTGCTACATTTATTTAGATATTCTTTGATTTTTTAAATCAGTGTTTTATAGTTTTCAGCATATAATTCCTTTAAATGTTTTGTTGACTTATACTTGTGTTTAGTACTCATTTAGCTTACTTATTATTTCTTTGGAAATAAACGTCTCATTGTTAATAATTGAAAATAATATTATATTTTACATTTTGTTTTTGCTTTTCATATATTCATGGTTGTTTACAGAAATAAAATTGATTTTTATATGCTGATCTAGTATCCTGTGACCTTAGTGAAATTAGATATTAGTTCTAAGAGTAGCTTCATAGATTCTTTGGGATATCCTACATAGACAATCATGACTTCTGCAAATAGGGATAGTTGATTTCTTCTGTTATGACTCTAATGCCTTTTATTTCCTTTTTATGCTTTCTTACATGGGCTGGAACTTTTAGTTCTATTTTGAGTAAGGGCAGATGCGTTTGCCTTGTCCCAGATCTTAGGAGAAAAGCATTCAGTATTTTTCCATTACATATGATATTAGATGTAGGTTTTTTGTATTTGAATAGTTTTTCTCTAAACTGTAATTTTCTGAATTATTCTCCCATAAATAGATGTTGAATTGTATCAAATGTTTTTTGTATCAATTGATATGATTATGTGATTTTTCTTTTTCAGCCTGTTAATATGACAGATTATACTGGTTGTTTTTCAAATATTCAAAGAGCCTTGTATTTCAAATATTCAACCAGCCCTGTATTCAACCAATTATACACCACTTGGTTAGGGTGTATACTTCTTTTTATATATTGCCAAATTTTATTTGCTATTATTTGCTTAAAATATTTTACAGCTATACTCAAGGAATATTAGTCTGTTTGCTTTTCCAGTTTGCTTTTCTTTTTTTGTACTGTCTTTGTCTCATTTTTGTATTAGGGTAATACTACCTTCATAAAATAAATTTTGAAGTGTCCTCTTTTCTATTTCTTATAAGAGATTGTAAAAGTTGTTGTTAATTCTTACTTAAACATTTGGTAGAATTCTTTAGTGAAACAGTTCTAGAGATAACTCTTTTGGGACTTTAAAATTCTGAATTAAAATTTGAAAATATTTTTAGAGTTACTCATTTCTGGGCCACCAGACACTGTGGTTTTTAAAGAATGTCATAGTTTCTGGGAGCTATACTTTTCTTCCAGAAAGTACATGATAAGATGAAATTTCTGACTTTGATACTACTTTTCTTTCCTCACTTCTTGTTTTAAATTTTGTTATTCTCCTACACCAGTAGTTTCCAAACTTAATTTTTTTTAAATAAGATGAAGTCTTGGAAGACCAATGTAAAAAACAGATGAAAGAAGTGGTGAGGGTTACCAGGGCTCTGGTATTTGCTCCTGAGATCTCTCTTTGAAATGAACGAAGCTCCTCTTTAGGACACTCATCAGTGTCCCTGGTCTAGGGAAACAGAGTACCTGAGTGTGAGTTTGCAGAAGTACTCTAGAAACACCTCTGCCACAAACTTTCTGTTGACTTCAATTCAGTCCCTTCACTTCTCTAAGTTTCATTACCCACTCTGCAGAAGAAAGTATTGAAATTGATCAGACAGTCATACACACAATACACCAAACACACAAAAAAGTAAATTCAGTATTTCGTGCCTGTGAATCTGTGTGTGTACTTTTATGATACAATGTTCAGAATTTATATTAAGTTCCCAATAAGGTCTGTGATGTAAAAATGGTTAGGAAACCAGAAACTAGCAAATGCTCTCTATTTCATTCTAATTCTAAAAATTCGTGATTCTAAGTCATTATGTCATAAATATGATAAAGCCATAGACTATTACGGTTTGTATTTCCTAGAATTTTAAGATTTTTTTCTTCCTTTTATTCACATTTTTATTTGATTCTGATAATAGTACAATAACATGGCAGGACAATTGTTTTTGTATCTATTCTATTGGAGAAAAAGAGTGTACCTGGCTTGCTCAAGGTAGATAGACACTGGTAGTGAAGCTTGCAAATGAACCCAAGCCTCTGGCTTTAGATTCAGAATTCCTTTTTCTTACCTCATGCTGCTGCCCCCACATACACCAAATAAGAATAGTTAAAGAGTCACTCTGAGGGTAATTTTCTGCTAACATGGTCTGTGGTCATTTAATTCACTCAGTGTAAGGTAAGGTCAACTTAAATTCTAAGAAGGTAGAAGATAGTCCATTAAATTTATTTCCAAGTTACAGCTGAAGCCACTCTACCATCTATAGAATGCAGGTAAACCAGAATTCAGGCAGAAATAATCTGAAGTCTGTATTAAAAACTTTTGGGTTATTATGAAGGGTATTTCTTTTTTTAAGTTTTCCTTTTCTTTAAAATTTGCTATCATGTTGCAGTTTCATATTATTAGGAAATACTGTACTTTTTTTTTTTTTTTTTTTTTTTTTTTTACCATTTTTAAGCTACAAGTGAAAATCTTCCACTTCCTAAATTTATAACCACATGGCTTTCAAACTCTCAAAGAACACTACCTTCTGGAAAAATGACAGGGAATTATTGTAAAGTATAAGTATTAATAGCAATCTTGAAAGGAAACCAAAAGTCCAAAAGAGGTGGTGGGGAAACTATATTTCATCACTTTGACCTCACTGTTTCTGACAAGAGTTAAATCTAGCCTTAAAAGTTTGTAAGAAGAAAAGCTACCTAGTCTGAAAACCTACTCTTATATACCAGATTCCTAAAAGTTGTTTATGGAAAGGATTTTTTCTCTGCTCTCAAAATTTTAACTTAAAACTCTGTCCTGCTGAGTGGACTTTAAAGGAACTAAGAAATACAAATTCAGATTTATAAAAGAAACTCTTCAAAAGAGGTGCTGTGTGAAGTGATTGTGTCAGGAGTAAAGTTCCTGAATATAGTGAAAGATTTTTAATGGGCCCCTCTCTTTTTTCTTTCAAAAATATCTACAATTTTTAATTAGAAGTTAACATGGAAAATTAAATTACTGTTTTCACAATGTGAAAAAGTCCATTGAAAAAGTCAATAAGGGAAACCTATCTTTGGCACTGCACATAAAATTTCTAAAATAATATAAACTTTGATATTCTGTGTATATTTCAGATAAAGCTATTGGTATTGTTCCTGCTTTAAAATAAATAAAGTAGTCTGTTTATGTTTGTTTTTGTGTTTTTCAGGAGTATTGTTAACTTCAGTAACTAACTTTTAAAGATAAGCTTCAGGATAATGAGATTTGAATATACACAATTGTCCCATAAAAAGAAACTGTCATAGTTCACAGAAAGCCATTTCCTTTGAGCTTCATTGCTGATAAAGAAAATGTAGAGGGAGTTGCCTTTCAGCTAAAAAAAAAAAAAAAAAAAAAAAAAGAACCATGCTTCAGCCGACATCTGGTAAGTAGGAAACTCGTCTGCCCTTTGAGCAGTGGAATCTGAACTTCAGTGCTTCAGTGAGTAGAGGTCACAGTGAGTCCAAATCTTTTAAAATTCTCTCAGCCTCATTCAGTATTCAGAAATCCATCACAGTGGAACTATTGTTGTTGGTCTTGCTCAAAAGCTTCAGTAAATATGCATGCCAATATTTGTGGGAAAAGTTAGTAGTCTTCTTAGCACAGGAGAAACAGGAAGACAGTTTTCTTAGAACTGATAGGAGGAAAACTATTCAAAGCTTTTATTTATTTACTTTTCTAGGTAAAAAAACACATAACAAAATTTACAATCTTAACCATTTTTAAGGATGCAGTTTAATAGTGTTAAGTATATTCACATTGTTGTGAAACAAATCTCCAGGATTTTTCATCCGGCAAAATGAAATTCTACACCAATTAAACAACAACCCTCCTTTTCCCCCTTTCTCCAGCCTCTAGTGACCACCATTTATTTTGTATTTCTATGAATTTTATTACTTTAAATATTTCATATAAGTGGAATCATACCATATTTTTCTTTCTGTGACTGGCTTATTTCACTTAGCATAATGTCTTCAAGGTTCATTCATGTTGTAGTATATGACAGTATTTCCTTCCTTTCTAGAGCTGAAAAAGATTTCATTTTATGAATATAACACATTTTGTTGATTCATTCGTCCATCAATGGATATTTGGGCTACTTTCACCTCTTTGCTATTGTGAATGGCACTGCTTCAAATTTCTTGTTTTATTCTACTTTTTAAATTTAATTTAATTGTTTGGCTTACACAAAAACAATTGTGGGAGAACATATTTGATTAATTAGCTAATAGTTTTGTTTTGCTGTAGAAGGAACCAAAATAGTAAATATGCATACGTTAATTTTAATGAACTAGTCTCAATTTCTTTAAGAACAAAATCAAAGAGGGAAACAGAGTCCAGAGCAGAGGCTATCAAAATTGGGACTAGGGGTAGAAATTGGGAAGTTGGGGCAGCAAGTGATAGGTGATGCCTTACCTGTCTCAAAAGCCTAGTGGCACACACAGGCATAGGAGATGAGTCCTTTGGGTCATGAAAGTTAGGAAGTTATGAAAGGAGCCATTACCTAAAGCAAGGGCCTTTAAAGTGCTATACCATCAATGAAAGAGTGGGAAAAACAAATCCACACACCTGTAGAGAAAGAAAATAAAGGATATTATCTGACCAGGACTCTGCTCTGGTTAGGCAAGGGAAAATATTTTCTGGGATTTGTCAGATTTTTCCCGCTTCTCACACGAGTTTTGTGCTTGAATTTACATAACTAGGCTGAGAAATTAACACAAAAATGTAGTTCTAACCACACTAAGTATTGGTGATAATAAGAAAAAACTGGAATTCTCCTACACTGCTAGTGGGAATGTAGAAGAGTACAACCACTTTAAAAAATAATTTGGCAGTTTAGTAGGCATTCCACTCCTAGGTATATATCCAAGAGCAATGAAACATAAAGGCATATTCACATGAAGGCTTGTACATAAACATTCATAGCAATTTTATATGTAAGGCCTCAAACTGGAAAAAAATGCAAATATCCATCAACAGGTTAATGCATAAATAAATTGGAATACATCCATTCAATGGATCATTCATTATCACACAAAAAATAAAGGAATAAAGTATTGATACAGACTACAACATGGATGATTATAAAGGTCTATTTGATAAATTAAAGAAACTATACAAAAGTAATGCATACCATATGATATAATGTATATAAAATTCTAAAAAGTGTAAACTAAATCTAGAAAGTACATTGGTAATTGCCTGGGACAGGAATAAAAGGAGGGATAGGATGCAAAGTAGTACAATGAAACTTTAGGAATAATAAAAATGATCATCTTAATTATCATAAAGCATTCACAGGAGTTTACATATGTCAAAACTAGATAAAATTGTATACTCTAAACATGTTAAATGTATTATACCATAATTAAATTAAGTAAATAGACAAATAAATAAATGTTTGGGAAAATGTAAGCCTTAGGAACCTAATTTGCATCAGTCATTTAAAGTAGGTTACATTCAAAAGAGATTAAAAATAGGGTTACAGGCCGGGCACGGTGGCTCAAGCCTGTAATCCCAGCACTTTGGGAGGCCGAGACGGGTGGATCACGAGGTCAGGAGATCGAGACCATCCTGGATAACACGGTGAAACCCCGTCTCTACTAAGAAATACAAAAAACTAGCCGGGCGAGGTGGCGGGCGCCTGTAGTCCCAGCTACTCGGGAGGCTGAGGCCGGAGAATGGCGTGAACCCGGGAGGCGGAGCTTGCAGTGAGCTGAGATCCGGCCACTGCACTCCAGCCTGGGCTACAGAGCGAGACTCCGTCTCAAAAAAAAAAAAAAAAAAAAAAAAAAAAAAAAAAATAGGGTTACCATACGATGCATCAATCCCACTGCTGGATATAGATACAAAAGAAAGGAAATCATTATATCAAAGAGATAGCTACACTCCCATGTTTGTTGCAGCTTTGCTCACAAGAGCCAAGATTTGGAAGCAATCTAAGTATCCACCAACAGATGAATGGATAAATAATATGTGGTACAAATACACAACTGGGTACTATCAAGATATAAAAAAAGAATGAGATTCAGCCATTTGCAACAACACAGATGGAACTGGAGGTCCTTACGTTAAGTGAAATAAGCCAGGCAAAGAAAGACAAACATCACATGTTCTCACTTATTCGTGGGATCTAAAAATGAAGACAGTTAAACTCATGGAGAAAGAGGGCAGAAGGATGGTTACCAGAGGGTGAGAAGGGTATGGGGTTGTGGTGGCAGGGAGATGGGGATAGTTAATGAGTATAAAAAAAAATTAGAATGAATAAGTCCTAGTATTTAATAGCACAACAGAGTGATGGTAGTCAATAATAATTTAATTGTACATTTTCAAATAATTAACAGAATATAATTGGATTGTTTGGAACACAAAGGATAAATGCTTGAGAGGATGGATACTGCATTTTCCATGTTTTGATTATTATGTATTGCTTGCCTGTACCAAAATATCTCATGTACTCCATAAATGTATATACCTAATATGTACCCTGAACAAACTAAAAAGAAAAATTATAAAAAACAAACAAAATATAAGTTACATTAATAAAACATATTGCTAATGTAAGAATTACTACTAAAGCTATCTAAATAGTTGTCACATAAAACTTGAAAAAGTAATTTAAACTTCATGGCAAAAAGAAAATATAAACAATAGACAAAGGAGAATTAAACATGTATTGAGAGGTGTTTTTCCTGCAAAATGTCAATATTTATTTTTAACTTCTCTTAATTAAAGCACCTACTAGATATTACAGAGCAAGACAAATAAAGCAATGTAACGATGTCCTAAAACACACCCATCCAGGTGGAACAGATGTATATCAGATTTATGTATAGACTATATATAACTGGCCCTTATTATTCATGGACTCTGCATCCATAAATTCAACCAAATGTGGATAGAAATATTTGAAAAATATTGTGTCTGTAATGAATATGTACAGTCTTTATTTTCTTGTTGTTATGTCTAAACAATATTGTAGAACAACTATTTACATAGCATTTACTTTGCATTAGGCATTGTAAGTAATCTAGAGATGATTTGCAGTATATAGAAGGATGTGCATAGGCTATATGCAATTACGCCATTTTATTTTATATCAGGGACCTGAGAGTCTCCATATTTTGACATCTGTAGGAGGTTTTGGAACCAATCCTCCATGGATATCAAGGGACAACTGACCCAAATACATACATGCACATACATACACACAACACACACATGTGCACACACACACACAAAGTCTCCAGCCCCAGTAAAGATATAACAAGGGATTATTATTCAGAAAATATAATTAACATCTACAAAGGAATAAGCAAATGGCAAAGAAGTGAATGAAAATAAATGATGTGAGCAATTTACAAAAGAAGAAATCTACATGGCCAATAAACATGAAAAGTTGCTTAATTTTATAAGCAATCATAGAAATTCAATTTAAAACAAAAATTAGGTGCATGAGACTGATGAAAATTTTTTGAAATATCACGAAACTGCATGCTGGCAAAGAATTGTCATGTTTATGGTAGCAGTGTAAATTGATACAACCTCTATGGGAAGCAACTTAACAATATCTAGTAAAATTAAGATTTGCATATCTTAAAATCCAGAAATTATATTTCTAGGGATATATGCTATAGAAACTTTTAAACGTATACCTGATAAAACCACATTTTTTTCAGCATTATCTGTAATAGCAAATATCTGAAGCATCTCAAATATCCATCTCAGAACAAACAAAATTGTAGCATATATATTGTCACAAAAAAAGCTAGAAAATTTATCATAAGCATAGAGTTCAAAATGTAGGTCCATTAAAAAAGCAATTTAGAATACTATATAAACCTTATTATACCATTACTGTATGTATTTGTGCATAGTAGGTTTGTGGTAAAAATATAAGTAAGATAAATATATTATTGAAAATGATAAACACTGGTTACATCTTGATATGGGCTGAATATTTGTGTCCCTCCAAAATCAATATACTAAAACTTTAATCTCCAATGTGATGGGATTTAGAGGTAGGGACTCTGGGAGTTAATTAGGTCATGAAAATGGAGTCCTATGACGGAAGTAGTATCCTTATAAGAAGAGACAAGAAAGAGTTCGTTTCCTCTCTCTCTAAACTTTGCCATGTGAATATACAATGAGAAGATGTCTGTCTGCAAACCAAAAAGAGGGCCTTCACCAAGAACCCCACTGTACTGTAGCCCTGATCTCACACTTCCAGACTCTAGAACTGTAAGAAGGAAATAGTTGTTGTTGAAGTCATCCAGTCCATGGTATTTGTTACAGCACCCTGCACTACTAAGTCACATTTGCAGAAGGAAGACTGGAGAACTGCATTGAAAAGAGATATACATACATAAGTTTTAGCTGAATCTGTATTGTTTAATTTCTTAGGAACAAATTTAAAATATCTCAATCCAGTATTACCACAGGTTTAGACTGATTAGATATAGATTCTTGAAAGTGTTCATAAAACATCAAAGGAATGAGTGTATATGACAATGTGACTTTAAAGTACTGTTTTTCCATCACTCACTTCTGTTTCTGTATGGTTCACTGCTTGACACTATAAAAAGAAAAATATGAAGTATAGGAAGCTTGGGTAGATATGTTTGGGGATACTCAGGCACACTCAGCATTTAATCTGTGCTGGTTTTCTTTTGCACATACTGATTCATTACTGGAAACGTTTGTGCAGACTTAGCTAACATAGGGCTGTGAATTTTACAGGTTATGGACTACATGAAAAGTTGTGACAGGTTTGAAGATTTTTGCTTGGTTTTCTAATTCATTGACAAATCACTCACGTGGTAAAGTTAAAGTGCATGTAAATTTACCTTAGCTATCCTTAGTTAATGTTTTGACCTTGTGAAAATTTCGTAAGTTCTCTTTACTTCAGATTTTTCCCTCTAAATTAATAAGCTAGCAAATTACTAGCTTACTAATATTCATCTTTCTAGTTTTAAATGTTTCACATTTCCATTTTAAAATTAATTCACACTGTTATCCCAAAAGGAACTGTTATAATTTTATCTACTTTGTTGACAGAGTCTCATTATGACAAAACTTCAGTGTGCCTAGCTTGAGACCTCAGCTTTTATTTGCTGACATTCGTTCTCTGAAGACCATATAAAGTATTATATTTGGTTTGTCAAATAAAAGCATGATGAGTAACTTTTATTCAAATAAAAGTGAAAATATATAAATATACTCTTTCAAGTTAAAGATTTATGTACTAAGGATTTAAGCATGAACCAGCTCATTTGCAAGCAGTTCAGGAAATTTAGATACTTCGAGGATATGTATTAAATTTTGGTCACAGCATGTATCTTCCTTCTCCAAACTATGTTCCACTGACACACCATATTTAATTGGTTTTTAAAATAAATGCTCTCTTTGTAAGTCCCCAGCTGGCAAGAAATTAAGCAAAATCAATTATTTAACTTTCTAACTCAAATAACTTTTTGAGAAATTTAAAAATACTTCTTTGGCAAGAATTGTTATAGTTTCCTCAAAAAATACAAAAAGTTCAAGAATATTTTAGATATTCAAAATTGGCTAGTTTTTTGCTTGGTTAAAATAGAAAAGCTTGCATTTTATATTTCTTTAATGAGGTATGTATTACATTAACTTAAATGAGACAATTTCAAAGATAGAGTTGCAAATACCATAATAGTCTGCTACAGATGAAAGCTAATACCTTCCAAATGGCTGGAAACTCTTATACACTCCAAACATTACTACCACCCCAAAAAGTAATTCTGGGCTTTACACAAAGAATATACTTAAAACATTTTTTTAAATGGCACTGCATGCTTAAACCTCATTAATTTTGTTGTAAAAATGTATCAAAATGGACCTTTCCCACCATTGGCTTAAGATCTATTGTTTATTTTACCAGTATGGGTGAGGGAAATAATTTCTGGAAAAAATTTGTTCATAAGCTAATTCTTTTGGGATATTAATTAGGGTTTTAAATGAAGCATTGCATAATATATGAATCTGAAATAACTATGCATTACATTTTTCTCAGTGTATTCAATAATTCTTGTATTGAGCTCTTATCCACTACTTGATCAAGGAATCTGTTGTGTTACTCTAGGCAGATGGACAGAATTTTTGTGTATGCTACAAAAGGACAATATTTTTAATTTTCACTGGTTTATCAGAAAACTAAATTATATATACAATAATTTATTAAAAATAATTATTTACAATATTTAGTACTATGAATATTTTATTATATAATATATGCAGGTTGTAGAAGATATCTATGAAGGTCTTTTACAAAATCTATAAGTCTTCCAGGTATGTTCATTAATATTTCTTCTGTCAGTCTTGACTTTACAACTGAATTTAAAGCCTCATAACTCTTTTGGTGTCCCGAGAAAATAGAAGAATCTAATTAAATATATGATGTTTGCAGTTGTTTCAAAACAGATAAATCTATTATTTTAGAAAAATTTATTTCTCATTAAATTATATAAATATGCCTAAGGGTCTTTTGATGATGGCCAAATAAACATCTTTATTATTTTGCTTGTATCTAGAATATGAGAACATGTAAATATCCAAATGTAATAAGATTTTATTAAATTCATTGACAAAAGCACTGGATCATTCCCCAGTTATTTAACTAGCTCAGGTTCAGGAGTTGAAGGTTTAGGAGTTTTAACTAGTTAAAGGTTCAGGAGAGCTCGGAAAGGTTAGGCTAAGGCATAACCTTATTTCTGTTTCCTCAGTGGATTAACAAAAAGCACTTAAATTGTGACCAAATCTATTTATAGAAAATGTACTTATTATTTTAATTATAATTTAACTAGTGTCACACTAAGCAATGAAATGTGAATGTAAACTAAAAATGCTATTTCTATGAAAACTAAGTTGAAAGCTTTAGACATATTAAAAATAGTAAGATGAATTGATACAGATGTAAATGTTAAATTTAATTTAGCCAGACAATTGCAAATATAGACGAAAATAACATAAACATCTTAAATAAGTCTGCATCCAGAAGGCTTCACAAATGTCTTTAATTGCTAGCTCACCCTTTTTAGATGATGACAAGTCTTTTGATAAGGGTTTTAGTTTTAGTTTAAAAGTAACAAGAAGCCACTAGAGAATTTTAAGCAATAATATAGTAAAATCTAATTTATACTCTAAAATGATCACTTCGTCTGCTGTGTGGAGAAACAAGAGTAAAACAAGAATAGAGGATGCTGCAGAATCTCAAAGATTGACATGACAGCAATGAAGATGGTCATCTGTGACTTGATTTGTTATCTCCATGTTTACGTGGCTTGCATAAATAGAGTAGAAGAAAGAATCATTTAAAACAAACTTCTAAACTTTGGGCTTAGCATCACTAAGGTTAGGAAGACTAAAGGAGAGTTAGGTTTGGAGTATTAGGCAGACAGGAATCAAGTGATGAGTTTTGAACAACAATGTCAAAGTCGAGAAGCCAATAAGATATTTAAGTGCAGCTGTCAAGTAGGCAGATGGACATAAAACTCAAAATCTCAGTAGACTGGTCATAGCTGGAGATGTGAATTAAAACATCATTAGTATATAGATGTACTTAAAGCCATAGGTCTGGATAAGCCCATCTAGGGAAAGGACAAGACCAGGAAAGAAAAGACAGATGAGAACTGAGATAGAAGCCATACTTTCATTAAGATATTGGTCCAGAAAGAAAGACTCAGAAAGAAAAATATACAGCAATAGCCAAGAGGCTAAGGGGAATTAAGCAACCAAATGGTAATATAAAGTTAAAGTTTTTTTTGAGAGAGAGGGTGGAATTAATAATTTAAAAGGCAAGAAAAAAGTGTAGTTTCTTGTGACTTGATAATGTAGTAAGAGATCTTCTAGTAAGTTGTGGGAGAAAGCCTCTTTGGAATTCCTTAAAAGTAAAAGCAGATAAATAAGTGGATCCCACAGATAAATAAGTGGATCCCACAGATGAGTTTAAAGATAACTCATTAAATGAATTTTGCTGCGAACTGAAGAGAGAACTCTGACAACTGTAGAGGAATACAAAGTCATCACAAGTGTGGAAGAGATGCAATGTTAAGACATGTTGCTATATCAATAAAAGCAACACAGGTTGAGGGAAAATTGAGGATGCAGAAGAGAAGTGAGATAACAGAAGTAAAATTTGTGAACAAGTTACCGAGATAGGATGCAAGCACAGTTGTAGTGACTGACCTTAGATGAATGAATATACACTCTTATTTTCCTGTGAAAGGAAGAAATGTCAAGTAAAGGAGTTCAGAGGCAAATGAGTGGATTTATAGTGGTAAAATGAGTCCAATCCCATTTGCTTACTTCCTGGTTCAGAGCACTGCTCCAGGGCAAACTGCCTAGGTTCAGTTCCTTAGCCTGGCCTCTAAGAGCTTTCTAATCTAGAGCAAGCTACTCGATCCTTCTGTGGCTTAATTTCCTCATCTTTTAAATGTAGGGCTACCTTGCAAGGTTGTTGTAAGGACTTACTGAATTAATAGAGCTAATATACTTAGATTAATGTCTTATAATTCTTTGTTCAAGATGAGCTAGCAACTGAGAATGAGGAGACAAACAGAAGATTTTGGAAAGGTTTGTTTTTGTTAACATATCATTTATTCTGATTATCTCCCAGACACAATTTTATGGACTTTAAGTGTACAAATATATTAAATACCCCCAACATCTTAATTAGACCATTCTATAGAGAAGAAAACTGAAGAAGAGAAAGTTTAAGTGACTTCCCTAAGGTTACAAAGACGATAAGCCACACAGGTGGGATTCACACTAAAGGAGTCATCACAGCCTACAATAGTTTTCTTAAGGGCGATGTTTTTTACATTTGTGTTGATAGAAATCACATATAATGTATAACCAAAAAAGATATACAAATAGAAAATAAGCACATTAGAAGATGTTCAATATCATTAGCTATTAGAGAAATATACGCTAAAATCACAATGAGCTATCACTACACACTTACCAGAATGGGCAAAATGGATAAAAAGAATGATAACACTAAATGCTGGTGAGGTTCAGAGAACCTGGATTATTCATGCATTGCTGATGGGAATGTAACATAGTACAGCCACTCTAGAAAATAATTTGGCAGCTCCTTTAAGAATTAAAAAATAAACATACCATACAACCCCAAAATAGTACTTTTAGCCATTTATTCCTGATAAAGGAAGACTTATTTCTGAGCAAGAATGTGCACATGAGTGTTCATAGCACCATTATTCATAATAGCCCTAAGCTGGAAACCACCCAAATGTTTTTTAATGGGTAAATGGTTAAATAAACTATGGTATATCCACATCATGAAATATTATTCATCAATAAAAAGGAGCAGACTGTTGATACGCACAACAATTTGGATAAACATCAAGGAATTATGCTGAGTGAAAAAAGCCAGTCTCAAAAAGATACAAACTACTTGCTTCCATTATATTACATTTGTGAAAGAACATAATCAAGAGATGGAGAGAAGATTAGTGTTTGCCAGGAGCTAGGGATGAGGAAGATGGATGCATGACTATCAAGATAATCTTATGGTGATATAACAGTTGAGTATCTTGATTGCTATGGTAGTTACACAAGGCTACATATGTGATAAAATTGCATAAAACTATGTACATGAAAGAGTGTACGTGTAACCTAAAAATCTGAATAAACTGTATATATTGTATAAATCTCAGTATATTGGTTTTGCTATTTTAACATGTGTGTATAGGATGTTATATTTAGGGGGAAGCTGTGGGAGGAATGCATAGGATTTCCCAGTACATTTTTGCAATCTCCTGTGAATCTATACATCTTTCAAAATTAAAAAACATTAAAATACATATAGAAAATATAAAAATGCACCAATCAATGTATAGCTCGATGAATTTTTACACATTCACAGTTCCATGTTGCTACCATCTAGATAAAAAAAATCATAATAATAATTCCAGCACCCCACAGGGTTTCAGTGTACTCCTTCCCAGTCAGTAACCATTCACTCAGAAGTCTGTCACCATCCTGGCTTCTATTACCACTGGTAAGTTTTTCCTGATTTTGGAACTGCACACAAATGAAATCATATGTTATGCTCCCTTTGCATCTGGCTTTGATCCATGTTGGTGCATGCACCCGCCATTTTTTTTTTTTTCTCTGTGGAATGCCATTGTCTAACTATACCCCATATTTTTTGCTTTGCCATTGATGGACATTTGAATTGTTTTCCAGTTTTTGGCCATTATAAGTAAAACATCTATGACTGTTCTTGCACATGTACTTTGTTATATACACACACACACACACACACACACATGCGTATGTATGTATTTTTTGGGAACGTGCCTAGAAGTGGAATTGCGTTAGTAGATACAGCCAAGCAATTCTGAGCTCATTATACTTCCACCTGCAAAGTATAAGAGATCCAATTGCTCTACCTCTTAGCTAACTTATAGAGCCTGCAATTTTAACCTCTATGCCATATGCAAGAGTTAACAAAAAAAGATGTGAAATAAGTATACAGGAAAGTGGCAAAATGACTTTGCTTGGAAAGTATGTAGAATTATCGACAACAGTAAATATCCATTGAAATTTCTTGATCCTAATTTTAAAAGAAAATCAGTGGTCCTGGTTGTGTAATTCTCACCATCAAATTCATCTGCTTAAATGCTAGTACCGGTTGTTAGATTTAATCAGTGTGGTATATGAAAAACAAGTAGAACATATTAGAGTCTTTTGAAGCCCTAAACAACTTAAACCTAGAAGTCTTTAGATGGTACCAACAAGAAGAGACGATGCATGCTTCAACTAATAGTGATCATTATACTTGGGGTACTATATGTTTCTTCTTATATCTCTTTTAAGAACTTCAATATCTCTTTTACACATTTTTAAATTGTTATGTCTCTTTTAGAGACTTCACAAACTTATTATGTCTGTCAAAACCTACGTTAGCCCATCCTGGCAAATAAAATTGTAGTAATATATTATTGGTTATCCATTCATATATCTCGTTTTGCTTGCTCTTTTTATCAGCAAAGGCCATTGTTTGATATTCCCTATAGAACTTTGTATAGTTTAAAGTGTAAATGTTCTATAGTACATCCATTATCTTCTCTTTCAGAGCTTTTAGACACATGAAAGGAGTAAGTGTTATTATCATGAATTTCTGATTCAAGTTCTCCACACATTTGTTCAATCTATTCTATATTCCTGAGATTTGGAAGTTTTCCTTGAGACTTCCTTATGGAGATGCTATTGGCTTGTCCTATTCTAACTGCTAAGAAGACTTACCCGAGGGAATGTCTTTTAGGAAATCAGGATAGTCTTTTTTTGTTTGTTTTTTTTGTTTGTTTGTTTTTGGTGTCAGGGGAATGGAGTCTCACTCTGTCACCAGACTGGAGTGCAGTGGCACGATCTTGGCTCACTGCAACCTCCACCTTCAGAGTTCAAGCGATTCTCCTGCCTCAGCCTCCCGAGTAGCTAGGATTACAGGCTACAGGTGCACGCCACCATGCCCAGCTCATTTTTGTATTTTTAGTAGAGTCGGGGATTCACCATGTTGGCCAGGATGGTCTCGATATCTTGGCCTCATGATCCACCCACCTCAGCCTCCCAAAGTGCTGGGATTACAGGTATGAGCCACCGCGCCCAGCCAAAAACAGGATGGTCTTAATAATTTTTTAACAAAATAACTATTGATAAAGGTACTACATAGTAGTTCTGAGTTTCAGAGGAAGTCAGCTCATTTTTTTTCAATTGTTACTATCATCTTGGATTTCAGTAAATCCTCCTAAATGAACTTGTTAGGAGGTTATCTGTGCATGCCAGCAGGTGTTTATAGCTGTTAACTGCAAAAAGTTTCATGATTCTGTTGATTGGATTGTTTAAAAATATTATTTTTAATATCATCATGTAAAATTCCTGACCAAGAACTTTGGCTAGGATGACTTTAACTTATTCTCTTATGCTCTTCCTCAATCATATTCATTTAAGTAATTTAAAATATTTCATCATATGCTAAATTTTCCCTAAAATATTGTAAAAATAAAACTGTTATTTTAAAAGAGTCTACCAAATACCTTTTTGTATCCCATGATAACTTAAAACATAGAAATAATTCCTAATGTTAGAATACATCCATCCATTGTATTGGGGAGTATTATAATTTCTAGAGGATTTAGTGATTACCACTGATGAACACCCTGTGATTTAGCTTGGATATGCCATATGATTTTGAAGGTAGTTGAAATGCTCTAATAGGCAAAAAATATCAGCTCAATAGTAAGTTAGCTTTTTAACATAATTTATAAAAAATAGTCCATCCCTTAGGGCTGCTGCTGTGTCCTTCCATAAAAAATGTTCATACTACAATATCATTTAATATTTTTATTGAGAACATTTATGATAGTGACCTTTTTAAAACAAATAAATATTAGAGTTCAAGGTTCCAGATATAAGAAGGAACAAGTTTTTACTTCCTCCTAATTTCAAAATCACAGAACTTAGTACATTTTATTACTTTGGGACAACTTGTTTTGAGGCAGAGGAATTATTATTATCTAATGCTGTAACTCCTATTACATAAAACTGCCAATTTGATAACTTTCAGAATTTATTTTGGGGAGAGAAGATCTTGAATGGCAGGACTGAGACTGAGTCTCTTCTCAACATTTGCATCTTTTACAATGCAATTGGTTACAAAAAATGGAAACTTACTCTAATTTGCTTAAGCAAAAGTTATGAATTATTAGAAAGGTATGTAGGGTCACAGAGGCAATGAGCAGCTGAGAACCAGGCCTGGCATCAAGATAGATTCTTACAGCCAAAAAGCCAGAAGCACGTGTATTTTTTTTTTTTAGCAGAAACAGACCAGGTCTTCTGAGGCTTTAGGACATAGTCTCCTCTGCAGCCTTGAAAGAATTCTTGCTGTTTTTCATTCTTTGTAATCTTCACTTCAGAGACAAAGATCTGGTTTGGGGCATCCGATGAGCTGATGCAAAGTCACATGTATACACACTGCCTACCGGGACAGAGCAGGAGAAGTTCTCACCCTGCTGGGGTTGGTAGCAAGAGGCAGACCATTGCCTTTCAACAAGACGACATGCAGTAGGAAGCTCCTGCCAAACAGGAAAGAAGGCTGAAAACCTATCCACTAAAACAAGATACCCAAACTTACAAATGACCATTTCTCCATTTAAAAAAATACATATATATGTGTATATATATACACACACATGTGTATATACATTTATATATAAATTAAGTGTGTGTGTGTATATGTATATATACATGTTAAAGGAAATTAAAATGGAGACTAAGCCTGAAGAAACCCTTAGTAAGCCAAGCCAATTATGTCTCCTGACTGGCCTAAACCTTGCTTGACTTGCAAACGTAAGCAAAACTTAACTTGATCTATTTCTAGTAAGCACCTATATTAAGGAAAAACAGAACTTAAGTTCAACCAGTCAGAATCCACCAGTAAACTTATGTAAGTATATATAACTGGAGGCTTTTCAATGGGATAGACCAAATAAGGCAACTGTATAACTATAACCAATCAATATTTTCTTTGCTGTGTTCTTTCTGAGAAAACCTACCCCTTGCATTCACCATTGTGCTTCCGTTTACCTTTTTAACACATAGAAATATAGATGTATATTTTATATACACATTTCAGAAGATATAAAATTTCTTGGAAAAAAATAAAAAGCCTGTTTTTCTGATTTTTCATGTTATGATTCTGATGTACCATAATCAATATGCTATGATTCTTTTTCTCGACTGTTCCAAGCCATAATATTCTGCAGAAAAACTTTCTGACTGCTGGTTTCCTTGAGTTCTATAAAATGAATCAGTGTGTTCACTATGAGCATTTTATATATATGTGCACACACACACACACACATCTATGTATTTTAAAAATAAAATCATCTGATATTCAGGAAAAAAGCACAATTATTCCATTATTGCTCTTCCCAAACTGAAAGAGTGAGGGAAAGCTAGAGTTGTTTATTTTAATATGGAAAGGGTAGACTGATGCTGTCACAGGTGCTATGGGATCTGTACCATATACGTGACCCTGATGTCCCGAGAAAGCTCCACAACATGCTTCCATCAACCCTCTCTTGGTCAGGGGTCTGCTCACTCCAGGAAGACACTCTGCGGACAGAGCTAACCTTTCCCAGCTGTGCCTTGATCTCTGACTCCTTTCATTCAGCACCTCGCCAGGAGGAGCCAGGAGGAGGCTCCGGGGTTTACAGCAGCTCTGGCCACAGGGGTCCTGGCTAATTAGATTTCTACTCTCTGTTGATTTTCAAATGGTATAGTTTAAAGTTCTGGTACAAAGTGACAGTTTCTCATACTAGTGCTGCATCTCAGAAGGAGAACCAGAATCTCTAGTCTACCATAAAAGTTATAAAATGTGAATTAAATTGTAATTAGAGACGAGGACAAAGTAGGAGACACTATGTAATTTTGGATAGTAACCAGTTGATAGACAGAAAGAAACACAGACTTACAAATAACCACAAAATGTTTTTAAAGATAACCAAACTCCAGAGCTGTAAAGTCTTACTAATAAAAATAATCTTTCCATTTTCTTTTTATTTAATTAAAAATCTATATTTCAGAGAACTTAATATTACTATATTTACAATTTTGGAATCATTTCTAAAGCTCTACTATTTACAAAGTAAAGACTAATGCTAATATATTGTATTTGGATTACAACAGTTACAAATGTATTTCTCAATTACGTTTGTTTCTGTCTGCAAATATAGGGTCATGCTTAAATTCAATCTCTTCGTCACCCCAACTCACAGTTTTTAATGACAATCTAAGTAACCCACAGAATTTATAGAAATTTTCTTTTTGGTCTTTGTTAATATTTAAATATTTTATAAAAATGTAAAAGAATAACATTTAGCCCAGTTCTCATGGTTATGAGTTACTATTCTAAAATGGTAATCAATCTAAAACTCTTTGGCCTATACGAGTTGCAGTACATTAACACAAAGTTTTTTAGTGTTTAGAGATGTATCAAAGAAAACTCATTTGAGAAGCAAAGTTGGCTCAAATCCTTCACAGATGTAGTCAGAGCGACTTCAAAACAAAAGTAGAAAATGCATGCATCCAATGTGATATAGGCATATTTTAGCTGTAATCGAAGCCTGACTTTCCTGTCCCTTTGGAAGCTCTGAGTCTTTGCAGGATTGGGTTAGGAGACAGGACACCTGCTTTTCATTTGAGAGTTGACAGGTCATCAAACATTAGTGGTTTTTGCTTAGTTCTTGACATTCTTTTCTCTATTCCAATTTTATATCCCTTCTATGCTCTTCACTGTAAATTAATTTTCAGCCAAACGTCCAAACTAGATTTTACTTTAAGAACCATCTTGTGTCTTACCTTGCTGTCTTCATCTTTTTCTCTGTTGTTATTCTATTGTCCTTTCTCTATCCCTCAGTTTTGGTGAGTCACTCACTGCCCCCCACTTTCTTGCTGAGCAACCCCAACAAATGCAGTCAGTTTTCAGCATCTGCTCTTAACTACAAAGAAGAAAAATAAAATTCAAAACAAACCTCATTATTTATAAGCGGAGATGTAAGACGAAAACTATTCTGTTGCTTTTATATTCACAGGTACTCTGTATCTGACACAGAAGCAGATTTTATATCCTTTAAACGAAGGGAGACTAACAGGAAATAGTTCTAACCAGGTACAGAATGACCAACTTCTGCCCACTGTGGTAGTTACACAGAGAGAGTACTCACATTGCTGAAAAATTATTTTCCCAGAGTTTTTTGATAATGAAATACATTTCATCCTTTCTATTGCAACCTCCACCATTAAATTCCAAAAACTTCACCACAATGATTAGGCAGAGGGTGGGTATATCTGCTTTCTCTTGACACATCATGAAAAAGTTCAATTTTTTTTTTGTTTAATTTTTTTCTTTCTTTTTTTCCTCTGCCTTCACATCACTGGATCTCAGAGAGGTTATATTACCTCAAGTACTTCTGGAAAAATGACAAATAGACAAACACATCGAAAAGTGACAAATAAACACATGGAAAAATGACAAATAAACAAACACATGGAAATAAAGTTAGCCATAGTAGCGGGAGGATGTTCTGATTAAAGAAATAGAAATTTGATTCTAGGACTCTTTACTCCTTCAGTTTGAGCTTGCCTCCAGAAATAATGAAATGACCTCTTTCTCTTTTTTAAATTAATGTTTTTAGTTCACTTATCTGAGACAGGGATCACTTCACAGCTTGGGTGAATTGTGCCAGCATTGTTGGGTGAAGGGAATGGGCTTCCATGCCTGGTCAGCAGGGTTTCTGCAGCCTCTGCCGCATCAGAGTAGTCCCCAGGGCTGAGGGATGGACACTAGTCATTCTGCTAGTCATTCTGCAGGTTGTGGTGTGAGGTGGGATGTTCTTTACCAAAGATTCTTGGGAAACAAAAATCAGTGACAAGGTTCCTAAGATGGACTTTCCCAGCTTTTCTTGGGATAAGCCTCTTGGTAGCCACTAAGTAGAGATGGGAGCATCTAACTTGCCGGGAACCTTCCCTACTGGCTTGAGGCATGCACCCAGATAAAGGGAAGATCAGAACAATCTGGTTCAGGCTCATTATTGAGAGGAGTTTCCAGAAATCTGTAGAGACACAAGGTATACTGTATTGGCATCAGCTATGTAATTATTTGTGCATAATTCATTCCACAGTTATTTATTGCATATTACCAAGGTAGTAGCTTTTAAGTTTGTCTTTTATCATGACCAGAGAAAAGTGATAAGGTGTACATTTTACATGGCAACACAATCACAGTTATGACTGAAGCAAATTTTTACAAAACAATAACCTTATCTCTTATACTCATATTTTGTATTCTCTTCTCTATATTATTAAAAATAAATAATGGTCAAACGCAATCTTTTTCCATGACCCACCCGCTAATGGATTGTGTGATCTAGGTTGAAAAACACCCTGCTAAAAGGCAGACAGTGTATTAGATGCTGGGCTTATAAATATGAATTACAGATGATTCTAATCCTTAAAAACTCAGAGTTAAACTCAGAGAAGAATAAAACGCTATTGGAGAAAATTGCTTGGGTACTTACCTTGGGAGGGGCAGTAGGCCAGTAGATGGAGAAAGGCTTTCTGAAGGAAGAGCCACCAGAACTGAGCGTTGAATGGTCAGTCAAGTGAATCGTGAGGAGGAGGGTCATGGAGTTTCATAATCAAACAGCACGTGCAAAAGCACAAAGTGTGAGCAGCTTGATGTGCACGGAGAGGTATGAGAGGAGGACACTTGGAGAAATGAAGCTGGTCCCAATGTCATCACAAGGGTCCTTAAAGGTAGAAGCTGGGAGCAGAGGTGGTCAGGGGGATGCAGGGTGAGAACATGATCTATTATTTCTGACTCTGAAATGGAGGAAGGGCCCCATGAGCAAATGTGGGTGGCTTCCAGAAAACCAAAAACATGAGGAAACAGCTTATGGAAGGATTGCAGTCCTGCTGACACATTGATTTTAGCCCACTAAGACCTATGTCAGACTTCTGCCCTACAAAACTAGGATATAAATTTGTGTTGTTTTTAAGACACTAAGTTTGCAGTAATTTGCTGTGGAAGCAATGCAAAACTGGTAGAGTTGGCAAAGTTATTTTGTTGGGGTAGGTTGCAAAAAAGGTGACAAGGCAAGTCTAATTCATCATGGCCTGCTCTCAGAGCCCTCTCTCAGGATGTTCTAGCTGCAATCCTTAATTAGCCTAACTCTTTCGTTATGTTGTCCAGGCACTGACTCACTCAAACCAAACTTATTAAACAAATTTGACAGGTTTTATAACCTACTTCTGCATTAAAATTGCTTCTTTTCCCATACTAATTTGTATATCTTTAAAAGTGGGCATTAAGATACCTCTCTCAATGTCAAGGTTTATCTACTAAAACTTATCATCATCATATTACAGTTGTGCATCAAAAATAGAATACTCTTTAAAGATCACAAACTACATTTAAACATTCAGTTAAAAATAATGTCTAAGTCAGCTCATAAAGTGAACTATTTAGTGGCCAAATACAAAAGCTTGGCAGTATATAAAATCAAACAGATTGTCAATAAACTTTCTTTTGCACTTAATTATTTTATACAGTGATAACATTACAATTCAGTCTAATCTTGCTTGAAAATAAAATGCAAATTTAAATTCACATGTTAAGTCCACCATATTATCTCCTTCTTATTCAACTTTAGTAGAAGCCAAATGTAGGAATTCAAATATATACATTAATTTAATTGTCATCTTAAAATCGTACAGCTTGACAAACAGCAGTCACTTCTACATGCCTTATGGTAGGTAGTGTTACTTCATAAAAAATTCTGAGACATTTTCATTTCCTCTAATAAAAGCATTATATGACAAGAAATATAAACAAGCAAATGCTTTAACAATGACTTTTGTATTTTATTTTAGTGATTGGATAATTAATTTTGAGCAAATAATCAGAACTTCAGTTTTCTCATATTGTTTCAATATGTATGTAGATGAGTCATGCAACAATTTCCCTGAAAATTCTGGAGCACCCTAACTGTCATGTCCATTCCACATCAGCTACAGTTCCAAGGGAAAATCCATGAACTTAACCATCACCAGGAAACACTCTACCTTGAAAATCACAAATGTAACTTTCCACTTTTTGAGTATAATTTTCCATTCTTCAGTCTCACTCCAACTCCCCTCACATACCTGCTTTTCAATCTAAAAGAGACCCCTATTCCCTGTTACTTTCTTTTATCCCAGCCTATTAATGCTTAATTCTCTCTCTCTCTCTCTCTCTCTGTGTGTGTGTGTGTGTGTGTGTGTCCTACCCACCAGTAAATCCCAGCACTTCTTCAGCTTACAGAGACAGAGAGCTAAAATGACTCAGCCATATAGACTAGTCCCACAAATTCTTATCTGTAATCCTGGTGGTAACCTTTCTGTTATTCATGGTGGATTCACCTATGCTGCCATAACAAATAAATCTCCAAATCTCAGTAACCTAAAACAATAAGGCTTATTTTCTGCTCATGTTGTACTCCGATAACACTTGATAACCCTCTTCCAACTTACAGCGATTCCACTCTGGAACACATCGCCTTTAAGAGTTTCATAGCCAGGAGCAAGAGAGTATGGAGTAGACATACCCCTTGTAAACTGTCTTATATTAGATATGACACATCACTTCAGTTTAGATAAGACCAGATACAGGAATGCCCAGGCGATGTAGAGGACAAGGTAGAGGATGTTTGCTGAACACTAACAGTGTCTACCGCACATGGTTAGCCCAACTCTATTTTCCTCAATGTGTATTTCCAATTTTCACCACTTTTCTCAAAGCCTTAAGTCAACTTCTGTCCCTTGCCATTCTCTGTAGATTGACCCTTTCTTCTTCCATGAGAACCTTGAATGTTTAGATGTAATCTCCCTTCACTTTACAATCCCATTCTTCTCTTATCACTTCTTTTCCACCCCCTTGCCTTATCTACCTTCACTTTTTCTCATCAAGACAATGCTCCCCAATTTCTTTACTGATTCTCTACCTTTAGACTACCTTTCCCGCCCCCCTCCCAACCAGGATCATTTCTTCAGCTCATGAGCATGGATTTTATAGCCTAAATATTTATTTAATCTCCTACCTACTTCCTCTTCTCATCTGAACTTCTTCCAGTTCTGAATTCTTACACCCATGATACAATTGCAAACTAGCTTTTGCTCTCATTTGTTTTTTGAAATTTGGCTTGATGAGATTCAAATACAAAGGATATTTCCACTCTACCTTTTTTCACTTATCTACTGTATTTGACTCTGATAATTCATATCTAGTTTTGAAAACTTTCTTTAACTTACATTAATAAAGGATATACTCTTGAGCCGGTTCCTATCTTTGCTCCCCACCCCATTCTTCTTAATGTGTTTTTCTTCACCTGCCTTTTAAATGTTGATATTCCTGGAGGGTTCATCCTCAACAGCTGATCTTTTCATATTGCACACTCTCTGGAGAAACTGGCCCAATTTCATATTCTCTAAGACCAACAGTAGGAAAATCGCTCTAAAATCTATTTTCCTAGTCAAGATCACTTAAATGACTTTAAGACTTTATATCCAATTCATGTTTTACCATTCCAGTCTGAAAGTGTACTTCCTCAACACTATCATTCAATGCATGTTTTTTCTTAAAGCCTGCATTTCAGTTGATGACGACGTATTTCACCCTGTCACCAACGGAAAAATCCTTGTCAGTACCTTCTTCCAGATCACCAATGGAGGCCTCTACCTCCTCTATCATCTACCCAATGACCAATCAATGACAATGGCCTGTTAATATCACTTCGTGTATATTTCTTAGATCTATCTGAAACCATTCCTCATCTTACTCTATAGTTCAGATCGCTTCCAGTTGTCAATTTACTTCAGCCATAGTCTCCTAAATGATCTTCCTCTTTCTAGTCCTGCCTTCCTAAACCTATTTTGCATATTCACAACCTCAGGTCATGTTACTCTGTTGCTTAAAATTCTTCAATGACTTCTGGCTACCTAAAATATAAATTTCAAATGCCTGAGTAGAAAATATAAAAACGTATTTTATTTGGTCTTTGGCTGCCAGCCCAGCTTCTCCTCTTTCCTATGTTGTATGTTGTATTCTCACAACATTGAGCTATTGGAAGAGCAGGAACACACCATGCTGTTTCCTCTGTGCTTTTGTTCATGCTGCTCCTTTCCCTAGATGTACCTTCTTGCTTTCTCACCTGCCTAGGTTCTCCTGTCCTCCTTCCCAGTCTTCACACGAGTGGCACTAGTCTGCAGGGTTCATTGCTCATGTGCCTCCTAAAAGACTTCTGATAAACCATGTATTTCTTCAAACATTTTCAATTTGATATCTTAAAGTTTTTAATCATATGATTAAGAAGTTAGATATAATTTTTACTGTTGTGTAAATATTGTATCAATTTTACAGAGCAGGAGCTAGCAAACTAGCTGACTTCCTGATTTGGTCAGCCAAATCAGGCCCACCACATTTTTGTAAATAAAGTTTTATTGAAAGACAGCAATATTAATCCATTTGTATATTTTCTCTGGCTACTTTTGTGCTACAGCAGCAGACTTTAGTAGTTACTATAGAGACTGTGTGGCCCACAAAATCTAAAATATTTGTTATAAAGTCCTTTACAGAAAACATTTGCGAAACCCTTTTTCAGAGTAAAACTTTTACTCCACTATTTAAAATGTATCCATTCAATACAATCCATACACCACAATGTGTCAAAGATACCATTATTTATTATAAAAATCAATGAACAAGCTCTTTCATGGCCAGAAATTATATGTAGCCAGTTTTCTCTATGAGTTAAATTTCCATTTCATTTCATCGCTTGTATTGGTCAAGGGACTCCAGAGAAAGAAAACTTATAGAAGATATGTGTATACAATGAGATCGTTATAAAGAATTGGCTCATGTGATTATGCAGGATGGTAAATTCAAAATCCACAGACCCGATGTCATATACAAGCTTGAACTCAAAGGCCAGCCAACTGCTGTAGAGCCAAGAAGACCTACATTGCAGTTTGAAGGTCTTCAGGCCCTCAGGCGAGAGATTTCTCTCTTACTGAGGGAAAAGAGTAGGGTCAGCCTTTGGTTCTATGCAGGCCAGCTCATGTTAAGGGGGAGCAATCTGCTTTATTTAGTCTATCGATTTAAATGTTAATCTCATCCAAAAACATCCTCATACAAACACTCAGGAAAAATTTTGACTAAATATCTATAGGGGAAACCCATGACCCAGTCACATTGATACATATAATTAGCAATCACACTACCTAATATTAACCTAATGTATTTTATGTTTAAAATCTTTTTTTTTTCTTTTTTTTGAGATGAAGTCTTGCTCTGTCACCCAGGTTGGAGTGCAGTGGCACGTTCTCAGCTCACTGCAACCTCCACCTCCCAGGTTCAAGCGATTCTCCTTCCTCAGCCTCCTGAGAAGCTGGGATTACAGGTACCTGCCACCACGCCCAGCTAATTTTTTAAATTCTTAGTAGAGATGGGGTTTCACCCCATTGGTCTTGAACTCCTGACCTCAGGTGATCCTCACACCTTGACCTCCCAAAGTGCTGGGATTAGAGGCATGAGCCACTGTGCCTGGCCTAAAATCTTTTGCAGACAACCTTATCATACTTCTCTGTAGTTAAAAACATATGTATATTAATGTTTTCAGTTAACCTTCTTCCAATCATTATGCTCTGTTGTAAATTTCTTTGGGATTGAGATATTATTACAATAATTACTTCTACAAAATAGATAAAAATAGATAGATTATTAAATACAAAATCTAAAATTTTATTAGGAATCTATGTCCTAGTAACATGGACATCTGCTTATTCTTCAAACAGTTCAAACAAATATATAGATTAATAGTACTTAATGCAAGACTGGGAAAGGGTTCTTTCTGTATCAATTGTAGTACTACTTTTCTTTTTATTTTACTTTAAGTTCTGGGATACCTGTGCAGAACGTGCAGGTTTGTTACATAGGTATACATGTGCCATGGTGGTTTGCTGCACCCATCAACCCATCATCTGGGTTTTAAGCCCCATGTGCATTAGGTATTTGTCCTAATGCTCTCCCTCCACTTACCCCCAACACCCCAACAGGCCTTGGTGTGTGATATTCCCCTCCCTGTGTCCATGTTTTCTCATTGTTCAACTCCCACTTATGAGTGAGAACATGCAGTGTTTGGTTTTCTGTTCCTGTGTTAGTTTGCTGAGAATGGTGGTTACCAGCTTCATCCATGTCCCTGCAAAGAAAATGAATTCATTATTTTGTAAGGACACATAGTATTCCATGGTGTGTATGTGCCACATTTTCTTTATCCACTCTATCATTGATGGGCATTTGAGTTGGTTCCAAGTCTTTGCCATTGTGAGTAGTGCTACAATAAACATACATGTGCATGTGTCTTTATAGTAGAATGATTTGCAATCTTTTGAGTGTATACCCAGTAATAGGATTGCTGGGTCAAATGGTATTTCTGGTTCTAGATCTTTGAGGAATCGCCACACTGTCTTCTACAATGGTTGAACTAATTTACAGTCACACAAACAGTGTAAAAGCATTTCTATTTCTCCACAGCTTCGCCAGCATCTGTTGTTTCCTGAGTTTTTAACGATTGCCATTATAATTGACGTGAGATAGTATCTCATTTTGGTTTTGATTTACATTTCTTTAATGACACTTTGGGAAGTGTCTGTTCATAGCCTTTGTCTACTTTTTATTTTTTTTCTTGTAAATTTGTTTAAGTTCCTTATAGATTCTGGATATTAACCCTTTGTCAGATGGATAGATTGCAAAAATTTCTCCCATTGTTTAGGTTGCCTGTTTACTCTGATGATAGTTTATTTTGCTGTGCAGAAACTCTTTGCTTTAATTAAATCCCATTTGTAAATTTTGACTTTTGTTGCAATTTCTTTGGTGTTTTAGTCATGAAGTCTTTGCCCATGCCTATGTACTGACTGGTATTGTCAAGGTTTTCTTCTAGGGTTTTTATGATTTTTGGAGCCCCAAAACTCCTTAAGCTGATAAGCAACTTCAGCAAAGTCTCAGGATACAAAATCAATGTGCAAAATCAGAAGCATTCCTATATACCAATAATAGACAAGCAAAGAGCCAATTCATGTGTGCACTCCCATTCACAATTGCTGCAAAGAGAATAAAATACCTAGGAATCCAACTTACAAGAGAGGTGAGGAAGCTCTTCAAGGAGAACTACAAACCACTGCTCAAGGAAATAAAAGAGGACACAAACGAATGGAAAAAGATTCCATGCTCACGGATAGGAAGAATCAATATAATGAAAATGACCATACTGCCCAAAGTAATTTATAGATTCAGTGCTATTCCCATCAAGCTACCATTGACTTTCTTCACAGAATTAGAAAAAAAAAAAAACTACTTTAAATTTCATATGGAACCAAAAAAGAGCCTGTATAGCCAAGACAATCCTAAGCAAAAAGAACAAAGCTGGAGGCATCACGCTACCTGACTTCAAACTATATTGAAAGGTTACAGTAAGCAAAACAGCATGGTGCTGGTACCAAAGCAGATATATAGACCAATGGAACAGGACAGAGACCTCAGAAATAACACCACACGTCTACAACAATCTGATCTTCCACAAATCTGACAAAAACAAGCAATGGGGAAAGGATTTCCTATTTAATTATAATAAATGGTGCTAGGAAAACTGGCTAGCCATATGCAGAAAACAGAAACTGGACCCCTTCCTTACACCTTATACAAAAAATTAACTCAAGATGGATTAAAGGGTTAAACGTAAAACCTACTTTTCATTTTTATAAGTGTGAATAATAACGAATCTTGTTTTAACATAGTAATTTCACTTGATTTTTTGTCATATACCTTCATATCATCTTTTGGTCGACATCTTGATTAGGTCTTCTAACCCTTTGAAATCAAAGACTGGAAAGCTGCCTGCATGTAATAGACTTACTTGGATTGTGCCTGGTATTACCATGTAAAATAAGCCAGCATATGTGTCTGCCTTTCCTATTGGTTTGTGAGTTCTCTAGAGGACAGGAACAAGGTGGTATCAATTCTTGATTCCACAGTGCTACATAACATTTGTCACATAATAGGTGTAATTTAATAAAAATAAAATAAATGAATATATTGTAGTTTGTTTTATAGTCATTTTTTCATTTCCAAAAGTAAATAAATAGTAAGTCTAGCATGAGGAATAAGTAAATTAGGTGGCTGCCGACATTTAATTAAATAATAGATTTTCCTCAAGTTTTATGTGTATATGAATTTTCTTTTTTAAACAAAGAATTGGTTACACAGCTGTGGGATGGGCTAAGAAAATCTGAAGTTCACAGGGGAGACAGCCAGGAAGGAAAGATAGTGAAAAGGCTAGAGTTCCATGGCATGAGCTGAAGCTTTTTGACCACGGGCAGCAGCTAGTCAGTAAAGAAGATGGGGAAAAAGAGGAGCAATTGTACACCAGTCACTATTAGAGTCCCTCAGGTCAGGGAAAATCTAAGCCTGCTTTTAAAAGTCCTTCCAACAGATTAAGCCCTGCCCATTTAAAATAATCTATCTTTTGATTAAAGTTAGTCCATGGAATTTTAATTACATTCATAAAATCATTTCACATCAGCATTTAGATTAGCGTTAGGATAACCGGGAGAATATGTGCTCCTCATGCAAAATGGTGGCTCTCTCTGCAAGAGACTGTCCCTTGTAGCTCACCCCATCAGGAAACACATAAGAAAGAGAACTCTGGGGAAGGTAGGTTGGCCTAGCCATATTAACATGTCAAAAGGCCATCATGCCCTCCTAGTACTTTGGTACAATTAAGCAGAAAATTCCATATGTATTTGAAACTAGTAATTAAAGGAACTCTTTGCTTCCTCATATTTGAATCAAACAATGTCATCAAATTCAAGAATGAACTTCTTTTCTCTTCTCATCTGTCCTGGCCTGGAATAAAGCAAAGCCTGGAATAAAGTTTTACAAGTCTGCAATCACAGCCCTAGTAGCAGGAATAAGGGGAAAGCAGGAATAAGGACAAAGAAGAGAGAAACAAGGAGGACAAATGCAGTCAAAGTCTTCATTATGAAGCCAACCACTCAATGGAATCAAGTGCAAGCAGTGGATTAATCTCTTGGGACCATCTTCTGAGGAGCATATGATATGGTTTGGTTCTGTTTCCCCACCCAAATCCCATCTCAAATCATAATCCCCACGTGTCAGGGGAGGGGCTTGGTGGGAGGTGATTGGATCATGGGAATGTATTTCACCCTTGTTGTTCTCATGATAGTGAGTGAGTTATCATGAGATCTGGTTGTTTGAAAGTGGATGGCACTTCCCTCTTCATGTGTTCTCTCTCTCTCTCCTGACACCATGTAGAAAAGGTCCTTGCTTCCCCTTTGCCTTCTACCATGATTGTAAGTTTCCTGAGGCCTCCCATCATGCTTCCTGTTAAGCCTGTGGAACACTGAGTCCATTAAACCTTTTTGCTTCATAAATTACCCCGTCTCAGGTGATTCTTTATAGCAGTGTAAAAATGGACTAATACAGCATATAAACAACTGATTCTCAGGGCACTAAGGGGAAGACAAATAATTTACCTGACAGCCTCATTTCATATTAGTTCTTCTCAAGAGCATTATTCTCCATTTTCATGAGGCTAATTTGCAGAGGGCCTGCATGGTCCTGATGTTTCTCACATATTAGCACTAGCATGTAAGCCTGCAGGTAGGAGACAAAAGTTTGAGCAGTGGCACGAAGATGATCACTGGCTCACTGTGGGGCAGAGCACCATGGCAGCAACAGAGATGGAAAATTGGTCCAAGGTACCAGAGACAGAAAACAATGAGAACATCTTAAGTACCAGGTAGCCCTTCCCAGACTTATTTGTTGTCTATGTGCCGCAAGACACCTGTCTTACTGCAGTAACTCTACAAACACAAGGCTTCAATAATCTGACTTGTATTCATGATGGAAATAATATGAAAGGTTTGAAAGTGACTGTTAGCAAAGCAACTCAGCCATGGGGAGGAGCTCACAAGACATGCAGCTGGTCTTCTAAGATTATAACCTTGTCTGAGATTATCTTTACGCCACTTCCCTGCTCTTGAAGAATGATTATGTGCAGAACCTAGGCTTCACTTCTGTTTATGAAGGGGCCCCAGCTACACATGAGGAGAACTTTTCCAGAGCACAGAAGAATGTCTATTCAGAGCTAATATATAAATTAATTGCAGAGTTGAGTAAAATAACACCTAAGTCATCAACTTTCTCTTAACCTTGACTCCACTCATTATATTCCTTGACACCCTTCCCAGAGCCTCTAACAATGACAAACAAGGTTTCCTCACTATTGAAGACAGTGTCCATGTGGAAAGTATGATGGTTTGAAGTAGGCATTGTTCCATAAATAACTCTTGGAGGAAATAATTAGAATGGCCTGTTTTAGCCTGCAGCAAAAGCAGTGATAATATAGAAGTCAAATTCATTTTTCCCTAAGACTGGGTATTTCTTTTAATCCTATTGCTAGCTGAGTAAATACAATCTGAAAGGAAACTGGGACTGAGAAGAAAATCCCTTAATTCAGAAGCTGAATGAATTATTCCTATATTAGTATGGTAGGTCTGCCATAAAGAAGTATACAGACTGGGTGGCTTAAATAACAGAAATTTATTGCTCACAGTTCTGGAGGGTAGAAGTCTGAGATCAAGGTGTCAGGAGGGTTGATCGCTCCTGAGACCTCCTTTCTTGGCTTGTAGATGGTTGACTTCTCTCTCATTCTTCCTCCATGTGTGTCGGTATCCTAATCTCCTCTTTAAGGACACCAGTCATACTGGATCAAGGCCCACTCCAATGACGTTATTTAACCTTCATTATCTCCTTAAAGTCCCTATCTGCAATTAGTCACATTATGAGATACTATGGGTTATAGCATATGAATTTGGGGGATAATGGGAAGAACAATTACAAGCATAACAATCTCTGATTAATAAAATGTCTGAATTTTACCTTAATCATATCTTTGGTTTTATGTTTTGATGAAGATCTTAGTTTTCCCCTCATCTTCACTCACACCATGGAATTATTTTATTCTAGGTCTAATTCTAAATTGCCTCAGGCTCTCAAGAAAATATTTTATTAGCCTTCCTGTGCCCTTGCTTCATGCCAACATTGTTAATTGCTAAATGTAGCCAAACTGCTCTTTTTAAATGGGAAGATTATATATATACATATATATATATATTTTTTTTTTTACACAGTAAAGGTTTATGTGAAGTTCTATGTATATGTGTATACCTATATTTATTTCGATGACTGATATATACATACATATCACAGCTCTCTCTCATAAGTAGGGGCGAGAATCTTTATTTTAATATTTTAAATTGGAAATTGCCAGCAGAACATGACAACACCATATATCCCTTAGATATTTTGATTATCTTTGCCTACTGCCAATCTTTAACTTTACTCATTCTCTCTTTACTTGCCCCATTCATCACTTTATGTATGGATATAATCAGTCATCAAAATAAATACAGGTACGCACATATAGAGATAACTTTGTGTAAACCTTTACTATGTAACTCATTGTATAGTATTTGTTTTTTTTGTTTGTTTGTTTTTTGTTTTTTTTTTTGTATGTGTTCATCTCCTGTTTCAGTTCATGAGTTCCTGGAGGGCAGGGACATGTTTAATTAAACTTGGTCTTAGGACCAAACACAATGCTGAGTATGTGTACACTGGTCTCCTAATAAATGTTGAATGAAGAATGAAGATCAGTTAAAAATGATATGTCAGTGTTTGCTGCATTTCAACTGATTGTAGCTTTTCCATTAGTTGGTATAAATGTCCTCCAGACTTTTTGGTGAGCATAAAGGAATTGAACAGTAATTTGATTTTATTTATTTCTTTAGTAAAGAATGTTCTCAACATCAGATGGGGAAAAAGAATGGGATAAAAACAAGAAGTTTAAGCTTTTTGAGCTTTCTGTCCTTTAATGTTCAAAACAACTGATACTTTCAATCTATTTCCTTACATTCAATAAATGTCAAAGTTTTGGGGTAGGAAGCATCTTGTTCTATTTAGAGCTTCTTTTCCTGTGCAGGAAGCTGCTTTTCCCCTCCCCGCCTCAGAGATCGGGGTTGTGTACCAACCGACCTGTGTCTTGTCTTTTACTGTTTACTAACTCTTCTAGCCAACTCTCTGCATTTTATTTCAGTATCAGCAAGGAAATCACACTTGCTGGCTGTGATTTGGAAATGCTTGTCTGTTCACTTTCAAGTTTCTAAGACAGATGGTTAGTTCCCATAAAACATCTTCCTCATTTGACCAAACATACCCAATGGAGATGATAATGCAGTCCTCTTTGTGAGACTCAGCATCAATGTCATCCTCTTTCAAGTGTGAGTTACATATATTCATGCACAGAAAGAAAATAGTTATTTACACTTATATGTGAGAAATCATATCAGTGCTAAAAGTGTTCTGCAGCACAGTATTAGTTAAACAGACCTTACCCTGTGAGGATATCTATAAATATTCCCTTGATGCTAAGCACTGATAAGTAAAAATATTCAACTCAATTCACCATAAATTGTTATAGAAAAACTGGCAATATGAGAACAAATGTTATTTAATAGTGCCTAGATGCACCAGATATTTCTAGGGACACTCCACAAAGAAGGACTAAAGGACTAAAAGTCAATTCAATTAAAACCAAAATGCTATATAAATGTACAACGTACACCATAGGTTAAAATAGCACTTAATTCCACTCAGATAATTTTCTAACTATAACCCAGAAGTAGTAATAGTTCAATCCTTATTTTCCATGTGGAAGATTAAACAGATTTATTGACACATTTGGATGATAATCACAAATATTTTGTACCCGATGAAGTACAAAGAAATAAATAAATGCAAGAATGCTTCAGGTGGTGAAGTCAATTTTTCTGACTTGTAAGTGCTGTATACCTCAGGTGGTGACATATAAAGATATAAAATAATTAATAAAATGTCCTTGACTGTAATTTCACAGACACACTTGGGAGCGAAGGGAAATCAATGCATGCTGTGATTAGTAAAGGAGCTAAAGGAGAGAGGCTTAGCCTTGATTAACACTGATGGTGGGAAGAATTATTATGGCGATGGGGTAAAAGGTTATATTTTAGAGGAAGATAACAGTTTAACCTTCACCTGTATGCCACAAACTTTTTATAGATGCTCAATTAAATTGTGACCAATTGATACACTTATAATTGCTACAAAATATAGGCTTTGGTAATGACTGTTGGATGGAATGTTGAGCTGAGTAGGGTGTAGTGTACAAGAAGCTGAACAGTGCATGAAGGACAGTGGAGTCATGGCTCAATATTGAACCAATGCCACGGAAAGATTGCTTTTTTTTTTTTTCCTCAGACTTGTGAGAACTTTACTTTCTGAAAATATAAGAGAGAATGGTCAGGGAGGTAAATGTTTCCATTCAAACGGTGGCAGTGCACAAGACAACTGAGTTGAAGGAGAAATAGTTGGATCTTTCTGAAGATGCTGTGAGGCCAGACTGATTACGTAGCAATTATTGATAACTTGTGTGGTAGTTCCTATAGGAGATTAGCCAACAATTTCTAATTTTTAAAAGTAGTTTACAAAAACAAAAAGTTGCTGCTCTAATAGGAATGCCCTGATGGTTCTCAGGAGCCAGCAGCGGGAGGAGTCTGGCTGGAGCAGATCGTTTATATTCACGTGGAGAAGGAGACAGGGTACCACTGAGGTGGAGGAGAGCCTGATGAGCAAATCCATCAGACTTTACTGGAAGTTTTGGTATTGTTTATGGTAAAGCTTAAGTTAAAATGGAATTTAGTCCTGTTCCATTTTCCTGTTTCCTTAAAAGACAAAAAAGGAGTGGAGGTGGGGGGATAGGGCAAGCAAAACAAATATAAATCACTGAACATCACATACAGAAACAGGTAAGATGGAGATTCATATCCATCTATCGTGGTCTAGAATCCAAAACTTGTTACCTTGTCCTTCACATATTTTAATGAACAATATCTCTTTTGATAGGAATCAATGGACCTCAAATATATGTATAATAAGCAGACTATTTCTGGTTTTTGGCAGAGTCTGAAGACCAAGGGCCCTATGAATCTTCAAAGAGCAAAATTTAAATAATGAAATGGAAGTGATACTAGTAATACAAAGGGCCTAAAAAGACATTAGTTTTATTAGAATCACTCAGTTAAGCCAATGAGTAAAGAAAAGCCAGATGCAAATATAGAGCAGAGAATAGGTGAAGATGCATTTGATGCAAGACCCAAACCCTTGTAAAGAAAATGTATGCATTTAAAATAATAGAATATTATAAATTGTTACATAAACCATATCCCAAAATATATTAGGAAATAAAGAAAAAAGATACTAACAACGAAATTGGAAAACTAACATGACTATATGTAATTTGATACCTATCTAAAGAAAAGAGCAATTAGAAATCTCAAACAATCCTATAATTTCACAATACTGTGACTTTTTAGTCCATTTTTTAAAGCATGAGCAACAGATAACTATATCCTTAAATAACAAAATTTCTAACAACATTTAGAATATGCTGTAATTGTTAGATTATTTGTCCCTCCAACTGAGTGGATTTTGCTGAAAACGCTCTTAGAAACACAAATAGGCTCAAAGGAGAGCTCCTTTCAACAAACTAAAAAAAAAAAAAAAAGGCTCTCATTATAAAATATAATAAGGACATCTTAGGGCAAAAATGTTAATGAAAAAGTTGGTTCATTTTGAGGTAAAAAATTGATGAAAATTTTACAGTCTGCCTATAGTCTGGAAAAAATATAAATGTATGAAGACAAAATAAAAATCTTAAAGTAATAGAAATCGTATGGTAAGTAGAAATGTAAAGGCAGAAGAACCAAACAAAACAAAGAATGCTATACTTTTCTTCCTAAGCATTTTGGTAACTCATTAAAAATAATATGTAGAACTCTTCAAAATTTTAAGGCAAAGGAAGTAGGTGGAAAATAAGAATACATTAAAGGAACTTGTGTTTCTATGTGTGTGAGAGAGGAGGAGAGCAAGAGAGCACAGAATCAACAAATAAGGCTTTGTGGTTAGATTTGAAACAACTGCAAGTTGATCTTTCAAGCTCAACAGTAAGATGACCATGGAGTTTTAAATGAAGACCTATACTCTGTAGGGTCACATACTTTCTTTCAAGTATAACATTGCATAGTTGTGGATTAGTAGTGCTGTGAAAACTTGGCATTGCACAGCTCGTTATGGCAGATTAATCAACCCATGGATCAAATCTCACCTCTCTTTAAAAAGTCTAAGTTTTATATTTCATGTTATATAAAATGTAGGCACACTTTGGGGATACTTAAAGATCCAGAGTCACTTTACAAAGTACACTAAGCAAACACATTGCATAGTGGTTTTATTAATTTATACATTCATTTAAAATAGAGTGAAGAAAAAGGAATTTGAAGACAGAATATTTAAAAAAAACCCTCTCTGTTGTCAATAACATGATTCTGATGAAAGAGAATAATAGCAAAGGCAGAAATGAAATGGTGTATAAGTACATGAGAGACAGGCTTCTAAGAGTGCTGAAAGGATAGATTTGGAGTGGAAAACAGTGGGATACTGGTAATTTAAATTCCATGAATAAGATTTAATTTTATTAAAATATTGCAGTGAAAATAGGGTAGGTTTGTAGAATCAAGTGGATCTCTCCTGAAACTGTTATTGAAATTAGAAATTTTATCAGACTGTGTGCTATCCTGAAAGAACACTATGCATGCATTTCTTAAAATTCATTGATTTCTGTCTCTCAGCTTGCTAATTATGAAAAGAAGCAGAAAAGCATAAAAAAAGAGGATGGAGAACATAGTTGTTTCCTATTTCTCATTCCCCTCATTTTTTGCATCTAATATTATGCAAGGCTTAAAGGCTAACCAACTAACTGGCAGAATGAAGAAACAGTGGGAGAAAAGGGGAGGGAAAAGAAGAAAATGTTTTCTGGTGTCTTAGCTATAAGTGACCATATTGCTTCAAAATATAATTAAATTTTATAGTAGAAGAGAACATTTGAAGCTGGACTCCTTGAAACACTTTTCAGATGATTATTTTTGACGATACGTATGAACCTGCATAGGATAAAGCACACCAAGCAATTGCCTCATGCTGCCTGAGATCATTACTACCTATAAATGGATACAATTGGTACAGCAGAGTTCACTGATACACTGCTTCTGCTATGTTAATGGGGTGATAAACAAGAAAAATTACTCCCAGGACCAATATTTTTCACAAGTTATAGAAAACGAGGCAAATCTCAATCTAGACAAATAACCACTGTACTTTTCATTTTCAACTTCTGACTCTTCCAGTTCAGTTGACTATTAGGTCGTCTGTGATAAAGTGCTGTTGCCAGGCAACAAGCGTAGTCGGTGAGACTCATGAGCATGAGGAGATGCTGCTGAGCAGAAGCACTTACAGAAACCTGTATTTGTCTACAAATATTCAGTGCCTATCACTGTCTTCATGCTGAGAATCACAAATGATAGCAAAGACTATTAATAATATTAACAAAGGAACACTGGATTTTCATGAAAATTATTCTGAGAAGGGGTCCAAAGACTTCACAGACTCCAAAGAGTTCCGGGCCACTAAGAGGGCAATTAATAATCACTAGATTAGGGACAATAAGAGTTATATGAAATTAGAATAAATTTGGGAAGGTCAGAAAGTTTACCTACCTATGTAAGATGTCATGCACAAAATGAAATTTTGGGGTCCAAGCAATTTAAAAATACTGATGTGATGAGAATTTTCCATCAGTCTTCCTCAGGGAACGTATGCAAGGTCAACTCAGACTTAGAATTTTGGGTCATATCTGCTTGTGTCTGACCATTTTCTGATAATGTTTCCCCACCACCCTGCATTGCATTTCTTCCTGCTATTTCAGACATGGTTGTTATCATGTACCATCTTCGAATGTTTACCTATGTTATTGTATTATCAGATCAAACACTATTGTATTGTTATTTCTTATTTGCTATTTCTGCCACTTTTCACCTATGCTATTAATGATCTTTCTCTTTTAATATATTCATGTTAGGAGATTTTTAAAAAATCATTAACAAAGAATAAGTGTAATAACCTTATCTATTCAACTTATTGAAGTACATTTTGTTTTAGTTTTTGCTATCTGTTTTAACAAGTTCATTTTATATAATTTTAGCTATTAGGTTGGTGAAAAAGGAATTGAAGTTTTTGTCATACTTTTAATGGGAAAAACTGCAGTAATTCTAATCCTCAGTTCAAGGCACACTATTAGCATTGGTGTGTTTTATCTGAGGCTATAAATGTTTCCACTTCTTCCTCTCTTTCTTGCTCCCCATCCCCCATAGGAATAAGTTTAATGTGCTTAATATATAGCTTCAGTATGAATATATTATTTGTAGTATGTTAGTTTGTTTTGCAAAAATTCTATAGTCTCCTTTTCTTTTTCACTTTTTTCCTACTCAACATCATGTATTTGGGACCTGGTCGTAATGAAATATAACACACACACACACACACACACACACACACACACACACACGCACATGCGCATCAACTCTACTGCTTTTGATCGCTATATAGTGTACTGTGATGTATTTTCACCATATGAGGTTCTTCTGAAGAGCCCCAGAAGCTGCTCCACTGAACATCCATATCCACATCTCATGGACTGGTGGGAGAGAATCTCTGGGACATACTAAGAAGAGGGAGCACAGGGTCAAAGGGAATATGCTGCTATGCCATTCTTTAGAAAGGCTGCACTTACTGACATGTTTATTATTAATTTGTGAAGGTTTCTATTTTCTCACATTAAAATCTTGGTGTTATTATTTTTGTGTTGTATTTATTTATTTTTCCATAAGTTATTGGGGTACAGGTAGTATTTGGTTACATAAGTTCCTTAGTGGTGATTTGTGAGACTTTGGCACATCCATCACCTGAGCAGTATACAATGCACCATATTTGTAGTCTTTTATACCTCGTCTGCCTCCCACTCATCCTTGCAAGTCCCCAAAGCCTGTTGTATCATTCTTATGCCTTTGCATCCTCATAGTTTAGCTCCCATATATCAGTGAGAACATACAATGTTCGGTTTTCCACTCCCGAGTTACATCACTTAGAATAATAGTCTCCAGTCTCATCCAGGTCACTGCAAATGTTAATTCATTCCTTTTCATGTCTCCTTTTCAAATAATGACTTCTTTTCTTCAACCCAGTAGTGCGATTGCTGAACCAAATGCCAGTTCTACTTTTAGTTCTTTAAGGAATCTCCACAGTGTTTTCCATAGTGGCTGTACTAGTTTACATTCCCACCAGCAGTGTAGAAGTGTTCCCTGTTCACTGCATCCATGCCAATATCTACTGTTTTTTCATTTTTTTATTATGGACATTCTTGCAGGAATAAGGTAGTATCACATTGTGGTTTTGATTTGCATTTCCCTGATTATTAGTGATGTTGAGCATTTTTTCCATACTTTTTTTTTTTTGGCCATTTGTGTATCTTCTTTTGAGAATTATCTACTCACGACCTTAGCCCACTTTTTGATGGGATTGTTTTTTTCTCACTGATTTCTTTGAGCTCCATGTAGATCCTGGATATTAGTCCTTTGTCAGATGTATAGATTGTGAAGATTTTTCTCCCACTCTGTGGGTTGTCTGTTTACACTGTTGACTGCTCCTTCTGCCTTGCAAAAGCTCTTTAGTTTAACTAGGTCCCAGCTATTTACCTGTTTTTATTGCATTTGCTTTTGGGTTCTTGGTCATGAAATCCTTGCCTAAGCCAATGTCTAGAAGGATTTTTCCCACTGTTATCTTCTAGAACTTTTATAGTTTCAAGTCTTAGGTTTAAGTTTTTAATCTATCTTGAGTAAGCCCTTTTCTTTCACAGCTGAGAGGCAAATAGCCTCCAGCAAGCCCCTCTCACTCTCCACCTGGAAGCAGACTCTGGGCTGTTAGGGGGGACATGGTGGGAGTCAAACAGCCCTTCGGTTTGCATGGGAGCTGGGTGATGCCTGTGACTGCCTGCTTTCCACCACTTTCCTGGTAACCCGCAGAGGCAGACATAATCCTCCTAGGTACATAACTCCAGTGACCCAGGAATCTCACCCCCATCTACCACAGCAGCTGCAGCAAGACCCACCTAAGGAGAATCTGAGCTCAGACATGGCTAGCCCTGCCCCCACCTGATGATCCTTCCCTATCTACCCTGGTAATGGGAGACAAAGGGCATGTAATCTTGGGAGTTCTAGGGCACCACCTGCCACCACTGCCTCTCCACACTACTATAGCTGATACTTTCTGGAAAGTGCCTCCTCCTGGCAGGAGACCAACCAGCACAAAAATAGAGCATTAAACCACTAAAGCTAAAAACTCTCATGGAGTCCATTGCACCCTCTGCTACTTCTACCCAACAGGCTCTGGTATCCGTGGCTAAGAGTCCCATAGACAGTTCACATCACAGGACTCTGTGCAGACAACCCCCAGGACCAGCCCAGAGCTGGGCAGTCTCACTGGATGGCTAGACCCACAAAAAAGACAACAATCACTGCAGTTCAACTCACAGGAAGCCACATCCAAAAGAAAAGGGGGAGAGTACTACATCAAGAGAACACCCCGTGGGATACAATAATCTGAACAACAGCCTTCAGCACTAGACCTTCCCTCTAACAGATCCTACCCAAATAAGTAGGAACCAGAAAACCAACCCTGGTAATATGACAAAACAAGGCTTGTCAACACCCCCCAAAAATCACACTTCTTCACCAGCAATGGATCCAAACCAAGAAGAAATCCTTGATTTACCTGAAAAAGAATTCAGGAGGTTAGTTATTAAGCTAATCAGGGAGGGACCAGATAAAGGCAAAGCCCAATGCAAGGAAATCCCAAAAATGATACAATAAGTGAAGGAAGAAATATTTATGGAAATAGATAGCTTAAAGAAAAACAATGAAAAAATTCAGGAAATTTTGGACACACTTTTAGAAATGTGAAATGCTCTGGAAAGTCTCAGCAATATAATTGAATAAGTAGAAGAAAGAAATTCAGAGCTCGAAGACAAGGTCTTCAAATTAACCCAATCCAACAAAGACAAAGAAAAAAGAAAAAGAAAATATGAACAAAGCCTCCAAGGAGTTTGGGATTATGTTAAACGACCAAGCCTAAGATTAATTGATGTATCTGAGGAAGAAGAGATTTCTAAAAGCCTGGAAAACAGGTTTAGGGGAATAATTGAGGAAAACTTCCCTGGCCTTGCTAGAGACCTAGATATCCAAATACAAGAAGCACAGAGACCTGGGAAATTAATTGCAAAAAGATCTTCACCTAGGCACATTGTCATCAGGTTTCCAAAGTTAAGGTGAAGGAAAGAATCGTTAAGAGTGGTGAGCCAGAAACACCAGGTATGAAGGAAAACCTATCACATTAACAGCAGATTTCTCAGCAGAAACCCTACAAGCTAGAAAGGATTGAGGACCTATCTTCAGCCTCCTCAAACAAAACAATTATCAGCCAAGAATTTTGTATCCAGTGAAACTAAGCATCACGTCTGAAGGAAAGACACAGTCATTTTCAGACAAACAAATACTGGGAGAATTCACTATTACCAAATCACCACTACAAGAACTGCTAAAAGGAGCTCTAAATCTTGAAACAAATCCTGGAAACACATCAAAACAGAACTTCTTTAAAGCATAAATCACACACGACCTATAAAACAAAAATACAAATTAAAAAGCAAAAACAAAAAAAAAAAATCAAAGTACACAGGCAACAAAGAGCATGATGAAAGCAATAGTACCTCACATTTAATACTAACATTGAATGTAAATGGCCTAAATGCTCCACTTAAAAGATACAGAACTGCTGAATGGATAAGAACTCACCAACCAACTATCTGCTGCCTTCAGGAGACTCACCTAACACATAAAGACTCACACAAACTTAAAGTAAAGGGGTGGAAAAGAGCATTTCATGCAAATGGACACCAAAAGTGAGCAGGAGTAACTATTATCATATCAGACAAAACAAACTTTAAAGCAACAGCAGTTAAAAGAGACAAAGAGGGACAGTATATAATGGTAAAAGGCCTCGTCCAACAGGAAACTATCACAATCTTAAACATATGTGCACCTAACACTGGAGTTCCCAAATTTATGAAACAATTACTAATAGATCTAAGAAATTAGATAGACAGCAACACAATAATAGTGGGAAACTTCAAAACTTGGTATTATTGAACATTAAAAAATTTGTGTTTGTTTTATGGAGAAAAGTAGAACCCTATGTGTATTTCTCTGACATTATCTATGGTATTCTTCATTGAATAGAAATGACTAATTTTGATAGAGTCAAATTAGTGATTTTCTTTTTGTCTTTTGGTGTGTACTTCTGCATTTTATTGAAGAAATTTCTACCGCAAGATGACAAAGATCTTCTACATTTTTTTCTATTTATATTATAGTTTTACTTTCCCATTTAGATTTTTTAAATTGATTTGGAATTTACTCTTCTATGTTGTTTGAAATAGGGTTCAACTTCATTTTATATATATATATATATATGTATATGTATATGTTAATGAGCAATCCATATCTTACTGTCCAATGCACATGGAGGCCAATATCAGGCACCAACTTTTGGGAAAAGAAAAGGCTTTGCTACAAACTGACTGGCAAGGAGACAGGAGGAAATGCTCAAACCTATCTCCCTAAGCTGGGGATTGGGTCAGGTTTTATATGATAGGGTAATGAGGTGTTATCAGACTGGATCTTGCAATGAAGTAATGCTGGGAGGCATGACCTTACTGGATCCTGCCAAGGGGTAAGATTAGGGCTCAATCTAATTGAATCCTGGATCCTGCCATGCAGTGTCCATTTCTTAATTCAGTCCTCATTCCTCAGTCTGAATACTTAAGTTGCACCTTTGATTGCAGGTTTGGTTTATCTGGGTATGCTCAGGGTAGGTGATCCTCAACCTAAGGGTCTATGTAAAAAACTCACAACTTTGTTACATAAAAGTTGAGCCAGGTATTTTATTCTCTTTGAAGCTATTGTGAATGGGAGTTCATTCATGATTTGGCTCTCTGTTTGTCTGTTACTGGTGTATAAGAATGCTTGTGATTTTTGCACATTGATTTTGTATCCTGAGACTTTGCTGAAGTTGCTTATCAGCTTAAGGAGATTTTGGGCTGAGACGATGGGATTTTCTAAATATACAATCATGTCATCTGCAAACAGGGACAATTTGACTTCTTCTTTTCCTAACTGAATACCCTTTATTTCTTTCTCTTCCTGATTACCCTAGCTAGAACTTCCAACACTACGTTGAATTGGAGTGGTGAGAGAGGCTCTCTTAGTACTGTTTTTCACACACACAAAAAAAGATATTTTTAATTTTAATAAAATCTAGCTTGTCAATTCTAGATTTTGGTATTATATCTAAAAAGTTATCACCAAATCCAAGGTCATCTAGATTTTCTTCTATTTCATCTTCTAGGAGTTGTATAGTTTTCTAATTTAAATTTACATCTGGATTCATTTTGAATTAATAGATTATAAAATCTGAGTATAGATTTATTTTATTTTTACATGTGGATATCTTATCACCTTTGTTGCAAAGGCTAGTTTTCCTTCTTTGCATTGCCTTTGCTCCTTTTTCAAAAATTACTTGACTATATGTCAGTTCCTGGACTCTTGCCTCTGTTTCACTGATCTATTTGTCTATGTTTTCACCAATACTACAGTGTCTTTATTACTGCAGCTTCATAGTAAGTCTTGAAGTCAGGTAGTTTTATTCCTCCAAACTAATTGATATTGTTTATTCCTTACATATCCTCATGGGTATTCTGGCTATTCTGTGTGTCTCTTCATACAAACTTCAGAGTAAGTTTTTGAGTATCCACAAAATAACTTGCTAGGATTTTGATAGTGACTTCCTGAATCTATAGATCAAGTTAGGAAAAAATGACATATTGACAATATTGAGTTTACCTACTCATGAACATGGAATGTCTCTCCATTTATTTAATTATTCTTTGATTTATTTCATCAGAGTTTTTTAGTTTTTCCCATGTAGATCTTATACATATCTTGTTAGATTCATAGCTAAGTATTTTTTGAGGCATACTAGTGTAAATGGCATTGTGTTTTTAATGTCAAATTCCACTTATAGTGGTGTATAGGAAAACAATCAACTTTTTAATATTAACCTTGCATTCTGTAACTTTGCTATAATCACTTATTAGTTCTTTAAGTTTTGTTGACAGTTCTTTTGGATTTTCTACATTGAGGATTATGACATCTGTGAAAAAAAGACAGTTTAATTTTCTTCTTCCCAGTCAGAATATCTTTTATTTCCCATTCTTGCTTACATGCATTATTGAAGACCTCCAGTAATACGTTGAAAGGGGTGGTGAGGGATGGAACATTTTTAACTTGCTCTTGATCTTAGTGAAAAGAATTCTAGTTTCTGACTATGAAGCATGATGCTAGCTGTATACTTCTTGTAAATATTCTTTATCAAATTGAATAAATTTCCCTCTCTTCTTATTTTACAGGGAGTTTGTTATTTTTTAATGAATGACTGTTGGATTTTATCCAATGTTTTCTCTGCATATTTTGATATGATCATTTAAATTGTTTAGCATATTAACATGATAGATTACAATAATTAATTTTAAATGATGAATGAGCTTTACATACCTGAATAAATCCCACTTAGTCATGGTGTATAATTCTTATTATATATTGTTGTGATTTGATTTGCTAATACTTTGTGGAGAATTTTTGCATCTATGTTCATAAGATATATTGTAGTTTTCTTGAAACATCTCTTGTCAATTTTTGGTATTAAGGTAATATTGGCCTTATAGGATGAGTTACAAGTATTCCCTCTGTTTCTGTCTTCTGAAAGAGATTTTAGAAAATGGTACAATTTTTTTCTTTAAATATTTGGTAGAATTCACCGGTGAACCCATCTGGGCCTGGTATTTTCTATTTTGGAAGGTTATTAATTATTGTCTAAGTTTATTTAATAGATATGTTTACAAACATGTTGTCTTTCTTCTCATTTGAGTTTTTAAAAAATGTGTCTTTCAAGGAATTATTTCATTTCATGTAGGCTTTTACATTTGTGGGCATAGGGTTGTTCATAATTTTCATTTATTACCTTTTCAATATGCATGGGATCCTTAATGACAGCCTCTCCTTATATCTGATATATGTATTTTGTGTTCTGTTTCTTTGCCTAATTAGTGCTTTATCAATTTTGTTGATCTTTTCAAAGAACTAGATTTTGGTTTCATTGATTTTTGTCTATTTCATATTTTTAATTTTATTTATTTTTGCTCTAATTTATTTTCCTGCTTACTTTGAACTTAATTTGCTCTTCTTTTTCTAGTTTCCTAAAGTGGAAGCTTAGATAGTTTATTTTAGATCATTTTAATTTCTCTAATATATACATTCAATGCTGTAAATTTCCCTCTAAGCAGTGCTTTCACTGCATCCCAAAATTTTTGATGAGTTGTTATCATTTTTGTTTAAAAATAGTTTTTAATTTCTCTTGAGATTTTCTCTTTGATTCATGTATTATTTAAAAGTGTGTTGTTTAGTCTCCCAGTATTTTCAGATTTTCTAGCTATTTTTCTGTCACTTCTGATATCTAGTTTAATTATATTGTGGTCTGAGAGAATTGTACGATTTTTTTTAACTTGTAAGGGTGTGTTTCATGGCCCAGTATGTGGTCTACCCTAGTGAATGTTCCATGTGAACTCGAGAAGAATGTGTACTCTGTTGTTCTTGGATAGTCTATAAATGTCAATTATACTCAGTTGATTCATTGTGTTGTTGAGTTTAATGTCCTTGGTGATATTCTGCCTGTTAGATCTGTCCATTTCTGATAGATTGGCATTGAAGTCTCTGTAAAAGTGGCTAGTTCAGTTTTTCCCTCAGACATTTTTGATGTTTTATTTTTAGTCACATACATGTTAAAGATTATTATGTCTTCTTGGATAATTGGCTTCTTTAGCATCATTTAATACCCCTCTTTTTCTAACTTTCTTTACTCTGAAGTCCGCTCTATCTAAAATTAATGTAGCTATACTCCCTTTCCTTTGCTTAGTGTTAACATAGTATACCTTTCTGCATCTATTTCGGTGTGTGTTTTTACATTTAAAGTTGATGTCTTATAAAGACAACCCACTTTAAAATTTGGCATTATTGATCCTGTCTGAAAATCTCTGTCTTTTAATTGGTATGTCCAGGACATTGTCATTGAAAATGATTACTGATACAACTGGATTAATATCTACCATACTTGTTACTGTTTTCTACTTGTTAACCTTGTTCTTTGTTTGTGTTTTCATCTTCCACCTTTTTTCTGCCCTTCATGGTTTTAAATAAGCATTTCATATAACTCAATTTTCTCTCAATTCTTAGTATATCAATTATATGTTTAAAATGCTTTTAAGTTAAAAACACATAGGTTGCCCTATGTTTTGCAATACAGATTTACAAGTAATCAAACTTCACTTTTGAATAACACTATACTGCTTCATGAGTAGTGGGAGTAACTTATAACAACAAAATCATGCTATTTCTTCCCTCTCATTCCTTGTATTATGTGGTCATTCATTTCACCTATACTAAGCATACACATATGCATAAGCATACATAATTGAGTTAATTGTTGCTATATTATTGTGAATAAACATATTTATTAAATGAATTGTGACTATGGAAAAAATTAATGTTTTAAAATCTATATCTATTCCTTCTACAATGTCCTTTCTTTCTTTATGTAGATATGAGTTTCTGACTGGTATAATTTTTCTTCTCTTTAAATAACTTTTTTAAACGTTTCTTGTAAGGAAGCTCTACTGGCAACACATTTTCTCAATTTTTGTTTGTCTGAGAAAGAAGTCTTAATTTTTCCTTTACTTTTGAAAGAGAATTTCATTTGTTACAGAATTCTGAGCTGATGTTTTCTTCCTATCAACATTTTAAATATTACACTTTACTCTTTTGTGCTGCATGATTTGGGGGAAGCCAAATGTAATTCTTTTCTCTGCTCCTCTATAGGTAAGATTCTTTGTTCTCTCTGGTTTCTATCAGGACTTTTTAGTTGATTTTCTACAGTTTGAATACGATGTTCTTAGATGTTGGGGTTTTAGCTTATTTTGCTTGCTTTGAGAATTTTTGGCATTTATCCTACTATTAGTGTTTTTTTGAGCTTCTTGGAACTATAGTTTGGAACACTAATTTTGGGAAAATTTTCAGTGATTATTGTTTCAAATATATTTTCTGTTCCTTTCTCTCTTCTTTTTCCTTCCAATATTCCAATTAACGTATGCCATACCTTTCATAGTTGTTCTGCAGTTCCTGGACATTCTGTTCTATTTTTTTCAGTCTTTTTATTTTTTGCTTTTTAGTTTTAGAGTTTTCTATTGAGATATCTTAAAGCTTAGAGATTCCTCAGTTGTGTTAGTCTAATAAGCCCATCAAAGCATTCTTCATTTCTGTTACAGTGTTTTTGATTCTAGAATTTTTTTTTTTAGTCTCTGATAAAACAGATTTTATTTTTATTTATTTATTTATTTATTATTATTATTATACTTTAAGTTCTAGGGTACATGTGCATAACGTGCAGGTTTGTTACATATGTATACTTGTGCCATGTTGCTGTGCTGCACCCATCAACTCGTCAGCACCCATCAACTCGTCATTTACATCAGGTATAACTCCCAATGCAATCCCTCCCCCTTCCCCCCCTCCCCATGATAGGCCCCGGTGTGTGATATTCCCCTTCCCGAGTCCAAGTGATCTCATTGTTCAGTTCCCACCTATGAGTGAGAACATGTGGTGTTTGGTTTTCTGTTCTTGTGATAGTTTGCTGAGAATGATGGTTTCCAGCTGCATCCATGTCCCTACAAAGGACACAAACTCATCCTTTTTTATGGCTGCATAGTATTCCATGGTGTATATGTGCCACATTTTCTTAATCCAGTCTGTCACTGATGGACATTTGGGTTGATTCCAAGTCTTTGCTATTGTGAATAGTGCCGCAATAAACATATGTGTGCATGTGTCTTTATAGCAGCATGATTTATAATCCTTTGGGTATATACCCAGTAATGGGATGGCTGGGTCATATTAGAATGGCGATCATTAAAAAGTCAGGAAACAACAGGTGCTGGAGAGGATGTGGAGAAATAGGAACACTTTTACACTGTTGGTGGGATTGTAAACTAGTTCAACCATTATGGAAAACAGTATGGCGATTCCTCAAGGATCTAGAACTAGATGTACCAGATGATTCTAGAATTTCTTTTTGTCTTCCTTAAAATGTCCATTTCTTTGCTTACGTTACCCATCTGTTCTTGGATGCCATCCACTTTATCTATTAAAAGTCCTTAAGATATTAATCATAATTGTTTTAAATTTCCAGTCTGATTATTTCAACATCCCTGCCATATCTGATTCTGCTTTTGATGCTTGCTCCACCTCTTCAAACTGTGGTTTTTTGCCTTTTTGTATGCCTGGTAATTTTTTCTTGATAGGTGGACACGATATAGCAGGAGAAAGGAACTGGTATAAATTAACCTTTAGTAATACAGTGGCAAGGGAAACAAGGGGAAACACCATCCCTGTTTCCCACAACTTGTCACTGAATTACTAAAGTCCTACAACTAGGTCTCAGTCATAGTGAGTCTGAACTTCTGGACTGTGAACTTCACAAGTGCTTCTCAGTCCACCCTCCCACCTCAAGTAGGACAGAATAGCTAGAGTAGCTGGAATGGGGTATTTCCCTTCTCTCCTGTGGAAGCCTAGGAGGGGCTGGAATTGAGTATTTCCCTTCCTCCTAGTGGAAGATTAAAACTGGCTAGAGTTGAGTATTTCCTTTCCTCCTGTTATTTAGGCTGTGATAAAACCAAAGCAGGTTAGGATCTGGTTAAATCACTTCTTTTGAGGGCAGACCTCATTAAGAAGAACAGAATGCTCTGACTAATGTTAAGATTATTCATTTTCCCCTCTCCCTGCCAGGAGCAGAAGGGAATTTGTCTTTGCTATTCACTGTGAGAAACTGGTTGAGTTCCAGGAAGTAAGACTCACCAAAGTACCTGCCCCACCTCCCATAACGAGTCTCTCTGAAGTTTTTATCTCTCAGACTTGTCCACACAGAGACTCCAGCAATTTGTTAATTGTGGTTCAGATTTTTCCACCCTGGCTCTGGTTGCTGTGGACATATGTAATCAGATAAATTGTGGTTCTCTGTATTTGCCTGTCTGACTCCAATTTTGTGGGCAGTGGTTTGCCCTGTGACCTTACTTCTCTTAGGGATCTAAGATGAGTTGTCGAGCTGTAGTTTGTTCAGCTTTTTGACTTCTTGTTAGGACAGAATGGCAACCTCCAAGCTCCTTATATGCCAGGCCAGAAACAGAAAGTCCCTAAATTCTTTTGATGCCCTATTTCCTCTCTCTGTTGATGCTGCCACTAATCTTGCCTTGACTAGTAAAAAGTATACTCATGCATCGTTTAATGATGGAGTTACATTATGAGAAACACGTTGTTAGGTGATTTCATCATTGTGCAAATATCATGGAGTATACTCATACAAACCTAGACGGTATAGCCTACTACACACTTAAGCTGTATAGGGTAGCTTATTGCTCCTAGAGTATAAACCAGTATGGTATACTACTGTACTAAATAATGTAGGCAGCTGTAAAACAATGATAAATATTTGTATATCTAAAAATAGCTAATTATAGAAAAGATACAGCAGAAATACGGTTTTATAATCCTATGTAACCACCATCCTTTATGTGGTCTGTTTTGACCGAAACGTTATGTGGTGCATGACAGTATATGCAATAGTTTGATAGATCTGAAGACTGTTTTACATGATATATTTTCCAATATAAAAGTAGGGTTTTATAGATAATAATAGTAATACAGCCTTTTATTTGTATGATGCTTCATACGTTTATACAATAAGACGTATTCCTTCCTTGATTTTCATGACAAAAAACTCTGACTTGAAATGAATTATCTAAAATTACAAATTAGAAATCTGAGTATTAGTGTGGTTCTTTTATTTTTTCTAGATCACACAGTTGAGTGAAAGGTGGAGTCAGAAATGAACATGGTCTCTCTACTCCTGCAATAAGCTGAACTATATGGCCCACATCATGTTTTAATATTATTTACTTGTATTGGCAGAAAAGCCCTGTCTGCTCTGGCATATTACATTGCAATCATCTATAAGCCACAGATGAATGTATGTGAATCTACTATAGGTTGTTATAGCACCAGCAATTTTGGGTAAGAAAGGTAACCATGAATAATGTTTTAATGTTTGATTCATGAAAGAATATACTATGGCTGTCAGGCAAACTGGATTGTGGTAACAAAAGCATTAATAATCCTCTATTGACAATATTGTTCTAATATTACCAAGAATTCATTCTCCTTCCTAAATCCTTTTATTCCACGGTTCAGCTTATATCATTATAAATTCTCTGGATTTGAAACAGTTATGCCAGATCTGCTAGACATTTATAAAAGCTTTCCCTTCCAGACAAAAGTCTGAAGCACATGTTATGACACAAATGCAAGAAGTACTATGGTATTTGTGAGGTTCAGAATATTAGGAACATATGATCACTGATGACAAACAGACTAAGAAACACTAAAAATGTGCATAACATGTCTGGTTTTTGAACGTTATAATGAGGGAAAACTGAAAAGTCTTCATTTGTTGCCACTATTACAAAGAATCTTCTCACAAAGATGAAAATAACAAAGGAATTTAAGTACACATATAAATACTTCAAATACTTATGGACAAAACAATTATAAAACAGTTAAAACCTTTCTTTTTTTTTTGCTATTCTTGAACTATATATTTTTTCAATAAATACTTAAGATTATCTTTACTTTTTTGCGACAGGGAAAAGCTTATGCTACTCAAAAAGTGTTATAGATACAGATGAAAAAAAAGTTTAGAAGAGTAGGTAGAGTTTGTCATCAGTTCTTTTTATTAAATGATAGTCTATACAGGGAACTAGTGATACAGATGAATAACAATGAGAGATGACATGCAGAACTTAGTGAGATAATCTAGCAATAGTTTTTATTTTGTTCAAATGAACTGCATTAAACATCACTGGTATCTTGTGAAGATCAGTAGATTTTCAGGTTTCTGCAAATCACTAGAGCTTGAAACAATCGCTGTCTCCAAATGACTATCTTCTCTCTATTCATCTCCAGGTGACAAGTCTTAGCTCTTGCACCTCTGTAATTTTCACTTTCTCCATTACTACTGTCATTGCCTCAATAACTCTTTCCCCAGAGTGATTTTATGCCATACTAAAATAACAAATAATGTAGCCTCCTAACAAATCTTCTCACAAGATCTGCAAACTATTTTATACAACACACTCATATTAATTCTTATGTAGAACAATTCCAATGAAGATTTTGTGGTCTCTAATAAAAAAAAAAAATGGCAGCCCAATAAATGGCCTGAGGATGAATTTTGTATAGTTGGTATTTTTACCATGCCACTCTACCTGCTTTTTATGCTGTGCCTCAGTTATGTATGCATGGATTTTAATTGCCTGAGTAGTCTCCAAGCAACACAAGGTGAGGATATATTTCTAACTAGCCTTTCTAGTCACCACATTTGTTGAACACTGAGTGCTTTATTTTTGTCCTAATTCAGGTTAATTCATATGTATTCCAGCCACGGTTTATTTGCTTCAAATTTTTATTATATTTTAATATTTGACATCAGGGGATAACTTGAGGTATAATGATGGAAAAATAAAAAATTTCCCTTCTTTTCACATTGTGACATGGCACAAATTTCAGATACCAGGATTTAGTTAAGTAACTTCAATCTACCAACAACACTGTTCAAATTTCAGTTACCACCATGTATTACCTGCATATAGTTTTGTAAGGTACAAACTTCACTGCTTGCTCTCAGTCCACAAATCGCTATGTAAATAGCAGAAACACATCATGATCAGGGCCCAATCATGTCACTCTTTTCAACATCTGTCAGTGATTGGTCACTGCACATATATCACTCAGCTCACCCACAGGTAGCAAAGGGTATAGCTGTGTTACCTCTTTGCCTCCCAGTGATAAACCCATGTGACGTTTTACAAAAATGGATAATCAGAAGGAATTGACTAACAAAGAACAAAGTGCAGCAAACAAATGAGAAGTGATGAGGCTGGAACTCTATAGAGTTACAATAGAGTTACCAAAAAAATGCTGAATGTGGAAATGTTTACATGGCTACTGTTGGATAGACTAGATCTGCAGCCAGGAGAACTTAGTGAAGGTGAACTCACTGATATATATGAAGAACTTGGTTGTGACAAAAACAATGACGTCTGGTCGTTTGCGGTGGCTCATGACTGTAATCCCAGCATTCTGGGAGGCTGAGGTGAGTGGATCACGAGGTCAGGAGATGGAGGCCATCCTGGCTAACATGGTGAAACCCCATCACTACTAAAAATACAAAAAATTAGCCGGGCGTGGTGCGCGGTGGCGGGCGCCTGTAGTCCCAGCTACACGGGAGGCTGAGGCAGGAGAATGGCGTGAACTCGGGAGGCGGAGCTTGCTCTGAGCAAAGATGGCGCCACTGCACTCCAGCCTGAACTATGAAGACTCGTCTTAAAAAAAAAAAAAAAAAAAAAGAATGACGTACTAGAGGAGGTGAGGCCAACAAAACTCTTCACATTAAAGGAATTCTGAGATTTCACAATACTGAAAGCACTTACAAAAAATGTCAAGCATATATCCAAAGTTAGAAGTAATTATCTAGAAAGATGGCAGCTCTCTATCCTGTTTTACAAAAATAAAGCAATGTTCAAACAACCGTTTGATAAGTTTTTCAGAAAGAAATGAAACATTTTATCTTGATGTTTCTAATGGTTTAAATCACAACGTATCAGGTAAATACCAGGTTTACAGGGTTTTTCATGTTTTATATATTTAAAACTGACAGAGTTTTTAATGTTTTGACAAAAAGTTTTTATAGATCACAGAATAATTGTATTTTTCCCATTGATTACAAAGATCATTTTGCAGTTTCAGTTTGTATGATTATTTTCACAGTTCCACACTACTATGCAAAGTGAGAACTGCCTACATGTATGCATATACATATATCCACACACATATACACACACATATATATGTAAATGTGTATGTGTGTGGTGGTGATATATGTGTGTATTTGGTGATACTACTCTTGGGAAATAAAAATAAGAAATCTTTTTAAACTGAAATTTAGATATATAGTTTTAGCAGTCATTCTTAAAATGGCTAAGCCCACAGGAATTTTTACACCCAAATTATGAATTACTAAAAAAAAGAAAAGTCATAAAAACCATTATTTTTTAGCACAAAGATTATATTACACAAACTTAATTGGAGCTACCCAGAGATTATCTTTTTAGTCAAAAGATAAAGAGGTTAAAAGTTTGTTTTTCAAGAGACTTTTAAAGTGATTAGGTAGCCAAGTACTGAGCTTATACGGTCTAGTGTAGTTCAAACTCCCTGGCAAGTACACACAGCATAGCAGTACAGCAGAGAATACTCTCTGGTGTCTCCTGCCAAAAAGAATATTAACTGGTTTCTACAGACAACATAATTCGGCTACTCATTGGAAGGCCTTAAACGCAATTATTAGCTTCCTAGAAATAGGCTCCTTTGTACATTTTACCTGCTGTAATTATTTGGCCCTTTTGTCCTTGTTTCTTATAGATATAAACAAACCAAATTCCATAATAGAGTGTGTTTTGCAATCCACTGTGCAAATAAACATTCAGTTTTCCTTAATATTGAGTCTTCACAGAACAGTAAGTTGCCAACCTTTATTTCAAGGTTAAGGCTTCCAACAGTTATTCACCTATGCGTGTATATGCCATTTCAACAAACCAAACCAAAACAAACAAAAAACCTTTTATGTTACTAGACATTTTGCCCATATATACAGTGAATGTTCTTTAATAAATAGATTGGGGAATGGAATTTTCAAATTATTTAAATATTCTTAGTGACACAGTTACTATACATGTACCTTCAAAGATTAACAAATTTCACAGAAATAGGAACCAATAACATTGCTTTCAGTATAATTCTTAATGAAGTCAAAGATATTTTAAGTTATTCTTCATGAAGAATGGTTATTGTACACCTAAGGAAACACAATACTAGTTAATGAGGATACCTGGCTGGAAGGAAAAGATTGTCAAATTTCAGTACATACTGTTTATAAATAATGTTATTTAATTTTCAGCAGCTGCTATTTGAGAAGATTTATGTGGTTTAGGAGATTTTGTCCAACAGCTATTAGAAGAGGCAAAAATTGCCCAACTGCGTTAGGCTTACACTGAGGCCATTTGGGGTTTTAGTGTGCTCTGAGGAGTTTTAAATTGTTCTCCCTAATATCAACCTTTAAAAATTACATATGTACCGCCCAATTCCATCACTTACCTACTCATGCATAATCTATCATGCCTATCAATTATTGTATCAATGTCTGAGTTCAAGAAGACCTATAAGTAGCTCCTAACTTCGTAAACTGCATTTCAATCATTTCTAAGCAATCTGTCGCTTAAGGATGTAAGGGATAGGCCCTTGTTTTTATATTCCAAAACTTGCTAAAAGAACCATCTGTTCTTTCCAAACTCTTACAAGCACCAGTAAAATTATATTTGATACTTAACTTAAAAATAGGTGATTTATTAAACTTAGGATTTGGCTTTTGGAATTTATCTCCATGTACTTTAAATGAATAACTCCACCAGACCTAGGAAATGTGAATTTGTTGTGAAGTAGTCAAGAAGTTGACATAAAAAAACTGGAGCCAGTAATCCTGCGTCCATTTCTTAAAAGCTGGGTGATGTTTGTAAAGTTACATAAAGTCTATGATTCTTAGTTTCTTTATCTGTAAAATGGGCATAATAATTTATACTTTATTGTGCTGTCAAGAGGATTAAATTAGATGACACATATTTATGCTTACAGACATAATAAACACTAAAATATTATCAAATAAACACTAAAATATTATAATAGAGCAACCATGTAATTATGATCAAATTCTGTCCAGAAGTTTGCTTAGGACAGATGCTAAACTATACAGGATATAGGGCTGAAAATAAAATTGTCCCAAGAAAACCATGATGTATGATGACCCGAGTCATTATTATATTGTTGTTTTAATTACTTTTACCTATCAACTGCAACTAATCTTTCTATCGACTCACCCCATCTTACATCTTTCTCGTGTGTGTGTGTGTGTGTGTGTGTATGTGTATCACAACCTATCTAAGATGATAGCATTAGCAACTGAAGTGCAGTAGCTAAAATGTATCCAAAGACTCCATGGATCCCTGAGAATGCAAGTGATTGCTGGAGGGGGTCAGTTCAAGCAGTACTATAGACATGATGATGGCTGTAACTCAATTCATAGTGACCAGCGCAAATGTGGGTGACCCACTTTCTAGACCTGAGCTCTTTATTAGAAACCCTCTTATCTTTTTCAAAGCCTTCATTACCACTTGTTTTATTTACACAAATTTAGGGTTATGGAAGTTCAGTTATAACTCACATCATTATGTCAATTCCAACTAATAATTACGTGCTTTCAGCCAAACTCAATGGTTCTTGTGAAAGCAATTCCTCAAGTGAAATAATTGTTATCCATGAAGCTTATTTTATTCTTCAGATTAAACATTTTCTCATATTTTACAGCTACAAATTCTAAAATACGATGGCATTTTTCTTCCTGGAGCTAGAAAGATGTAGTAAGATATCAAGCATGTTTATGCAACAATGGTGCTGGCAGCTGGGTTATGTCAAAATTCCTTCATTTATTACTTCAGATTTACCAACAATTATGGACATTTTTTAAAACTAACTTGCAGAGTTTGAACATATTTTACTTCTGCAACCAGAGCACACTCCAAACAGACGGATTGAGACAATAAGACTATTCACTTGTGAATGATAGTTGGGGCAATTTGGGGACAGTATGGGAAGTATTAGGGCTGCTGGAAATTTCCTCCTTATATATTAAGCTTTGGAGTTGAAGAGCACGAAAATCTTTTTTTATTTTTCTGACTAGTGATGGTAATCTTTTTCACTACTCTGGTAGGTTAGTGTCAGGCTAGGACAAAGAAACCTAGTCATCAGCTAGTATTCACTTAACCTCTCTGGAGTTCAGTGTCCTCTCCAAAATAAAATAAAGTTGTAGTAAATGCTCTTCAAGGTCTGTACTGTATCTGTGATTCTGTGCTTCTAGGGACTTCTTGCCAGTTTTGAAGAAACTAGTCATACTTCTGAACTAATAAATTTTGCAGTTGTATACTGCTATGTGAGCTGTCATGAGAGAAAATTGAAGGAAGGGACATAAGGTTACTTAGAGTCAAAACCAAAAACCTCTGTAATCATACAGCATCCCTTTCATGTTGTACATGTTCTTAGAAACGTTTGTGATAGGAATTCTGGGCATCTTTACTTAAGATCAAGGTCAACAGTGTCCACAATGTAACATTTGTCCTGAATTACTCTTAGCACTAATCAGTCTGCTGCATACGTTCAGGTGTGCATGGAAAGTCTTCAAATCTCAGATCCTTAGTTTTCCTTAGAGACACTCCATACCTATGTCTGTTTCTCAGATTTATCCATTACACAGTTATGTGAAGAAATGGACTTGTCACACAGACAATCTCATTCACTGCATTAAGTCTAGTCTAGCTTTAATGGAAGAGTTGATGAAGTTGGTTTCAACCAGGATGCAACAAGTGGTCTTATTTGGGTGCTATATTGGAAGACTAGGCAGAAGACAGGCTTCTCTTTCCTTTGCAGATTTTAATGTATCTTTTTCTTTAAGCTTCTGATCTCCGAGACTGAGCCTTAATTTTATTGTTGCATGTCTTTCTTTTCTTTCTCATGTAAGTGCCATCATCCTGATCTTTCTTTCAGGATCACTAGTAATATGGCATTTATCTGGGGCATATTTTTGAATTATATTTTAATGGCATAATAACATAATTTCCTATCACTATAGATAAGCTTTTGCCAAATGTTACCTTCAAATTACTGAATAATTTATACATGCAATAATATCAATTAGGAGAGTCATAATCTCATCCCCAGACACATATCAAAGGTGAAGAAAAACAGGACCAAGTCGTACTAACATCCAGAAAAGATAATCTAGAAGTTACTTAGTGTCTGCTAAGACTGCAGAGCTTCATCACACGTCCAACTAGGAACACTTCAAACTGAAAGAAATTTTAATATGATTGTAGTTATAGAACAAACATTCTATAACTCCAAGAATAATATGCTTTTTTGTTGAGCTGACACATCCTGGCCTGCTTTTCTGCATGAGAAAGCTCTAGTTTCAGTACATTAAATTTACGATGCCACTGGGCCCGCCAAATGAATTTAGGAAACAGACACATGATGTCCTAAGCTGAAATCTCATCTTAAAAACCAACCCCATTTTGTGTAAAACTCAGCTATGTCCTTTGGTTTAAAACAACAACAGCAGCAATAACTACTCAGCATTGACCCCTTTTCCAGATCAGGGAACTGAGATCCATTTCATAATTGGCTGAGAATATGTCATTTTATCCATTGCGACTTGGGCTTCAGATTTTATAACCAATTAGAGGTTTCATTAAGCCTGAAATGTCCCATGAATTTGATTCCATGTACATTTCTTACTCTTTTGCCAACTACAGCAACCTTTAAATATTTCCCTACCATAAAACTGTGCCTTGTATAATAACTCCCAAAGAAATCCAAATTTAAATTTTTTCAGTTAGATTTTTCACCCCCCCTTTAAAATAAATAATATTCTTACCTTACTAAAAATAATGAATTTAATTTGAATCACACATACCAATATGAGACTCCAAGACGGGAAAATATTTCCTGATGTTTCTCCAGCAAATGCTGCCAGACTTCCTGGGCTCCCTTGTCATGCACTGTGGAATGCATCTTGTTTCTCACTGTGCAGCCTCAGAAGCCCTAGGGTATATAATTTTTATGTACTGGAAAACTTTAAAACCCAGAAAGTGTTGCTAAAGTAGAAGGCACTAGGCCTGGAGGAAAGAATGGTAATTTGGGGGAAAAAAGGAAATAAGCTGTCTTCCTTTTAGGGAGTATCTGGAGGGATTAGGAAAGAAATACCAATACCATAGAAAAAGGTATATGCATCAATGCGTGACATGGCAGATTAAGGAGAACTCTCTGGATATTTCTTTCAGGTATTTTCTCAAAAGTCTGAATTGTGGATTGGAAGTCTTTTCTGGAAAACAAAAACAAAAATAAAAACTTAACTCTTAAGCTTTGAAAACAACTAATTTTACCATTCTTTGTTGCTAGGTAAGGGCTTGGTACCATACTTGACACAATATAAGTGCTCTTAAAAACACTTGTGGAATATATGAATGAATATAGTCAGTAGAAAAAATGTAGTTAGAAACAATCAAAATAAGTACTGTCAAGATTTCTTTCATTCACTTGTTTAAGATGGTATCAGCTTTTTCCATTCATCATAAAGTTCACATCAACATTTCACCTAATGATCTACCCATTCAATAATGACCATTATCTGAAACATTATTGAAACACTTTTTGGGGGGATTTGAAAATAATGTTTTATTTCCATAATTTCTTTTGTATTTATTATGGTATTTTTTTCTATTGTTGTATTATTTTTCCAATTTCTTCAACAGTATCACTATGACTTAGCAATATGTCTTCAGGTCTGGTAGAGGCACCTTCTCCTTTGCTCTCTTTATAGAAATGAGTGTACCAATTTAAGAATGTTATTCTTCTACACACACTTAAGAATTAGTTTGACAAGTTCCTCCAGAGGTCTGGATGGATATTTCTTTGTTACTACATTTAATGCACAGATTAATTTGTAGGGAAATTTATAATGTTACATCACAATGCTAAGCTGTCTCATCCATTAACTTATCACTTGATTTTCTTCAGGTCTTCAATTAACTTCTAACAGAATTTTAAATTTTGGCCCTAAAGGCTATGTGCATTCTCAGTGAGACTAATTTTTAGATAATTTATAGATTTGTGTTATTATGTAAATGGTATTGAATTTTCTACTATGTTTTATTTATTGATTAAAGATTGTGTAAAGTAGTAATTCTCAGTCTACCTCAAAATAAGTAATTTGGGAAGCTTTTAAAAGATAAGGATGCTTCGATCCTCTTCCTGATCAATTCAATCAGAATTGAGTCTACATTAGTAAGTGGTTATTACATGTCTTTGATGTATTATACCTTTTAATTATTTGTATTATTCCTATGGTCCCTTACTTTAACATCTACTTTATTTAACATTAAGATTGTTACATTAACTTTTTAAATTGCTGTTTCTGATACATATTTTTATTCTCTGAGTTTTATACTTTCTGTTTCCTGATGTTTTAAACATTTTTCTTGCAAATGGTGTACTGTGACTTTTTTTTTTTTTTTTTTTTTTTTTTGAGACGGAGTCTTGCTCTGTAGCCCAGGCTGGAGTGCAGTGGCCGGATCTCAGCTCACTGCAAGCTCCGCCTCCCGGGTTCACGCCATTCTCCGGCCTCAGCCTCCCGAGTAGCTGGGACTACAGGTGCCCGCCACCTCGACCGGCTAGGTTTTTGTATTTCTTAGTAGAGACGGGGTTTCACCGTGTTATCCAGGATGGTCTCGATCTCCTGACCTCGTGATCCACCCGTCTCGGCCTCCCAAAGTGCTGGGATTACAGGCTTGAGCCACCGCGCCCGGCCTGTACTGTGACTTTTTAAACAAATCTGAAACTCCTATCTTTTGATTCTTTTATTTATATTAAGTTTATTCTTACCTGTTTGTTAACTTATTTTTATGTTGGGCATCTTATTTTGTATTTTCTCTTTTGTGTGTGCGTGTGCGTGCGTGTGTGTGTGTGTATATCTGTGTAACTATGAGCACCCTGAGTCCCATGGCCAGATAGCAAATCCCAGCTGAAGTTTATGAAGTTTGTGACATCTTTCTGAGGCCACCCTGATGGTAGCTCTTGAATTGGTCCTTGTCAGAACAATTCTACGCAATTCTAGAAAGCATTCTAGAATTCTAGAATGAGCAGAATGCTCTTCAACTTAGTGCACTACTAATTTGGAAATAGTTTGCTATTTCCTTTCTATCTGGGATCTTATTCCCTTTTTTATCTTTCTCAGATAGCTTTTCTGTTTTCCTATAAATGCCTTAGGACCAATGATTCTCTAATCTCACTGTATGTTATAATTATTGAGGGAATATTTTTAAAATATCAGTACTGGTGTGCCACTTTAAGGCATTCTAATTTAATTGGTGGTCTAGGAGTTGGTATTTTTTAAAATGTCCCACAACACCTGGGAATTGTGCTGTGCAGCCAGTGTTGAGAACCACTGTATTACAAATGTCAGCTTCCCTGGTTCACAATGCTTACCTAACATGAGGAACAAAAGCCTGGGCCTGGGCTCTGCTCTTCCTGGGAAGTTTTGGGAGCTTCCTACACATGGAGAGCTATTTGTGGGCTATGAAGAGCCTCAGTTCTGGACCTACCTGACAAGCTCCAGGCAACTTTTGCAAATGCAGTGGAGAGGGTGCTGCCCTACTCAGATCACCCAGCTAGAAACTCTGGGGTTAACTTCCACCAAGGCAACACAGAGAAAGGGGCTTATAATAAGGCAGAAGGACAACTTTGTAATGGGTTCATACCCTATAAGGTCTCTCCCTGGCTCTCTCTCACTCTAGGCTTCTGTTTTTGCCCTACCCAAGGATTTAGTCTCCTTCTTCCATGGGTCTCCCACAATTTCTTGTTAAGCGCCCAGTGTGGCTCGAGGCTGTCAGACTCTCCTGTGCGCTCTCTTCAATATTGAATGCTTAGTTTGAGACTGTCATTTTCCCTTACTTCTTTCTTCTGTCCTACACTGCCTTTGTCCATCTGCTACTGTTTATAGGCTTATATGTCTTTCAGGCTAGTCTGTAATCTGCTTGAGGGCCAGAGTCTCCATCTCTGTAATTATCCTTTTCTCTATGTCTAAAAAGAGGCTTTCCTCAGTGTTTAAAATTACCTTTTTTCTTCCTGTTATTTTCAAATATTGAGGTTCTCCAACTTAAACAGCATTGATTTTGCAAGTTTCAATGTAAAGAATTAAGTAAATATTGAACAATAGCATATATATTAAGTCAGATTATGAATAGTTTTTTTAGTCATTTAATAGGAAGTGTGGCTGTAATTTTGCATGGCTTCTCAGTACTTACAGTGAGCTTGTAAATATCAACTGCTTCTTAGCTTGTCATGTTTATTACTATTGACACAACTCAGTATAATATGTTTATTCCAGAAAGTCATATTGTATAAAGAATATAAACCTCCAAGATTATTTCCTGGCTTATTACTATATACTGCTGTTATAATACCTAAAGTGTTTTATTACACCCCACAATCTAGAAAGAGAAAAACAAACCAAAGCTTTGGAGGGAGTAAACCAAATGCAGGGCATAGCGGGAGCTTCATGAAACAGGATTTGATGCCTTCAATTAGTCATAGAGGATGAAGAAAGAAGGATATAGTGCATGGTTAAAACAAACAAACAAAAATCCTATCTTGCAATAGGCTTTCGAGCAGGCCTGGAGTCAATTACATGCCTAAAGACACCCAGGTTGTCCTTGTGGAAAAATCAGCCTGAGATAAAGTCTATCTCTGCTAGGAGAAAAAAAGAAAGCTCCAGTTGAATTTATGAGCAATTCGGTGAACAAGGAAACCAAAGAATGGTGGAGAAGAGATTAAGAAAGAGAGATTGAGAGAGAGAGGCATTGAGAAAGACAGGGAGAGAAATCAGAAGCACTTTCTGTAACTAAATGATCTTGTTGGGAGAGTTTTATGTTTCTCCGCTTGAAGAAATGAAATAATTTTCTCTTTATACTTGTGATTTTTATACTAAAAAAATCAGAGAATAGCTATAAATAAAAATAGTGTTGTTTTGTAACATTAGGATGAGATATTATCTTTGGAAAGAATAAAAAGGCAAATTTCACATACCTATAATAGCATATGCATCATTATGTTTTATTAGTTTGAAGCATTAAATATCTTTTTTTTTGTTTTTTTTTTTTTTTGAGATGGAGTCTCGCTCTGTTGCCCAGGCTAGAGTGCAGTGGTGTGATCTCAGCTCACTGCAACCTCCGCCTGCCAGGTTCATGCCATTCTCCTGCCTCAGCCTCCCAAGTAGCTGGAAGTACAGGCACCTGCCACCACGTCTGGCTAATTTTTTGTATTTTTAATAGAGATGGGGTTTCACCGTGTTAGCCAGGATGGTCTCGGACTCCTGACCCTGTGATCCGCCCGCCTCAGCCTCCCAAAGTGCTGGGATTACAGGCATGAGCCACCACGCCTGGCCAGCATTAAATATATTTTTAAACTCAAAGGAAACATGTTTAAAAAGAATAAATTAATTCTAAGTAAATTTTTTATTTTTTGAATTTCTGATAGCTAATGGGACATTTAGATTTAAAGTTTATTCCTGTTCTAAAATTGAAATAATTTAGGCTTTACACATGATTTTAAGACATTCAGAAACAGGAAAACAATGTGTATTAAATTGATTGCTGAACTGAGCCAAAAGATTATAGGCAAAGACTATACAAGTCAATTTTAAAAGAAGTGCAGAAATATTAATCACCACAGCCTATGTCCTGCTTCTGATTAACAAATGAAAATTCCTGAAAAAAATCAACAGACTCATATTAATAGAGAATGCTCTGGAATAGTAATTGTTGTATATCCCGGCCCGCGGGATAGTCGAAGCAGGCCCTGGAGGAGGGGGTGGGAATTTGGGGAACAAGAGATAGGAGAAATGGAGACAAGACAGTGCTCTGATCAAGTCTCGTTTAATGGCGGTAATGCAGTGCCTTATATACACTTGGAGGGAAAGGGGTTGGGCCAAGGCGAAAATGATCTCATAGTGGAGGCGTGGCCAGATAGGTATTGGTTTCTCTGGTCGAACGTCATGTTGCACCTGCGCTGTCAGGTAGTAATTTTCGAGGGCGCGGGAAAAATGGGTGAAGAAGAAGCAGGAAGAGCGCCATCTTTAACGAGGTATTAGTACAGGGGAAAAAAGGCAAAGATAGGGAGAAGGTGTGGGGTGGAAATGAATATAGCTCAGGCGTTTTTAATCGTCAGTTATTATTCGCTATGGCCGGGGCGTGCAGCTCCGGACAGCTCTATAGCTTATTTTGAACAAGAAAATATTGTCTTTTCATTCATGTATAATTCAAACATTTTAAACAAAGTAGAATACTGTCCATTGCAACTGTTTTCCTCAAACTAAGGTGTCTATTGTTTTATAAACTAGATATATCAGGAGCTATGTACTTGGCTGAAAAGAACGAGGCAGTCAATGAATGCCTCATCTCTAAACCAGTAAGTCAGTTTATGAATGATTCAGTAGTCCCTCAATTCCTTGGATTGAAAGCCTCGGCATGTTTTTTTTTTTTTTTTTCTCAGTTGATATATGTGTCTGCTTTCAGAATCAGAATTTGCCTAAAGCTCTTAAGCAGAAAGATAAGTACAGATACTTTATCAGTCAGACAAGCATGTTGGAAACTTTCAGACCATTGGTTCTACGAGGATTAGCAACTTTCTTAAATGTTCTGTTTTAGATTAGTCTTCTAAAAAATAACGAGAGAGAATTTGTATAAATTACATGCTAGCATTCATTTATCTTTAAAATTCTATTGGATGACTAAAGGATCTCATTCCAGGAAAAAACAAAAACAAAAAAACAGTCACTGGAATTATTCATGTTGATCAGAAATTGGCCAGAGATATATTGCTCTCAAACTGAGATGCTTCATGAATAGACTCAGCACTAAAATTGAGATTCAAGTAGAAGGTATGTGCTTGCCCTTTTTTGGTTAAAATCAGCAGTAAAATCAAAAGTTGTCTGAAAAGAAGTGATCCAAAATCCAAAGACATCTATGACCTGTACTTGTTACACTTAGTGACTAAAAACAAATAATAGTTTTATTATAAACATTAAGCTAAATCCAAAACTTGACGAATACAACCACTGTTGTGTTTTGTTGACATTATTACCATTTGTTAATTACTGAAGAATAATTCCATAGATTGCAATAAATGATTGCTTTCTTCATTTATACGAATGCCATTGTTCCAGATGTTTTCAGGATTCATAGCAAGGGTATCCTGGACTTAAAAAGCTGCCAGCACAGGCGTGATACGTGCTCTGTGAGCTCAAACTTCACAGTTGGGCTGTAGCATGCTTACTAACTTATACTCAATGATTTAGACTCATAAAATGCAACAAAACTTTTATCTAGATTTGAATGAAAGTTTAGCTTACCTTTCGGTATAAAGATTTCAAAAATAAACTGTCTATTTTCATTCCTTTTTTGACTTGCCATATCTTTCAGTTTTGAGTAGAATCAACCTAAAACAATCTGCATAAATAACAGGTTAACCCAAAATAAAGCAATTATCCAGTGCCATAAATCTCATAACAAGAATTTTGCAAGCAAAGTTTTGTCTTACTGATATATGAAGACCTTAGGCTATGTATTTGGGTAGGGCTGGCATTCATCAAACATTAGAAAAAAAATAAAAGAATAATTAAAAAACTGAAAATTAACCTTGCAAAAATGATAGAAGCTATGAGGTGTTTCTAACCTTTAAAATAATTTCTCTCTTTTTTGGGGGGTACATTATGAAATCAGTTAATTAATTAAACATCTCTTTTCTCATCACATTCGTCCAAGCACAGCTCCATTCTTTTCCCAGAAAATTTATTTCATTGTGTGTCTTTATATTATCTTTCAATGCTATTTTGACATAAATCCCATAGTATTCTTCAAGTTATACCTTAAGACTTTTCTAGGGTCCTCTGATGCAAAAAAAACATTTAATATGGAGAACTTTTTACTGTATTAAAGACCAGTAACCTATCTACAAAGAACATCAAAATACCTTCAAACTTTTAAGATGGAAAGTGGTGTATTCATATATACATTACAAAAATAAACAAAGCAAAGGTATATCTCATAAAAAATAAAATGGGGTAATTTCAGAAAAACTATAAATACATGTCATCAAAAAGAAGCTAATATAGTAATTGACTATTGTGAAATATAACTATGTTTCCATATATAGTATAAAACTATAAGCACCTAAGTATTATATATCTAAGTATGTTATACATTTTTGTATTTTATTTTTATGAAGGAATCTATACAAATGAATTACAAGCAGTGAGTCCCTTATCCTTTTCCTACTTTAGACCTATTCTTCACAAATAAGCACTTTCGTCTTTTTAGGTCTTTCTTCTGGAAAGTATCTGTCTAGTTCTCCACCCATCATTTTAGTCACTGTCTTTTACCATAACAGATGAAATGTTATTTCCTTTTTGCTAGACCTCCAGCTCCCCTCCTCCCATATGTGGGCTGTATATTTTTCTTATGTTTTAGGTTCTTTTGGAAAATGTTGTTTTGTATCTGTAGGTAATGCATTAACTTCATATTTTATGTTTCTTCAAGTACAGATGGTCTCTTTGATGCTCCACATTATAAAATATGAGCACCACCTCCTCTTGACCATTCTTTTCGTAATTGTGGACAAATATTTTTTATTAACGAGCCAGGAGTGACTATGATTTCATCCCTTCTGCTATTTTCTTGTCCCTCGAAGTTTCTCATTATTCCTTTAAATATACCGTTTATAATAAATACATCCTCTTTTTTTAAAAAATCAACCTCTTCATTTAATCAAGTATTTTATTTTTTCCGAGACCTTCATTGAAGGCTCCATGTCCCACTTTGACCCAAATCAGTAATTCTATACAGTACACTTTCTTTCCTGTTTCCTGGATTCTGTGTCATTTCCATTCTTTTGCTTTCCTTTCCTTTGTCCTTTTTTGCTTTGTAAACTGTGTTTTGCTGCAAGGCACTGAGATGGTTTGAAGATAGGCCAGAGATTCTGCATTTCTGGGTGATGCAGATCTTATTGTGCCGAGAAACACTGTGAGTAGCAATTTCCTAGACCAGTGCTGTCTGGTAGAAATAGAATGCAAACCAAATATATCATTTTTTAAGTTTCTGGTAGCTATATTTTCAAAAGTAAAAAGAAATAGGTGAAATCAATTTTAATAAGGTATCTTATCTAACACAATATATCCAAACCAATAGCATTTCAACATGTAATCAAAATTTTTAAATGATTCAAAAAAAATTTAATTTTTTTTTCGTACTAAATCTTCAAAATCTGGCACACAGTTGCATTTTACAGTGTGTCTCAGTTTGGGCTCACGACATTTCAAATGCTCAATAGCCACATGTGGCAAGGCACCACTGTACTATGGTGGACAGTACAAGCCTAAAAAATCTCTTACATGTGTGCACTAGGATCTGTAGATGAGAATATTCACAGTAATGCTGTTCAAAATAGCAAAACAATGGAAAAACCTAAATACCTATTGATGAAAGACTAAATGAACAAATTATGATAAGTAAACTATGCAGAAATGAAACTACAGCTTCCCATAGCAACAGGGATACATTTAGAAACATAAATTCGAGTAAAAAAGTGGGTTGCATAAAACTACGCTTATTGTGATGCCATTTTTTAAAGTTCAAAGACATTCAGAAGCTAAACAATATATGATTTGCAATAGATACATACATGATAAACCTTAAAAACATTAAAGTAAAGGAGTGATAAAGCTAAAGCTTCTGACTGTGGTTCTCTGGCTGGGTTGGGAGAGAGTGTGAGGATTATGGAAGACAGAGAAATGGGATGGGGGGAGCACACAGATAGCCACAAGTTATTGGTAATATATTAGTTCCTGGTTGAGTGGTGCAGTTAGGGTGTCGTGTTTCATATAAATACATTTCAAACCCTTAACTTACTGCTTTGGCCGAGGTTCCCCAGGAAAATAGAGCCTGAGACAAGGGCTGGCATGCAGGTAGTTTGCCTTGAGAATTGATTTCGGAAAGAGGATTGGGGTTTTGGAGAGAGAAAGGCAGAGAAAGGGGAAAGCCAATAGTTATTGAAGACAGCTGGTGCTCAAATCTGCCAGGACCTCCTGTGGAATCAAACAGAATATGCTTCGGAATTCTGGCTGATGGGGATGAGAGATGTATTCATCATTAGCTCTTGTCTCCCTTGGTCAAGGCTGCCCCATGGGTTATTCACTCTTCCCACTTCCAGGCTGGGCAGGAATGAGTGCCAGGTCGCTTCCCACATGCCTCCCAGGTAGTGACTTCAGAGAAGCCCAAGTCCCAAGGTGAGAAACTAAGTCAAGACCGTTGTGACAGGAATAACTGGAGGAAAATGAATCTCAGTGACTATGTGACAGGAGACCAGAGCTGCTTAATATGCTTACCTGCATGTTACATATGTTCTTATGTATGTATCAAACCCATTTTAATAATTAACCTATTTTAATATTATTAGTTAAGCTATTTAATAAATTACTTAACCTATTTTAATATTATTATTAAAAAATAAGAGGAAAACGTTGCATATACCTTCCTTTTTCCCAGATGGAATATTAATATATAACAGATAGTGCAGTGTCTATAACATGGCCTCAAGACCTTCCATGATCTGGCCCTCGTGACTTTTCAGATCTCACTTTCTAACATTCTTCATTCTTTGTAGCAACCTAGAAATTGTCTACTGATGTTCTCAGAACTCCACCAATCCAGGAACTTACTTTAGGGCTGTCACTCTTCCTGTTCCCGGGGCAGACTTCCCAATGGCTCACTCCACTCCACTGTGGTCTGGGTTCATCTGTCAGTTTAGCTGAGCAGTCTTTCCTTACCACCCTACCTGCACATGAACACTGCCACCCTGCCCACTCATTCTCTAGACTCTTGTGCTGCTTTTCCTTCCATGGTATTTATCAGTACCTGGCAATACATTATTTAATGTTTTTGTGCTATCTCTGCCACTGGAGTAAAAGCTCCACAAGGGCAGGAATACCTTCTATTTGATTCCTTGACCCCTAAAATAAAACGTAACACCTACTGTGTGCTCAATGAATATTTTTTAATGCCCTCTTCTTCCTCATTATTAAAAAAAAACCATACCCCAAGCTAGCTGTCTTTATTAATTTAAAATTCATATAGATTGAGAGATCAGTTGCTTCATTTTATAAAATTTTTAATTTTCTATCTAACTCACATTTGACAGGATCAATCCAAAGCTCACAAAATATCACTTGCACTGTTTTTCAAGAACTCAAACCCACAACAAGTGTTTGCAGTATATGGCCTCTTTGTAAATAGCTGTGACTTTTATAGAACCTAAACTGACATTTAAGTTTTAATGAAACCTGAAATTGGATAAATTCACATGGCTTCAAGCCTGAGTGCTTTGCATGGTAATTGTAAGTATTATATAAAGTGGTCACCAGCACTCGCAGTCAACACCTGACTTCCCTGGGAAGGACATTTAGGTGTGGAGAGTTATAACTGAGTGGTTGTGGGATTACTGAAGTGACATTGTTTACGTCTTTGTGAATCAAAACTGTGTGAAGGAGAAATATGCTTTATCATTTAAAAAAATTAAATATAATACTAATATTTTTATATATTACTTCCTTTAGCCCTAGGTTATTGTGATATTTTAGTTTCCATTTAGCGGTTGCTTAGAGTTGCTTTCCCCCTGACAAACAGTACGTTTAAAACCAATGTAAATGTTTTCCATATAGACCAATGCTTTATATAAGCATATTTCTAGTAGGTAATCCATATGGTCTTGCTCACAGGGCATATTGCAATTAGACCTGCTCAGTGGCGATGGCCAAAATAAATAAAAATGATGTTATTTACACCAGAAAATTGCAACTCTAGGGAGTGGAAGAGTAAGGAAACTTTAGTGTTGGTACCCAGGACACCTACCCAGGTCTCCTTAGGGCTGACTTAATGTCTATGGAGTTTTATTTTTGACCTGGGCTATAAATCATGGGTCTCTAAGAAGAAAGGACACGTACATACAAGGTTGGGGAAGCTCTGCCTCAAAGGCAGCAAGTACATTCATTCATGAATAGAGCCCTACATATTAGAACCTAGTAAGAATCTGTTGACTGAACTAATTAAATACATAGTAGCAATGATCAGTTCAACACTAAAAGAAAACTAAGAGCACACATTTAGATTTTATAGCACAAAAATTTTGTTCAAGGCCCGGCGGGGTGGTTCACGCCTGTAATCCTGCACTTTGGAAGGCCAAGGCAGGTGGATCACTCGAGGTTGGGAATTCAGGATCAGCCTGGCCAACATGATGAAACACTGTCTCTACTAAAAATACAGAAATTAGGCAGGCGTGGTGGCTTGTGACTGTAATCCCAGCTACTCGGGAGGCTGAGGTAGGAGAATCGCTTGAACCCAGGAGGCGGAGGTTTCAGTGAGCCAAGACCACGCCGCTGCACTCCAGCCTGGGTGACAGAGCGAGATTACGTTTCAAAAGCAAAACAAACAAATAAAAAATTATTTTAAAATATATTTTCTTTAAAAAAGAATACTAAAGTTTGCACAGGGTTTTTTATTCATAGTCTTAGACAAATGACATTACCACTTAGCCTCAAACTGAAGGATGAGAACAAAAACAAAGAAAAAGGAAATATCAAAACATTTTTATTGGTACAAAACAAATTCTTTTCTCATTTGAGGTACTACATATGTGCGTGCGTGTGTGTGCACTTTTGTGTGTATATACGATAAAATAATCTCTTAGTAAATTTAGAAAAATAATACAAAAACATAGCCTGAATCCTGCAAAGTAATTAAAAGTAATTTGATGTTAAATATTTCCTTACACTTGTTTTGCCACCATATTATTTTCCAATGAATTATTTTGCTTTTGTAATTTTATTTCATATCTGAGAGTTCAATCAATCCATACATGTAACTTATGCCAAAGGGTGCCTATTTAAAATAGTAGTTTTTTTCTTAACAGGATTTGCCAACAATTGGCATGTCTGTATCTGTACAGATAAAAGAGAAAAAAGTACTATAGTTTTTCTAAAAGTTAAGGAAATATTTAATCAAAGAGTATAAGATAGAACTTAAAGAGTACTAGTAAAATTTTAGATTTTAAGTCTTTTTAGCTTGTGTAGCAGTATAGAGTTGAGTTCTGTAGATACACAACTCTCATTTCCTTTGCTATTTCATGCCAAGTATTTTGGCTGCACCATCCTCAAATATCAATTTAGAAAAACATGTCTGTCAGCAGCTCATTATCTCATCAATTTAAGCTACTATATCATAAATTTGTTATAAACTGCAGATGGCCTCAAAGATTGTGTTGACTGTATAGAAAATATGCTGCATGCTTTCTAAATGTATAGCAAAATAAGAAGCTTTTCCTAAGCCAAGACTCTGTATTTCAATGAAAGCCAGGAAAATATTTGGATTATAATTCAAATGCTCTCACCGGTCTTTTAGGAAACAATATGTTTTCCAATAAAAAAGTAGTTCAAGAAAAAATCTCTATAAAATCACAAAATGCTTTTAGGGTACCATGAAACTCTGAGAGCTGTCTCCCAACTACATGACCCAAAATAAAGTCAATGTACATAGACAATAATAATTTGAAACTCTTATTTCCATGGTAACGTCAATATTTTAAGAAGTACTTTATTGGCTCATTTACCTAATACAGAAAAGAAATTTCAAGGCAACTAGAGGGAAATACCCACTTGAATAGGTATCAAAAAGGTTCCAGTGTAATTATACAATAGGCCACAGTAACAAGTAGTGTAGCATCTGTTAATGAATCACATTTTATCAGCTTTCAGAATACCTACTATGATGCATTTCACATCTTTGCACAATTAAAGTTTTTAAAATTATATTTTGTTGCCTTGAGATACTTGTTTGATAGACTTGGTATAATCAGTGTTGTGCGTGATGATAAATGGCACAATAAATCATATGAATTGTATGGAGAATTATATTTAAATATTAAGACTTTTAGTGAAGTTCTTAAGAAGATTAATTTTGAAAATGTTAACAAAGACAATTCTACATTGAGTTCTAAATGTTTCATGTGATTGAAAAGATGAGAAAATGGCCTTGTATATAATAAAATACATTGAAGCTTAGCACAAACAAGTCCTACAGAATCAAAAGTCAATTTATAGTTTAGACAACAGGCCTCAGGACTAGAAGAAGCCAATCTATTGGCTTCTATTCTCACTCGCAGCAATATTTTGAACAAATCTTTAAACATCTCCAATCTTCAGATTCCTGAACTGTGAACTAAGCATTTATGACAAAATTCTATCTTAAAGACCTCTTAGCAATAACATTCTATGATTCTACTCTGAAGAAAGATAGAACATTGCTTATTTTTCCCCTACTGAACCCAAATTCTTGGTTTCTATTCATATTCAACATTCTTAAAAGAATTAGTATGTGTGTTAATTTATTGTGTTTCTATCATTTCTTAGATAATTTTACATTTAAACCTTAGCAAATATTAGTTCTTTTTGCTTGGGGTGTGTACATATGTATATGTCTGTTTGCACCAGAAATGTAGCTTGCATAATTGCCACCATTGTGTACCTCCTAGATTTTATGCTCTGCTTTTTACTTTTAACATTATTTCATAAGCCTACTTCCAGGTATGAGGATGAAACTAGATTGCACACTTGAAAATAGCTTGAAACCCTAACATGTATTTCAGTGTTTAGGTAGTTTTTTCCATTTGAATGTCAGTGCTTCAAATTCTCAGCTGTGATTTTTCATATCACTTCTATATCTAGCACAGAGCTGCCTGCTGACATTCTGTAAAAATGAATAACTAATTAAAGTACACTTTGTTTACCTCTTTTATTAGATGTTGAACAAAGTGCTTTGTATATGTCATTTCATTTATTAATCAAATCTAACTTTTCAAAAAATACTATTATCATCTAATTTTTCAAATGAGAGAAATGGGGCTCAGAGAACTTAAGTTGACTTTCCCAGTTTACTCAGCTTGTAAGAGAAGGCACTGGTTTTATCATCCAAACAGTAAACTTAGCAACTTCACTATACTTCAGTCCATTTTAAGAAATATCTGACCTTCTATCTTATTGAAATTTCATATTTTTTTGCTATTGCCTCTTGGATGGACAGCATTATGTGTAATCCTGAAACTAAACATATAATAACCCTTTGTGTGTGCATGTACTGATTATTTCTCACACTTGAATACCTCAAAATAATAAATAAATACAATGTGTTATAGATATAGATGGAATATTATTCAACTTTAAAAACTAATAAGGACATTATGACACATACTACAACATTGAGGAAACTTGAGGGCATTGTCCTAAGTGAAATAAACCAGTCACGAAAGAACAAATATTGTATTATTCCACTTAAATGAGATACACAGAGTATTCAAATTTACAGAAACAAAAGGTAGAATGGTAGCTGTCAGGGACTGGAGGGAGGAAGGAATGAGAAGTTAGTGTTTAATAGGCACAGAGTTTCCTTTGGAGAAGATAAAAGCCTTTTGGAGACGGATGATGGTAATGATACAATGACAATGTGAGTGATGCCACTAAACTGCATACTTAAAAATCATAAATTTTATGTTATATATTTTTATCATAATAAAAAAGAACCCTAAGTTAAGAAAAAAAGTCTAAATATTATTGACTGCTGCTTAATATTTCCAGATCTTTTCTTTTGTTGTTATGTTTTTTAAGGCACCTGGAACAGGTTTTCATAACTTACCCAGCTGTTTCAAAATCACATGTATTTATGTGTTGCAGAGCTGAGTAAGTAAAATTTATAAATACCTGTTCTTATAACCTGGCCATGTGGGCCTTGAAGCATGATGAACCCAGTGACATGAGCAATAGTGTTGTGGGGGTATGGTGGGTGGCATAAGGCAGGACAGAACTGAGTTTTGGGTCATTGCTCTGTCTGTAGGGCTGGTCTCAGTCAGTAATCATAAACATGCAGTATCCACAGAGACTCAGTGAATTAAGTTTAGCTTGACAGCAGGATCAATGTGCAAAGAGAGCCAACCTAGGGGGTAGGGTTTGACCTTAGTTGGAAAATTACTAACTAAAGTCAGACAGAGCAGCACGTTATGTTCTATTCAAAGACATATCCAGCAAGTGGCAGCAAGAATAAGGAGCCAATTTCCAGGGGAGGAGCAAGAATTGATGAGCTCTGAAGTCTTCAAACTTGTTGGGAAATCAAAGTGTACTTATATCTCTCTTGGGTGCTGGATTGAAAGAAACCATTATTTGATGCATATTGCATGGCTGTTTGGTACCCAGGGCAGATAATTAACAAAGCGAACTCCAAAAAGGAAGACTACTTCCAAATTTGTTGAACTAGCAATATGCACCTCTCAACGTTTAAGTTGGGCCAGGGTTTTCTCAATGGCTTTGAAGATATTGTTTTCTTAAGCCAAGAGTAGGGAGAAAATCTTTCTTCCAATTAAGCAAATTATTTTCTTTCTAGGCCTTTTAAATTTATTGGGACAGTTAACTTGTGGTAAACATTCAGCAGAAAAGGCAACATTGAGGGGCGGAGCAAGATGGCCGAATAGGAACAGCTCCAGTCTCCAACTCCCAGCGCGAGCGACACAGAAGACCGGTGATTTCTGCATTTTCAACTGAGGTACTGGGTTCATCTCACTGGGGAGTGCCGGACGATCGGTGCTGGTCAGCTGCTGCAGCCCGACCAGCGAGAGCTGAAGCAGGGCGAGGCATTGCCTCACCTGGGAAGCGCAAGGGGGAAGGGAATCCCTTTTCCTAGCCAGGGGAACTGAGACACACAACACCTGGAAAATCAGGTAACTCCCACCCCAATACTGCGCTTTAAGCAAACAGGCACACCAGGAGATCATATCCCACACCTGGCCGGGAGGGTCCCACACCCACGGAGCCTCCCTCATTGCTAGCACAGCAGTCTGCGATCTCGCGGCAAGGCAGCAGTGAGGCTGGGGGAGGGGCGCCCGCCATTGCTGAGGCTTAAGTAGGTAAACAAAGCTGCTGGGAAGCTCGAACTGGGTGGAGCTCACAGCAGCTCAAGGAAACCTGCCTGTCTCTGTAGACTCCACCTCTGGGGACAGGGCACAGTAAACAATAACAAACGCAACAGAAACCTCTGCAGACACAAGCGACTCTGTCTGACAGCTTTGAAGAGAGCAGTGGATCTCCCAACACGGAGGTTGAGATCTGAGAAGGGACAGACTCCCTGTTCAAGTGGGTCCCTGACCCCTGAGTAGCCTAACTGGGAGACATCCCCCACTAGGGGCAGTCTGACACCCCACACCTCACAGGGTGGAGTACACCCCTGAGAGGAAGCTTCCAAAGCAAGAATCAGACAGGTACACTCGCTGTTCAGAAATATCCTATCTTCTGCAGCCTCTGCTGCTGATACCCAGGCAAACAGGGTCTGGAGTGGACCTCAAGCAATCTCCAACAGACCTACAGCTGAGGGTCCTGACTGTTAGAAGGAAAACTATCAAACAGGAAGGACACCTACACCAAAACCCCATCAGTACATCACCATCATCAAAGACCAGAGGCAGATAAAACCACAAAGATGGGGAAAAAGCCGGGCAGAAAAGCTGGAAATTCAAAAAATAAGATCGCATCTCCCCCGGCAAAGGAGCGCAGCTCATCGCCAGCAACGGATCAAAGCTGGATGGAGAATGACTTTGACGAGATGAGAGAAAAAGGCTTCAGTCCATCAAAATTCTCAGAGCTAAAGGAGGAATTACGTACCCAGCACAAAGAAACTAAAAATCTTGAAAAAAAAGTGGAAGAATTGATGGCTAGAGTAATTAATACAGGTCATAAACGAAATGAAAGAGATGAAAACCATGACACGAGAAATACGTGACAAATGCACAAGCTTCAGTAACCGACTCGATCAACTGGAAGAAAGAGTGTCAGCGATTGAGGATCAAATGAATGAAATGAAGCGAGAAGAGAAACCAAAAGAAAAAAGAAGAAAAAGAAATGAACAAAGCCTGCAAGAAGTATGGGATTATGTAAAAAGACCAAATCTACGTCTGATTGGGGTGCCTGAAAGTGAGGGGGAAAATGGAACCAAGTTGGAAAACACTCTTCAGGATATCATCCAGGAGAACTTCCCCAACCTAGTAGGGCAGGCCAACATTCAAATCCAGGAAATACAGAGAACGCCACAAAGATACTCCTCGAGAAGAGCAACTCCAAGACACATAATTGCCAGATTCACCAAAGTTGAAATGAAGGAAAAAATCTTAAGGGCAGCCAGAGAGAAAGGTCGGGTTACCCACAAAGGGAAGCCCATCAGACTAACAGCAGATCTCTCGGCAGAAACTCTACAAGCCAGAAGAGAGTGGGGGCCAATATTCAGCATTCTTAAAGATAAGAATTTTAAACCCAGAATTTCATATCCAGCCAAACTAAGTTTCATAAGTGAAGGAGAAATAAAATCCTTTACAGACAAGCAAATGCTTAGAGATTTTGTCACCACTAGGCCTGCCTTACAAGAGACCCTGAAGGAAGCACTCAACATGGAAAGGAACAACCGGTACCAGCCATTGCAAAAACATGCCAAAATGTAAAGTCCATCGAGGCTAGGAAGAAACTGCATCAACTAATGAGCAAAATAACCAGTTAATATCATAATGGCAGGATCAAGTTCACACATAACAATATTAACCTTAAATGTAAATGGACTAAATGCTCCAATTAAAAGACACAGACTGGCAAACTGGATAAAGAGTCAAGACCCATCAGTCTGCTGTATTCAGGAGACCCATCTCACATGCAGAGACATACATAGGCTCAAAATAAAGGGATGGAGGAAGATTTACCAAGCAAATGGAGAACAAAAAAAAGTGGGGGTTGTAATACTAGTCTCTGATAAAACAGACTTTAAACCATCAAAGATCAAAAGAGACAAAGAAGGCCATTACATAATGGTAAAGGGATCAATTCAACAGGAAGAGCTAACTATCCTAAATATATATGCACCCAATACAGGAGCACCCAGATTCATAAAGCAAGTCCTTAGAGACTTACAAAGAGACTTAGACTCCCATACAATAATAATGGGAGACTTCAACACTCCACTGTCAACATTAGACAGATCAACGAGACAGAAAGTTAACAAGGATATCCAGGAATTGAACTCATCTCTGCAGCAAGCAGACCTAATAGACATCTATAGAACTCTCCACCCCAAATCAACAGAATATACTTTCTTCTCAGCACCACATCGTACTTACTCCAAAATTGACCACATAATTGGAAGTAAAGCACTCCTCAGCAAATGTACAAGAACAGAAATTATAACAAACTGTCTCTCGGACCACAGTGCAATCAAACTAGAACTCAGGACTAAGAAACTCAATGAAAACCACTCAACTACATGGAAACTGAACAACCTGCTCCTGAATGACTACTGGGTACATAACGAAATGAAAGCAGAAATAAAGATGTTCTTTGAAACCAATGAGAACAAAGATACAACATACCAGAATCTCTGGGACACATTTAAAGCAGTGTGTAGAGGGAAATTTATAGCACTAAATGCCCACAAGAGAGCGCAGGAAAGATCTAAAATTGACACTCTAACATCACAATTAAAAGAACTAGAGAAGCAAGAGCAAACACATTCGAAAGCTAGCAGAAGGCAAGAAATAACTAAGATCAGAGCAGAACTGAAGGAGATAGAGACACAAAAAACCCTCCAAAAAATCAATGAATCCAGGAGTTGGTTTTTTGAAAAGATCAACAAAATTGACAGACCACTAGCAAGACTAATAAAGAAGAAAAGAGAGAAGAATCAAATCGACGCAATTAAAAATGATAAAGGGGATATCACCACCGACCCCACAGAAATACAAACTACCATCAGAGAATACTATAAACACCTCTATGCAAATAAACTGGAAAATCTAGAAGAAATGGATAATTTCCTGGACACTTACACTCTTCCAAGACTAAACCAGGAAGAAGTTGAATCCCTGAATAGACCAATAGCAGGCTCTGAAATTGAGGCAATAATTAATAGCCTACCAACCAAAAAAAGTCCAGGACCAGATGGATTCACAGCTGAATTCTACCAGAGGTACAAGGAGGAGTTGGTACCATTCCTTCTGAAACTATTCCAATCCATAGAAAAAGAGGGAATCCTCCCTAACTCATTTTATGAGGCCAACATCATCCTGATACCAAAGCCTGGCAGAGACACAACAAAAAAAGAGAATTTTAGACCAATATCCCTGATGAACATCGATGCAAAAATCCTCAATAAAATACTGGCAAACCGGATTCAGCAACACATCAAAAAGCTTATCCACCATGATCAAGTGGGCTTCATCCCTGGGATGCAAGGCTGGTTCAACATTCACAAATCAATAAACATAATCCAGCATATAAATAGAACCAAAGACAAGAACCACATGATTATCTCAATAGATGCAGAAAAGGCTTTTGACAAAATTCAACAGTCCTTCATGCTAAAAACGCTCAATAAATTCGGTATTGATGGAACGTACCTCAAAATAATAAGAGCTATTTATGACAAACCCACAGCCAATATCATACTGAATGGGCAAAAACTGGAAAAATTCCCTTTGAAAACTGGCACAAGACAGGGATGCCTTCTCTCACCACTCCTATTCAACATAGTGTTGGAAGTTCTGGCTAGGGCAATTAGGCAAGAGAAAGAAATCAAGGGTATTCAGTTAGGAAAAGAAGAAGTCAAATTGTCCCTGTTTGCAGATGACATGATTGTATATTTAGAAAACCCCATTGTCTCAGCCCAAAATCTCCTTAAGCTGATAAGCAACTTCAGCAAAGTCTCAGGATACAAAATTAATGTGCAAAAATCACAAGCATTCTTATACACCAGTAACAGACAAACAGAGAGCCAAATCAGGAATGAACTTCCATTCACAACTGTTTCAAAGCGAATAAAATACCTAGGAATCCAACTTACAAGGGATGTAAAGGACCTCTTCAAGGAGAACTACAAACCACTGCTCAGTGAAATAAAAGAGGACACAAACAAATGGAAGAACATACCATGCTCATGGATAGGAAGAATCAATATAGTGAAAATGGCCATACTGCCCAAGGTAATTTATAGATTCAATGCCATCCCCATCAAGCTACCAATGAATTTCTTCACAGAATTGGAAAAAACTGCTTTAAAGTTCATATGGAACCAAAAAAGAGCCCGCATCTCCAAGACAATCCTAAGTCAAAAGAACAAAGCAGGAGGCATCACGCTACCTGACTTCAAACTGTACTACAAGGCTACAGTAACCAAAACAGCATGGTACTGGTACCAAAACAGAGATATAGACCAATGGAACAGAACAGAGTCCTCAGAAATAATACCACACATCTACAGCCATCTGATCTTTGACAAACCTGAGAGAAACAAGAAATGGGGAAAAGATTCCCTATTTAATAAATGGTTCTGGGAAAATTGGCTAGCCATAAGTAGAAAGCTGAAACTGGATCCTTTCCTTACTCCTTATACGAAAATTAATTCAAGACGGATTAGAGACTTAAATGTTAGACCTAATACCATAAAAATCCTAGAGGAAAACCTAGGTAGTACCATTCAGGACATAGGCATGGGCAAAGACTTCATATCTAAAACACCAAAAGCAACAGCAGCAAAAGCCAAAATTGACAAATGGGATCTCATTAAACTAAAGAGCTTCTGCACAGCAAAAGAAACTACCATCAGAGTGAACAGGCAACCTACAGAATGGGAGAAAATTTTTGCAATCTACTCATCTGACAAAGGGCTAATATCCAGAACCTACAAAGAACTCAAACAAATTTACAAGAAAAAAACAAACAACCCCATCAAAAAGTGGGCAAAGGATATGAACAGACATTTTTCAAAAGAAGACATTCGTACAGACAACAGGCACATGAAAAAATGCTCATCATCACTGGCCATCCTAGAAATGCAAATCAAAACCACAATGAGATACCATCTCACACCAGTTAGAATGGCGATCATTAAAAAGTCAGGAAACAACAGGTGCTGGAGAGGATGTGGAGAAATAGGAACACTTTTACACTGTTGGTGGGATTGTAAACTAGTTCAACCATTATGGAAAACAGTATGGCGATTCCTTAAGGATCTAGAACTAGATGTACCATACGACCCAGCCATCCCATTACTGGGTATATACCCAAAGGATTATAAATTATGCTGCTATAAAGACACATGCACACGTATGTTTATTGCAGCACTATTCACAATAGCAAAGACTTGGAATCAACCCAAATGTCCATCAGTGACAGATTGGATTAAGAAAATGTGGCACATATACACCATGGAATACTATGCAGCCATAAAAAAGGATGAGTTTGTGTCCTTTGTAGGGACATGGATGCAGCTGGAAACCATCATTCTTAGCAAACTATCACAAGAACAGAAAACCAAACACCGCATGTTCTCACTCATAGGTGGGAACTGAACAATGAGATCACTTGGACTCAGGAAGGGGAACATCACACACCGGGGCCTATCATGGGGAGGGCGGAGGGGGGAGGGATTGCATTGGGAGTTATACCTGATGTAAATGACAAGTTGATGGGTGCAGCACACCAACATGGCACAAGTATACATATGTAACAAACCTGCACGTTATGCACATGTACCCTACAAAAAAAAAAAAAAAAAACCAAAATAACTGGAAAAAAAAAAAAAAAAAAGAAAAGGCAACATTGAGTAGTTGGAAGAGCCTGGCTATAAGGCAACATACACAGATTTTCTGACAGTAACTAGAGCATACATGCTTTGGATGAATTAATCCTTAAAGTACTCTTCAGTTCTACATTTCCATGATTATGACAAAAATTTGTGATTTAGAGTTGCAAATAGAAAAGAGTTAACTGATTTCTTACTACACTGTTTAGTGCAGTAATTTTTTCCAAGTACATTCAATTGAAATGAAAATATTACATTTAAGCCAGAAGAGATAAAATTTAGGTACAATACATTTAAATCAGGTTTAAGAATAAACTAAATAATCATACTTTAAAAAATAATTTGAATATAATATATTAAAAGAGCTTGATTGTTAAATTACTGCCTTTAGATAGCAAGCATAGAAATGAATTATATTATTTTTCAGGTAAAATGAAAACCTTGGGTAAAATGTTAATGTGGCTTCACATTGTTAATTCCCTTTAATTGAAAACATCCAAGGCATGACATGTGCCGGACACTGTGCTAAGTGTTAATAATCTGAAGATAACGCAAGGTACCGTATTTTTCCTCTAAGAGATGACATGCTTAGGGAGAAAAAAGCACTTCCATGGGAACCCCTAAGAAGACACTGATCCCAGCCTGTGGGAAGTGACCCATGAGAATGGAGCCCTTTGTCTGAAAGAAAAGCCGGGGAAAGCCAGTCCAGACAGGGGCAACAGCATTTTAAAAACTACAGAGGCTTGAAAACATACTCCTTCTTTAGGGAAATACAAATATTCATGAAATGTAAGATCTGAAGGAGGTAATAGTGGAAAATGGGCCAGAATAGGCAAGTAGAAGGTAAAGAAGCTTTGTTTACAGAGAACTTGGACTCTCATTGTATTGAAAATACTAAAAGCAATATAATAGTAACAATAACATGAAATAGTTTTGCATCTCCTTTGGTGTGGCCATGAAAAGAACATAGATGTTGAGACAATTCCTGACCAGCTAGCTGGGGATTTACTGGTAAATTCCTTCACTTTCATGAACATCAGCTTTGTCTCCTTTTATTGATTTCTTTTTTATCTGTTTGACTAGATGATCTTTAGGAATGCTTCCCATCCAAAAAATTTATGAATTCAGTCCTGTCAGGGTTATACATAAAGTCAGAATCTCATATATTTATGACTTTAAAATCTTGCTTGAGGCAGACATGGAAAAGAATTTATCTTTCTGATGTCAATGGCTATGAAAGATAATTGCATCAGAAAAAAAGTGGAGTGGTAGGAAAAATACAAGTTTTATCTCTTTTTCATATTTTATAAATGGCACAATAATTATAAAAACATATATGTGATACAAGTGATGTTTCAATACATATGATGTATAATAATCAGATCAAGGAAATTAGCATATCCATCACCTCAAACATTTATCATTTCTTTGGATGGAGAATATTTAATATCTTCCATCTAGTTATTTGAAACTGTGTAAGATATTATTTCTAATTATAGTCATCCTACAGTAATATTGAATATCTTGTGTTTCAGAATCAACGTGACACCTTTTGTCATTTTATAGACCTAGTTACTGTTTACATTGTCATTTAACTTGTACTGTTTACATTGTCATTTAACTTGAGATAAGCGTTTAAAGCACTTCCAGAAAGTTAAGGTCTGATGACATAGTAACAATATGAAACCCTATTGATCAAACAATACAGAACTCAACAGATGTTCAAAGGTTTTTAAAAAAAGTACTACTTAAGACTTAATTAAATTCCTAGTTGGTAGTAGATATCAACAATCCAAACAAAGACTTACAAAAATTAGGTTAGGAGTTGTGCTTTGGGAGAGAGGACTGCATGCCATTTAACCACTTAAATCAGTCGATAAAATTAGAACTAGCTTACAGTTTTTCTTCTTGTATTTTAAATTTAGAATAATCAATATAAGCTTTTAAAACTTATTTTCTAATATAGTTGTCATCATTTAAAAAGGCACAATTTAAAATCTTTAATGCATAATTTTTTTTTTCTAAATTACTAGAAGTTTAACTTCTATGAAACTTAGGGAGAAAAGGTTCCCTCTATCGGGTCTATGAAATTTGTCAGTTTTAGAGTTAAAATCAATTTTAAAAATTCATGCGTATATATTTCACAAATTTGAAATGGAAAATTACATGCAAATTTTACTTTCCATCTAAATACTAGATTAAATACTATTTGACTGGTATTTTTCAGCATTTACAATATTGTTGATATTGGCTAATATCCTTTTTAGGTAATTTGTTGCTAATGTCAACATTTGTTAAATGAACATTGATTGCTGAATTGTTGTTTTGCCTTAGATCTCTGACATTACAAGATCGAAACAATGACTCAAAATTATTTTTTGAAGCATAAAATAGGAAAAAAAATAGTAACATAGATATTACAAACAATGATGTTGTCATAATTATAAAGAGGGTAAGAAAAGATTCCCTTACTCAGCTTTTATTTATTTACTTACCCTTTAAGAATCAGCTTTTTCAGTGACCTTTCCTGAATCTACGTTCTAGGCTGAGAGCCTCTCATCTGTGCTACGTTACCATTCTGCACAAACATCAGTTATTGCACTTTCTCTCTCTCTCTCTCTCTCTCTCTGTGTGTGTGTGTGTAACATGTTTACTGAGTTTTTTTTTTTTTTTTTGAGATGGAGTCTCGCTCTGTTGCTCCACCTCCCAGGTTCACGCCATTCTCCTGCCTCAGCCTCCCCAGTAGCTGGGACTACAGGTGCCCGCCACCAGGCCTGGCTAATTTTTTTGTATTTTTAGTAGAGACGGGGTTTCACCGTGTTAGCCAGGATAGTCTCAATCTCCTGACCTTGTGATCTGCCCGCCTCCGCCTCCCAAAGTGCTGGGATTACAGGCGTGAACCACTGCGCCCTGCCGTCTACTGAGTTTCTTTAAGCAGGGATTATGCCCACTCATATTAGCTGCCTAAGCACTGTCTAGAACAGTGGTCAATTAAACTAAATTGTAAGAAGAATAAGATGTAAACTGGATCTTAGGATATCATCAAATGCATAATGCAATGCCTTCATAAAATTGTGGAAGTTGAAAACTGCGTCACAAAGAGGCAGCGTCAAACAGGAAATTAGCATGTGGGGCATTCACAATAGACCACTATCTGTTATCCAATTTTTCAGGTACTCAAATTCTATTTTATTAGTGTACGTCACTTTAGTGAGTTTCAGAAAACGTGTTTCTACTAACTAAGCTCTCATAAGACTTACCAGAAATCCAAATGTGTCACTTCATTCATCTTAAATGAAGGATATATATTTCTAATAACTAGCAATCAATCACATGTGGTGTTTCTCTCCCTCAGACATCATTACATTCAATTTATATGCCAGTGCAACTAGTTACCAAGAAATGCTATTACAAATTCCTACTCATCCTTCAGGACCTTCAGGACCCTTTGGCTCTTAAATTCCTCTCCTTTAAGTTGTCTTCCCTGATACCTAGTTAGAGTTACATTTCCTGGTTACATGCTTCTATAACACCCTCTATATTTCTCCTATTGAACTTGTAACAACAAAGACAAGTAGGTAATAGTTTGTATAATTGCTACCATGTCCCTAATGGGTAAAGCCTATGACTGCCTTGCCCACTTCCATAGCCCAAATCCTATGTCAATCACATAAGTGAATAGAGAATTTATCAATCTGGAAACATCTGACATTTTGCATTCTATTTTACTACTCTTTCAACTCAGTGTCATATCTAAACAGCCAATGGCCACCTGATAATAATATTTTGTTGTTATTTTAATCAACGCATATTAAATGCCTTCTACATGTGGCATAATTCTAGGACCATAAAAGTTTCTCTTGTCATGGAACTTACATTTCTGGAAAATGAACAGAGAAAACAAACAGAAAATATCAGATACTAGTATGCTGTGAAGAGATTTTAAATAGGGTAATGTACTAGATAATTCCTGGCTGCTCAGTGAAGGCCTCTCTCAGGAGGTGGCATAAATAGTGAGATGTGGCCGGGCACAGTGGCTCACGTCTGTAATCCCAGCACTTTGGGAGGCCGAGGCGGGCAGATCACGAGGTCAGGAGATCGAGACCATCCTGGCTAACCCGGTGAAACCCCGTCTCCACTAAAAATACAAAAAATTAGCCAGGCGTGGTGGTGGGTGCCTGTAGTCTCCGCTACTCAGGAGGTTGAGGCAGAAGAATGGTGTGAACCCAGGTGGTAGAGGTTGCAGTGAGCAGATATTGCACCACTGCACTCTAGCCTGGGTGACAGAGCAAGACTCTGTCTCAAACAACAACAACAACAAAAATAGTGATATGTGAGTGATATGGTATAACCACCCCTGCAAGGATCCAAGGGAAAGTTTTCTAGGTCAAGGAATAGCCAGTTCAAAAGCCCTGAAATGGGATTCAACTTGTACAATATTTAAAGAACAATCACAATATAAAAAGCCAGTGACACTCAGAGAAAATTGACAAGAAGAAAGTAGTACAAGATGACATTGGAGTATTAGGTAGAGACTAAATCTTAGAGGGTACGGTTGTACTGGCCAAAGCAAAAGTATGGGTTTAATCTTATTTGAGATAGAAATACCTGAAGGGTTTTAAATAGGGAGGAAACAAGATCTGATTTATGTCTTAAATCAAATTCCTTTTCTCTTTGGAGAATAGAATATAGAAGATCAAGAATGGAAAGAAAGATCAGGAGATTATTGCAGGAGTCTAGATAGAAGATGTTAGGATTAAGCTAATGAGAGGGAAAAAGGAGAAGTGGAAGACATATTCAACGTGTGGTTTTTAAGTAAAATTAGATTAGGTGTAGTACTGAAGAGACCAGGAGTAATCATGGGGAACACTTGAATTTTTAGTGTCCAAGAAATGCTATTACAAATTCCTACTCGTCCTTCAGGAGGTTCAGGACTCTTTGGCTCTTAAATTCCTGTTCTTTAAAGTGTCTTCCCTGATACATTATTAGAGTTACATCTCCTGGTTACATACTTCTATAACACCCTCTATATTTCTCCTATTGAACTTAAAACAACAATGACGATTTACTGAAATGGAGAAGACTTGAGGAGGAGCAGGTTGGAGGTAAAAAGCAAGAGTTACCCTTATGGAGTTTGTAAAGTATACATATATACGTAGATATCAAGAAAGATTTTGTATACAAAAGTCAGAATTTTCTCAGAAAAAGCAGAGCTGGAGATGTAGATTTGGGAGTTATTAACATGTGGGGGCTATTTAAGGACACAAGCCTGAATTTAGGTCATTTAGGGGCTACAGATGGAGAAGAATGGGTAGTACAGGACTTAGACCTTACAGCATGTAAATTAGTCCAGCCACTGTAAATGCAGTCTAGAGATTTCTCAAACAACTTCAAATAGAGCTATTGCTTGACCCAGTAATCCCTTTACTGGGTATATACCCAAAATAAAATCATTCTACTAAAAGACACGTGCACTCACATGTTCATCATTGTATTATTCAAAATAGCACACACATGGAATCAACCTATATGCCCAATAACAGTGGATTGGATAAAGAAAATGTGGTGTATATATATACCATGGAATACTATGCAGCTGTAAAAAAGAATGAAACATGTCCTTTGCAGCAACATGGATGGAGATGGAGGCCATAATCCTAAGCAAACTAATGCAGGAACTGGAAATCAAATGCCACATGTTCTCACTAATAAGTGGGAGCTATACATTGAGGACATATGTACACAAAGAAGAGAACAACTGACACCAGAGCCTATTTATGTAGGTACTATCAGGTACTATGCTATGACTTGCTCAATGAAATAAGCTGTACATCAAACTCCAGTGACATAAAATTTATCTATATAACAAATATGCACATGTACCCCTGAATGTAAAATAAAAGTTTTAAAAAGTATATTATAAATTATATATATTCTATTTGAACATTAAGAAAATAAATAAATATGTAAAATTTCAGAATTAAAGTCAAACTACAAAATGATATACTAATTGATTTTAATTTTTTCAATGATTACATATTCTAAACTTTTCAAAGGATATCACAGTCTTTCTTCTTGTTATTGTTTGAAAACCAAATACTGAATGTTCTCATTTATAAGTGGTTGCTAAACGTTAAGCACACATGGACATAAGTGTAAGAATATACACTCTGGACTGCCTGAGGATAGGCAGAAACTGGGTTAAAAAGCTCCTTACCACGTACTAAGCTCACCAATTGGGTGATGGAATACACATTCCAAACTTCAGTATCATGCAATATTCCCATGTAACAAACCTGCGCATGTACCCGCTCTATTTAAAATAAAAGTAAAAAAAAAAAAAAAAAAAAAGACAGACCTGAACCCTTCTAAAAATTAGAGGCACACCAGGGAAAAAATGAGCCAGCAAAGGAGGCTGAATGATCTTCTAGAGATGTAAAGAAAAACAAACAAATCCCAAGAGAATGTATCACAGAAAGGAAGAAAGGGTTTCAAGGAGGAAACCTGATCTCTGAATCATTTGCTAAAGCTATATGCCCTGTTTTCAAAATTCCTTCTTCCTTGGCTTCCATGATTCTGTTTTGTCTTGGTTCTCCTGTAGACTCTCTGGTCATTTAATCATCTCCCTTATTAGTGAGTCTACTTTTTTCTGTGTTTTGAATGTTAATGCAATCTGCGATTTTGCCTTGAGACATTTTTCTTCTCACTTCTTATTGTTATTCTGAGAGATTTCATCCTCTTCCATGACTTTAAGTATTGCTTTATATGAATAATCTCTAGATCTCCTTCTAGCCCAGAGTCAGAGGATATTAAATAATACATTAGTGGGGTCAGGAAACTTGAATTCTAGGCCTGTCTCTATTAGCTACTAGCTGTGTGTTTTAGGGAAAGTAACATGAGCCTTCTAGTCCTCAATGCTTTTTCCACACTTCCATGAGAAGGTGATGAGATAAACGATTGCCTTCAGCTTTCCAGCTCCATTCAGGCCTTTTGAAAAGCAAAATAGGGGAAAAGAACTATATGTCAGTGTAATAACGTAATTGTTTTTTGTCTTTCCACGTATTCTCCCTCGGGCAATCTATTTTAGTGTATGCCTATCTCTTTTCTACTTACTTGATATATTTCCTGATTAACATACTTTTTGGGAAAAAAATCTCTATTTTCATGAGACATAATTTGACATACAACTAAGGTGTACTTGATGAGTTTAATTACACAAGAAGATTTGGTGATGAAACTCTGCTAAACCATTTTGTACTTGGACAGGAACTATTGACAGAGTACAATTCACTGGAAATGTAAAAAATTCTTGTTGATGGACTGAAATTAAATTGTATCTAACAAAAATAATTTATAATTTTTAAAAACTGCTCATTACCTAAAGAAAATAGGACTATGAGAAATGAGAGGCAAAAACACCATTTTGAATGAAGAGAGAGATCACCATATAAAGGAAAATAATCTGATAATAACTTTTCTGTCTTTAGTGATGTAGAGTAATTTTTCTAGTCAGGAAAGTTATATTTGTTTCTTTTTATTAAGGGAAAGGCTTAATATGTTATCATATAAGAAAGTTTTCTTTTCAAAAAGACACAGTATAAGCCCTATATGTTAAGGGTTCTGTTACAAATACTGAAAGGACTTCCAGATTTCAGAAAGAAAACTACAGGCATGCATCTTATTACTATAAGTCAAAGCTAAAGTGCAAGACCAACAATTAAGAGTGGACATAGCATGACAATATCTAATTAGTTCCACCTTCGATCCATGTTTCTCAAATTAACTTACTCTTAATGTCCACTAAGGAATCTTAGGTCCATCATATGACCTTTATACAAATCTCTTTCATTGTTCCTATAATAATCAAGCTGGAGGCCGGGCGCGGTGGCTCAAGCCTGTAATCCCAGCACTTTGGGAGGCCGAGACGGGCGGATCACGAGGTCAGGAGATCGAGACCATCCTGGCTAACACAATGAAACCCCGTCTCCACTAAAAATACAAAAAAATTAGCCGGGCGTGGTGGCGGCGCCTGTAGTCCCAGCTACTCGGGAGGCTGAGGCAGGAGAATGGCGGGAACCCGGGAGGCGGAGCTTGCAGTGAGCCGAGATCGCGCCACTGCACTCCAGCCTGGGCGACTGAGCGAGACTCCGCCTCAAAAAAAAAAAAAAAAAAAATCAAGCTGGTACCTCAATAATGTCAAACAGTGGCTTCAGGGAGTCTTATTTTTTTTCTATTAGTTATACATAAGAGTTCTTTGCAACACCTGAGCCAGGCTATCCTTTGATTTTCTAAAGCCTAGGCTGAATCATGAAAGCAAGAAAGTAATTATTCCATGTATGCCAAACTAAAGACACTTATAACCCCTTTGCTATAATATTTCCCAAGAGTTAATGTAAATGCATTAATCATTCTGCCAGGAGCTGAATTTATAATCTAGTTTGCATAAGTGCATCATGACCAGAAAGGCATTTTATGTTTCCAGACATCAGCATTATGATGTTTTAAACAGGTCTCCTTCCCTCTTTGGAAGAATAATTTAAAACACTTATATAATGTAATCTGGTTTCCTAAAATGTGCAATAATTTGTTTGACCAAGTTAAACATAAAGAATTACAACTGCTTTTGTAGATTTTAACTATTTTTCTAAAATATATACCAGAAAGTCACTCCCTCAGACAACCTCTCATAGATTCCCATAACTAACAGCATTTATTATGGCAAAGGTAATCATACTATTGTATTATTATTGTAAAGTTACCAATATAATTATAATGCCTGTTAATTACTGATTCATTTATTTTATTGCGTATACATTTAATGAGTGCAATTATAAAGCTTGAGAGAGAAGCATATAGTTTGTGACTAAACACAGGGTTAAAAGTTTAATTAAGTTTGTTCCTATGACAAATTCAGAACATGTGCAGTCCTCATATATCTATTTATATTGCGTTATGTTTTAAAAATGCCACGTGGTTAACGTTACTCCTTGTAGAGATTCTAATAATTTAAGAAACATTAAGTAAACAAATGCTCAGTAGCAGATATAATTCATATATATAATTACTATCTCCCTGTCACATGTGTGTCAGCATTTTTGAACTAAGGCATAACTTAGATCTGATCATATGTTTGTTCATTTATTCTCTGGCACCAATAAGTCATCATATATAAAACTCTCTGAGCTTATGCTTAGGGAAATGTACATTAGTGTTTAACATAAGAAATTGGGCGCCTGAATTGATGGAAGAGAGATGGCTCACTGGGCTACGAATGGTACCTGCCTGCACCTCTGTTCAGCAGTCAAGGCAAGGTGGGTGAGAGGAGGAAGAAAATCCCTGGGGTGCAGCTACAGCAGTCATGCACCTGGAGTTGTTGTGTATGGAAAGGTCAGTTGACCTGGGATGATGAGTGGGCTATATCCCATGTGGCTGTGTTGGGTCCAAACTATTCTGTATATTCAAAGCAGAGAGGCAAGGGTAGGACCTGCAACTGGAGTTATTCATGTACCCGGCCTTTGGTAGCACCTGAATGGGCAATGTATCCAATCAACCTATCACGGAGTCCAGTCTTCCTCAGCCATCTGGGATGTCAGTCAGACCTCTGTCTGGAGTGTGTGCTACGGAAGAACCTAGCACTGCTGCTTTCCTATACTTGGCCCCTCTGGGGACCTTACAAACCATAGCCTGGGTCCATGTTGATGTGGGCCCCAGTGAAATCTGTGCTGCCCGTTATTCTGCCTACCCCCAACCTCTCGCTCCCACACAGCTCTGTAAGAGGTTTGCCCACAACAATGGGTCCTTTAAAGGCTGCTGCTCTGGGCTTTATGTGCTGAAGGTCAGTGAGAGACAGCCTAGCTGGCTTATTACTTTACAGAGTCAGCTCCAAAGTTATTCTGTGGACAAGTCCCCTGTAAAGCCATTAATTGGTTAGGGAATTTTTAAGTAAGCCACATAACATTTTTAAAACTCAGTTGCCTTGTCTTCAAAATAGAAAAAATAATAGTATGCCTCATAAGATTTTAAATAATTAAATGAAACCACAAACAATCTCTAACTCTGTGAATGGCACTGAATAAGCAATGGAGAAATGATAGTTGCCTTCTTTTTCCTTTATCTCTCAACACAGAACACTGTTTTCCTAACATTCAGCTGAGTGTGGTTTTTAAGTAGTTGCTAGGTGATTGCACATCATACCTAGACTGAGAACATGAAAACCCCTCCAAGATGAACTTGGGAAAACAATGAAAACCACTCCTTAGAAAAGCCATCTATCCTTCCTCATCTCTTTCTCAACCTTACCTTTACCATTTCCTGTACTCCTTCCACTCTGAGACCTCCGCCCTTCCTCAGTTGGCTCTTCCACGTTACCGTTCTTGCTTTCACCTCTTCTCTACTTTGTAAATGCCTTCTTTTAGATGAAACACAAATGTCTTCTCTGTAAAATCATCACTGATATTTCAAAAAGAGTTGAAGTCTCTCATTTGTGCTCCAAGAATACTTTGTGCGCATTTTTCAGTACCCCTCATATAAACATTATTTGATTCTTCTTTTGTGAATTTAAGGAAACATCAGATTAATGGCTGCTTTTGATGTTTTAATTCTCAGAAATATAAACATCTTCCTTTGAACAAGGAAAAGCCAACATTAATACCATCAGAGACTTAAAACATATTGTAAAAGTTGAATATATTTCCATCTCACTTTGGAGCAACACAAATTATTTTGTGGAGTTGTGCCAATTTTCATGATTGCAAGATAAGTACTTCACATCCAGTCTTACAGTTCCTTAATTCAGCTATCTTCTCTGCTTGTCTGTCTGTTTGGGCAGTATGACCTACAAGCATTAAGTTAATGATGACAAGGTTTATGATGACAATAAACAATATTAAATACAATCTTTTGACCTTTGAAATATGTAATTAGGCTAACGAAAACAATCTTCTTTAATTCTGGCTTGTTTCTTCTCAGGGCCTTCTGGTATCTAAGTAGCTGATTCATTCCTTAAATGCTACCTATAAATCCTTTGAGGATCTGGTATTGAACCTGGGTAAAAGTTGAATGCATCTATAAAGTAAATATTGAGCAATACAGTAGGCTCTTTAAGCATATTGTGAAATGGATTGAACAAAATAATAATTACTTTTAAGGGCAATGCTCTTTCTTATGATTTCCTTACCTGTGCTTAATCTGATAGCATTTCTAAGTGACTTGCTTTCATCAAACCTTCACAAGGTATTCAACCTTTCACCAAAAAAATTCCTTCAAAGCCATATGTCATAGGTTTTTATGATACATAATTAATGCATAATTATAAATTATAACATCAAGAAAACAGGCAACACCAATAAGAGTTAGTTGTGTTTGTGTTCCCCAAACACAACTAACTCTTATTAGGCATCACTGCTAAAACCTAGTGGATGTAGGGAAATGAAGGTTAGTTACAACATTTAGTGCCCTGCGGACAAGACTCAGCTATGATTTGTACAGGCAACAGAGAGCTTTCTTTAGAATTGAAAATCTATCCATCATGCGTACCTAGGATAAAAACGTGTTTGGGGTAAAATCATGTATTCATATAATTCTTACAAAACTCTATGAACAGTTTATATACACTGAGTTTAGATGTGCCACAAGAATTAGTCAAAATCTTTCTGTTAGATGAGTAAGTCCAAATTAGAATGGAAAATGGCAGCTGTCATATTGGATCTGACACAAGAGGAGTCGAGATGGTAGAGTGGAGTGGACCTGGGAGGAGACCAGATTCTGGTCCTGGCATCACCAGCACAGATCACGTGACAGCTCTGAGCCTCTGGTGCAAAGTTGGGATCACACTTGTCCTAACACGTGATTCAATGAGGTGATGAATGTGGCAACCTTCTAAAAGCTGAAAGGTGCAATTAAAAATATATGATTCATTATATTTTACATATTATATTTAATCCATAGGAAAACTGGCTTTTAAAATGGAAAAGACCATTAAATAGTTTTCAAATGTGTTCTTTATCAAAGCATTGTTGCAAGTAAAATCTTATATGAAGTCCCAATATCCACAGTAGATAATACCAAAGAGATAACACCAAATTGATCTGCCCAAGGAATGTCTAAAGTTTTATTTCGAGGCTTCCTCTCATGCTGTCAGATAGCACTTAAGGTGTCTTCACTCACTTTGAAGGTGCCACAAGACACAGTTTAACAGCAGAGATCCAGGCCAGCATTTGCAGTTTGCAGATAAAGAGACTAAGGACCAGAAAGGCCTATCAACTGATCAAGAGAGACTTGGGGAAATAGAAAGTCCTTGCTTTCACTGTCAGCAGTTCCTACTTTTTGGCACTTTGCTCATATAGTGCCTTCTAATAAACAGCTCTGCTTAATGTGTTACTGCGTTTGCTGGTTCACTGAAAGTTACAGCCAGCATAAGAATGGATGGAAAAAGCAGCATGCATGGTTAAAATATAGCACACGCATCATCAGCACGGCACGGAAGGCCAGCCATGTTGAGGTATAGGTTATTCATTCTCTACACAACTCTTAACCATCTGCCGTGTGCCAAGACTAAAACATGCTGCTCAATTGTGTTTGTTTTAAATAAATCAGGCTTGTTTATATAAAATGTCAAGATGACAAAATTTCTAGTATCTCTTGAAAAATTTTGGGTAGTAGAGACAAAGGACACGATTTCCATTTTCACAGATAGCAATATGTAATTCCATATACTAAAGCAATCGCAATCATTGTCACACTATCACACACACACGGACATGAACACCCAAGGCAAAGAAAGAAAATTGCTCAAATGTATAAGGTAAAATCTTTCTCAAAAGACTATACCATATTTTGGTCTATCAGTCCTAGCCAGTTAACAAGTGGGACTCTCAAACTAGAAAAGGTTATCATATGCCCAACAAAAGGCATTTGTATGTTTTTATTTTTCATGTTACTGAATTTCAATGTGAAAATTATCACTTATGACCAAATAACTTAAATAAAGTGCCTAAATTCTTAAAATAATAAGAGCCAAGTTAAAAACAAATATTTTAAAATTATGTGTCAGACTGTTCAACTTTGTGAAAAGAATATAGTAGGTTAATATTTGTATGTGGCAAACTTTTATTTGAGTAAAATAAGAGGAGCCCTAAGGGATTAGAATTTAAATATGCCCAGAAATAATACTTCAGTAAAAAAAGGAATATTTCTGATCCAGTGAGAGAAACTAGAATTAAATTTATGTTGTAAAAATATAAACAAAGGATAGAATCCAATGTGGTTAACTAGGGTGTAACTGTAGAAAAATAAATTAGCATAGGAACTTTAAAGCACAAGCCATGTGGCAAAGGGAACAATTTTAATATATTAAAACAAGCAAAAACTAAATGGAAAAGGATAACTAAGAAACAAATACAAATAAACATTTTTAAAGTCAATTAAAATTTTGCCACTGATGAAAAATGAGTTTGACAATATGTAGGGGTCAACAGTTATATCTTTGGCAAACTTTGTTATAGAATATATTTGTTCATTGTAATGGAGTTTTTTACTGAAGAAAAACTCCATGTTTAATATAGCCTTTTATTCATAACTTAATGAATGATAGCTTCTTCCCTAAAACTTGATCTGTTCAGAAGCCTTTTTCCAAGTTCTCAGGCAGCCCTACCAAATGGTATCATTAAGTAATAATGTTTTTTACAGTTTCAAGTACGTTTGTCCTGAAATTTCTCAGAGTGACTAATTCTTACCTCTCTTTATTTCTCCTCACTTTCTCCAGCATTTACTTTTTTGTATTTGAGATAGTGAGACTCTGCTGGAATATGTGCCCCCTTATGTTTTTCTTTCTTTTTTCTTCTGAATGAAAATAGAAAAGCAGACCTAACTTGGCACAGTTAAATATGTCACACAGTAGAGTGTAATTGAATGATTTCTTTCGCGCAGTAATATGTTCTAGATATCAGCTGTGATTTAGATATACAGTCATGCATCACTTAACAATGGGGATACATTCTGAGAAATGCATCATTAGGCCATTTTGTCCTTGTGCGAATATTATAGAGTGTATTTACATAAACCTAGATAATGTAGCCTACTACACACCGAGGCGCTGTGGTATAGCCTATTGTTCCTAGGCTATGAACTTGTACAGCATGTTATTGAACTGAATACTGCAGGCAATAGGAGCACAACACTAGGTATTTGTATATGTAAACACAGAAAAGGTACAGTAAAAATATGGTATAATCTTATAGGACCACTGTCACAGATGTGGTCTGTAACTGAAATGTTATGCTGTGCATGACTGTATTTAAGGTTCATCTGGAGCTAATAAAGTATTAATTTCTCATCCTAATGGACAAAGTTAATGGGGCACTAATTTGCGATCAATTAGAATGTATTATGTCATACTCTTCTGTGAAAATGTTTTCCTAAAATATGTTTTGTGAATTTAGGATAAATTAGAAATTCCTTTATTAATTAATTCTTAATTAATTAATTATCCAATAGTTATTGAAAACCCACTTCTCAATTATAGTGCTGTGGAGGATACAAAGATGAATCAGAGGCTTTATCAAGGGAGACAAATACATGTTCTCACAACTCTACTACAAAATGGACAAATTTAAATTTTATAAAACAGACACAGTTAAAGAGCTATGAAAAGATCTTTGCTTCCTATTCATGAATTTTTCTCCCACTTGTGCTATCCCCATTTGGCTGGGGCCTGTGTCTCTCAAGTCACTGATGGATTCTCTTCCAATGTCCTTTAGATAATAAAAAATTTACTGGATTGGCAATCTTCCAGCTTTTTACTCCCGAGGGTATTAGTGGCACGGAGAGGAGAATTAAAAATTTGACTCTGACTGATTTTCAGTCAATGACCTCTGTTCTCTGAGAACATGGAAATGCATAACCCTAAATGGCTAATTGGTCTTATTCCCTTATGTTATTCATGGGAGGAAATGTTCTGCTCTTTTGTCATAAAGCAAAGGTCATAACTCAAATGCCTTCTAACCACTATATTTCCAGGATGTGAAGGTTCATACTATTAATTGAATACAAAGTAAATATGACTTAGATTCTCATGCTTCACATATTTACTTTTGTTTTGCTTTGTTTTGTTTTGTTTTACAATTAGAACACCACACAAAGCAAAGATTTTAGCAGTAGAAATACCCTGGGTATCATTCTTTATGGCCAGGATTAGAGTGAGATGAGTGAGGAACATGTCTTGGACACAAAATTTAAGGAGGCGCTGCAAAACTCAGTAATCAAGATAAAAATGTATAGTGCAATATTTGTAAAAATAAAAATTAACTTAGAAAATCCATAATGAAGGCCGGGCGCGGTGGTTCAAGCCTGTAATCCCAGCACTTTGGGAGGCCGAGATGGGCGGATCACGAGGTCAGGAGATCGAGACCATCCTGGCTAACAGTGAAACCTCATCTCTACTAAAAAAAAAAAATACAAAAAAGTAGCCGGGCGACGTGGCGGGCACCTGTAGTCCCAGCTACTTGGGAGGCTGAGGCAGGAGAATGGCGTAAACCTGGGAGGCGGAGCTTGCAGTGAGCTGAGATCCGGCCACTGCACTCCAGCCTGGGCGACAGAGCCAGACTCCGTCTCAAAAAAAAAAAAAAAAAAAAAAGAAAATCCATAATGAATTAGAACATCACAATTTTACATAAAGGTACATCAGTGTCAATGAATTTTTCTTTTGCCTTAAGCTATGGCTCAGTATGACCCTGGCAACCTCTCTGAAGCTTCAATGGCAATGGCCAGTGTTGAATTGGTCATTCATTTAAGGTTCATTTGTTCAATGAATGACATACTAAGGGATAGGCCTGTAGTAGTACAGCTAATCAAGCAAATTTTGTCAATTTCGTTCCAAACTTAGTGTGCCTTAAACTGATAGAGTTGATAAATCATTTTAATGATATGTAGAATTCACCATAATTACTCATATCTTTCTCAACTTTGCAGTTCTCCTTTTGTTGTTTTTCCCCTCCTGTGGTTTTATGTTTCATACAAATTATATCTGACTTTTTTAGGTACTAATTTCATTATATTTTGTAATAGTTTGTTATTGCTTTCCTGATAAAATTTTGTTGCTTTATTTCTTCTGGAGAACTTTGTAAAATCACTAAGAAGACATGGAATGTGATCAAAAATTTAAAGCTCTGATGATAAGCCTAAACTTAAATGTCCTTTAGGGTAATTTACTATCATTTCTAAAATTTAGCATTCTTTACTGCAATAGACAATGATTAACCTTAATTTGTCTGTCGGTTTCCTTGCTTTCCAAAGTGAATTATTGTAGCTTTATGGTGAGAGAGAAATACTCCCAATGTAATACATTTGATGGCATTTATAATGCCAAACATTCCAGTTCCTTCACTCCTTTCAAAATTCTGAATGAACTCACATCATCCAGCTCTAAAACCAGTATCAAATATCATAGCATTTCAGGTGAAAAGTAAGAACCTTACCTACTCTCCTGGGGTAAAATGCCTATTCCTCTCTCCTGATTTTAATGCTATTGTTGTTATACATTTTACCTGTACATATGCTATAAATACAAAATACATTACTACTAATTTTGCTATAAATTAAATATATAAATATATATTAAATATATTAAATATAAACATTAAATATATATAAAACAAAATATAATTTTATTCTAAAACACTTTATACAAAATATACTTTACTCTAAAACAAAATATAATTGTTTTAGAGTAATCAAAAATAATAAAAAATGCCTATTACAATTACTTTTATTTTAGCGATTTCCAGAGATCTTCATTTCTTTGTGTATACTGTAAGTCCTCACTTCACATCATCAATAGATTCTGGGAAACTACAACTTTCAAGTAAAATGACATATAACAAAACCAACTTTTTTCTCATCAACATAATAAAGAAATAGCATTGAACTAAATGACATTATTGTAGGACCTACTCTCCATCATTTCACATAAAGTCTTGGTTTCCAAGAACTTATCCAAGATGTTAAATGAGAACTTACTATACCGAATTTTTCTGTGTGGTATCATTGCTTCTGTCTAAAAACTTTTGTTTAAAAATTTGTAGAGGGTTTTATAGTTAATAATTCTTGATTTTTGTTTGTCTAGAGAAGGCTTTATATCTCCTTCATTTTGAAAAATATTTTCTCTGCTCATAGAATCCTGAGTTCACTGTTGTTTTGTTTTGTTTGTGTTTAGCACTTTAAGAATGCCACTCCTTTGACTTCTTGGTTTGAGTAGTTTCTGACAAAGGGTCTGCTGTAATTTCTGTCTTTAATGTAGCACCACAGCTAGATACCACTAGTCTCCCAAGAAGATTCTTTTAGTATTAAGTCTTGGCACTCAGCATGCCTACATGGCTTGAATCTATTCAAATATAATAAAGCAATAAATGTGGGGCTTATAAAATTTTTGTAAAAAAGAAGAAAATACATAAAGCATACAAAAGATAGACAAGGAGAGAGGATATTTTGATAGGATATCCCAGAACAGAGAAGAACATTTTGGATAACACCTTCTTTGAACTTTGTAGAAAATTAAGGGAAACACAGATGATGTAAGAGACAGAATTGAACGGCATCCCTGCTCCTAAATGCTATAGGTCTTTCAAAGTCAAGAAAGGAAATACGAGTATAGAAAATTTGATATCACAAAAGGCTTTCAAATGCCTTCATCTTCATCTTCCACCACTTTAAATTAGGATATATTGGAGGTCCACAAACAAATCCACCCATATGCAGTCAATTGATTTTTGATAAAACTGAAAAGAACAAACAATGGGGAAAGGGCAGTCTCTAGTCTCTTCAATAAGTGATGTTAAGAAAACTGGATATCTACATGCAGAAGAATGAAATTAGATACTTATCTCACACCATATATAAAAATCAATTCGAAATGAATTAAATACTTAAACATAAGATCTGAAACTAAGACTACTAGAAGAAAACATAGGGGAAAAGGCTCCATGATCTTGGTCTAGGCAATGATTTTCTGGACATGATCCCAAAGCACAGGCAACAAAAGCAAAAATAGACAAATGAGATTGCGTCAAAGTTTAAAGCTTCTACACAGCAAAGGAATTAATCAACAAAGCAGAGCGTCAACCTATAAAATAGGAGAAAATATTCACAAAACTTACATCTGATAAGGGGTTGTATTAGTCCGTTTTATTCTGCTGATAAAGACATACCCATGATTGGAAAGAAAAAAATGTTTAATGAACTCGCAGTTTCACAATCATGGCAAAAGACAAGGAAGAACAAGTCATGTTCATGGATGGTGGCAGGCAAAGAGGGAGAGCTTGTGCTGGGAAGCTCTTGTTTTTAAAACCATCGGATCTCAGAGACTTATTCATTATCACGAGAACAGCATGGGAAATACCTGCCCCCCTGATTCAATCACCTCCCACTGGGTCCCTCCCACAACACATGGGAATTCAAGATGAGATTTGGGTGGGGACATATATCATTCCACCCCTGGCCCCTCCCAAATCTCATGGTCTCACATTTCAAAAGCACTCATGCCTCATTTCAGCATTAACTCAAAAGTCCACAGTCCAAAGTCTCATCCAAGACAAAGCAAGTACTTTTGGCCTGTGAACCTGTAAAATCAAAAGCAAGTTAGTTACTTCCTAGACACAATGTAGGTACAGGCATTGGGTATATACAGCCATTCCAAGTGAGAGAAATTGGCCAAAACAAAGGCCTCATGCAAGTCCAAAATCCAGTGGGGCAGTCAAATATTAAACCTCCAAAATGGTCTCCTTTGACACCATGTCTCACATCCAGCTCACACTGATGCAAGAGGTAGGCTCCCACAGTCTTGGGCAGCTCTACCCCTGTAGCTTTGCAGGGTATAACCCCTCTCCCAGCTGCTTTCATGGGGTGCCATTGAGTATCTGCAGCTTTTCCAGGCACATGGTGAAAGCTGTCAATGGATCTACCATCCTGGGGTCTGGAGGACAGTGGCCCTTTCTCACAGCTGCACTAGGGAGTGCCCCAGTAGGGGCTCTGTTTGGGGGTTACACCATGCATTTCTCTTCTGCAGTGTCCTGGCAGAAGTTCTCCATGAGGGCCCCACCCCTGCAGCAAACTTCTGCCTGGGCATCCAGGTGTTTCCATTCATTTTCTGAAATCTAGGTGAAGATTCCCAAACCTCAATTCTTGACTTCTGTGCACCTGCAGGCTCAACACCATGTGGAAACTGCCAAGGCTTGGGATCTTCACCCTCTGAGGCAACAGCCAGAGCTGTATCTTGGTCCCTTTTGATCATGGCTGGAGCAGCTGGGACATACAGTGCCAAGTCCCTAGACTGCACACAGACGATAGACCCTGACCCTTGCCCATGAAAGTATTTTTTCCCACTAAACCTCTGGGCCTGTGATGGGAGGGGCTTCTGCAAAGGTCTCTGACATGCCCTGGAGACATTTTCTCCATTATCTTGGGGATTAACATTCAGCTCCTTCTTATTTATGCACATATGTGCAGTCAGCTTGAATTTCTCCTCAGAAAATGGGATTTTCTTTTCTATTGCATTGTCATACTGCAAATTTTCCTAGCTTTTATGCTTTGCTTCCCTTTTAAAACTGAATGCTCTTAACAGCACTCAAGTCACCTCTTGAATGCTTTGCTGTTTAGAAATCTCTTCCACCAGATACCCTAAATCATGCCTCTCAAGTTCAAAGTTTCACAAATCTTTATGGTGGGGGAAAAATGCCTCCAGTCTCTTTGCTAAAACATGAGAAGAGTTACCTTTGCTCCAGTTCCCAAGTTCCTCATTTCCATCTGAGACCACCTTAGCCTGGACCTTATTGTTCACATCACTATCGGCATTTTTGTCAAAGCCATTCAACAAGTCTCTAGGAAATTCCAAATTTTTCCACATTTTTCTGTCATTTTCTGAGCCCTCCAAACTGTTCAACCTGTGCCTGTTACCCAGTTCCAAAGTTGCTTCCACATTTTTGGGTATCTTTTCAGCAATGCCCCACTCTACTGGTACCAATTTACTGTATTAAAACATTTTCATGCTGCTGATAAAGACATACCCAAGACTGGGAAGAAAAAGAGGTTTAATGGACTCACAATTCCACATGGCTGGGGAAGCCTTACAATCATTGTAGAAGGCAAGGAGGAGCAAGTCATGTCTTACATGGATGCCAGCAGGTAAAGAGGGAGTGCTTGTGCAGGGAAACGCCCATTTTCAAAACCATCAGATCTTGTGATACTTATTCACTCTCATGAGAACAGCACAGGAAAGACCTGCCCCCATGATTCAATCACCTCCCACCAGGTCCGTCCCACAACAGGTATTCAAGATGAGATTGGGTGGGGATACAGCAAAACCATATCAGGGGTTAATATCCAAAATGTATAAGGATCTCAACTCAATAGCAAAAACAACAACAACAAATAACCCTATTGAACTGGGAAAATGACTTGAATGAAGATTTCATAAGAAAACCATACAAATGGACAACAGGTATATAAAAAATTATTACTAATCATCAGGATAATGCAAATTATGCCACAATAGGTATCACTTCACACCTGCTGGGATGGCCATTATCAAAAAGAGAAGAGATAACAAGTTTTGGTGAGAATGTGTAGAAGAGGGAACTCTTGTACGTTTGTGGTAATACAAATTAGTATAGCCATTATAGAAAATAATATGGAGATTCATTAAAAAATTAAAAATAGAAGTACCATATATGATCCAGCAATACTAATTCTGGATATATATCCAAAGGAAATGAAATCAGTATATTGAAGAGATATCTGCACTCCCATGTTCATTGCAGCATTATTCACAATAGTTTAACAAAGAGTCAACTTAAGTATCCATCAACAGATGAATGAATAAATGAAATGTGGTACATATAAACCTTGGATTAATATTAAACTTTAAAAAGAAGGAAGTCCTGCTCATTCATAACAACATGGATGAACCTGGATAACACTGTGTTAAGTGAGGTAAACCAGTCACAGAAAGACAAATACAGGATGATTTCACTTATTTGTGTAACCTAAAAAATTGAACTCATAGAAGTAGAGAGTAGAATGGTAGTTACTAGGCACTGGGTGTTCCAGAAAGATTGAGGAGATGTTGATCAAAGGATTCGATATTTTAGTTAGACAGAGGAATAATCTTAAACACTTATTGTACAGCATAGTGACCACAGTTAAGAACAATGTACTATATACTTCAAAATTACTAAAAGAGTATATTTTATGTGTCCCTACTAAAACAAAATGATAAGAATATGAGGTACTGCATTTATTAATTAGCTCCATTTAGTTGTTTCACAATGTATAGATATTTCAAAACATCGTGTTGTATACCATAAATAAATAGTACTTGTCAATTTAAAATATAAAGAAAAACAAAAAAGAAAATAAATTATGGAGAAAACTGTCAGTACTTATTTTATATAACTTTACATAATACACCAGTACTGTCCCAGGAAATAGAGTTGTACACTGATTTCAGTCACTTTTCATATGAAGTTCTCACTATCTGGCAGAAATTCCTTTATATATATAAATTACTTGGCATGGTTTCTTAATTTTGAGACCAATGAATTTTTTGCCCTACTTTCTAATTTCTCCTCAACCATTTCAATCAGATTCTGGAAGAGATATCTATGGGCCCTTTTGCTACTACACTTCCTAGAAATGTGTGTTACTAATAAAAAATAAAAATAAAAACTAAAAAAACAAATGCCAGGAAGCTATTTCCATGAAAAAGAAAACAATTAACAAAAAGAAAGACTGTGATATCTTTTGAAAAGTTTAGAATCTGTGGTCATTGAAATAATTAAAATCAATATATCATTTTGTAGTTTGACTTTAATTTTGAAATTTTACATATTTATTTATTCTTAATTTCCTAATGTTGTAATATAATATATTGCATATAATTTATAATATACTTTTTAAAGCTTTTATTTTACATTCAGGGGTACATGTGCAGGTTTGTTATATAGGTAAATTTTGTGGCCCTGGAGTTTGATGTACAGATTATTTCATTGCCCAGGTCACAGCATAGTACCTGATAGTACCTAATAAGTAGGCCCTGGTGTCAGTTGTTCTCTTCTTTGTGTCCATATATCCTCAATATGTAGCTCCCACTTATAAGTGAGAACATGTGGCATTTGGTTTTCAGTTCCCGCATTAGTTTGCTTAAGGTTATGGCCTCCAGATCCATCCATGTTGCTGAAAAGGACATGATCGTGTTCTTTTTAATGGCTGCATAGTATTCCACGGTGTATATGTACCACATTTTCTTTATCCAGTTTACCATTGATGGACATTTAGGATGATTCCATGACTTTCCTATTCTGAATAGTTCTGCAATGAATATATGAATGCATGTGACTTTATGGTACAATGATGTAATTCCTTTGGGTACTTTTCCAAAAATATGATAGCTGAGTTGAATGGTACTTCTTTTTTATGTTATTTGAGAAGTCACCATGCTACTTTCTATAATGGCTGAACTGATGTACATTTCCACCAGCAGTGTATAAGCGTTGCTTTTTCTCCACAAACTTGCCAGCATCTGTTGGTTTTTGACTATTTTATTTCATTTCATTTTATTTCATTTCATTTCATTTTGAGATGGAGTCTCGCTCTGTTGCCCAGGCTGTATTTGTTTGTATTTTTAGTAGAGATGGGGTTTCACCGTGTTAGCCAGGATGGTCTCAATCTCCTGACCTCGTGATCCGCCCACCTCAGCCTCCCAAAGTGCTGGGATTACAGGCCTAAGCCACCACACCTGGCCTAGACTTTTAATAATAGTTTGTCTGACTGGTGTGAGAAGATTTCTCACTGTGGTTTCGATTTGCATTCCTTTACTGATTAGTGATGTTGAAGTTTTTCTCATATGCTTGTTGGCCACTTCTATATCTTCTTTTGAAAAGTGCCTGCTTTTTTGTTTTTTATTTGTTTAAGTTCCTTATAGATTCTGGATATTAGACCTTTGTAGGGTCTATAGTTTGCAAATATTTCCTCCCATTCTCTAAGATGTCTGTTTACACTGTTGATAGTTTCTTTTGCTTTGCAGAAGCTCTTTAGTTACATTAGTTTAATTAGGTTCCACTTGTCAATTTTTCTGCCTCAATGATCTATCTAATACAGTCAGTGGAATGTTGAAATCTCCAAATATTATTGTGTGGTTATTTAAGTCTCTTTATAGGTCTCTAAAGAACTTGCTTGGCCGGGCGCGGTGGCTCAAGCCTGTAATCCCAGCACTTTGGGAGGCCGAGACGGGTGGATCACGAGGTCAGGAGATCGAGACCATCCTGGTTAACACGGTGAAACCCCGTCTCTACTAAAAATACAAAAAACTAGCCGGCCGAGGTGGCGGACGCCTGTAGTCCCAGCTACTCGGGAGGCGGAGGCAGGAGAATGGCGTGAACCCGGGAGGCGGAGCTTGCAGTGAGCTGAGATCCGGCCACTGCACTCCAGCCTGGGTGACAGCGCGAGACTCCGTCTCAAAAAAAAAAAAAAAGAACTTGCTTTATGAATCTGGGTGCTCCTGTGTTGGATGCATATTTCTTTAGAAAAGTTACATCTTGTTAAATTAAACCTTTATGTTTATTTAATGTCCTTTTTTTTAACCATTGTTGGTTTAAAGTCTGTTTTGTGTGAAATTAGAATAGCAACTTATGCTTTTTTCTGTTTTCCATTCACTTGGCAGATTTAATCCATCCCCTTACTTTGAGCCTATGGGTCTCTTGAAGAGAGCATATTGTTAGGTCGTGCTTCTTTATTCACTAGCCATTCTGTGCCTTTTAATTGGGACATTTAGCCCATTCAGTTCCAGGTGATTATTGATAATGTAAACGCTTCACAAATTTGTATGTCACCCTTTCACATGGGTCGTGGTAATCTCTGTACCATTTAAATTTTAGTACATGTGCTGTCAAAGTGAGCACTACATATTTATTAAGATGGCATTTTAATTATGGGAATTAGAAACCATAGGTCAGTGAGAAGAAGAAAAAATTGGCAGCAATCTCAATTCTCAGAGATGATAATTATTGTCCCACTAGTGTAGTGGGACAATAATTCAAGCTTTTGAAACTGATTTTTAATGTCACACTTCCCTCCACAATGTCAACAAAGTAACAATACATTATGAATATCTGTCCCAGATTCATTAGGTTTTTTTTTTTTTTCCTTTTTTTTTTTTTTCTTTAAGACAGAATCTCACTCTGTCACCCAGGCTGGAGTACAGTGGCACAATCTCGGCTCACTGCAAGCTCTGCCTCCCAGGTTTACACTGTTCTCCTGCCTCAGCCTCCCAAGTAGCTGGGACTACAGGTGCCTGCCACCATGCCTGGCTAATTTTTTGTATTTTTAGTAGAGACGGGGTATCACGTGTTAGCCAGGATGGTCTTAATCTCCTGACCTCATGATCCACCTGCCTTGGCCTCCCAAAGTGCTGGGATTACAGGCGTGAGACACTGTACCCGGCCCTTTTGTAACTTTTATTTTAAGTTCAGGGGTACACGTGCAGGATGTGCAGGTTTGTCACATAGGTAAACATGTGTCATGGGAGTTTGTTGTCATTAGTTTTTTTTCCTGATCCTCTCCCACCTTTCACCCTCCACCTTCCAATAAGCCCCAATGTGCATCATTCCCTTCTATGTGTTCATTTGTTCTCATAATTTAGGTCCCACTTATAAGTGAGAACATGCGGTATTGGGTTTACTGTTCCTGTGTTAGCTTGCTAAGGATAATAGCCTGTAGCTCCATCCATATTGCCTCAAAAGGCAAAATATCATTCCTTTTTATGGCTGCATAGTATTCCATGGTGTATATATACCACATTTTATTTATCCAGTCTATTACTGATGTGCATTAGGCTGATTCCATGTATTTGCTATTGCAAATAGTGCTGCAAAGAACATATGCATGCACATATCTATATAATAGAATGATTTATATTCCTTTGGGTATATCCCAGTAACGCAATTGCTGGGTCAAATAGTATTTCTGTCTGTAGGTCTTTGGGGAGTTGCCACAGTGCCTTCCACAATGTTTGAACTAATATACCCTCCCACCAACAACGTAAAAGCATTCGTTTTTCTATATAACCTGTCTGCAACTGTTACTTTTTGACTTCTTACTGGTGTGAGATGGTATCTCATTGTGGTTTTGATTTGCATTTATCTAATGATTAGCCATCTTGAGCTTTTTTTCATATGATTGTTGGCCACATTGCATGTCTTCTTTTGAAAACTGTCTGTTCCTATACTTTGTCTACCTTTTAATGGAGTGGTTTCTTTTTTCTTGTAATTTTTTAAAAAATTTCTTATAGACATTGGATATTAGACCTTTGTAAGAAGCATAGTGTAAATTTTTTCCCGTTCTGTAGGTTAGCTGTTTACTCTGTTGATAGTTTCTTTTGCTATGCAGAATTTCTTTAGTTTAATTAGATCTCATTTGTTAATTTTTGCTTTTGTTGCAATTGCTTTTTGTGTCTTAGTCAAGAAATTTTTGCCTATATCCTGAATGGCATTGCCTAGGTTTTCTTCTAGAGTTTTTACAGTTTGGGGTTTTACATTTAAGTCATTAATTCATCTTGAGTTGATTTTTTGTGTGTAGTGTAAAGAAGGGGTCCAGTTTCAATTTTCTGCATATGGCTAGACAGTTATCCGAGCAAGATTTATTGAACACGGAATCCTTTCCCCATTGCTTGTTTTTGTCAGATTGTTGAACTTCAGATAGTTAAAAGTGTGTGGTCTTATTTCTGGGTTCTCTTTTCTGTTACAATGGTCTATGTGTCTATTCTTGCACGAGTACCATGCTATTTTGGTTACTGTAGTCCTATAGTATAGTTTGAAGTCAGGTAGCATGATGTCTCCAGCCTTGTTCTTTTTGCTTAGGATTGCCTTGATGATTTGGGCTTTTTTTTTTTTTTCTTTTTTTGGTTCTATATGAATTTTAAAAGTTTTTTTCCAGTTCTGTGAAGAATATCAATGGTAGTTTAGTGCAACTATTTTTGAGTCTATAAATTGCTTTGGACGGTATGGCTGTTTTCACGATATTGATTCTTCCTATCTGTGAGCACAGAATGCTTTTCCATTTGTTTGTTTCATCTCTGACATTTTTGAGCAGCAGTTTGTATTTCTCCTTGTAGAGGTCCTTCACTTCCCTTGTGATATTGTTTGGTTCTGTATCTTCACCCAAATCTTATCTAAAATTGTAATCCCCAGGTTTTGAGGGAGGGACCCGGTGGGAGGTGATTGGATCATGGGGCCAGTTTCCCCTATGCTGTTCTCATAATAGTGAGGTAGTTTTCACAAAATCTGATGGTGTAAAAGTGGCAGTTTCACTTGCACACTCTCTCTCTCCTACCAACATGTAAGATGTGCCTTGCTTCCCCTTCATATTCTGCCACTACCGTAAATGTCCTGAGGTCTCCTCAGTCATGCAGAATTGTGAGTCAATTAAACCTCTTTTGTTTGTAAATTACTCACTCTCAGGCAATATCTTTATGGCAGTGTAAAAATGGACTAATACAGAGAATTGGTACCAACAGAGTGAGGCACTCTGTAAAGATAACCTGAAAATGTGGAAGCAACTTTGGAACTGGGTAACAGGCACAGGTTGGAACAGTCTGGAGTGCTCAGAAGAAGACAGGAAGATGTGGGAAATTTTTGGAATTTCTAGACTTGTTGAATGGTTTTAACCAAAATGCTGATAGTGATATCAACAATGGCGTCCAGGCTGAGGTGGCCTCAGATGGAGATGAGGAACCTACTGCGAACTGGAGTAAAGGTCACTTATGTTATACTTTAGCAAAGAGACTGGTGGCATTTAGCACCTGCTCTAGAGATCTGTGGAACTGTCAACTTGAGAAGGATAATTTAGGTATCTGGCAGAATAAATTTCCAAGTAGCAAAGCATTCAAAATGTGACCTGGCTTATTCTGAAAGCCTTCAGTTATATGTATTCACAAAGAAATGGTTTGAAATTGGAACTTATGTTTAAAAGGGAAGCAGAGCATAAAGGTATGGAAAATTTGCAGCCTGACCGTATGGTAGAAAAGAAAAACCTATTTACTGGGAGGAATTAAAGGTGACTGCACAGATTTACATATGTAAGGAGGGGTCAAATGTTAATTGCCAAGGCTATGGGGAAAATGTCTCCAGGGCATGCCAGAGACCTTCATGGCAGCCCCTCTCACCATCACAGGCCTGGAAGTCTAGGAGGGAAAAATGACCTCATGGACTGGGCCCAGCGTTCTGCTGCTCTGTGCAGTTTTAGCCCATGGCACCCTGTGTCCCAATCACTCCAGTTCCAGCCATGGCTAAAAGGGGCCAAGATACAGCTCAGGCCATTGCTTCAGAGGGTGAAATACCCAAGCTTTGGCACCTTCCATGTGGTGTTGGGCCTGTGGGTACACAGAAGACAAGAGTTAACCTTTGGAAGCCTCCTCCTAGATTTCAGAGGTTATTCAGACATACCTGGATATCCAGGCAGAAGTCTGCTGCAGAAGCAGAGCCCTGATGGAGAACAGCTACTAGAGAAATGCAGAGGGGAAATTTGTGTTGAAGCCCCCATACAGAGCCCCCACTGGGGTACTCTCTAGTGAAGCTGTGAGAAGAGGGTCACCATTCTCCAGACCCCAGAATGGTAGATCCACCAACAGCTTGCGGCATGTGCTTGAAAAAGCCGCAGACACTCAATGTCAGCCCATGAAAGCAGCTGCAGGGGCTGTATCCTGCAAAACCAGAGGGGTGGAGCTTTCCAAGGCCTTGGGAGCTCACCCCTTGTATCTGTGTGTCCTAGTTATGAGACACAGGGTCAAAGGTGATTATTTTGAAGCTTTAAGATCTAATGAGTGCCCTGTCAGGTTTCAGATTTGCATGGGACCTGTGACCCCTTTGTTTTGGCCAATTTCTCCCATTTGGAATGAAAACATTTGCCCAATGCCTGTATCCCCATCGTATCTTGGAACTAACTAACTTTTTTTTCATTTTACAGTCTCATAGGCAGAAGAGACTTGTCTTCTCTCAGATGATACTTTGGACTTGGACTTTTGAATTAATGCTGGAATGAGTTGACTTTGGGGGACTGTTGGGAAGGCATCATTGGTTATTGGTTATGAAATGTGAAAATGATATGAGATTTGGGAGGGGTCAGGAGTGGCATAAGTTTTGGCTCTGTGTCCCCACTCAAATCTCAACTCGAACTGTTAATCCTTAGATGTTAAGGGAGGGACCTGATGGGGGGTGATTGCATCATGGGAGCAGTTTCCCCTATGCTGTTCTCATGATAGTGAGGGAGTTCCCACAAGATCTGATGGCTTAAAAGTGGCAGTTTCCCCTGCATGCTCTCTCTCTCCTGCTGACATGTAAGATGTACCTTGCTTCCCATTTGCTTTCCGACATGAGTGTAAGTTACCTGAGGCCTTCCCAGTCATGAAGAACTGTGAGTCAATTAAACCTCTTCATTTATAGATTAACCAGCCTCAGGTAATATAACAGTGTGAAAATGAATTAATACACCATTTTCACTGTATTCCTAGGTATTTTATTCTTTTTGAGGCAATTGAGAATGGGAATTCATTCATGATTTGGCTCTTGGCTTGACTGATGTTTGTGAATAGGAATGCTAGCAATTTTTGCACATTGATTTTATATCCTGAGACTTTGCTAAAGTTGCTTATCAGCTGAAGAAGCAGTTTGACTGAGGTGATGGGGTTTTCTAGATATAGGATCATGCCATCTTCAAATAGGTATAATTTGATTTCCTCTCTTCCTATTTGAATACCATTTACTTCTTTTTCTTGCCTAACTGTCCTAGCCAGAACGTCTATACTATGTCGAGTAGGAATGGTGAGAGAGGGTATCCTTGTCTTGTGCCAGTGTAAAGGATACCATTACATTATTTCATATTTGCTATTATGATGTAAGATATTTTCTAATTATTTACATCAGCTATATCCTGTTTTCTTGATTCTATATTAAACTCTCTGAAATAAGATTTATTACGATTTTTTTCATTCCCACATCAATGATATAGTGCTTTGCAGAAGCTATTTGTCAAATCTAATTGTTTGAACTGAAAGACAAACAGCACATTTTTAGTCTCTTATTTAAATCAAATAGGTCCTAATCACATGGATTAGTTTTATCTGACTGGAAATTCAAAATGATATTTTAGGATGCTTGAGTATCCACTAATACAGCTAACTCTATTGTTTAAGAGTATTAGATCTCCACGAACTCATATTAAACAAATTAAAGAGAAGTTTCAGGTTGACACATGTACCTTTCTTAGCTGTATTCCCAGATGACCCTTTCTAAAAGTAATACCTATTTATAAACTCAAAAACAATACATTAAATCGATTGTCTTTCATAGCCTTACCAATACTGGAAATAAAAATCTTCTAATCTGTTACATAAGAGTAACAATGGAACCTCATTAATTCGTTTAATTTGTGTTTTTCTGATCACATATGAAAATGGATATTTTCTAATTATGAAGTACCCATGTAATTCTTGTGCTATTTTTTGAGGTATTAATTTCTTTATTCATTTACTTTTTACTATATGAAGCGTAAATCTTTATATTTAAATATGTAAATGTGTTTTCTGCTTTCTCACTTCTTGCTTTGGTGCCATGCAATAGAAGTCATTTCACATCCTACAATTTAAAAAATCATCACCTGAATTTTCTTAGCATATTTTGATCTCCAGTGAATATTTAATATCTTTAATAAATAAATAATAAATTATAATCTATTTTATGGAATGAATTTATAATTTATAATGTTGGGATATAACTATCTTTATTGGCACTAGCTATTCTTAAATGGATAGCTTGTTTTACTGAACACTAATCCTGTCCTCAGTTATTTGAAATATAATCTTCACTATATGCTAAATTCAGACTCAGTATTCTGTTCTACTGTTATATATCTACTCCTGCAATAATAGCACACATCTTTAATAAATGTAATTGTGTTATACACTTTCAAGTGAAAATGTTTTATATAATTGCAGATTCACATGCCGTTGTAAGATATGATAGAGGTCTCATGTACCTTTTACTCAGTTTTCCCTAACAATATTTTGCAAAACTATAGTCAGATATCACAACAAAGATGTTAAACTTAATACAATCCACAAATCTTATTCAGATTTCCTCAATTTTACTTGCACTCATTGTCAGTGTGTTTATTTAGCTCTATGCAATTTTATCATACGTATGAGTCTGTGTATCCCTTAGTACTGTAGAAATACACAATAGTCTCACCACAAGGATTCCTTATGTTGCCCTTGTATACATATACTCACCTTCCCACTCTCCTCCCTTCACTAACGTTTGTCAATCCCTAATTTGTGCTGCATTTCTAAATTGCTGCTGAGGATGAAGGTAAACTGGATCACTTATTCATTGCCAGTGGAAATGTAAAATGGTATAGCCACTCTGTAAGATATGCAGTTATCATGTGACCTAGCAATTGTGTTCTTGAAGTGAAAACTCATTTTAACTCAAAGAAATGAAAACTTGTAGTCACACAAAAACCTATACACATATGTTCATAGCAGCTTTACTCATGATAAAGAAAAAATAAGCAGAAATTATTGATACATGCAACAACCTAGACAAATCTCCAGGAAAATATGCTGAGTGAAAAAACGATTCCAAAAGATTACATATATATGACTGCATTTGTGTAAGCAACATTCTGAAATTATAAAATGCTAGAAATGTAATGCAGATATTAATAATATTTGTTGGTGCATGACCCTCTTGTTTTTCTAGAACTTTTCTGCCTATAATCATAACTTCCATTTCAGATTAAATTATAAAATCTCTTTATCATATTTCCCAACAATGAATTGTGGCAGGATTGAATTACCACATCAAATTCAGGAACTTGACTTTATAATATGAAAGACTGTTGTGTGAGACTTGAATAGCACCGCGAACTCTTCAAGTGTTCCTTTATGTTGCTCAGTAGGATTCATGCATTCATTGATGGTGGTTTTGTATATTTCTTGCTAAGCAGATTCTCAGTCACTTTATATGGATTTCCTTTTACTAATTCCTTTGATATGTTTTATATATATGGGGACCATTGATTTTTGAACATTTATTTCATAAAAATTTACACTATTCATTACACATCAAATATACTAGGTTTTTTCTCTTATGTTCATGATTATTGAGCCCCAGGGTTTACATATGAGTTGCATGCGCACTTTTGGAAAACTAGATTTTTCTGGCTATATTATTAACTAGTCCTTAAAACATTATTTACATGATAGATTTTTAAAATATTTAAAATAATAAAATCCTTTGATTATTTAAATGCTTACTTCACATATACCGATGCCAAATTGATGTACAAAACTTTGATTGCTGTTAGGGTTGAAATTCATTTTTAGTTTCTTAGAGAAGACATGGAAAATCACATCAAAGCTCTTTGGGAGATTGGAGCACGGATTGTAGATTCAGACACATCTGACTAAGTATCTCATATCTGCCACTGACCAATTATGATACTTTGGTCAAAAGATTTGACTTTTACCGAGTCTTAGCATTTTCATTTATGAAGATAAAAGCATCTATCTTTCAGTGTTGTCATATATATTAAATACATACAAAATATTTGGCACAGTGCCTGATACAGAGTTAGAAATCAAGAAGCAGGTTATACAGTACTATTTCTTGATTCTCTCTCTCTTTTTCCCTCTCTCTCTCTGTCTATATATATGTGTGTGTGTGTGTGTGTGTGTAAATGTATGTTTATATGTGTGTGCACATATATAACATATATATCATATATGAAGATATTTCATAATGAACTAGATGCTGTTTTAGTAGGTTTTTTCAAAGTCTATAATATATAGTCTAAGGATATAACATATTAATGCTTTTTTGTTTTAGGAAGGTTTTAGTCTACACACAGGTCCACCAGTCAGCATCATGGAGGTTGTGTCCAGTCCAACTCTTGGCACACCATTCACATAAACTACAGTGGAACACTGTCCTTTCTATTTGTGCAGTGTGCAATCAGCAGGGTCAGGATTAGGCTGATAAGGGTGATGCAATTAAATATTAACTAATACTTATTTAATATTACATACATTAAATATTTCAGTGTAATTTTAAAAAATGTCAATTACAAACCGTTTTTGCCTCGAGCTCTGGTATGACTGCATAGCACTGTTATTGATCCTGTGTTTACATACATTTTGAATATTTTCTTGGTAACTTTTTTGCATTTTTTTACTTTAAAAAATCTTTTTAAAATATTACGCTAAAATATTATTTCTTTCAATTACTGAGATTTTTGGTGATCCCTTAAATTTTACTTCCAATGGAAGTGCCAGACTCACCTCACCCTAGTCTCAACCCTGATAATCAGCACAACTTTATTTGGTGAATCTAAATATGCAACTATCAAATAACGATAATAATGATAATCCAAAAATTGCTCTTCTCTCAGTCCTTTCGCTCTCAGTAAATGGCACCATGATGCACTCAGGCCAGAAACCTCAAAAGGTATTCTTAACTCATCTTTCTTCCTCTACATTGCACATGTAATCCACGCATAATGTGGATATGTATAATTCACATGTAAACTAATCTAGCAAATGCTGGAACATATATTCTACACCCACTTTTTATCACTTCCCTAATACCACTTTAATACAAGCCTAAACTAACTTTAATCTAAGCCTAATCTTTCTTGTTTAACTCAAGAAGACTGAGATAAATTTTTATACAATTTAGCTCAAACCATGTCATTTCTTTCATGCTTTGAAGTCACATGATTTGTGACTTGCTATACCTTTAGGGCTTATTCTTTACAAATTGGCTTTTACAGTCTAGATTCCAGATAAACACAAAAATATCTATATTCTAATCATCCTAGCCCTAGAGTAACTTCCCATTCCAACAGAATAAAATTCAAATTACTATTTATGTCCCAGATCATCACAAAACCTAACTCTAGCCCACCTTCCCTCATCATTCCCTACTACTCTCAGCCAGCCTCACTCCACTCTAGCCACAGCACCGTTTTATTTGTACCAAATCTTTGAAATTCAGTATATATTTCACACCTGAGGGATATCTTAATTCACACTATTTACATTTCAAGGGCTTAATAGTCACATATTGAGCACCAGAGGACCAAGGGGTGAAAAATTAAGCTTTTATGACAATTACTTGCAGATTCCCAGCAGAAACTCTAAGGTAAAATATTGTTTACCTGAAGAATTACTTTTTGCTTTAGAAGCAAAGTGTTAGAGACAAAAAATTAGAGAGAAACGCAACTTGAAATATAAACTTGCATTTTGTGTTCTAATCTACATCTATAATAGCTATTGAGAGATTGCCCACCCATTAATTTGCTAAATTTATAAAGTATTTGTATTAGTCCCTTCTCACACTGCTATAAAGAGCTACCTGAGACTGGGTAATCATGAAGAAAAGAGGTTTAATTGACTCACAGTTCCACAGGCTTAATAGAAAGCATGACTGGGAGGCCTCAGGAAACTTCCTTCCAGTCAAGGCAGAAGGTGAAGGCGAAGCAAACACTTTCTTCACATTGCAGCAGGAGAGAGAGAGTGAAGGGGGAAGTGTCACATGTTATTAAACCATCAGATCTCTTGAGAACTCACCCAGTGTCATGAGAACAGCAAGGGGGAAATCTGCCCCCATGATCCAATCACCTCCCACCAGGTCCCTCCTCTGACCGGTGGAGATTAAAATTTGACGTGAGATTTCAGTGGGGACACAGGACCAAATGGTATCACATCATTTATGATATTCCAGGCACTTTAGAGGTGAAGCACACACTTAAAATAGCCCTATGAGGTAGATATTTAATGAATTTTCCCATTTTAGAAATGAGCTTTAACAGAAGCTTAAGTTTAAGTAGCTCATAATGGTTATGCAGATTGTGAGAATTGTTCTTTGGCAGTGAGGCTCTGCCCACTATACACACTGCCTTGCTTGAAAATCTTCCTTCTGAAGCCATCCCTTCCCATTTTCTAATAGTTTTTACTGTTAAGATACTTATTTCTTATGTTGAAGTTGATCTTATAGTTTCTACAATTGGTTTTGGCTCTGCTTCTATCACATTCAGAGTATGGCTAATTCCTCTCTCGCATTACTGACTTTCAAGGATGTGAACACAACTATCATGTCTTTCTTAATTAATTGTCTTCTATTCTAGATCATCCATTCACAAAATGACATAGTTTTAAATAATCTCACCTCACCTTACTCTGTATGTGTTTCAATCTGGAATATTTTTTATAAAGATCAGTTACCCATAATTGACTATAATCCTCTATATGTGGTTTGGCCAACTAAAAGTAATTTTCATGCTATTCCATCTGCCAAAAATACTTATTCCCTGGACTCATCTCCATCTATTTGAATCTTTTACTGGTCCTTTAAAGACCTGGTTTAACTGGCAATGAAATCAGTTCTGTCCCTATAGCCTGAAATGTCCTTTAATTTCTCTAATGTCTGAGCGCGGCACCTCTCTTTTGGTGGGATCGTGCTCTGCTTTGTATTGTGCTTGCCATTTGCACACTTTATCTCTCCTAGTAATGTTAGAGTGTTTGAGGGAGAAAATCAACTCTTCATCTTTTTATTTTCCATAGCAAATAAAGTACTGCACTGTCTTTTTTAAAAAACTGCAGCTTATTTATTTTTAAATAAAATTTAACATATGTGTCAATTTGCTTTTTTAAAAAAAATATTTTACATGTGCAAAACATACAGATTTGTTACATAGGTATGCACATGCCATGGTGGTTTGCTGCACCCATCAACCTATCATCTACATTAGGTATTTCTCCAAATGCTATCCCTCCCCCAGCGCCCCACCCCCAAACAGGCCCCAGTGTGTGATGTTCCCCTCCCTGTGGCCATGTGTTTTCATGAGTGAGAACATGCAGTGTTTGGTTTTCTGTGTCTGTGTTAGTTTGCTGAGAATGATGTGGAAACTGCTTCATCCATGTCTCTGCAAAGGACATGATCTTATCCTTTTTTATGGTTGCATAGTATTCCATGGTATATATGTGTCACATTTTCTTTATCCAGTCTATCATTGATGGGCATTTGGATTGGTTCCAAGTCTTTGCTATTGTGAACACTGCTGCAATAAACATATGTGTGCCTGTGTCTTCATAGTAGAATGATTTATAATTCTTTGGGTATATACCCAGTAATGGGATTGCTGGGTCAAATGCTATTTCTGGTTCTAGATTCTTGAGGAATCACCACACTGTCTTTCACAATGGTTGAACTAATTTACGCTCCCACAAACAGTGTAAAAGCATTCCTATTTCTCTGCATCCTCACCAGCAACTATTGTTTCCAGACTTTTTAATGATTGCCATTCTAATTTGCGGGAAATGGTATCTCATTGTGGTTTTGATTTGCATTTCTCTAATGACCAGTGATGATGAGCTTTTTTTCGTGTTTGTTGGCCACATAAATGTCTTCTTTTGAGAAGTGTCTGCCCATATTCTTTGCCCACTTTTTGATGGCATTTTTTTTTTTCTTGTAAATGTGTTTAAGTTCCTTGTAGATTCTGGATATTAGCCCTTTGTCAGATGGATAGATTGCAAAATTTTTCTCCCATTGTGTAGGTTGCCTGTTCACTCTGATGCTAGTTTCTTTTGATGACAGAAGCTCTTTAGTTTAATTGGATCCCATTTGTCAATTTTGGCTTTTGTTACCATTGCTTTTGGTGTTTCAGTCATGAAGTCTTTGCCCAAGCCTATGTTCTGAATGGTATTGCCTAGGTTTCCTTCTAGGGTTTTTATGATTTCAGGTCTTACATTTAAGTCTTTCATCCATCTCGTGTTAATTTTTGTATTAGGTGTAAGAAGGGGTCTAGTTTCAGTTTTCTGCATACGACTAGCCAGTTTTCCCAACACCACGTATTAAATAGGGAATCCTTTCCCCCTTGCTTGTTTTTGTCAGGTTTGCCAAAAAATCAGATGGCTGTAGATGTGTGGTGTTATTTCTGAGGGCTCTATTCTGTTCCATTGGTCTATATATCTGTTTTGGTACCAGTACCATGCTCTTTTGGTTACTGTCACCTTGTAGCATAGTTTGAGTCAGGTAGCACGATGCCTCCAGCTTTGTTCTTTATGCTTAGTATTATCTTGGCTATACAGGCTCTTTTTTGGTTCCATATGAAGTTTAAAGTATTTTTTTTCTAATTCTGTGAAGAAAGTCACTGATAGCTTGATGGGGATAGCACTGAATCTATAAATTACTTTCATGATATTGATTCTTCCTATACATGAGCATGGAATTTTTTTCTATTTGTTTGTGTCCTCTCTTACTTCTTTGAGCAGTGGTTTGTAGTTCTTGAAGAGGTCCTTCACATCCCTTGTAAGTTGTATTCCTAGGCATTTTATTCTCTTTGTAGCAATTGTGAATGGGAGGTCACTCATTATTTAGTTCTCTGTTTGTCTATTATTGGTGTATAGGAATGCTTATGATTTTTGCACACTGATTTTGTATCCTGAGACTTTGCTGAAGTTGCTTATCAGCTTAAGAAGATTTTGGGCTGAGATAATGGGGTTTTGTAAATACACAATCATGTTGTCTGTAAACAGAGACAATTTTACTTCCTCACTTCCTTTCTGAATATCACTTATTTCTCTCTCTTGCCTGATTGCCCTGTCCAGAACTTCCAAAACTATGTTGAATAGGAGTGGTGAGAGAGGGCATCCTTGTCTTTTGTCGGTTTTCAAAGGGAATGCTTCCAGCTTTTGCCCATTCAGTATGATATTAGCTGTAGATTTGTCATAAATAGGTCTTATTATTTTTAGATACGTTTCATCGATACCTAGTTTATTGAGAGTTTTTAGCATGAAGCGGTGTTGAATTTTATCGAAGGCCTTTTCTGCATCTACTGAGATATTAATGTGGTTTTTGTCATTGGTTCTGTTTATGTGATGGATTAATTACGTTCATTGATTTGCATATGTTGCACCAGCCTTGCATCCCAGGGATGAAACCACCTTGATTGTGCTGGATAAGCTTTTTGATGTGCTGTTGGATTTGGTTTGTCAGTATTTTATTGAGGATTTCATATGGATGTTCATCAGGGATATTGGCCTTATAAGGATTCTTGTAAGATAATCCATTCTCAGTACATACGGTAGCTCAGATCATTGATTCTTTAGCACTCTTCCAAGTATCTGGCATGTGATAGAACCTTATGAAATATTTATTCACTTATAGAATAAAGCTAATAATTTTATATTTAGCATATTTAAGTGATACAAATTTAATATCTGAAAAATCTGGTTCCTCATAACAAACACTATGTGTTTTATTAAAACATATTTTCAGCCATTTGGAATCTTCCCCATGATATCTAATAACTGTGGAAACATCTGAGTCACTTAAATATTCCCCTTACAATAAAATATTTTTAATTATATAAACACCACCTCAAGATTTCTGTAACTATATACAAAACAAAATCTAATACATTTATAAAGACATTTGCAAAATCTCTGGAGTTAAGGGATACTTTATGCCCAAAGAACTAAAGAAAATATACATATAGACACTCACTGTAATATGAGTAGCATTCAGTTATTATCACTTACAATTACAGCCAGAAGATGAAAAAGAAGCACTTTATCATTTTGGATTTAGATCTCTGCTGTCAAAGCAAATGACAGAGTCAGAATCTGACCGTGCTGGTAAATTTGTTGTAGTTTATCTTAAAACAAAATTGGACGCTTTCTCAACATTGACAGTTTACTACTGGGAGAAAGAAAAACATGAAATTTAAAAGTTTCAATCACAATCTTTTCTGTTATATTTTTACATTAAAAGATTGACAACACAAAAGCCAAACCTGGCATCACTCTCTCACATCCACGCATTTTTATGTGTTTTCTATTGTTATGTTCAAATAGTGGTACATAGTTTGGAAGACATTATGATCATTCCTCGGCATAGTACTTCACAGTAATATATAATTAACTACATATTTTTGAGATCCCTAATGTTCACTTCGTCTGCCAAAAGCCATGGTAAAGCTAGAATTAAACCCATTTAGGAGAGTCTTGAAAGGGAGGGGTGTACAGCAAATAACTCCTAACAAATTCAGCTCTGGAGTTTAGCTCTTGCTTTGAAGCACAGGTCACCCGAAGTCAGTGAAATTGAAGTCCTGTGGTAGTGACCTGAGAGTTCTGTGCTCTGGGCCTTGTGAGGAGCATTAGCACATTTTGAGACTGCACACTCTGAAGTGTGAACAGTCCCAGAAATGGAAGCCAGGAAATTTGCATATAGAGTGAAGATTCCATTGTCTGAGTGAAAGCCACTCTTGCTTTGCTTCAACCCCTGTAACAATCAGTCCAGCCAACTGTTTACATGCTCTCCATTATGTTAGTGTTGGCTAGGGAATGGTTGTTGCAAAGAGATTTTCTTTCAGCTAATGCTCTGGGGAACCGTGGGAGTTCACCAAGTTGACAGTTAAACAAGCCAGCCTTCTCTTTCCAAGAAACAAGAGAGTGACTCATGGGCTGTTGAGGTATATGTGACACTGAGCCAGGATATGTAGCCTGGACCCCAACTCATCAAGTACAGTTCCCAAGTGAGGGAGACGGCAAAGCAGAACAGATAAGACTAGAAAAGAGAAAAAAAAAAAGTCAAAATTATAGCGTGTGAGTGTACAATGTTGTATTTATTCCTTTGTAGATAAATAGGGCCTCACTGATTGTTTCAAATAGGTCTGCTTTCTAGACTCATCATTTTGTTATTAGGATCTACTTCTTAACCTATTGGGAGTGGGAGAACCTACACCTTTAAAAGCTAAAAGGCTACAGGTTTAGGAAATGGCATATGATTACCATTACCTAAAAGACCGTCTTCAGTACATTGCACTATTGCTATAAAATCAAAATTATGAGCCCAGGTTAATGCAACTGATTATAACATGAATTCAGACACATTAAGATAAATCTCATTCTTCAAAATATAACAATTAAATACAGGAAACGTATTCATGCAGTAATCATGCAAATCTCCTCTGGAATTTATGTGATTTTCTTTAAAGGTTTCAGTTTGACATGGTCTGCCAGAAATAAGGCCCAATTACACAGCATATATCAATCTCAGTAGTTTCAGGGGTAATTAATGGTAATGAAGAGTTAGACAGTATCGTATCAGCCCTGAAGTTATCAAGGTGTTTTGTTTGTTCAGACTTGAAGATTTGTCTTCTATTCATCCAATCTAACAAAATATAGTAGCTAATGCAGAGCTTAAGAGTTTAACAATTCAAAAAACTTCAGTCTAAATATAATAATGCACTTTGCACCATATACTGCAAATTTAACCTCCAAAATTGATATTGAGATTTGAACTAGTAAATATATTGGACATCAAATGTAGAGAACAAATTCTTTGGACAGGCAGGCAAAAAACATCAAGCATCTATGTGTTGAGAAAATTCAGGCTGTCCACAGACTTTGCAAGAGTGACATTTATTGCAAGAGAACCTACAAGATCCTCAAAGGAAGTTGCCTTAGTCCCTTTAGGATCCTAAAAGACAGTGCCATACTCGTTGGCTTAAAAACAAAAGAATTTATGTCTCAAAGTTCTAGAGGTTGCCAACTCTAAGATCAAAGTGGGATCAGATTAATTTTTTTGGTGAGGCCTCTCCTTTTGGTTCATAGACAGTACCTTCTTGCTGTGTCTTCATATAGCAGAAGGAACAGAGGAGCTTTCTGGGGCCCTTTTTTTAGAAGGGCACTAATCCCATTCATGAGGGTTTTACCGTTGTGACCTAATTACGTCCCAAAGACCCTGCATCCTAATATCATCACATCAGGGATTAGGTTTCAACATAAGAATTTTGAGGAGACACCAACATTCTGTTAATGGTAGAAGTAGATGTGAGATTTATATCTAATCAAGTTGTCATGCTAGTATGAATACTGCATGAAGAGAATTTTGCATAATATCTAAGGAAGTATTATTCCCATGACTCCTATGGAAGGAACTTCAATAGGATAAACTTCAGCTAACCAAAGGGTAACTGGAAACACTATGGGAGAAGAAGTAGCCTCAGATTTGGTGTCAGACAAAACCAACCAACCAACCAAACAAACACCTAACATTTTTCTTTATACTGGATAGTCACTTAAAAAAAAAAAAAGAGAGATTTAGAAATGTTAAAAAGTAATAAATTAAAAAGGGATGGGTAAAGGTATGCCAACAAATGCAAATATACACACAAAAAATATAGGAGTTGCAATCTTAATATCAGTCCAACGGGCACTTCATAATGATAAAGAGAACCATTCACATTGAAAATAGACAGTTATATATATATATTTATGCACCAAATATGACAGTAGTAGCATCTACAAAACAGAAATTATGCAAGATGCAAGATGCAAGGAGAAATAGAAAGTAGTATAATAAATCATTACTTTCCTACTCAACAATAAAGACTAAACAATAAAGATGTTAAAGACGTTTAACATTTAATGAAGTAATTTTCTATCTGTCCATCCATCTATCACCTATCATAGATCTATCTTCCCATTTGCCTATCTGCCTGTCTATCTATATATTTCGTAAATTCTACAGAGAAAATAGAAAACTGTCTGTGGTAAAAATGGAAAATATAGCCTGCTTTTAAAATATTCAAAAAAATTGCCTACATATGAGGCTATACATATAAACAATCAATTCAAACTTCAAAAAGTATACAAATACATATAAATTTAATTAAATATAACATATATTTAAATATGTATATTTATATTTATATATTCATATATATGTATATATGTGTGTATATACACAATTTTTACAAGGTCCCGAGTGAACTGCAGCCTCCCTCTCCCCCTGATAGCTCTCTGACCATCTTCTTTGATCTCCCCAGTTTTCCCCTCCTCTGTATTCCTGAGAACATCAGCCACATTCCACTACAGGGCTTAAGTCGTATTCTTTCCTTGGAATGCCCCACCCCAGATAAGCATGTGACTTGCTTCCACCTTTTGTTAAGCTTTTTATGTGTCAGTTCAGTGAGGTCTTTCTTGTTCATATCTAAATTTTCAAAATTTCAGATTATGTCTTGACACTTTTTACCTCCATTTGTTACTTTTCAGCACTTCCTTTTACCTAACCTACTTATATTTACATACTAACATACTGGAATTATAAATCTTGATTATTTTCTATCTTCCCCGCCATGACATAAAGTCAAGGATTTCTGTCTGCTTTGTTCACTTTTGTATCTCTGGTTCCTAAGACAGTGACTGGAACTTAATAAATGCTCAATGAGTATTTGTCAAACGAGTTTCTGAAAGAACAACCACCTAGAAGAAATGATAAAGATCAAATTTAAGATATTACCAAAAAACCCCCAGATATCTAAGAATAAACCAAATAAGTAATGCCAAGATCAACATTAAAAAATAAAGCACAAATAAAATTTTAAGTTATTACTGAGTAACACAATGGTAGCTTGGAATAGGTGATTTTTGGTAAGCAGAATTATAAATTATAATTAAGGACCACTATAAATATGTCAATTCTTCCTAGGCAAAGTAGTACATTGAATGCAATCCCAACAAAAATACTAATAGTTATTTTGTTGCTGGTGCTTTCTAACAATATGATTCTGAAATCAATATAGGAAAAAAATAACAAGATTATACCCAGAAATAACACGAAAGAGTAATGAGTACTGATCACTTTATCAGATATTAAAATATAAAGAAATAATTGAAAGAGTGAGGTTCTGCACAAACTACTTGCCATTTAATTATGCTTATATAAATTGTTAATATTTTTGAATTTTTCTTTATCATTTTTGTACTTTGAGAATTTTTTTTCAAATTTACTTTCTTCTAACATTTTTCTTTGTTGGACAATTCATGTTCACATGGAATTTATTTTAGCATTACATGCAAAAAGAATATTTATTATTTTTTTCTCCAGAAATCTTAGCAATTTCCATGCCAGCATTTATCAGTTCACAGGTTGACAACGTGCTGCTCTTGCAAATATAAATTGCATTATATATTTCACACATATCATTTCACACATATCTACGTATTCATATCTATATCCATGTCTATATCTATGCTCTCTCCCACTGCTTTTCTCTCTGTAGGAGTCAGCTAAGGAAGGTTTCAAAGTTTGTTTTCTTTTATTTTCCTCCTCACCTCCTTTTTATACTGTCCATTCAAAAGTTATATTTGGTGATTATTTAAACATATCTAACTAATGTTTGAAGACAAACGAGTATGGTGGGGGAAGGTATGACAAATTATCTGGTGCCAAGTAAACTGTAGTTTGTAGCCTAAACATGCATTTATAGATATTATTCTGGGAAATTTGCCAAATGGAGCATTTTGCTTAGTAAGTTTCAATAGTGATTTTTTTTTTTTAATGTCAACAAGCAAAACAAAAAGAGGTTCCTAAAAATCAAAGGGCAGAAAAGTGGAATCTTTACTTGACAGTTTCAGGTAAAAAGAAAGGATAAAATTATCCCTTTAGTAGAATATATTCATATTTTAAATAAATTTTCAGCTTTTCATACTTTGGGACTATTAAACAAAAAAGACACATTTTTGCTTCCCCCCCACCCCCATTAAGCAGTTGCCTGTAAGAGGCGAACAGTTTCAAGATAAATTAACCAAATAATCTTCTTTCACCTATGAAATCACTTGACTTTTCTCTTGAAATAATTCATTAATATGTCAGTGAATGAGTTTTATATTACTTTGTAATTAATGACCTCAAACTGTCATGGCTTAAAACAACAACTATTGCATTTGCTCATGATTTTCTGATAAGAAATTTGGCCTGAGCTCAGCTGAATGGTTCTTCTATTGGTCTCATCCAGGTTCATTTCTGTAGCCAACTGGTGCAAGATGCCCACCTCATATGTCTGGCAGGGGGTGGTACTTGTCAGCTGGGCTATGCTAACTACAAGAGATGAATCTCAACTCCTTCACATTGTGGCTTCACTGCTTCAGAGGCAAAGAGTGAAAGGTGCAAGGTCTCTTGAGGCTTAGAAATCATAAAGTAATTTCTGTCACATTCTATTGGTCAAAGCAAGTCACAATGCCAACCTGGACTTAAAGCAAGGAGCAGACTCTACTTCTCAATAGGAAGAGTGGCTAAGTTACATGGCAAAGACTGTGAGTATATAAATAGGAAGAATTATCATGGATCTCTGCAAACAATTTACCATAGTTATTATGAGAGAAAGTTAAAAATCTATGAAGTTTTAACAATAAATCATTCTGTGATTGAGGTAACAAGTATATTTATTATATAATTTAATTAAATAAATAAACATCAAAATAATTTTGATGATTTTTCCCAGAATTTAGAATGTCAACTAAGTATCTTTCACTTTCCACATGTGTATGTGTGTGAGCATGATATATGTGTGTGTGTGTGTTTGAGATTTGGTTTAAAACCTGCCATGGAATAAAACAACATAAAGTTTTTTTTTGTCGGATTAAAAACCAACTTAGAACTTACATGTGGGAGGTGGTAGGGAAAATAATTTGCCTTTGTGAGGTTAACAGCAAGTGTTTTTATTTATTTCCTGACAGTAATTAGTAGATGGGATGAATAGTTTTTATAAGGTATTTGTTTTTTTAGTTGATACCATTTCACTTCAAAGTAGAATTATGTAGAAATCAGGTGTGCTTCTCTTTCACAATTAGGTTACACATTGATTCAATGCCACCTGAGTGGAGAACAACTTCTTAAAAGTAGTTAAAACGTTAGATGCTGATACCTAAGTGCTTAGTCCATTCTGACCAATTAAAATTATTTAATATACTTAAATAATGGCAGGATTGTATTTTATAGTAGTGAAGAACACAAAGTAAGCCTAGCTTTAGGAAAGGGAAGTGGCTCACTACACAACACCTGAGACTTTGCTTGAGTTTAATATACATTAACTGTCTTGTTAAAAATAATAATAATAAATATTAAGCAAGCATGACACCTTTTTTTCCCCCACACAGAATTTATACACAGTTGACCCTTGAACAGCATGGGTTTGGAATGCAGGTGCACACTTATATGTAGATTTTGTTCAACCAAAGCACCTATGGAAAATACAGCATTTACAAGATGAGAAACCCGAGTACACAGAGGATCAACCTTTCATATAACACGAGTTCCACAAGGCTAATTGTGGCATTTGAGTATGCAAGGATTTTGTTATATTCAAGGGACCTGACACAAATCCTGTACATGTAACGAGGGACAACTGTATAATCTATTGTTTATTACCTAATCCCTTCACTTTTGATACTCAGCGAGGTTAAGAATGTCTTGTCCAAAACTACTTAGTCGATAATAAAAGAGGCTAAAAACCCAAATCCTTTACCCAGCTATTAGAGCAGTACTGTTTTCTCTTTCTTAACCATTCAGGGTTCACACTGAATGATTTCATATTAACCTGACTACTTGACAGTTCAGTTCTTCCTCTTCTAGGCATTTGGCCGATTCCACCCAACCCCATTCCATTTTTTTTTTTTTTTTTTTTTTTGATGTGGGTGGAACAGATGTAGGGGTATCAATGGCAGAACTCTCTTCCTTGAGAACATTTTAATGATATTATAAAAATTAATTTACTTTAAAGTCTGAGCACAGTTAGCACCATGACATTAAACTTTTTTGTTAAAATAAAGTGTTTTATTCAAGTCAATTAATTTTTGTAGCCTCATTCAAATTTTATCAAAGAAGTTAATTCTTTAAATAGTCATCAATACAACATATGGTGTAGTAAACATTGGTTTATTAAAATAAAGTGTTTCACTCAATCCAAATAGCCAATTTCATTATGTTTATCATTAATTATTTATGTTTCAGCATTTGAGAAACTGAAGAATTCAAAAAATTATTATGTATGGAAATAAGTTTTATGTAGAAAACAATTTTATGGAAAATAATTTTCACTTCAGGCACATTAAGTCAATAACTCATTTACAAGTTTGCCTATTGTATTTCACACAATCATATTTTTTTATTTAACAGTCATTATAGAAAAGGTATTTTTCAGAGGGTATATACATATTAGGGTGAAAAGTATACAGTTGTCATTTTGTAGCAAGATTGGCAATTTCAACAATATTGAATCTAACATACACATTAGTTGTATATTATTCTCAATGATTTGAATGTACTATGGTTCTATATACATGCATTTCTACTTAAATTTTCTTCAGTAAACATAGATTATTAATTCAACAAATATAAACTGAAATCAATGGAATGAAGCTTTTAAAATGGCAAATTGCTAGATGAGAGTTTTGACAGAACCATGTAAGTTTTAAGAGATAAAAAATTCATTTATAAAAATAATACATGATATTCACCCTCCCTGGATAATATAGCTTTGCTTTTTTAAGTAAATGTAAGAAAAAAATCATTAGAATAGTTTAGGCAAAAGTAAGGATATAAGTAAAAGAAGACTGGGTCACAAATAAGAAGTTGTGGGCAGAAGAGAAAAATGAAAAAATATATATATTTTACCAAAAAGTTCAGAATTATCACTGACAATATTTATGCCTAAATATTACATGCAATCTGTAATTAGAATCAGGAAACGATGTTATGTCAGACTTCCTGTATTCACAAAAATACACCAATTGGAAGACTGACCATGAAGACATTCTTTTCTAATTATAGCTAAAACTACTGCTGTAATTGACAAATAATCTTTAAAGACAGAAGCTTTTTATTAAATGTTCCATCTCAACATTGGGAATGTTATTTTCCACTGAAAGAATATTCATTTGTTCAGTGCTGCTACAAAATATCATGAAAATTAAAGCTATGATGTAATATTTTGAGTTTTTTAGCACCCCTAAATTCAGTTTGGAGAGCATACATGTGTACCCAAAAATGCTGTTCCCATTTTTAAATTTGTGTTTTTCTAACATTCCTATAGTTGTGTTCGGTAGTGACATTGATTGGAGTTATCTCCAAACAGTTTTTTGTTGTTATCTCTAGCAATAATAAAGATATGATTTGTAGAAGCACCATTGTCCCTTGCCTCATCATTGTTACCAGATTATTCCCTCTTTTCTAAGGTATTGAGACTTTCTCCAGTCTTTTCAGTCATTTTTCTAACAAGTCCTCAATGTTCAGTAGGGCTCTTCAGCCCAGTGGCTTACATGGGGATCTTCTTAGACAGAAACTCCCATAGAAATATCAAGAATATAGACAGCGCTACCACATGGAGAGATCTCCTCCAAACTCCAATATTGAGTTTCAGATGGGGCTCCTCACTGTCACTGAGTACCTTGATGAGCCAGAGGTCAATATTCTTAACCTCTTTGACCTGATTCTGCTCATTTCAGAACTTCCAGGAACTTCTTAAGTTTCTATTCAACAAATGTTAGCTACTCATTGTCTTTATGTTGTTGTTGTTATTGTTACTATTATTATGAACCAGGCAATCTGTTAGTTACTGGAGATATAAGAATAAGCAAAAGGACATAGTTTTTGCCTTCATAGAAAGAAAGAGTATAAGTTATCCAGAATGTGTCACAAATAAGATAAAATTTCCACACTTTCAATCAGCTTTCAGCTGCACACATTGAAGTTGGTGCATGTAATGTCATCATAGAAGAATACCTTTGCACAGATCTCTGGTGGTCCCTTGGAATTGAGACCATAACTACCTAAGACTCCTCCCCCTTCCTACTAGATGACACTCATTGAGTATTATGTGCTAAGCACTACTTCATATATTTTATGTTAGCTTTTAAAAATCATCACTGTAGTCCTGTGAAGCAAGTGGTATTATCTTTATTTACAGATGAGAAAACTGAGGCACAGGATATTTTAATGACTTGCCCAAGACCACAAAGCAGGCTTCAGACCATAGGTCATATATAAACAGGAGACAGAAAAGTAATCAGAAAGCTCCTTATCATGGAAGATACAGGTGGCATAGTGAGTAGAATTGATGCAGAATACATCATGGAACAAGATTATTATTATTATTTTATTGTGTCTGAAAGCTAAAATTAGGAAATAATGGAAATCTTCAAAAATAGGGATAAAGTAGGATCCAAATGAACAATGAAATACTATATAGTACTGGGAATTACTGAGTATGTTTAATGGCACAGAAAGAAATCTTATGACATGTTGAGAGAAGATAAAAACAGATTACAGGACAGCAAGTAGAGCTTTGTGTACAATTGCATATATGTGTGTGGCTGCAAAGAGAAATACCTCAAAATATACTCACCAAGAATAGTTATTTGGGAATGTTGAGATATCATCTAAGCTTCACACTTCTGTTGGTATCTTTGTATGCCATGGAAGCTTATTTCTACTGTAATAGTATCAATTTTACAAAGAATAACGCTATATATTAAATAACAAAAGTCATAATAAAAAGTGGATTCTGAGTGCAGCTATCTAGGTCCTGTCTAAGCTTTGCATCTAGCTATCAGTACGATTTTGAGCAAATCACTTGAATTCTCTCTATCTCAGTTTTATCAAGTTTTAAAAATAAGCTTTGCAATATTTTTTTCTTCTAGATACTATGACACTTTTATTCAGAAGTTGCTTGGTTGCCTATATGTTCAGTGTGGGGCTAGACTACCAGCTTGGATTAACTTAGAAAACTGGGAAAAGAACCAGACTTGCCTCAAAAACAATTTCTCCCCTTTCTCTTTCTCCTTTTTTCTCTCTTTAGACTGCTATATTAACAATGAAAGTCAGCTACAGATAAACAGAATTCAATCACTGTGGACAAAAGACAGGAACTTAGCTGTGGTCAGTCCCCCACATCTGATGTCCTCGTGGTAGAGTTCAGGGTTGGAGACCAAGCTGGAAGGAAGGATGGGACTAGGAAGAACTGCATAATCAGACATGCCGTATTCACACACAAACTGCCAACTCCAGCCAGAAATCTTCACAGCTTTTTGAATAATAAAGTGGATAAATGTGAAGAGGCTTCAGTAAGTTAGATCAAGGAAGTTCTCAGTACCCAGAGCTATGCTAGGAGTAGTCATTAGATAATAATAACCAAATGTATTTTCCTTGACTGTTCTATAGGATTCAGGAGTGTTACCAAATTGTGCCTCTAAATCTTAAAAATAAAAGCCTCAATCTCTATGTCATCATGTATTAATTTATTTAGTCGTCACTCACTGAATACCTACTGGTTGTCAATGACTATACTAGGATGCAAAAATGAATAAATTGTGGCCCTCAGAGTGAGTAAGACATTAAGGAAAACCTATATGTTTGTGTGTGTGTGTGTGTGTGTGTGTGTGTGTGTGTATATATATATGCAGATATTGTAATATAATGTGGCAAGTGCAATGATGGTGGGCAAGAAAGTCACAGGAGCCCACGAGAGAGGGTCTCTAGATCTCAAACCCCTAGCAAGAGCAGAAAATAAATTCCTTTGTCTTACCAAAAATTAAGCCACCATCCTCCAAAGTATTAGGAAGATGTATAGATTTCAATAGGATAGATGTTTTCCCCATGCATTTCTGTTTAATAGAAAGGGTTTTAAAACTATAATTATTAATAGATGTTACCCAATTTAGAAAGGTATAACTAACCCCAGACAACTCCCAAAATCATGGGTAAAGACCCATAGTTGAAGGCTTAAAAAGTCCCCAATTCCCCACAAATATACATGCACAGTAGGACCTGAAAGAAAAATTTCCTTTGGCCACTGTAGTTTAGTTTGTTTCCTAGGACTATAGGAATCTGTACATTTGTTTCCTAGGACTGCCATAGCAAATTGCCACAAACTGGGTAACATAAAACAACAGAAATTTATTCTTTTTACCGTTCCGGAAGCCAGATGTCCACAACTAAGGTGTCAGCAGGCCTTATTCCCTCCAGAAGGAATATGGGAGATTCTGATCCTTGTCCCTTCCAGCTTCTGGTGGTGTCAAGCGTTCCTTGACTTGGGGTTCCAATTTCTGCCTCTGTGGTCACACTGCCTCCTCCTCTTCTGTGTGTCTCTCTTCTGTGTGTATCTTATAAGGACACTGGTGATTGGATTCAGGACCCATCAGAATATCCAGAGAAATTTCCTCAGTTTAAGATCCTTAATTTGCTTAATTTGGTTACATCTGCAAAGACCCATTTTCTTTCTTTCTTTCTTTCTTTCTTTCTTTCTTTCTTTCTTTCTTTCTTTCTATCTATCTATCTATCTATCTATCTATCTATCTATCTATCTTTTTTGAGATGGAGTCTCACTGCTGTCACCTGGGCTGGAGTGCAATGGCATGATCTCGGCTCACTGCAACCTCTGCCCCCCAGGTTCCAGCAATTCTCCCGCCTCAGCTTCCTGAGTAGCTGAGATTGCCGGCACCCGCTAATTTTTGTATTTTTAGTAGAGACAGGGTTTAACCATGTTGGCCAGGCTAGTCTTGAACTCCTGACCTCAGGTGATCCATCTGCCTTGGCCTCCCAAAGTGCTGGGATTAAAGGTGTGAGCCACCACACCCAGCCCAAGGACTCATTTTCTAAATAAGGTAACGTTAACAAGTTCCAGGGACTAGGACTTCATATCTGTAGGTGACCATTATTCAGTTTCCTATACCACATGGCTCAACCCACTTTCAAGCTTGAAATGGTCATTTGGTTAATTCTTTAGCATCAATAACAGATTTTGCATAGAATTTTAGAATCTTTCAGTGAAAACAAAAGGTCCTCTTTGGAAAAGTCAGGAGGGACTAGTCCCCTTTGGTATCACCTGATTGAAATTCCAAAAATTGGAGAACCAAGAAAGAATTCTGAAGGAATGGAGACTTGATCATCCCAGTAACAATTTTGGAGACACATACATTTTGAGAAGGCTTCCAGAATTTCATGGGTGGCTTTTACAAGTGGAAAGCAATTTGTTCCTGGTAGAGCTGGGATATCAAATGAATTTTTTCACTGTAAGCAGTGAATAATATATTTATCAGGCCATCTCTTTAATTTCTAAGTGAGTGGTTTGATAGACATCCTAACTCTCAGGTCATATCCTTCCATATACTATGTCCAGGGACAGTGCCGAGTTAAGTTGAAAAACATTTTTGTAGAAACCAAAGAGTTCAGCTGATACCTTTCGTACATCTTCTTAGCATTCTTAAAAAACCTTACATGTCACTATCATTGACTGTTTACATTTAACATCTTTATTATCCACTGATAAACTTCACCCAAGTGGATGACAACCTGCATCCAAACATATAATTTTAAAAATATAATGGCTAAGAAATGTTACACATTGTTTCTCATTGCATTCTCTGGAAACTTCATTATGATTTGGCAACATCTCATAATACTAGGTCACTGGCTATGGTAGGTCACCTCTAGTGTTTATAAATTAGTTCAAGCATTTCCAGAAGCAAGAAGATTAAATCACATCCAGGAGTTATTTTTACATGACATCAACAATTAAAGTCACAGCTGAATCTAGTTTAACTACTGTTTAAGTCACCCAGTGGGCAGCGCCAATAGATTGTAGCATCCTTTATATTTTTAGCCACATTCTTTGCATGAATAGCTGTCTACATTTGCTAAGATAAAACTACTATACTTCATTTAACTTTTCTAAAATAGACAATGCTTTGATCTACTAGAAACCCAGTGGGTATTTGATTTATTACATTTTTTGTAATATATACTATCTCCAAAGCAATTTTGAAGTGACTTATAGTATTAAAAATGTTTAAGAAATATAATCATTATTTAACAAGAAAAGTTAAAACAAATAGGAACATAGATACAGGGGGACCTAGGATAAGACTATTATTGAAGGGAAGGCATCCATTTAGTTCTGAGCTTCTTGACAAAAGGATACATCTCAGTTCATAATTAACAGAATGCAGTAGCTACTGCCTCTTGTTAGCTTTCCTTCTCTTAGAAGACCCTGTCCTTTGACCACGTATGACCTAGTTTTGGCTCTTCACAATTTTCCATCCTTCTAATAACAACAATTAGGTCAAGAAATGGAAATGTGACCCAAGTTAAGGGAATCAGCATTTATCCTTGCAATAGCTACATTGACTCTGGGCAATGCTGGCACTTCTTGCCCATTGAGTTGCTAAATTTGGGCTTCAGAGAACATAATCCACAGACACCTGGGGAAGTCAGTTTGCTTTAAGAGGAAGAGGTGTGAACAGGAAAAGACAGGCCAAGATTGTTTGTTTGTTTGTTTGTTTTTTAATCAGAGAGAAAAAGAAACTAAGAGCAAGAGAGGGAGAGAGGCAACGCACTGTATAAGAGGTTATCCTATTTCAGCCCTTTGAAGACCAGTCCTTGCATCTAAGCTATTGACTCTGTGAGCTGATTCAGTGTCTTCAGCTTACTTAAACCAGTAAGTCATTTTTTGGTGCTAAAGTTAGCTTGGATTTGACATCTGTTACACTTGCAAACAAACAAAAAGCCCCAACTGATATTATTATATTGTTCTCATTTCTAATAGGGGATTTGTTTAACTTGATCTGAGGAGGTGTTTTTCTTCCCCTAGGATAGAATTCTAGGAGACATTGAAATATTATTCAAGAGGATCCTTATTAGGAAAAAACAAAAGTTGAGGAAACACTGGATAAGTTGTCCCACTGAAGTTGTATATCTATAAAATGGTTTAAATAAAAGAACATTTGGTTAAAATATCTTTTTCTATTTATTGCAAAACTACTTCTCCAGTGTTTCCTCAAAGTTTCTTTTTTTTCATCAATAAGAATCATCAAAGTGAAGATGCATCAACTAAAAAGAAAACTGTGTTGCTCCATAAAGCAGTTCAAAACAGTAATGGATTACAGAAAATTAATAAACTTAATTTTAAATTTAAATTAAGGCATTAATAAACAAGTGAGATTTTATTCCTTTTGGGGCCCTAGGTGTGTGAGAAGCACTGCTGATATTCTGTCATAAAGGTTTAGCAGTCATGTCTCCATCCTTTCCTTTAAGCTCCTATCCCACCTTACCATAGAATTGATTGCAAGAGATGCCTTCACATAAAACCATTTTTTCTTCCTTGAAAATGATGTCTGAATCCACTCAAACTTTTCCACAGATATTTAGTTCATGTTCTAAGGTTTTCTGATATAAACTATGAGAAGTTTTTGTGCCTAAAATAACTAGTCTAATCCTCTGAGGAATGTCAGATTCTGATTAGAGCTAGACTCTGATAGACACACTAGGGACACAGCTCAAAAATATCCTTCAAAGAATATTTAATACTTTACTCAATGCCATCATGATTTATATTAAGATCCCACAGCAGCCTGAAGACCCACCTCAGCTATGTTAGCAAATATTATCATTTGAATAGGGTTTAGGAAATATCTAAACTTTTCTTGTATGCTCAGAACATAAGTTTATCTTAGGTAATTATGTTGGTTGTGTATGTGTTTTCACTACAGAATAACAAGGTCTATTTTTTAAGTATGGCTTATGGACTGAATCTTATTAATTTATAGAGATGTAATTAGTGAAGTGTATCAATGTTGACTGGTGTTCTTATGAATTCTCCCAAACATTTTAGGTGTATAAATTTAGAGTGGAATGTTTTTAAGTAAATCTATTATTATTGTAGGAAGTTCCAAATTATCACAAAAATCACCTTTTTATCACATATATGCAAAAATAAATCCTAGCCTTTGCACTGTTTACCAAAACACATCTAGTATACATATTGACACTGACACATTAGTATTGAAAGTATTATACTAACTTTATTAGTAACATTTCTACTCCCTTGGGACTGTGGACTCCTCATTGAAATGTTAAAAGAATATAAGATGTTTTTCTGGTCATTCCCTTAAATGCTTGTTTATAGGAAAAATTACAGCTTAACTACCATAAATTCTTTCTAAACAAAGACAAAATTATTTCCTGAATAAGATATGTTGGTAGATTTAGTTCTTTTTTTAAAAACATAGCCCATGTCAGGGCCATTGGTCACAAGTTTATTATTAGTTAAATTATCTTACTTTTCAAAAACAGAAAATATCATGTACTTAGACTTGTTACACATTTATGTATCATTTCATCTCACAGGACACTGAGAAGGCTTCTTTGTGGTTTATGTTAGACCAAACAAGTAAAGTTTCTTTTTTTCCATTAGTAAATAGTCATTTTACTAACATTTTCTAATTATAGACTCAAAATAAATGGACATCAGGTGAACATTTAAATCATGGCATCTATTTAGGCTGGGTGCATAACAAACTTCAATATCATAAGCATATTCAACTTTTTTACAGGTAACATTGAACAATGCTATTAATATCTGTATGTAGATTTTTTCATTTAGTTGATATATTTTAGTTATGTAAGTTTTATTTTTAATTTATGTTTATTTGATTATATGCCATTTTGTAGTTATGCTTACATGCCTTGATATAATATTGTTCAGGTTCATTTGTCATAAAATTAATAATAACTAGTTTTTATTTAACAAAGCTTCTACTCAAGGCACAAATGAGCTCTTAGTTTTAAGTTGCCTAATCAAAAACACAAAAGTTTTTAAAATTCTCCTTCTAAACAATGAAATCCATGTAGTATCCCAGAAGGCCTTGGGAAAATGCATTCATGAACAATTTCTTACTTCAGTGTACCATCATTATAATGTTGCACCCCATTGCTTTGGCTGATAACATTCTTCAAGATAAATTTAAAACTCAGTAAAATGTTTTTTTACCTTGTAATCTCCGAACCATTTCTGATAAAAATTTAAATTCTTGACTAAAATGTGGCATACACATTTCTGACCTCTCTCTGTTCTCTCTCTGTCTGTCTGTCTCTCTTTCTCTGTGTGTGTGTGTGTGTGTGTGCGCGCGCGCGTATGTGTAACTCTTAATATCTGTAGATTAGCATTACAAAAAAAGAACCTAGGAGTGAGGTAAGCATAAAGTTTAGTATTAAGGAATTGAAGTAAAGGCAGGAAAACGAAGAATTTGAATAAATTACATGCAATTAGAATTTGTATAAATTACATGCAATCATATAGTAGGAATAATGGGATGTGAGTACAGAGATAAGAGAGGAAATCCATTAGGCAATTCCAAAACAAGAAAATGAGGAAAGACAATAGTGTCAGCCTCTTGCAGATTAATTAAAGAATGGGAATTGAGCCAATGTTCGAAAGGAAAGAACAGTACTATAATCTTCTTTTGAAAGCAATGGCAATGAACCATTTATCCTGTTGGTTTTACCTTGGCCTGGTGCCCAGACTGGACAATTAATAAAATATTCTTGCCACGGTATGGTACTGGCAACTTTATCTTGCTGCTGTTAACAAAATGTCATTAACAACTATATGCACAGATCCAATCTATATTCTAAGTTTAGATGAAGTGAAAACAATCAGTAGAGAACAGCAATTGGAAAGAAGTTACCCTGGAACAGAGACCAATCTCTGCCCTTTCTTGGGGCGTACATGTTGAGGAGAAGCACAAATCAACATCATTATTTTCATTACAAAGATCATGTATACAAAGAAATATCCAGAGGATATCTGGGTATCTGAATCAGCAGGACAGATTATGTGTAGGACTGCAAACGATCGAATGTTTGGGGGTCTACATTCACCACACTGGTTGTCATGAATATACAGTCAAAATAGTCTAGATAAACATTTTTCTTTTACCAGTAATAGCAAGATATTATAGTGCATTCAGTCTTAGTCCAATAAGCTATTTCTAAATTAGAACCAGAATTTAATATTCTCCCTATTTCTCTAAGTATTTTAAAGATTAAGTGACCAAAAATACATTAGATTTTTTTAAAATTACAAAGGGATTTTCCAATATACCAAGTATGGCATCTCTATGGTTTCATTATAATTTACTTTTCATCCCTAATTTTTTTTTTTGCTAATAGTAACGTTATTATCTTATACATGTATTTTAAAATAAAATTCATATAATTGAATGATTCAACATATTATTTGATGCAAGAAATTTGGGCTTCTTTGCTGTTCCTTTTTAGAAAAAAAAACTATTATAGTCATTTATTTCTGAAAATTCTTATACTGTACAATGTTAGCTGTAACTGGGGCCATTTAATCTTTTTCAAAATCACAATCCTATCCAAGAACAATAAAACACTCTCATTATTTCAGTCTTACTATATAAATACTAGAGAAATGTTGACAATTCAACCACTGTCTTTCATAACCCTACTGTGTCACTACAAATAAATAAATACATTGCATGCAGTCTAAACAATATGATTGTAAATTTATGATAAGCATTCATTTTCTTTCTATCATCCTAAATTTTAGAATTTTTACATAACATCAACGGTTCACCAAAACTGAAGGTTTGATGAGTGTGCTGAATTTCAGTGAAAATCAAATTTCTTTTCCATATTGCTTTGTATTAGATAATAAAGACTTTAAAAGGTTGACTTGGCAAATAATATTATTTGTTACTTTCTATTGTAATGCAAAATGGAAATACACTTGCCTGTAATCTAAATGATTTTTGTAATGGTGGAAAAGATGTCTGGTTTGATTTTTAAACTAACCATTTATCTGAATCACCATACCAAGCATGAAAATGAGAATATAAAATTCTGAAGATTTTAGCTTTGCTACCATAATAGATTAGACTACTCTTCTGGAGATTTGATTATGTCAATAGGGCCAGAAACACGCACATATATGCATTTACAGAAAACAGAGGACAGAGGCAGTAATTAGCTATTGAAGTGCGACCTCATTATTTAATGCTTTAACAAGGCATGTATCCACTCAGATAGCCAGAATAATAGTGATGGTAGAGCCCTCCAGAGCAGTGCACCTCATTTATATACCCATGTGGCAGGATTGTTTCAAGAAATATATTTTGAAATAACGGTTACTTAAAAATCTGTAGTTTATATCAAGGGTTGAAGATAAGCTACAACTAGCCTCTCTCCCTACGTACTGGGCCATTCTCACATTGCTAGAAATACCTGAGATTGGGTAATTTTTTTTTTTTTTTTTCTGAGACAGAGTTTTGCTCTGCCACCAGGCTGAAGCGCAGTGGTACGATATCAGTGCACTGCAACCTCCACCTCCCAGGTTCAACCAATTCTCCTGCCTCAGCCTCCCGAGTAGCTGGGATTACAGGGGCCCACCACCGCGCCCGGATAATGTTTGTATTTTTAGTAGAGACAGGGTTTCACCATGTTGGCCAGGCTGGTCTCGAGCGCCTGACCTCGTGATCCACCTGCCTCGGCCTCCCAAAGTGCTGGGATTACAGGCGTGAGCCACTGCACCTAGCCGAGGCTGTGTAATTTATACCAAAAAGAGGGTAAATTAACTCACAGTTCTGCAGACTGTTCAGGAAGCATGGAGTTGGAATCTCCTTCTGGGGAAGCCTCTGGAAATTTACAATCATGGTGGAAGGTGAAGCAGGAGCTTGCAAGTCACATAGCAAGTCACAGAGCAAAAACAAGAAAGAGAGAGAGGGGAAGGTGTCACATACTTTTAAACAATCAGATCGCATGAGAACTCACTACTGTGAGAATAGAATCAAGAGGATGGTGCTGAACCATTCATGAGAAATTCACCCCTATGATCTAATCACCTCCCACCAGGCCCCACTTCCAACATTGGGAGACTGCAATTCAACATGAAATTTGAGCAGGGATATGTATCCAAAACGACATCACCCTGTTTTACTATAGTTATTGTAAAATCACTTTCATGAAGAGGCCTAATGATGCTTATCACAAAATTAATACCCTTAAAAGTACAATGATACTGAATCTTCGGAATAGTTAAGGGTTTTTTCCTTTTTTTTTTTTTTTTTGGCTCAACTACATTTGTTTTAACTATTAATTTATGCACTGTTTATTTTAACCTGAAATTTTTATTTTTATAGTTGTTTGAAATAATGAAAACTGCTTCTGATGGTTTAAATGATAAATTCCTATATACTGTTTTACTACAAGTAGTTCTTTTAGTAATTGTATGACAAAACAAAGGACATTTCTTCTATACACAAAAGCTATCTTTAATCCACAGATTGTTGTTGGCTTCTGAGATATTAGGTACAAATATTTAGCTCATCCTCATAAAATATCCCCACTGAAATTAGGTGGAGTTCTGATTGGTTTGATGCTGAGGAATGTGGTTTATTATAGCACAGGCAACTGAAAAAGTATATGAAATAATTAAAATTGGAATCGGACACACCCATAATGCTCACTAGAAAACAATATAATTAAAACCACACTGATATATCGTATGACCTTGACCTAAATGGAGTCAGTCTTGAACAATTCAGCAAGGCCTGTTTATCTTTGCCTTTTAATATTTTTGCTCATCCTTCTTCAGTACTGAGAAGAAAAGCAAATGACTTATTTTTATTGGAAAGCACCCAAACATCTGTACATAGGTTTCTACTCTACTAACCATCCAACTGGAGGTTGGGTCACTTCCTAAAGTATGTGCAACTCTGTATGCCTGTATGCAGACTCAACAAGGTGGGGCAAAATCTCATTTAATTTAGACAGCATGGTTAAGTAACTTAATTTTAAAAACTCTTTCAAATATTACATATTCAAGTTTAAACTCTTCCATTTGCCTGTAATTCCTAACATTCAATGATTGTTTACTTTTAATCTAAACTATTTGTTGTGTACTTACTAATAAAAAAATAATTCAATTGCTCTTAGTATTTTCCTACCCTCTCTTTCCATCCCATTTTGTCCTCTACCACAAGAGGCGCAATGCACATACACACAGACACCACAGCCTACATGTTCAAGGTCTTTTCACACCTCTTTAAACCGTGGCCCTGTAGCCATCCCTCAGGCCTAGAGTTACATATACTCTAGAGTGTAATCTGCCATCGGAAAATAGATCTAGGGAGGAGGACTGCAAAGACTCTGGAACTGAGCTTGGGGCACTTATGCCAGAGTTCCAGGTTCCAGAACTATGGTTTAGAAATGGCGCAGGCAGTTACAGCCCCTGAGTAAGTTCCCTTGATCTGTAAGATGTCTTACCCCCATAAGAAGGGGAAGACCAGAAGAGGATAAGAACAGACTCCTTTAAAGTATGGAGGCCCAAGGCAGGGCAACTATTACCTGGGAATATAGAGATCCAGGAAATGAGAGTCACAGTCAAAGAGACAATGAGCTGTGTCACCCCTTTGGGGAGCTCTAGTGGATGCAGCTCTGAGTGAGAGGTAGGCTGAGCCAGACATTTTGCACTCAAGCAGGGAACTAGAGAGAGCAGGATTAAACTCCTATATCATAAATTGGACTTTTTGCATTTCTTATATTCTTTGTATTTATGCCCTTAGGTATTGGTTTTTCTTAGTGTTATGCAATCTATTTTGTATTTTTCAGCCTATCTTAGCTGTGCTGTAGAGTGCTATCAATAATTTGAATCAGAACATTTAAAGGGGTCAGCATCTCTGGGTGCAACTGAGATGTGACAGAAATAACCAAAGGGAGAGGATATTAGGGGGAAAGTGAAATTGAAGAGAGCAAGGTCCAGATCATTCAAACTTCGTGCAAAGATAACCCTGAAAGTCCTGAGTTTAATTTAATTAAAAGAGATAATTTCACTTGTCTCACTTAAATTGTAATTTAATTTTTATATCACTAAATTAATCTGCATAAATTTATGATACAGACTATAATTTCCTAACTCAAAAGGTATATATGTCTCCCTATTGCCCACTATATCCTGTCTAATGCTTCTTTCACTCATTTAATATTTATTCATCATCTACTATATATCAAGGACTGTGCTAGGCAATGGGAATACAAAAACAAACAGAATAAACTTGGTACTGAACTCACACAGGATGCAGTAGAGATGCTAATAGGTAAAGAAGATAAGTACTGTGTAATCATAAAGAAAAAGAATAGAGTGTTAGGGAGAAAGTAGGAGACAGAGAAAGTAGAAAAGGGAAGAAAGTAGGAGAAATGAGTATTGGGGAGAAAGTAGGGGAAGGAGGAAGGTATTTGCCTACTTCAAATAAGGGAGACTACATTTAAGCAAATACATAAGAAAGAGAAGGAATCAGCCATTCACAAAGGAGGAAGAAGAATGTTCTAGGAAAAAGAACAGCATATGCAAAGGCCTTGAGGTGGGATTATTTGCCTTTTGCAGAAGTGAACAAAGGACAGTGAGCGTAGAGTATAACAAAGAAGAGTGAGAATGATGTTGGTATTGGCCAGGGACCAAATTAGGCAAGACCTTTTGGCAATATTCGTGAGTTTGATTTTCTTTCTCACAACAAAGGATTGTCATTGAAGAATTTTCCACAAAGCACTGGCATAAGCTAGTTTACATTTTATGAAACTCTCATTTGCTGTGTTGTTAAGAGTGAATTAGAATGGAGCATGAGTTGATCCTAACGTACTATGAAAGGCTGGAATAGGCCAGTGAGAAACCACATGGTTTGGTTTTATTTCACAATAGAAATTAGGGGAATTAGGCAAGTTTGAGATATATTCTGGTGGCAGAATCTGACCAGTTATGTGAAATTTCTCCACTAAGCTGCAGTTTCATAGATGCAAATTTGGAATAAAATAAATCGTTGGGATTTTTCTGGAGAGATCACAAAAGCAATAAAACTATTTACTGTCAATGATTAGAATATGAACTACAGAATTCAAATTGGAAAACAATAGATGGAAAGAGAGGAGAGGATTAATGGATGAAAGGAAAATTATTGAGTCAATACGTTTGAAATTTGAAATTTGTGGAAAAAGAGCTACAGTGTTGATACGAATCTGTTAGATTTTTTGCTTGTTTGTCTGTTGCATGCCAAGAAGCCAACTGCATATCCCTTAAATGTTAAAGGGAAAATTATAACCAAATCCTTGATAATACATAGCAGAACCTCATGGAAATTCTAGAAGAGGCTCATGAGATGACTCAGTGAAACCAGCACTCATTTCTGTTTATCTTTGCTCATTTATTTTTCATCAATGTCCAAGAGATAGGCTTTTTCTCCGACTTTAAAGTGTATTAATATATCTCTAATTATTTATCATTCACCTACATTCAGAGGACAGGGTAGATGAAACATATTGGAAAACTAGAGAAGTAACCATGTAGTCAATAAACCATACAGCTTGAGTAAGAGAGCTAGAGGCACAAGAGGTTGTAGTTGGAGAGTGGAATGTTAGAAAACTGTGAATTCAGAAACAGTGCAATTTCAGGTGACAAGAAGGTGTGACATGGAGTGGGAACGGAGTACTGAAAGAGGAGTTCTTGTCAGGGAACCAAAGCTATTCATTATATATTGAGCAAAGAATGAAACAAAGGATGTTTCATGCCTGGGGTGCGGGAAGAGCTGAAGAACCAGAATCAAAATGAAGATTGCCAAACAGAAGACCAAACTGGAGGGCATGGAAAAAAACAGGGAATTTTATGGGTTAAAGATGGTAAATTTTTAATTTTAAAGGAGCACTGTATTTTATGGAGCAATGGAGACAAATAAGGAGCAATGGGGACACACAGCACAGGTCTCAGCCCTGCACTGGCCCCAGTGGCCTATTGTTCCCTTTATCCCCCTAGGTTTCTGCATTATCCCTTGCAGGTCCCCTATACCTTCTGATACCTTTGTATTTAATCCTTTGGCAAATGAACTCTTATTGGATTATTCTAATTTGGGTGTACCATTAATATCCTTTTAGGACCTTAAATGATCCATCAGTTAATCTAAAATGTCTTGTTCCCATTTTTCTCTTTCACATATATTGGTAAATTATAACTGTATTAGTCTGTTTTCACACTGCTAATAAAGACACCCAAAACTGGGCAATTTACAAAAGAAAGAGGTTTAGTGGAATTACAGGTCTACATGGCTGGGGAGGCCTCATGATCATAGTGGAAGGTGAAAGGCACATCTCACATGGCAGCAGACAAGAGAGCTTGTGCAGGAAAACTCCTCTTTTTAAAACCATCAGATCTCATGAGACTTATTCACTATCACGAGAACAGCACAGGAAAGACCTGCCCTCATGATTCAATTATCTCCCAAAAGGTCTGTCCCACAACACATGGGAATTCAAGATGAGATTTGGGTGGGGACACAGCCAAACCATATCAATAATTATTAAATGTTGGGTAATTACAAATAACCCAAAACAATGCATATATGATCTAATACTAGATATGCAGTAGATTGTGCTTCCTCCATATTAAGGGCAAGGAAACTAAGGCTCAGGAATGTTATGTAGTTAGTAAGTTGCAGAACCAGCCTGAGTCCAATACCTGTACTCTTAAATAAAATTGCTGTACTGATTCTGACAAGGGGAACAACAAGATGGCAGGGCCTCATCTCTGCATATAAGGAGAGAGGCATAATTTTAGTTAAAAAAATTAATTAATGTATGTGTGTATGCAGGGATGTATGAATGTATGAATATGTATATAGACACATACACCATACACACATAAAAAACTTACAATTAATAAGTGATGATTTTCTTGGGTATATGTAAATGGCACAAGTGTTTAAAAAACAGTATATGTATTCATTATAGACCAAGGAAAACAAAAGAAGACAATGGTATACATTCCAAACAGTGAATGTCATTTATCTATATACGATGTGCCTTGTATTCTTTGGAAGTTAAAACTACTAGAATTTTTGAAACTTTTAGTTATAAAGAGTGTGTGTGTGTGTGTGTGTGTGTGTGTGTGTGTGTCTGTGGTATATGTATGAGTTTATGTGCATGTATTCTTCAAACAACAAACTGGTTGGTTGGTATAGAAAAAAAATCCACTTAAAAACTTGCCTGAATTTTATCAAAATAGGTCATGGCTTTGTAAAGTTTCCTTGATGCAAGCAGCATTTATTTTAGAAGTAGGAAGTTTAAGCCATTCGTTGCATACAGATAGTCACACAGGAAAACAGCTCAGTAAATTCAAAGCATGAAGAGCAAAGTTGTTATGATTACATTCTATTTCCATTTCATCTGACCTTACGGTGTGTGCTCATTATTTTCTGCTGCTTATCCAACCCATTCTCTAGTCCCCCTGAGTCTGAGGTCAATGCAATGGCATTTCCCCTTGAGAACATTATTACCTCACGCCCTATAATTGGCTAGTGGAATTAGAGAGATTGTGGTTATGGGAATAGAAAATTCCCCCTTTGACAAAAATGCAGAATTGTCATCGTTTGATTTACTTTCAGCCATTCAAACATTATTCAGTATTACAAGTTAAAAAACATCATTTTATTTTATTTTTTCTAAACAAAATTTGAGATGTTTGCTATAAAAGTGGACTAGTTAAAACGATTAGAAAAGACATTTACAACTTGGAGAAATTCCAGATACTATCAATCCAGACACTTTTGTTGTAGAACAATCCTTCGACATCATTTACAATTCATGAGAGAGTTGTTTCCACATAAGGGAAGTTGTTATCTTCCAAGGTCATACAGAAGAGAGTATACAATATCTGACACAACAGAAACTGACAGAGGAATGTTCCTGAGGTTTTAAATTTGTCATTTTATCTGTAAAAACACAAATATGTTTTTTATAAAATAGCCCATTTATGATTTGGCATTTCTGTTGTCAATACTTTACAGAAGGTGAGAACAGTAGTTGGTGTATTTCAGGGAAATTTTTGGATCTTTTCTGAAGATACTAGAATTATAAAACTAAGTTGAAAATCCTACCATTCCCAAAGTGCATCTCTTAGGAGCAGAAGCTGAGGTGCATAAGTTTTTCCTTGGTAATCTTGTAAACAACAACTCTTAACCACTGGTGGCAAGGGGATGTGTCCATTCAGTACCATCAAAGACAGTTGAAATAAAAGAAACTGAAAATGGAGGTCAGTTGGGTAGAGGCTACCCACTAACGAAATCTAATAGAGACATTGATAAAAACAGCTTTCATATTCATTGAAATTGGATAGTTCATATGGGCTTTTTTCTATTATATTTTAGATTGTTAAATAGTTAGGTACTGTTACTTCTGATTACTTGGCAGAATGCAAATAGAAATCTTACATGCATGCCATACTCTAGAGAGAAAGAGCAGGTAGAAGGGAGAGGGAGATGCAGAGGGACAGGGAGAGGAAGTGGGGGCACGGGGAGAGAGAGAGAGAGACAGAGAGAGAGGTATTTGGAGATGGCAATGTGCAGTGCAGCTAACATTCTTGTAGAATATTGAATACTTAGCATCCTTCACACTTCCTGAACACCAAACAAGATTTTTGGGATCAAGATTATTCCAAATACAGCATTCCCTTTCTTTGATTCATTCTAAGGCTTAAAACAATGGCTTTTTTTTTTTTTTTTTTTTTTTTTTTAGGACAGTTGCATTCCTGAAGGCTACAAACACAAGAGAAGGGAAAATGTTCATGAATCAAATCAACCAAGTTGTGTCTGTGTGTATTCTATGCACTGTAGACAATGTGGAAGAAACAAGAGAGTGTATGAAGGACTATTTTGAAAACCAAAAGAACTGAGCTTTCAGATTCTAAGAACACCAAAACATACAAGGCAACTAGGGATCAGTTGGAGCACAAAGCCTGGTGAAATCTAAAACCTCACTCGTTGGGGAGGCTGAAGACTTGATTGAAATTGTACCTCATTTTTCACTATCATGCTGGGTTCCTCTACCTTGAGTAACTTTAAACCATATGGACCTCAGCTGATTAATCTATTAATGAGGAATATGTTCTAGATTAGGGATTAGCATGCATGCTGGAGTCTTCCCTGTTCCTCAACCCACACCACCAATAGGCTTGGATGGTCACACCTTTCCTTGTTGAATCTAAAAATGCTGTATGTATTCTGTGTCATGTATATGACAGAAATAGAAACAGGAAGATGTGAAAAGGAGGTCTTAAATTATAATCTTTTATGGGAAACAAACTGCTTTGGATTAATCTTATCCTAAATCAACTGGTTTCTTGATTTCTACTATGCATGAAAATAACCCTGGAAGACTTTTTTTTTTTTTTTTTTTTTTAAATAGCAGTGTTCAATTCAAGCCTTATCTTCAAAACTTCAAATTCAGTTGTTTTGGGGACAGAACCTGAATATCCTTTTTGAATAGCACCTTTCATGAATCTTATGTGCTGCAAGGGTTAATAAACATTAATTTGAAGGGGGAGTGGATCTAAAGGGATCAAAACAGTCACACTGGACAATACTTCCCAGGTAAGCATAACGAACAGAGGAGAGAGAGGGAAACACCAGGAGAGCTTGCTGCAGTATGTCTCTGTGTAGGAGGAGGGGATTTTGTTGGGCTTTAAAGGTTTAAGCAGGATCTAAATAAATATGGAAAAGAGGGGAGAGAAAATTTCAGATTGAGGAAGCAGAATAGATAAAAAGCACAAAAATGAAAAGCAACGTCATGAGGAGAAAGATGTTAAGGCTGCTCATGTTGTGAGCTATGAGAAATTAGATCTGCTAAATGTAGGGAAGATATTGAAACTGACCAGTTTTTATCCTTTAAAGGTTCTTACAATTGTTCCTATGCAACTGATGTAGGAGTGTTACAAAAGCATTCAACCTAAATTTTAAGTGACTGAATAAATAAGTTTTAAATACTTATAGAAAAAAAATTCAGTCGTTTGATCTGACCGACAGAGTAGAGAAGCCCTTACTCTAGTAGGAAATGCTGGTAACTAGAAATTCTGCTCTTCTTGTTTAGATCCTAGAAAGAAATGTAAATTGCTTCTGAAAATGTTTTCCTATGAAACCAGTGTAAGAATTCCACAACCAGTGGAACATAATTTAACGTGGTGTTAATGTTAGAGAAAACCCATATCATAAGAGTTCTTTCTCTTTTTAGAACAATGTTGAAATCACTGGGGCAGAAAATGAAATTATTTTATACATCATTATGTCAGCATAAAGGCTAACAGAGAGCTTTATAGAATGTGAGTATTCAGCACGTGTATGAAATTAACAAAACATAATCAGTTCAGGGTCCTTCTGTTTTCTTTTTAAATTACGGCTTTTTTGTTTTCTAGCATTTGAGTTCGTGTAGCTGCATCTTTTTCCTAATTAAAGCCTTTTTGTTTGCTGTTTTCTCAGCCAACATAAATCATCCATCCAGCAAGCTTCTCAGTTGAGGATACATTTCTCATTTAGGATACATACAAATTAGGATACATTTCTGAAGTTATTTGTAAGATAATGTGAGCTCTTAAATAATTTGAGAGAAAACTCATTTAACATGATGTAAAGCATGATAGATATACCTAGAACATGAAAAAAGAGCTTTACACATGATTTCTTTGCTATTTAACATTGGGTTTTGTAAGCTGCTAAAAATAACCCAGGCACACCTGTGTTATTAAACGATCCTTTATACTGTAGAGTTTGGGTTATACTGTGTTTCCACTTAAGTGTTGATGGCTAGGCAGCTGCTTAAATTTATCTGGTACATTTGAATGATTTCAAGTTAGTAGCATTTTCCATGATTAGCACAGTAATAATTATAGTAACTCATGAAATGTAAAGCTCTTCATTTAGCTCTGTCAATGATAGGTCATTATTGTTAATCTTGGCCTTTCTGTTTCCAGTAACTGCCACACAAATAAGAGATTGCATTAGGTAGTAATAATAATAATAATTCAACAGAGAATCAATGCTATGCATAAGCATAGACAAGTTATTTCTCAAACATTTGCTACTCTCCCTTTTATAGGCAAGCTGGAAATCATATTTTTTTTCTACAGGCTGTAAACATTCATGAAATGTCTCAATGTCAGTGAGTATCCTCCAATTTATATTTAAAAAACATATGTTTATGAACCCGAAACAGAGAGAAATTCAAAAGTTTGGGGTTTGGATCAGAATAGGCCCAGACAGCTGGTATCAGCTTGGAGGGTCTCCTAAAGAAGCCATATGCAAAGGGAAGATGTTTGGTTGTTTTCATTGTGAATGGATTCCACTCAGATCAATAATTTCTCAGTATTAAACTAAGCCAAAATTTTCCGCTTCTCATCCAAATTGCTGTTGAATTTTTTTTTAACTCATCCATCATCTTCCTATCTCATATAATACATTTTCTCATTTTATTATGTATTCCTTCTAGTCTTTTAAACAGTAAGTTATTTTTTAGTCATATGCTATGTATACATGAGTATTCTATAACACAAATATATTTCCTTGTATATTTAGGAAATAATATTACCATTATTTCAATATGGCAAAGAAAGAATGTCCAGTCCAACTAGCCATCTGTTAGACTAGATGTTTTTATACTACATTCCTGTAGGGATTGTCTCAGTCAGGCATGAATACTCATAGTGATGAATAATTCACTACCACTGGAAATCTTTGGCTAACTCTCTATGTATTTGCACATTCTCTCTACAATGTAGTAGGATAATTTCTGTATATGGTTCTCTCTCTAGTCTTTAACAACATAAAGATAGAGCCTAATGTGTCTTCCACATGCTAGTGTACATGCTAGTCATGTTTCTTGCAGTAATTCCTCATATGACATAGTTTCCAAATCTATCCTTTATCAAAAAAAATTCTTCAAGACACTATCTAATTATAGAAAGATGCATCTCTTAGGAGATGCAAGTATTAGAGTATATAAGCAAAATATGTAAGTAAAGCAAAGTATTAGCTTGGATTTTTGTTTGGTTCTGTTTGCTTGTTTTTGGTCTTATGTCCTTCTTGTTGACTATATCAAAGTGTATCATTGAATAAAATGACAAGTTTTGTATAGTTTGGATGTTTGTCCCAGCCCAAATTTCATATTGAAATGTAATCCTCAATGATGGAGGTGGGGCCTGCTGGGAGATGTTTGGATCATAGGGGCAAATCCTTCATGAATGGCTTGGGCCATCCCCTTAGTGATAAGTGAGTTCTCACTCTCAGTTGACGGGTATCTGGTCCTTGAAAAGTATGTGGCACCTTCCCTCCCACCCCCACTCTCTCTCTCTCTGTTTTGCTCATGCTTTTGCATGTTACATGCCTCCTCCCCCTTTGCCTTCTGGCATGGTTGTAAACTTCTCGAGGCCTCCCACAAGCCAAGTAGATGCTGGCACCATGCTTCCTATAAAGCCTGCAGAACCATGAGCCAAGTAAACCACTTTTCTTTATAAATTACTCAGTCTCAGTTATTTCTTTATAGCATTGCAAGAATGGCCTAATACAACAAGTCTGCTAGCCAGTTGAACAGATACTGTTAATTGTTCACCACAACTAGTTGCATTCACTACAACCATGGTTTATTCTTACCAGTTGAATTTCTAATGTATTCAAGTATCTAGCATGAGAGAAGATATCTCTATCCTGAGCTAAAGGTTAAATCAGAGTCCCTGTTAATTACAATGATTTGTTTTCCTTGTCAGAATTGATTAAGGAGTAGTCATGTGACCCAGGTCTAGTCCATGAGATGTATGAGAAGCCTGTTGTGAGGGAGTAGGGAGAGAGCCTTCTGAAAAGTTTTTCTTACAAGTGAAAGAGAACACATAAAAGAACAGCTTCTGTGGGGCACTATCTTATCTCCCTGTGATGGCTGGAAATGTGGCAGGCTTCTTGAAAGCATGAGGTGGATTGACCAGATGACAGGCAGACACACATATGATGACAAATCACTTCTTTTTCATTTGTTTTTAAGGTTATTGAGATACAATTTAAATAGAGTAAAATTACAGATACATAAATCTATGAGATTTGACAAATGTGTATATTCATATAGCAATACACAATCAAGATATAGAATAGTTTTATCACCCCCAAAATTTCCCCGTGCCTCTTTGTAGTCAATCATCTCTCCCCAACTCTGACCATTGGTAACCACTGATTTATTTTCTGTTATAGTTTTGACTTTTTCAGATGCCATATAAATAGAGTTATACAATATACAGTCTCTGAGTTGGGATTTTAAAATTTAGTATAATTAAGTTTGAGGTTTACCCATGTTATTACATAAAACAGTAGGATGTTCCTTTTAATTGCTGAGTAATATTCCATTTTATGGATGTGTAATGTGAACACTGGTTCTTAATGGTATTCAGCCACAGAATTAACCAGATTCAAAGCCATCCTACTCTGGGACACATTGAGAGGAGAGATTTTTTTTTTTTAAACTATTTTGGTATCTTTTTTTGTCCAATTCATTCTAACTGATATATCAGATTGATCCATCCTACCACAAATAATGTCAAGGATTGAGTTTGAATGTAAGATAGTATATTGATTCCTGCTGAGCATTTCACCTAAATGCCGACTGATTCCACATAAGTTTGTCTAAGATTACTATCTATGGCCTGTTCACTTAAATTCTATTTTAATAGATTGGGCACATGGTGGCTGTCAAAATGTGTTTTGGCCCTGATTTTGTCATTTAATATGTGTGTTATTATATTGAGTTTATCCTTCTACAATTAGGGTGAGCCTACCATCTTTTATAAATGTATTTATTTATTTATGAGAGGGAGTCTCGCTCTGTCACCCAGGCTAGAGTACATTGGCGTGATCTTGGCTCACTGAACCTCCCAGGTTCAAGCGATTCTCCTGCCTCAGCCTCCTAAGTAGCTGGAATTATAGGCACTCGCCACCACACCTGGCTAATTTTTGTATTTTAGTAGAGACAAGGTTTCACCATGTTGGCCAGGCTGATCTTGAACTCCTGACCTCAAGTGAGCCACCTGCCTCAGCCTCCCAAAGTGCTGGGATTACAGGCGCAAGTCACCGTACCCAGTCGACCATCTATCAGCTAATGCAACATATCTCTATAACAAAAGTTACTTACATTGAAATCCAAGCATATTGTCTTTCATTATATTTTTTTCTTTCTTTTTAGGCAATGCATCTACCCTTCTCAATAGAGATGAGCATATTATTCCAATTGTTTTTAGATTTTCCCCAAACCTATTTTTCTATTTGGAATGCTTGTTTTTTTTTTTTGTTTTTTTTTTTTTTTTGAGACGGAGTCTCGCTCTGTCGCCCAGGCTGGAGTGCAGTGGCCGGATCTCAGCTCACTGCAAGCTCCGCCTCCCGGGTTTACGCCATTCTCCTGCCTCAGCCTCCCGAGTAGCTGGGACTACAGGCGCCCGCCACCTCGCCCGGCTAGTTTTTTGTATTTTTTTAGTAGAGACGGGTTTCACCGTGTTAGCCAGGATGGTCTCGATCTCCTGACCTCGTGATCCACCCATCTCGGCCTCCCAGAGTGCTGGGATTACAGGCTTGAGTCACCGTGGCCGGCCGGAATGCTTGTTCTTAATAATATATAGAGTTAATCTAAATTAATTATTTTCCATCCTAATTTTCAATTATTTGGGCAAAATTTAAGATATTTACACTCTGCTAAAGATTTTACTTATATTCTCTAGATTAGTCTTTGCAATTATTATCTCAACTGTATATGGGGAAACTAAGGCTTAAATCTCACATCAACTCCCAGGTAACATGTTCTAAACAAAACTATCTATACCCAAATTTATAAAATGTCAAACAAATAAATTATTTATAACAATGTGTTTTCCTTTTGAAATATGCCTCTTGTAGCTATACGGGGAAGGTTTCAGTTTATTTCATTCTTTTCTCAATATTTTAAAAAATAAATATTCCAGTCTTCTACACTAAAACCCAATGGCTGCATTCAGTATAAATGTATTCATATGATTTTGTATCTATTTCATATTTTGCAAATTGTTCTAGCTAAAAGCAAAGTAGTATCAATACAAATAATCATCTATACATATGGTGGCCCCCTAGCATCTAACTACATTCTTCAATAAGCCTCTATATCTTGTCACTCATGTCCTGAAATACAGGTCTATATCTCAATAGATATAATAGTTGTATGCAGCTGCTCTGCCATTTGTTTTTCCTCATAGATGGAATATTGAAGCACCAAATCATATACTAAAAGGACACTGACAAAACAGAGAACCATCTGCAGGCACTTTACAAAATTTCATTTACGACATGGTAAAACACCATGAGGTTATTTTCTAAATCATCTGTTTAAGCAAGGGCATCAGTGCCCTTTCATAGCATGACATAAAGCAAGTTGCCCTGGAGAGTTCACTGGTATCCCTGACCAATGGTCATTTTCTCACTAATTTGCTTTTACAGTCAGTCAGGGTATTCAGCCCTGTCTCCATTAATCATCTCCAGGGGAATGAGCCAACAAAGGTTATGATGCTCCATTTTAGGATGTCAGTCTTATTTGTCTTGAATACAAAAATCTCCTAGACAATTAGCCATGGCAATTCCAAAGCTGATAACTGGAGGCCTTTCTTCAATTTAGGAAAGAACCCTGGGAAGTAACAAGAAAGACCACAAAGTAAGGGAATATCCCTATCCCAGTTATTCTGAGACTAATGTGCAAATGTGTACAGGAATATCTCATAGATATTGTGGGTTCAGTTCCAGACAACCACAATGAATGAACAACATATTCAATTAAAAAAAGTTATACAAATTTTTTGGTTTCTAGTGCATATAAAAGTTACACTATAGAGGCCATGCGCAGTGGCTCACCCCTGTAATCCCAGCACTTTAGGAGGCCGAGGTAGGCAGATCACGAGGTCAGGAGATTGAGACCATCCTGGCTAACATGGTGAAACCCTGTCTCTACTAAAAATACAAAAAAATTAGCTGAGCGTGGTGGCGGGCACCTGTAGTCCCAGCGACTCGGGAGGCTGAGGCAGGAGAATGGTGTGAATCCGGGAGGCAGAGCTTGAAGTGAGTGGAGATCCATGCCATTGCACTCCAGCCTGGGTGAGAGAGCAAGACTGTCTCAAAAAAAAAAAAAAAGTTACACCATAGTGTAGTGTGCAATAACATTATAGCCAAAAAATGTACATAATCTAATTAAAACTGCTTTATTAAAAAATGCTAATGATCAGCTGAGCCTTCAACGAGTCCTTACCTTTTTGTTTCTTTTTTAGCTGGTTGAGGGTTTTACCTCAACATTGATTGCTGCTGACTGATCAGGGCAGCGACTGCTGAAGGTTGAGGTTGCTGTGACACTTTCTTAGGATAACAATGAAGCTTACTGGATGCAATAGCATGCAATGCATTTTGATAACATTTGACCCACAGTAGAAATTTTTTTCAAAACCAGAGTCAATCCTCTCAAACCCTGCCACTGCATTATCAGCCAAGCTCATGTAAAATTCTAAGCCATTTGTTGTCATTTCAACAATGTTCACAGCATCTTCATCAGGAGTAGATTTCATCTCAAGAAACCACTTTGTTTCCTTATTTGTAAAAAATATCTCCTCATTCATTTGAGTTTGATCATGACATTGCAGCAATTCAGTCACATCTTCGGGCTCCACATCTACTTCCAGTTCTCTTGCTATTTTTACCACATCCACATTTACTTCCTCCACTAAAGTCTTCAACCTTTCAACACCATTATGAAGGCTAGAATCAACTTGTTTCAAACTCCTGTTAATATTGATATTGTGACCTCCTCCCATGAATCACAAATGTTTTTAATGGTATCTTTCCAGAAGTTTTCAAGTTCAATTTACTTTGACCAGATCCATTAGAGGAATTAATATCTATGGCAGCTACAGCCTTATAAAATTACTTCTTAATCCATGGGCTGCAGAATAGAGGTGTTATTAGGCACAAAAACAACATTAATCTTCTCATCCATCTTCGTCAGAGCTCTTGGGGCACTAGGTGTCTTGGCAGTGAGCAGCAATATTTTGAAAGGAATCTTTTTTTTTTTCTGAGCAGTAGGTCTCAACAGTGGGCTTAAAATATTAAGTAAAACATGCTGTAAGCAGATGTACTGTCATCCCAACATCATTGTTCCATTTATAGCACACAGGCAGAGTACATTTAGCATAATTCTTTAGGGTCTTAGGATTTTCAGAATGGTAAATGAGCATTGGCTTCAACTTAAAGTCATGAGCTGCCTTAGCACCTCATCAAAGAGTAAGCCTGTCCTTTGAAGCTTTGAAGCCAGGCAGTGACTTCTCCTTTGTAGCTCTGGAAGTTCTAGATGGCATCTTCTTCCAATAGAAAGTTTTTTCATCTACATTGAAAATCTGTTATGTATTGTAGCAACCTTCATCAATCATCTTAGCTAGGTCTTTCTGGATAATTTGCTGCAGTGTCTACATCAGCACTTGCTGCTTCACCTTACACGTTGATGTTATGCAGACAGTTTTATTCCTTAAATGTTAGGACTTACGGACCAACTTCTGTTAGCTTCCAACTTTTCTTCTGCAGCTTCCTTACCTTTATCAGCTTTCATAGAATTGAAGACATTTAGATTCTTGCTCTGGACTAGGCTTTAGTTTAAGGGAATGTTTTAGCTGGTTTCATCTTCTATCCCGACCACTAAAATTTTCTCCATATCAGCAATAATGCTGTTTTGCTTACTTATTCATGTGTTCACAGGAGTAGCACTTTAATTTCTCTTAAAAGCTCTTCCTTTACATTCACAGCTTAGCTAACTGGTGGGGGCAAGAGGTCTCGATTTCAGCCTATCTTGGCTTTCAACATACCTTTCACAGTGAGCTTAATCATTTCTAGCTTTTGATATAAAGTGAGAGATGTGTGATTCTTCCTCTCGCTTGAACACTTAGAGGCCACTGTAGGGATTTTAATTGGTCTAATTTTTGTTGTTGTTGTTTGTTTTTGAGACGTAGTCTCACTCTGTTGCCAGGCTGCAGTGAAGTAGCACAATCTCCGCTCACTGCAACCTCTGCCTCCCGGGTTCAAACTATTCTCCTGCTTCAGCCTCCTGAGTAGCTCAGACTACAGGTGCATGCCACCAAGCCCAACTAATTTTTTTGTATTTTTAGTAGAGACAGTGTTTCACCATGTTGGCCAGGGTGGTCTCAATCTCCTGACCTCGTGATCCACATGCCATGGCCTCCCAAAGTGCTGGGATTATAGGCGTGTGCCACTGCACCCGGCCTCCTTAATTGATCTAATTTTAATATTGTTAAAATTAGAGAATAGGGAGGCCCCAAAAGAGGGAGAGAGACAGGGAAGCAGCCTGTCAGTGAAGCAGACAGAACACAAACAACATTTATTGATTAAATCTGCTGTCTTATATGGGCATAGTTCATGGCACCCTGAAACAATTACAATAGTATCATCAAAGGTCATTGATCACTGATCACCATAACAGATATAATAATAATAATAAATTGAAAATCTTATAAATTATCAAAGTGTGACACAAAGATAAGAAGTAAACACATGCTGTTGTAAAAATAGTGTCAACAGACTTGCTCAGCCATGGTTACCATAAAAGTTGTGTCTGCAAAAATGCAGTATCTGCTAAGTGCAATAAAACAAGTTGCCCATAATCAAGTATGCAAAGAGGATTCTTACTTCATGAAACAATTTCTTCACCTCCAAGCATGAATGTCTTCACTATAATGACGGACGCCTCTGCTGTAGTTTTCTGAAGCAGATCTATTATAAACAAGGTGATTTGAACCCATGAGCAGTAAAGATGATCAGCCTGTTTCTTTAATAGTAGATAGTTTGATTTTCCTCAATTAACTTAAAGAGATATGGCACTAAGTATAAAATGTATGCATAGTGCATAGAAAACTATTTTGGGAGAACTGGGAAATGCATTCCTTGGAGAATGCACTCGGTTTCAAACCCAGTCTCTGACACTTACATCCAAGTAATCTCGGCCAATTCCAGAGTTTCTCTGTGCCAAAGTTCCCTTATCTTATCATATAGAACACAATGTTACCTACCCACCACATAGGGTTACTGAGAAGATTAAATAACATATTTCATGTAAAGTGTAGAGAACAGTATATAGGACATTATGGAGGTTCAATTAACGGTAGCTATCGTTATTATTGTTGCAGTTGCTGTTGTATATGTGAATTACAGTTCTACTTTTGGACATCATTTGGAGCTATCTGTACCTTGTAGGTATCAGAATTCATCATCAAATCATTTAGATTCCACAAATACTAAACCATCTAAATCAAAAGTTAAAAAGCCCTATATTTTTGAAATATGTTTTTTTCAAGGAAAATACTTAAAAATAATAAACTTTTTCAGATATTGAAATGAAAGATACATAAATATTCTGTTATTCAGCATGAAAATGTGCTTTCTACGTTGTGGTTTCAGTTGTTTTCAAAACATATTTGTTCTCATCTAGAAGGCACTGACAGAGAAACAAAACAAAACAAAAAGGTAAAATAAGAATCACCCTTAATAAGTATATTTACTGAATCACCAGAGAAATATTCTTCCTGTCACATGACTCTTCCACACCTTTCCATTTGAGCTATTTCTTACATCTCTTTGCCTTTGAACTAAAAAAGCATAATCAAGAATTTATAAATAATAGCAATGATATGCTAGGTAATATGCATGTAGTGCACATAAATGCCCAACACTATTGCTTCATGTGTATTTTCTTGTGAGGCCTTCACAATGAATGTATGAGGTCTTATTATTATTGTCATTTTATAGATGGAGAAATTAAGGCACAGAGAATTTTGAGAACTTGTTCCAATGTATCTAGTAAGAAAAAGGGCTGCCACTGAATTCCTATGGAGTATGCTGTCAACCAACTGCACTTCACTTCCTGTAAAGCCAGCTGTCCAGAGCATGGCCATAGTGCCACACCCCCACTGATTATAATTGTCCACTTGGCTTGACTGGCCATCTAACAATAATCTTCCTGGTTATTTTTTACAGAATTCCATTTGTACCCATTCTAGATTTTTTCTAAATATATTTTATATAATAAAAACAAACTCTCATAAGCACAAAGAATGAAGGTTACTCGAGTCTAATTTCCTTCACACCCACAGGTGTGGTGAATGAACCTTCCATGTGTAGATGGTGAGTCAAAAGAAACATCGGTATATCCCTAATGTCTAGATTTACTAAACTGGACTTTAAACTAATTGAATCAAATATTGAACACATCTCCACTACTGAAGACACCTATCTCACTCAGTTTTGTCACAGCTTGGTGGGGATAAGGGATTACCATTATGATGCCTTCACTATGCTTGTGGAATTTCCATTTATATCTGAAAAACATTTCTTTGTGTTTCTTTTTAATTTTCCTTGGTGATGAATAGTCACATGTCAAAGGAAAGGGATTAAATTTTGCATAAAGCCAAAATTCATTTAAACAAAAGGATAGAAAAAGGAATACTTTAGCACTATGGTCAAAGAAAGAGAGACAAAGAAAAAAAGATAGAAAGAGAAAAAGAAAGTGAGAAAGATAGCAAATGGAAAAAGCGAAAAAAAAAAAAAAAAGTCTTCTCTGTATGGTTATAATAGATCCAGAATATGATTCTGAAAAAAACTCACCAAGAAAATTTTGAGTGGTATTAAATTGTATTCATTGTAATATGTGTGTAACCTCCACAGATATCATCTAGAAAGTAAAAATCAATTTGCTAAAGCTCTGAGAAAAAATGCTCTCAATTTTATCTTATTTTACCTTTTTTTTCCCCCTCACAGGCACTAAGTAAAAAAATCCTACGTCTTTGAATCTCCACAGAAGATCGTGAGATAGTGAAAAAAAGAGTTTGTTGGAATGTGGACTTCTATTCAAACCTGTTTTTGTGTGCCTCTCTTGATTTCTTAAGCAGCCAAATGCCTCAGTTCTGCATACTCTTCTTCCTTGGGCCTGCCGCTCTGGAATTTTTGACTCTAATCCAGCTGCAACTGCGGAAAGAGAGTAGTTTTAATAATAGTGGAAAGTTACTGTTATTATTCAAACTTTACATCATCCTGAAACCAAAATATTTGTTTGTAAGATACAGTCTTTCATAAACCCACATTATCTAACACTCTATTCTTAGGTTCAATTAGCAAAAGCACTCACTTTCTTGTCAGTGTTTTTCTCACCTTTCTCAGCTAGATCACTTCCTAAACTGTATTCTTCACCATCCTTCCCTCCTCCTAGCCAAACAATTTTAGTCTCAGGAAAGAACTCTTTGTGTTGTATTGTTTATGGCAGGATCAGTTTTGCGAATTCTTCCTGAGTGTTCTCAAAGTGCGGCTTGTTTCCAAAGCCAAAATGCAAAATAATGTGATTTCCATGGTTTCCTGCATGATCCAATTTAAGGCATTTGGAGTACTTGTATTTTATAGCATTAAAAGATATTTCTTAAATTTTTTATTGAAATCATCCCTAAAATTATTTGCATGGTCAGAAATAGATAAATTATGTGGTCAATTAATGAGTACCATTATAAGCATGTGGTTATGTAACCTCTAAATCCAAAGATCTATCATAAATAAATGAAGTAGAATCCAAATCCTAAGAGAACAAATTACATGCCTCTAGTTTCCCTTTGGAAACAGCTGTACTGAATCAGGTGGAGGATGAAGAACAACTACACTTGGCTTTGCGAATTGGCCTTAATTAGCATCCATGACTCTCACTAAAATTTATGAGGATAAACTGTCTTTGGACATAATGGTCCCTGCTGTTTTGTTATCTCATGCAATGCTCATTGGCTTCTATATTCAAAGTGCTGTAATATGCCCAGGGCCTGTGTAGAGAGTATTGATAGCATCTTCTTGCTAAGGCTTTTCAGGTTTGTAGTACATTTTCTCAGATATATTGAATAACAAATTTCCATGGAATTTATGAATCATTAAATTAGATGTTTTCTTGCTAGGCAGAAGTAATGTGGGGAATCATTCTGAGTAAAATCCAACATTAAAAAATTATTATGTGTATTTTCACAGACATTTATACCAGATGGCAGTTACTAAAGCCTATGTAGTTTTATTTAGCATAAGTAGTAGATAGGCTGAAGTTTTTCAGACAGTCACCACTATCTGAAATTTCAGATAAACTTAAGCTCTGTGAGGTTCACTCTTATCTTGAAAAGAGGAATGTCTTTGCAGATGGCTTCAAGACATGCACCTGGGATCCATGAACCACAATAGTTGCATACTTTCCATTAATTGGCTCTACCTAGAAATTGCACGATGGTGCTCAAAAGATTGGCTGGGATTACTTAATAATCTATAGATGGAGGCGAGACCAAGTTTGATAGGAACCAGTGAAACTTACTCAGATTATGCAAGAATGTTATAGAATGTGAAATTCCATTCAGACCTGCTTTTCAATAGAATAACAGGTTCCATTGAGTAACACTGGCATGGTCAAATAATTTAATGTTTAGTTATTAAATTATGTTTTAAGAAAGTTAGAAATTTTCTGATTTGAAATGAAGTAACAATCAGAAGAACTTAAATCACACCAAATGGGTCAGCATTTAATTAATTGATTCCATTTTCTTATTTAACATTGTCATTAATTTACTTATGCCACTTTTGGAGGCCACTTTTAATTCCTATTGAACATGAATAAATGGATAAATAGGTATTTTAAAAAGGCTATACGTAATTAGTAGCCTTTACCAATATATTGCAAACAAGCACCTAACTGGACTTCTTTTCCCATCTCAAAGGAAAAAACCTAAATCACTTTACTCTGAGAAATAAAACTTCATCTGTGAAGGTTTGACTGGGATCTCAATATTTTGCCATTTAAAAATAAGATCAGATCAGCCATGAGTATATCTTATTTTGATCATTTTCAAGTACAGCTGTTAATTTTGATAAATTTATATTACAAATAACCATTGAAAATTTTGAAAATACGATTAAATGAAAAATATCCGTAATCAGCAAGGCATAATTACTCTTCATATTTTGGCATATAGCCACTCAGACGTTTTGCTCTGTACATAATTGTATATAGAAGTATATATGCATTAATGTATAAATTATAGATCTATAAAATCAACAAAGCAATAAGGTAGTTAAATCTATAATACAAAATATGGCATAATAAAACATTTTGAAATGAAAACAATTATAATTCTATACTATTCCAATTGTTGCCACTTTTAATCTCATCTTCTGGTCTGTATTCATATTGCTACTTAATTATAATTATGAAATTCGTACTTCAACAACTACTTTGATAAGAATATTATAACTGCATTTCTGTTGTTTTAAAGGAATTCTTTTTTACATACATTCATTCCCAATTTATACAGGAAGTGAAAAACCATGACATCCACCTCAGAGGCATTTTAACCTTTTTGGGTGACAACTCAGTAGACTTATAAAAAGCAATAACATAAAAATTTCCAAATATTTGATTTCCATGTGGGAAGCAGCTGTTCTTTTTCATGCAATTTAAAGAAAATGTGTGTGCTCTCTACTCTGCCTGGCTTTCTGTGGCTCTGACCATTGAAATATCATTCCTACTTGGACGTATCTTCGAGGGTTGATGATAATACAGAAGCACTTATTAATATTTATTTTGTGACAAGCATTGTGATATGCAGTTTACAGATATAACCTCATTTAGTTCTCATAACAGCATTTTAAAGACGAAGGAATTAAGGCTTAGAGAGGTCACATATCTTGTCAAAAATCACAGACAACCTACAGAATGGGAGAAAATTTTTGCAATCTACTCATCTGACAAAGGGTTAATATCCAGAATCTACAAATAACTCAAACAATTTTACAAGAAAAAAACCAACAACCCCATCAAAAAGTGGGCGAAGGATATGAACAGACAATTCTCAAAAGAAGACATTTATGCAGCCAACAGAAACATGAAAAAATGCTCATCATCACTGGCCATCAGAGAAATGCAAATCAAAACCACAATGAGATACCATCTCACACCAGTTAGAATGGTGATCATTACAAAGTCAGGAAACAACAGGTGCTGGAGAGGATGTGGAGAAATAGGAACACTTTTACACTGTTGGTGGGACTGTAAACTAGTTCAACCATTGTGGAAGACAGTGTGGCAATTCTTCAAGGATCTAGAACTAGAAATACCATTTGACCCAGTCATCCCATTACTGGGTATATACCCAAAGGATTATAAATCATGCTGCTATAAAGACACATGCACACTTATGTTTATTGTGGCACTATTCACAATAGCAAAGACTTGGAACCAAACCAAATGTCCATCAATGATAGACTGGATTAAGAAAATGTGGCACATATCCACCATGGAATACTATGCAGCCATAAAAAGGATGAGTTCATGTCCTTTGTGGGGACATGGATGAAGCTAGAAACCATCATTCTGAACCAACTATCACAAGGACAGAAAACCAAACACCGCATGTTCTCACTCATAGGTAGAAATTGAACAATGAGAACACTTGGACACAAGGTGGGGAACATCAGACACCAGGGCCTGTTGTGGGGTTGGGGGAGAGGGGAGGGATAGCATTATGAGATATACCTAATGTAAATGACGAGTTAACGGGTGCAGCACACCAATATGGCACATGTATACATATGTTACAAACCTGCACGTTGTGCACATGTACCCTAGAACTTAAAGTATAATAAAAAATAATGCTACTAATACTGGCAATTAAATAATGATGGGATTTTTGCATGTAACAGGAGGTCCAAAACATGATCTCAGGTTGGTGCAGAAGTTCCGCTGTGTTCACAGCGACTCTATCTCCTTCCAGATGCAGTTGTGATCCATGATCTCATATTTAAAAAATGGCTTGAAGTTTCAATCATTGCATCCATCTTCTAGGCAGGAATAAGAGGAAGGGAAAGTAAAGGCCAAAAGGCACCAGCCGGCTAAGCGTCAAAGCTGTCAAAGTTCTAATTTATCAACTTCCACCCACATGCCTTGACCATTCTGCAAAGGATTCTGGGAAATGTAGTTACTGAGCTGGGCACCTTGCCAATGTCATCAAATTTATGGTTCTTTTAATAAGAAAGAATGGAGGAATAGATATTGGTTAGGCAGTCACACCAACATGGCACATGTATACATATGCAACAAACCTGCATGTTGTGCACATGTACCCTAGAACTTAAAAAGTATAATAATAATTAAAAAAAAGTAAAATACAAAAACATAAGGGGTAGAGCCAGTATTTTTTTCTCCTTGATGCCAGAGCTTGATCACCAGCACCGTGTTATCCTGCATTCCTCTGGGTAGCTACGTTCCACTGTTGATTGGGAGATTAGTAATTGGATGTCTTCTGCTGGAACCTCCATATCCTATCAATTGTCCTACAGCTTGGGGTAAATACTTGCGGCTTTCAGAAAGTGGCCTAGCCTTGGGAAATCTATAATTTTACTCCTGGGAAAGCTCCTGACACACTTTTTTCCCCTAGTGATTCATTCTTATGTCTTGGCTAAGTACCTTGAACTAATTCCCCAGGCAGACTCAGTCATTATCTACTTCTACCTTATTTCTTCCCCCTAGATCTGTAAGTTATGTCTTCCCTTGAATCAAAGATATACTTATCTCATCTCATTTGAGACATTTGAGGGCTCCTCAGAAATTTCCAAAGCAACTCAGTTCCCCAAAAGCAGTCCATATAGTTTTCTAGTTGCTGAGGTCAACATTTTTGGAGTCAATTGCAACACAGTGAACACTTGAAAAAATGAATGGAATTCACCTCACACTTTTTGAAGTATAATCATTTTAGGATGCTACTCATTACTTTCCAAGTAGAGTGTGCAATAATGTGAGCCATTTTTAAAATTATACTTAAAATTTAGCTGATATATTTTAATAATCCATGTTGTATGTTAACACTTGACCCCAGAACTGAATTCATCTCAAAATTATGAAATAATTATGGAATTTAAATAATCAAACAGGTATTAAAACAGACAAAATAACTTTTATACACATACACACACATATAAATATATTTCACTTGTTTTGGTCTAGATCAATATCTGACTGTCAATATTCCATACCTTGGTTATGTAACGTCTTATACAGAACGTTCAGAAGCAAAATAATGCAATTTTTGGCTTCCTATTTCCTTTTAGTTGTCCCAATTTCTGAGGTTTCTTCCCTGCCTTAGTCTAGTGATAGTTTTTTAATCCATGATTACAAGGTCAAAAATCAATTTCCCCAAACTGGGTGAAAATCTATTTGTTATTGTTTTAGATACCATATGTAATTGAACTCATGAAGCTTTAAAAATGTCAAATTCATAGAAACAAAGTAGAATGATGGTTACTAGGGGCTGGAGAAAGGGAGATATGGGGAGATGCTGATCAAGAGGTACAAAGTTTTGGTTATTTAGGATAAATAAGTTCTGGGGATCTAATGTACAACAATGTGGCTATAGTTAACAATCATGTATCGTATTGCATATGTGAAATTTGCTAAGAGGGTAGATCTTCAGTGCTCTTACCAGGTAAAAAAGTACCTATGTGAGATCATGAATGTGTTAAGTAGCTTGAGTGTAGAATATTTGACTCTGGAATATTTAACAATGTATGTATACATACAGTGTATACATAAATCAAATAATAAATTTATACAACTTGAATATATGCAATTTTTAATTGTCAGTCATACCTCAGTAAAGTTGAAAAAACCATTTATTTGTTGTTTCTGGTAGCATTTTTTATTTTCTTCTAAGAATCATGCAAAAAAGTACCATGAAGAATAAGAGGCAAATAAAATATCAAACCAAAGAATTATGTATATTTTCACAAATTGAAAACTTATCAGAATTAAACACTCACTGACCATGTTGATCGCTAATACTAACGTGAATCCCATCCAATCACATTTAGAAGATGTATCTAACATCAAGTGGATCTTTTTAAAAATTTCACATAAAAGATGACTTAAATCAAATACTGGTTAATATACAAAGAAAGGAAGAGACATGGGCAAAATTAAGGGCAAAAAAAATTTAGGGGGGTGATGGTGGTTTATTATGACCAGAGATAAACCTGAAAGCTATTTACAGCTTTCAGGGAAAGAAAATATTTTTTTTCTGACCACAGCTGAAGAGAGATCCTGACAGAGCTTTCCTGCTCCCCATCTCCCATGTCATCAGCATATTCTGGGAGAGGAATCTAAGGTGGTTTTCCAGCTAAGTGGTTACAGCTGTTTCCACAGTCTCAGTCAGATGGAGTTTCTGTGCATATTGACTTTGGCTGAAATCTTTCCCTGGAGCCCAGCAGCATAAGAGCATTTGCTCTGAGGCCTGGGACTCTGGACAAACATTCCAGAGTTTCTGAGTTCTTAACATTAACATTTGATGAATTCTTCTCTTAATTTCTTCTGGAGAAAAGTCAAAGATACTGGATGATCCCCTTTGCCCTGTGACAACCATAATATTTCCCCCACACAGACTTCTTACCCTTCTTTATATGTAGTGAAAAACCTGAAGAAATAATAATGTGCACAAGCAATGCCAATTCATGAAACTATGCATTCTTTTAAATATGCTTCAACACATCTTGACAGTTTTCTGAAACACCAGACTCCTTTGAAGTTTTTTTTTAAATGAAAGAGAAAAATAGGCTTTAAAACAAACCCTGAAACAATGGTATCAAGGGTTCTGAGAAAATTTGAAATGTGGCTACAGAGTTAATTAAGGAGGTCAGCTGTCACAATCACAATGAGGTAGAATAGCACTTTTTAATGTTATTTTGCTAACCTTTCAAATATAGTAAACTTAATGCCTACTTTCAGTTACCTTCTATTGTGGGTCCTCATATTAATCATGAGAGGCAAAATTAAAGATTGATTCTTCAACATACGAGAAATTGAACAAAAATTTATTATAAAGACATCTTTAGGAAAAGGTTAATTTTTGTTAACTGGATGGTGTCAAATAGGTCCAAACACATAACGGATGAAACTTGCCTTTATTTGTTATAATAATAGAGGCATATAGGTTTTGGTTTCTATTGCAGGATTTCGGTTGTAAATAAGAGAGAACATTCTGACAAAGGTTATGGAAATGATAACTTGGATAACAAACAGAAACTTAGAACCATTTGCCTAGCAAGTTCTAAAAGTGTGCTTTTAAAAATTATTTTAAAGAGTCAGCCAGGATAGTCAAGGTAGGTATTAAAATGGTAATAAATAGCATTTCCAAGTTCTATCAAGTTCATTACTTTAATTAGGTCCAAGGGTATATTAAAACATGAAATGGCTACCTGCATGGTAAATTTATTTTATATACACACACATGCACATACAGATTGGCAAATTTTATGTATCACTATAGTAGCTTATATGCTTTTATGTATAAATTCTTTAGAAAAGAAACTTTGTTAGGGCATAGCCTTTGTTTTTTATATTGATTTGTTAAACAAAGCACATAGTAAATAACATAGAATCTGTAACTATTTTATTTGCAACATTATTCTAAGAGTAAACAAATAAAGTACACATTGTTAATATGACTGTTGTTGTTTATACTCCATCTATTTAAGGATAATTAAGAGCTTATAAAGTTAACCAATCTTAACTTGGATAGTATAATGTGATGCCTAAAAGTGCAGTCTCAGCAGATAGGTTACCTGGGTTCCAGTCGCACCTCTTCCCTTTACTAGCTGCTTGACACTAGACCAATTATTTATCCTCTCTACCTCAGTTTCCTCATTTGTAAAGTGAGAATAAAAATTACATCTAATTCCTAAACGTGTAAGTATTCAAGAAGTATTGTACTCAGAAGTATTAAATATGTATATAATTTATGATGCTTACATAGCACCAGGTATAAAATTCACTCTCAATAAAATAATAATAATTGTTGTCTTTCTATCATAATGCAACTCACCTCCTAATTGAGAAATTTCTTTTATAACATCAATGTATGTGATCAACTCATGTAACCTTAAGTATTAAAAGTGACTTAACACTTTCTGGAAGACCCCAGGGCTGTGTTGGATAGCCTTAATGGTTAAAAGTTTTATTTTTTTGATTTAGGCAATATCTATTAGGTTGGCGCAAAAGTAACTGCAGTTTGGCCATTAACAGCAATTACTTTTGCACCAATTTAATATTTTCTGAAATTTTCTAGCTATCCAGATCAATTCAGATCATTTCTACTTTCCCCATTGAAATCATCAAATACTTGAAGTCTTCTTTAATTCCATCTCAACCCCCATTCATACCTACTTTCATCCAGACCAAACATGCTCTGTGCACTCAGATATTTCTCTCATAATATGATTTTTAACAGCCTCTCCCCATTTTAGTGTCCAGGTTTGAAAACTTAATTTTTTAGTCCATGAGCCTAGCAGGTATATTTCTTTTCTCTGACTTCAACAGTTATGTTGACACTGTTAACCTTTTGGCTATATTGCTTGGGGTCAAAGAAAACTCACTGTTTCTTTTCATATAATTTTGTTTTTGTAAATCAGCCTCCCATAATTTTTTCCATTGCATTGATTTTGTTAAGTGCATCGGCTCCAAGACTTCTGTTTTTCAATGTGACAGAGTAGTTTTTATCAAACCAATTCCCTGAACAAGAAAACCTATAAAAGCTGGATAGAAAACAACAAAAATGACAACACAACATCCATGGTTGTTGCAAACATTAGCCATCAAAAAAGACAGCCCAACCTGAGAGGTCAGTAACACTAGGAGAAGAAAAATGTATTGAGGGGGATGGGCAGATTTTTCATCTCTTCTTTCTCTCCAGAACAGTAACAACCTGAAGCTTTAAGCAGTCCCACATGGTTATGGAAACAAAAACTCCAATTAAGAGCTATCAAAGCAGGCAAATCCTGGAGAACAAAGGAACCACAGAGAAGTGAGTCTCATATTTGGTATGCCTTTTCTTCCTAATTTCTTCACCCAATTTCTTAGGCCATGAAATTGGCCTAAACCAAAGCTTCAGAGAACTGAGAAGGGAATAAACCAAGAGAAAAATGACTACTGAGACACCAAAAAGCCAAGCAGAGATTTTGGCCTTTTACTGGACTGGGGAGGGAAAAAATAATGTCATTTGACTGGGCCAAAGAAGAGAAGTCTTCCTTTGTAAATACCTTAGACCTTCAGTTAAGACCTCTAAAAGTCTATAATAGAGTGGGAGCAGACTGGAAATAAATCAATCTTCACAGAGCTTACAACACAGTACACAATTATCTCACTTCTTAAACTGATTCAAGATAATCTCTAACCTCAAAGCCTGTATAATTTTTTAAACAAAATATCTGTAATGCACTTGAATGTACATCTAGGATGAAATATACACAGAACAAAAGAAGGAAAACCCAGAGAAAACCAGGCAACAGACAGACTGTGCGCAGGGATGACATTAGAGTTAGATACATGGATTTTAAAATAACTAATAAGTCAAAAAAAATGTATAATTTAGCCCCAAATTGAATATATACATATATATAAATCAAATGAAAATTTTAAAACTGAAAAAATCTGTATCTGAAACTATAAAATCAATAGATAGACTAACAGTATGTTAGACACAGAAAAAGAAGGGATTAGTAAACTAGAAGATAAGTTACTAGGAAACATCCAGACCAACGGATGAAGACAAGAAAGAATGAAAAATAAACATGAGCAGAAAACACATGTGAACTACAGTTAGAGTGAAAAGATAAATGCAAATACATTATCAGAAGCAAAAGAAGAGAATACAGAAAATGTAGGAAAATAATACTGGAAGATAATCTGCATAAGAATTTTCTCTAATTCCAAGCTGCAGATTTCAAGAAGCTCTGTGACCCTCAAGCATTAACTGCCACGTCTAAGCACATCATGGTCACACTGATAAAAACCAAAGGTAGAGAAATGTCTTAAAATCAGCTCCGTTCCCCCAAATGAATTCTATATCACCATAAACGGACCAATAACAATATTGATTGTTGACGTTTCAAAAGAAGTGACACAGCTAGAAAACAAGAGAATGATATTTTTCCAGTATTAAAAGAAAATTACAGCCAACCAATAATTTTGTACCCATTGAAAAACATCAAACGTGAAGATAAGTGAAATAATTCATCAGCAGAAGACACATGCTGAAGGAAATACTAAGAGGAGACTTCAGATTAAAGGAAATAATCTCCATTGAGACCACAGAAAAACAGACAATTATAAAAATTCATGAAAATGTAAATACATGGGTAAAACTCAATGAGCATTTATGCTCCACAACAATAATAATATCTCTTGAGGTTTAAAATGTATATATAACTCAAATGCATGATCACAAGCACAAAAGGCTGGAGAACGTAAAAGGGACTAAAGTGTTTTGAGTTTTTTAAACTGTCTTGGAAAGGTAAAAGTAACAATTTGTTGTTGACTCTAGTGCCTGGGAAAAGTGAGTCTAGGCTCTTCTCTAGGTCTTTCCTCTTGAGGTCGGTTGTTATGTCAGGAGGTCACAGTTTTATCCCTCGCATTGTTAGGAATAGAGAGGTTATTGTCTAAGAGTTCTTTGTCTTGATAGGTTGCCCATTTTCTGGTCCTTGGCTACAGAAAGCAGCCATTTGCTGGGGCTTTTTGGTTTATTTCCCTTGATGTTTCTGGGTTGCCAGCTTCTTCCGCTCCATGTCTAGGATATATGTGGCAAAAAAAAAAAAAGAAACCCAGAAATCTCATCATCATACCTCATTCCTTGGGTCCTGAAGTCCCTAGCCATCTAGCCAGTCTGACTTTTCTTCATCTGTTAAAGCCTATATAAGTAATATATATCAATCTTTATTATATATAATATATGATAAGCCTTCTTATGTATATTTTACGTGTGTGTGTATATATAGAGAGAGACAGAAAGAGAGAGAGACAGTTACACACACACACACACACACACACACACACATTCACACAATGTCCCAAATTTTTAGTCATATTTAGTTGGAGGAATGGGGAAAAGCATATCTACTCGATTTTTTTGGAAGCAGGATTTCCTCTTAGTATAGCTTTCATTCTTAAAGAATATTTTTGCTGGAATAGAATTCAGGGTTGGCAGTTGTTCACTTCAGCACTTTAAACATTTTCCATAGTCTTCTGGATTTATAATTTTTTAATGAAAATGTAGCCATCATTTGAATATTTTTCACTGTATGTAACAGGTCATTTTTTCTCTGGCTGCTTTTAAAATTTGATTTTTACCAATGGCTTTTAACAGTTTTACTTTGACATGCTGAGGTGTAGCTTTATTTTATTTATCCTGTTTGGAATTTTCTGAGCTTCTTGAGTCTCTAGATTTAACAATTTACAATTTTGAAAATTGTTGACTATTTTACTCTAAAATCTCTTTGTCGTATTCTCCCTCTTTTCTCTTTCTTAGATTTCAGTAAGACATATGTTAGACCATGTATAATTGTCTCCCATGTCCCTGAAACTGTTAGTTTCCATTGCTTTATCTCATTTACATAAATAATTTCTACAGGATATCTTCATGGTTATTAATTTTTCTTCTGCTATCTCTCTTTTGCTAGGAAGCCCACCCAGTGAATATTTTATTTTACAAATTGTATTTGCAGTTTTAAAATGTTTATATTTTGAATTTTTATTTTGATGTTTCCAACATTTTCATTCATTATAGACATATTTGACTTTATGCTCTTAAGTATATTTATAATAGCTGTTTATAAATCCTTGTTTTCTAATTTCAATGTGTCATTTCAAGATTGGTCTTTACACTTCTCTTTTTTTCATGAGAATTTGTCACATATTTTTCTGATTCTTCAAATGTTTAGAAATTGTGAATGCTATGTTGTGGTGTCTATGGATTGTTTTATTCCTTTAAAGACTTACATGTTAGACCTAATACCATAAAAATCCTAGAAGAAAACCTAGGCAATACCATCCAGGACATAGGCATGGGCAAGGAGTTCATGTCTAAAACACCAAAAGCAATGGCAACAAAAGCCAAAATTGACAAATGGGATCTAATTAAACTAAAGAGCTTCTGCACAGCAAAAGAAACCACCATCACAGTGAACAGGGAACTTACAGAAAGGGAGAAACTTTTTGCAATGTACTCATCTGATAAAGGGCTAATATCCAGAATCTACAAAGAACTCAAACAAATTTACAAGAAAAAAACAAACAACCCCATCAAAAAGTGGGCAAAGGATATGAACAGACACTTCTCAAAAGAAGACATTTATGCAGCCAACAGAAACATGAAAAAATGCTCATTATCACTGGCCATCAGAGAAATGCAAATCAAAACCACAATGAGACACCATCTCACACCAGTTAGAATGGTGATCATTACAAAGTCAGGAAACAACAGGTGCTGGAGAGGATATGGAGAAATAGGAACACTTTCGCACTGTTGGTGGGACTGTAAACTAGTTCAACCATTGTGGAAGACAGTGTGGCGATTCCACAAGTATCTAGAATTAGAAATACCATTTGACCCAGCCAAGGATTATAAATCATGTTGCTATAAAGACACATGCACACGTATGTTTATTGTGGCACTATTCACAATAGCAAAGACTTGGAACCAACCCACATGTCCATCAATGACAGACTGGATTAAGAAAATGTGGCACATATACACCATGGAATACTATACAGCCATAAAAAGGATGAGTTCATGTCCTTTGTAGGGACATGGATGCAGCTGGAAACCATCATTCTCAGTAAACTATCGCAAGAACAGAAAACCAAACACCGCATGTTCTCACTAATAGGTGGGAATTGAACAATGAGATCACTTGGACACAGGAAGGAGAACATCACATACCAGAGCCTGTTGTGGGGTAGGGGGAGGAGGGAGGGATAGCATTAGGAGATATACCTAATGTAAATGACGAGTTAATGGGTGCAGCACCCCAACATGGCACATGTATACATATGTAACAAACCTGCATGTTGTGCACATGTACCCTAGAACATAAAGTACACACAAAAAAAGGAATAATGTTTTTTTTCTTGAAGCAGGCAATTAACTTAACTTGATTGAACTCAAGCTTCAAATTCTGTCTCCTGGTGGTAGTTCAAATCTAAAATCAATTATTTTACTCCCTTATCTAGGTTGTTTGTGTCTTAATTGCATGTGTGTTTCAGAGTTGAGTCAAATATTTGGGGCAGATTTTTACACACAATTAGGATATTTTCCTATCTCTGATTCACCTTTACGGAGTTTTCCCCTTGATTTCAATTGGTTACAATTGCTCTTAATTTTGTCCTGTGATTCTGCCAGCCAGAGAAACTTGCAGATGTCTCTGTCGAGTTTTAACTGCCACTCATAGAGCTAACTTTATTCTGATCAGAAGGTAAAAATAATAAAAATGAGTAATTCATCTATGCCATAAATTCTTTCAAGTGTTCACTGTGCTCCAAGATACCTCTAATTTTATGCACTGTTCCACTTATTCTATAGTTGTTTCCTTGGATTTACTACTGAGTTTATGCTAATTATCTGCAGGGTGGTAGGATTCAATAGAATCTTACTTTATCATGACAGATGTAGAACTTCATTAATTAAATTAGAGTGATTATGTATCAGTACTGATTGTTTTGTTAAGAAAATCTTACTGTATATTACTGACATACAGACACATACACCAATGGAACAGAATAGAGAGCCCAGAAATAAACCCAAGTATATATGGTCACTTCAACAAAGTCAATAAGAAAACACCATGGCTCATGCCAGTCATTCCAGTGCTTTGGAAGGCCTTCGTGGGAGGATCTCCTGAGACTGGAGTTCCAGACCAGCCTAGACAACATAGTGTGACCCCCATCTCTACAAAAATTTTGAAAAATCCGCCTGGCATGGTGGTGTGCATCTGTAGTCCTGGCTACTCAGGAGGCTGAAGGGAGGATCTCTTGAGTTCAGGAGTTCAAGGCTGCAGTGAGTTGTGATCACAGCATTGCCTTCCAGCCTGGGCCCCTGGGTGACAGAGTGAGAACCTGTCAAGGGAAGGAAGGGAAGGGGAAGGGAAAGGGAAAAGAAAGGAACAGAGAAGGGAAAGGGAAGGGAAAGGGAACGGAAAGGGAAAGGGAAGGGAAGGGAAGGGAAGGGAAAGGGAACGGAAAGGGAAAGGGAAGGGAAGGGAAGGGAAAGGGAAGGGAAAGGGAAGGGAATGGGAAGGGAAGGGAATGGGAAGGGAAGAGAAGGGAAGGGAAAGGGAAGGGAACAGGAAGGGAAGGGAATAGGAAGGGAAGGGAAGGGAAAGGGAAGGGAAAGGAAGGGAAAGGGAATGGGAAGGGAAGAGAAGGGAAGGGAAAGGGAAGGGAACAGGAAGGGAAGGGAATAGGAAGGGAAGGGAAGGGAAAGGGAAGGGAAAGGAAGGGAAAGGGAAGGGAAAGGGAAGGGAAGGGAAGGGAAAGGAGAGGAGAAAAGATAGTCTATTTGATAAATGGTGTTGGAAAAACTAGATATCCACATGCAAACGAATAAAACTGGGCCCTCATCTTACACCACACACAAGAATGAACTCCAAATAAATTAAAGACATAAACATAAAACCTGAAGCTGTAAAATTCCTAGAGGAAAGCCTAGCGAAAATCTCCTTGATATTCTCCTTGGCAATAATATTTTTATATGACCCCAAAAGCACAGGCAACAAACACAAAACAAGTGAGACTATATCAAACTAAAAAATCTACAAAATGAAATGGCAGCCAATGGAGTGGGATAAAATATTTACAAACTATATGTCAACCAATGGAGTGGGATGTAAGAAATTAACCCAATACAATAGCAATAAAAACAAGTTTTAAAAATGAGCGAATGACCTGAAAAGACATTTCTTCAATGAGGATGTACAAATGGCCAACAAATATAGGAAAAAGTGCTCAACATGACTAATCAGCAGGAAAATGCAAATCAAAACCACAATGAGATAACAACCTCACACCTGTTTGGATAGCTCTTATCAAAGAGATAAGAGATAACAAGAGTTGGCAAGCCTGTGGGAAAAAAGGAATCCCAGTTACAGTCTTGATGGGAATGTAAATTAGTACAGCCATTATGTAAAACTGCATGGAGCATCCCAAAGAAATTAAAAGTAGATCTACCATATAATCCAGCAATCACTCTTCCGGGTATATATCCAAGTGAAATGAAGTCACCACTTCATAAAGATATAAACTCCCATGTTCATTGCAGCATTATTCATTACAACCAAGAAGTTGTGACATACGTACACAAACACAGACATGCACATACAAAAGAGTATTATCCAGCCTTAAATGAAGAAGGAGATTCTGCTGTTTATAATAGTTGCACCTAGGGAGCATCATACTAAGTAAAATAATTCAAAGGAAGAAAATCACTGCATGATCTCAATTATGTGTCAAATCTAAATTTTTTAATGAATATATAAAAATAGAGTGTAAAGGTCACTACCAGTGTTGGGAGCTGGGGGAAATGGAGAGATACAGATCAAAGGGTACAAAGACACAGTTATCTCAGAGGAGTAAGTCTAGAGATCTAATGTACAGCATAAGTATAGTTAATAATATTGTATCACATACTGGAAATTTGTTAATGGGTGTAGATTTTAGTTACTCATACCACAGAAAAAAGAAGAAAAAGCAAGTAACTGTGAGATAATGGGTATGTTAATTTATTTGATGGTAGTAATCATGTCGTATGCCTTAAATATATACAATAAAAATAGAAACACAGAGAACATCTTACTGTGATATTTAATAAATAAAATAAATACATATTTTCTTGTTTTTTTTTCTCCTAATCTCAATCTGCCTGATCTTTCTTTCTTCTTCTCTTTTTCTCAAGGTGATATATGAAGAAGTCCCAGGGATAATGTTTTGAAAAGTACTATATAAAATTATTTCAGGCCGGGCGCGGTGGCTCAAGCCTGTAATCCCAGCACTTTGGGAGGCCGAGACGGGCGGATCACGAGGTCAGGAGATCGAGACCATCCTGGCTAACACGGTGAAACCCCGTCTCTACTAAAAAATACAAAAAACTAGCCGGGTGAGGTGGCGGGCGCCTGTAGTCCCAGCTACTTGGGAGGCTGAGGCAGGAGAATGGCGTAAACCCGGGAGGCGGAGCTTGCAGTGAGCTGAGATCCGGCCACTGCACTCCAGCCCGGGCGACAGAGTGAGACTCCGTTTCAAAAAAAAAAAAAAAAAAAAAAAAAAATTATTTCAAAGTTATCTCTAAATTATCTCAATTAAATTTTATATAAAAGTGATATTATTGAACTAAAGTATATAATTTAATAAAATAACATTTAATTTTTATTAATAACATGTTATTTATTAAAAAATTAATTGAGATACTTCAGAGATAACTTAGAAATAATTTTATGTAATACTTCTCAAAACATTATCCCTGGGACCTCTTCAGATAACACCTTGAGAAAAAGAGAAGAGAAAAAAAACTGGTAGATTGAGATTAGGAGAAAACAACCAAATAATTATTTATTTTATTCAATAAATGTAAGTATTTAACAATAAAAATACATAATTTTCTTTCACAAACTTGAAGAAAATATTTGCAAATAAAAATAACTATGGATATAAAATAGTTCATGAGGTCTTCCAAATCAATAAAAAAAAAAAAAGGAAAACAGGATATTAAGAGGCAATTCAGAGATACAAAAACTGAAAGGATAATAACTGTATGGTTAAAAATTCTTAAGTTCATTAGTAAACAAATAAAAATTAAAACAAGTTATCACTCTATCAAGTTGAGCAAAACATAAAAAGCCTGATAATACTAAGTGTTGGTGAAAATATGTGGCAACACACACAGGAATTTTTCATGTGTTACTGGTGAAGAAAAAAATTGTCATGACCTCATCAAAGAAATGTCATAAAAATTAGTGTTGAGAAGATAAGCCTAAGCTATGAACAAGAATATCACTTCTAGGGGTATACCCTAGAGAAATCTTCAACCACAAGGATATCCTAACAGGAATTTTATAGCAGCCATAGTTTTTAAAAATAAAACTTCAGAAAGAATAAAAACATTTATTAACAGGGTATTATGGGCTGAATTTTGTACTTCCCAAATTCATGTCAAATTCCTGATTCCCAGTATTTCAGAATGTGACTATGTTTGGAGACAGTCTTTAAAGAAGTATTTAAGTAAAAAGTAGGTTATTACAGTGGGCCTAATTCAGTATGACTAGTGTTCTCACAAGAGGGAGAAATTTGAACACAGAGGTATACCAAGGGAAGACCATGTGAAGGCACAGTGAGATGATGGCTACAATGAATTGAATATTTATGTCCCCCATAATTCATTTGTTGAAATCCTAACCCCCAATATGATGGTGTTATGAAGTAGGGTCTTTGAGAGCTGATTAGGTCACTAAGGTGAGACCCTCATTAATGGAATTAATGTCCTTACAAAAGGAAGCTAGAGAGGCCCCTCCTATTTCCACCACATGAGAATATGAGACGACGTCTTTCTGTAGCCTGGAAAATCACCCTCACAAGAACTCAAACATGTTAGCACCCTGATATTGAACTTCCAGCCCCCAGAAAAGTGAGAAATAAATATCTGTCATTTATAAACCACCAAGTCTGTGGTACTTTGTTATAGCAGCCTGAACTAAGACAAATGCCATCTACATGCCAAGAAAAGATTCCTCAGAAGAAACCTGCTGGCACCTCAACATCAGACTTCCAGCTTCTAGTACTGTAAAAAATAAAAAATAAATATTCATTGTTTAAGTCACACAGTCTACGGCACTTTGTTATGGCAGCCTTAGCAAGCTAATACTGAGGGTTAACAATGCATTTTCGTGTATTCATTTATTACTATAAAACAATTAAAATTAATAAATTAGAGCTAAAGCTGTCTTAAATGCATATATAATTTTGAGGGAAATAAGCTGGAAAGCAACACACTTATAAAATGATTTATAACAGTATTAAAAACACAAAACTCTATAGTTTACATATATATATATATATGCAGTTTAAAAATAAAAACATCTATGGGAAGATGGAGGAAAGAAATGAAATTGTGGTGGTAAATACTGAGAGACTCCACTGTACCTGGGAGAGAGAGGAAACAAGACAGCTGAAGCCAACATGCAAAATATAACATCTCCTTAACCTATATAGTGAGCACATGGGTGTTTTATAAATTAAATTCTATATATTTATGTTTAAATATATAATGGTATAAAAAGTAGAGGTGGAACATCATTATCATATATTGACTTGTTTTATATAATTCTATTGTTAATTATTGTCAGGACTTATGGCAGCAATTTTCATTCTAAAATTATTTCTTGAGATATCTTTTACAATAGGATTTACATAACTAGAAGTGAATTGTGTTTCTACAGTACTTATCATGTCATACAACAAAGATAGCTATAAGCACCCACCAAATGGCTGCTACTATTTCTAAGATGGTACAATGTTAGAGATGACTTAAATTCCAATTAAGGAATAATAAATTTAAATGACAGAAAATGTATACCAAAAATTCTACTTTTTAAACCTCAATTTTCTAAGCGTGTTGGTTTGTATGTGATTTCCATTACACAGGTTAAGCATTCCTAATCCAAAAATACAAAATACAAAATGGAAACTATTCCACACCTGACCTTAGGTAGTAGGTCACAGTCAAAACACAGTCACACAACATACAGTTTATTCAGTGTTCCCAAAAGCGAAAAGACCCTCCCAGTCACCTTCAGCTGCAATATATTTCTTCTGTTCATGTCCAAATCTCCCCATGCAATCATACCTACAAAAAATAATAAAATGGCATGTTTGCATGGAGGCTGGATGCACCAATGATTAACTCCCCAGGATGCCCTACATAGGGCTAAGACTTACGTGTTTTAGTGGGTTTTGTTTTGTTTTTATAGACAGGATCTCACTTTGCTGCCCAGGTTGAAGTGCGGTGGCCTGATCATAGCTCACTGCAATCTCAAACACTTGGGCTCAAGCAATCCTCCAGCCTCAGTAGCTGGGACTACAGGTATGCACCACCACACTTGACTATTTTAATTTTTTTTTCTTTTTTTAGAGATGGGTTCTCACTATGTTTCTCAGCCTGCTCTTGAACTGGCCTCAAGAGATCCTTCTGCTTCAGCCTCCTGATTAGCTAAGATTACATTTAGCCACTGTGCCTGACTAACTCAAAATGTTTTTTTGCTTATTCTCTGTTCTCTGACATAAAGATATGTTTGAAATGTCAGGAAGCCCTATAATAGTGATTTGAAAAGATAAAATAAAGGAGGCAGCATACATAGCAAAGAAGTCACAGCGCTGGAGAAAATGAACAATGGTGTAAGTGTGAAACATTTTAGAGCAGACGATGGTGTTGGGATGACCTCCATATATTATCTGAAGAAACAGAAGGATAAACTGTTGAGGTTCTATGCTGAAAGCAGTGAACAGAGGTAAGGAAAAACAGAAAAACACTGCATAAAGCTAAAAATGAAGGTCTTAATCATGTATTGAAAGTGTGGAACTGCTGGTGTTGCAGTACACACATGCTACTTGATGGTATGCTGATCATGAAATAAACAAAGATATATCACGATAAACTTTAAATAGAAGAGAACTGTGAATATTCAATAGGCTGACTATAGAAATTTAAGAAAAGACACAGCATTAAAATTTTAAAGATTCATAGTGACAATACATCTACTGACGTGAAGCAGTGGAGAAATTCATTGACGACTTTGCCAAGATCATTGCTGAGGAAAATCTGATGCCAGAACAAGATTATAATGCTGATAAGACATCATTGTTTTGGTGTTATTGTCCATGGAAGATGGACTACAGCTGATGTGTCAGACCCCACAAAAATTAAGAATGCCAGGGAATAACTGTGTTGAGATGTGCTAATGCTGCAGGCACACATAATTATAAACTTACTGTGATAGGCTAAATCTTGCATCCTAGCTATTTTCAAGGAGTGACTTTCTTAGCAGTTCATTGTTACGCTAACAAAAATGTGTGGATTACCAGGGACATCTTTTCTGATTGGTTTCACAAATATTTTGTACCAGTGGTTTGCACTCATTGCAGTGAAGCTGGACTGGATGATGACTGCAAGATACTGTTACTGCTTGACAACTGCTCCACTCATACTAGAGCTGAAATTCTCATTAAAAAATAATGTTAATGCATTTAATTTTCCCCAAATGTGACTTTATTAATTCAACTATATGAACAGGGTATCCTTAGAACAATGAAGAGTAAACACATAAACACTTCCTTGAATAGCATGCTAGCAGCAGTGAACAGAGGTGTGGGTTTCAAAGGTTTTCAAAACAAGTGTAGTATGAAGGATGCCACATATACTATTGCCAATTCTTGGAACATAGTCACTAAAGATACAGTTGTGCACGCCTGGCATAACCTCTGGTCTGTGACTATGTTCAGTGATGGTTAGGAACAAAGTAATGACTTTGAAAGATTTTGTATGTCAAACGAGAAAAAATTATGTTTGACCTCATTATATATGCAAACTATATCTTCAGAATCCATCAGTAACCTGCAAGAAGTGGATATCAAAGAAGTTTTAAATACTAATGATGAGATTCCAGTTATTCATTCACTGATGGTAAAATTGCCTAGATGGTTCTGAAGCAAGGTGATCCTGATAAAGTGACAATTAAGATGGCCTTCTTAAAACTGCAGAAAAAGTGACTATTGACAATACGGTTAAAATGTGTGATGGGCTTCTTGAAGGACTAAAGCAGCATGTATTCAGAAATGAACAAGGAATCATGTCAGCTTATCAAATCAAAGAGAGACTTCTAAGACAATAAGTCATTGTTAATGAGACAGATGATCCTGAAGGAAACATTTTCAAAATCCATCCAGCAGAATGCCTCCTCATCCCCAGAAAACTCACTTTCTGGTCCCTCCGTCCCTCAACTGCTTCTGATGTTTTCTCTCTCTCAAAAAAAAAAAAAAAAAAAAAAAAAAAAAAAAAAAAAAAGCAGTGTATGGTAACTCTTCAATCAAAATAGCATGGAGGCTGAAAGCCTGCTGTTGTTGGTTGTTACTATGGTTTAACGGCTGATACAAGTATTCTGGTGATGCTATTGTATTGCTTAGTTACCCTGAAAACATTTTTTCATTGTGTTAATGACATCACATTTTTTACTGTTAAGTACTTATATGTGAATAAGGATATGAAAATGATTGCTTATTGGTAGCATACAAATTCAGTGTCAGGAAAGATGTGATGCCAAACAACCACAGATTGTCAACACGGGTGGCTGAGATGGTGACAACAGTACCCTCTGATGGTTCAAAGTACACATACTTGGTTTCATGCACTAAATTATTAAAAATAGTATACAGAAGTACCTTTGGGCTATGTGTATAAGGTGTATATGAAGCATAAATGAATGTTGTGTCTAGACTTGGGTTCCATCCCCAAGATATCTCATGTATAGGCAAATATTCCAAAATCTGAAAAAATTCAAAATCCAAAACACTTCCGGCATTTTGGATGCGGCATCTTCAACCTGGATTAATATTTTTCCTCTTACTTCTTAAGTAATCGCTACTGTCTTTTAACTACTCTAAGTATTTCATTTATAAAAGGCAGTAAAACCATTGTTAATATACGTACGTTGCTGTCTTCCTACCAAACAGCTTGGCCAAAAATCTCAATGACTAACGTGAAAGAAAAAAAGAAAATTTTTCTTCCACAACTAGAAACAGATTAAACACAGATTAGAAATACTATTATTAGCTACTCGGGAGGCTGAGGCAGGAGAATGGCGTGAACCCAGGAGGCGGAGCTTGCAGTGAGCCGAGATCGGGCCACTGCACTCCAGTATGGGCAAGAGTGCCAGACTCCGCCTCAAAAAAAAAAAAAAAAAGAAATACTATTATTAGTAATTATAATCAACTTGATAAGTTGAGTGTTTAAAAAAAAGTATATTACAATTAAAACAAAAATGTCTCCAAGTCATTCTTAGCATTAGAGATGTGTATTTTAAGATGTATTTTCTGATGGGGTCAGCACAGATCATGTAACATTTAAAAGACTCACAGGGTAATTTCTGTACTGCACAGCTGTAGGGCCATGAGAGAATATTTTTATTCCCTAGGCAAAGTCAGTCTGTTAGAAGCTTTTAAACCTGATGTTTAGGATGAATCACATGCTGGAACTGGAAAGAACTCTTAAATATGATTTAATTTAACCACCTTACTGTAGTGATGAGGAAACTGAGGCTCCCCAGAGTCAAGGGTCTTGATCAAAGTAGTAAAGGAAGTTGAGGGCAGGGCAAAGCCAGGAGTCAAACTCATCTATAATCTATACACTGACCTTTTTTTAAAAAAAAAAAACAAAAAAACAAAAAAAAACAGCCAGGCGCGGTGGCTCACGCCTGTAATCCCAGCACTTTGGGAGGCCGAAGCGGGCGGATCACAAGGTCAGGAGATCGAGACCACGGTGAAACCCCGTCTCTACTAAAAATACAAAAAATTAGCCGGGCGCTGTGGCGGGCGCCTGTAGTCCCAGCTACTCAGGAGGCTGAGGCAGGAGAATGGCGTGAACCCGGGAGACGAAGCTTGCAGTGAACCGAGATCGCGCCACTGCACTCCAGCCTGGCGGACACAGCGAGACTCCGTCTCAAAAAAAAAAAAAAAAAAAAAAAAAAGCCTACTCCATTTAATAGATACTGACATTACATGCTCAGTTCTGTCTTACTTTAAAAATGCTTCTGGGAATGCTTAGTGGGATTTCTATGAAACTTATTTCTAGGTTATGAATGCAAGCTAAGTCTAATGCTAACCAGCTGGCTTTGTGTATGAAATCACTGGCACTTTCCAGTGTAGGTTCCTTTGAAGGTGCACAGATTTTCTGCCAACTGCCAAATTGGCTGGGCAAGCATGGGCACTAAAAACTACCCCACAGATTTTGGAAACCTGTCCAAATCTGTGTCCCTTCCTTCCTAAGAGTCACTGGCACATCTGAAATTTGAAGAATGCAGTTAAGGCTGGTGAAGAGCAAACATCCCTTCTAAGATGATCACTATTTCCACCTTCTTGTTCTCACTCCTTCTTTCTCCACTCCTAAATAATATTAAGAGCTGCCAGTTTACTGCTTTGACAATAAAAACGAGTCACACAAATAGATTTCTAAAACAGTCTAGAAACAGTTTCTGAATGCCTAACATATTCAGGCAGTATGCTAAATATATCCAAAAGCAGATAAATATACCATGAATCCAGGAGAATTTAGATAGCTCAGGTCTTCCTCCAGATTACTTTGACTCAGAATACATTGTTGGTGGCATAGACAATCAGTACCTTTTCTCATTCCCAATAATCTGTCATACTTGAAGATGGTAATCCAGTGTACATAAATTTATTTGCAAATGTATGTAAATAAGCCCAGATCATATTGACAAATGGAGACCCCTGCCTATCCTTTACATTGAGTCTTTCTTGTAATCTATTTGAAACCCCCAACAAATCTACTGCCACCATTAGCATCACTACTACACCTGTAGGACTTCAACGATAGACCTCAGCTCCAAGCAGAGTAAAAGAGGCTGGCTCACAGGAAAGAGAAATCAATGGAGGAGGCGGGAGAGTGAGGAAGGGAAAACACCTACCATTTCTATAAGATAAGCAGAGAAAGTAAGGGGGTAATTTTTTACATTTTTTTTTATCAGAAACAAAAAATAATTTCTTACTTTTTTTTTGATACAGGGTCTCACTCTGTTGTGTAGGAGGGAGTGCAGTGGTGTGATCACAGCTCACTACAGCCTTGACCTCCTGGCCCCAAGTGATCCTCCTACCTCAGCCTCCTGAGTAGCTGAGACCACAAGTGAGCCCGACCATGCCTAATTTTTTTTTTTGGTAGAGAAGAGGTCTCACTATATTGCCTAAGCTGGTCTGAAACTCCTGGGCTCAAGCAATCCTCCTACCTCAGCCCCTGAAAGTGCTAGGAGTACAGGTATGAGCCGCCCTGCCAAGCCCCAAATTTTTCACTTTTCTTGACAGCATCAATTAAGCAACTTATAAAGTTTGACCTATCTGTATTAAAAGATATAATATCAGTACAAGCAATTATGTCTATTGTGTCTCTATTTTAAGCAAAATGGGCTATGAGAGTTACTCATACTGAGCAAGGAGAGAATTTCTACCTAAAATTAATTAACTCATAAAAAGAAAGAGCTTAGAACTAACTACTACCATTTGTATACTCAGCAAATATTTTAGGCCTATTGACAAAGCTATTTACAAAATAGAATTTGATGAAACATGAATTATATCTATCTTACTTAAATTTGGAATCTAAAGTATTACTAATAAGAATGATTAAGCTGTCTAATACATATTTTGTTTAATAAAAATTAAATAGAAAAAAAAATACATATATTAGAAAATCATTTTATTTCCATATAGACCTGAGACTTAATTAACAGAACATCAAAATAGTACTGAGAAATACTTTACCAAAAGTGCTCTGATCTCAAGTGGGTATAGTAATTACCTTTAAAAAATTAAGTACAGTATCAGAACAAATGGGATTTTAAAGAAGTAAAATTATCTAAGAACTAGTATAAGCTTAGAAATTGAATTGAGAATAATACTTGAGATACAACAATATGGTGGTACTTCCATGCAAAATTAAGCAATGTTTATTACTCATAAAAGGTTATTTCCTGTTTGTTTGCTTGTTTTTTTCCTCCAAAACCTACAGAATAGGATCTGGCTTTATAATGGATTTAATAGAGAAACAAAACACTTCCAGGCCTTGAGCCTTCCAAAATTGGGTGTTGGTTTGCTCATTCCAATTATTTTAGAACTGCAGTAGGTCAAAATTGAAGTATGTTGAGTAAGGCTCTGGGGAATTAGAGTGGAGTGGGCAGAGGACAATCTCCTTGCTAAAGAACATAGCACTTAAAAATCAATATATGCCTTAGAAGGGCTAAACCTAGGCAATCACCTATGACAATGAGCTCTCTTAATCAGATAAAAAGATACCTTCCTTCCAGAAAAATCAGAAGCTGGTTATTAACCACACTGAGGTGCAGAGAGGGTAATGAGAAAGGAGTGATGGCACTGCCATATGTAGTTAATTTGACCCTGGCTAGCTGTGTGACCATGGAAAAGTTCCTGTCCTTGTCTAAGTCTCAGTCTCCTGTGTGTAATATGATGATTATAAGAGTATTAATTTGGGAATAATCATGAGGAACAAAGGACAAGGCAAAGAAAACATGTAGTACAGTGCTAGGAGAAGCAGCAGACTCTTTATAAAGGGTATTTATGATACTTTATGAGTCTCAAGTCAAGGTAGAGGATAGAATTACGCTGCTCCAGAAAATAGGAAGAATTAAGCTTTTTATTCCTGAAAAGAAGAGGCAAAGAAATGCCAAATGCCAAATGAGAAAAAGTGTGTGTGTGTGTATGTGTGTGTGTGTAAGAGAGAGAGAGAGCGAGAGAGAAGCTGCTCAATGGAAAAAATAAAAATATTGACAAATTTAAAAATAGACAAATGCAAATAATGAAATGTGCTCTGAGGAAAACATAAAATGCTAGAAAGAGCTGGAGGGTGGAGACTTTATTATGGATAGCCAGGGAAGTTGTGAAAAACCCTCATGGCAAGATGAAACTAATAATTTAAAGATATGGGGGAAGAGTGGTTCAAGCAAAGGGAACACAGCTTGTATAAAATGTGCTCAGCATTTCAAAACAAAAAGAAATCTGTAATCCTGGAAACCAGAGAATGAAAACTGGTAATAGCTGAGACCAGAGTCAGATCATAGAAAGGATTTAGATTTTATTTTGTAAGATACAGAGAAAAATCATTGAACTTTTTAGTAGAGCTTGATATAATCTATATTATAAAGCAAACATTTTAGCAGCTCTCTGGCATGTAGTCTTAAAAGCAACAGTAGAGCATGTCCATTTTAATGGTTTCAGGAATCCATGAAACAGCTCTTGGTTGTTTGGTCTAGGATTGAAGTGTAGAAATGATGAAAGATTGTCAGTTCCGATTCAGAATAGATGTTAAATGTGGGGCTGACGGGACACGAAGAAGAGGAAAAGTGAGAAGTCAACCGTGACTGCCAGACTTTTTATCTGCGAAACAGAATAAGAGTTGGGGAGTACTTAGAAATAAACAGGTTGAGGAAGAATGGATTAATGTAGGCAAACTGGTAAATAATTATTTTTAGACACATTACATTTGAGAGGCTAATTCATCATCTAAGCAAAGATGTTGACTGGGAAACTGGATTAAGGAGATTGGAGCTCAGGGGAGAAGCTCAATTTGAAAATACAAATTTGGGAGTTTTCAACATCTATTCAATTTAATGCCATGGGAACGGATCGGATTCCTCAGGAAGAGAGTATAGTGAATGGTACACTAAGAGTGGGTCTGAGGTGACGGCATATTCAGATCTCTGGAAGAGGAGAAGGAGTCAGAAGAATAGACTTGAGAATGTGTGGGGTTCTGGAACCCAAAGACAGAAGCCAGCTTAAAAGTCAGGCTGGGAAGAAGTAGGGAGTGTTTGTCTGTGTCAAATGATGTTAAAAGAGGAAGTTGTGATGAGGACAGAAATTGAATGTTGGCTTTTCCAGGATGGAGTTGATGATCTTTACATGAATGAATTAAGTGGTGCAAGGACTATGACAGTCTGTGTTGAGTGGATTAAGAGGAAAGTGGGTGGTAAAGATGTGTAGACAGGGATTTTAATAGCCTTGTTTATTTAAACAAAAATGTATCCAGTTCCTCCAAACATAAAATGAATAAAAATAAGTTGCTTTTAGGGTTGATATGTGGGTGGTGGCAGAGAAAAAGCCTGTCTATTTTTTCATCACACTTGCAGTCATCCTGAGACACCTTCATGTAATAGTTTGTCTCCAGGAATATACTTTGGAAATCGCCAGTCTGTAAGACACTTCCAAATCTTTGTGGAAGAACAGTGATTCCACGGTTCTGTAATAGTGCGTGTTCTTTTAATGATGCTGAGGCTTAATGGCAACATACCACTGTCCCTATCCTTGAATTTTTCACAAGTTTAGTGAAATCAGATTAAGAAATAATAACGTGGTTTTTGTTTCATGGTGAGTAAGGCTGGAAATAGCAATCAAAGCATTTAAATTACTGTAGAAAACTAATTCAATCAAGACACTTTTTCCAAAAATGATATAAATATTTGATATGGATTTTTGACCACAGGTTCTCAGGCACATCTATGGCCAAGTCATACGACACTGGACAGTCATGCAAAGTAAAAATGATTCAAACCACTCCATAGATATAGTGTGTATGTATATCTGTCTCCACCCAAATCTCATGTTGAAATGTAATCCCCAATGATGGAGGTGGGGCCTGGTGGTAAGTGTTTAGCTCATGGGGGCAGATCCCTCACAAATGGCTTGGGCCATCCCCTTGGTGATAAGTGAGCTCTTGCTCTGAGTTCACTTATTTAAACAAAATCCGATTATTTAAAAGCGTGTGGGCTGGGAGAGGTGGCTCACACCTGTAATCCCAGCACTTTGGGAGGCAAAGGAGGGCGGATCATGAGTTCAGGATTTCAAGACCAGCCTGACCAAGATTGTGAAACCTGGTCTCTACTAAAAACACAAAAAATTAGCTGGGCGTGGTGGTGGGCGCCTGTAATCCCAGTGACTCGGAAGGCTGAGACAGAGAATTGCTTGAATCCAGGAGGCAGAGGTTGCAGTGAGCCGAGATCACGCCACTGCACTCTAGCCTGGGCGACAGAGTAAGACTCCGTCTAAAACTAAACTAAACTAAACTAAACCAAACTAAACTAAAATAAAATAAAATGTGTGCAGCACCTCCCCCGCAACTCTCTCTCTCTCTTGCTCTTGTTCTCACCATGTAATGTACCAATGTACCTGCTCCCTCTTTGCCTTCCACCATAATTGGATGCCTCCTGAGGCCTCCCCAGGAGCAGATGCCACTGTGCTTCCTGTGCAGCCTGCAGACCCTTGAGCAAATTAAACCTCTTTTCTTATAAATTACCCAGTACCAGGAATTTATTTATAGGAGTGCAAGAATAGCCTAACACTATTAGAATTAAAGATAAGCAAGAAAAGCCTATCTTTAATTCTTTTCAGTATCAGAACCCATTCTGGACAAAGCTGTTTGTTAATGGCTCATTTTGAACTATTCCCAGATGTGCTCCTTACACTATGGCCAACACAATGAAACCTATTAAATAGCAAAAATATCCTTCTATCCTCGGGTTTAACTCATCCAAACAAACTGTGAATCCTTTCATAATTTCTCCTATGTATTTTTTCCATATCTAGTTTTAAATGACAAGGACCCACTGCAATTAGTCTCACCTTTCATTCAACCTTTACATACAGGAAGGTAAGAGTATATTTATTGAAGTGAGATGATGTGGCAGTGCACCACACAATTCAGGGTCTGCAATGACAGATATCCTGGACTTTAAGAATCTCACATAATTCTTTCATAGTGTTGGACCATGTTGATGGTACTATGCAATGGGATCCCAAACAAGGCTAATGATCATAAGGGATAAAAGCCTAATTATAGAGGGTGGTTGTGGAACTTCTCTTTCTTTTGCTTCTTTTCATTTTCTCAGTACTGGTTGTTTGATGTAAAGATTTCTTCTTTTCTAAAGTAGAGGTATAGATAGACCCATAATTTAGAAAGGGTGGCCTAAAATTAAATCTTTTGTTGTCATCATAACTATTAAAAATATGTTTATCTGCCTCTTTATCTGTCTCTGAGACAGACAGACAGAGACAGAGAGAGACAAAGAGCAAATATGTGCATCTAAAGAAGAAAAATGAAAAGTTTGGGCTAATTGGACTGATAATAGTCCTTTAAGGGAAAGCAGTGTCCTATGTTTTGGAAAACTCTTTGACTTGTTATTTGCCTGTGAAAGATTAGGGCCTCCTGACCTCAATCTAGAGGGATACCATTTTGTAAACATAATTAGTTAAATGACAAAACAGAAAAAAGCAGCAGTACTTTTGGCATTATTCCTGTCAATTAGAGAAGCTGAATAGACTAGGAAGAGAAAATAGAACAGTCTATTTGACTCTAGAATCAAGGGGTTCCTTGTTAGAACTATATTTAAATATAATTGGCTTCCTTTGCAATTCTCTGTATTATTCGTTCAAAACTTTTTTCTGAGAAAACATTCATGAGCTTCATCAGGCCATCAAAGAGACTTAAACAATTTTTTTAGACATACTACTCTAAGGAAAGATGATTCTAAACGGCAGTGCTGAAGAATGGAGTGGTAGAGAAACTCAACAGGAAAGAGATTGCACAGGAAATTTCGAGGAATCACAGAGCAGTTATATTTGAAATAGTTTATTTCCTGAGCTCTAATTACCTTCCATCACTACCAAGTCTCTGATTAAAACGTTTAAAAATTATGAAAATCCCAATATTGATGCTCTTCAGTGGAGAGAAAGAAAGGGTGGTGGTTTTTATTATTATTATTATTATTATTATTATTATTATTATATTTTAAGTTCTAGGGTACATGTGCACAACGTGCAGGTTTGATACACAGGTACACGTGTGCCATGTTGGTTTGCTGCACCCATCAACTCATCATTTACATTAGATATTTCTCCTAATGCTATTCCTCCCCCAACCCCCTCCCCAAAACTCGCCCTGGTGTGTGATGTTCCCTGCCCTGTGTCCATGTGTTCTCATTGTTCAACTCCCACTTATGAGTGAAAACATGCGGTGTTTGGTTTTTCTGTCCTTGTGATAGCTTGCTTAGAATGGTGGTGGTTCTAAGACAACTGGCAGCAAACACGGAGAAGCCTGAGGGATCCCACAGAGACGCTGGGGAAGAGGGCAGCACTGAATGATTCGGGCACAATCGTGTGGCAAATATCCTTATCCAAAATGTGCTAGAGGAAGAGCACCCACAGGAAGGGTAAGGAGAAAAGAAACTACATCTTGCTGTTGTGGCAACATGATCTCAAGAGAAAGACAACTCCAAAAAGACAGAGAACTTGGGGATGACCAGGAAAGAGACAGTTGACCAATCAAACTTTCTATCTGTTATCTACTTATGCAAAAGAGACCATATAACATATTGTAACTTGCTTTCTCATATTGGAGGACTTCTCATTTTTAATAAATATGTTTCTATATCATCCTCAATCTTAATGACTGTTGCCTCAATATGTGAATATACTCTAATTTTCCTTATCCTATAACTTATTTTTAATGCATGTAGGCTGCTTCCTTTATTTTAATGTTTATAAATGATAAGTGTCCAATGCCTCATATATATGTTGAATAAATACACTGAATGCTACAATTAAGATTCTTTAAATAAAATTTTGGACATTTGTTCAATTATTTTATAGTAAGTTATTAGAGGTGAAATGTTTAGTCGAACAGTTTTTGTACTCTTAATTGCAGCAAGTACAACAAATCCTTTATCAATTTGTTCTAAGTTTCCATCTGCATATGGCAATTGAGGTGAGTAGACTACTTTAATTAGGAGATAATGAAACATTCATAACATTTGGGATAAGCTCAGTAAATCTGTCTGTTGGAGTTTTGCTTAAAAATTTCATCTGGGCTATGTGTTTAAAGTAAAATATCAGTTGTCATTCTTATTTTATACAGCTATGAATATGGGCATGAAGTAGATTCATTTTTGTTCATATTTTTGTATGTGGAATACAGGCATAATACCTCCTACATTGAACAGATTAAAAGCTAAATTCATCTGCATAGACGTGTTAATAGATCTTGCTTCAATGTGGACAAGCTATTCTAGACCTACTGACCAACTGCCATGCTAAGGGGTCCTTTCACTGAAACTTGGAGTTTGTCCTCCTTTTTCTGATATTTCATATTTTGCCTGGATATATCCTTAGTAACAGCTTCAGGAACAATGAATATCAAGTAAAGTTCCTGAGTGCCTGTGTATCTGAAAACATTTAGCTTAATACATACTTGAGAGTTGAAAATAACTTGCTCTTAGAACTTTAAGATGTTGCTTTATTATCTTCTACTGTTAATGAGAAGTCCAGTTCCATTATGAGAGTTCTTCCTGTGCAGATAATCTATTTTTTCCAGCTAGAAACTTTAAAAATATTCTCCTTATAGTTAGCGAATTTCATGAGAATTCGTCCAGCTAGGAATCTGTCCTCATTAATCCTATTGATACTTAGCAGCCTGAATCTGAAGATTTTCTTAAGTTTTGCTAACTATTCACACATTCCTTTTTGGTTTGATGTTTTATTCCTTTATTTCTTTTATTCTGAATTTCCTATTTGTTGGATATTGTGACTCTTATGTTGATCCTTGATGTCTCTTTTTTTAAAATTATTTCCCCTTCTTTTAAACTATTTGTCTAAGCTGGCTCCTCAGTTTTACTTTCCTGCCCTTTGAATGTTTCATGCCAACTGTTGCAATTTCCATTCTAGAAACTCCCAGACTGGTGGATTTACACAGAACTTCATTTATGACTAAAATAGCTTCTCACATATTTCTGTGACTATTAATTAGATTTTTTAAAAATTCTGAATTATGTCTCTAATAGATATCCACTGAACATCTCTTGAACTCTATATGTGTGGCTCAACTAGAGCAAAGTCAGCAAGCTGCCTTTCTTCCTGAGAGAATGAATGAAGAGGGCCTTTGGGTTGGAGCGCTAGTATCAGTAACATCAAAAATTGAAATCCACCCATTCTAAAGAGCAGCTTTCCAATTGGATGCACCCAAGATGATACAGTTGTTAAATCAAAGCCATAATTCTATCACAGTGATCCCGATTCTAAGACTGGTGCTCTTGCCTTTATATTTTTGGCTGAGTGACTTAACAGATATGATCATGGCCAATTCGATTTTTTTATCATAAAATTTTAAGTATTTCACATAAGGCATCGGCCCTTTATAGGTTACCGTAGTATGACATGTAATATAAGTTATATAAAATTATATCATTTTTGAGGGTATGAGTCATTTACGATAATACATTTCTTCATATTTATAGAAGTTTTCATGTGTGCAAATAGTTTATTTAAGACATCTTGATTTGAGTAAGCTCTACTATGCCAAGAAAGTTGAGTTTTCCTTGAAATGTCAATGCTGTAAAGTCTAAGGAAAATATTCCACAGCTCCATGGCAGCTGCTTTCAGGGAAAATTACAGTTAGTAGTTCATGGTTGCCGTAGCATCCCAGTTAATACCATAGCAATGAGTTTTAAATTCTGTCAGAAACAAAAAAGTCACTGTATTTGTATGCGCGTTTCTACTTTGAAAGTTAAGGCTGAGTCAGAGATTTCAGCTAGCGAGACTCAGATTTCCTACCTTTCAAAAGTACTCTCCAGTGGGGTGAGGCGTGTATCACCTAACCTGCCCACAGGGGCACCTAACATAAATGTGCCAGGTAACAGGGGAGTAGGGGGGATACCTGTCATATGGAATCATTGGTAAGTTTCACGCAGGGCCTTCCTGAGTAGCCAAAAGGCTTTAGGGAGAAACCTGAAAAAATGAATTTCTAGTGTAAATAGCACAAAAAAGAACTAAATTAATACACATTATCTTTGCAGTAGTTGACTTTTTCAGTACAGGCAATTACAGAGAAGGCTTACCCCATACTTTAGCCACACTGCTGTTTCTTCATGAGGACATCTGAGCTTCCCCAAGAGCGACCAAATGCCCACTTCTTCAGAGAAAGAAGTTCATAGTGCCACTGAGAAAGTTAGCCTCTAAGGACTTGTCAAACATATTCTGTGGAAGCTGTCAATTCTTGCCATCAGTTGGCAAAGCAGAAAAGCCAACAGCAATAGGGATTTAGAGTGCCATAGAATTCTAACTCCTCTTGAGGTCACTAAAGTTTTAGCCTCATTTATTTTTAGTTAGCTGTTAGTTTCTTTGGAAGATTGTATTTTGAAGGAGTAGAGAATACATTTTAATAAACACAGGGTAGTAGACTGGAGGACATATTTATGTGGAATGCCTCAGTGGAGTTTATTGTAAGAAATATAAAATTAAGAGCAAGAATGCAGACATCTTGAGAAGAAAAGTGGATAAGAGAAAATACAGCATAGGAAACATGTTTTAAATGATTCAGCAATTTAAGCACAGTCTGAAAAACATTCAATAAGTGTATGGTTGTTCAGGGAGGATATTAAAAGACTGAAAGTGTTTATCTGTGACTGGACAATATCAGCATAACTATACTGACCACCCTGGAGGCAGAAATGTGTTCTGATTGGCGACTGTGAATATGATTTAACATGTGTGTGGATGGCAGATGTGTTTAGATGAGTCTCATCAAGAGGGCAATGTTTTCACTAACTCACTGGATTTGTTCCAGCAACAATGCAGGCACACCCATGCATAAAAGGACAGAAGGCGTGGCTAGTGATGTAACTTCAAAACATAAGGAAAGTTTGGGTGACATCAGTTTCTGAAACTTCCAATTAGAAGTAATAAGTGCATCCTTTTGTGCTTTCTGTAATGCCATGTGTTGCGATGTGTTGTTGCTCAGTTAAGTTCGATAATACTTTTCCAAGAGTGATGCAGTGACTAGCTTCAGGAGAATTTTAATTCAAATGCAATGACCAATACCGTACAGTTTCTCAAGAGATCAAATTCCATTTGGCAGATAGAATAAAAACATCTTGGTCTACTTTAAGACAAGAGTAACATTTTACTAAGTGGCAAAGACTGTAAATATTAATAGCATATCAATAATAACTGATAATATTTACAAAGGCAATTTTAAATGGATTCACCAAAAGATATTTAGGACTGAAGAACTTAATTCTACATTTGTATACATACTTAATTCCACGATACATGTATTAATAATCAAAAAATGTATTTAGCTGGGTCAGTTAGACAGCCAATATAATTTAAATTTTGCAGCCTTAGATCACTCTTAGAATATATGTTTATTATTTTATTATTAAAATAATCCCTATTCCTATTTCTATGTTATCAATAGGGATCTTCTATAGCAGAATTCTAAGCAAATTCTGATGGTAGAGAGTTCTTTCTTTCTCTTTTTTTTTTTTTTTGAGATGGAGCTTATACCTTACACAGAAAAACAGGAAACAAATTCAAATTTAAGAAATAATATAATAATTTGTAAAAGTTCTGAGAACAATTTCTGCCTCTTGTTTAGCCTAAAGTATGTCAATTGGCAAGTGCTTTCTGGATTACCAATACACGTGAAAAAATGCTATTCAGCAAGATGCCGCTGTGAGTCACACCCTGGTCCTTGGCCACCCCTGTGCAGCCACAGGACCTTTATGGATCACTGGAGGGCTTCACTACACTTCTGGAGGAGACTGAGTTCTCTCCATGGAAACAGAGCAGCTGACTCAACCTCCTTGCTATGCATTTTTTTCGTCTTCCACCCTGCTCCCCCAACTATTTTTGTTTGTTTGTTTGGCTTGTTTCATACTGAGAAATCTTTTTCTATCTTTTGGTTACACTCTTTAAGTCCTGTTCGGAGAGTTAAATGCAAATACTAGACTCCTAAAAAGCCTATTTTCTAAAGTGAGTAAAAATTAGGGGCAAAAATGAACAATATGAAGTAACCTTTTCAGTGGGAACTTTGAAAGACATGTTGATATTTTAAAGAGCAAAGTTTGCCTTATGAAGCCCTGAATACCTAAAGGAAAAAAAAAATAAGAAGAAGAAACAAGCTCTATGTCCTTTCCAAACCTTCACCTTCCCTTGACAAATAGACTCTTGCTGTTACCCTTCATATGAGTTTTCTAGGGCTGTCATAGCAAAATGCTACAGACTGGATGGTTTAAACAACAGCAGAATTTTCTCACAATTTTGGAGGCTGGGAGTCTGAGTTCAGGGGTTGGCAGGTTTTGTTTCTTCTGAGGCCTCTCTCCTCGGCTCGCAGGTGGTCGCCTTTTTGCTGTGTCCACACATGGTCATCCTCTTTGTTGCCTGTGTGCTACTCTCCTCTTTTTATAAGGTCACAGTAGTACTGAGTTAGAACCCACCCTAAAACCACATTTTAACGTAAGTACCTCTTTTAAGGTTCTATTTCCAAATGCAGTTGATGGCAACAGCTGCTGCCATCACTCCGGCTGCAGCAGGGAGGCAGGCTGGGGCTGCACACTCCATAAAGCCAGTGGGAGCCCCACTCCTTCTGAATTGGGGCAGAAGCTTCCTCAATTCACTGCCACTGCAGCTGCCCAAACCTCACACCTTGGCAGCCGACCCAGGCCCCCTGCTCTACGTAACAGGCAGGAGCGCCACCCTCCTGTAATCTGCAGCAGGCAGAAGCCCCGCCCAGCAGGGCGGGGCTACATCAGCGCAAACTGTGACTGTGGATCCGAGCCTCCCTGTGCCCTTGGAAAGGGGAGGGAACAGGCAGGATCCGCCCTCCCTGGTGCAGTTGCAGCCACCCTACCGCTGCTGTGGACAAAAGCAGGAGCCCCGCCTCTTCCGAGCTGTTGGGGCTGGAACTCCCTGGGTGCAGCTGCAGCGGCCCTCCTAGGCGCCAGACCCATGCATCTCTGCAGCCTGTACCCTGGCGGCTGGGAAGGCCCCCATGTCTCTGCAGGCCCTAGGGTGTCTGATCCCGCTGCCTAGTTTCTCTCCTCTCCCGGCACCCACTGGGATCTCAAAGCCGGGTTGGGGCCTAGCCCTTGGGCCAGAAATGGCTGCTGGAGGCAGAAAGATTCCTGTGCAGAAGGGGGTTGGTCCCTGGTAAGGCCACTCCTTCAGGAGCTGCCCCCTGCGGGTCTCCTCTGAGCTGTTAGAACACTCAATAAAGCTTCTCTACGTCTTGCTCGCCTTCCACTTGTCTCCATACCTCATTCTTCCTGGATGCAGGACAAGAACTCCGGCAATGGCACCACATGCCACAGAGGTTTCTGGCCAGAAAAGTCACACCCTAAATATCCTGCAACACAGTCACATTCTAAAGTACTGGGGGCCAATACTTCAACATACGAATTTGGTGTGTGGGGAGGGGCACAATCCAGCTAATCATACTCACTAAAAATATCTTAATGTTTATTATCTTTGATGATAATTTTTTATAATTATGTCACGGTACATAATTGTTGCTGCTGTACTGTTTAAAATAAAGCATTGCAAATTTTTAAGACAAAATACCTTTTGTTTTGTTAGTGAACATTTTGTTAAAGAAACATTAGCGATGTCATTTTGTGTCTACATTATAATTTAGTTCAGATCCTTGGTCAATGTCCCTTTAAAAACGTAGTATAAGTCTAAACTTTAAACCTTAAGAGGTTACCTGTATTACGTATCTACTATTTTCAAACTGACTTCTTTATTCTGTAGAATACCTTCCAAGATTTTTGTTGTTTATTTTGTACATGATATATGTAGTTACAATATTAAAGGATATAGAATTTTATAAGAAAGCATAAAAGGGAAAGAAAGGACATGGTAGTTTCTAAAGTGGGAGCAAGAGGAGAAAAAAATGAAGAATATAGCCAGAAATGACAAAGAAGTCACTGTCAGATGGGGTACTAAATTGTCTAAAGCTTGTGGGAGGCAGTGGAATGGCAGGTATCAGGGTCAGAGGCCCACAGCCCTGTGTGACACACTGGCCATTGCTAACTTTAAATAGATTAATGATTCTGACCTTTCAACATAAGACAGCGAGCTTAATTTTTTAAAATCGATGGCAGGTTACATATTCATTTCATCTAAGGTGGTTTTCTGTTGGTGTGGCCATTTTTAAAAACTGTAGTTCCATATTATTTTGCTCATGTCCATAGTACAGATATCCAAAAATTAAAAACATATCCAATCTTAACACTAAGTGTGTTTTTCTCTCTTTCTGTTCTAAGCAAAAGTTAAGAGGATAGAATTACTTTGATGGTGAATGTTGCCCAGGGCTTAGCCAGAAAAAACAAGTCTTGTGGCACTAGTTGGAGTTACAGCTAGAAGAATGGAATACGCAGGAGGTGAAAGGTATTTCCAGGGGACTGTTTATTAGCCTTGCCCTGATGAACATCTTTTTTGCATGGTATTCTAATGTTGCTGGTATCTAAAGGGTACGTGACCTTTATCTACATTGCTTTGGATTTTCAACATGTGCTATTTTTCTTGCTAAGAATGCTAGGGTTAAAACAGAGAAACAAAACATGCCAAAGCACAAAAATTTGTTCACAAAGGCATCTATACCTCAACACATAAGTCTATCCATTCTATCCATAAATGCATCCATGAAGTTCATTTACGTGTATGTGGGTGGGCATTTTGTCTTAGCAATAGTATTTGCAATCAAAGACACATAAAATCACAGAATTGCATGTCTTTCTCTTAATATAATTTTACAAATTTACTTTTAAAATGGTCCCTGTGTTCTCTGTAAGCTAAGGCGATCTTTGTGAGGTTGATGAATAGTCACCAAATGTATTCTTTGGCATCTGTTCCCAGAATGTGCAAGTGCTTGTATAAGACATTGTATAAGACATTTAATTTTACCCACAAAACAATATATGTTACTTTAAAATTAATTGTGCGGGTGTCTTGATTACAGATAGCTCAAGTATAGCTTTCTTTTCCATTTTTATCTACATATTACCCCACCAAAGGAAATTACCTCTTGAGGTTTCAGAGGGATATCCATTTATTGCTAAGTTTTCTCTAGAGTTGTCTAATTCCATAGTGCCACCAATAGGTTTCTCATGGTACATTTACTGTACTGGTGGCGTTTACATTTGAGATTGGAAACCAGGGTGAATTTCTGACTATTTTCTACAGTGATTAAATCTATAGTGATTTAAATTTAAATCTTGTTGCTCTAAGCAAGACTGAACAAAGAAAAACAAAACAAAATTTATAATTGCTTATATATACTCCATTTTGCCAAAAGCACTATGAGTGACACAGAGCTATGTAACACAGGACCTCTGAACCCAAGGAAATTCCTCTTAGGCCTGTTGTTCTCAGGAATGTTCTTCCTGGAGACTGTTCAAGAATGGTTTTTTTTTTTTTTTCTTTTTTGAGCTCCCAAGCTCTTAGCAGGAAGCTGGTTGGTGACTACATTTACTGAAGGGAGTACTATTCTCAACTCTCCTCGGTGTTCCCATCTTCGCCCATAAAGCAGGGAAGTGCATCATTTAGAAAAGGAAAGTGAGCATCCATGGCTTGTCTTAACTCTCTCTCCCAGAAAAAGAAGAGAAATATCTTACCTGACTCATGGGGCTAGGAGAAGCAAATGAGCCTGCTCTGCTCTACCCTGGGAGTTCTCTTTTTTCCTTTCAGCTCCACCCCAGGTGAGCCTTCACAAGACGCATCTGAAAGCCATCTCACTCTATCCAGCTACCAGGGTCTGCTGTGTGAGGCAGGTATTTTCTGAGTGTATGCGTGTGCTCTACAGACACAAATCCTTCCTCAAGTAGGTTAGCCCTCAATCTAGATGAGATGTGGAGGATAAGGTGGGTCACAGGACCATAAAAGGCAGATTGTATCTCCACATCTAAGCCAGATTCTCCAAGCCAGCCTTGTCAAGAATAAAGCCAATAAATCTGCTTACTGCCTTTAATTTTAAAATTTTGTTTGGAATTTAGAGGGTAGATATAGGTAATACGTGTGAGTCCTCAAACACTCATGCAACTAAACATCCAGCAATGGAAACTTAGAGTTCTCTACATAATCTACAACTTTTGACAAAGATACATCAACCTGGTAGTTTTTTTTTAATAATAAATTTACACTGGCTTCTCAATGAAAAAAATATGTCAAAAAACCATGAATTGGTATTCTGAAACTGCTGAAAAATAAAATCACTAGGCAGGAACTCTGTCCTGTGAGAATATTCTTCCAAAACGAAGCTGTAGTTAAGGCATTTTTAAAACAAAAATAAATAAGTTCAGAAAAACTTTATCTCTGGGTCATTTTCACTAAAAGATATACCTCAATCTAAAAAATAATAATAATGTCACAGGCAAATGTGAAGATAGAGGAAAGAAAAAAGAAAAAGTAAAAAGGTAAATATATGGGTAGACATAAATAAGTATTGACTATACAAGTATAAAACAATATTAACTACAAATATTTATTTTTAGATACATAACTTTCATAATAAGTTGACTCAGAGACAGAAGTTAGGATGTTTTAGCACATAGAAGTAATTTGATAATACTTTTGGAAAAGCAAGGGAAGAAATAAGGATTGGGAAAAGGGAGAAATTAAGCTAGGATCTAGGCCCTGCTACAGTCTTGGCAGATCTCAGAGAGAGCTTTGCAGCTAGCCTAATGCATATTGAAACAAGACGGCCAAGATTTTGTATTTTTGCATGGATCAGTCATTTGTTGTGAACAACCTTAGAAAGGACTAGAACCTTGGTGAGAGGAGCTCTTTCCAGCTGAATCAATTCCTAAAGTGGCTGACACATCTGAAGGCTGTGTGCTAACAGACTCTCAGCGGCTGGGACAAATATCATTAAAGAAAAATCTGGGCAGCATGTTACAGTGTCCACCACCAGCAACCCATTCTGCCACTTGTACCTACTTCTTCACATATGTTCTGGAACAGCTCCACCAGTATATGGACATCAAAATGTAAAATGTAGACATGGTGGTACATGCCTGTAATTCCAGCTACTTGGGAGGTTGAGGTTGGAGGATGGCTTGAGCCCAGGAGGCAGAGGTTGCAGTGAGTTGAGATCTCACGCCTGAACTCCAGCCTCAGTGACAGATAGAGATCCTGCTTCAACTGTCAGGGCTCACCAAGTCATAAGGTCAAACAAATCTAGTAAACATAAAAGAGGTTAAATATGATAGACAAAGGGTAGTGAGGAAAAAAGAAATTATCCTCACTACCACAGCATATCAGGGCCATAGTTGAAATTCATTCTATCACTATCCATACTAGACCCCTCACCTTCAGCCAGAATGTCTTCTGGACTCAGGAGTTTATCTGGTGGCATGAACCAGACTGTTAGCACTGACAGTTCTGCTCCCCTGTCTGGGAACTGGGATATCTAAACTAGCAATGCCAAGAGCTGTATGTACAAATTATCTCAGGTGGATAACTTTTGCTTCTAATTGTTGGTTCCCATTCCTATGTATTCTTGTTCGAAACACAATACCGTGATCAAATTGCATGTACAGTACCAAATCAAATTACATACTGTATCTTGGAGGTTGGGCTAATTCTCTTGAAATACTACCAACAAACTGGCACTTTAGCTACATCTTTAAGTAGTTCAATATAATCGGCTTTCCAGCTACTGTCCAGTTGATCTCCGGAAGAGATGGTGCCATATCAGGGTCTAAGCACTGCACAACTCTGAGGGTGCCTCTTTCCACTTTGCATCTCAGGTGCTTCTCATTTCACCTGAATCTCAATCTTACTCAAGAATCTAAATGTATTCTGACTTCAAACTTTCTCTGTTCCCACAAAGCAGATAATCAGATGAATTAACCAAAGCTCTAATAGAATTCAGCTGTGAATCCGTCTGGTCCTGGACTTTTTTTGGTTGGTAGGCTATTAATTATTGCCTCAATTTCAGACCCTGCTATTGGTCTATTCAGGGATTCAACTTCTTCCTGGTTTAGTCTTGGGAGAGTGTAAGTGTCCAGGAAATTATCCATTTCTTCTAGGTTTTCTAGTTTATTTGCGTAGAGGTGTTTATAGTATTCTCTGGTGGTAGTTTGTATTTCTGTGGGGTTGGTGGTGATATCCCCTTTACCTTTTTTTATTGTGTCTATTTGATTCTTCTTTCTTTCCTTCTTTATTAGTCTTGCTAGCAGTCTATCAATTTTGTTGATCTTTTCAAAAAACCAGCTCCCGGATTCATTGATTTTTTGGAGGGTTTTTTGTGTCTCTATCTCCTTCAGTTCTGCTCTGGTCTTAGTTATTTCTTGTCTTCTGCTAGCTTTTGAATGTGTTTGCTCTTGCTTCTCTAGTTCTTTTAATTGTGATGTTAGGGTGTCAATTTTAGTTCTCTGCCACTTTCTGATGTGGGCATTTAGTGCTATAAATTTCCCTCTTAATACTACTTTAGCTGTGTCCCAGAGATTGTGGTACATTGTCTCTTTGTTCTCATTGAATTCAAATAACTTATTTCTTTCTGCCTTAATTTCATTATTTACCTAGTAGTCATTCAGGAGCAGGTTTTTTAGTTTCCATGTAGTTGTGCAGTTTTGAGCGAGTTTCTTAATCCTGAGTTCTAATTTGATTTCACCGAGGTCTGAAAGACCGTTTGTTATGCTTTCTGTTCTTTTGCATTTGCTGAGGAGTGTTTACTTCCAATTATGTGGTCGATTTCAGATAAGTGCTAATGTGGTGCTGAGAAGAAGGTATGTTCTGTAGCTTTGGGGTGGAGAGTTCTGTAGATGTCTATTAGGTCTGCTTGTGCAGAGCTGAATTAAAGTCCTGAATATCCTCGTTAATTTTCTGTCTCATTGATCTGTCTAATAGTGACAGTGGGGTGTTAAAGTCTCCCACTATTATTGTGTAGGAGTCTAAGTCTCTTTGTATGTCTCTGAAAAATGTTTTATGAATCAGTGCGCTCCTGTATTGAGTGCATATATATTTAGGATAGTTAGGTCTTCTTGTTGCATTGATCCCTATATCATTATGAAATGCCCTTCTTTATCTTTCTTGATCTTGGTTTAAAGTCTGTTTTATCAGAGACTAGGATTTCAAGCTCTGCTTTTTTGCTTTCCATTTGCTTGGTAAATCTTTCTCTATCCCTTTATTTTGAGCCTATGTGCATCTTTGCACGTGAGATGTGTCTCCTGAATACAGCACACTGATGAGTCTTGACTCTTTATCCAATTTGCTAGTCTCTGTCTTTTAATTGAGGCATTCACAAAATATTTTTATAGGACAAAACATACATCAGATAACTTGCTTCTGTTTTTAGAATATTTGACTAGTTTATCTAATTGAAGTGCTGCACTTTCAGATTCTTTTCGATTTTTTCCACTTCAAAATAGCTATAATATTCTCTAAATAAAAATATAAGTTTTATTAAATGATTCAGCCCACAAATTAAGATATTCCAAGCAATTACAGATTTCCAAATAAATCTTCTGAAGAGCTCTGGTTGTTTAATTTGTTTGGTGCTCTCTCTTGCTTTTTTTTTTTTTTTTTTTTTTTTCCCCTAGATGTTATATTTGAAAATGTTACTTAAAATTTCAAAAGCTAAAGAGTTTTGGTACCCCATTTATCAAATACTTTGATTAAAAATTCTCAATTTACCTTGGAAAAAAGCAACAAAAATCTTGAATGTTATTGCAGGATACTTAGATTGATTTATAAAGTAGTTCTTCAAAGGCTCAAACATTTCTAAAATTCAAATGCTGATGGGTAACAAAGACAAAAATCACACACTGCTGTGTTAAAGTTTTTGTTGTTGAGTCAAACGTTTTAATTTTCAGAATGCATGGTTTAGTTACTCTATATTTTAAAATATTTGTATATTTGTACAATGCCATCTCCCATTTATTTTGTTAAAATATTACAACTTACTTAGATGCAATTAGTACATGGCAATTATGTATGCACCATAACCAAATATTATTTTACCCCATAAGTTTCCTAATTTAGTAATTTATTATCATACTTTACCAAAATTTGCATTTGTACTATTATGATGAAGCTAATAAATTTAAGTTCAATGTTGAACTTTTTGCTGGCTTTGAAAATTTAATTCATATCAACTATTTTATCACCAGTAGAATGAACTTCCCAAACTTCCCTTTAATTATAAAAATTTGATGAAAAATATAAAATTATTATTAAATTAATTTAGTCAACTTTTTATTTGAAACTTCTGATGGTATCGATAGAAACTTGTTATTCAACTGCTTACAAATTTATTTATCTGATAAAAAAGTCAGCGTGATGACACTATGGCTTTACTTTTTTATGACTCCAAGAAAATTTAGATTCAAATGTAAATATAAATTCAAAAGTAAAATTCATTTAGAACATTTATTTAATGCAGTCATTGTCTTCAGTTGCAGTTATTTTAAAAAAAACTATTAACTTTTAAAAAAGACGTTGACACTTCATTAATTTGTGTCTTTAGTCGGATGGTCAATAATATCATTATCACCTCCATGGAGCACTTTGTGATGAAATATATTTTGTGGAAATTTGAGATCTTATATACTTTCTTGGGAAAATTAGATTTAATATTTAATTTTTCACTAAAATGCATTATTTTTTACTTCCCTGGTGCCAGAAAGTGTATTGCAAAATAAAAAGAAAAATGTCCTACAAACAACTAAATAGAAAAAGAAATAAATGGCTGTAGGCTTGCATTACATAATAAGTTACAAAACCATGCCACCAAGAGCCTTCAGGTGATTGTAATCTCTGCAACCAAACTCCAAAGGCACTCTGTTTTTACCAATATTTCGCCAGTATCTAACCTGTAATTCCCCACGTTTCCCACCAGTTCCAGTAGTTTACAGCATCATAGCTTCACACAGTTACCCGATAGGCTATGGGGTGGGTCATGGCACCACTGGCTAGTAAATTAATGACTATCAAAAGCAGTAATGCCTCATACTTGTATTACTAGCAACTTACTCAATGATAGTTACCTGTTCCTAGCTCTTTCGTGTTTACTTGGTTTTATTAACAAGTAGTTGTATACAAAACTTGGAAGAGAGGCACTCCTTTTATCCAGAAAGGGGCAAGAAAAAAAGAGATTATCACTGGTCATCTTTTAAATTTAACCAGGTGTTACATTAAGAACTCTGTTCCTTGCACATGGTCCTCACTGCTAGGTGAGATCATAGCAGGTACTGGGGATACAAAGTGGAGGAATAACGAATATACCCTGGTTTGTTTTAGTGTACGTCATAATAATACTTTGTTAAATATGAATATTTTATATAAAGTGTTAGATGCTAGAACTGCCAGGCCCACAGTAAGTGCCATATAAATGTTAGCCGTCATTGTTATTACTGCAATATACATCACAAAATAAGAGTAATATTCTTTCTAGCCTACTCTTATTTGAATTTTTTGTTTAATTTATTTTTCTCTATAAATGGTGTGGAGATTATCAAGTCATCATAAGTTAATGCATCTGTGTATTTAGTAGGATATGTAAAAGAAAAATTTAGAAAGAAGACAAGAAAAAGAAGACTTTCTTAGCTTAATGAGACTTAAAAAACCAAAACATTCTCTTGTCTCAGCAAGATTTGCCTATACTCTCACATTACACTGTGATATTTGCCTTAGAATTTGATTGCACAAACAAGTTGCATTTGTAGAGGTGAGAATGAAAAGAAGATTATTCTCCAAACTTGGATTGGGAAGAGGGTAGTTTATTTCTGAGCAGTAAGAATATAATCAATACCAAAAAAGTAATTTCATGTAGATATAAAAACTAACACAACCTGCTTGGAGATCTATTATTTTTATCATCTTAACTGTGATCCCTTGCATTCCTTCTCTGAGAATGAATCTATAATTATTGAAAGAAACAAATGAATTGTTACAACGCAAGTGAAAGAGCCACCTGAACTTCACACTCCCTACAGAAGGCAGATGACAAAATGATGTAACAAATGAAAGAAGTGAGGATGAAGCTTTAATTTTCCTAAAAAATGCATTTTTTTACTTCACTGCTACCAGAAAATGTATTGCAAAATAAATAATGTCCTAAAAACAACTAAACAGAAAAAGAAATATGTAGCGGTAGGTTTATATCACATAATAGATACCAAAACTATTCCACCAAGAGCCCTCAGGTGACTATATTCTCCACAACTAAATTCCAGAGGCAGTGCTAGGCATGATAAAGCTTTCAGTCCATATAACACACAATATACAGCCACTTTCCAAATTACTCTACTGTAGTTTATCCATCAGCTAAATAAAAGCAACAAGGTTTATATGATCATGTAATCTTCCGAGGAGAAATATAATAGGGCAAATAACCTACATTATTTACCTTGAACTTTCATTGACTAAAGGAATGCATAACTATGTAATAAATAAATATGTATGAAAAATAGATGTTTACATTTATGATCTACATAATAAATAAAACTAGCACATTTTATCCTTCTGCATCTCCAATTTTGTTAAATGTGAATGAACAAAAACCAAATAATATCTGTCATCTTTTCTACTAAGAAAGAACACAATGGACTCTAGAAACATTACAAAATTGGCATCGGAGGTAGGAGGCCGGTGGAATTCTACTCTGGACCAGACTGAAGACTGGCTGAAACTGAAAAGAGGCACTAAAAGCACCCCACCATAAGATACCCACCAGTGTTATGACAGTTTACCATTGCCATGACAACACCCAGAAGTTACCGCCCACTTTCTAGCTATTTCTGAATAACCCGCCCCTTAATTAGCATGTCATTAAAAGTGGGTGTAAATACAACTGCAAAACTTCCCCTAGGCTGCTACTCTGGGCATACTGCCTATGGGGTAGCTCTGCTCTGCAGCAGCAGTCACAGAGCTGTAAACATTGCCACTGCTTCAGTAAAGCTGTTTTCTTCTACCACCAGCTTGCTCTTTAATTTCTTCCCGAGTGAAGCCAAGAACCTGTGCTGCATCAAACAGATGAAATATTTAAGTTTTATCGTTATTACTATTTCATGAATTAGCTCAGTCATTAATTGGGTAAAGTAGTCTCCATGTACATGAAGTCTAGGATATCACACATGAATTGCTGACACAGAACTTGATAGACGTTTTGTCATCCTTATCTCATTCTGGAAGCTATTCTGGAAACATAAGGGATAAAGGAGCACCTTCCTTAAAGCAACATGAGTGATTTATGGCCCCTAAAAAATTGTGAACATGACAAAGCATATCTCATACGCATCCTTCTTCACCTACCCCAAGATCTTGTGGCCACCCAGGAGCCTCAGGCCCTTTCTGCGTCCCTTTACATCCTTTCTTCCCAGAAAGACCCTTTCAGAGTTCAAGTAATGCCCAAGCCTTCTCTAATTTGGGGTATATAATAAAGTAAATAAATAAGTGACAACATAAGGTTATTTTAAACATTGATTTGGGTGTTATAAGTTAATAGTTTAAAGGCAACAACCCGCAGCTGAATTAAAGGCCCTTCTGGTTATTCCAGTGAGGCTGTCCCCAGTTAAGCAGCAATCTCCCAATAAAGTCAAACTTTCCCTTGTCTCAGAGGAATTTCAACCTAATAGAGCTTAGAACCTTAGACTCAAGTAAAGAAGATTTATCCAATTAGAATGTAAACCAACAGCCAGAGGGGAGAGAGAGAAGAATTACGACCTTGTTGAAATGTTACCACACAGGCAGCTACTTATCTAACTTGTGATTAAATACAGAGCTAAATGAAATCCCTCCACTTTTTTGTAATAAACGAAACTGCAAGTTTAAAAAGGATTATGAGTGGGATTCTATTCTTAGGTATAATGAACCATTCTTTCACTCACTCTTTAAAAAATTATTTAACAATTTTAATAATATTTCCAGTCCCAGTTTAGGGAAATAAACCAAGAAAACAGATTCTGCCCTTGACCTTGTGGAGTTTATAGTTCAAATGGTAAGAGGCAGACATTAATTAAGTGATCACACCACTATTACATGACAGTACAATTTTGATAAGTGCCATGAAGGAAAAGTGCAGGCATTATAGTGGAATACAGTAAAAGAATTTGACATTGTCAAAAAGATCAGGAAGAACTTTGAGTAAATGATAATTAGATGAAGAAGAAATAGTAATAATCTAGAGAAAAATGGTAGGAGAATGTATTCTAGGCAGCAGCCCTGTGGTAGGAGCAACTGCAAAGGCCTTGTGATAGGAGCAACTGCATAATGTACACAAAAATAAAGGTAGTATGGAATGGTGGGAACATAGATATTAAGAAGCCTCATGAGATCAAGAGTTGGAAATATAGGTAGGGCCCTACGGCAGAACTTTTTGCTAAGATTGTTTTCTTTAATTATAGAAGGCAATGGATAGTCTGAAATATTTAAACTGGGTGTGGTTGTCTATTCAAAGTTGCATTTCAAAAATATCACTCTGGCTGCAGTAATATTTCTATCCTCTATTTAAAACAACCGCTGATGACCTTTTTGGAAAAAATAAGATCATTGTAGACATAGAGACCTACAAACTTTGTAAGAAAATATCTTCAGAAACGGTTTAACTTCACGTGTTCTATTTGTATTTTATCTGTTGGACTCAGGAGTTCTTAGGAATATATTAATCAAATCATCCCTGGCAAGTATTTGAATATTTGATATGACACCCCTGATGAACTGTCTTAGAACCTATGTGGCTCTTCCAAGAGCAAGAGACTTAGAAAATCAACAAGTAGCTTAATAGTTTATCTTTGGACAGATCTCACCATGAGAAATATCTTCTTCAATATTAATCTCATGTCATTTTTACCTATTAGTCCCTATTATATTATAATCAACTCATAATGATCGAAAAGTTGGCTAGGGGCAACATTACAAGCAGGCCATGATGGAATTTTGCTCAGGGCATCATCAAGACCACTGGAGAAGAAGAAACGAGGGCTCTAGGCATGGAGATCTCTGGGAGGTGGAGGCCTAGAACCACCAAGAAATGAATTACAGTAGTCTTCCGTTATCTGTGGTTTCACTTTTTGTGATTTCAGTTACCCATGGACAATCATGATCCAAAACTATTAAATGGAAAAATCCAGAAATAACTCATCAGTTTTAAAATTCAAGCCATTCTGAGTAGCGTGATGAAGTGTCACACCATCCTGCTCTGTCCCTCTCCTTCCCACTAGGGACGTGACTCATCCCTTTGGTGTATCCACACTGTAGATGCTGCCTGTTACTTGGTAGGCATCTAGGTTATCTGATCTACTCTCTTGGTATCACAATCTTGTGCTCAAGCAGCCCTTATTTCATTCAATACTGGGCCCAAAGTGCAAGAGTAATGATCCTGGCAATTTGGATGTGCTAAAGAGAAGCCATAAAGTGCCTCCCTTAAGTGAAAAGGTGAAAGCTCTCAACTTAATAAAGAAAAAAAAAATCATAAACTTACACTGTTAAGATCTACAGTAAGAATGAATCTTTTATCCATGAAATTGTGAAGAAGTACAAAGAAATTCATGCTAGCTTACCTCCTACCTCAAACTTCAAAAGTTATGGCCACAGGACTTGATCAATGCTTATGAAGGAAGAGGAATTAAACGTCGAAAACCTGAACAGAAATTAGTTCTGATTGATGGCCGTCGGGTTTGATATTATACTATATGAGATGTCTTGGACCATATGCCCTGGAACAAACAGGGAGCAGGGAATGAATACTGTACCTGATTGTAATGATTTATATACCACTAGTCTTTTATATTGTTCAAAAGTGTATAAATTGTGTCTTCAGCTCTTTCAGTATAAAAATAAAATATGTATTTTCTACAATTCTGACTTTTAGTGTTACTATGGTATATTTTTCCATGTGTTCACTTTTGATCTATCTTCATTTTTATATTTAAAGCAATTTCCTTGCAGACAACATATAGCTGAGCTTCTTAAATTTGTATATTATTGTGATAAGAACACTTAATGTCAGAGTATCTGTCTTTTAATGGGAGTATTTGGATCACTCACATTTGAGGTGGTTAATAATATAGTTGGATTAATATCTACCGTATTCCCAGCTATTTTCTATCTGTTATCTCTGTTCTTTGTAACATTTTTGTCTTCCACTCTTTTTCTGCCTTCTCTGGTTTTAATTGAACATTTTATATAATTGCATTTTGTCTTTTCTCTTAGCATATCAGTTATACATTAAAAAAATTATTCAGTGCTCTAGAATTTACCATATCCACTTGCAACAAATCTAAGTCCACTTTCAAAGAACAGTTTATGGGTGACGCAGGTACTTTAAAACAGAGCACTTTAATTCATCCCTCTTTCTCTCATAACATTGTTGTCATTCCTTTCACTTATCCAGAAGCAAGAACCACTCAATACACATTTTTTAATTATTTTATTTTACCTTTGTTTATTCTTTCCCTAACATTATTCCTTTCTCTATGCAGATACAAGTTTCTGACCCATATCACTTTCTCCTCTCTGAAGAGCATCTTTAAACATTTCTTTCTGGCAACAAAATTCCTAAATTTTTGTTTGACTAAGAAAGTCTTTATTTGCCCTTTACTTTTAAAGAATAACTTCACTAGATAAAGAATTCTAGGTTGGTGGCCTTTTTTTTTCTCTTTCAACTGTTAAATATTTCTCTCTGCTTTCTTCTTAATTGTATTGTTTCTGAAGGCAAATTCCTTTAGAGGTAAGATTTTCCTTTTCTCCGGCTTCTTTCAAGATTTTCTCTTCCCTCCTTCCCTCCCTCCCTCCCTCCCTCCCTCCCTCCCTCCCTCCCTCCCTTCCTTCCTTCCTTCCTTCCTTCCTTCCTTCCTTCCTTCCTTCCTTCCTTCCTTCCTTCCTTTTTTATTTTATTGAGACAGAGTCTCGCTCTGTCATCCAGTTTGGAGGGCAGTGGTGCGATCTCAGCTCACTGCAAACTCCGCCTCCCGGGTTCACACCATTCTCCTGCCTCAGCCTCCCCAGCAGCTGCGACTACAGGCGCCCGCCACCACGCCAGTCTAATTTTTTTTTTTTTTTTTTTTTTTTTTTTTTTTTTTTGCCGTGTTAGCCAGGATGGTCTCGATTTCTTGATCTCATGATCCGCCCACTTCTGCCTCCAAAGTGCTGGGATTACAGGTGTGAGCCACGGCGCCCCACCCTTGTCTTAGATTTCCTAACGACAGGCCTAGGTGTAGATTGTTTGGTATTTACCTGTCTCAGTGTTCTCTGAGCTCCTTGTTTCTGCGCTTTGATAACTGTTACTAATTTCAGAAATTCTCAGCCATTATTACCTCAAATATTCTGCTTCTTTCTCTGTTTCTTCATTGTGTATTCTCTTTTGTAATTATCCCACAGTTCTTGGATATTCTAATCCATTTTTTTTTCTTTGCTTTTCAATTTGAGAAGTTTCCATCATGGTATCTTCAAGCTCACTGATTCTTTCATCAGCTCTGTCCAGGCTACTGATGACTCCCTCGAAACAACTCTTATTTTCTATTTCAGTGTTTTTGGTTACCATTTGTTTTGTTTTGTTTCCTTTTGCTCCTTTTGGTTTTCAATGTTTAGCGTTTCATTTCTATACTTTCTTAAAATTTTTAATTCTCTGTTTATATCATTCATCTGCTCCTGCATTTTGTCTATTTTTTCCATTAGAGTCCTTAGCATGTTAGTCATATTTATTTAACATTTCCAGTCCGATAATTCCCAAATCCCTGCTATTTCTGAATCTGGCTCTGATGCTCGCTCTGTCTCTTTGAAGTATGTGTCTTTTGTGTTTCAGCGTGTGTTGTAGTTTTTTGTTTTTTGTTTTTTGTTTTGAAATTTGAACATGATGAATTGGGGGAAAGAAACTGAGTTAAATAGACCCAAGTGTGAGGGTTTAGGTTTACCCGGCTAGGAGTTAGGCTACGTTTATTATTTGCTTGTAGCTGCAGATACTAGAAGTTAACATTTCCTTGAGTGTTCCTGTTTTTGTCTTTTCTATTGTCTTTGAGTTTCTCTAGAAACTCTAATTCTGGCCATTAAATTTTTTTAAAAAAATAATTAAATGATAGTTTCTGACATAGGAAAATACAACATGTATCCCCTTTATAACTAAAGGGAAACAAGTTTCATACTTTACTACACATTATGCCTTTGCTTTTATGGTGCTGACTCTTAAGCATTTGCATGAAAAATTTAGGAGTAGACATTTAAAAAAGAACTCCATAGATCTTTTATGATTGATATTTTATGTGTCCCGCTTTTCTCTTTCTATGTGTTAAAATTTGTGGTGTTATTTCTCTCTCTCGTTCCCTTTCTGCCTCTCTCTTCTTTGTCTCTCTTTCCTCGCTCTCATTAAGATATAAATAAACCGGTTGTCAGAATTTCCTAGTTTAACCATTTTCAAAATTTATGCTACTAAGAGTACCCAGTAAAGAATTCTCAACAGCAGTAAGATAAATTGTTTTACTCTATTAGGTCACAAATTGCAACCTAAGTAACTCGCATTCTAGGTGAATATAAGTTAATGGACACTGCAAGAAAATGAAACTCTATTTAAAATTTAGCAAAGCAGAATATAACTCTCTTTTCTTCTCTCACTTATTAAACCATCAATTAACTTCCCTTAACACTCCAGGACTCAGCATGGACAAGACTGGGTAATTTCAGGCAAACCTAGAGACTAGAAAGATAATCACTTCCCACTGAGGGCTTTAAATGTTCACCAGGGCCCTGCTGCGTTTAATGCAGACCCAGTGCCCTGACCAGAGGATGACTTTTTTGTTCCCATATTATCTTTTAAATCACTCATCTATACAGTTTTTAGTACGATGAACAAAATGAAATTTTCGCCTATGAATTCAGGTTTTCTGGAATTTGTGCAAATATGCAATTACAGAAAGAAAAGCTATTTTTTTCCTATCAACTTGGACTTATTGGCAAAGGATTTTCTAAACCTTTATAAAATGTATTTCTAACTAGAAGTCAGCTAATTAGACTCACCTTGAGCAGCTCCAGTAATGATCAAACTTTCTTTCTCACCAAGTAGCACATTTCCTGTGGACAAATTTTATAAAGATTGATCCAGTTTGTTTCATTTTAACTTTCATTCATTACCCTTCTTTTCTTTTGTTTCTATCTTCTAGTATTTCATATGGCAGCCTTTTAGAAAACAATATTTGTCATAGTTAACACCCATTAACGCAATGAATCTATTTTTCATGATAAGTATCCCAGTTCTCTTCATGGTACCTCATACTACATGCTTGTTGTATTCCGTCTTGTTCCCTCCTGAAGTGTGACACTCAGAAACGGGCTCAGGAATCTGTTAAATCAGTGGGCAAATTCGAGATTACATACACTACGTTTTGCTTCCTCTTTGTGTTTGAAACCTACTAAAAGACGGATCACCCCGTTGGCTAAATCATACCCAGTTGTAGAGAGTCAGGAAAATTATAACAGGAAGATGAGACCATGTTTGACATCTTATCTCTCTAAATCTTCCTTTTTCATGTCCCTCTGGATGCTTCCAGCCCATTAAAATTTTCTTTTCTGTGTCCTATTACAGCAGAAACCCAATCTTCTATGTAGAATGTGGGTTAGTGTTGAGATAATTAGAAAAGTTAATCTCTCAGGCTTAGCTGGCAATGTTTCTCTGTCAGCATCAACCATAGAGCTGTGCACAAATTAGATGTGTTATACATTGTTTTAAATACATTTTTTAACTCATGTAAAGTGCACATTACTCAGAAAGCACTTAAAGGATGGCTGAAGAGGGAATATTCCAATTTGAAAAACACAGAGTTCCAATCCACCTCTAGGACTGATACGTTGAAAGGGCAGACATTTTCTAAACCAATGCTATTCAAAATGTGGTCACTTAGCAGACATAGCAGCAGCATCTAGAAATTTAGTAGAAATGAAGACCCAAGGCCCCCCTCCAGACCTCCTGAATCACAATCTCAAAGGACAGGACCCAGAATTTTGTACAGAAAATTTTTATGCAAGATACAATTTGAGAAGATGCTTCTCAACCATGGTTCAGTCTTGTTCTCTGTCCCCTTCATGAGGCTCTAGCTTCCTATTGACTTGGCATCAAACATGGTAACCTGAAAGAAGTGTGTATTATTTTTAGCATTGTATGTCTATAATATTCACCATCTTCAATGTTAGCTGTAATTTCCACTTTCTTCTAAAGAACCTTCTCCCCGTTTACTGTTTGCAGACACATCCCACAAATTCACATCCTTCACACTTATGTTTGCAACATTATTCAAACTTGAAAGCCAACTGTATCCTTCTACATCTGTCAGAAATATATTTATATTTTAAAATAAGCCCTAAAAACTCACCTTCCCCTTGACTTTCCTGACATACCTAGAAACCACACTGAGAAACAAATCTATTTTTGTATACCCTCATATCACATCATTCACAAATCTCTTGTAATCATTGCCATATTTTGCCATGTGTAACAAGTGTTCCTAGAAAACAGAGACTGAGGCAAATTTTTTTATGCTAATAGTTAACTAGATGGGATAATCATAAAGAAGCAGAAGTAAGGAGAAAAAGGAGGAAGATATAGGGAAAGAGAAGAAATTAAACTCAAGAGGGTGAATTCCTGACATGGGTTCTGCTTGTTATCATGTACAACTGATTGGTTTTTCTCGAGGAAACATCCTCACAGAGCCCATGTAAATGGCTGCATCTCAGGATGCTCTGTCCAGAGTGTAGAACAGAGAAATAATTATATCCTGGCTCCTGTCTTCAATTGGTCACAAGTTTGTTCTATGATATGCTAATGCCCTCTTTCTTCTCAGTTGCATTTGAGTCATTCTCTCTGCAGCTTGAACCTTAGCACTAACAGGAAAGCTCAGGGATGGGAGGTGAAAGGGAACAGTGAGGACAGTACCCAAGCACTGTAAGGTTCTGTCCATAAGAGATTAGTCTGAGCCCATTCAAAGTTGGCCGACTTCATGGCAATTGGCAATCAAAGGTGGATGAAGGTCCCGGAAAGAGGTCATACTGAGAGTTATGTAAAGTAGTACTTAAAGATGTCTGATAGAAATTGTGTGTATCTCTGGCTTATCTGTCCATGGAGACCATTCTTCAGGTTAGACTTGGCATTTCATATTTTCACAGCTTCTAGTGTTTATTTTAAACATCATAGGTCCTCCCTGAATATGCTGCAGAAATGCAAGATTACCAGTGGCTTAAAAATGTTTGCTTAATGAATTGCACTGTAATTAATCAATTCTCTCTACATCAGTTATTTACAGCATAGAAACTTACTGTATAAGGCAAGATTATTTGCCTATAGTTTTTCACTGTGCTTCCCAAGGATCTAGAACAATACTTGGTACACAACGTGTATTCAAAAAAAAAATTTGTTGGATGAACAAATCTCATCAAATCCCAAAGAACAGAAGCACATGGTCTTGAACATACTCATAATTTGAAGAAGCCATTAATATCAATCATTAGAAAAGGTGAAAGGGGCATCTGTGACCTTGTCAGTTTTCCCCAGCTGTAAAATAGGAATAATTATAGGGCAGTGGAATTCACTATTATACAAAATTGGAAGCTTCTAGTTTAATTGTGCAGGACACTTGACCATAATAAGCCTTAGTCTCCTCATAGCTCTTATCTGTTAGCTAGATTAAATACTGTAGACTATTTTTTATTTTATTTTTAACAGAACTTAACATGAGACTCCAAAACAGTACTGGCCATCAACATCCAGCTGTCAGATGTGAGAAGAAGAGAGTACATGATAACAGGGAGGCTTTATGGGGTATATACTATGTCTGCCTATATTTCACTGGCCAAAACTCAGCCACATGACCACGCTTAATAACAAGGGAGGTTGGCAAATATAGTTTCACTATTTGTCTGGACTGAAAGAAAAAGTGCTTAGTGAATAAATAGCTAATTTAAGCCACCAGAATTAAATAGTAGGTTTCACACTGGCTTATTCCTGTCTGTGAAGTTTGTGGACTACATTTTTGCAAAGACATTCCATGCGTTCCATGTAATTTCTGATATAAGGCAATCTACTTGGAGGGAGGTGATAAGGAAGCTCAGAGTAGGTTTTCATTGCATAGGTGTATATGTCAGGCTATAATATTTAAAATATATGAAGGTATTTTTCAGATTTGGACAGAAGTAGGGGAGCACAAAGGAAGTGTGGTTATTCTAGGAGCCACTATCAGACTTTCCTTAGAAATAAAAAAACTCCATATGCATGCCAGCTATCTTCACTGTGTGGGCAGTTGGGGGATGACTATAGTGTCCTGGTACTGGGGCGACCAACCTGAATCCACAAAAGTTAGGATGATCAATTGATCTGCAGTGCCAGCTTTGGCATATCTCCAGTAACCACTTTGTTATATTTATAGTATTTTATTTCACAAGTATTGTTAATAACAACAATGGTTCTCACTTAGTACATTAACTGGTAGTGCCACCTAAATTCATTGACAAAATGGCAAATTAATTCATATTACATTTGGTTAAGGAATGTGAGATAAATCCATGAATGAAGTGAAATTAAGCTTTTCTGGCTCATCATATTTAATTTTAGAAAGTCACAACTTTATTTTGTCCTAGGCGAAATGATTCATAAGTAATTGTTTTTCTGACATACAAAATTTTGATTCAAAAGTACCACACTTTCATTTATTATGTTGTAATTATTTTGTATTAGAAACATCTTTAAATAATTATAGAGGCATTTATAAATCAATGAATGTTATGTACAGAAGGATTGCAAATTTGTTATCTCTACAGCATCTAACAAAATAAAAATTTAATTAATAATTAAGAGTTTAGTTGTCATATTTAGACTCCCTCAGATAAATATTCTTTTAGTGTTTTGAAATTTTTAGATTATGAATGATGTGTAGAATAAGTTTTAGGCTATTTACCCATTTTCTTAAAGGTAGGCCCCTTGCTCTTTCTATAAAACCCTTCCAAACCTGCCTTGGAAACTCCACTTTTTATTCAGTTCACAGATGATTCCTATGATTTATAACTCAGTAATACAAATATATTTAGAGGCATTGCTCATGTGGATGCATATTTTAAACTCTAACCTTATGTTCTTTTCTATGTTTTCTTTTAGACAGAGGAACAGGAAAAATCTCATACAAACATTTTAATAACAATACATTTTTAGGAACCACTCATCTTTTGCTTTTAGGAATTTATTTTTTTCCCTTTTCCACAGACCCCTCCCACCATAACATCTGCTCCCTCCACCTCCCCACTCCAATAAGCTCAACCAGTTATATCAAAACCAAAGAAATTTATCATTGGATTTCTCTAGGCAGAAGGGAGGTCCCTGTGCCCCTGAGAAATGGAGCACTCTAACTCTACTCATCTTCACTCTTTGGACACCAAGAATTCCACTGTCTTTTGTGTCAGACACAAAAAAACAATCATGGTGATAGGGATCATCTAACGTATGAAAACTTTAACATAATATATTAAAAATTAAACTATTCTGCCCTCATATCCTCGTCTCATTTACTTCATGTATTTAGTATTACACTTTAATTTTCTAAGTTGCAAAAGAAGTACTCATAGTATGGATGTGTCATAACTTTTCTTTTTTTAAAAAAATGAGTATTTAGTAAGTGTGCAGTCAGCAGTAGTTGAATTCAACAGTTGTTAAGTTGAGTAAATTTTTTCATGATTGTTTCAGTTGCTGTAAACACTTTGGTAACAATATTTTTCCTATTGCAAAACAATACTCTGTATAGAATAAAACTATTTTAGGGTATATATTCTTATGCTATTCACATGATGATAAACTTGACAGATCGGCTGATACTGATTTCTTGTAAAGTATTGCAAGAAATTTTCTTCTGTTTAAAAATTAACAAGGTGGTGTACTGGAAACATTTCCTCCAATATTAAAACATTTAAAACATTGTTGTAGGCAGCATGAGGAGATGAGTTCTTTGTAGCCCCAAATACTTTTACTTTAGAAAAGGTGCCGGTGCTATGAAGAATCATCCTTTCATCACTGCCTCTTGATTCCAGTCTCACAGCATTAACATCAAGTACAGATTCTGTTTATATTTCTCTATAGGCTTTTATGTGATTGTTAGAAGAAAGATAAAAAATTTATTTTGCAAAGCGTGTTTTATTTCAGGTTCTGGATGAAAGTAAATCCAATCATTTTAATTACAAATATTTTCAAACAAATTTGAAATAGAAAACATTCTAATACTCCTCCTTATATGTACACACAAAAATGTGTCATGTACTCAGTGTAATAGCTGGAGGTCATCACTAGAGGAAAGAAATTTTAATTAAAAATAAACTACTTTAATTCATCTATTATTCACAACTATTTATAAAACTATCATTGTGTCCCAGGCACTATACTAGACATAGGAATTATAACATTTAAAGAGCTAGTCTAACTTTTAAGGAGATTAAAGTGTATATAGGAAAAGGAGACACATAAGAAAACAAATGATGGCCCGGTATAACTGCAGGAGTGAAGATATGTCTGGAGCACTTGGAGAGAGCATGGAGGACAAGCATATAAGCCTGCCTTAGAGTCAGAGTTTTCAGACTGGAGAAGGGATTATAACTTTCAGAAGGTCTCCAAGTGGACTAGTCCATGCAGCAGTTAGAAGGAATATTCTAAGCAAATGGAGCAGTCGGTGTAAAGTAGGAGGGAGCAAGATATGTTTAAGCAAATAAAGTTAGCTCAATTTTGCTGGGGGCAAGGGGTGGTCATGGTATGTATTGAGGCTGGAAATGATGTTTGAAGAGCCTTGCATTTCAAACGACTGCTCCCATGGATATAAGTAATTCTTGCAGAGCTGTGAGCATAGATATTTTATAATCACTCTGTGTAAGTGGGTATGTGTGCTTTAAAAATACCAGCTGGGAGGCAATGCAGAGAATGGGTTGGGGAGTTGTAGGAGTGGCAAGATTATGCACAGGGTGAGTTGCATCGAGGCCATTATAGTTTTCAAGAGCAGGATAATAGACATGTTTAGAAGGTCGAATTGAAAGGACTTGTTGATTGCACAGATGTGGGTAGAATAGAAAAGGAAGTATGAAATGACTCCTAGGTTCACGCATGAGGTAACGGGGTACATGGTGGTGCTATTACAGAGAGAAATAATGCAGATTTAGAAGCATTTGTGTGTGTGTGTGTGTGTGTGTACCTTTGTTGGAGGGTGTGGATACAAGATATAAGTAAATCTTAAAACATAGTTAAATGGTTTTCATGACTTCAACTTTTTTTGTACAATGTATATGGTTTTGATAGCTTTTAAGCTCCAAATTAAACACACCCCTTCCACTCCCATACCAGGAAGAGTTCCCTCATTATTTCATGCTGTATCTAGGATAGCCTATATGCCTCGCAATTCAGAACCATCTGTGTATGATAAAGTTATCTCTTCCAATCCTGCACGTCTCTGTTGTTTCACCTAACCCTTTCTTGTCAACCATTTCAAATTCCTCTTTCCAAATTTCTCCTGGTTCTCCTTTCATGATAGTCAAATAATATCAGTTAAAAGGACAGAAATATTTTCCCAACTCAGGGCATTTATACTTTCAGCTGATGAAACACTAACAGGCGTCTCTTTTTTTTTTTATCTAAAGCTTTACAGGTTTCCAACTTCCCCTCCTTCCCCTTTTTTGGTATGAACATATTTCAGGGTTTTATCTTTCCTCTCTGTTCCTCTATCTCTTTATTCACAGAAAAATTTATGAAGTAAAGAAATGAATTTAAATTTCTTAATTCAAATTCGGCCTCTGCTGAGCCTAACTTTTTTCAAACATTTATGCTGCAAGGCACAATGTTTAATACCTCAGACCCAAGTTTTCTGCTGTATTTAAAAGGGGATAACACATATTTGTAGAGTGTTGAGAGAATTAAAGGAAACGCTGCACATATAAAGCACTTAGTATAGTTCCTGACAAGTGGTAAGTAGGCCATATATGTTAGTCTTATTACAATTATTGTTATAAATATTACTAGACAGTTCAAGTCAAATAATTAGGAAATTTTCTGGTTGCTACGCTTAGGTATAGTTTAGACTGATAATCTTAAGAGAGAGTACTTTTTCATTTTTCATTTTAAGATTAACATTTGTTTGCGTTTGCTCAAAATAAGTGACATATTATATTTCTTTAAATAGTAAAACACTTGTAAAAACAAAACTGTAATAGTTTAATTTGAACCAGTTTTCTAATTCCCATGAGTATTTTTATTATGTTTTCATTTCTCATAATCATACAGTCATAGAAAGAACAATCTGAGTGTTAACCAAATTAATAGTACCCATAAAAATTGTTAATTTGATGATGTGCTGATTTTATTATTAATAGTTTTTAATAAAATACTCTCCAATGGATAGTAACACATTGCCTATAATTTTATGAAAATAATGTAATGCTCAGAAAACATACTGGCATTTTCTTTTGATTTCAAATCAACTGGTATGCTATAACTCAATGAAAAACTTTTGTGGAATTCATATTTTATATGTTTGGATGTGCAACAAATACAATATTGATTTGTTGCCTACAGCGAATCATAACAAACACCAAAGGAAAAATGAAACCACTTGTCTCATTTTTATTTCACTTCTTATATAAAGAAAAATAGCATTTGCATTAAAAAATAGAAAATAAGCATTAGTAACATGGAATGGAAGTCCTTAAAGATAAGAATATTATAAAGTACAGGCTGTTGGGCTAAAATGTAATCTCTAACTAGAACAAATGGTGTAATGGAAAATTTCTGTGGTCTCAAGGAGATTCACATATGAGATAGCTGAACCACTGCCAAGAATATCTAACGAACATATAGAACAGGAAAATCACCATAAATCTTAATAATGGACAAATATAAATTTTCACCATAAAATTGAAATAAACACTATTTTTTTCTACAAAGTTGTATCCAAAGAATGGTTCTTTAGGTTTTAGAAGAGAAAACTGCATAGATTTACTAATGTCAGATCATTGTCTACTAGTCTTTTATTTAAAAAATAAGGCAAAATTTGGTCATTCAAGGAAATTCTATCAATATAGTTACATACAATCTCTAAATTTTACCATGGAATTTATAAAAACTCTTGCTGCAGCCTTGCAAATAATAAGAAATATTATATTCTTTGGAATAATTAGATTTTAATAAGAATAGTAATCAAAACAGATAATTAATGAGTCAATTAATTTAGTAAATGGAGGGTCTGTCTACAAATTTGTTTTATTCAATAGTTTATTCTTTAAAATTGTCATCAAAGTAATTTGCAAATATTTAAGTTATCATAGTACAAAGTAGTTTATGCTTACAAGCAGTAGCTCCCACCCCATCTCTCCCCACTGCAAACACACTCCACAGAAGAAATAATCTGTGATTTCAGTACTTAAATTAATTGCCGCGATTTTCTCTAAATGATTGTTCATAGTACCACTTCTTGATGTTTTAACTTCAGACATCATTTATTGCTTATCATGCTGTGGCTGTAACAATTTAGCTTACTTTAAAATCTGCTTCATCCTCACCTCTTCTTAATAAAGTTACAGCACTGCTTTACTTTTTATGTCTTTAAAGAATATTCTTTAAACCAAGAATTGACAAACTATGGCCTGTAGGCCAAATCCAGCTTGCTGCCAGTTTTTGTAAATAGAGTTTTATTGAAACACAGCCATATCCATCTGTTTAGGGTTCTGTATGAATAAATTCATACCACAATGCCTGGCCTGAGTAGTTGCAACAGAAACCATATCACTTACGAAGCCTACAGTATTTATTATCTGGCCCTCTAAAGGAAAAATTTTGCTAACCTCTCATTTAAACTTCTGCTTTTTTAAGTTTTTGTTTGTTTTTCAATTTTAGACAGTATATACCGTCCCTTTATTGCTAGATAAGTATATCAATACCCATAATCATTTCTTTACCTCTCATACTTCTTCCACCCACCAACTTGTATGAGTCATACTTTGACTTTTGTATTGTCAAGATTGATGAGATTTAAATTTGACTCAATTATTATGACAAAGCTTCATAATTCATCCATGAATTGAGACTAAAAGTTAGAAACTAATACTTTTTTACATTATTATTGTGTGCATAATGCCCCATACATACTTCAGTAGATACATACTTCAATACATACTTCAATGAGATTTGTACTCTGCCACTCAAGGAAGCATGTGCAAATAGATTCTTCTTTGTGACATTCCAATAGCTGGTCAAAGGTGTGCCATTTTCTTTAAGTATAATCCATGATTATTGTAGATATTATTCTAAGATGACCCCCAAGATCCTCAGGTCCTGGTGTACAGACTTTGAATAATCCCCAAGACAATGAGTGTGATGGCTGTCAGTTCTGTGATTAAATTATGTTATATGGCACAACTGATGTTAAGAAAGGGAAATTATTGGATGGACTTGACTTTATCATGAGCTCCTTAAATCTAGATTTTGATTTCAGATACAGAAGAAGCAAAGCAAGAAATCAGAGACATGTGTTCCTGCTGACCTAGGAAAAAGCAAACAGCTACATTGTGAAGGGCCAGTGAGGAGGGGCATCCTCTAGGGACTGAGAGCTATTCCCTGCTGACAGTTAACAGCCAATAAGAAAACAGGGACCTCAGTCTTACAAGCACAAATAAACAAATTTAGCTTGGAAAAAACAAACAAATAAATAACAAAATAAACAAACAAAAAACTTGAATAAGCTTGGAAGGGCATTCTCCCCTAAGGCCTCCAAACAAGAACTTAGTTCTACTGACACCTTGATTTTAGCCTTGTGATATCCTGAGCAAAGAACTTACCCTGTTCCAGATATCTCACCCACAGAACTGTGAGATAATAAATGAATAGTGTTTTAAGAAGCAGAGTTTGTGATAATTTGTTACATAGCAATAGATAACTATTCCAACACTCATGAACTGAGTTTGGAGAACTGAAGAATCCCTGAAGTCAGCCAGGATATTTTTCTTTATCCTTTTGAGGTCGTCTTAAGACATGACCACAAACACTTTGATACTCATCCTACAAAGGTTGGATTTAATTTCTCTCCACTTGAATATGGGCTGATGTTCGTGACTTGCTCCTAATGAATTTAATGTAACATAAGTGATGCTGTGTGACTTTCAAGGCTAGGTTTAAAAAGTGATAGATGTCAAAAAGCAGAAATAGCCGAAATGTCTTTCAGCAGGAAAATGGATAAAAAGTTCAGATTTATACTTTGGAATGTTGTTTCATGATCAAATCAAATAAGCTATTAATTAATCCATACAACAACATGGATGAATCTTAAGTACATATTCCCAAGTGAATAAAAAAGATTAGTTCTGTGAGGCTACATCCAATATGATTGCACTGAAATGATATTCTGGAAAAGGGAAAACCACAGAGATGAAAAATCTATCAATGGCACCAGGGCCTTTAGGAAGAGAGAGGGTTGACTAAGATGAGTTAAAGAACTGAAGATGTTTTTAGGACTAAGAAATGATTCAAAATGATACTGTTTGACCTCTCTTTTTCTCAAAATCCATAGGACTTCAAGGAATAAGAATAAAACTTAATAGCTGATTTAAAAAAATCAACCAGGAATACAGGAGATCCCAGGATAGAATGCAGACTGTGACAAAATACTCTTAACTGTATTACAAATATGTGATATAATCTCACTGAAAAGGATGGAGAAAATAAGTATTCAGCTAAATAACTTTGGAAATGACTGAGAAATGGAAGAATAAAGACCAGGAAATTATATATAAGCATGGGATTCTCGTTGCTAAAGTTGTTTGTCATGCAAGCACAGGCTAACAATTCTGAAATTCTGCACGTATATACTAGAATTGAACAATAATTAAATAGATGGCAGGTGGTGGATGTCAGGTTTTTTCTGTTGGAGTAAGCAGTTACAGAGAAGCAAGAAGAAAAGGCTGGAATGAAGCATAACAAACCAGATTAGAATCAGAGATATTTGTAGGGACTTGTGTCTAGCTTAATATAGATATTGATAGATATATAAAAGCATAATTATATATGTGTGTATACATACATATATGTATATATAATACACGTGTTAGTATGCATACATATATTTCCTTGCTCCATTTGCTGAGAAAGCCTAAAAGCAATGAGTACTCCAGTGTTCAGATAGTTTTTAACTCCATCCTCCAATAAAAGTAAGCACGGCTCCTTTGAGAAATGGTTGGTTCTAGAGCTGAGAGAGAAAGTGTACAAGATGAACTTCGAGAATGTTGGTGTGCTAAAATTTAGGGTATTTCTCAAAAAGCAAAACAATGGGAGTAATTCAAAGGAAACCTTTCTAACTGAAAAAATGTTTAATGATCAAAGCTGAAACAATGTGAGCAACAAAATGAATAAGATATTGAATTATAACCCAAAGTATAAAATAAAAATCTGTGAGTCTGTACTACTACATTTGAAAATTAAATGATAGAGAAGACAGAAATCTTCCATAGGGAAAATGCCAAATAATTTAGATAGATACTGCACCCTCAAGGAAGCAGAGTGTGACTCCTTCCTCACGTGTGGGCTGTGCTTAGTATCTTGTACCACATAATATAATATAGAAAAGAGGGAAATAAAATAACTTTACAATAAAGAAATCTGGAAAACAATACTTCAGCGAAGTGAACGAGGTTAACATCATCAGTGAGAAGATAAGTTCTCCTGCTATATTATATTGTGAACGGCACTTCATCTCTGTGGTCTTCTTCTCTACACAAACATAACCCTTGTCTTATCATGAGAAAAATATCAGACAAACTCAAGTTTAAGGACATTCTGCAAAACACTACCAGTAATCCTCAGAAGATGTTAGGGAAAAAGGAATACAATATAAATAAATGATAGTGTTTCTTTAATAATAATATATCAATAAAGGTCGAGAAGTTATGATGAATAAATGGATTAATTTAAGATGTTAGGAATGGGGTAAATGAATACAGGGTACTACAGGGACTCTGTACTATCTTTCTAACTTTTCTGTTCATCTTAGTTCTAAGATAAAATGTTTATTAGAAAAGAAAAGTGGTGGCCGGGTGCGGTGGCTCAAGCCTGTAATCCCAGCACTTTGGGAGGCCGAGACGGGCGGATCACAATGTCAGGAGATCGAGACCAGCCTGGCTAATACGGTGAAACCCCGTCTCTACTAAAAAATACAAAAAACTAGCCGGGCAAGGTGGCGGGCGCCTGTAGTCCCAGCTACTCGGGAGGCTGAGGCAGGAGAATGGCGTAGACCCGGGAGGCGGAGCTTGCAGTGAGCTGAGATGCCGCCACTGCACTCCAGCCTGGGTGACAGAGCGAGACTCTGTCTCAAAAAAAAAAAAAAAAAAAAAAAAAAAGAACAGTGGTAGAGTTTCTCTCTCTCTCTCTCTCTCTCTCTCTCTCTCTCTCTCTGTCGATGTATACTTTAGGAGGCCTGAGCTAACATGTAAGATGTCTAACTATCCCAAAGCTACTATGCTGGAAGGATCACATGGAGAGACCGCATAGAGACACAGAGATATGGTGGGTGCGAGCAAGATGGCCAAATAGGAACAGCTCCAGCCTCCAGCTCCCAGCGCGAGTGACACAGAAGACAGGTGATTTCTGCATTTTCAACTGAGGTACTGGGTTCATCTCACTGGGGAGTGCTGGACAATCAGTGCTGGTCAGCTAGTGCAGCCCAACCAGCCAGAGCTGAAGCAGGGCAAGGCATTGCCTCACCTGGGAAGTGCAAGGGGGAAAGGAATCCCTTTAGAAACTGAGACACACAACACCTGGAAAATCGGATAACTCCCACCCTAATACTGCGCTTTACCAAGGGTCTTAGCAAACGGCATACCAGGAGATTATATCCCACACCTGATTGGGAGGGTCCCACGCCCACTGGGCCTCCCTCATTGCTAGCACAGCAGTCTGAGATCTAACTGCAAGGCAGCAGCGAGGCTGGGGGAGGGGTGTCCGCCATTGCTGAGACTTAAGTAGGTAGACAAAGCCTCCAGGAAGCTGGAACTGGGTGGAGCCCACTGCAGCTCAAGGAGACCTGCCTGTCTTTGTAGACTTCACCTCTGGGGACACAGCATAGCAAAAAAAAAAAAAAAAAAAGGCAGCAGAAACCTCTGCAGATGTTAATGACCCTGTCTGACAGCTTTGAAGAGAGCAGTGGATCTCCCAGCATGGAGGTTGAGATCTGAGAATGGACAGTCTGCCTGCTCAAGTGAGTAGCCTAACTGGGGGACATCCCCCACTAGGTGCAGACTGACACCTCACACCTCATACAGCGGGGTACACCCCTGAGACGAAGCTTCCAGAGCAAGAATCAGACAGCAGCACTCGCTGTTCAGCCATATTCTATCTTCTGCAGCCTCCGCTGCTGATACCCAGGCAAACAGGGTCTGGAGCAGACCTCAAGCAATCTCCAGCAGACCTACAGCTGAGGGTCCTGACTGTTAGAAGGAAAACTAACAAACGGAAAGGACACCCACACCAAAACCCCATCAGTACGTCACCAGCATCAAAGACAAAAGGCAGATAAAACCACAAATATGGGGAAAAAGCAGGGCAGAAAAGCTGGAAATTCAAAAAATTCAAAAACTCAGAGCGCATCTCCCCCTCCAAAGGAACACAGCTCATCACCAGCAATGGATCAAAGCTGGATGCAGAATGACTTTGATGAGTTGAGAGAAGAAGGCTCAGTCGATCAAACTTCTCAGAGCTAAAGGAGGAACTACATACCCAGTGCAAAGAAACTAAAAATCTTGAAAGAAGAATGGAAGAATGGATAACTAGAATAATCAATGCAGAGAAGGCCATAAACGAACTGACAGAGATAAAAACCATAACATGAGAAATACGTGACAAATGCACAAGCTTCAGAAACCGACTCGATCAACTGGATGAAAGAGTATCAATGATTGAAGATCAAATGAATAAAATGAAGCGAGAAGAGAAGTCTAGATAAAAAAAGGGAAAAAGAAATGAACAAAGCCTCCAAGAAATATGGGATTATGTGAAAAGACCAAATCTACGTCTGATTGGTGTGCCTGAAAGTGAGGGGGAAAATGGCACCAAGTTGGAAAACACTCTTCAGGATATCATCCAGGAGAACTTCCCCAACCTAGTAAGGCAGGCCAACATTCAAATTCAGGAAATACAAAGAGCGCCACAAAGATACCACTTGAGAAGAGCAACTCCAAGACACATAATTGTCAGATTCACCAAAGTTGAAATGAAGGAAAAAATGTTAAGGGCAGCCAGAGAGAAAGGTCGGGTTATACACAAAGGGAAGCCCATCAGACTAACAGCAGATCTCTTGGCAGAAACTCTACAAGACAGAAGAGAATGGGGGCCAATATTCAACATTCTTAAAGAAAAGAATTTTCAACCAAGAATTTCATATCCAGCCAAACTAAGTTTCATCAGTGAAGGAGAAATAAAATCCTTTACAGACAAGCAAATGCTTAGAGATTTTGTCACCACCAGGCCTGCCATATAAGAGATCCTGAAGGAAACACTAATCATGGAAAGGAACAACTGGTACCAGCCATTGCAAAAACATGCCAAAATGTAAAGACCATCGAAGCTAGGAAGAAACTGCATCAACTAACAAGCAAAATAACCAGCTAATACCACAACAACAGGATCAAGTTCAGACATAACATATTAACCTTAAATGTAAATGGACTAAATGGTCCAATTAAAAGGAACAGACTGGCAAATTGGATAAAGAGTCAAGACCCATCAGTTTGCTGTAGGCAGGAGACCCATCTCACGTGCAGAGACACACATAGGCTCAAAATAAAGGGATGGAGGAAAATCTACCAAGCAAATGGAGAACAAAAAAAAGCAGGGGTTGCAATACTTGTCTCTGATAAAACAGACTTTAAACCATCAAAGATCAAAAGAGACAAAGAAGGCCATTACATAATGGTAAAGGGATCAATTCAACAGGAAGACATAACTATCCTAAATATATATGCACCCAATACAGGAGCACCCAGATTCATAAAGCAAGCCCTTAGAGACTTACAAAGAGACTTAGACTCCCATACAATAATAATGGGAGACTTCAACACCCCACTGTCAACATTAGACAGATCAACGAGACAGAAAGTTAACAAGGATATCCAGGAATTGAACTCAACTCTGCACGAAGTGGACCTAATAGACATCTACAGAACTCTCCACCCCAAATCAACAGAATATACAGTCTTCTCAGCACCACATTGCAATTATTTGAAAATTGACCACATAGTTGGAAGTAAAGCACTCCTCAGCAAATGTAGAACAACAGAAATTATAACAACCTGTCTCTCAGACCACTGTGCAATCAAACTAGAACTCAGGACTAAGAAAATCAATCAAAACCGCTCAACTACATGGAAACTGAACAACCTGCTCCTGAATAACTACTGGGTACATAATGAAATGAAGGCAGAAATAAAGATGTTCTTTGAAACCAATGAGAACAAAGATACAACATACCAGAATCTCTGGGACACATTTAAAGCAGTGTGTAGAGGGAAATTTATAGCACTAAAAGCCCATAAGAGAAAGCTGGAAAGATCTAAAATTGACACCCTAACATCACAATTAAAAGAACTAGAGAAGCAAGAGCAAACACAATCAAAAGCTAGCAGAAGCAAGAAGTAACTAAGATCAGAGCAGAACTGAAGGAGATAGAGACACAAAAAACCCTCCAAAAAATCAATGACTCCAGGAGCTGGTTTTTTGAAAAGATCAACAAAATTGACTGCTAGCAAGACTGATAAAGAAGAAAAGAGAGAAGGATCAAATAGACGCAATAAAAATTGATAAAGGGGATATCACCACGGACCCCACAGAAATACAAACTACCATCAGAAAATACTATAAACACCTCTATGCAAATAAACTAGAAAACCTAGAAGAAATGGATAATTTCCTGGACACTTACACTCTCCCAAGACTAAACCAGGAAGAAGTTGAATCCCTGAATAGACCAATAGCAGGCTCTGAAATTGAAGCAATAATTAATAGCCTACCAACCAAAAAAAGTCCAGGACCAGACAGATTCACAGTCAAATTCTACTGGAGGTACAAGGAGGAGCTGGTACCATTCCTTCTGAAACTATTCCAATCAATAGAAAAAGAAGGAATCCTCCCTAACTCATTTTATGAGGCAAATATCATCCTGATACCAAAGCCTGGCAGAGACACAACAAAAGAAGACAATTTTAGGTCAATATCCCTGATGAACATCGATGCAAAAATCCTCAATAAAATACTGGCAAACTGAATCCAGCAGCACTTCAAAAAGTTTATCCACCATGATCAAGTGGGCTTCATCCCTGGGATGCAAGGCTGGTTGAACATATGCAAATCAATAAACATAATCCAGCAAAAAAACAGAACCAAAGACAAAAACCACATGATTATCTCAATAGATGCAGAAAAAGCCTTTGACAAAATTCAACACTCCTTCATGCTAAAATCTCTCAATAAATTTGGTATTGATGGAACGTATCTCAAAATAATAAGAGCTATTTATGACAAACCCACAGCCAATATCATACTGAATGGGCAAAAACTGGAAGCATTCCCTTTGAAAACTGGCACAAGACAGGGATGCCTTCTCTCACCACTCCTATTCAACATAGTGCTGGAAGTTCTGGCCAGGGCAATCAGGCAAGAGAAAGAAATAAAGGGCATTCAGTTAGGAAAAGAAGAAGTCAAATTGTCCCTGTTTGCAGATGACATGATTGTATATTTAGAAATCCCCATGATCTCAGCCCAAAATCTCCTTAAGCTGATAAGCAACTTCAGCAAAGTCTCAGGATACAAAATCAATGTGCAAAAATCACAAGCATTCTTATACATCAATAACAAACAAACAGAGAGCCAAATCATGAATGAACTTCCATTCACAATTGCTTTAAAGAGAATAGAATACCTAGGAATCCAACTTACAAGGGATGAAAAGGACCTTTCCACGGAGAACTACAAACCACTGCTCAGTGAAATAAAAGAGGACACAAACAAATGGAAGAACATACCATGCTCATGATAGGAAGAATCAATATCATGAAAATGGCCATACTGCCCAAGGTAATCTATAGATTCAATGCCATCCCCATTAAGCTACCAATGACTTTCTTCACAGAATTGGAAAAAACTGCTTTAAAGTTCATATGGAACCAAAAAAGACCCCGCATTGCCAAGACAATCCTAAGTCAAAAGAACAAAGCTGGAGGCACCATGCTACTTGACTTCAAACTGTAGTACAAGGCTACAGTAACCAAAACAGCATGGTACTGGTACCAAAACAGAGATATGGATCAATGGAACAGAACAGAGCCCTCAGAAATAATACCACACATCGACAGCCATCTGATCTTTGACAAACCTGAGAAAAACAAGAAATGGGGAAAGGATTCCCTATTTAATAAATGATGCTGGGAAAATTGGCTAGCCATAAGTAGAAAGCTGAAATTGGATCCTTTCCTTACTCCTTACACAAAAATTAATTCAAGATGGCTTACAGACTTAAATGTTAGACCTAAAACCATAAAAACTCTAGAAGAAAACCTAGGTAATACCATTCAGGACATGGGCACGGGCAAGGACTTCATGTCTAAAACACCAAAAGCAACGGCATCAAAAGCCATAATTGACAAATGGCATCTAATGAAACTAAAGAGCTTCTGCACAGCAAAAGAAACTACAATCAGAGTGAACAGGCAACCTACAGAATGGGAGAAAATTTTTGCAATCTACTCATCAGACAAAGGGCTAATATCCAGAACCTACAAAGAACTCAAATAAATTTATGAGAAAAAAACAAACAACCCCATCAAAAAGTAGGCAAAGAATATGCACAGACATTTCTCAAAAAAAAGACATGCATACAGCCAACAGACACATGAAAAAATGCTCATCATCACTGGCCATCAGAGAAATGCAAATCAAAACCACAATGAGATACCATCTCACACCAGTTAGAACGGCAATCATTAAAAAGTCAGGAAACAACAGGTGCTGGAAAGGATGTGGAGAAATAGGAACACTTTTACACTGTTGGTGGGATTGTAAACTGGTTCAACCATTATGGAAAACAGTATGGCAATTCCTCAAGGATCTAGAACTAGAAATACCATATGACCCAGCCATCCCATTACTGGGTATATACCCAAAGGATTATAAATCATGCTGCTACAAAGACACATGCACACATATGTTTATTGTGGCACTATTCACAATAGCAAAGACTTGGAATCAACCCAAAAGTCCTTCAGTGACAGACTGGATTAAGAAAATGTGGCACATATACACCATGGAATACTATGCAGCCATAAAAAAGGATGAGTTCGTGTCCTTTGTAGGGACATGGATGCAGCTGGAAACCATCATTCTCAGCAAACTATCGCAAGAACAGAACACCAAACACTGCATGTTCTCACTCATAGGTGGGAATTGAACAATCAGATCACTCAGACTCTGGAAGGGGAACATCACACACTGGGGCCTATTATGGGGAGGGGGAAGGGGGGAGGGATGGCATTGGGAGTTATACCTGACGTAAATGACGAGTTGATGGGTGCTGACGAGTTGATGGGTGCAGCACACCAACATGGCACAAGTATACATATGTAACAAACCTGCACGTTGTGCACATGTACCCTAGAACTTAAAGTATAATAAAATAAAAAATTTAAAAAAAAAAGAGATACAGAGATGCCTGAGGAAACCCAACTGTTCAGCACAGATGTTTTGTAGTTTTCCCGTTGCCCAGGCATGCGAGTGAGTGAGCTTTCCAAGGACTTTAACCCCAGCCTTTGAGCTGCCAGAGCTGACATGAATTAGAACAGAGATGAGCTGAGCTTTGTCCCACCTGCAGATTTGTGACTAAAATTTATGTTGCTGTTGTTTGAAGCCATGTTTTTTAAAAATTAGTTTTTACACTGACAAACAAAAATTGTATCTATTAGTGCACAACATGAGGCACACATGATGTTTTGATATATGTATACATTGTGGAATGGCTACATCAGGCTGTTTCATATATTAATGAAGTTTTGAAATTTTGAATTGGTCTGCCACACAGTACTGGATAAATGGAACACTGTTTTCTAAGATAAAATGATACATCTAGAGAGCATTTTTAAAGTATTATTCATTTTGTTCAATATTTTAAAGTATTCAATTTTGGCTCAATTTTTTAAAGTATTACTCATTTTCTTCAATATTTGACAAGCTCTTTTAGTTTGAGCATATCTACCAAACTCTGGAAATATTCTTGTATTTTTAAAAAAATAATTTTATCTCCATTTTGTGTATGTTCCCTTCTCAGAACACTAATTCAGTGCTGAGTGTCTTAAATGAATACCTTGTCATTGTTATCTTTATCCTATGATCATGTGTTTTAATATATATTTGAGGAATTCCTTTGACTTCATCTTCTAACAATTTTTCAATTACTAATTTTGTCAAGAGCATTTTAAATGTCAAATAATGTTTTCTCTTCCTTTGATCCTTAATTTGGTGAGTAATGCTATTCTTTTATTTTATGAATTACATATATTTGTATATATATACACATACACATATAAATCTTTCTAAGAATAAATTACTCTTCTACTTCTTACATTACTTTTGTTTTCTTTCCTATCTTAAAATGATACAATAATATATTTGGTTGATACCACTCTGCTCATAAATGGGTTTTATTGACAGGTTGCTTTTGCCAAGCAGGATACAGGGCTGAGTGTCAGTCACTGTGCCTAAAATTTTCTAAATGCTAGAACATGCTAGTTGCCCCATTTCTCATTAGGCAGCTAAATTTATTGTGATTTTCCTTTGGCTGTTTACTTTGTTGTATATATTTGCTTTGGTAGTTAATACATGGCTTCTGGATTAGAGATGGAGAATTATTACACACATGGGAACTTAGTTATTCTTTCTCTTTTGAACCCACTTTTCACTTCAATCATCTGAGGTCACTTGCCTTATTGCCAGGGGCAGCCTAGTTCCCTCTTTGATTGTAGCTGTCTCTGGACTCCATCAGCTCATCTATTTTTCATCTTTTGGAGATATTTTAAGTGTCCGCTGATGTCTCACTTTCTATTATGGTTATGGTTGTAGGATTATATCATTTTCATTCATTTAACATCATTATAATGGCTATCAATGGATAGGAAATAAAAGTGTTCACTCTTGAATTAGAAGTTAACAACTTTATTAATGACCCAGGAAAGGATATTAATAAGATAAGATTTAAGTGTTTATAGTGCATGAAATTGAAAAGGAAAGTCGAAGAATAAAAGTCAATTGTAAAGGCTAAATTCACTGTCAGGTATTATTATTATTATTGCTATTTTTATTGCAATTGCTCTCATTATCATCATCATTATTCAGGTACATATTTATTTGCTATGAGACAACCTAACTACTTTTCACTGTGTCCTCTGTTGCCATCCTAGTCTAAGTCCCCATTATTTCTCACCTGGATTACTCCAAATGCCTAGTAAATGCTTCCACGCTTTTCCTATTATCCAGTGAAAACATGGTTATCAGAATAATCTTTTAAAAATAAAAATCAGATCATAAAATGCTCCAATTGGTTTGCCAATCTCTTAGAATAGAACCAAAATCTTGTAATGAGCTATAAGCCTATATAACATATATCCTACCTACATTTTGACTTCATCTCATATTTCTCCTCTTTCTTATTTCCTATGCTCCAGACATTTTATCATTTGCTTTAATCACACTAGTTTTGCTTTAATTTCCTGAACTTGCCAAAGCTTGTCCCTAGAGCACCCTTTACATGGATGGCTTTTGCTCATCATTTGTCTCAGATCCAGCCCCTTGCCATGTCTGAGAGGTTTCTTGACTACTGAACCTTATTAGAGCGTCACTCCCAGTTAGTCTGTGTAAATATTGACCATTTTAATAGTCTGTATCTCTACGGACATTCTATATTTATGTATTTGATTACATGTTTAGCATTCATCTTCCTCAGAAGAATGTAGGTTACCTGAGGAAAGGGATCTTTATTTTCATTGTACTGAACCATGGTCCTGATACCTAATAGGGACTAAGCATAACTGATTGAATGATAGGTATTGCATCTCTTCTTATGAAAAGTATACAGGCTTTGAAAGTTTAAATAACACCCAAGTTCACACATCTAGTTAATGATAGAACTAAAGTCAATCCAAGTGTTTAGTTAGGACTTGGAAAGTCTATAATTTTTTAAAGCATAGTGGCTCAATATAAAATACAGCTATGTTCAGCTTATTTAACTAAGGCAAGTATTGGTCTCTAAGAGGTGGCACTCCTCAAAATGCAAGTCAGAGACCCAGGTCCTTTCCATCTGTGGTTCTCCATTCTCATTGCTGTATCTGGCCCAAAAAAAAAATGGAAAAAAGAGCATGGGCTATTTTTATGAATCAAGTGTGGAAGTGTTACATACACTCACATTCCCACCCTAGAACTCAGTCATATAATTTATATAACTACATGTAACTGCAGGAAAGTTGGGTAGTATGGTGTTATGAGTTAAATTGTGCCTTGAAGGCAAAGATTTCATGATGAAAATGCCAAAAGCAATTGCAACAAAAGCAAACATTGACAAATGGGATCTAATTAAACTAAAGAGCTTCTGCACAGCAAAAGAAACAATCATCCAGACAACCTACAGAATGGGAGAAAAATTTTGCAATCTATTCATGTGAGAAAGGTCTAATATCCAAAGTCTACAAAGAACTTAAACAAATACACAAGAAAAAAACAACCCCATTAAAAATTGGACATAAGACATGAACAGACACTTCTCAAAAGAAGACATTTATGTGGCCAAAAAATATGAAAAAAGAAGCTCTACATCACTGATCATTAGAGAAATGCAAGTCAAAATCACAATGAGATACCATCTCCCACCAGTCAGAAGGGCTATTATTAAAAAGTCAAGAAACAACAGTTGCTGGAGAGGCCGCAGAGAAAAAGGAATGCTTTTACACAGTTGATGGGAATGTAAATTAGTTCAATCATTTAGAAGATAGTGTGGTGATTCCTGAAAGATCTAGAAACAGAAATACCATTAGATCCAGCAATCCCATTACTGACTGTATGAATATCCAAGAGAATATAAATCATTCTATTATAGAGACACATGCACGTGTATGTTCATTGCAGCATTATTCACAATAGCAAAGGCATGGAATCCATCCAAATGCCCATCAATGATAGACTGGATAAAGAAAATGTGGTATATATACACCATGGAATACTATGCAGCCATAAAAAGGAGCTAAATCATGTCCTTTGCAGGCACATGGATGGAACTGCAAGCTGTTATCCTCAGCAAACTAACACAGGAACAGAAAACCAAACACCGCATGTTCTCACTTACAAGTGGGAACTGAATGGTAAGGACGCTAGCGGGAGGGAGAGCATCAGAAAAATTAGCTAATGGATGCTGGGCTTAATACCTAGGTGATGAGTTGATCTGTGCAGCAAACCACCATGACACATGTTTACCTACGTAAGAAACCTGCACATCCAACAAATGTACCCCAGAATTAAATAAAAGTTGAAGAAAAACTAAACACATAGTAAGTAAAAAACATAAATAAAAAATAAATTGTGCCTTGCAAAAAAATAACATTGAAATCCTAACATACAACACTTTAAAATATGACCTTGTTTGGACATAATAGGGTTATTGCAGATGTTACTATTATAGTTAAGTTAGGGTGAGATCACACAAGAGGAGTAAGGTTGGTCCCTAGTCCAGTATGATTGGTATCCTTAGAAGATGGCCATGTAAACACACAAATAGAACATGACATGATCACAGAGGCAGAGATCGGAGAGATGCACCTACAAGGTCAGAAATGCCAAAGACTGCTGGCAACCACCAGAAGCAAGGAGAGGGGCATGGAATACCTTCCCCTTCATAGTCCTCAGAATGAACCAAACCTCCCAACACCTTGATTGCAGACTTCAGACCGCCAGAACTGTGAGAGAATAAATTTCTGTTTCAAACCACCTAATGCATGCTTCTTTGTATGGCAGCTCTAGGAAACATCCATGTGACCTATATGTGTGCCCAGGAAGAAGAGGAAATCGATTTTGTTGAATGTTGAGCGGTTGCTTCCATACCAAATCTGCTTCAAAATGTATGTTCTATGATGTTGCTAAACAAGACGAATTTTCATAAATGAAAACTTATTTAAGTTCAAAATCAACATGCCAGTAGAAGAATAGGGGAAAACATGACTTTACAGCAGGGCATGAGGGAAGCAGCAGGAACCTGTGCTTGCCATGAGCTCTGTGTGAGTGATGCATGACATGAGAGAGATGAGATGTTAGAAAAGAGAAACAGATACCAGTGTGTCCAGAAAAGGCTTTGCTCTTTTTTTTTTTTCAATGTAACCATACCAGAAATATTGTGCTTAGAGCTGGAAACCTTAAAATAGGAGCTATGTAGATTCAGCAAAGTCTATACAGAGGAAACCATCTGAGGTTGAGAAGGAACTGAAAACTTTCTTCTATTAGGACTGGGTGAATGGACGGGCAATATTTTGCTCAGAGAATAAGCCACTAAATGAATGATAGTTTTTTGCAAGTGTTTTTTAAAATAGAAAGAGAGAGAATCTTTGCTTTATTTAAGCCCAAAAGGTGGAGCTAGGGCAAATAAATTGCGATTAGAAAGACAGAATTTGACTCAAGATAAGAATGCACTTTGTAGCAATCAAAGTTTTCCCAAGGTGCACTATGTTAGCATCCAAAGCAACTAAGCTTCAATACTAGAGAAATGTTCAGAAAAGGCTCAAAAAGAGGAAGGCCATCACAGTGTGAAGCAAGCATTGACGGGCAAAGTGTATTAGATCAGCTCTATGCAGTCTTCTGCAGCCATTAACTTATTTTGGTAAGATTTTAGTGCAGTTCCTCAGTTTCATAGTTTGGTAGGGCAAGGTACGTTTACATGAAGGCTAAATTCTAAGATACAATGTGGTGGAGTATGAGAAACTCAGAGTTTGGAGCCCTGAAAACCTGGCTTTAAATCAGGCTTTAGTGTTTCCAATGTGTAGGTCATTACCTATAAGTAAAGGTTTACTAATAATGCAAAAATGTGTGGTTGAATCAGGGCTGCAGTGAATTTGAGAATAGTTCTAGAGCCAAAATAACAAATGTAACTAAGGCTGTAGAAAAAACTAATAGATGTGAATAGAGGCAGTTACCAAACCTCTCTGAGTCTCAGTTCCTATCTGTACAATGGAGCTAAAAATACATACTTTATCTCCTCAGAAATGTGTCAATGAAGTTAGACAAATAAAAATGCATCCTTTCTAAAATATTAAACAAATGTCGGTTATGAGTAACTACATGGCTAATTAGAAGGGTTTTGGTAAGTGTGTTAGTAGGTTGATTTTTGGCAAGCCTGCTGCCATAGTTGAATTGTTCATGTTTGTATTTTCCTTAGAGCAGATACTCATGGCACTTACAGCTTATCAGAGAGATAGAAGTTCAATAAATTAACCAAATCATACCACAGTCATGACTGTCTCCTGGCTTATTCTCTGCATCGATTTAACTGGGAATCCCATTTGAATAGAATAATAACTTTTCTATATAAAAGAATAAAATGGTTAGTTTTTAGATCAACAATCCAAAGGATTGGAAGTCTGAAAATGTTAAAGTGGCCCAATTATACAAATTTAAGTAGAATGGGCCAATAAGATGCATCCTTATTAATGTCTATTCAAGGAGATATAGAAGAGACTCAAGGCATGAGTTTGGAATTCCTGCATGTAGTGCCTTCATCACTCCAACTTTCCTCCTTCATGAGAATTTGACAGTTAAACTTGTCCTTTTTTTTTTTTTGGTTTGTGCAAAAATTCCAGGAAAAAAAAAAAGTGCGTCTTTGGATTTCATTAGGCCATTATATGACACTGATCTCTAACAATATGGGAGAAAATGCCACACACTTATTCTAGTTTATACGTATAAACACAGTAAGTTATGCAGTTGAACTTTCAATACAATGTTTTGTAGCTAAATCAGGGGAGCAGAATTATTTAATGGGGCCATGATTGTGGCTTGAGGACATGTGTTCGCATTTTAAAACTGCATTTTCCCATTTTCGTCTTATTAAGTTTGTACAAGTACAAAAAAATTACTTTTAATGACAAAAATTGGTAACTATTTGGAATATTTTAGAGTTACTTGTTTAGAAATGGTATATTCTCTATTTAACAACTACACAAGTGATGGTAATAGGTGTTGCGGTCTGAGTCCAGCCAGGAAAATATAAACTATTTAAAACTGAGATAATTTGATGTAGCAAATTGATGATGGAAGAACTATTAATTCTGAGTTTGGTGAGGTAACCTGAAGATTAGCAATAAAAACATACCTCCACTCCTAGTCTTAGGCTGGAAGAGATTTTACTGTAGTTCAGCAGCTGGAGTGACTCAATAGCAGTTGAAACAGTGGTAATTTTTTTTTATTCCTAATAGGAGCTGGAGCCATAAAGAAGATAAAGCTGCTGGAGATGCTTCCTGTGGGAGGAAGGCACAAAAATAAATACCCTGGCCTCTCCTTTTCTTCCATCCTCCAGTCTCCTGCCAGTAACTTCTGTTGGGCAAACACAAGAAAAGCCAGCTAATTCAGGAGGCTAGGAATGCAATATGTAGAATTCAGTCTCTGTGACACAGAGCTTAGCAGAAGAAAGCAGGGAATGAATCTGAGGAAAAGTCAGCCCAGGAGTGGCATGGAGAGGTCTTCACATGGATGCAACAGTCAAATGTATTTGCTCAAAATTTAATTGTTTATGCTGAAGTGGGCAGGATCTTATTAAGAATCATAATTTTAAAGACATTTAGTAAATGAGAATGAAAAAAAAATCTTAGAAGAAAAATATAACATTTTAGCTTCGTTATGAGAAAAAATATCCAAGGCAAGCAAAACCATTGAATTTATGAACTTGTTCATCTTTACCTGGGTCCTTAGGGTAATCTATTTATCTCAACTACTGTGGAACCAGGTGTGAAAAACCTGATATTTACAGAGCTCCTGCACGGTAGCCATCTTTGTTTTTGGTAGTTGGTAGCTTCATTGTTTCTCCATGGACACCATCGTGAAATGCACACCCCCTGCCACAGACAGCACTAGGATAGAACCATATCAACTCATCCCAAGTTTATGGAAAACTTTATGGCATATATTCAGAGCACAGGACATCTTCATATTGAACAACAAAACAAACACAATTTTAGGATTATGCCAGACCAAAACCATTATGACCACTAGAGACAAATCAAAAAGGAAACCCCTATTACATATTCCCTACATATTGCTGCTTAATCTCAAAGCTTCTTGATGAAAATAAGTGGATATTTTGCCTTCATGATGACAAATATCCAGATGTCTGGGAATAACCATAAGTTACTTTAAGTACTTTCTAAATTTCATCACTTTGTTTGGAGTGACAGCAACATAGCTAACATATGGAAATTACAGCTTGAATGACATAATGTAGCTAAGAACAAATACAACTGTTTTTGTTTTGTTTTGTTTTCATAGTTTTCTGTTTTTGCACTTATAGGCTGTACTGTAATTAGACAGATAATTTTTTAAATGTAGATGAACAAAAGAATAAATTTTAATACCATTATAGTTAACCTTGAAAGAACAGTATGACAAAGCTCATCTCTTGACCAGCAAGTCTTGGGCTTTCATTTATTTTTCCCTGGCCTCCTAGTGAGATCTCCTTTTCATTCTCTTGTTAGTTGATCAATGCATTATATCTTTAATGTATTGAATACTTTCTATTGAAAAAGAAATACTGTTTAGTTCTGTGCTAAGTATTTTATGTATGTTTACTGAGTACTTATTCTGTGGTAAGTGCTTGGAATCGTGATATGGTGACCATTTTAGATGTAGGTGATATACCATGAAAAATTATTCCCATTTTATGGAAGAGGAAACTGAGATTTAAGAAGTTTAGGGAAGTTCTCCAAGATCACAAAATCTAGTAAATGTTTTCCTAGGATTCCAGATAGGAAATCAGGCTTTACTGTCAATAATCATAACAAGTATATGGTTCTGAGTCTCCTGCCTTTATGCTCTTTGTTTCTCTCTTTCTCAAGAAAGATTTTAATTAATTTATTTTCACTGAGGTATAACTGTCTAATTAGCATCAATATGTAGCGAACTGTGGGTATTAGTTTTCTTGCCTATCAAGCATTCTTATTCATTTTATTCATTTTCCCTGGTTATAGACCTATCCTTTGGTCACTTGGAATAGAAATAAAACCTATGTCTGGCCAGTATGGTCACTCATGGTAAACTATAACCAAGTAATAGTTATTGGTCCATGCAGAGTACATGTGACACAAATAAAGTAAATTAGATTACCGCTATACGATTAATATATGAATAATAGAATAAAGGGAATCTTTCTCTCTCTGTCTCTCTGTCTCTCTCTCTCTCTCCATCTCTCTTTCTCTCTCTCTCTCTCTCTCTCTCTCTCTTTCATGATTATCAATAGGATGAGGCTGCTGGACATAGGAAAACCCCATTTACAGAAGAGAATGGAACATACATGCAAAGAGAATGAAAAATAAATGGATAGAGAGAAGGGCGGGGGTGGGGGGAAAAAAGAGAAAGGCAAAAGAGAAAATCTCCTGACAGCACTAAATCTCCAATTTCAATCCCTAAGGCTGGTTGCAACAGATATTCCTTTTTTGTTGTTGTTGTTGTCCCTGTTGCTTATGGAAATTTTAGTTCTATCTTTGATAATGCACAGAATTATGACAAATTATCCTTTGAAATATAGCTTATATTTATAAAAGATGTAAAGCCTTAAGCACATAATTCTCTAAGTGGTAACTCTCAGTGTTGATAAGACAACACTAAAGGCATGCCTTTGTGCTGGAGGGCTTACCTCTCACCACATATACTTGCTGACTTCTATGCCTTATTGCTCGGGGCTCTTTTACTTCACTGAACTCAATTCTCTGGACCCGTAGCCTCACAATGGGGATTCTGGGCTGTTTTATTTGGTTGATATAATATACAGGACTGGAATGCTTTTAGGTGGCATAGGGACTCTATTTATCCACAGTTCCTCACAAGCATTTTTTAACACCTTGCCTGCGTGGCTTTTCCTGACCTTTAAGGCATTTGGTTTTATCATTCCTGTCCTATAAATTTTCTGGTCATCCTGCTTCTCCTTTAAAGCATACCCATTTTACTCCCCAGTGCACCAAGACATGACTCTTCTTTCCAAGGTGAAAACTTTTTTTTTTTTGTGGTACATTAATCCATCTGAATATGTCAGCTGGTAATAATGTATGTTTTGTTGTTCCATCCAGATAAGACATATACAGATTGGAAGGTAAGAATATGAATGAACTGAAAACATCATGCCTGGATTCCATAGAGAGAACAAAACTTAAATTTCATCATAAAAATAAGCAAACCTGATTATCCAAAATAAATTAAATATAAAATTATTTCAGCTGGTACTCATTTTATAATTGTCAAGAATGCAGCTGATACGGTTAAGCAGCGTGCTACTAATGTTATGGATTGCCATCCTAAGTTCTAATTATTTTCTTCATAGATCAAACTTACTTGACAACCGTTGTATGAGGTGATTTTAAAATTAATTGAATATTGAAAATATACATCTTAAAAGTCAATAGTGTATTTGTGATGGAGACAGTGGAATGGGAATTGACTTTTTTAGTTTAACAAAATGGTGTTTAGGTGGTTCAAGGAGATACAATGGAAATGAGTACTTGGGCTCATCCAGTCTTCATTCAAATGAAAGCACTGAAAAAGCCAAGGGAAATAACAGGTCAGGATACTGGCAAAGATGTAATTGAAATCATAAATCATGGATTCTAAACTGGATTATGAGTGAAGTTAAATAAAACTAAGCTTAATTGGTTGAGATAAGTAGAATACACAAATAAAGATATGGACTAACGAATAGATAGTTGGTTGGAAGGAAGGATGAGTAAATGAGTGGAATAATTATCATCTAGAACAAATTCAGGCATTTGTCAATTGACATTATATGTGTCATTGAAGAAAACTGAAACAAAATTGAAATTTTTGTCGCAGAACTTTGAGAGAAAGCTAAGAATATTCTGCGTTTTTGACTGCTAAGAAGTTCTTTCTGTCAAGGTTCTAAACATTCAATGTCAATTTCTGCTGAAGAATATTTCCATCACTTTCTGTGGAAAAACCCTTGGCAAATTGTACTGAACACTTTAGCATGCTATATAGTATTTCATTATGGAATTAATTTCAAATCACCTGCTTCTAGTCAGTTTTAAATGGCAACATTTCCTAAATGTGCTACATTTAATGCAATATCTACTCAGTTTCATATGGTAGTTTTCCCATTTCAGATAGACACAAAGCTGACATTGATGGAATCTGAATGGCATTGGTTTTCTTTAATGGGATTATCTACATTCTTATACAAATGACATCTATTAAGTATATAACTTGCTAGGTTGTATGGTAGATATTGAGAATAGAGATTTTAATAGGAAATTGTCTAGGATCTTTAGAGTCCAGGAGAAGAGACAAGCCTATGGTGTAATGACATACCTATCAGCAGATTGCACTGAATTTGAAAATTCAGACCTGACTACCTACTGCAATGGAGAAGGTTCATAAAGTAGGCAACATTTATTCTAGGTCATGATGGATATGCCAACAAGGAATAATGTGTGAGATATACACTGTGTTGATCAGAAAATATTCTGATCTACTTCTTTTATCTTTTGGTAGAACGTATCTACCACTTACCTATCTCTTATCCTTTGGGTAGAACATATTTCTCCACTATATTGATATTGGGCTTGACTATGCATCTTGCTTTAGCCAATGGAAGTGAGCAGTCATGATGCAAGCAGAGCCCATAAATGTGCTAGCATGGTTTAGTGTGGCCCCTTGCATTGGGCAATCTGCCAGAAAGAGAATATACTTTGAATAGCTGCTGGTCCAGGAAGAATGAGGAAGCACACAAAGCTGACCTAATTCCAACCTACCGCCTGGAGCCAAGCCCAGTAGATCCCAGCTGAGCCCAGCCTGAATCAAAGCTGCCCCACACAATGCGTAAGTGAAAAACCAAAAATGTGTGTTGCCTTAAGACACTGCCCTGGGTTTTGAGGCAGATTTTTCTGCCTTATTATTCCATATAGCTAAATAATACACAGGGAAAGCTTTGCTGCATAGAAAGACGAATACCATGTGAAGGAAAGTAGCTATTACTTTGCTGTGGTTACACTATGATTACACATTGAGTGACTATAAAAGAAAAGTAGGAGCTGGAAAACAGTTTGAGGGCGAATTATGAAACTGAAGAGTTGGACCGAATCTCATAGGTGATGAGATGTGATCAAAGTAATTATTTTTCACAGAAAGAATGACATAAGCATACTCTACTGAGTTAATCTTGCAACTTAATCTGGGAGGATATCTACAAGCAAACTCACTCATTCAACAAATATTAATGAGCATCAACTATGTGTCAGATATTTTTGATACACTAGTGAATGAAAATAGAGCTCTGCTCTTACCTCTTAGTGGAGGGAAATGGACAATAAACAATAAACATAATAAATAATGTACACAATATATGAAAAAGTGATTAAGTGCCAAGGGAAAAAATAATAAAAAGCAGAGCATTGAAAAGAGGGTTGCAATTTTTAAAAGGTTAGTTGGGGTAGGTCTCAATGAGAAGGAAACATCATCTTAGAATCTGCAGTCAAATATTTTTCAAGACTGAGAGCTAACGCAACAAAATACAAAAATTAGCTGGGTGCGGTGGCACACAACTGTAATCCCAGCTATTTGGGAGGCTGTAACAAGATTCGCTTGAACCCGGGAGGCGGAGGTTGCAGCAGTGAGTGGAGATCATGCCACTGTACTCTGGCCTGGGTGATAGAGTGAGACTCTGTCTCAAAAAAAACAAAACAAAACAAAACAAAACAAAAAAAGACTGGCAACTAACATGTAACTGTAAACATCTAGCCAAAAAATTTATGTAAATGACTCTATAATTAAAAGTATAAACTATTTCTTAGAAAAAACTGGTGATTCATATAATTGGTAAAGCGTCAGATACAGGGAAGTTGTAGGACTCCATGACTCCCACAATAACAGCAAAGGTGTCTTTGTCAATATGTACGTGGTTCTATTCTGTGATAAAATAGTTCATGAACAGGCAGTAACTGCTGCTGCTGGGCCACCTGTCATCTTGTGATGAAACATATTTTCAGCACCATAATCTGAGTCTTCGCTGGTGAGAAATGTAGGTTTATGTTCATCAAGGCGTGAAGCGGAACCTTGGCAATCCACTCCTACTCGGCCTTCTGGAAGGTATCTTCATGCTAGAGAATTCAAACACTGTGCCAGGCCTTTCTCCAGGAAACAGCTGAACCAACTCTGTTATGGTTTCAAGTTACATTTCATGTTAAGAAAGATGGCATAAAATTATTCAAATATTTCATAAAGGGTGAAAATTCTTATTTTGCTTTACAGTGGACACAGCATGGATCACTATTATCTTCTTTTGTTTTGCTTTATTTTAAGTAGAATTATACTGGTAGTCACTGTACGATACAGATGTTGTGGTGTAATCTTTCCCTTTTTAAAATCTCTTGGCCTTTGCTCCATGAAAACCAAACCATGAAACTGAGCCATGTAAGGCATATTGTCCCCAGGCAGGGCCAGTCTTGACAAGTACAGGGGCTTGATGAGGATTGGAGGAGTCAAGTTGTCATGCATCCCTGAGAAAAGGATCCTATAATGTCTGTTCCATTTCTGAAATGAGTTTGAAGGAAGCAAAACTGATAGAGACTCCAGATAAATGTTGATGGCTTTCCAAATACAAACTGTATCCTCTTAACAACAACAATAATAATGTCTAAATAAAAACTATATCCCCAAACAAGTTTGGAAGTATTAATAACAGTCTCAAGTAATTGTCTCTGCCACCTTGGTAGGGTTAGAGAGAAGACATAGACCATGAAGACATGTCAGGGGCAGAGAGGGCCTGAGGAAGAACCACCAAGTTGCCATGACCCTAGAGTGCCACGGGAAAGCAAACACGGAAGGACTTTCTGGTCGAGCTGTGCAAGATGAAGATGCGGTTATTTTGAAGTACACCCATTAGGAACGCCAGCCTCTTGGTAGACACTAAAATAAAGATCACATTCAAATGCCAAACAGGACAAGGTAAAGCTCAGTGAAGGCCACTTTGATGGGGCATGGGAGCCACCAAGCGGATGTCTGCCCCATGTTATGATGGCATATAGGTGCTTGGAATGCTTCAAGCTGGGGAGAAGACACAGAGAAAGGAAAATCTGGAAATGAGTAAATTTAAACCTGAAAAGATTAATGATACCCTACAATGTATACATCTACTTAAAGTTTAAAAAATTTAAACTTTTTACTACCAAACATAATAACTCCAAGTAAAGATCCAGTTAAACTAAGGAAAAAGGCAAAGGTAGTTACATTTTTGTACACCTGAGTTTGTGGTTTGAAAATTTATATCTATTACACTAGGAAACGCATAGTTGCAATCAGCACTTCAAATATTTTATATCCCAGTTCTCTATCAAAGGAAATGGCATCTGTTCCACTAAAACAGATAAAAGGCATAAATTTTATCTATTACACTAATTCTTCCTAGAAGGGCAACCTGTGTCTTAATAAAAATATTTTCCTGAAAAAAAAATACATTGTTTCTTCTAATACCTGTCTTCAAGCATTATGGAAAGGGGCAAACGTTTACTTAACAAAGACAGATACTCATATACATAATGGTACAAGACATATTCTAAGGACAACTCCCTACATAATTCAGAAACATAAATTATAGTTTTGTTGTATGCATGGCATTCTCCCTGGTCACTATGAAGAGTGAATCTGATTCTTAGATTTTCTCACTTCCTCTAATTTGGAGGTTACCCATGGACTGGAATGGCAGTCCTCTACATTCCTTGTTCTTCTGTCCCCCTCCTCTGCTTCTCTACAGGTGCCTCTTGGGAGATTGACATTGGACATAATTAAGGCCTGAGATCTGGACAGCATCCATGCTAGTATTGATCCCCAGAGTCTCAACTTTGACCAACAGCAGAATTCCTCTGCTTCCACTTGGGAAGTTGTTCTCTGTCTCTGTCTTGGTACTTGTTCCCTGTTTTTAAGTAAGAGATTATTCTTCACAAATTATCCTATGGATCACATTGATTCCCCAGGCCCATTCTATGCCAGCAGCTTCTTCACAGCTACAGTTCCTATAGAATACATATGCACACACACACACACACACACACACACGCATACATATGTGACTCTACAGATTGGATGTTTGGGGTTAGCAGGGAGTTAGGTCAGTTTTCACAGCAGTTCTTATTTGCTTCCTTGCATTTCCTGGCTTCGTAATCAAACATGATATGGATATTAATTCCTTCTTAAAAATGATTGTTGTAGAAAAAACATCGGTAAGCTTTCTAAATTCGCCCTACATTTGACTAATAGCAAATGAAAATTCTCAAAGTCTCATTTCTCTTATTCATAAGCATAAATCAGTAGTCAACATTTCCACCCAAGGATGAAAAAAAAAAAACTGGTTCTTAGACCATTTTTCATTATTTTTAGAATACCTAGGCATTTAACCAAAACAATACATGTTGGCTCAATTGCTATTTCTGTGTAGGTTTTAGTGAATCCTACATATTTAAGAGTTCAATTAAAACTGGTTTGGAGTTGTTTTAGAGGTAATCAACAGTGGTTAGGGAGTTTGCATCTCAATCAACTTAAGTAATTAACGCAATAAGCAGTTTTCAAAATCCCTTGATTTGGAAACCCATATACTAAGAATGCTACATGATACTCCAGCCCTCTAGATGAATTATGACACTTTTCCTCAAAAATCTGCAAAAATTGTGTTGTTGCAAATACTATAGTTCCCTCTCATCTGCAGTTTTGCTTTAGGCAGTTTTAGTTACCTGAGGTCAACAGTGGTCTAAAAATATTAAACAGAAAATTCCAGAAATAAGCAATTTATAAGCTTTTAACTGTGTACTATTCTGAGTAGCATGATAAAATATCACACTGTCCCACTCTGTTCCTCCCAGGATGTGAATCATCCCTTTGTCCGGCATTTCCATGCTGTCTACTCTACCTGACCTTTAGTTACTTAATAGTTACCTCAGTTATCAGATCAACTCTTTCAGTATCACACAGCTTGTATTCAAGTTACCCGTTTTTAATAATGGCCCCAAAGCACAAGAGTAGTAATGCAAAAAAACTTGGATATGCCAAAAAGAAGCCAAACATATGTCAAAAGTAAATTTTTAATCTCCTACTGTGCCTAATTTATAAATTAAATTAAGTACATTTATCATAGGTCAATTATTGCATGTATGTATAGGAAAAACAATATATACAGAATTAGGTACTATCTGCAGTTTTAGGCCTCCAGTGAACGTCCTGAAATGTATCCTCCCTGGATAAAGGGGGACGATGGTAATATTTTGAGAAAAAGCCTGGGACCATTTTTTATTCTTCTTTTAAAAACCTTACATTTATTCTCTCTCTCTCCATATAAAGGTGTGTATATAGATACATACAAATCTATATGCATACATGGATATATTTTATATATATACTATGTGTGTATATTTTTTTCCTTGAGCAGGTAAAATAAAATTTTCTTATGTTTTCCTTGAAAAAAAGTCTTTCAAACTATGCTCTTTAGTGGTTTTGTTAGGCTATATTTTCTTTATTTCTGGTGCTTAATGTGGATGCCATTCCATGTTCTGGATTTTCAATTGGCTTCAAAATAATGTGACTAAATTTTGCTTGAGATAATTCCTTCTATATATCCAGGTAATGTTTGATTTCTTTCTTTATAACTTGAACAGGAAGACTTGATATCAATATTATCTATTTAGTCATTCGGGTGCTTGAGGAGGAAGTAAAGAATGTTAAGGCCATGAGCATTTGCCATTTGAAAAGTCTCTGTGTGATTTTTCTCTGTAATTCTTGCAGTCCCTTTTTCAAGGGCCAGTTCTGCTGAAGAGGGAGTGTGTCATTTCTCACTTATAAGTGTGGCCCTCGGGTACGCTACCTTATCAGGCACTCTATAGGAAAGTCAATGAAAGGAGCAGCTTTTTATTTAATTTGGCTATTATACCTTCTGATAAAATTAGTTGCAAGAAATTGTTGCTCAATCTTTTCTCTTTCCCTTCCTCCCTCCTTTCTTTCCTTCCTTCCTTTCTGTCTCTCTCCTTGGTCCCTCTCTTTTTCTTTCATCTTTCTTTTTTTCCTCAGCTACTTGTGCCTAACTTCTTCAGATCAGGAGTTTCTTTCAATGGTAGAAGTAAGTTGAGCCACTATGAGAAACTCAAGTTTAAGATAAAAGAAATGATGAGGTGTAAATTCCCACTTTCCTTCCAGCCCCCTTGCTGAGGCTTTGGAGTACTGACAAGCAGCAGTGGAAGGGTTCTGAATGGAGCATTTCCCAGCATCTCCAGTAGGGGTCCATCTTTTCACCCCCACATTAAGCTACATTAGTGTTCACTCTCAGCTTTTCATTATAATTATGCCTTCAAGGAAAACAACTGTGTCAAATCTAGGACTCTTCCCAGTTTACCAAAACTGCATCAAAACTGGAAGATTATCGACCAAGTTTCTTGTATGAGGCTGCATTATACCCTGGTCTCAACAAGTGGGGATATTGTCCCCAAAATGTTAGTAGTTTTTTGTTTTGTGTGTGTACATACACAGAAATGTATAAAATTATACATAGGTATTCTTATACCTATGTATAAAATTAAATTTGGGGGAAACTGTTTGCAAGCTTGCACGTTTTCCAACTTCCCTGAATAGAAATTCAGACTTTTTTTTAATTTTAAAAATTGTATGTTCAACTCATATTTTAAAATAATGATCCTTTTAGAAGGTACTTAAAATGAGATAGAACTGAATTTAAATCCCACTTGAGCCACTCGTATCAAATGGCAATGAGCAAGTTCTCAATTTAATGAGCCTAAATTTTCCCACATATAAAAGAGAGGTTAATATTATACATCTGGAAAAGTTGTTGTGAAGATTAAATATAACATATATAAAGCATCAGGGCTGACTCTGATAAATAGAAGGTACATAATTAATAAATAAATACATTTATTTGAAGCTAGTTGTTTAAATTAGTCATAAATTTTAAGTTCTACTTTAAGTGATTATTTCAATCGTGATTCCTAAAATAGAATACTCTATTTATAAATGGTAGTTTGATACGTGTACTCAATAACTATATTGAATGGTGTTATTTAAGTAAAGTGGGAACTACTTCTCTAAAGTCTAAGGAGACCAAATTTCCTTCTTCTTAAAAGAAAGCCTCTGTGAACACTGATCACAATGGCATTCTCAACCATTTCTTATGCTTTTCCTTTTCTCCAACATGCTTCACAGACCTGCGGCAAATTAAAGAAAAAGTTCTGTGGTAATCTCCATGATTGTTCTCTCGCTTTTGTGTTGTAAATAATCATTCTGTATACTCAGCAATTAAAGGGGCCAAGGATAATTGTAGGTACTGTAGAAATAAATCACTTTCTTAAGAAAAGGATTTTTGAAATAGCATCATCCCTTTAATCCTGTAACTTGAGATTTATAAACTATAAAACTTGAGGGTTATAATCTATTATTTTGTTATTAGTTTATAACTAATGTATAACTAAGTTATAAAATATATTTGTTATAAATATATAATAATATTATAGTTTATAACTTGAGATGTATACACTATTATTTTATTATTCCTTGGTGGTATGCACTGGATGCATCTCTACTGGATATGCATGCTAGATATCACCAAGGAGTAATAAAATAATATTGTAGTAAAACTTTTTCTAAACAAGGTTTAAATTTCTTTTTATTATTTAATGAAAATAGAAAGTCTAGATCTTTTTCAGGATGCTACGAGGTAAACAATTCTTCATGTTCATGCTTTGCAGTAAACTTTCGAACATTTTCTTTCAAATCAACCAAGAAAGGACTAACCCACCAACACAAAGGAGTTTATCTGATAATATATATTCTTTTCTTTTAAAAAAGACTGTTTTCTGGGTTGATATTACTTTTGACTAAGGTCCATCAAGAAAAATGGTTACTTTTTTCATAAAGTAGTCAGACTAAATGACCACTTTATTCATGCATTTTCTGCTGTCTCTGTGCAGAGAGAGATTACTTTGCCATTTCCTCTGCTGATCTGTAATTTGGTTTTACAGTGAAATAGCCTGAGAAATGGCACTGTCCCAGGAGCTGACTGAGCTGGTCCCTGCCTAGGACAGGAAGTCATCGTCTAAGTCTAGAAGGAACTGAAAGAAGACAAGGAGTTGTGCTGACTCTTGTATCCACCTACAAATGCCAATTAAAGTAAGATGAACTTATTTAGCACTTTTTGCTTTTGGCCACAGCTTCACAGGTCTTATTTTCAATCTGTACCATGAAATGAGGTAGGGATCTTTTGTGATCATTGTAATTCTTTGCTTGCTTTCACAGGTCAGGGAACATGGGTAAAGGAGAATAAGGAGGAATATTGAGCTTCAATAACCAGCTGGACTAACTCTATGGTTACATCATTTCTATTTCTTTTTTGGCCTAATAAGCAAATCTCTATAATATATCCTAAAATGTTCAAGCTAATCTTTGTGTCTGTGAGACTTTTTATCTCGGGGCTTAGAGGTATAATAGAGAAGTGATCAAGAGAAAAAACTATTAAGTCAGAGAGTCTGCATTCAAATCCCAGCCCTATCTGTTACTAGTTGTGTGACCACTAGCAAGTTACTCAATTACTCTGTCTCTCAGTTTCCTGGCCTAAAAAATTGAGGGATAAAATTATATTACTTAACACATAAGATTGTTTTGAGATTCAAATTAGATAATGTATTTAAAGTACTGAATTTCACAGGTTATACTCAATACATGCCATCTATTTTTGTTATTAAATTAAAATAATCCAAAATTGGCTCAATGGAATATGTATCATAGTATCAATCTTAAAAATACAGAATTTAAATTTCTAAATCCATACTACATGATTCATGAGGGGATATAAATATAACCCATGAGCCTGAGAGCACCTGAATACCAGATTTTTGGGGCTGAAATTCTAAATAAGTGCTCCATTTTTATTTCTTTTTTCCATATTCACAGAAAAAAAATGTAGCATTGTACTTTTGAAAGATTAATAGAAAACTCCCACATCACTTTTGTAGTGAAGGCCCGATGAAATGCAAATTAAGTGACTTGCCCAGAATAGGGTTGCCAAATAAAATATAGAACTGCAGTTAAGTTTAAAATTGAGATCAACAGCAAATCATATTTTAGTATAGGTACATCCTATAAAATATTTGAAGCATATATATATATATATACACTAAAAATAAATTAGAAGTTTTCTGGAGTTAGGAAACTTTAACCGAAGGAAACCCCAAGAGCGGAGTTTTTCTATCCTTTTCAGCATGAGTATCAAGCATAAGAAGAATATCTAATATTCTGCTTCTTGATTAGGAGTCACTTAAAATACTAACTTGTCCCATAAACACAAAATCCGGACTAAAAATTCTAAACACTTTTCATTTTCCAACCATAATAAATATTTACATTTAAACAATTTTGTTTGCTATTTGTTTTGTCCTTTAAAAGATACAGTATGTTCAAAAATACATCCCATGCATAGAATATGGATAGGAGAGAAATCACCTCTAAAAGACAAATGATAATACAAATCACTGTGCTTACATATTAACCAGTTCAAGAATGGTATGATTAAGGGGTCTAAGGTGGTGTTTTCTTCAAAGATGATCTATTTATAGAATGCCATACCTGATGTGTCTATCAAGAAATAAGCTGTTATTTAATTTTTGTAGCTTTTAATACCTTCTAGATCTACCATCACCCTCTCCAGACTAATCTACATAGCCTTCTTTTCTTCCGTATCTCTTCTCCCTCCGTAATCTCCCCTTCATTGAAAACCCCCTCCTCTACCCTATTCTTCACCATCTCCCTCTTCTTACTCTCCCTCACTTGTCCCTCCTCCACAAATCTCCCCCTCTTTCGCCACCCTAGCCACTCATCCCTCCCACCACGTCTTCTACCCTCCTCACCACCACCATCCTCACCACTCCCTTCATTACCTACTTTTTTTTTCTATAAGAGGGCATTTCAGAGGGTAGTGGTTCAATTACATTTGTAACTTCTTTCCTGTCAAGCACACATCTCATTGGCACCTTACTATTGGTGCATGCTATCTTCTTCCAAGTGGTTCCACTACTTTTTCTAATGATCTTGGATGGATCTGCGTGAGCAGCAAGGAGATGTACAAAGGTTATAGTTGTCATGGGTGAGAAAACATAATTCTTAGGCTCATAAATTTTTGCTATGATTCAACAGCAAGCATTTTGCTAAATTTTTCAGTGTAGCAACATTCACATGATTTCTGCAGAGATGTTTACTCATGTAGCACCATTCAGTATGGTTACTGAGGAAAAATATCAACTAACCATTTATAAATAGAATATTCTATTTTAAGAACCATGGTTCTAACCACCCAGTAACTTAAAATGAAACTGAAATTTATAACTAATTTAAACAAGTAGCTTCAAATTATTTATTTATTCATTATGTACCATTATATGTCAAACATTGCTCTACATGCTTATATATGTTATGCCTAGTCTTCACAACTTTTCCAGATATATATCCCCTCTGCTTTATATGTGGAGAAACTTAGGTTCATTAAATCCAGAACTTCCTCATAGCCTTTTGATACAAGTGGTTAAATGTGATTTAAACTTAGATCTATCTCATTTAAAGCACCTTCTAGAAAGGATTATTATTTTAAAATATGAGTTTAGCATACAATTTTTAAAAATCTGAATTCACACTTAAGAAAGTTGGGAGAAGAACACTAATAATTTCTGATGGAGAGTTATGGAGTTTATTTGAAGTATCACAGAAATTTCCAAATGGAATAGTCTAGGTGGCCTTGGGGACTATAGGAGTGAAGCTTGAGTAGACTTAGGTAGATTTGAGAATCATTTGTTTGGTTATAATTTTTGGAAGCTGGAAAATAGATGGATAATGCCAGTGGAGAAGATGTAGAGAATAGAGAAAGACAGACCAAGAGAGGAGCTGTGATGCCCTCATTTGGGGTGGGAAGAGGAAAAGTGGGTCAAGGCCTGAAACGAAAAGCCATAGTGGCAGGAGGGCCATCTAGGCAATGTTACGTCGGGATAGGCAAGAAGGTGAGGTTTTCAGAAAATAAGCCATTGGCATTGCTATGTCCTGCAGGGAACCTGGGTAAGGTGAACTGTGAAAGGCAATGGCACAGTAATCTTCAGTGGGCTGTGCTTCTCCAGGTACCACAGTAAAGGAAAAGGATCAGGGGAAGTCAGGACATTGAACACTTGTCTCCCATGTATATTTCCCAAGGTGTCCCAATGGTGAGATTTACCTATCCTAAAAGAGAGGACACTTATTAAGTTCTTTCTCTTAGGGTCAATTCTACTCAACAATAGGCCTTGGGTAATTTGTCTTTGGCAACTACCAACCTTTCTGTGTTTACATCAATTTTCTTTTCCCCTATGTGCACTAGTAAGTAGAACACTCTCCTCTTTGTCACAGGGATAGGGATATACTATTATTTGTTTCTCCATTTCTGTGATTAACAGGGATCCTCTTTAATCATACTATTTATCTGTGCAATCTTATTTCACTTCTCAAAAAGAACTGTCACCTCTACTTTTTTTGGGATTTAATTTTTCAAAAAATACTCCATATTAGGTAATATTATCCCATTTTATGGATGAATAACTTGAAATGGAAACTGAATATTATGCATTCGCTCTGTATCAGGAACTCTACTAAGTATTGCATGCATTCAGTTTCATTTAGTTCTCATAAAATTAACAATAATAAATGAAAAAGATAGTAAGTGTGGCAAAATCTCATGGTTGAATTTGAGTGATGGGAATATTGAGGTTCATTACACTGTTATCATTAACTTTATGAATATTTGAAATTTTTATGAAAAATTTTAAAATCCCAACAATTAGTGAATTTGAACACTTTTTCATGTACCTATTGGCCATTTGTATGTCTTCTTTGGAGATATGACTATACAGGTCCTTTGGCCATTTTAAAATCAGATTGCTTTATTGCTATTCAATTGCATGAATTCCTTGTATAGTTTGAATATTAACATTTTATCAGATTATGATTTGCAAATATTTTCTCCCATTTCATAGGTTTCAATTTCATTTTGTTGATCATTTTCTTTGCTGTACAGAAGCATATTAATTTTATGTAGTCCCACTTACTTATTTATTTTTCTTGTTGCTTGTGCTTTGGGGGTCACATCCAAAATATCATTGCTAAGATCAGTGTTATGGAGGATTTTCTCAATGTTTTCTTCAAAGAGTTTCATGGTTTTGAGTCTTACATTTCAAGTTAACTTTTTTGATTGGTGTAAGATAGGGGTTCAATTTTATTATTTTGCATGTGGATATCCAGTTTTCTCAAAGTTGTTTATCAAACAGACCTCACACCTGGGATGGCTATTATCAAAAAGACAAGTGATAAAAAGTGGCAGAAATAAGTAAACAAAAGGGAACTCTTGTGCACTGTTGGTGGGAATGAAAATTAGCAAAGCTGCTATGGAAGACAGTATGGAGGTTCCTCAAAAAATTGAAAATACAATTATCATAGGATTCAGCAATCTCACTTCAGGATGTATATTTGAGGCAAACAAAATTAGTATCTCAAAGAAATATCTGTAGTCAAATGTTTATTGTAGATTGTTGGTAAAATTTATTTAGAAACAAGGCTTTGCTTTGTCACCAAGTGTGGAGTGCAGTCACAGCTCACTGTAGTCTTGAACTCCTTGGCTCCTCCCATGTCAGCCACCTGAGTAGCTGAGACTACAGCCACACAACATCATGCCCAACTAATTTAGATGAGGTCTTACTATTTTTCCCTGGCTGATCTCAAATGCCTGAACTCAAGCAATCCTCCCATCTCAGCCTCCCAAAGTGCTACTAGGATTATAGAGGTGAGTCACAGCACCTAATCTCATTGTAGCAGTATTTACAAGAGCCAAAACATAGAAGCAACTCAAGTGTCTTTAGGTGGATGGATTAATAAAAATATTGTGGTATATTCATATAATAAAATATAATTCAGCCATAAAAAAGAAGAAAATCCTGTCATTTGTGACAACATGGATGAACCATGAAGACATTATGCTAAGTGAAACAAGGCAGACAGAGAAACACAAATATGTGAAGTAGAATCAGAATGGCGATTACCAGGGTCTGGAGAGAGAGAGAAAATGGGGAGATGTTGGTCAAAGGGTAAAAATTTTCAGTTTTAAAATGAATATGTTCTGGGGATTGAATGCACAATATGATGACTATGGCTAGTACTACTGTACTGTGTACTTGAAATTGTTAAGAGAGTAGATTTTAAATATTCTCTGTGCACACATACAGAAAAGACATTGTGTAAGGTTTCTAAGAGTGCTATTTCAACACTAAAAAAAAAAAGTCAGTTATGAAGCCTATGTTGTTTCATGTTATAAATGGAGAAACTGAGACTCAGGGAAGTCAAATTACTTGGCCACAGGCCTTTATACCACAGGTATATCCCATGGCAGTGTAAAACTGGAGAAATATGAAAAGAGTTAAATGCAATTTAACAATTAACTGACTGTGACATTATGGTCATACACATCTTACAGCTTTTGCCCACAACTTTCAACACTAACAATTAGCCACTTTGCCAGCACAGGAATATTCAGTGACAGGCTAGATGAGAGAACAACTTTGATTCAAAGACTGCTTTTAACCAATATGCCACAGTGTCTGTGTGCCCGAGACAGCATTTGGTGCCATTACTTAACTCGTTTACGGTCCTCACAGCAGCCAAATAGGAAGGGCATTAATATCCCTATCATATAGATGAGTGCAAGGAGATCAACTTGCAGAAGGTCAGCCAGTTAAAAAGTGACAGTCTAGTTTATTTTTGATATCAACCTTCTTGTTCTAGGACCAGTATTTTTTTTTCTCATTGAAAAAACCCAGCACTTAGAAAGTTTACTTCAACCTGGCTCCATGTCCTATTCTGTCACATACAGCTATTTGGCCCTACTATATAATGTACTTTTATGTTATTCTCACTGAAAGCATGCATTCTACAATATCATCTTGAAAAAAACACAAAATATTGATGGCAAAAGTTCCGCATATACTTACCCTTTGATATGATTTCATAGACTTGGTTAGAGGATAAATTTTTATTATGCGCCAAAATATAAAGAATTACACTAACCACTTCAAAAGTTCACACCAGCATAAAACAGTTAGTAAGTCATAGATAAGCTGAAGATTCACTAATCTTCATGGTTTTTGTGTTTTTGCTATTCGAACTGGATATACTTGAGCAACATTGGTTAGATCAGATATACTTTATCTTATTCCACATGATTCTAGGGAGTATAATTAAAATCAGTGATAGGAATTTACCTGCTTATGAGAAACCACTTCCCGACAATTCAGATGGCCAAAATTATAAGAAGTACTTCTATAAAGTGTAGACACATCCCAACTCAGTCACCATTTGCAGCAATATTGTAAAATAGCGTTACATATGAATAGGCTAAAGGGTCAGATTTAAATGCTCTCTAAACTTCTTCCAAATTCCAACATATTGGGATTTTTCTAAATTAAACCCATACAGAATGAGTTGATATGGAAAGAGAAGCAGATTGTCTGTGAAGAAGATAAGACATGATGGAAGAGGTGGCCTTACTTTAAAATTCTTCTCTTTGAAGATCTCTTTACAGTTTTAAAGCTGTTCTTTTAAGAATTTGACAGTGATTCCATATTAAATCATACAATATATATCCTTTGGAAGTAGAATAAAATTGTAATAACAACCATATCATAAGAGCACTGTAGTATATTTGAATACTGAGTATAGAGGGAAAAAATTGTAATCGGGTACTGTTAGCAAACGTGGAACGATCTGGATCTGTCCATTACTAATTACATATCAAAGTGTGTTTGTGTTGTGGTGAAAAATAAACAAATACAAACTTAATAGTTTTCATTTTAATATTAGCCATCCGACAGTTTATCTAGGTTGATTTTAGAGTGATTATGCTCATGGAAATGTACAGATGTTGAACTTGGTACATTTTTATTTACTATTGGTACAACCTTTCTAATTAATTTCAAAGAAACATTTTTTTCTGATTTATTTTGAAACAATAATTATTAACAAGAGCTATGGAGGCACCTTTTTCAGGTCATTGCTTTTATTCTCTTTTAAGTAAGCATTAATAATTAATTCAGTGGAAAGCAGTGAAAGGGGGATTCAGTGACTTATTGATGAGAAGAGAAAATTTTTAAAAAGCTCATTCTTTTGCTAGATTAGAAAGATAAGGAGAGAATATGATTTTGCACTTTGTATAATGAAAATACCCAAGACTAGGTGCAAAACTGGGGAAATATGAAGAGAGGTAAATATAATTCAACAATTAGCTAACTATGACGTTATGGTCATATTACGGTTTTTTTCACAATTGCTAAGAAATAACGATTTTGCCAGTACAGGAAAGGAGAGCACCAGATAAGGGATATTAAGAACCTTGAATTTTCCAAATCTGGGAATTTTCAGCCTTCCTAGCTACTGATGAGTTAAATGTCATTCTTTCTTTTTGAATGTTACAATCGCCCCCAATAAAAACTTATTAATTTTGCATCATAGAGTATATTGAATTGTATTAGACCCAAAGTAATTTTTGCCCTCTAATTTCATAAGTTAATATAAATAAAAAGGGTATTGGTAAAGATGATCAAGACATATGTTAAACATTAATTTATTCATTCACTCAATTGATGTATATTCTGTATATTAAATTATTAGACAACTCTGTAAATAATTCTGATATGCCCCCAGATTTAGGAATCTCTGGCCTGTATAAAATAATACTAGTCACGCTAACTAATCTTGTTTGGTATCAAAACAGAACGCTAAAAGAACAACAGAGTAATCCCTGATATTTTTCCGCTTCCTCCCATTTCTATTGCCATGACACTACATCTGGCTGGCACTTGCCCTAACTTCCACAGGAGCCTCCTGTCTTCCTTTTCTCTATTCTCTCTGTTTGGCAGTTAAAATACCCAGGTCGCTAAGCCTCAGTCCTTACTCTGGAGTGACTCTTCAGAAGATCTAATCCAGGCCAGTGACTTCAATCACCACCTTGACAAAGACAACTCACCCCTTTTTATGTCCAAGCCATATCTCTCTCCTGAGGTTCAGACTCGTATAGTTCACTGCTTAATGCATATCTCGCAAAGGATATACAAAGGTACTACAAACCCAACTTGTTTAAAATTACATATATCTCCCTGACTCTTCTAATGCCCTGATAACCTGCTCTATCTAAAAGTCTACCCTATGTACATTCTATCATTGACTCCTGGTTTACTCAGTGGACTACCCTTCTAGTCATTCCATAAGCTGGGCCCATGAATCCTTTATTTATTTATTTTTTTAACTGAACTTTTTTTTCGATATCTCATATTTAACACACATTTATCTACTTCCTTTTCCCAGAACACTGTGTGTCTCCTTGTCTCTCCTCCTTTCTGGATGTCGGTCCCTTGATCTGGACAGTCTTCCTCTCATTGTCAACTTTCTTGCTGATGGCCAATGCCACGAAGTACTTTAATCATACCCCAGGAAATAACCTTCCCATCTCTCTAATATTCTTCGTAATAATTTGCAACATTCTGTCTTCAATTACAGTAAAATGTAAACATATATTACACAGTTAATGGTAGAAACTCGATTTCACTTTTGTGAAAACATGACACAACCTGCAATAGTTCCACAAACATATAAAACTCTAAATAAGTAGTTATAAAAGGAATGAATCATTCCACTCTCTGAAGCTATATCTTGCTCTTAAAGGTAATTTGTTCTCCCAACTGCTCAATGATTTTCTAGATATTTGTTTTTTAATGTTTGAAAATCACTGAGCAGTTGGGAAAACAAATTACCTTTAAGAGTAAGATATAGCTCTATATATCTATATGTAATATAGAGATTGCAAATATTGAAAAATACAAAAAAAAAATCAAAATTGCCCGTTATCCCATTACCCTTGGATAAACACTTTCAACATATAGCACATTTCCTTCTGAATTCTATTCCTCTGCTTATGTTTAGATATTTTGTACAGCTGCACATTGCATAAAAGTTTTTATAATATACTTTGTAGTTTTTTGGCATAAATTGTAGATTTTCACAGTTTTTAAAGCAACAAACTTAGCACAACCCTATTAATCATAAGTATGGACATTATCAACAGTGTTTCTGGTGTTTTTAGAGTATGTGTTAGTAAACACCTAAAATACTCCAGAAATACTGTAGAGAAAGTGCAAATAAAGGCTCCAAGAAGAAAGAAACTAAGCTTTGTTTATAGTCCTATTACTCAATATGTATATAATTCAAACTTAGGACCTGGAGGGTTCAGGAAATTTGTATTCATATTTCCAAGAATACAAAATAAGAGAAAACTATACTTATGAAATAAGTGTGCTCTTTCAGTCATTCAAAAACTATTACTGTACACCCAGTACTTTATTAAATACACAGTGAACAAGACATGCCAGGTGACTATCCTTAAGAAACTTACATTCTAATTGGGGAAATGGTATGTGATGAAACAAATAATGGAAATCATTACAGTTTGTCATAAGTGCTAAGAAGAAGAAAATGTGCTGTCCTAGAGTATAGCAAGAAGAATCTACTTAAGAATGGATGATCAGAGAAAGGACGAGATACAAGAAGAGCAGAGGAACTGCTTCTGACAGAGTAGAAAGCATAAAATGCTGAGAAAATGCAGGGCGTGTTGTCTTCTAGTAAACAAAAGAAAGCTGGCCAGGTTTACGAAAGTTAACAATAAAGTGAAAAGTGGTGAGAGGGAGTTTGAAGAGATGGGCAGGACTTGGATCATAATGGGACATATATTGATCTTAGCTATTACTCAAGAGTATATTTGATATATTCTATAATTTATAGATTATATATTTATAGATATATATTAGATACTATATATAATAGAATCTATAAATATGTATTTATCATATACAAATATCTTAATATATTTACATATCAATATGTAATTATATACTTATGTATAACTATAATCTATATAGATAATATATTTATAGATTTATAACACATCAACTATAAAATCTACTTAGACTTTGCAATTCCACTTATCATTTATTTGTGTTTTTTTGTATATATACACATATAAAGATAGCAGTTAAAATCTACAAGTCTGATTATAAATGAACACATTTTTAAATTCAGTCATTTATATAGCTCAGTATAAAGATATAGATATTTTTAACTTTGGGTAAAACAATGCACTTAATGAAGTAATGTACTCCAAAATGTTGCTCGTTATTGCAAGGACAGGGATATAAAATTCAAATATACTGGAGGAAATTTATACCCAATATCAATTACTACTAGTCTATATTTTATCTTCCTTAAATACAAATCATTGAAATAAGAATCTATACAAATGTAAAATAAGTCTGAATATCACCTCAACAAATTACTTTGTAATTTATGACACTAACCTCATTGTGTTACATTGATGATTCTAAAATGTAGAGTGTACTTAACACTAGTGCTATGGTAAACACCCTGTCTTCACATAAGGTATTCTACATCACCGCCTTCCATCTTAATCTGTTTTCAACCTGCACTTCCACCTGTCTCTCTTTCATCAATTTCCCATTTGAATACAAAGTCCAGATTCGTGACTCCATCTTCATTCTTCTGGCTTCTCACCTGCTGATGGTCAGATATGGGAGTAGCCGACAAGCAGGAGAGTCCATGGGATGATTTTTTTGTTTTTGGGGGGAGATTATTCCCCACAAAGCAATAAGGTTTATCAGGGGATAGGACAATGTGGGCTATGATGGGTTGGGGTACGGATGAGATAGGTGTCCCCTTTTTCAGGGAGGGCAGCCATGATGATGAGAGTGAGCTCCATGACACTCAGGCCAGGGAAGCTCTCATCTACACACAGGCTCTGACCAGGGAACTGGGAGGCCAAGCCACTCGGGGCCAGGGCTGAGCAACACGTCAGCTAACTCTGCCTCTATTTCTGCAGGCAACTGTAGCACCACCACCTCCATTTACTTGCCCAATCTTTGCCCCCTAACATTCTCCTAGGACACAAGAATTTCCTTGTGAATATACGAAGAAGCCAGGCATAAACCTCCTCTTCCAGTTCAGTATTTACAGAAGAGTGATAGTTAGAAGTACGTGTTTTAAAAATAGACATTTTGTTCCAATCACTACTGAAATCAGATTCTCTTGAGTTGGGAACCAGAATTTATATTCTTATCAATGCAATATTTACTTCACTATGGCTTGAGAATTCCAATTGTTGAGAGTTCATTTATTTACTTGAATTTGTGTCTGAAATCTCCCTCTTTTCATGGAGAATTTTTGATGGCTAAATTCCTTATTAATCTAGAAAAGCCAAAAAATGTGAACAAAATACATTAATATATGGGTGACAATGGAAAATATAAAAATAGTATTTATTTTTTTAGTTTCTTAGTGTTCCAAACATATTGGTACCTGGGAGGTAAACTTCCTTCAAACTAGGATTTTTGTTTGTTTTCCAAAAAGAGATATAGCATTTGAAGTGGAACTTAAAAGATTCATATTTCTGGGTCAGCAAAAGTAAAAAAGAGAGACACATTATGGTTTCAGATCCTCAAAGCCTGCAGATATATGTAAATCTAGTAAAATTTAGATAAATATCTAGATACAGTAAAAGCTAGCTGCTAAAATTATTTTGTGTCTGAAAATGAAAAACTAATTTCTAAGAAATTCAGCATAGCTGGAATTTTTTCAAGAAGGCTTGAGAAAACATCAAAAATAGACCCAGATATTTTATACCTCAAAACTGAAGCAACAGAGACTTAGTAACATATTTGATTTGCAGAAATAATTATTTACCTATGGGAAAATGCAGAATATGGTAGACTTCGTGGTCCAAGGCTGCTTTGACTAGGAGATGGTGTAAACTTTCTGGAGGAATTGGTGCTCAATAAGGACTTTTAAAGAAGAGAAAGGTATGTCTCACGTCTCTGTGAAAGAATGCTGGTAGGCATGTTTTGAAGATCCATGAGCAATCATACCTCATGGATCTCATGGAAAAAAAGGGAAAAAAGTAGAAGATTTGCGTTAAGTCTTAGGGCAGTTGAATATATAAAGTGAATTTTTAAAAATATTATTTTATTTTTAATAATTCACATATTGAACCGTGTTATTCCAAAATGGCATTCCTTTCTGAACAAGCATGTTTGGCATAATGTGCAAACAGCCAGAGCATTATGCTAACACTAGAATTGGATAAGTCAACCACTTACCATAAAATGGATTCAGGGTTTGGTGCCATGACTCACGCCTGTAATTCCAACACTTTGGGAGGCCGAGGTGGGAGGATTGCTTGAGGTCAGACCACCCTTGCCAACAAAGTGAGACCCCCAACTCTACAAAAAAATAGCCAAGCATGGTGGCACACACCTGTAGTCCCAACTGCTCTGGAGGCTGAAGCAAGAGGATCTCTTGAGCCCAGGAGCTGGTGGCTGCAGTAAGCTATGATTGCACCACTGCACTTTAGATTGGACAAAAAGAGTGAGATTCCATCTCTAAAAATAAAAATAAAACAAATAAATAAAATAATGGATTTGAAGCATTCCAAAGGCCAAAGGGTCTTAAACAACTGAGCACACTCAGTTGGTCTTCTGGCCTCAACTACCCGATTACAAGCACAGGGTCATGTTATTGAAGTCAAAGCTCTGATCCTTAACCCATGGCTCCTGCTTGTTGTCTGTGTAATCTTAGGCAAGTCATTTAGCCTACTAATTGACCTCCTCATCTGAAAACAAGAGTAATGCCTACAAAATAGGGTTGATGAAAGCATCAAATAAATATATGTGTAAGTGCCCAGTGATGTTATTAATTACATAATTAATATGCTATTAAAATTACATTTAATAAGTCAAAGCAATTCTTGATTTTCACATGACTAGCACTACAGTATTTTTTAACTATACTCTCTTGTATATCACTCATTTATATTTTGGAGCAAGCAATGAAAGCAGCCTGACACTTGAACATTAATGTTCCAGCCCTCCATTACACGCAACATAGCATTTTTCTTCATTACCAATATATGCAGGATGAAAGGCTTACTATGTACTTTATATTTTATCTCTTATAGATTGCATTTGTAAGTAGAAAAATTGAATTATTCTAGAGCAGTTTATGACAGCTTATTTATTTTCTACTTTTTTGTTTTTTGTTATCTCCAGTAACACTCTGATTTCATGCCACACTGAAGCATGATTTAGCATATTCTTTGTAGCTTAAAAGTAGCTAAGCACCCTACCCTCCCACCGTCGACCCCAAAGCTAGCTGCCATTTTTCAGAGTCAGTCAGAAGTGTGATGAGCTTGCAACAAACAGGATTCAGAGAGATAACATCAAAGAGTATGCTCAGCATTACTACACTGCATAACCCAAAGGAATGGCAAATGGCACATGAGCAGGAACTAATGGCTGATGTCTTATGGTGCATGACAGTGATTTTCCAATAGTTGGCCACATAGGTTTGGAGGTTATTATTTGGGAGATACATTCCATCCATACACAAGTTATAATTACTGCATTATTTCAGTCTGAAATTATTCAAACCAGCTTTATTTGATTTGCTTTTCATTTCTTCTGAGAGTTTATAAAACAGATAGTTATCATAGAAGTGTATATGCACATAAGTACATAAGTAAAAGAGAGAATTAGAACCATTTTCAGATCCTATTTCTACACTGGTCAGTACATTAACCCAACACTAATAGTTTTCCAATCTCAGGACTAAAAGAAAAAATTTTATGCTGAATTTAAATGTCATGGTTTTTTTTTTTCCTCTTCTTGCAGTGAAAGTTTTTCTGTTGGCACATAGGAGAACACATGCATGCCTTCTGTAATGAGTGAATGCAGGAGGATTCACTAAAGCATATTTTATCAAAATTGAACACAGTTTTAATATTCACAAAATTACTATTAGTGGATTTATGGTTTAACTCCTCTGAGGTAAATAAGCACTTTAATTCCATTTTAAATGCAAACTCATTTGCTAAGCGAGTCTATGACACTTGTGTGGATAGTATCTGCTTCATCTCCCTGAAGCTTCTGGGCTACATATAAATCTCTCATTTCTATCATTTAGTTATACATAAAATAATGCTAGTAGGGTTTTCCTGTCACTAAGTAATAATTTTAGAGAAAATAAAAATCAATATAAATGTAAAACATACTTGAATAATTTATTTAGGAGGGAAAAAATAAAGATTACTATATACCCTGTTATTTCAGCTCCTCCCAACGAGCTCAACAATTACTTTCAGCCTTTCACTGTCACACACACACACATGCACACACAAATACCAGCCTCCTCCTATCTTGAGAATTTTATTTTACTTTACTACTTAATTTGAAGTATTCAATCAAAGGAGGCTAAATAATATTTATGTGAGCTGGTGGTTGTAATGCATATTTAATTCTTATTTTTACGGAAAAATCTGAACAAGTCACAAGTTTCAGGTTTCTCTTTTATGAATTGAGTTTAGCAACTCAGTTGCTAAGTTACATATCTTGAACTCTGTTACAGGTTTGCACACACACACATTCCATATATCACAGCAAATTTATTAACATACATAATTTTTTTAAATTAGACTATTAGTGTTACTAGTATTCTTTTGAAGTATTAGTTTTCATTTTGGAAATAACAAACTGCATTATAAACATTTCAGAAAAGATAACATTAAAAAATTACCCATAATTTCCATGGACCAACCATTATAATAATTTTTATGTTTCTCCAATCTGAGACTAAAACTTGGATCTCAATGTCTCCAAACTGTATTTTTTCTGCTGTGCCCTCATCCACATGTTCTAGAATTTTAGCCCAACTTAAATTACTAAAGCCTTCTCAACTTATCTTTGAAACCATCCAAGAGGTCTTACAAATATTCTCAATCCCCAAATTTGGGTAACCAGGAGGGATTCCATAGACACAACAGTTCCTTGTCTGTGAGATGGCTGCTTTAGAAATGCACCATTCCCCTCTCACGTTGACACTATTGCCATTGAGCCTGTTCCAAGCCTGCCAATAGCTGAAGCAGAAAAATACAGCATCATCGTATAGCTGACAATGCTTCCTGCTGTTGCTGTCAAAGTTTCTGGCATCAACGTTGCTGAATCCACTCATGCTGATTTGCACTCTGAATCTTCCAGAGGGATTTTAGTAAAGTGGCTGGGATTCTACATTCCTCTTCCAAGATTAAGCACAAATCCATAAAGATAGGGCTAATAGCATTGAGAATAATAGTGTTGGTGATGATACTGATGACCAAGCTAGTCATCATCAGTGGTGCTATATACAGAAGTAGCCCTTCCCTCCAGCATGGCCCACTGTCCTTGAGCCTCTTTTCCAGTTCAGGCAATTTGATGCCAGGCAGTCTTTCAACAAAGGCAAGACCTATCGGACCTCTCAAGTAAGCACACGTTAGGCTCATACCAGGACATTAATAAAGGTAGATTTCCCTCCATTCTGTTGTATTCCACTCAGGAACACCATATGCCAAGCACTGGGCTTGGGGCTAGGAATACAAAGTAAATAAAGTAGTTATAGCTTTATCCACATGGAGTTAATTATATTTTTTGGCGGGAAGAGAGATGGTAAACAAATATTTACAGTATTGATAATGTTGTAGAAAGCCAAGTATAGGCTGCTATGTGAAGCTATAGAGAGAGGATCTAATGTCAGGCGTAAACTGCAAATCAGCTGTCATGTGTGAGTGTATGATTGTGTATGCATGTGGGGGGTATGTGTGTGTATGTGTATATATATATATACTGTCCCATGTCCCTATTTTGCCCCAGGTATGATCATGGCATTATATGACATAGAATGACTTCATGAATTTCAGTTGCCTACTCAGCCTCTGAAGGCAGCTGAGTTGGGAGTCCAGACCTAGTGAGTCCAAGAAGATATTGCAGATGTAACACTTTAAGATTGAGGTGGAATTACCAATAAATTATGGGTGTGGAACATTGGAAAATAATATTCTAGTAAAAAAAAAAAGACCTATATGTACAGCAAATAATATTCACAATAGTCTCAATAATAAAAATCATTTTTATCAGTCTCAGGCACTGGTCTAAGTACTTCATATGCATTTTGTAATTTCACCGTTATATCAATGATGTAAAGAAAATACTATTATTACTTGCCATTTTAAATGAAGAAACTGTGATTCAGAGGTCAAGTTTGCCAAAATTATACAGTCAGTCGATGGTTGTCTCAAGATATAAATTCATTTTTGTCAACTTTAGAGCATGAACTCTTAACCACTAACTACACCAGTGTTTTTCAAACTGTGGGTTCTGATTCATTAGAAGGTCATGAAATCAATTTAGTGAACCAATTGTCAAGTGTTTTTTTTTTTTTTTTTTTTTGTAAATATAGTAGAAAGAAAAGGATATAAATATTAGAGTGCATTATAGCTAAAAAATATTGTTTGGTAAAACTTTTGTTTCAGTAAAATATGTGCATGAGGGTAATGTAAAAGGTAACTTAATTTTTTTGGAGTCAATAATATTTGAGAAAGACAACATTATTCTTATTGACTCTCCAGCTCTGACACAGAAAAATAAACCAGAGCCTAATATCACTGTTGCATATAACAAAGAAAGGACTATGAAAGATTTTTAGAAAGCTAGGTGTGACATGCATGATGAAAATTTTGTAGGCCGTGCTATAAATTTAAATTTAATCTAAAAGCAATGGGAAGATAGTAAAGGATTTAGTTAAAAGAGTTATGCGGTACGCATTTTTCAAAGATCATTTTGAAATGAAGTGAGATTAAAAAACAGAAATATGGGTCAGGAAAATATTTTAATTATCTGGAGAAGCAAAGTGATGCCTTAGATAAATGTGTGGCAGTGAATATGGGGAAAGATGGAAAGAGTATAGAGTTATTTTGGGGGAAGAATTGACAAAACAAATATAGGATAATTTTCTTTGCTTGTATTTGTACATTAATTATAGATCCAATTTTTAACCTGCCCTTTTGTCTAATCATGAAAATTATTTGATATAGTAAAATGTTATTTAAAATTATTTTTAAAATATGTAATATTCAGAGTCATTAATTATAATTTTACAACAAAAGTAATGCAAACTAATTTTAAGAAATAAAATATGCACAAAAGAGTTTGTGTAGTAAAAACTAGAAATCAACCCTGACAAAAAAATACTTGCATAAATGACATCTGTATTAACTATACGTATTATTCCTTTCTCAACTAGGTTGAAATAAAGGCTATATCATTGTTCTGCTTTATGCAAAAGTCACATAGACCTAATGTTCATGGCTGCATGTAAGTTTGAATGGATATACCATAATTCATGGAATCAGAGACTAAAATTACAATTCTGTCTGGTAGTACTTTATATTACACTAACTTTAATTAAAAAAAAAAAACACCTAATTTTCTAAAACCAAAAAACACAAAAGTGAGAGAGAGAAGGAGAGTGAGAGAAGAGAGACAGAAGGGAAGAAGGAATTAAGGAAGGGAATGAAGAAAGGGAGGGAGAAGGAGAAAGAAAAGAGGAAAAAAAGAAAGGAAATTTTGTAAATGAGTCTATTATTTTAAGGCCAAAAAGGTCTGTACTAACTTAATTAAATAACCTTTTCTTTTACCAATTTTTTGGTGAATTACTTAAATGCATGCTCACATTTGCCTATATGGAACCAAAGAGCTTCTCAAAATCATAAGGGATGTATATATCCTTTAAAAGCTTGGTTACTACACTTTATCCAATATAATTAAAACCAAAAATGATGACTATGCAATTTCTAAAATAGGGATAGTAATACCTGTATCATAGGCTTGTTCTGAGTACTGGGCAAGTTTATGCTTATAAAACAGTTTCTACATAGTTAGCATTATGTAGGCATTTGAAAAAGAAAGGAAGCAAGATAAGAAAGGAGGATGGTTACTCACTGACATTTCCATTTGGAGAAATATTTTCAGGAAAAAAAATGTAGGTTTGTTTATGTAAAAGGTGCATTAACAATTGGAAGGGGCTGATTTATATCAATTTGTTTCCAAAATTATAATGTTTTTAGTTAAAAAAAAAACTGTAGAAGAATGTTGGTACTGCTTCATCATTCTTTAAGGATAAGCCAGCACTTGTTAGCACTATTGGCGACATTGTTTTCGCCATCCATTTAGTATGCTAATTGTTCTCGAAGCTCCTTACACTGGGAATACAATCTGCATACCTAGAATGATCCTCTAGTTCTGTGAGTGTTTCACTAATTGAAATATTTTGAGTTACAAAACTATTATATTTTAGTGTATTAATCATGTTTAGTACGTTTATTTTGAAAATACTTATCCATTTTTATTTCTCCAAATTATTTTTGCTAAGGTTTTTTTTTTCCTTTGTAAAAATAAGATTCTCCTAGTTTTTATTTACATTATGAGTCAAGAAGTCATACTAAAATAAAGACAAAGTAGAGAACTTTCACATCAAAAAAGAAAGTTTGATAAATGAGCCTGAATAGAAGTAACTGGATTTAAAGCACTGCCTATTGCTTCAATTTGAGGGAGAGAATAATGAATAAGTATCTCTATATGTATAAGTACAAAAACATATTTATGTATGCATACACACATATATATGCACATGAATACATCATGTGAATTTATATTGAAATTAGTCATTCATATTTTTATTAGTCCGGATATACATGCAAATATAAATATACATATATAATCATAGATGAAATAAAAATATAGTATCATGTAAATAATCTATACTTACATAAAAACCATAAAGTGTTTTATCTTGAGATGTCATGAAAAACTTAGGAAGTCTCAGTCATGCATATTTAGTCTACCTTATTTTTTAAATTAAACACAAAATAATGATAAACTTCATCATTTACTGAGTGGTCGCCATTATCAGGTATTTTGCTAGAAGTTTTCAATATATTACCACATTACGTCTTAAAACAATTCAGTGATCTAGGTAATATTATCGCTTTTTAAAGTAGAAATAGTGAAGGCCAATAAGTTACAACTGAAGTATAATGTCTCTTACCCTAATTTTAAAATATCCTGTATTTTGCATCTTAATGGATATAGCATTTTTTTCAGGCAGAGCTATTTGAAAATCCAGTTTATTGTCCTTTCTTCACAGTTGACTCCTATTGATGATGATGATGAAAGTGTCCTTTAGCTTGTTTTCTGTTGCATTTTGTAATTGTACTACATATACCATTTTATTACATGCAGATCCATTATCTATTTTTCTGTACCAAATAATGCATCACACTTTTACATTTGAGTATCAAATAAACTGCCACATATAATGATGTTTCCTTGTGGATATGTCTTTCCTCACCCAAAATACTGTATTTCCAATGTGGGCCAGAGACTATAAGCTATAAAGTGAAGTCTGTAGCACCTAGGTCAATGCAAAGGACACAGGTGTTCATTAAATACCCATTATCTCATAAGATTATTTGTCAAGAATGTTACCAGAGGCATATAATCGTTTACCCAATCCTTCAGCATGAAACAACTTAGTAACTTTGGAGTATATCCATTTAAAGCAAGTAAATCTCTCTTCCCCTCAATGTTTAAATCATTTTTCTATTTAGGTATTAGTCAAGATTAATGGTATTATTTGTAGTAATCATTAGCTTTACAGATAGACTTCATGAAGATCATAGAATTTTTTATTTATATAGGTATTTCCTAACTCCCTTAACACACTTTTCCAGGCAAATGCCATATTACATAGTATGTAAACATGAAAACTTTATGTAAAATATGCCTCAAAAAATTGTACTTATTGGTGTTATTAAAAAACAAAAATCATTACTCTAGAGTTGGAAAAATTTGATATGTAAATTATCAATAAAGAGCAATTTATCACTGATAATTTTAAGTCATCGTATAATGTAAGATTAAACAGAAATAACTTTCAATTAATATTAAAACTTGTTCACATGTGCTCACATATAATATATTAAGAGATACTTGTTTAAACATATATTTTTGACTGAGAGATCATAAATATATTTTTCTACATTCGAGGAAAGGACAAAATGAACAAATAACATTGTTAAAGATGAATGGAACTTTTAGATAAATGAGAAATTCAATGTGAAGTAATTTACTTTGAGTGAGAATAACTTTCATTTTTGTGTAACTATGAAATCTCAGAGGTCTTCTGATGAAGAGGCCCTTTAAAACACTGCTGCCTTTTCCAGAATGTTAAATGCTTGGACGTGACCCAAAATAGTCCACATCCCTGTAAACTGAGAACAGGATTCATCATATACTAGGAATGCAGGAAAATGAGGCACAGAGAAGGAAAACACATATGGGATTTCACAGGGCACATTACGAATCTAAGTTGCTCTTTGTATTCAAACTTAAGATAAAAATCCAGAGCTTATAAAATCAAAAGGCCTGAAACAATAACAAAGGCCATGAAGGGATTTTCAGGCTTCTTCCAATTTTGGTATATTGAATCTGTTCGAATGAAGAAGATAGATATTTAATTGGTTAATCCTTGAGTAAAATTTCACTTTTATACAGCTCAAATTCTATATATAGAAAGTAAAGGGAAAGGAAAGGGGAAAGGCCAAATTTTTATTTAAGTGATATTGTACATGATTTAAGGACTCACTGAAATGATAAGCTTGACTTTATAGATAATTCATCCGAAGATAAGGCAATTAGGCATAAACACATACATAGAAGTGCACATTTTAGTCGTTCTCTCCCTCTCTCCACCCTCCTCTCTCTCTCTTTCTCTCTCTCTTCCCCTCCCCCTCTCTCTGTCTGTCTCTGTCTCTCTCTCTCTCTCTCTCTTTGTCTATGTCTAAAACCTGTATAATGAATCTTAGAACTATTGAAACTGTAGCTTTCATGAATTCCAGTGAAAACCATGATTGCCTCAGTCTTGAATATTTCATTGTTTATAAACTATTTTCCCTATTCTTTGTTTAGGGAGCTATGTTACAGAGGGTTGAGTTTGGTGAAAACATAAACTTAGATACAGCTTTACTGTTATGAACTGCTTTCAGTGTATCAGTTTCCAGAATTAAGGAAGAAATGCAAGCTTGTTATAATGCCTGTCTTCCTGAAAAAGGTCTTTCACAAAATTTAACTAAACCTGACAATAATTTACCGTATCTTCCTGAGTGAAATTAAATATAAGAAAAAAAAAAGCCCCTCTTGAAGAATTGCGTTACATATTTCACTTTTTAAAGGAATTTCAGATGTTGATCATTTATCCTAAATTGTTTGCTTGAAATATTTAGTTATTTTGAATGAAAAAAAATTACTTACTCCCTTCTTTATATATAAATCAGTCTAAATAGAAATTACATAAAATTTCAAAAGATTCATTGAAATCTTTGTCTGTTATTTTTATGTTATGAACAGCAATTTTTTAAAAAGTAATATAATAATTTTGCATTCTGGTTATTATTCAATACAGAATTGCCTATTACACGTTGTCTCTGGGGAAGTATAAAGAAGAAAACATCATTCTGAAAGTCAAGACCAAAAAAAGGAAAGTGGAATAAACCACCACAATTCTTTCTCTCAAACATTTCGTTACTATGTGTTTTGAATTATATCCCACAACTTCCTCTCAAATTAACTCCCTCCCTGTGGTTCATTTATTTGTCCATTCACAGAACAATTTTGAGTATCTCCCATGTTTTATATGTTAAGCTGTGGTCTGAGTACATGGAGATTAAATGAGTGGTAGGCCTCACCCCCCAAAACATCTAGCAACTGTAGGAGACATTTAAAAATTGGCAATAAGAACATAATTGGAAAGATGATTATGGTAGAGGCCCATAGTTACAAAATTTCTCAAGAGGACCTCACTTTATCCAAGAAAGTTAACAAAGTCTTCAAAGAAAAGATATTATTTAAAGTCTTTAATAGCAATTATTATTCAATAAGTTTGAAATGTAAATTAAGAAAAAGATACTGAAATGACTCAAAGGTGCCAGAGAGTATGCCTCATCAGAAAACTACAAGAATTTCTATAAAGCTGGTTAAGAGTGATCTCTTGAGGTTGTAGCAAAAGATTAGATGGAAATGTAAGTAGGGTACAGATAATAAGGATCCTGGTAAATATCTAAAACTTTGGACTTTTACCTAACTGCAAAAAGGAGCCACTAAATGATTTTAAGCATGTGTTAATAAGACTTGCATTTTAGAAATATCACTCTCACAACTATGTGGCAGATAATTCGATTGGGGTGGGGAAATTGATTAAAAAGCTATTCTAGTATTCTAGATAATTAAGGCAGGTCTGAGCTAATGAAATCTAGTTGAAATAGGGAGCAGAGTAAAGATCTGAATGCTTTGTGGAACATAGAGAAGATAGGACTAGGTGACAGATTGAATGACATAAGAGAAAAAGAGTTTAAGATTACCCTCAAATTTCCAACTTGGAACTGAATGAATGTGATATGATTCATTAAGATAAGAAATACAAGATTTGGAAGTGAGTTTGGGTTGAAATATGGTGAGTACAATTTTTGAAATCTTATTAGGTCTGAAACAGTTTCATATAACTAGGTAAAAATGTTGATTAAGAAACTGAAAATTCAGGTCTAGAACTGAAGACAAAAACCTCGGTTGGAGGGAGAGCATCTGTAATTGATAAAAAATATTTTTGTGGATAAGATCTGTGTGAGAATATTCAGAACAAAATAAGCAAAAAGCCACCAACATATTACATTTCAATGTGTCAACTATACATTAAATTTATGTCAGAAACATTTCTTAAAAGAAAAGCAGAGAGAGAATAATGAACCCAAGCATTAGTTATATTGATTTTCCTATTGAGAATGTCAGAATGCATTGATATGGTCATTGACACGACCCAAGAGGGAATAGTTTTAATTTCCATGTCTGTTAAGCCAGTACCTGAGCTCTCCTTTTCAGATGTTCTATTAAAGGTTCAGTATCTGTCCTTTTATGTGTGATTTGGATTATTACCCGTCTGCTATTTTATATAGAAGCAGAAGTGAAATGGAGTGGCAAAATAACTTGTTGAAGTTCACCTAATATATTCAGATGAAAATCAAGCCTAAACATTAAATATAGCTGACATTACATTTATCATTTTTGTGAGAAAACAAAATGAGTGAATCATATTAAGTACTGCAATGTATCAGGATGTATATTTTAAAGGCCCCAGAGAATATGACTTGGTTACCTTTGGCTAAAATAAATAACAATGGCAAAGTCACTACTATGTGCTCAACAATTCATTTCCTTTTGTTCCTAGGAACAAATTGATCTACATTTTCCAGTGTCTCTTTCAGTTAGATGGGCTTGAATGATTAATTTCGTTTAATGTAGTGTAGGCGAAAGTGAGGTAAGTCACTTCCAAGTGATATTAGTTGCCTGTTGCTGCATAAGAAATTGTCACAAGCTTAACAACATTAAAAAAATACAAATTATTCCAGGCGCGGTGGCTCATGCCTGTAATCCCAGCACTTTGGGAGGCCGAGGTGGGTGGATCACGAGGTCAAGAGATCAAGACCATCCTGGCCAATATGATGAAAACCCATCTCTACTAAAAATACAAAAATTATCTGAGCATGGTCGTGCACACCTGTAGTCCCAGCTACTCGGGAGGGTGAGGCAGGAGAATCCCTTGAACCTGGGAGGTGGAGGTTGCAGTGAGCAGAGTTCACGCCACTGCACTCCAGCCTGGTGACAGAACAAAATTCTGTCTCAAAAAAATACAAATTAGGCTGGGTGCAGTGGCTCATGCCTGTAACAGATCACGAGGTCAGGAGTTCGAGACCAGCCTGACCAATATGGTAAAACCTCATCTCTACTAAAAATAAAAAAATTAGCCAGATGCAGTGGTGCATACCTGTAGTCCCAGCTACTCAGGAGGCTGAGACAGGAGAATCACTTGAACCCGGGAGGCAGAGGTTGCAGTGAGCCAAGATTGTGCCATTGCACTCCAGCTTGGGTGACACAGCAAGATTCCGTCTCAAAACAAAAACAAAAACAAATTAGTTATCTCACAGTTTCTTTAGGTCAGATTTTGGGATATGGCATGACTGGGTACTCTGCTCATTATGTCTGTCACAGGATATTGACAGGTTAGGGAGGTGGTGTCTATTGTTCTTATATGGGGGTCCAGGATGTTTCACGTTCATTGGTTGTTGGCAAAATTCATTTCCTGAAGCTGTAGGTTGAGATCCTAATTTCCCTACAAGCTGTCTGTCTGCTTCAGATTGCTCTCAGGTCTTTGTCATGTAGCCCCTCTAGCTTCAATTCTTAATTTTCATTGTTCTACCTTAATTCTTTTTTTTTTTTTTTAAACCTTAATTTTAGGTTCAGGGTATATGTGAAGGTTTCTTATATAGGTAAACTCTTGTCATGAGGGTTTGTTGTACAGATTATTTCATCAACCAGTTATGAAGCCTGATACTCAATAGTTATTTTTTCTGCCCCTTTCCCTCTCCATCCTCAATTAGGCCCTAGTGTTTGTTGTTCCCTTCTTTGTTTTAATGAGTTCTCATCACTTAGCTCCGACTTATAATTGAGCACATATTGTATTTGATTTTCTGTTCTTGTGAGTTTGCTAAGGATAATCACCTCCAGCTCGATCCATGTTCCCATAAAAGACAAGACCTCATTCTTTTTTGTGGCTGCATAGTATTCCATGCTATTTATGTACTACATTTTCTTTATCCAGTCTATCATTGATGGGCATTTAGGTTGATTCCATGCATTTGCTATTGTGAATAGTGCTGCAGTAAACATATGTGGGCATGTGTCTTTATAGTAGAGTGATTTATAGTCCTTTGGGTATATACTCAGTAATGAGATTGCTGGGTCAAATGGTAGTTCTGTTTTTAGCTCTTTGAGGAATCACCATACTGCTTTCCACAATGGTTAAACTAATTTAGACTCACACGAACAGTATATAAGTGCTCCCTTTTCTTTGCAACCTTGCCAGCATCTGTTACTCTTTGACTTTTTAATAGTAGCCATTCTGACTACTGTGAGATGACATCTCACTGTGGTTTCAATTTGCATTTCTCTAATGTGCAGTGATCCTGAGCTTTATAAAATATGCTTATTGGCCACATGTATGTCTTCTCATGAAAAAGTGTCTGTTCCTGTCCTTCGCTCACATTTAACACGGTTATTTGTTTTACTCTTATAAATTTAAGTTCCTTATAGATGTCGGATATTAGATGCCTCTGTTAGATGCATAGTCTGCAAATATTTTCTCCTATTCTGTGGGTGGTCTATTCACTCTGTTGATTTTTTTTTTTTTTCAGCTATCCAGAAGTTCTTAAATTTAATGAGATCCCATTTGTCATTTTCTGCTTTTGTTGCAATTGCTTTTGGTGTCTTTGTCATGAAATCTTTGCCCATTCCTATTTCCAGGATGGTATTGCCTACGTTGTCTTCCAGAGTTTTTATAGTTTTGGGTTTTACATGTAACTATTTTATCTTAAATCTTGATGTGAATTAATTCACATCAATTGTCTCTCGTCTTGGGTCTCTGATTTCCAGTCTCTGACCAAGTCTTATTTAACTGGATCAGGCCCACGTGGATAAGCTCTCTTTCTAAAACTCAACTGTGCCAAATAGCATAGCCTAAGCACAGGAATCAAATATCTCATAATCAAAAAGTGTGTATAGAAGGGAGTGGGGAATCTTGGACACCATCTCAGAATTCTACCTACCAAACTAACTAATCCATAAAATATTTCATGGGCCTTCCATTCACTTTCTCTTTCCTGCCTTCTGGCAGATGCAGAAATCCAGTGGAATCTTCTGAGGCCTTGAAAGAGAGTGGACCCACCAGATGGAAGGACCATAGGTCCCTAAATGAGTATCGCTACCATCTATTCTCCCATCCCCCAACTTCTTGCATTGCTCTGGGAATGGGCAAGAAATAAACCTTTATTGCATTAGATTTTTGAAACCTTTGTTACAGAAGAAAGTCTATTTTGGCTAATACATAAATAGGTATCAAATAATAATGGGATAATATGGTGATATATATTAAGAGCTAGCTGTTTTACAGCTTTTTATGTAGTCTTTCCTTTCCCTCATAATTCAGGTAACATCTCTCACTTTCTATATGTGGTGGCCTCAAGCACAAAGCTTGATTTTGAGCCAAGCTAAATAGATTTTTTAAATTAAATGCAGACAGTAGTTTTAAAGTTAATGTGCTTTTGATGTGCAATATGCAGCCTTTATTAAGTGAAAAATGTTACTCTGAGAATTATAGATAACTGGCCTTTGCATATCAAGAGCAAAGTTGTGAGGTTCAAGACACAGGCTATGAATCATGCATCAGAGATTAGTGAAATACATTAGTTTTACTCACCTAAAAGGAGAAAAAGTATGATTGCAGAGGGAAGGAGGAAGATAGAGGGAAATGTAATGTGATACTGTCTAGGTTTCTGAGAAGTAGAGAGACCCACATCCCTGGAGAAAATGAAATCCTTATAGAGAACCCCCTTGTGCCACAGGAGGTTGAAATTGTCAAGAACTACAGCTGATGGAAGTGCCTAGGTGCATGCACCAGAATCAGTGGTGGAAAAGCACCTGAGAGTTCTAATGCATTCTCTAAAACAATCAGCTGGCTGACAAATCTGTAGGGACTGAGAGTGAGGACAGGGACCCATAGCACATGGGAATTTGACTAGTAGAGGCTAAGGCTGGGAAAGTGAAAACACAAGCCGATGCTGAAGACCAGGCAAGATCAATAACATCTTGGTGGAAGCCACTAAAAATGGAGGATGGCACTCGTTGAAGACCCTGCCCGGGTAACAGAATATGTTAAGTACCTCCCCCATTAGAATTTATATCACCTCTAGGGGGGCGGGGAAATAAAGGAAAAGAAAAAGTACAAATTAATTTAACTTGAATTTTCATTTTTAACCTGGAAGTCATTGGGCTTATGAATTGTCAATATAAGACTTTCCACAATTAGCTGGACTAGAGGCCCAAATAGAGGCCCAAATTGAGTCACTTTGGAGAAATATGTAAAATAACATCTATGAAGACAAGATGTAATATTTTCCCTAAATGACTTGATGGAATACTTTTTAATTTGTGCATCAATAGCTACTGATATTAAAAAAAGAAGGAAGAGAAAGAAGAAAGAAAGAAAGAAAGAAAGAAAGAAAGAAAGAAAGAAAGAAAGAAAGAAAGAAAGAAAGAAAGAAAGAAAGAAAGAAAAGAAAGAAAGAGAGAAAGAAAGAAAAAGACTTCCCAGATAAAAACCTTCTTAACTTAATAAAGGAGTCCTACTGAAGCATACTGATTTTATAGCTTCCTTTTCTTCTACCTAACTCTTAAATGTTCCCTTAGATTTTATCCTTTGCCACCTTTGTAACATACTCCAAAACCCATTCTAAAGAAATCTCATCTACTAGTGATGCCAAGAAGATGGTGGAATAGGAGTTCTTTGGCTTCACCCTGCAACAACAGAAATCCAACTAGCAACTATCCACAGTCAAGACTATCATTGTAAATACCCCAGATCTTAGAAATCAGACTGATACACTCTCTTAGACTATAAAACCAAGAAAGCGTTCCTATTTCTCCACATCCTCTCCAGCACCTGTTGTTTCCTGACTTTTTAATGATCGCCATTCTAACTGGTGTGAGATGGTATCTCATTGTGGTTTTGATTTGCATTTCTCTGATGGCCAGTGATGATGAGCATTTTTTCATGTGTCTGTTGGCTGTATGAATGTCTTCTTTTGAGAAATGTCTGTTCATATCCTTTGCCCACTTTTTGATGGGGTTGTTTGTTTTTTTCTTGTAAATTTGTTTGAGTTCTTTGTAGGTTCTGGATATTAGCCCTTTGTCAGATGAGTAGATTGCAAAAATTTTCTCCCATTCTGTAGGTTGCCTGTTCATTCTGATGGTAGTTTCTTACACTGTTGGTGGGATTGTAAACTAGTTCAACCATTATGGAAAACAGTATGGCAATTCCTCAAGGATCTAGAACTAGATGTACCATATGACCCAGCCATCCCATTACTGGGTATATACTCAAAGGATTATAAATTATGCTGCTATAAAGACACATGCACACGTATGTTTATTGCAGCACTATTCACAATAGCAAAGACTTGGAATCAACCCAAATGTCCATCAGTGACAGACTGGATTAAGAAAATGTGGCACATATACACCATGGAATACTATGCAGCCATAAAAAAGGATGAGTTCGTGTCCTTTGTAGGGACATGGATGCAGCTGGAAACCATCATTCTTAGCAAACTATCACAAGAACAGAAAACCAAACACCGCATATTCTCACTCATAGGTGGGAACTGAACAATGAGATCACTTGGACTCAGGAAGGGGAACATCACACACCGGGGCCTATCATGGGGAGGGGGGAGGGGGGAGGGATTGCATTGGGAGTTATACCTGATGTAAATGACGAGTTGATGGGTGCAGCACAGCAACATGGCACAAGTATACATATGTAACAAACCTGCACGTTATGCACATGTACCCTACAACTTAAAGTATAATAATAAATAAATAAATAAATAAATAAATAAATAAATAAATTAAAAAACCAAGAAAGCTGCTATTGAATGATAAAATGAATGGCTCTCTTTGACTGTGCTACCCCTCTTCCAAGCTGGCACAGCACCAGATAATTCCTGTGGACTCACGGTTTCTACAAGATGAAAAGTAAGTTGAAGGCAGACGTTCTGCTTCCCCATTGTTTTAGGACTATTCACAGGAGGCTAACTCCTGTCTCATTCCAAAAGAAGCATTGGAAATACTAGCGGGGCTAGACTCCCTGGGGTCAATTAGAAAAAAAATGAAAGTGGGGCTCACCGTGCCCGATGCACTGTTCTTGGTGATTTTTCTACATTTCAGCCAACAGCAATGCCACCCCAAAGAAGTAGCCAATAGCACTGCACTGCAGGAAACATTGTTCAGGGGTCTTTTAGGATTAAACCCCTAACCAATTTTCCCACAGAGCCTGGGTATTCTCATTAGGTCTTCCCTAGAGCAAGAGGTAGCTGTAGGTAAGCAATTACCCATAAAGGGAACATCTGACCCCACTTAACTCAAGAGGGTGGTCCATCTAAGTTCAAATGTTTCTATTAAGTATTCAAAGCATGGAGACAATTGCAGGTCAGTAATTACCCACAGAGGGAGTATCTGGCCCCACTCAACGCCAACCACAGTGTGGTGGCTTGACCAAATCTTGGTGCTCTGCATGGGTATACCCTAGGCCAGGAGGCAAGCCCAAGTCTACACGTACCTGTGGAGTATAGCCTCTGGCCCTGCTCATGTTGTGTGGCCAAGCAGCAACCCAGAGATCTCATCCAGCCTCAGAATCCATCACATAGAAATGTCCAAGTACAGATTCTAAACAACAATGCCACCTATTCAAGGAAGACAGCCTGCAACCCTGCTCAGATAGAGATGATTAGAGACCAGCCAGCGTTCTCATCTGACAAGAAAGTTCAGTCAGTGGTTTCACTGGACCATGGAGCACAACCAGCAATACCATTTAACCTCAGAGCACAGAAGTGATCCAGACCAACTAGAAAACCTGACACCAAAGTCTACTTTTTCATGGTTGCTACTAGCCAGCCCATACAAAATCTCAGGCTAGACTGAATAGTAAAGGCCTATCACCACCAAAGAACATCTGCAAAGGCCAGAAAAGACAACCATTTATCAAATGTACAGGCATAAATTTAAGGACACGAAGATTATGAAAACTCAGGGAAAAATAATACTACCAAAAGGAAATAATAAATCTCCAGTAATGGACCAAGAAAATGAAGATCTATAAAATGACAAATAATTTAGAATAATCCTCTTAAAGAAGTTTAAGAAACTATAAGAAAATACAAATAGAAAATTAAATAAAATTTGGAAAACAATTTAGAACAAAAATGAGAAAGTTGAAAATGAAATAGAATAAAAAACAAATACAAGTCATGGAGATTAAACTATAATAACTGACTAGAAAATTCACTAGAAAGCTTTAATAACTGACTTAAGCAAAAGAATCAGTAAGATCTAAAGCAGAACATTTCAAATTATCTAATTAGAGGAACGAAAAGAAAAAAATATATAGTAAAAAAGAATGAAGAAGGCCTACAGGAATTATGGGATTGAAAGGAATGGAATAAAAAAACGAGAAAAGATATTCCATGAAAATAGAAACCAAAGGGGAGAAGAGGGGGCTGTAATTATATGAAACAAAATAGACTTTAAGTCAGAAACAATAAAAAGAGACAAATAAAGTCATTAAATAGTGCTAAAGGAGTTAATTTTCCAGGAGGACATCATAATTGTAAATATATATGCACCCAACACTGGAACATCTAAATATATAAAGCAATAATTTAATAATCTAAAAGTAAAGATGAACTGTAATATTATAATAAGAGGGCATCTCAGTAACCCACTTTCAATATATAGATGGGAAATCAATAAAGAAATATTGTACTTCAATTATAGTGTAGACCAAATGGACCTAATATGCATGTACAGAGCATTTTATCTGATAGTAGCAGAATACATATTCTTCTTAAGTGCACATAGAACATTCTCCAGATAGATTATATGTTAGGCCACAAAACAATTCTTAATAAATTTAAGAAGACTGAAATCTTATGAAATATTTACTTAGATAACAATGGCATGAAATGAGGAATCGATAATGAGAAATCTTGAAAAATACACAAATATGTGGAAATTAAACAACATGCTCCTAAACAACCAATAGGTCACAGAAGAAATCAAATAACAAATTTAAAAAATACCTGAGACAACTAAAATGGAAACATAACATGCCAAAACATAGAATGCAGCAAAAAGTAGTTCTAAGAGGGAAATCTATAGTAATCAATGAAAAAACTCACAAATACTCTAACGTTATACCTCAAAAAACTAGAAAAAGTAGAACAAAGTAACCTCAAATTTAGCAGAAGGAAGGAAATAACAAAGATTATAGCAGAAATAAATGAAATGAGATTAGAGAAATAATTTAATTAAGAGTTGGGGTTTTTTTTGAAAAGATAAAATTGACAAACCCTTAGCTAGACTAGGAAAAAAGAGAGACTACTCAAATAAATGAGATGATAAATGAAAGAGGAGACATTGCAATTGATACAACCAAAATACAAATTATTATAAGAAACTATTGTAAAAAAAAGTATATGTCAACAAATCAGATAATCTAGAAGAAATGGATAAATTTCTAAACTAATAAAACCTACCAACGCTGAATCACAAAGAAATTGAAAATCTGAATAGACCAATAATCAGCAAGAAGATTGAATGCGTAATAAAAAGTCTCCTCTCAAGTCCAGAACTGATTAGCTTTACTACTGTATTATACCAAACATTTAAGGAACTAATGTCAATTCTTCTCAAACTCTTTCAAAAAAAAATCAAAGTAGAGCTAATAATTCCAAACTTATTTTATGAAGTTAGCATTGACTGGATGAGAGCCAGATAAGGACACTACAAGAAAAGAAATATATAGGCCAATATCCTTGCTAAACATAGATGTAAAAATCTGCAAACAAAATATTACATAACTGAATTCAAGAACACATTAAAAGAAAAATTCACTATGATCAATTGGGATTCACCCCTACAATGCAAAAATTGTTTAACATATGCAAATGAATAAATGTGATACACTACATTAACAAAATGAAGGGTAAAAATCTCATGATCATCTTAACAGATGCAGAAAAAGCATTTGACATAATTCAATACACTTTCTTGATGAAAACTCTGAACAGATTAGGTATAGAGGAAATGTACTTTAACCCAATAAAGGCCACATATGATAAACCATTAGCTAATATTATGTTCAAGGTTGAAAAGATGAAAGCTTTCACTTCAAGATTAGAAACAAGACAAGGATCTCACCATCTCGCCATTTCTTTTCAACATAGTACTGGAAGTCCTAGCCAGGACAATTAGGCAAAAGAAAGAAATAGAAGACATCCTATTAGGAAAAAAAGAAGTGAACTTGTCTCTTTTTGCTGAAAACATGATCTTACATATGGAAAACCCTATAGACTCCACTAGAAAACTGTTAGAACTTGTAAATTAATTCAGTAAAGTTACATGACACCAAATCAACATATAAAAATCTGCAGGGTTTCTGTTTCTATTTACTAACAACAAACTGTCTAAAAAGAAAATTAAGAAAAAAAACCCATTTACAGTGGCAACAAAAAATTAAAACTTAGACATACATTTACCTAAGGAAGCAAAAGAGCTGTGTTCTGAAAACTATAAAACACTGATAAAATAAATTAAAGAAAACACAAATAAATGAAAAAGATATATTGTGTTCATGGACTGGAAAAAATAAAATTGTGAAAATGTCCATACTACTCAAAGCAATCTAAAGATTCAGTGCAATCCCCATCAAAATTTCAATAGCATTTTTCACTGAAAGGGAAAAAGCCATCCTTAACTGCATATGGAACCACAAAAGACTCTGAATAGCCAAAATAATACAATCTTGAACAGAAAGAACAAAGCCAGACACATCATAGTCTTTGATTTCAAAACATATTATAAAGCAAGTATAATCAAACAGCATCATCCTGGCATAAAACAGACACATAGACCAATATAACAGGATAGAAAAACCAGAAATAAACCTACACATTTACTGTCAACTGATTTTTGACACAGGTGCCAAGAACACATAATAGAGAAAGGGCAGTATCTTCAATAAGTGGGATTGGGAGAATTAGATATCTACATACAGAAGAATGAAATTAGACACACTATGTAGAAAAGTCAACTCAAAATAGATTAAACACTTAAATATAAACCTGAAACTGTAAAACTTCTATAAGAAAACATAGGAGAAAAGCTCCACCACATTGCTCTGGGCAATGAATTTTCAGATAAAATCCCAAAACCACAGGTAACAAAAGCAAAAATAGACAGATGTGATAGCATCAAACTAAAAAGCTTCCGCACAGCAAAAAGAACAATTAACAAAGCAAAAAACAACTCACAGCAAGGGAAAAAATATTTACAAATCATATGTCTTAGTTCATTTTTGTTTTGCTATAAAGAAATACCTGAAGCTGGGTAATTTATGAAGAAAAGACATTTATTTGGATCACAGTTCTGCAGTCTATACAAGAAGCATGGTGCCAGCATCTGCTTCTGGTTAGGGCATCAGGTTGCCTCCACTCATAGTGGAAGGCAAAGCAGAGCTGATGTGTGCAGAGCCCAAAATGAAACATGAAAGAGTGGAGAGAGAGGTACTAGGCTCTTTTTAACAACCAGCTCTTGTGGGAACTAGTAGAGTGGGAACCAACAAAGTGAAAATGCTCCCAGTCAGGGCATTAATCTATTGACGGGGAATCCTTTCCCATAACCCAAACACCTCCCACTAGGCCCTGCCTTCCAACATCGCCACACTGAGGCTTAAATTTCAACATGAGATTTGGAGGGAACAAACATCCAAATATACTCTAGCAGCATACATCTGATAGGGGCTAATACCCAAAAATTATAAGAAACTCAACTCAATGGCAAGAAAAACAACCCAATGTCTGGGTTGACAACATTCATTAATTTTTTTAAAGTAGGCAGAGACCATAATAGGTGTTTCTCAAAAGACATACAAATGGTCAATAGAAATGTGGAAAAATGCTTAGCATTACTAATCATTAGGGAAATGCAAATTAAAACCACAATGAGGTGCCACCTCCTACCTGTTAGAAGGCTAACTCGGTGAAACCCCGTCTCTACTAAAAATACAAAAAATTAGCGGGGCGTGGTGGCGGGCAACTGTAGTCCCAGTTACTGGGGAGGCTGAGGCAGGAGAATGGTGGGAACCCAGGAGGCGGAGCTTGCAGTTGGCGGAGATCACGCCACTGCACTCCAGCCTGGGCGACAGAGCAAGACTCCATCTCAAAAAAAAAAAAAAAAGATGAAAGAAATAAATGTTAGAGAGGATGCATAGAGATGGATTGCATACAGTGTTGATAGAAATGTAAATTAGTAAAGCGCTCATGGAAAACAGTTTGGAGGTTCCTCAGAAAATTAAAAACAGAATGAATATGACTCAGTAACCCCACTTCTGGGTATATACCCAAAGGAACTGAAATCAATATGTCAAAGGGATATTTGCACTCACATGTTTATTGCAGCATTATTCACAATAGTCAAGATGTGGAATCAACCTGAGTGTCATCAGTGGATGAATGGATGAAAAACATGTGGTATACATGCACAATGGAATACTATGCAGCCTTTAAAAAGGGGGAAATCATCTCATTTGTGATGCCATGGATGAATCCGGAGGATATTATGCTAAGTAAAATAAGCCAGGCAAATTAAGCCAAATACCATATGATTTCACTTATATGTGGAATCTAATGAAGTTAAACTTACAGAATTAGAGAGTAGAATGTATTGGACAACAGTTACAGGGGAAACGGAGTTTAAGAATGTAGGCACTGTGGCCAGGCATGGTAACCCATAGAATGATGGTTACCAGAGATTGGAGGGTTATAGAGTGAGGGAATGAGGAGTTGTTGGCCAAAAAATATAAAGTTTCAGATAGATAAGATAAATAAGTTTGGAGATCTATTGTACAGTAGGGTGAGTATAATCCATAATACTGTGTTATATATTTCAAAATAAGAGAGTAAACTTCAAATGTCTCATCAAAAAAATGGTAAGCAAGGTTATGGATATGTTAATTAGATTGTTTTAATCATGCCACATTTTAAAAACATATCGAAACATCATGTTGTATCCCATAAATGTGTGTAATTATAATTTTTCTTTTTTCTTTTTTTATTATACTTTAAGTTCTAGGGTACATATGTACCAAAATTATAATTTTTCAATCAAAAATAATACTAATGATAGTTTAAGTCAAAAAATGAAATTAGAAAAAAAAATCTTGCTCACATCCATCTCATACTTTATTGACTGCTAAATCCCTACTTCACCTCAGTCTTTCTTCAGTGTTCGATGCCTACATTTTCAAATCATTACTGCAGAGATTTGTCGAACACTTTATCTTGTAGAAAGCTCCAAATCAACATGCATTCCTTGCCCCATTTACTACTCCTTTTGCTTTTTCTACCTTCACTCACAGAAATAAAAATCTAAACTTTGACATTTCTCTTCCATCCCTTCACCTTTACTAGGTTTATGAATTCTACTTCCTTAGTCTCTCCCTTCTGCCTCTTCATTTCATTCTCCATTGACTTCATCTATTATCAGACATCAGTAATGTATTTGTAGGATTATGGCAATAAGCCTCTATGTAAGGCTTGGTTACCTTGTTCCCCAGACTCCATACCCACCTCTACCTCAGTTCATTCTCCATAATTTTTTCCAGAATAATATTCCTAAATGCAATCCGACCATGTCACTTTTCTACTTTAACTTGCTCAGAAGCTTTCTTTCAGGATAAAGCCCATGATACACCCTTCAAGACCCTTCATGGTCTGCCTTTGACTAAATTTGAAATTCTATCCTCCTTTTCTCAACCTAGTGACCTACAAAGAGTGCCCTGAATGACATCAGTTCTTTAAGGCCTCTGTATTTTTTACTGGCAATACAGTGCCTACATTCTTTTTTCTGTTGTTGTTTTGTTTTGTTTTTTGAGATGGAGTCACCCGCAACTGCCCAGGCTGGAGCGCAGTGACAGGATCTCCGCTTACTTCAACCTCAGCCTCCTGGGTTCACGCAATTCTCCCACCTCAGCCTCCCGAGTAGCTGGGATTACAGACACCCGCCATCATGCCCGGCTAACTTTTGTATTATTAGTAGAGACAGGGTTTCACCATGTTGGCCAGGCTGGTCTTGAACTCCTCACCTCAGGTAATCCACCTACCTCAGCCTCCCAGAGTGCTGGGATTACAGGCGTGAGCCACCACGCCTGGCCACAGTACCTACATTCTTAAACTCCCTTTTCCCAGTTAACTTTTGTCCAATGCATTCTTATTTATCTTTGAAGATTCACTTCAAGCATTACATCCTCTGGATTTTTTTTTCCTGAAAACTATTATCTAGAGGAAAGACTACAAAAATTATCCTCCCCCTTACTCAGTCACTGTGGGCTATAATTCCCTGTTCAAGTCATTCATTGATTTTTTTCTTTTAGATAATGATGGATACATTGGTAGTATTGGTAGTATACTTCTCTTGTGACATTCTATACTCATTTTCCAAAGTTCATTTTTGTTTCTCTTAATGTTATTTTTTTTCCAATCATCTTTATTTCACTTCAGTTCCCTTCTCACCATAATTACCTCTTTTCCAGTCATTTCAAATATGTCTATCAAATACAACTTTCATATTTGAAAAGTTATAACTGCGCGTAGTGTTTCCTAACTCCTCTCCAGAATACCTGCTCCAATTTACATCTCCAGCAGCAGAGCATTGGTGTCTTTGTATTACAGGTAAAAATTTCTTCTGTGTTTCAGCCACTGCAAATAGTTTCTCCCACTTTTAGTTTTATCTTTAATATCTCTCCTAGATGTCTTCAATTGTGATAAAATCACACCCTTCAGTTTTTCTCCTTGTTGTTTGTACTTTTTGGAGTCTTGTTTAGGATATACATCCTCATCCAAAAATACTCTGGTGACATCGTTATCCAGATGCTCAAAATTATGCCAATATACACCCTTTTTACTCATTTATTTTTCTCCTGCCCTTCTCCCCTATCATTCCCAATTAATCATTTCCTATTCCTTCTGAGAGAGTTCTGCTATTCAATCTCCAGCTCACTATTTTTTTTAATTGTATATATTTTGTCATTCAACCCATTCATTGTTTTTTAAAATTTATTCATTTCAGATATTTCCCAAAATGCCTGCACATTTCCTTTAAAATATCTGTTTGACTTCATGTTTTAATTTTTTTCTGTTGAATGTATTTATAATTTCAAATATAAATTTTTTATTATTTCTATTGCTTTTGTTTTGCCTTTAAGGTAACACTTTTTCCAATACTGATTTTTATTGCATTGTGGTTCAGCTTCTCAGTAACTGGGAACTCGAATTTTATTGGATCTATCAATTGCTTTGACTGATTTTTGTTACTCAGAAGAGTGACAAAAACCTGGGCTGCAACTTGTGTGCCCCTTGCTGAAGAGAGATAATCATTGCTTTGTATCATAGACTCATAGCCCTTCCAGCCTTGTCTCACTGCCAGGGAACTTGTAGTAGCTCTCACTCTGTCATTGCTTTAGTCCTGGCTCCTTACTCTCTGTTCTGATTAGCTCATACAGTGGGGAACAAGGGTTGAGAAGCAAGAATGTTCAGGAACTCCTCAGGTTGTGCATGCTCACTGATAGAGGACCTCCAGCACAACTAGACTACAGTTCTCCCCTTTCATACTCCAGAGCATCTAGCTAACAGTTAACAGTGGAGCAAGTGTTTTTATATTCCTGCCCATGGAATTGAGGGCTTAGGGAAAGAAAAGGGGCACAAAAAGGAAGGCCAACTCAGTCTGCATTTTATTTGAGGCTCCTGGCCTTCCCTAATTTGAAAACTTCCCTACCTCCAACTACCCTGTTTCCATCAAGATCCAAACACCTTTGGTCTCTCCAAGAGTTTTCAGTTTTTTATTTGTGGCTGAGTAGAGTTTCTCTGTTACTTTACATACTCCCGGAAGCACAATTCACATTGCTTAGTGTACTTCAGTGAGGTGTCATTTATTAAGAATAAAATGTGAATAATGCTCATCAGAATTTTGCAATGTATGACTTGACTCCAAATTCATTAACCTTTCTTACTGTCCAATGACTGATTCTACAGAGCAATGTAGGACCCTGTCATAGCTCACCATGTTGTCCAGAAGCAGAATAAACCACCAGTTTTTACATATAACACTCCCTAACTACTGACAGTTTCTTTAGAATGAGACTATTTCAGTCATGACTCCATACCCAGCATGATACTCAGTGTCTGGCACATACCACACACTTAAAAACTCTTTGTTAAATGTGTTTGTTAAATGAAATAGAAAGAAAAGAAAAGCAATTTACTTGAGAGACATTGGAGAGAGGCAGAGACAGAGAAAAACTGACAGAAAATAAAGAAGGAAATAGAGATGGGGTAACTGAGAAATTTAGAGTGAATAATACTGCTGGTAAATTATGCTTGGTTTTACTACCATTCAACGAACTTCATAACAAGTCTTTTTTTTCAAACATATTCACAGGACATGTGTTTGTTATCAACTGTCAGCCAGAACAAGCACCATCTCATATCAATCTCTATCTAATTGCAAAGAACCAATAAAATCTACAACTTGTCTCATAACTGACTTATAACAAGATTTCAAAATAAGATTCAGATTGTCAAGAACTATTGGCTTCACTATCATTATACCATGTATTTTTCCCTTGGAATAGAATTTAATTCAGTGATGTGCACATCAGTGAAAAAGATCACTAAAAGTTAAATTTGTTGTTTGTTATTGTATAGATCACAAAAACAGAAAGTTCACCTGTCTGGGGTAAATACTCTTCTGGCTGTAAATATGGCCTCCCTACCATCAGACCATCATCACTCATGCTCTGAATCTATAACCATACAGACACCATAATTTAGAGGACTAAATTATAGCAGAGCAGACTTCTCATCGTGGAAAATCAATACAGTTTGTGTTTAATATGCACATCTTGATTCTTCTGGTTTATACAGTTGTTCCACTGGATTTCTTATCACTCTTGGAAATGAGAGGATGCAGAGAGATGGATTTCATACAGTGTTGGTAGAAATGTAAATTAGTAAAGCCATTATGGAAAATAGTGTGGAGGTTCTTCAGAAAATTAAAAATAGAACTACTCATTAAACACAAGCATATATTTTTTGGCTTTGGATCATTAAAAAAAAAAAAAAAAAACATAGCTTTTAAAGAAAACTTTAGAAACATGAGGCAAAAATGCACCAGAACAAATCCAGAGGAGTTTCAGTTCCAAAATAACCTCAGTATGAGAACGCTTTATCTAGAACACGGGCTGCAAGAGAGTATGGCAAATAGCAGTGTGCAAAATTCGAGCTGCCAGTTGACGACGTGGATATAAAATGTTCCGTCTGAACACAGGGAAATGATTTGTATCATCTGTTCTACAGGGGAGTACAGGAAGAAGAGGGTTATAGAATTGCATCGGCCCTAAATATTCAATAGTTTTGAATCGGGGAAAAATTGATTAAAAGCTACCTATGGAGGGAAGAAAAAGGTTTTCTAAATTAATATTAATTGAAGTTAAGTCATAGGAGAATATTGTTTGGGGGTTCTAAAGCCTATCTAATTACACTCTTTATTTAATAAGCTCTTGGTCATTTCTTCTTAGTTTTTAGAAAATATATTACCTATGTATATTTTTCTATAAGAAAGAGATGTAACCAAACTACATACATTTTATTCAGAATTTTCAGAGAGATTCAATATTTGTTCTTATCAGACAAACTCATTCATTGAAATTGTGGTTTATATTTCAGGTAAATACAGTACAGAGACATAGGAAAGCAATGTCAGCATTAATCAATTTTCTGTTCTGCATTAAGTTGTAATAAACATTCCAGAGTGATGTGAAGAAACTGCACTTTATAAAAGAAAAACAAGATCCAGATTTTTTTTTTGTTTTTATCTTCAAATCTTGTCAGATTTACCCAACTAAAAATTCTTTCTTTAAACCAAAACAGATATGGAATCCTAGTATCTATACTTAAATTCTGATAGCTTTATCAAAACATGACTTCCTTCTTTTCTTCCTTCATTGAAATGGGGTCTCAGGCAGTTGCCTTCTTTAAGTCCATTTCTGTTGATTTAATGACAAATGATTTCCATCATATTGTGCTCATAGCTTCTTTATAGGCAAATAACAATTGACTATGTGATATAAGTAATAGTCTCATGGTATAATATCCAGTCTATGTCACAAAATATTAGCCCCATGCAGCCATCAGAATAGAAATCTTTTTTTTATTCGGCCGGGCGCGGTGGCTCAAGCCTGTAATCCCAGCACTTTGGGAGGCCGAGACGGGCGGATCACGAGGTCAGGAGATCGAGACCATCCTGGCTAGCACGGTGAAACCCCATCTCTACTAAAAAATACAAAAAACTAGCCGGGCGAGGTGGCGGGCGCCTGTAGTCCCAGCTACTCGGGAGGCTGAGGCAGGAGGATGGCATAAACCTGGGAGGCGGAGCTTGCAGTGAGCTGAGATCCGGCCACTGCACTCCAGCCTGGGTGACAGAGCGAGACTCCGTCTCAAAAAAAAAAAAAAGAAAAAAAAAAAAGAAATCTTTTCTTTCCAAGCTCTTCCAATTATGTGATATGAATACATATATGTGTATGCATGTAGACAGGTAGATAGTTACCATTTTATCTTTTTAAGTCTACTAAACTGTGATAGAAAGCAAAAGCACAATATAACCTAAATACAATATTGGCTTAAAATGAAAGAGTGTGAAGAAAATTTATCATAACTTAATTCTTACAAATAACTTTACATTATTTTTTAAGCTCTGGCAGAAAAATACTTAAGTAGAAAAGTTGGGGAGCTTAGGCCGGGCGCGGTGGCTCACGCCTGTAATCCCAGCACTTTGGGAGGCCGAGGCAGGCAGATCACGAGGTCAGGAGATCAAGACCATCCTGGTTAGCACAGTGAAACCCAGTCTCTACTAAAAAATACAAAAAGATTAGCCACCACCAGGAGTGGTGGTGGGCACCTGTAGTCCCAGCTACTCCGGAGGCTGAGGCAGGAGAATGGCGTGAACCCAGAAACTCCAGCCTGGGTGACAGAGCGTGACTCCGTCTCAAAAAAAAAAAAAAAAAGTTAAGGAGCTTAGAAACCTAAATTCTTTGTGTATGTGTGTGCGTCTCTGTATATCTATACATATGAATTAATTTACCCAAAGACATCATGTTTTAAATATAAATTATGAATATGTTATTATTTGAGATTAGTAAGTATGTAGTCTAAAGAATGTGAAACAGGAAGGATTGTGAAGATTAAAACCCTGTTTGTATGAAGTATCTAACTTCATGTGATTATTTGATACATTTTAAATTTAAAAAAAATTAAATTATGAGTATAAATTTTTGAAAAAGTTAAAAAACAATTAAAATTTTAAAATGTTTGCCTAAAATCTAACAGAAAAAGTTACTGTTATATCACTGTCATATAGAATTCATTTTTAAAATATTACAAAATTGAAAGCTATATACATGTTTAAAGAAGAAACGTGATCATAAAACAAATCATAATGATGCTATACCTACTTTTAATTATCTTACTCTTTTTCTTTCTTAATGATTGAATATTCATATTCACTACAGTGCAGTGAGATCATCTCTAACATTGTTGGAGGGACTGTGACTTGTGATACAAGGTCTAGAAATCAATCAAGGTCTCAAAAATGATCATACATTTTGATTTATAATTTTGCTTTTAGAAATGTTTTTATAAATATGAAAAATACAGACAAAAATTATTTTGTAAAACATGCATTCCAGCCTTATTTGTATTAGCAAAACTTTTAACAGAAAAAACATTAAATCATAGAGGAATTGTTGATTGAATTTTGAGGCATCTAACTGATGGAATATCATAGGATATTCAATTGATCCAATAAATGTCTTTGAAAAAATTGTAATGACACAGGTAAATGTTTGCAATATGTCATCAGGTAAAAAAAAAAGCAAATGTGTAAAAAAGTATTGAAAACATGTGGGCTAACTCTGACCCTGTAGAACATATTTTTTCATCTCTAAAATGAAGAAAAATATTTTATCTAGTTCATAATCTTACAGTGTGTTTTAACTAAGATAGTACATGTGAACTAACTGGTTCTAGAACTTAACACATGGTGAATCTTATATAAATGTCAGCTGCTGTTGTTAAAAGGTTAACTTTTATTGGCTTATTAAGTCAGAAACAGGGTAGAAGGGAATTCTGTTCTTATTCAAAGAGCTCAGAGAACTCTTTTCTTTCTCTGTATCTGCAGAAATCAATGATAACAAAAAATTTCAAATTTATGAAAGGGAAAGTAAAAAGTTTATCTTCCTGTTTCCCAGTAATGAATAAATTGACATTATCAACGTGGCCAAACAATCAAACATCAGGTCTATCACATCTCAAATGAAGTACCAGTTGACAGCTGTGTTCACTAGCCAAAAGTAGAGTGGAAAGAGCCAGATATCTATACATTTGGTCTACCACCAACCTCTGTGTATTTAGTTCCTCATGATAGCCACCTGAATGCTCTCTACTGTGTGGGCCCTTCGGTGTCTGTCACAAGAGTAGGTTACAGTATTTCCAAGCCGATAGGGAAGTAAAATTGTGCCAAGGGGTCTGTCAGAGGCTCAGAAGTCACGTGAGAGGAGGCAAAGCTGAAAAATAGAATCCAAGGTTCTACTGGAGAGAGATGGATACTCACATCAATGAATTAATGAAAGGAGGGAGACACACACACAGAGAGAGAACAAATGAATGTCCTCATACAGATGTACCAGACATGATGAGGTGGGTTTGGTTTGATATTTAGCATGCACATAAGTCTCTAATACTTCCTAACTTTTGAGCCCTTTTGCTTGTTTGTTTACCAACAACAAATCTTTTAGTCAAGTATTGTATTCCTTATTTTACATATGTGAAACTTGATGTTTAGTAAATTTAAATGACTCAATGCCTCAGCTAGTAAATGCAGTAGCAAGGATTCAAAGAGATGCCTTGATTCTTCCAGTTTTCTCTTGACCCCTAGCATACTATAAACGTAGCTTACCTTCACTGGACTCACAGTTCAGCAGTTTAGTTCACAATTTAAAGACATCTCCACATCCCTATAACATCTAAAAAGCTAATGCCCAGCCTCACAATATTACAGTGCAACAGAGAGAGACATAGATGTTCATCCTCTGTTGTGATAGTTCTACAATGATCCTTTTTACATGATGCTTTCTCATTTACATCCATTTGAAGGAACTACTTGTGAAATTGCTTTCTTCTTGGAATGGGGTAAACAGAGTCCCTCCCAATCTGGAAGAATATAATGAGGTCACAGGGTCAAATTCCAAAGCCCCATTGAAAACAAATGAAAAAAAATCTACAGTTACAGTTCTGATTCCACCTATATACATTAATTTTAAGCAGCTCATTTTTTTCTACGGTCACTTAACAGTTTTCTTCACGAATAAAATTGGTGGGTAATTACTTTTCATTTGTTTAACTTAAAAAAATTAAGACTTTTTTCCCCCAAATTAACAGAAGCAAACTTCAAGCTTCAACTTGTAGAAAGACCAGCATTAAGTAGCAACATTTTCAGCTCACACTCATTGAAGTTGTGATCATGTTAGAGCTCGTTTTCTAGCCTCAACACCATTACATCAAGTACCATGACACGAATAGGACATAAATATTTAGCTCTGACTTGAAATAAATATATTGTGATTGACCTAAGAGTAGTCTAATTGAAAGCAGAATTATGGTATTCAATTTGGAAATGGTATGTCGGAGTTGTCTACACAGTCATTGTATCTTTTAAAAATCTTTTTTCAATTTCTCCCTGCCTATTTCAAACTAATATTTGTTATGTTTTCAGTGTCCCATTTTTCTATAATATAATAAAGCCCACTAAATGATAAACACATAACATTTGAAGTTGAGGTTATATGAACTCTGTATAGGGATAGTCAAAACACTTTTCAGTTAGAATATCTTGAATAGAATGAAAAAGGGATTGTTTTAGTGGGTCAGAAGGTTTTAAAGGGTGATTTCAATAGAGCTAGTTATATCATTCTTTATAAACAGCAAGGAATTGTTATTAGAATAGCTCATCTTAAACTGAGGTTAGAGAACACCTTCCTAGGTCTGCAGCATCCCAACAAGAGTACTTTTTATCAATTTTTATTTTGATGAACATCTAAAAATAATTTATTCATGATGTGGATTATCTGATGGTCCCATTTTAATCAAATATCTCAAAAGAATTTCAGCATTCACATTTCTTACAATTGAGTCCAAAGCTGAAGGAACAAACATTTTGCAATATTTTGATTTTATAAAAAGGTATTGGGTAATTGAACTATCACACAGCACCTGGTAAACTTGAACAGCAATGACAAAACACATGCTATGGTAGGCCTTGTAGTCATGTTTGAGGGAATTTATCACACTTTATTACAAATAAGTGTAACAATAAATATGCAACAGTTTTCTTTTCTTAAGAAAATCAACATCAGGCATTCATTTAATTCCAATTTCAGCAATGCTATAATATTCAAATAAACAGGAAAGCTTTCCAGAATTATCAAGTGATATTTCATCAAACAGATACTTAAGAATTTCTCACTATCATTTTTACTTGTTTTATTTAAGTAGGCAGTCTGGTGGACCTGAACTAACAAGCAGGGTCTTAAGGTTTTAAACCATATTTTGACAATATAACTAGGCAAGCCAGCATTTTCTGCACTGATATTATGAAATTCAAAATTTAGAAAAAGATTAAATGTAGACCCAGAGCTGAAATGCCATCTTCCACCATAAGCATGATATGGGGAATAAGCCACTGGAAGGCATTCCGGACACCTGGGATCTAGTCACAGAACTTTCTCTCACTGTGCTATTTTGAGGACTATATTTAACCTCCCTAAGCCTCAGTTTCAAAAACAGTAAAGTGCCAGGACCTAAGGTTATTTCTCATGTCTCTTCAAATTCTAACATGCTATGCAAAGAGATGCCCTAGATATCTGATGTAAATTGAGACATAACATTTTTAGTTCTCCAAAATATCTAAAGTCCACGAATAGTGTATTCTTTGTCATATTCCAACAGAGTATTATTAATCTTCAAATTGAAGAATATGGTGAGTGATTCCAATGTTATTCTAAGTAAATGCCTAAAAAAGCATCAGAAAATTCATTAACCACTATTATTTGAAGACTGTTCCAGTAATCTTCTGAGAGCATACATAATAGGTATAATCATAAATATTTTAATATGGTAGGTACTCCATTAACCATTAAATTGTTTGATAAAACTTTAAACAGTAGTCAGTTATTTCAAACAAGAAACATCCATGTAAACTTGGTGAAGACAATATATGCATGTCTTGGTATATTCAAGTGATACAGATGAGTTACTGTGCCTATGTTGATGAATACTCAAAGTTTCTAGGTTCTCTGGGACATTAATTAATTAGAAAACAAACTCTTACTATTTTTATGAATAGCTTATCACAGGACTCTCTTCCAAAATACTTCTTCCTTTGTGTATAAAAAAATACATGACTATAGACCAATGGTTCTCACTCAGGGGCAATTTTGTCCTCCAAGGGATATTTGGCAGCCTCTGGAGACATTTCTGGTTGTTACAAACTGGGAGAGGGGTGGGGGAGTGCTACTGGCATCTAGTGGGTAGAGACTAAGGATACTGCTAAACATCCTACAATGCACAGCCCCCCATGACAAAGAATTTTCTGTCTCCAAATGTAAATAATGCCAAGATTGAGAAACCCTGATGTAAACTGCAAGTCTCTATTCACTTCTCTAACAAGTCTATCAAAAAGTCAGATACGTTTTGTGCTTCCTCTCCTTACAAATCATGAACTTAAGGCTTTTATTCAACTAATATAATTTTTCTTTGTATTTTTCTGTTTCACTCTATCAGTCTCAAATATATAAATAATTAAAAATCTTTAAAGTGCTAACATGGGGAACTATTTCTCTTATCTCGCAAATTTAATCATTTTATTATTAAAATTATAAAAATTAAGCCTAGAAAAGGCTTAATTTTTTTTGGATTACTCTCAATATCATTCTATGCTTTTGACAACTCAGTTGAAGAAGCCAATGCAATCTTTCTTATTCCACTGTCGTTTTTCAGTGTGTGTACATTGGGGTTGCCAAGGGTTCTAAAAAACGTCATTTGGGAGTATTAGGGTTAAGGAAGACTTAGTGTTGATGTTTAAAATGTGTTGTACATGCTTATATTTATGTCCAGGTTTGTTCTACATGATTTCTTTTCTTAATTTTAAATTGGACAAATCACTGTTGGTTAAATTTAACTAATTTTTCATTAGCGTTTCCATTTTCTGAAGGCGTCCCAAATCAATATCTGGGTAGACCATAATGGAGACCTGTTGGTGGCTCTATAATTATTCTTGCAGGATTGCAGCGCCACCTACAGGGATCCATATGCATATCATTATTTGACCAACAGTGCTCCTAGCATACACTGATGTACACATAGCACAAAGGAGAAATGGAAAAGTCTAGAAAATGAAATAAAACAAAATTAATTTTAAAAACCCAAGGGAAATGCTTACATTGTATCATATGTCTTTTCAGTATGTACTTAATTGAGGTCTTTTGAAATCAACTAATATCTTGATTTCCAACTCCATAGGTAAATATTGCTTTTCTGGATTCTTTTAACAAATTACTACATCTTTAAAATAAGAAAACTATACCTTTATTTAAGAGAAATGTTTTGAAAAGAAATGAGTAAGTGTTGAATAATACTGAATTTTAAAAATCAATGTGAAATTGTATAGATTTGACTGGTCTGGAATTTTTAAAAAATAAAACAAATCATTAAACAAATATAAAAAAAGTTAATTGAAAGATGCTTTTGTTTTCCTTTTGCTATTCTCTTTAAAAAACAGGTTTGTTCAACTGAGGACCTTCTTTCTGGTTTTGGCAAAAGTCGGAATTTTCTAAATTTAAAACTCAAACTACCTATTTTGAATAATGATAAGTATCAAGTTCATGGTTTTGTATCCTAAGTTCCTTCTAATTATGCATGTGGACTTTACTAATGGAAAACTGTTATACTAACCTGTAAGCACTGTGAGAACTTTTAAGAGAATCCAAGGCAGATTTGAACCAAGACAGTAGTGAGAGTGTGGAAGAAAAGTCTCTTGATGGGAGGTGGGGTAGGGAGGGAGGGAAGTATAAGTGTAAAAGAAAACATGTAGTTGCTCAGTAAGGAGGAAACTGACATTCAAAAATGTGTCCCTGATCTCCTGTGGAGGGAACATTTGACTCCTGTTGGCCCAGCTTTTACAACAGCCAGAGAGGTAAACTTTGGTAATTGCATCATTAAAATCTGTCTGCCCACTCTGTGTGTGCCATGCAATTGCACTCTTTGATGAAGTGGAAGAGGCATTGCTATAAATCTTTGTCATGAATAGAATGTTCATTGGTTCCTCTGGAAATTTTATGTAACATGGATTAAAACCAGGCCTTGTCTGTTCCTATCAGGGAAGGAAAAGTGGGAGGAGTAGAAGGTATTTTTAGAGTAAAGACCAGCCAAGCAAATTAAATCTGACCATTAAGCTTAATGGGGTTTGAGAGACCAAGAGGCAATTATTAGTTCAAAATAATGACCTTCAATCCAACATGAAGGAAATATGTAATAGCAGAACTAACTAATGCCCTCTCCCCTCTCTCTCTTGAGCTTTTAACCAGAAGGGCAGAAGAAATGGAGGTGGTAGAGGTCAATAATCAACTAAAATGACCATGCCTTTTAGTTATATGGCTTATATATGTATTGTTCCAATAATATTAATTTCCTCCATTAGGATTAAAATAGCACATCAAAAGATAGTCATATGAAGCCTTCTAAGAACCCAGGTAAAATAATTCTCAAAAAGTTGGCCCTGAAGGGATTTACAACTATTTATAGTCTGAAAGAGGCACACTGGCTGTGATAAACTGAAAGCTGTTGGGGGTAGTGTCATGAAAGTAATTGAAATAACTAAATGACTTTCATAGGACGATATCAGTTTTAAGAGTTGTAGGGGAAACCTTATTCTTTCTCTGTTCTGTTGTGCTGAAACAGGGTATATTAGACAGATTAGGATGTCCAATTAAGGTAATTTTAAAATGCCCCCAGATAAGCAGGTTGGAAGCAGAACTATGAGCTCATGTTTATTTTCAAGATGGAGATCTATCTATATGCTCATGTTTTAGTGTATTTTTATGTAGTTAAGTGTTACTCAAATGTAGTGAATATAAAACCAAACCACTGAATGAAACCACCTTCATATGCAACATTGCTTTAATAACCCATCTAGTTTAGGTCATGGTGACTCGTGACTTGCAATATAGATTTCATGTAGAAATATTTATATAATGTTATTGCTATACAGTTTTGTAATATATAAGCAGAATTTTTTTTTTCTCACTTCACTTTGGTCAACTTCAGCATTAAAAATAATCTACTTGATATCCATTAAGTGAGAAAATACAATATTCATTTCACACATTTTAAGTTGTATAAGTCTATATTTTTGCATAATCCTGGGAGCTGCTTATAAATAAATGAATAGATTGAAATATTTTATGATTCAAAAAAGCCAAATCTCTTTTTAAAAAGAAATATATCAGAACAAAAATCAACATAAAATAATTATATATTCAGTCTTTGCTTGGGATCAAATTTTATGTTTCAAATAATGTAAGCAAAATTTACAGCAGAGACTAAGATGCTAACTTGACACATGACTTGGAATACATTGGAAGTTATATTAAATTCTGGAACATTGTTGATAAGAAAAATAAAATGCTGTTAAATATTCGATGCTACACATGAAAACGCTTTACTATCATTTAACATCTTAGCCTAAAAATTGCATCTTAAGAAAAATAGGTATGTTTCAAACATTTTTCCGAACCTCTTCTTTAAGATAGATTTTTAGAAGTCAGTCATATGTTATTTTGCTAAAATATATTATCTTTGATTCAATCCTCTAAAAATGGATTTTCAAATATCTCTTCTACAAATATTCTGAACTAAATAAATGATTTAAATAAAAAGGAAATAAGAAGAGTTATTGTTTGCTGAGTAACAAAATCACTTGCTATTAGAAATAAGATTTTACTTCATTTATCTCAGTCTAAATAAAAAATAGTACAGAGACTAAAGGCAGCATGGTCTAGTGACTGAGCTTTAGTCTTGGCTATGCTGTCTTTTATCTAATGACTGGTATGGAAAATTATTTACCCTCACTGAGTCCCATGTCCCTATCTTAAAAATGATAATAATAGTAGAAACAAAAACAACAATACTTATATCATGGGGTAGTTTTGTGTAGGAGCTAACAAACATGTATAAAGGCCTAGCGTACTGCCTGGCATGATAGATAATTAGTAGAAGAGGTCCCTCAACACTTTGGGGAAATACACATAAATCCCAGTTTTTATCTACAAATTGTGTATTCTTAGGTATATCTTCATAAAGATTTATTCTGTACAATATAGATAACAACAGGCAAATGCTTATTAAAAGTCCTAATGCATGTCAGTGTTGCTTTGGTCAGGCCAATATCTTGGTTGGAACAAGCTATACAATGTGTGGTAGCAACTCCAAAATCATTAAGACTGAGTATATAAAAATGTATTTCACTGTGATTTGGAGTAACCGTAAGCCCTCTGGCTCTCCAGGATAGCTCGCTTCCAAGGGCTGATATAGGCATTTACACAGCTTCCATATTTTAGCATACATTTTGGAACACTTGGCCTTCAGAATCAAGGTAGAAGAGAAAGTAGGACTAAGTCACACATGCCTCAAAGTACTTTTGATTGAAAGCGACGCATGTTGCTCTATATTCAGAACTGGTGGCATGGCCACCACCAAACTACAAAGGATTTTGGGAAATGAGTACAGTATCAGGAATATTCAGTGAACTGTATTGTCTCTGAGATGTTGAAAAAACAATAAAATCATCAGCAAAGATATTTAATGTATTGTGCATTTTTTAACAGTTATGAACTTTTTATTTTATGTTGTTTTATTTTATTTTACTTTAACTTCTGGGATGCATGTGCTGAACGTGCAGGCTTGTTACATGGGTATACATGTGCCATAGTGGTTCGCTGCACCTATCAACCCATCATCTAGCTTTTAAGCCCCACATGCATTAGGTATTTGTCCTAATACTCTCCCTCCCCTTTCTTTCCACCCCCAACAGGCCCTGGTGTGTGATGTTCCCCTCCCTGTGTCCATGTGTTCTCATTGTTAACTCCCACTTATGAGAGAATGTGCAGTGTTTGGTTTTCTGTTCCTGTGTTAGTTTGCTGAAGATGATGGGTTCCAGCTTCATCCATGTCCCTGGAAAGGACTCATCCTTTTTTATGGCTGCAGAGTATTCCATGGTGTATATGTGCCACATTTTCTTTATCCAGTCTATCATTGATGGGCATGTGGATTGGTTCCAAGTCTTTGCTATTGCAAATAGTGCTGCAATAAACAGATATGTGTATGTGTCTTTATAGTGGAATGAGTTATAATCCCTTGGGTATATACCCAGTAATGGCATTGCTGGGCCAAATGGTATTTCTGGTTCTAGATGCTTGAGGAATCGCCAACTGTCTTCTACAATGGTTGAACTAATTTACACTCCCACCAACAGTGTAGAAGCATTCCTATTTCTCCACAGTCTCACCAGCATCTATTGTTTCCAGACATTTTAATGATCACCATTCTAGCTGGCATGAGATGGTATCTAATTGTGGTTTTGATTTGCATTTCTCTAATGACTAGTGATGATGAGCTTTTTTTCATAGGTTTGTTGGCCACATATTGTCTTTTTTGAGAATTGTCTGTTCAAATCCTTCATCCACTTTTTGATGGGGTTGTTTGTTTTTTTCTTGTAAATTTGGTTTAAGTTTCTTGTAGATTCTGGATATTAGACCTTTGTCAGATGAGTAGATTGCAAAATTTTTCTCCCATTCTGTATGTTGCCTGTTCACTCTGATGATAGTTTCTTTTACTGAGCAAAAGCTCTTTATTTTACTTTGATCCCATTTGTTAATTTTGGTTTTTGTTCCCATTGCTCTTGGTGTTTTAGTCATGCAGTCTTTGCCCATACCTGTGTCCTGAATGGCATTGTCTAGGTGTTCTTCTAGGGTTTTTGTGGTTTTAGGTTTTACGTCTTTAATCCATCTTGAGTTAATTTTTGGAAAAGGTGTAAGGAAGGGGTTCAGTTTCTGTTTTCTGCATATGGCTAGCCACTTTTCCCAACACCATTTATTAACTAGGGACTCTTTTCCCCATTGCTTTTTTTTTGTCAGGTTTGTCAAAGATCAGATGGTTGTAGATGTGTGGTATTACTTCTGAGGCTTCTGTTCTGTTCCATTGGTTTATACATCTGTTTTGGTACCAATACCATGCTGTTTAGGTTACTGAAGCCTTGTAGTATAGTTTGAAGTTAGGTAGCATGATGCCTCCAGCTTTATTCTTTTTTCTTAGTATTGTCTTGGCTATATGGGCTCTTTTTTGGTTCCATATGAAATTTAAAGTAGTTTTGGCTGGTTCTGTGTAGAAAGTAAATGATATCTTGATGAGAATAGCATTGAATCTATAAATTCAATATAAATTACTTTGGGTAATATGGCCATCTTTATGATATTGATTCTTCCTATGATCTATTTTTAAAAGTGGTTTTGATGCTGACTTAAAGCCTGTATTTAGAAGATGAGGAGCAAACGTGTTCTTCATGTGTTCTATTTGTTTAGAATTTTAACCTTTCATAGCATTTTTATACATATACAGTTTTAAAATATGGGTGTAAATTATGTTCTGTAACAGTAACAAATTTTGTTTTACAGTTCTGATTTGAAACTGGCTTTTATCTTTCATAGTAGATAGACACAGCAAGATTAATGGTAATATTTGTACTAAAACCCTTATATAAGCTTATTAAAATTTTTTAATAATAAAAGTGTTTAAATACCAAAGGAACAAAAAGAGTTCCCTTTGTTGACGGATGATGAAGCCAAAGCTTATCAGAGAAGAGTCATTATGCATCAATATATAAATCTAAAAATATTTTTCATGGGTCAGTGAGGTTATTTTGAAAATTACAAGTGTAGCCTTTTGTTAAAAAAAAATTGTCAAGATAAATACCTCTGAGGAGTACATTGACTATGATGATTCTTTGGTGACAGAAAAAATATGTTAAGTCTGCATCATTCTTCTCAAAAATGAAATAAAATTTCAAAAGAGCATATCCTAATAACAGGGATAGAGGTGTGATTGTATCATAATTTCATGGAGCACTAATATAATTTCAGGCAAATTTGATCTCCTTTATCTATTAAGCAACATTTGGGAATATGGTCTCTTTCAGTTGAAATTCTGAGTAAAAAGTTCATCAGAGTTGGTTTGACCAGATCTATATAGTGTGAGTGCTTTGAACTGTCTGCTATCATGCCAGTATTCCATCTTTAATTAAGAAGACACTTAATGGCAAAAGCTTGCAGCTACTTCTTCATGTGTGTAATTTTCTCTGGCACTGGAGACTGTCTATGCCTCTAGTTTGTCAGAGGAACTCTTAAAAATGGGAAAATTTTAGCCAATTAACATTATTTATACTCACTGACAAGTATCCAATGTACCTTAGCTTGTTCACTAAATGTGTTACCAAAAAGGGGTCCTGATCCAGACCCCAAGAGAGTGTTATCGTTCAAAAAGAATTTGAGGTAGACACCATAGAGTAAAGTGAAAGCAAGCTTATTAGAAAAATAAAGGAGTAAAGAATGCCTACTCCACAGGCAGTGCAGCAGCTTGGGCTGCTTGACTGATAATACTTCATAGTTATTTATTGATTATATGCTAAACAATAGCTGGATTTTTCAGGAGTTTTCCAAGATAGAGGTGGACAATTCCCAAAACTGAGGGTTCCTCCCCTTTTTAGACTATGCAGGGTAACTTCCTGACATTTCCCTGGCATTTGTAAACTATCATGGCACTGGTGGGAGTGTCTTTTAGGCATGCTAATGTATCACAATTAGTGTATAATGAGCGGTGAGGACAACCAGAGATCACGTGCACAACCGTCTTGTTTTTGGTGGGATTTGGGACTGGCTTATTCACTGAAACCTGTTTTATCAGCAAGGTCTTTATGACCTGTATCTTGTGCCGACTTCCTCTCTCTTCCTGTGACTTAGAATGCCTAACCTCCTGGGAATGCAGCCCAGTAGGTCTCAGCCTCATTTTACCTAGCCCATGTTCAAGACAGAGTCACCCTGGCTCAAATGCCTCTGACATAGTGACAGGAGTTTTAAAGTCAGGTGTTTTAAACTCAGTTTGTCGGCTACTATTATCAGCAGTTGTATAAAGCTTCTCAAATCAAACCTATTGATGCCTCTATCTGTATATCCAGCTTTACCTCCTGAGAAAGTAGGATATGCACAAATATAATTTTGACTTTAGTGTCTATAGGGACAAGTAAATCACATAGGCTTCATCCTTACCAGAAAGGACTCCATCTTACTCAAGAGATTCTTAGGTACACTGTTGAAACCCAGAGGGTAGTACAAACATTTCTTATTTTTCCCATGTGGCTGCTGCCCTTTGGTTATGCCAAAGTCCCTTTTGATAAGCATTCAAAGTGCCTTTATATTCCTATCTTCCCCACCTCCTTTTTTTTTTTTTTTTTTTTACATCTTCCCTTCCCCTCATACTTCTTCCTCTCTACCCACACACAAGCACACACCTGCATTGGTTCCTGGCTTCTACTGGGCATCATTGTCTCTGAGATACTAGCAACTATATCAGCAAGGTCAAGTCTTGTTTCGCTCCAGTGCACCTTTTACTTTAGAGTGAAATGAATATAAGGTAAACTTTTGGCTTCACTAACATGAATTACTTCTCTCAGCATTATTCTGATGCATTATTACCTTAAAATCTATTCTTATCTTGCAGAAGACCTAAAGAGACCACGTGAACACTTTTAAGTCCTTTAAATGAAATGAAGAGAAACAGGATGAAGGAAAAAGGAAATTGGCTCACAGTATCCTCCTCCCACTAATTACCAATGACTTAAGGCCTTGGAATCAACTCATTTTTCAGGACCCAAGAGCTATTGGCCCAAATATCTGGCAGTTAATCCTAACACATTTTATTTTATCATCAGATTTAATGTTTAATCTTCCTAAGATGCCAAAGTGATTAGTGATTATGACTCAGTACAAATGTGCTTAAATTACCAAAAATTTGAATTTTACACATTTTGTATTAACAGAGAAGCTGAGACTAAGCTGATATTTCCTGTACCAACACTAAAAGCCAACTATCTGGAAGTATTCATTAAAAGGAAGAGATGATCATTTTTCTTAAACAATTGCATACCAAATCCAAATTAAACAAATTGCTCATTTATTTTTCCTGTTTCCTGCTCTACATTTCAATTCCTCTTATTCAGGAGTCTGTATTTACTTATAATTCTTAGCAATCATTAAATAAAACATAAAATAAATAGAAAAGTAAGTCTGACATATTATGCTTCAAAGTCAGAAATAATATGCAAAATTTACTTTCCAAGTTCTCCTTGAAAGGATTCAATAAATTATTCTGAGAGTTATTTCAGGAGTATCGACTGAAGAGCATGGCTTTAATTTTCAGCTTTTAACCATAGCATAGAGGATCCTACAGGGATATTGCTAATTCCTCAAGTGCCTTACCTGGAGTGGAGAATAGGGAGGAAAATATAAACCAAATAAAAACTACCTTTATGTGCTTTCATCTACTGGTTTATCATTCAAAGTTTCACAGATAATAATCAACAATGTACAGAAAAAATTTCTCTGTTGGGAGTTTTAATCGGTTGAAGAAAAACAATCTCTAAGGATTTATCAGTATTTGGAAAATACAGTTATGTCAAGTTTTTACATTGACTCTAACATTTCCACTTCTTCACATTACTTTGATTCATTTCTTCACACACACACACACACACACACGCACATACAAACAAACACTTAATTTTTAAGTTTTCTATAGTCCTAACAGTCAACGGCAAAAGTTTTTCAAATATGAGAAGTCCATAATAACGTTTAAATGCTGGTAATGGTTAAAATTAACAGACAAATCAATGGAAAAGAATAAATAGTCCAGAAATGACTTCACTTACAGAAAAGTCATATATTATTAAGGACTTGAGAAGTGTGGAAGGACAGACAGTATTATTAATTATTGAATAAGTGATGTTTGAAAAACTGGTTATCTTTTTTTAAAAAAAAGTAAATTTAGATCATTATCATAGTGTTGCCAAATAAAATATAAGTTGATTGAGGTAAACATAAAAGTTACAGAAAAACTGGAAGAAAACAGAATTCAAAAAGTATCAAATGTCAGGAATGGCATGGTATCTAGAAGCAATGAGAAACAAACTAAATAAGATAAACAGCTTTGCATACACACACACAAACTAAAATTTTTGAATGTCAAAAAATATAAGGTAAAAGATGAAATATTGGGAAAGAATTTTAGGAAGTTTTACAAAGAAAATATATGTATTTCAGGCCAATACACAAGAGGAACATCAGACTAACACAAGTAACCACATAAGTAGATCATGCTTAATTAAAAATAAAATACAGGTTAGGCATGCCTAATGCAGAAATCCAAAATCTAAAATGCCCCAAAATTCAAAAGTTTTGAGCGCCAAAATGATGCCCTAGGTGAAAAATTCCACACATAAGTACAATCATTATAAGTGTGGATAGTTCCACACCTAAGTACCATCTTTGCTTCATGCACGAAATTATTAAAAATATTGTACACAATTACCTTCCAACTATGTGTATAAGATGTAAATGAAGCATAAATGAATTCTGTGTTTAGACTTGGGTCCTATCCCCAAGAGTTCTGATTCTACAAATATTCCAAAATCCAAAAAAATCTGAAATTGGAAATACTTCTAGTCCCAATCATTTTGAATAAGGAATACTCAACCTGTAATATAAAGTACCTAGTGATAAAAGAAAAGAAAAAGAGTCTAAGTTCATCCACATGTACTTTTAGATTATATGTAAAAATATTAACACTGTATATACATTAGACAAAAAGATCTCTTAATCTAATATACATGCAAATTTAAAAATGTGACGTTATGATTCTTTTTTTAGCTATTAATGAAGCAAAGAGTTTACAAATAAAAACATCCAATGCTGGTGAGTATGGACATTTCCAAAGACTGTTGCTAATAGTTTAAATATCTATTTTGGAAAGAACGTGGCAACACTTATATAGCAATATGTGAAAATTAAGCCCTTTGTAAATCAGCTTTGGTTGGGGCCCCAACATGATAGGTGATAAAATAATCCCGTTTTATGATGAAGTGTTAGACCATCTGCAGGCACTGCAGAGGAAGAGTCCAAAGTCAACAGAAACTCAATACATCATTTACCACCTTGCTATATAAACAAAGGCCAAGAATTTAATTAAAGAAGGGGAAGGTTTAAGAGAGGTGGTGTTTAGAGAAATATAGGGGTGCTTTGTTCTTACTTCCAGAGTAGTAAGAAGCAATGTAAGGAAACAATTTAGAATCTTTAATGTGATTTCCCTGATTTGAGGGACAATGGAGGGTGAAAGAGTGGTCTCCTGAAGGAGCTTCTCATAAACCTGAGATATCTAAATGGAAAGAATGTGGCTGAAGGGACCTAAAATAGCGCTGTAGAACAACTCTCTCACTGACAGAGTGAGAGGTGTTTGTAAGGCATGTAATGGGAAATTGCTGGAGGGCTTGGTGCAGGGAAGTGAAGTGATCTGACTTCCATTGTTAAAAGCTTACTGGGGCTGAGGAGTGGACTAATGATAATAGTAATTGTAATGGTTAACTTTTTGTGTTCACTGGACTTGGCCATTGAGTGCCCATTTGTCAGACTATTCTGAGTGTGTTCCTGAGGGTGTTTCTGGATGAGATCAACATTTGAATCGATAGACTGAGTAAAGAAGACTGCCCCCCAAGTATGGGTGGATACCACTTAATCAATTGAAGATCTGAACAGAACAAAAGGGCTGAGTAAGAGGAAATGCCTGATTTCTTATTGCTTGAGTTGGACCATTAATCTTTTCCTCTCTTCAGATTTTGTATTAGTCCATTTTCATACTGCTATAGATAACTGCCCGCGAGTGGGTAATTTATAAAGGAAAGTGGTTTGACTCATAGTTCTCCACGGCTGGTGAGGCCTTAGAAAACTTACAATCATGGCGGAAGGCAAAGGCGAAGTTAGGCACCTTCTTCACAAGGAAAGAGAAGTGCTGAGCAAAGGGGGAAAGAGCCCCTTATAAAACCATCAGATCTCATGAGAACTCACTCACTATCAGGAGAACAGCATGGGAGAAACTGCCCCTGAGAGGTCACAAAATGCTAGCAGCCCTCGCTCTTCGGCGTCCACTCTGGTGGTACTTGAAGAGCCCTTCAGCCCGCCAGGGCACTGTGGGATCCCCCTCTGGGCTGGCCGAGGCCAGCGCCGGCTCCCTCAGCTTGCAGGGAGGTGTGGAGGGAGAGGCGCAGGAGGGAACTGAGGCTGCGCAAGGCGTTCGCGGGCCAGCGCCAGTTCCCGGAAGGCAAAGGCTGGGTGGGCCCCGCACTGGGAGCTTGCGGCCCGTCTTGCCAGCCCCGGGCAGTGAGGGACTTAACACCCGGGCCAGCTGCTGCAGAAGGTACGATGGGTCCCCAAGCAGTGATTGCCTACCGGGGCTACTCTGGAATTCTCAAGGGGTCTCAGCTGCCTGGGGGGTGGGGGGACGGAGTAGGGGGGCAGGGCTCGGGACCTGCAGCCCACCATGCTGGAACCCTCCCCAGGGAGGTGGGCTCCGGAGGGACTGGAGCATCCCCGACGAGCACCGCCCCCTGCTCTGAGCCCTGCCCCCTGCTCTGTGGCTCCCCGGTCCCATCCACTAGGTGAAGCCAGCTGGGCTCCTGAGTCTAGTGGGGACTTGGAGAACCTTCATGTCTAGCTAAGGGATTGTAAATACACCAATCAGCACCCCACGTCTAGCTCAAGGTTTGTAAACGCACCAATCAGTACTCTGTATCTAGTTAACCTAGTGGGGACTTGGAGAACTTTTCTGTCTAGCACTCTGTGTCTGGCTAAAGGATTGTAAATGCACCAATCAGCACTCTGTGTCTAGCTCAGGGTTTGTAAATACACCAATCAGCACCCTGTGTCTAGCTCAAGGTTTGTAAATACACCAATCAGTACTCTGTATCTAGCTAACCTGTGGGGACTTGGAGAACCTTTATGTCTAGCTAAGGGATTGTAAATACACCAATCAGCACCCTGTGTCTAGCTCAAGGTTTGTAAACACACCAATCAGTGCTCTGTGTCTAGCTAACCTAGTGGGGACTTGGAGAACTTTTATGTCTAGCTGGAGGATTGTAAACGCACCAATCAGCACCTTGTCAAAACAGTCCAATCAGCTCTCTGTAAAATGGACCAATCAGCAGGATGGTGGTGGGGTCAGATAAGGGAGTAAAAGCAGGCTGCCTGAGCCAGCCAGTGGCAACCTACTGGGGTTCCCTTCCACACTGTGGAGTCTTTTTTCTTTCCCTCTTTGCAATAAGTCTTACTGTTGCTCACTCTTTGGGTCCACACACCTTTATGAGCTGTAACACTCACTGTGAAGGTCTGCATCTGCGGCTTCACTCCTGAGGCCAGGGAGACCACGAGCCCCCCCCACCCCCCCCCGGGAGGAATGAACAACTCCAGATGGGAGAAACAAACAATTCCAGACGCACTGCCTTAAGAGCTGTAACACTGTGAAGGTCTGCAGGTTCACTCCTGAAGCCAGCAAGACCACGAACCCACCAAAAGGAAGAAACTCCAAACACATCTGAACATCAGAAGGAACAAACTCTGGACACAACATCTTTAAGAACTGTAACACTCACCACAAGGGTCCACAGCTTCATTCTTGAAGTCAGCAAGACCAAGAACCCACCAATTCCGGACACACCCCCATGATTCAATTGCCTCCGCCTGCTATCTCCCTTGACACGTGTGGATTATGGGGATTACAATTCAAGATGAGACTTGGGTCAGGACACAAAGCCTAGCCGTATCAGACTTGAACTGAAAAATTAGCTCTTTTTGAGTCTTGAGCCTGCTAGCTTTTAGACTAGAACGACGCCATCAGCTCTCCTGGGTCTCCAACTTGCAGACTACAGATTTGGGGACTTCTTATCCCTTGTAATCATGTGAACCCTTCCTTTTATTAACACTCTCTCTTCTTGCTTCTGTGTTTCTTGTGAACCTAATATAGTAAAAATAACAGTGTTGTTAATATTAACATTGAGTGTTTCTTGTACCAGATGCTATCTAAATGCTTTATATTTAAGTATGTCAATCTATGTCATCTCCACAACAACTCTAATAAAAGTTATTATGGTCACCATTTTAGAGATAAAGAAACTGACATAACTAATTAGAGGTCAGGTCCAAGATTTTCATTTATACAGTCTACTTCCAGCACTCACTCTGTGATCCCCTATACTTCACACTCCAGAGTGACTCCAAACAAAGACTATGGGTGAGTACAATAGTGGAATCAGAGAGACCATTACAAGGATCTTGTCAGTCAGACAAGAAATAACAGTGACTGGGATTAGGTTTGGAGCAGATTTGAAGCATATTTTAGAGGTGCAGTATGAGAGTCAAATGTCGAAAACACCAGTGGATGATGTAGGGGAAAAAAACCTGAGATTTTTTGGAGTTAATTTAATACTCCAACATACTTAAATTCTCCTGCCTTGTACATTGTTTATAATCTATCATAATTTTAACATTTTGTTTTAATACACTTAAATTTTTACATACTCATTTAAAATTATATCTATGTATAGGTATATATACACACACATATATATTTCATTTGAAATTACATGCACACATTTTGTTTATGTGGTTTATGTGTATTTTTACTGAGTCTATAGTTATCAAATTCTTAAAAAGGCTGTGCCCTCATGAAAGTTTCAAAGCATGAATTTTTAAAAAATATCTATCAGGAGTCACTAGCATACAATATAAATGCATAAACCCCATCAGAGCCAAAAAACTTCTGGTAATGTTCTTGAGTGGAACCTTGATTACTGGAAATAAAAGTTGCTTCCAGCTTCTGGGACAGAGAAGATATTAAATGCAGTGGCCTTTATCAAGACAGAAAGAGGTGTGGAGGAGAAGGACAGGGATAGGAGGATTGGTACAAAGTATCAGGAGTTGTGATTTAAACATTCTACGTTTGAAAGGACTTTATGCTTCTAAGCAGAGATCCTGACTGAATGGTTTCATGTAAGGATCTGGACCTCAAGGGAGGGTAGAGTGCTGGACAGTAAATTTGATGATTATCATGTTATGTATGATATTTAAAGCCAAGACACTAGAAATGAAACTGGGAAGAGTGTTTAAATAAAAAACCGAAGGCAGCTCATAACCAAGTCATTCCAATATCTGAAGCTTGGAAATAGGAGGCAAAAGTAGCAAAGGACAGTGAAAAGGAGTGGATATAAAGGTCAGATAAAAATCAGGAAATATTGGTATTTCAAAAGCCAAGAGAAGAAAGTGTTTCAAGGAGAGAGTTCAGCTGTGGAAAATGCAGCTGAAGGAACAAGTAAGATGAAAGAAAAAAGTGACAAATAGCAAAATGGAGCAGTTAGAGAGCTGTTTTGTCAGAGTGATTGGGAACAAGCCTTGCTGAAGTATACTGAGGAAAAGCAAACAGGAGTTGGAGGTAGTGACGTTAAGCAAGCATATAAATAATTATAACATGCATGTTACCAGTATTATTTAATGAAAATCCAAATCATCTTTCATTAAAAATTTTAAGATTTTTAGTAGGAAAGTCTCAACTGGAACACTGGTGGGTGTGGGTGTGTGCATGTGCCTGTGGTGTGTGTGTATGTGTGCATGCATGCATGTGCCCCTGTGTGGGGTGTGTGTATGTGTGTGTGTGTGTGTGAGAGAGAGATTCTCCTTTGGCTCACTTGCTATCCCTGTCTGGGGTCTCTGAAACCACCACACGTCCATGAGTCACCAGGAGGACTCAAAGGACTCAGGACTCAGCATATAGTCATACTTGTGGCTATGATTGATTACAGTGAAAGGATGCAAAGTATTATCAACCAAGAAAAAAGGCACATGGGGCCAAGTCTGGAGGAGACCAGGCACATGCTTCCAATAGTTCTCTCCCAATGGAGTCAGACAGGACATACTTAATTCCTCCATCATCAAATTGTGACAACACAGATGAAATATCACTGATCAGGGAAACTCATTAGAGACTCCGTGTCCAAGGTTTTTATCGGGGGCTGATGACATAGACATCATCTTCTTAGCACATACCAAAATTCCAGACTCACAGAAGAAAAGTAGGCATTTGACACAAATTACATGTTTGTAAAAAACTATTTCGGCATGGGGAGCCCCTCTTATCAATTACAGAATGGTAGGAATTGTCCCAAAAATATACAATCCTAAATATCAGGCAACCGTCAACCCTACTTTCTAATGATAGCAATCTCAGGTCTGCTATGTTAACTCTTTTCTGTACATCATCAAAAGTTGATTGCATCTTCTCTGTGTCTAACATGATTTTAGCAGTTTTCTGAATTCAGTGCACACCCATCAGAAAGGCTTAACAAGGAGAAAGTTAATGAGTGAGCAAACATTATGTGGTTTCAGCCAGTTTATCCGTGAAGTCTGGCAGTCAAGCAGACTCATCCACTCAGTCAAGGAGCAGAGCAATGGCTTTGGCTTTCAAAAAAACTGGTAAGGGCATAGGAGACCATAACTTAAAACAAATGGAATATCAAATGATAACATTATTATGCAACAGTGCTTAACAAGTCATTCTAGCTCCTACCTTTTATCTGATATTCAAATTATTATATCTGGATACTAACATTTACCAATTGTTGGAAACAATGCCAGACAACACCCAGAAGATGGAAGGTCAAAAGCAAAATGTTGAGGTATCAGTCACACTAACAGACCTACCCTGTTCAAGACCAACTCTGGTTTCTGATAGTCTATTCTAGGTATCTGTCGCTGCATACGAAAAGATCCAACAACCCAGTGACTTAAAGCAATAACTCTTTTATCTCAGAATTTGTGTGCATTAGAACTTTCGGAAGGAGTTAGCTGAGTGATTCCTGTGTTGTTTATGAGTATCCCTTTGTAGTTTTCAACTTATTTAGGGATAGCCTGGAGGGCACAAGATGTCTTTACTCATATGACTAGCATCTTGATGGTGATGGCTAAAACACCAAACTCAGCTAAGAATATTAACCAGAGCATCTGCGCATGACCTCCTTAGGTGGTTGGTCTCAGGGTACTTGGACTTCTTACCTGCAGGTCCAGACTCCCAGAGAGAACTTCCAAGACCAAGGTGGAAGCTTCAAGACTTTTTCTAACATAGCCACAGAAGTTCCAGAACATTATCATTGCTACATTCTATCAGTCAAAGAACTCGTTGAAGCCAGCTAAGATTCAAGGAAGGGGAAATTAGACTTAACTTCTTGATGGGAAGGGCAGCAAACAATTTGTAGCCATGTTTAGTCTACCACATTTACTATTTCCAAATTTCTCCTCTATTATTGTGAACCGTGGTTGTCTCTTGCCCTGCTTTTATTCTTATTTCATTCATTAAAAGGCAGGGCACTATTTTTCAAAGGAAGGATACACTCCAATTCTCTAAGAAGTTGCTAGAAGACTATATTAATTAGTTTTTCCTTCACACCCATAAAGCATTGATGTTTATTTTGAAAAGCAAAGGACCTCCAAGAACTTCTCTCGGATCTATATATGTGAAATAATAATAAATTTATGATATGTAAATAATTATGTAGGATGTATCTAGGTCTGTTCTCTAAATAGAATGGAGAATTATTTTTTACCATAATAGCCTAGGGTTTAATTTAGTATAGGGTAACATGATAGGACAGGGAAAAACAAAATTCCTGTAAGGGAAATGACATTGGCAAAAAGGTTTGAGGAAGGTGTTTAAAGTGATTCCAAATGTGAAAGCACAGTCAGTAGTCATAATAAATGACTATGTACAACCACAGAGCCATTAGTGGCTAGTTGGGATTTTTGTTTTAGGACTGGGATACCATGAATTAATTTGTATACATATATTAAATATCTTTTTCATATTAAAAGTCACAATTTTCTTCTTCCTACTATTAATAATTATCCTGTTAAACCATTCACAAGCTAAAATGATAACTAGTTTTCAACTAGAAAGGACTTCTCTATTTCCAAAGGCAAAACGAAGTAAAGAACATTCTTTTTCCATATCATTAGCAAAGGAGAAGTCTATCTACAAACAGTCTATATTATATACAAGATAATACCACAAAGTGTGCATTTGATTTTTAAACATCATCCAAATTTACTTTATATAGGTACTAATTTAGTAATTACTTTAATAATTGCTGTATCCAAGCAACTAATAATGGACTGCATTTCTCAATGCAAATATACCTCAGAGGGTTTATTTGGAAATTCACAGGAAGAAAAGAGACATTTGCCTTCTTAAGGGGAAACTGGCCTCTTGTCTCTCTTCCTCTTGGAATAAAACTGGAAATGAAGATGGAGACAGTGAGTGTGCTTATACTTAAGGCACAGCCCTGTCAATATGGGACTAACTTGAGCCTTTTCATTTTCAACTCTCAGCCAAGACTAAGATGGATCTTAATTCTGAGTTTTATTTCAAGAACATTATGTATTGGCCCAGATGAAAAAGTGGTGAGATTTTTAACTGTTGAACTAAACTTTAACAGCTGCCATAGAAAATGTTCTTCTCTTAAACTAGTCACCGGAAAGGCTGTTAGGCAGTTACCTCACCTGTGTATGAGTATTCATTATCAAGTCGACAGAGAAATCAGTGGTTGATCTGATTTCATCTTTTCTGGATCTGGAAAGCACTGCAATGAAATCTTTATTCGTGCCACCTTGCTCCAGAGCTACCTCAGGACCACGGTTCCAGATGGCCAGGTGGGGTCCACCCCCAAGGCCTCTGCTTGTCAGAGCCAGATCTGTACCCCAGCCCCCAAGCCCAGAGCCTTGTGGTTGGAGTCAAGTTGCTCTGGGTGCCAGAGGCATCTGTCATTGTGATAAAGTGGCCCCTCTCACATCTACCTGACAGCCTCCTGCCTTCAGCAAGGTCTTTACATAACTCTGAGTGGAGTAAAAATAAAGATAAATACAAAAGGAAGAAACGAAGACTTTAAACTTGATTTTTAGTTTAGATTTTTATATTTTAAAAATTCACTCCTGACCACACACCATTCCCCTGATTTGGAGTTAATGACCCAATTCATGAGAACTCTGGCCTTTTTCAGTTGAATCAATCAGCCTCAGAGATAATGAAATGAGAAATGTGTCTTAACATTTAAGGGACAACAGGATTTCTCAGTTATTTTCTGCAGGTTGAAATCTACAGTGAAGACTCATGATCTTGTTTTAGTGATGTTAGAGATTGGCTTTGTAGAGGTGCCAGGTTTTAGCAAATTGAAAATAAAATAAAACAGGATGCCCAATTAAATTTGAATTTTTGGTAAACCAGGAATTTTTTAGTATAAATACATACTTTGCAATACTTTGGAGATACTAATACTAAAAAAAAATTCACTGTTTCATAGAAATTTAAACTTTACTGAGTGTCTTGTATTTTATCTGGTAACCCTCATTTTACAAGTCTTTAAATAAGTGTTGCATTTCTACAATTGAACTTAGAAATCTCTTTTGAATTAAATAGAAGAATAATATCTAAATGGAGGAAACTTTTTAAAAGAAGAAATGCCATGTCACAGAAATCCTTATAAATACCCTAAAATCATTAAACATCCTATTATTTTGATTCCCCTTTCTCCCCTCGATCAATAACTACAGGGTTGGTTGAAATGTAAATGGTAGTTCAGTGGCCTGAGTATTTTATAACTTAGTCAAGGCATGAAACCGTAAATTAAGAAGAAATGACTCCCTGTTGTATGAAACAAATCTATTTTACTGGTATCATTGTTTATTGTAAATTAACAGAAGGATGCTTAGAAAACAAGGCAAGTGATAGAGAACGCAGAAGACCTGTGGGTTGTTGGGCACTGTTTTTATACACGTCAGTGATGATAAAAGTCAGATGTAGCATTTATTCACTGAAACTCAATTTCAGTATTGTCACAGAATACTAAGAGACCAATCCTAACTGAACTCCATTATCTGTAATACCTTACATTAAAATGCATGCTTTGCTTCTTATGATGAATGGTTAACTGAACCAATAGTGGGCTACTGTATGCTTTATGTTATGTGTGTGTGTGTGTGTGTATGTATGTTTGTATATATGTATAAATGTGTGTATATGTATACATACAGGAACATATATATGTACACACATATACACTCATAACATAGTTACCTCCCAGACCAAGAATGGCAGCCTTTTATCATAAATTTAATTTATGGACCTATATTTAATATTGATAAATGCAACAGGAAAAATAAAATAACTATTATATATATAAGGCAGCTGCAAGTTTTTGTATGTCAGTCCTTCAAAAATGTATATATCAATTAGCATTTTAGTGTTTTCTCTGTTTAAGTGATTAATCTATTAACCTACAAAATTTAAAGTTGTTGGTGCTTCTTCTTTCCTTCCTTTTCCTTTCCTATTTTACAAGGTATTGTTTTTCTCCCTTCTACCAAACTTATTCATTTCTTGGAGAAAATAAACCCCATTTTAAGAAAAACAACCACAGGTTTTTTTTTTTTCAGGGCATATGTTATTGTGAAAATGGTCAAGGTAATTCATCTGAAGCAAATGCATTCACACTATTGGAATAGGTTTATTAAAAGAAAGAGACATTAAACAAATTGATAGTATTAATGATATTGTAAGAAAAACGTTAACCTACCTAAAAGAATATATAAGCTCAGAAACAACCACTTGAAAGCAACAAGAGCAACAACACTACTATTATTGAGTCTTCAGAGGTCTAGTACAACATTAAGTAAATTTGCATTCTTATTATGAAATTAAATTAATAAATCCAATTTACTTTGAGAATATTCTATAATTTTAACTTTATGAACTCAATCTGGCTGTTGCTGCTACTAGAATGAATTAGTGAAATTTTGATTTTTTGTGTGTGTGTGTATGTGTATGCACAGTATCGTTTCATGTGTATCAATTACAAAGGTTATTGTAGTCCTATTTGTATGTATGACCAAAGGGACTTGTGTACCAGTATTCTTTTCATTGTTAATCACAATGAAGTTCATCATCTTTGTTTTTTAGGAAGTAGTTAAATAGTAGGTATTAAATGTACTTCTTTGCATTTAAAAGGATCCATGCACTTATGTCTGCTACTTTCACCTCATAGCAGTGAGGTAAGAAGGTATTTCATATACAGTGAGTCTTATGAAAAAATGCTATAGGTAAGTAGGTGTTGCCTTGAGTATTATGGTTTTAGAAAAAAAACACAATTAAAGCAGTAGAGAAGGAGTATGAGAGGAGATAATGTTTAACTAAGTGATAATTTATTTTGTTGAAAACCCAAAACCCCATTAGAGATTTCCACAAAGTTTCACACTCCTAATGATTCTAACTTTTCACACTGAGGGAAAAAGCTCTTGTTTAGGAATTTGACAATAGAGCATTGAAAGGTCATTTGTCAGCAGGGTCACTAAGTTGCAGAACTTGTTAGGAAAGCTTTATGCTGCTTAGCCACACATTGTTGCTGTCTCAAATCCCAGGGGCAGAAAGCAAGAACAATTAGGCAAATTCTGGTTTAGCTGAGAATTACCCTTTTCAATATTTTGAAACACACATAAGTGCCTGTCAAAGTATATCAACAGAATCTGTATTTAAAGATAAGAAGAAATGCTTCTGGCAATCCCTACATCCTTGCAACTGAGATTTAAGACCAATTCACCCATATTTTGCCAGGGGAAAGGTTACTGGAGGAGGTTGCAGATTAATGTTGGAAAGCCCAATATTCATCTACACGATACGCACGTGTCCGCATTTACTCTACCCTGTGTATCCTCCTCATTTCATAAAAGTTACAGATCAGAAATATGCCAATTCACAACTGAGCTCATTATAGCTCATTCATATGTTTTAATATATTTCCACTGAAACCTTAAAATCAAAATTAAGTTGCAAAGAATCATCTCTAAAAGTAATTCTTCCTTTATTTTATTATCGCTTTGGATTGTAAAATATTTTATGTAAGCATGAGAGAGTGTGCATATGCACATACAGTGTGTGCCTGCAGTGTACACATACACATGAACATATGCATATAAAATCAAATTTTTGTAATAACTTTCAAATGAAGAGATAATCAGATGTGTGTAGCATCTCTCTAATTCTTTAGGAAGCCAATCTTAATTTTCAGATACAATTTGGAAATATATAATAATTAAGAGTACAAAAGGAAAGGGATCCTGATAGAGAGAGGAAGGGTTATTGACATATGTAGAGGGGTCCCTCAAGTCTTCAACTGTGTGTCTGAACACATGTGGAATGAAACTCACTGAGACTGGGAAGGTGAAAGGGACACCAGGAAACAGGCTGAATAATTCCCTAGGTTCACAGATCTGAAAACATTTTGCATTCCAATCAGTCAGAAGGGATGAATCTCATAATATACTCATAGAGTATTGTGTAGAGTCTAAAAAGGGTTTACTCTAGTCATGGGCTAAAAGAACAAAAGACTAAAAACTGCTTTGGGTTAACTTCAGCAAAGCTTAAAAGAAAACTTTGAAAGGATCAACTTGATCCCAAATAGCTCAACTTAATGCTAAGTAAAACTCAACACTCTTTAAAGGCATACAACAAAATCCAGTAACCTACAACATGAAACGTGTTAGATAGAACATACAATCAAAAATTTTGAGTAATATAAAGAAGTAAGAAAATATGACATGTGGAATATAATAATATCAATAAACATAAACAGAACTAGCAATGAAGGGGATCATTAGAAGAGACTATAAAACAAAAATTGAAAATACCATAAATAAGCTCAGGATTATAAAAGAAAATTTACACATGATAAAGAGGGAAACAGATTTTTGTTTAAGTGGAACTACTAACAGTTGAAAAATATAATATTGGAAATAAAAATACACTGGAGAGGATCAACACAGATTAAAGAAAAGAAGAAAAAAGATATAGAAGAAAAGATTAGTTAATGAACACATATCAATAGAAACAAAGCAAAATGTAGTTTAGAGCAAAAACACATTGAAAAAAATATACAGATTATCAGCAACTTGTGGAGCAATATTAAGCCAACAAATGTGCAATTGGAACTCCAAAAGCGTAGAGAATGATTGGCAAGTGGGGAAGGTGTGAGGAGACCGTTTAAGAAGATTGAAAAAATAGTGGTTGAAATGTATCCAGAAGTGATAACGAATATAAACCTTCAGATCCTTAGGATCTCAAAAGACTCCAAGAAAAATGAACATATGAGTATACCACAGTGCATTAAAATTACTTTCTAAAAACTATGGCAAATAGAAAATCTTAAAAGCTGCTGGAGAAAAACACATGATATAGAGAAAACCAAAGAAATGATGATAACATCAGAAATGATATCAAATCCACACAACTTTATCAGAAACTATGCAGAAACTTTGTCAGAAACTTCCACAAGATAAGAAATGGTGCCATTTCTTTAATAGGATAAAACAATCTGCCAACCTTCAATTCTATACCTAGTGAAAATATTTTTTTCCATAAATGAGGCAAAATGAAGACTTTTAACACCAAAATAAAAAAGAAAAAAGGTGAGGAACTTTATTGCCATCAGACCCTCTACAGAAAGAAGGAAAATGATGCCAGATGGGAATCTGAATCTTCCCAAAAGAGTGAGCAGTGCCAGATGGCTGACTGTTTAAGGCAAAAATAATAACAGCATATTGAGAGGTTTATATCATGTGTAGACTTAATATGTATGGCTATATTAGCATCAAGTCAGGGAGTGTAGAAATGGAAGTTATATAAATGCTATTTGAAGCGATATGTTAAAGTGGTAATGACAAGTTAAAGATGCATAGTTGCAAAACCTATAGAGACAACTAAAATATAAAACAAAGCGATATTTGTTAAAAAGCCTATAGTGGAGACAAAATATCATAAAACAACGGTTAATCCCTAAGAAAGCAGGAAAAGAGTAAAAAGTGACTAAAAAAATAATAAATGTAAGATAGTATGTTTAAAATTAAATATATCAATAATCACATTAAATTTAAATGTCTTAAGCATTCTAATTAAAATAGAGAAATTGTTGGACTGAATACAAGAGATTTAACTGTATGTTGTCTACATGAATCTCAAGTTAAGAGTACAGATATAAATAAGTTAATATTTTAAAAATGCAGAAATATATACAATGCAAAATATCATTTGGATAAATCCTTGAGGAGATGGATACCCTGCTCTCCATGATCCCTTATTTTCCACTGCATTCCTGTATCAAAATATCTCATGTACCTCATAAATATATTCACCTACTATGTACCCACAAATTTTTTTAAAGCTTCAGAATAAAGAATATTACCAGTGTAAAGGGAATCATCTCACAATACTAAGTGAGTTGATTCACCAAGACATAAAAACCCTAAATACGCCTGCACCTAATAGTGTAATTTTAAAATAAATGAAACAAAAACAGAAAGAACTAAAAGAGACATAGGCAAATTCACAATATTTTTTGAGATGGAGTCTTGCTCTGTCACCCAGGCTGTAGTGCAATGGTGCGATATTGGCTCACTGCAACCTCTGCCTCCCGGGTTTCAAGTGATTCTCCTGCCTCAGCCTCCTGAGTAGCTGAGATTACAAGACCATGCCACCACACCAGGCTAATTTTTGTATTTCTAGTAGAGACAAGTTTCGCCATGTTGGCCAGGCTGGTCTCAAACTCCTGACCTCAGGTGATCCGCCCACCTTGGCCTCCCAAAATGCTGGAATTACACGCATGAGCCAGTGCGCCCCATCCAAAATCATAATTACGGTTGAAGATTTCAGCTTGTTCTCAGCAATGATACAAGTGATAGAAAAACTAGACAAAAAAATTCAATAAAAGTGCAGAATAGTTTAACAACACTCTTAACTAATTTTATCTAATCAGCATACAGAACACTCTACCTAACAACAAAAAAATACACATACTTTCTAATTACACAGAATATTCACCAAGATATACTATATTTTGGTTTATAAAGCAAATCTGAATAAGTTTAATCCTATTAAAATCATATATATGATATTATCTGGCCATAATCAAATTCAATTAGAAATTAATAAGAAAAATATATTTGTATCAATTTTAAAATGCACAACTAAATCATAGATTGAAATGGCTATCACAATACAAATTAGAAAATATTTGGAATGACATGAAAATAAAAATATCAAATGTGTTTTTCACACAAAGAACAGTAGTTAGAGGGAAATTAATAGTATCATAGCTTATATTAGAAAAGAAACATATCAAATAGATGTTGTAAAGTTATACATAAGAAACTGAAAAAAGTAGAGAAAATTATTCACAAAATAAGTGGAAGAAGATAAATAATAAAGAAAAGAATACAAGTTAATAAAATAGAAAGCAGAAAAGCAATAGAAAAAAGTTGCTGAAGGCAAAAGTTGGTTCTTGGAAAATGTCAATAAAATTAATAAATATCTAGTCAGACTGATTAAGAAAAAAAGAACACAAATTAGCAGTGTCAGGAAAGAACAGAAAAACTCACAAATAATAAAGAAATGTCATAGACATCTTTATGCCTCAAAACTTGAAAACGTAGATGAAGTGGACAAAAACCTTATGAAACATAAATTAGAAGTCCACTGAGGAAGAAAAAGTAATGTGAAAAAGCTATATGTATAAGGAAATTGAACTCTTATTTAGAAGCCATCCTACAAAGAAAATTCCAAGTTTGAGGTAATACAATGATGAGAGTGTTTTCAATAGTCAGACCACTGGAACTTATATGCCACAAAAAGGGGGCGGGGGGCAACATGAATTATGGCCCTTATTTCACATTATATATAAATATTAACTTTAATGTACCATACGTTTAAAATTTCTAGAACAAAAAGAGCAGAGTGTCTTTCTGTCTTAAGGTTTCATAAATATTTCTTAAATAGGCTAAAAAAACATAAACCATAAAAGAAATATAATTATCAAATTAAATTTCATAAATTTTGTTTAAATGCTTTTCAATATACTTCATTAAGAAAATGACAGGCATCCGATGTATTGGAAGAAAATAATTGCACATTATGTATCTGACAAAGAACTTGTATTCAGAACACAAAGGATTCTTAAATCTCAATATTAGGAAACTAATGAGCTTGTTAAAAATGGGCATAAATTTGAACAAATACTTTAGAAAATAAGATATGTGAGTGGCATATAAGTATATAACAATGTTCAATATTATTTGTTATTACAGAATGTAAATTAAAATTGCAATGAGATACTACCACATATACAATAGAAAGGTTAAAATTAAATGTAACGACATTGCTAATTGTTGGCAAGGGTATTAGGGTTCTTCAGAGAAACAAAACCAAAAGGAAAATATATAGATATGTAGAAAAAGATTTATTGTGAGAGATTGGCTCATGAGATTGTGGAGGGTAAGAAGTCCCATCATATGTCATCTGCAAACTAGAGACTAGGAAAGCCGGTAATGTAGTTTCAGTCCCAACCTGAAGGCCTGAGAACCAGGAAAGCCAATGGTCCAAGTGCAGGTGTGAGTCCAAAGGCCCAAGAATTAGGAGCACTGATGACCATGCGCAGGAAACCATGGACGTTCCAGCTCAAGAAGAGACAGTCAATTCATCCTTCCTCTGTCTTTTTGTTCTATCCAGGCCCTTAAAAGGTTGGATGGTGCCAACCCATATTGATAAGGTAATCTTTATTTAGTTTATCAATTCAAATGCTAATATCTCTCAGGAATGCCCTCACAGACACACCTAGAAATAAATTATTGCCAGCTATGTGGGCATCCCTTAACCCAGTCCAGTTGTCACGTAAAATTAATCATGAAAGCAAGGATACGGAACAACTAAAACACACTGGTGTTAGTGTGAGTGCAAAATGGTACAAACCTTTTGGAAAATACTTTGGCAGGTATTTTTTTAATATGCAGAGATAAATATACATTTATCATATGACCCAGTCATTCCACTTCTAGATATTCTCAAGAAAAATGAAACATACGGTCATAGAAAATTGTTTGTGAATGTTCATACCAGCTGTAGTCACAGAAGCCCCAAACTGGAACTAGACAAAGTGTCCACTTACTTGTGAATGAATAAACAGACTCAAACAATAGAATACTACTCAGCAATAAAAAAGAATGAACTACTGAAACACACAACAACATTGGTGTATTTCAAAAGCACTTTGGTGAGTGAAAAAAATCAGACACAAAATACTACATGCTGTATGATTTCATTTTATGGAATTCAGGAAGCCAAAACTATAATGATGGAAAGTAGATGAGAGGCCAAGGGTGAGGTAAGGGGAAGATAGCCAGAAACACTTTTTAGATGATGGAAATTTGCCAAACAATGATTTAGGTGATAGTTATTTGACTACATAAATTTACCAACATCTACTTGCATACTTTAATGACGAATTTTGCTATTTATATATTATATTTTACCACAGCTGTTTTTTTAAAAACATGCTATTGTTCATTACATCTAAATATTTTTAAATAATTAAAATGTCTTTAAAGAAAGGCAGTCTTTAGATATATTTAGCTTTTGCATCCAGAATAAAGTGACAATAGTTCCTCTCTGAAATTTCACTAAAGTTTATAGTCCCATGAAGTACAATACTATTACAGAATTTTGGTTTATGCATCTTCTTACTTGATAAGTAAGGTTGTCATCTTCTTACTTGATAAGTCAAACATAACTGCCCAAAAGCAGATATATTTCACATTGAAATAAGAAACACTCAGAGAGTGGGAAGTTTTTTTTTAGTAACACATTTTTTCGAATTTGAGATTATCTCTGGAGGCAGTAGTATAGTCCAAGGCAGTTATGAAAACACTGCCTGCATGTTAAAAGCTGATTGAGTGGTAAAAGCTACAGACCAAAATGAACCAAAGATGCTCAAAACCTCCTGAGAGGGATTATATCACTAGGGCACATACATCTAGGTGATAGGCTGGAAAGCTCCTGTTTCATACCTATATAATAAATTATTTTATATCAGAGCTATGTTATCAGTTGGTCATTTGTAGTAAGCTCTCTGAAGAACATAAAAAACTTCCTTTATAAATCAGAAATCCAATACAGTAGTTGTTTCTTCAGTGAAAATTGCATGGAAGTGGAATTTTACATGTTCGTAAATGGGAAAGCAAGTAAAGAAGTGCAGAAAAAGAAAATTCAGTTAAACCTACATTTCAAAGATCAAACATTTGGTAGATTCCATCCTCCAGGATTTCTTAGCAGAAAGAATATAGAGAAAAGAAGCCATTAAATAACAGGGTTTTTCAAAAGTCTCTATATTAAAGCTTTGTACTTCACTCTTTAGGTCTTTCGCATGAAAAACACAGGGAGAAATGAGCAGCATGTCAGCTTTTGGAAAAACACAATCTCTGCTGGATTTCTAGTTCTGCTACTTCTTATTTATAACATTTGAAAATGTATTATGAATTTCATTCAATTTACTTGTCTGTAAGACTGGAGAAAAAATTCCTACTTTTCAGTGCAGTTGAGATGAACATTGATAGTATATGGTGGCATTTAAGATGACTAGATATTATGTGCTTCTTATTTAATATTGATACTTGTTTAGCCATATCTCCACCCATCACATATTAGAAGAAGCAAGTAAGAGAAAAAGTATATACAGAAAAAGGAAAAGATCAAATAAGATCTATATAATGACATCATAAAAGAAATGATAATCAATCAAAGATAAAAAGTATAATTAAGCTGTCATATTTCACACATGTCCAAAACTGTTTTATATCATGTATGCCCAAAATCATGGCAAAATAGAATGTATTGAAAAAGATACATTTTTTTTTTTATTCTCTGCTTGGTCAGGTATACAGTTTGTATCAGAATGTGGCAGAAACTGATTGAGACTGACACTCATGTTCCCACTTAAATTATCACTGAACAGTCAGGAAAATCAAAAGCAACTCAACAATCAGCAACACCACTGTGAAAAAAAGAAAGAAAAGGAACTTCAAACACCAGAGGTTAACCATAATTCAACCACTTACATCATGAATTGAGAAGGATGTTTTGAAGGACACAACATATGCGCCAATATCTGAACTGGAACAAAGAAATTGTAAACACATAGCAAACAAGCGCAGAGGAAAAATAAGGAGGAAGAGAAGAGGGAGAAGAGAAAAAGAAAGAAAATTATCTGGAATGAGATGTTATTTCAGTTCTTTCATCTTTTCAAAAAACAGGTAATTCATATTCTTATAATGTTATACAGAATAGAATGGTATATGCATCTTCTTTTAAACCTATTCTATCTCTATCCCAGATACCCTCCCTGACAAAAATTTTTCCTTTACAGCATTTACATTCACTTTGGAATACAATTTGGACAGTGTCTTACAAGGCTAAACATTGCCTTAGCATACATTCTGCCAATTATGCTCCTAGGTTTCTATCCAACTGGTTTGAAACTAGTGACCACACAAAATAATGCATGCAAAAGATTACAGTATCTTTATAATCACTAAAAACTGAAAAGAGGCAAGATGTTCTTCAATTGATGAAAGAATAAACAAAGAGTGCTACATCCATACTATTCAATAACAAAAAGGAATGGACTATCAAGCCACACAAAAACATCGATAAATGTTAAGTTCACATTGCTTAGTGAAATTTTGAAAAGAAAATACACTACGTGATTCATTTACCTGACATCTTGGAAAATACAAAACTTTAGAGACACAAAGCAAATCAGTGTTTAGGGAGTTTAGGGAATAGGGGAGAATTGGATAGGTAAAACACAGGAGATTTTTTGAGAGCCGAGAAACTATTTGGTTTGAAAATGTCAGGGTGGATACTTAACACTCTGCATTTATGACACCCAGAGTCCTTTACTGCACAAAGAATAAACCTACATTTATTCAAATTTTTAAAATTTATTTCAGAGGTCAGGAAGTTCCAGGCTGGAATATAAACTCTGAGAAAGAATCTAACTATTACAAATGTATAAAATATCCTCACTAAAGGATGCTGTCCTAAGTAATTTTGGAAATGAGTAGTCTGTAAGATTAAAGACAAAAGCAACTATCCATAAGCTCTGTTCTCTAGTTGATCAAGTTATTTCCCATGGGAGTACAGGTTAAACGTTCTGATTATGCTATATACATATGAATTGAGATGCAGCTATACACATATGAATTCCATATGCTGGAATCACACAAGTAAATTAATGGAAGTCAGGTTTATCACTGTTGAAGTAGGAGGTTACAGAAAAGCAAGAAGACAAAGTTAAAATGATCTATGTAATAATGATTACAGTTGGAGATGTGAGCATGAACTCATGTTGAGCTTAATATAAATATAGAAGGTTATATACAGAAAATGTTTATAGATATGTGTATATAATTGGATCAGTATATACATATTTCCTTGCTTTGTCAGTTGAGAGGGCCGAAAAGCAACAACACCCCAATATTAACGAGCACACATAGCACTCAGATGTTGGTTTCTAATACAATTCTTCAGTAAAAAGAACCAGGTTCCTCAGAGAAATGTCTTACTCTACAACTGAGGCAAGAAATACACAAGATGAGCCTGTAGCATCTTATAGTGCCAGAAAGTAAGCAAATGCTAAAACAAATAAATACAATGATGAGTGTATGTCAAAGAAACTTGAGACAACTGAAAAAGCTCTCATGAATAAAATTATAATTTGAGCAAGAAAAATGTATATAGTATTGAATTATAATACAATATATAAAATAAATACCATGAGTTCATACTGATATGAACAAACAACAAACAAGTACATAAATCAATGGTATAGAATGAACAAATTACCCATGCAGAAGAATTCCAAATAATTTATGTAAGTACTCTTCTTTCCAGGAAGTGAAGCAAAACTTCCTCAATATGGACTGCTGACAATGACTTCCTTCCAAAAAGGGGACTATAGAAACAGAGAAAAATTACTAGCTTTACACTGAAGAGACCTAACAAACTCTTCCCTCCACCAGATGGTTAAAGTTGACATCGACAGCAATAAGTCATGTTGCTAGCAATGTACTTTTAATATGAAGTGATGGGAAAGTAAATTTAATTCTGTGATATGTGATATTCCTCCCCCAAACCCATAAAACAGTCAAATCATAAAAAGCAAACAAAAAAAATCAAATAAACCCAGTGAAGAGATGTTCTACAAAATACCTAACCAGTACTCTTCAAAAGTATCAAGGCCAACAAAAGCAAGAAATAACTGAGAAACTGCCATGGCCAAGAGAAGCCAGAGTAGACATGATGATGAAATGTCATTTGGTATGCTGAATGGGATGTTAGAACAGAAATACTGAAAGGACATTAGGTTAAAATTAAGGAGATATAGATTAAGTATGGATTTCAGTTAATCATAATGTGTTTATATTGATTTATTAGCTGTGACTAATATACCATACTAATGTAAGATGTTAACAATAGGGGAAACAGCGTTGGGTGTATGAGAAATCTCTGTATAATTTTTGTTAACTTCTCCGTCTAAAACTAGAATTAAAACTATTCTAAAATAAAAAGCTTATTAAAAATTAGAGAAGTGCCTACTTGATGAATATAGATGTAGAAATCTTAAATATTTGTGTTTTTAATAAAACAGTGCTTCAACAGACTATTTCACCTAAACAAGGCAGTTTTATTCTGGTCATTAGAACCGAGGCACAGCGCAGCACATTAATTATTCCCAGGAACCTGGCCTTTCTTTTTCCCAGTTCTGCTACCTTGGCCAAGTTTTTAATTAGTAAATCATCTCAGAGTCTGTAAAACTGACACAATAACAACCTTTCAGGATTAATGAGATAATGTGAGTAAGCTTCTTAGTACTATTCTGCTACATATTTAACACTAAATCTATGGTAGATTTGTACTATTATTTAATTGTTATTTATTATTGTTAAAAACATCACTTTGAGAGGCCGAGGTGGGCAGATCACGAGGTCAGCAGATCAAGACCATCCTGGCTAACACGGTGACACCCCGTCTCTACTAAAAATACAAAAAATTAGCCGATCATGGTGGTAGGTGCCTGGAGTCCCAGCTACTCAGGAGACTGAGGCAGGAGAATGGTGTGTACCCGGGAGGCAGAGCTTGCAGTGAACCAAGATCACGCCACTGCACTCCAACCTGGGAGACAGAAGGAGACTCTGTCTCAAAAAAAAAAAAAAAAATATATATATATATATATATATATAGTTCATTTAAAATGTGTTAAAATTGTGTTAAAATCACAAAGGCTAAATACAAGATAAAGGATCTTCCCTCAGAATAATAGAATCATTCAATAAACGTTATATTACTATACATAGCACAGTTATATTTGAGATATCAAAACTTAGTATATTAAAATTTGACCTATTGTACATTATACTAGACACAAAATATGCAACAATAAAATGAGAATTTTTTAATCAACCTAAAATCTGATCATTTCTATACTTATAGGCATCATTGAGAAAGAATTACCCCTTATTAAAAAAAAATACCTTCAATGATTTTCTAAAAGTCCTTGGCTAATTTCAACATGCAAGAGCTAATTATATTTCTGTTATTATCTCACAGATAACATCTTCGGGAGTTTTAGGAAGAATGGTCTACTTTACATTAAAACTATGCAAGACAGGGAAAGGAATACAGATTAAAAGGCAAATTATAATCATTTTCATATCATAACTAAAACTCTGAAAGCGCTTACATTCTGCTAAACTTTGTTCTAAGAGATTTACATATATTAACTTAATTTGTTTAAAATTGGACTTACATGGTCTTAGAAGAGAAGTACCTGTACAGATCATGATGCCAAGCTCTCTCATTTTATAGATAAGAAATATTCATCCAAGCTAAGCTAAGTTCTTCAGATCACACAGCTCCTTAGCAAAGTCAAGGCTAGATGAGCTTCCTTATCTGATCTCTACCCATTACATCTCACTTTCACTAATTTTAAAAGAATATTAAGTGTCAATTTGATTGGATTGAAGGACACGAAGTATTGTTTCAGGTCTATCTGGGTGTTTCTGGGTGTTGCCAGAAGAGACTGACATTTGAGTCAGTTGACTGGGAGAGGAAGATTCACCCTCAGGAAGACCCACTCACAATGTGGGTGGGCACAATCCAATTGGCTCCATCTTTCTCCCGTGCTGGATGTTTCCTGCCCCGAATGTCAGACTTCAAGTTATTTGACTTTTGGACTCTTGGACTTATACCAGTGGTTTGCCAGGGGCTCCTGGGGCCTTTGGTCACAGACTGAAGGCTGCACTGTTGGCTTCCCTACTTTTGAGGTTTGGGACTGAGCTACTATTGCCTTCCTTGCTCCTCAACTTGCAGAAGGCCGATCATGGGAATTCACCTTGTGATTGTGTGAGTCAATTCTCTGTATATATGTCATATATACCAATAGAATACTAATAGACATATATGCTATTAGTTCTGTCCCTCTAGAGAACCCTGACTACTATATCTGTCAACTCACTCTCATAAAACTTATCTATAAAATTTTACATGTTCACTGTTTTTCAAAGCAAAAGCAACTAAAACATAGCCCAATGGATATAGGACCTGCTTTGTATCATGTCCTCAGCAGCCACATAGTTCTGAATAAGTAGTTTGTGAATACATATTTCTTGGCTGAATAAGTTCATTATCAATTTTCACATCTGTCCTTGTGATGGTTTCATACATCCCAAGAAGACTGTCTGTGGTTTACACTTCAGAATGTCACTCAGATATAGTTGGAGAATCAAGTCTCTTTGATGGTTAAGAATTGATCAATGCCAGACCAGTCTTCATGAAGTCCCATCTTCCCAGTACTATAATGAACCACATTAGAAATTACAGGCCTAAAAACTATTCCTTTCCCATTAGTAAAATAAAGAATAAATTCTGCAGTTGAGCTATGTGAAGTCTCCAATGAGGGGTCTGAGGGAAAAGGAATAGAAAGTAGCAGCATCAGTCAAACCTGAGCACGGGTTTTCTTTATACTAAGTTGATAATCAATGAACAACACCAGTCTCCACATCATTAGATGCAGCCAGAGTCTAACCCAACTCCCTAATTCTGCTAGCCCTCGATGTTTCCCTTTGTGCAGCAATAACAGTGCTTTTTAGAACCTCATTATTGATATGCATTGAAGATGCTTCCTTAAATCACTAAAATACAGTTAGGAAAAAAATAAAAATTTAAAATTGACCCCCCCCACACACACACACAAACACACATACTATGCTGTTTAGAAGACAACTAAAATCTAAATAAATTCGAAGAGATTTAAAATGTCTCACCTCTTGGAAATAGTTGAGTAGAGTTAGAACACAGGATAGTAAAATGACTTAAACACTCTATTTACTAAGAGAACACACACAAGTTCTGGAAAACTACATTCACACAAAGAATTAAGCCTGCTTATTTTGCAATGCTATGCATTTGTTCCTTTACAATTTCTCGTAAAAAGTATCCAATTATTTTATTTTCCTTTATCAAGTAAAAATTTTTGACTCTTTATGATGAAATGTGTAATATAAGGCACAGAGATCCCTACAGAGGGTTTTAGGAGACATACTCTCCTAAGAAAATGAAGGGAGGGGCTCTGGTCTTAAGTTCATCATTTTTGATGCTGAGATCATCTTTGTCCAAGTCCATGTTGTCCATTCTAAGGCATGGTGGTCTGTTGCTCACAACCTGCAATCCCTGCTATATATCTCAGCAAAGAAAAACCACCATGGCTCCCAACACTTGAGTTTAAGCTCCTCCTCTCAGTGTTGAGGCACAACTTTTCCTCTCTTGAATAAACCAACTCCTGTTCTCTAAAAGCTGGGAAAACAGATGTGTCTTTATATTTTTCTGGAAGACCTAAAGCCTTGGGTTTTAGGAACCAATGTTCCTGCCTTGTCCTTTTGCTAAGAGAAGTGAAAATGACTTCTCATTAGTGAAGATGAAACTACAGGGGGAGGAATTCAGTCATTCTGCCACATTCAAGTGATTCAAATTCTAAGTAGAGATTAAGGATGTTTTATAAAATTATAAAGAAAAAAATATTTTAAAATGTTCCCAACTATAGTATTTGATTAAACTAGTTTACTGAGATCCTTATGAGTTCTAGGTATCAGTAGAGTGGGTGATAAATCATTGAGAAGTTACCAGTAGAGTGAATATAATGTCACATACCTACATACATACATATGTACATACATACATATATGTGTGGATATATATGTCTATGTGTATATATGTGCGTGTGTGTATATATATAAATATAAAAATCCCGTGTTTTTTTCAAAATAGTAATGTTAAACTGTTAAATATCTTGCAGGCTGACATTTTAAATTGCACACTTGAATTAACTCTTTCTTTTAACATGTAGTAGATATAAGTGTTGTTCACCAACTTTTCCAATATTCCTTTGCCTTCCATAAGAGAGTTGCACTTCTTGAACACATTTAGATATAGATGGCCAATTTGCCTTCTTTTTTGGTGAATGAAATATGAGTTGATGTAATGAGTCTTTCTCCTGTTTGACAGAATTTTCAAGCCAGCATATGAGCTCTCTCCCCACTTGGCTGGCCAGCAAGCTCCAGATTTTGTGGCTTTAGGATGGTTCAGCCTTTCTCAGCCAAATCACTAAGTTGTCCCTTGGAGATCAGTTACCCACAGAGTCTCTTAGACATATGAATTTGCTTAAACGAGAGAAGAATTAGAATTGTCTTAAGCCACGTGTCTTTTCAAAAATTTTTGTTTTCCTTTTGTTTGACTTTGTGGTGGTGTTTTTGTTTTTTAGTTAACCCAGCCTAATGTAGCTGAATCTCACCAAGATAATACCAGTAACATACTAAACTCTAGTATTATGGAGATCTCTGTCCTCCAGGAGATAGAGAATAGCAAACTGGAGAGAGTTTTCTCTAACCTGTGAAAACTAATTAGTCTCTAAGGCAGCAAAGGGACAACAATCAAAACATTACGCTCAGAGTACCCAGGAGTGGTGAGTTTCAGGAAACACTAAGCAAACTCACATAGAGTTAAAAAGAATGTTGATTTATGTATTTGTAGTGATATCAAGAAGACTGGCCAATTCAGCCCAAATCTACTGGTAAGACTTGTCCCTTTATTTAAGAGCAAGCTCAATTATAATGAAAACTCTAGTGATGAGAATAAAGTCAGAGTATAGATTTGGTTGCATGATCTTAGTGGCTGCAGAAATTTACTTCCTTTGGTGGGAAGAAGGGTCTGTTTATTCAAGATTCCTGGCCATTGAATTTCACCCTCATAGCGAAGTAAAATACTGTGACAGTCTTACCCTAGAGGCTCCCTTTTCTTGACTTCTATGTAAACATATTCTTTGTTCAGATGTTACTATCAGAAACATATTCTTTGTTCAGATGTTACTATCAGTGATACAGCTACAGATCCCTCTTGTTGTCAAAATGGGCTTAGATTTTCTTGTCCTTTCATCAACTTGCAATTATGAAGACATTTAAAGTGATTTCTGCAGATAATTCATATTATCCACGATATGTTATTTTCTCTATTCCAGTTCTCACAGATTGAGTGGTGCCACAGAATTTCCTCATTCAATAAGTATTGGGCACACCCTATGTATCAGGCATGGTTTTAGGTGATGGGGATACAGTGATGAACAAATTGAACACCCTACTCATGGGACTTACATTCTAATGAAGGAGACTGATAACAAACAAATAAACATGTAATGTAAAATCAATTGTGGAGAGTACTATAAAACACTTCAGTAATTAATCCTTCACCATCACAAATATTTTATTTGCAATGAACACAGGAATTTCTATAATCCTTTAAATAAAAATAAGACACATATATAAAGTTTATGAATACTATCCCATTTAAGGAAAACAATAAGTGCTAGTTGCACTATAAAGCTTGATCCACTAGCTAATATTTATCCAGAATGCTATATATCTCTCTATATAATGTACATATATAAAATCATACAAAAAAGTATGTGAGCCAAGAAACACTCTCTAAACAGAGTAAATAATTAGCACATTGCATGAATTTAAATTCAAAACCCTTACAGAAGTGCTTTCACAGCTCCAAAGCTGTTTCTGTGGATGAAACACCTAAAGAAAATGCTCCAGAGTGTAGTCATGTTGCTTCTAATTCCTGTTTCACTGTGCTATAGATAGATTCAGAAGGAGTTTACAAATAGCCAATCTGCAGTACCATGCTGATTTCTCTAGGAAACAAGATTCATTTTAATCAAGCATTACTTTAGGACAGGGAGTGTCTGGATGACAAAAAATATATATATCTCTAAAATATCTGCTACTAAATCATAGGTTAGTAAGTAGTCCTATACCAGATGGCAAAACTGTATCTTAAGCCACCAAGAAACAAAAAAGATGGGCCTCACTGCATCCTAAGGAACCTCTTAAATCACTGCCAAATTGATTTCTCTCTTCTCTAAATATCCTTCAAGGTGTAACTTCAGATATCTCTGAAGCAAACAAGAGTATTGAGCAATTGACAAGCCGTTGCACATGAACTATAAAACAGGAAAAGGAGAGAAAATGTCTTAGTTTTTCCAAAAAGGGAGAAACAGAAAATATTAGGCTATTCCAGGGCTAAATCTGGGTATATTCTTAAATCTCAGCTCCAAATCCACGTCTTCCAATAGCAAAGGAAGCTGGTATTCCTTCTCTTGTTTTGTTCATACGTTTTTTTTTTCTTTTTTAAAATGACAGAACAAAAAGCGTAAGCCAACTTGGAGGCTATCATGTCTAGGGAGAAAAAGATAATCTTATCAAGAAGTTAGAAGAAGAGCCACCAGAGAAAACATGGCACCCAGACTGACACCCAAATTGGGAAATTGAGTAAATGATGCAAAATTCGGGTTGAAATTCAGCTATAAATAAAGAAATTCACTATTCCTGGGGTTGGTAAATGTTTTCTGTAAAGGACCAGTAGTAAATATTCTAGACTTTCTGAGCCATATGGTCTCTGTTATAACTAATCAATTTTGATTATTATGTGAAAGCAGACTCATAGGCAATACCTAACTTAATAAGTGTAGCTTCAAGAAAACCTTTTTATAAGCACTAAATTTGCATTTTGAATCATTTTCATCTATAAAAAAATATTTTTCCTTTTTTCAAACATTAAAAACTGTAAAAACCATTCTTAGCTCCCAAGGTATACAAACACATGCTACGAACCAGATGTGGTCCATAGGCCAGAATTTGCCAACCTTTATATTGTCCTAAAAACTTAACCAGGTAAAGGGCTATATCAAAGTTTCTTTTCACTTTAGGGTGCCCTGAATGTTTTATTTCTTATTGAGTCATGTACATGATATGTGAATAGATATATTTTTAAGTGAATGTGTGACTAGGAAAAGAAGGTGATGTTTCTTATTTTAGTCAAGTCTGAGTGGCATGTACAGTCAAATATTTCATCGTCTCATGATACAAGATCCACACAGGATGAGCAAGGAGTATAAGCAGTAAATTAACTCCTTCAGAGCCAACAGTGAGAGTCTGGGGCACAGAGGTAAAATCATCAAGGCAACGCCAGAAAGAAATGGCCATGCAATTGTAGAAACATTTTGATTATATTTAATATTTAACCATATCTTCAAAATATGGAAAGAATCTTCAAGTCCTCACCAACAGTCAATTTCTACATTTTCACACGTTTATTCATTTTGGATTTCCTGATTTTTTTTATCTCTAAACAACTGTTTCTTCCAGAAACTACAGTACTAAAGAAAAAGACCTTTGTTTTCAGGGGTGAATACTGTCCAGTCCTTTGTTATCTAGAGACCTGAATCATGGGGCTTCAGGCTGTGTTCTGTGCTCTGAAGTCATCCTATGATGGGAAATCAAATGGTAAAGGCCCTTGTTGGAAATTTTGATGGCCCTTTTATCTAGGAAGATATTGGCTAAGATCAGTAAAATGAATTTATATAGGAAAGAAAGTATTTCTGGAGGCTTCACTATGCTGCAGAGTAAGCAATAGAAAAACCAACAAATCAGAAACCTCATCTTCAAGAAATGCTAGCTATCTTGCTGGAAGGCTCAGAATTGACTAAAAATTAATTTATTTGCATCAGTCATTCTTCTGGTATAATCCTCATGTAATCTTCATAACTGTAGTTATGATAGGCATAACTATAGTTGAATTCAGTGGTTTTCAAAACTTTTCTTTTTAAAGCAGCAGAAACATTAAGAAACTAACAGAAAATCTCAAGATATAAATCAGATTTATTTAAGAATCTAACAGAAAATCTCAACATATAAATCAGTTGGAGACACTCAAAGAAGAGTCATCAAGTTGACTCTGGATGGATCCATTGCTTGGAGTTCCCTCATCTAACTCAGTGACTCCCGAGGCTCTTTGGAATACAAATTGATGACTGATGATCTTTATTAACTTACTATTTTACCTGTGTCTTGGTTTTCCCCAGCCATATGTAGAAATGGCAATGTATTAAAAATTCTCTCAGAATATAATTCTGCACAAATTCATTATAAAGTTATAACAAATTACAAATGAAATCTATTCAAGTCTCTACCCTTTCCAATAACAAACAAGAGTCCTATGTTTTTCACTGTGGATTACTGTTTTGTCTATTTTCTTTTTTGTGCCTTTGAGAACTTTGTTATAAAAATAAAATTTACCTTAATATCAAACATTTGATTTTAAAAGTAATCCACATAGTGTATTCTTCTTGCACAATATTAACAAATATTCCGGTAGAAGACAGAAGCATAAGGATAGGTAATAGCGAAGACGGAGAGAGAGAGAGTTAGTTCTCACTAACAGGAAGCATCTTAGTGATTCAATTGCAAAGACGTCTAGAGAAACCAGGGATAGAGAAGCAACCCCCAACTGCGAACAGTCATGGGAAATGGAAAGATAGGAGGACATGCATAATTTAGCCTGGCTGACAAATTAGCATTTATCCAGTCTATGAATACACTGCTTTGGCCTGACCACAATTAAAGTGTCAGCTTAGCTTTTAATTCAAGGGGCATTATAAAGATCAGAAGAAAAAAATAACAGTTTCTAAAGTCTTTTATTCAGAGTACTGAAAACATCTTGAATTAAATTGAAAGAACAGCTCATTTACTTTCAACTACTCTTGCCACTTGTTTCCATAGACCAAGAGAAATGCAACATGGAAACTGCCTGGGACATTTTTTGGGACTCCAAGAATTATTAGTACCTGCTGATGATGATCATTAAGTAGTCTAAATTTTTGAAACATTACCTAGGGCTCCAATTGTAGTTTAGCCTGATCAATGTTAAATATAACGGAACTTAGGTTTTTTTATAAAAAACTTTGAATTTAAGAAATACTGCCTTAAATATAATAATTTAAGAGCTCTTAATATAAACAACCTTTTTAAAACTAGAAAGCTGGTTCAGCAGAGGTTTAAAAATGCAAGAGGGTACATCTGGAGATGAAGTTATATGTTAATTTGCTCCCTGATCTCGAGTTACTTTCTCAAGAATGCAAGGATTTAATTTATTGTAGATTATTTGGACTTCTTTCCAGGCTTTGTTTTCTCAACCTGGGAGGTCATTCCTGGAGGGGATGAACAATAGTAGTCAGTTTCAAGAATCATTATTATTTCAAATAGGAAACTTCAAAGGTTGTATTTTTATCCCAAATATGAGTGTGAATGTGTGTGTGTGTATGTATTTTTCCCCTAAATCATATAATAAGATCTCCTGAGGATAGATTTGAAGTTAGCAAAAAGGAAGGTTTATTTATTTACTGAAATTTATTAAAATCCAGTTTCCATTTTTCCAAGTTTTCAATACATTAAAAGCCTGTTATATGTGTGTGTGCATATATGTATGTATGTGTGTATAGATATATATGTATATGCTTTTTTTTTTGTTTTAGCATTAGCCTTATGCCATTTCTGTACCTTTCTAAACTCAATTCTATGTGAAAGTCAGTAGGAGTATATCAGCTCTTCATGTAGCCAATGGCATGATAAAATGTACCAGATAATGAGCTAAAAATGTATTTGACTGTTATTGTAAAGGGTCAGAGTATACTTGCAGAAGGGTCACCAAACAGAATTAATTCTAATAAAATAAGAATCTTCTGGTGCTAAAAAACAGCCAAATGAAAAGTGAATATCAAGTCAATCACCAAAGTATTTTCACAGTGTTTCCCCATCAGGATATTTATCCAATGTGTCAACAGACACTGATAGTTCCAGCATACATGTCAAAAGAAGAGGTGTTTTCTCCAGTGAAAAATCATCATCATCATCATCATCATCTAGATTGTTATATGCTTTAGAAGAAAAAATACACGCATTTCATCTTAACAATCAAATGAACAAGTAAGTTAATAACAAAAGAGCAGTATTTAAAGGCGAGATGAAAAAAGACTACACCCTGGATCATGGGTTTTCTTTCTTTCAACAGCTTAATTTAATTTCAGTGAGAAAATGGTGATCTGGGGCTCCTTCCAAGACATTCCTTATTTATTCCTCCCTGATGTCCAAGAATCCTACAATCCTAGACAAAAGAGTTGGCAGGAGGGATTGATATGTCGGTGATAAGGGAAACCATTTTAATTTTAATTTCTCACTTTTAACACCTTCCACTCCAAAAAAATAATAATGTAGTAAGTAAGTACAGATAAAATGCTACGTCATGGTGTTATGCTTGGCATAATTAGTGAGCAAAAGAAAGTTTAAGACATCATCTCCGTTATGAGAAGCTTGTACTCTAGGGTTAGCAGAGGCTGTGAAAAAAACACTGAGCCTCTCTGCCCTGGGGAGCCATGTATGCCTTGGAGAAGATGAGACATATGGCCAGTAACTTCAGCTGTAAGCAGTCTTATTTTGAGTTCCCTGGAGATCACCCTAAGCCCAGTGGTACTTCCTGTGGTCCTCATGAGCTGTTGAATGGTACTGGGGAAGTTCTCCACCAGACATCCACTTCTGAAGCCTGCAAGGGTTTGTGGGACACTGACAAAAGAGTTTTACAAAGATGCCCCTTATAGCTTTTTGATAATTTTTATTTTAATCATTAATGAACGTTAAATTTTGTCAAATCTTTTCTTTACATCTATGCAGATGACCATACAGGTTTTCTTACTTACTTTGTTAATATGGGGAACTACATGCATTGATTTTCACACTGAATTTTCATTTCCTGGATAAAACTCATTTAACTGGCCGGGCGCGGTGGCTCATGCCTGTAATCCCAGCACTTTGGGAGGCCGAGATGGGTGGATCAAGAGGTCAGGAAATCGAGACCATCCTGGTCAACAGAGTGAAACCCCGTCTCTACCGAAAATACAAAAAATTAGCCGGGGTGGTGGCAGGCGCCTGTAGTCCCCGCTACTCTGGAGGCTGAGACAGGAGAATGGCGTGAACCCGGGAGGCGGAGCTTGCAGTGAGCCAAGATTGCGCCACTGCACTCCAGCCTGGGTGACAGAGCGAGACTCCGTCAAAAAAAAAAGCAAAACTCATTTAATTATGATATATTTTTTAACATATTGTTGAACCGTATTACTAACATTTACTTAAAAATATTTGCTTCTACATTCACGAAGGATACTGATCAGTAGCTTTTTTTTTCTTGTGATATCTTCATCTAGTTTTGGTGTTAGGGAAAGGTAGTCCTTTAAAAAGTGAGTTTGAAAGTATTCATTCCTCTTCCATTTTCTGGAAGAGTTAAAGCACAATTGAAAATAGTTGGTAGAATTCAGCAGTGAAGACATTTGTTCCTGAAATTTTCTTTCTGAGAAGATTTTAAAATTCAGTTAGAGATATCCAGGTTATTTTTTTCTTGAGTGAGCTCTGCTGAGTTTGGTAGTTTGTGTCTTTAAGGCATGTAACCATTTTATCTTGTTATATTTGTTAGCATAAATTTGTTCATATATAAATTTTTTTTATCTTTTCAATGTCTGTTGGATCTAATATCACCTCTTTTTTCTGATATTGGTCTTTTATGTCTATTCTTTAATTTTCCTAATGAGTCTGGCTAGAAGTTTATTAATTTAGTTGACTTTCTTAGGGATCAAAATTTCAGTTTGACTGACTTTCTTCATTGGTTTTCTTTTTATCTGCTTTTATTTTTATTATTATATATAATTACAGGCATATACCTCATTTTATTGAGCTTCACTTTATTGCACTTTGCAGATTTTTTTTTTTTTTTTTTTTACAAATTAAAGATTTGTGGCGATACTTTGTGTTTCATAAGGTACCATTTTCCCAACAGCGTATGCTCACTTCATGTCTCTGTGTCACATTTTGGTGATTCTCATGATATTTCAAACATTGTGATGACTATTACATCTGTTATGGTAATCTGTGATTAGTAGTCCCTGATGTCACCATTGTCATTGTTTTGGGGCACCTCAAACTGTGCCCATATAAGACATCAACCTTAATCAATAAATGGGTGTATTCTGACACACTGGCTCCACTGACTGGCCATTCCTTGTCTCTCTCCCTGTCCTTGGGGCCCTCTATTCCTCAAGACACAATATTGAAATTAGGCCAACTAATAACCTTACAGTGGCCTGTAAGTGTTCAAGTGAATAGAAGAGTTCCATATAAGTCATTTTAAATCCAAAGCTAGAAGTGATTAAGCTTACGGAGGGAAACATGTTGAAAGACAAGATAGGCTAAAACCTGTACCTCTTGTCCCAAACAATTAGCCAAGTTATAAATGCAAAGGAAAAGTTCTCAAAGGACATTAAAAATCTACTCCAGTGAACACATGAGTAATAAGAAAGCAAAGCAGCCCTAACGCTGATATGGAGAAATTTTTAGTGACCTGAACAGAAAATGAAACAGCCACAACATTCCCTTCAGCCAAAGCCTAATCCAAAGCAAGGCCCTAACTGTCTTCAATTCTATGAAGGCTAAGACAGGTGAAAAAGCTGCAGAAGAAAAGTCTGATGCTAGCAGAGGTTGGTTTGTGAAGTTTAGGGGAAAACAGTCATATCTATAACATTAGAATATAATGTGAAGCAGCAAGTGCTAAGGTAGAAGCTGCTGCAAGTTATCTAGAACATCTAGCTAAGATCATTGATGAAAGTGGCTACACTAAACAACAAATTTTCAACCTAAATAAAACATCCTTACATTGGAAGGTCACATCTAGGACTTTTATAGCTTAAGAGGCAAAAACAATGTCTGGCTTCAAAGCTACAAAGGACAGGCTGATTCTCTTGTTAGGGGCTAATGTAGCTGATGACTTGACATTAAAGCCAATGCTCATTTACAATTTGGAAAATCCTAGGGCTCTTAATAATTATGCTGAATCTACTCTGCCTATGGTCTATAAATGAGACAAAAAAAAAAGTCTGGGTGACAGTATATGTGTTTACAGCATGGTTTACTGAATATTGTAAGACCACTGTTGAGAACTACTGTTCAGAGAAAAATATTTCTTTCAAAAATTATGTCTCATTGACAAAACACCTGGTTACCTAAGAGCTCTGATGGAGCTGTACAAAGAATTTAGTGTTGTTTTTATGCCTGCTTACAGAACATTCATTAAGCAACTCATAGATCAAGGCGTAATTTTAACTTTCAAGTCTTATTCTTTAAGAAATAAATTTCAGACCAAGCATAATGGGGCTAGGAGGCTGAGGCAGGAAGACCTCTTGAGCCCAGGAGTTCAAGACCAGTCTGGGCAATATAAGGAGACCCCATCTACAAAAAATAAAAACAAGTTAGCTGGGTGATATGGTTTGGATGCTTGTTCCCTTCCAATTTTTTTTTTTTTTTTTTTTAGATGGAGTTTCACTCTGTCACCCAGGTTGGAGTGCAGTGGTGCAATCTCCACTCACTGCAACATCTGCCTCCCAGGTTCAAGTGATTCTCCTGCCTCAGCCTCCTGCCTCCTGAGTATCTGGGACTACAGGCCTGTGCCACCAAATTTTTTTATTTTTTTTATTTTTTTAGTAGAGACGGGGTTTCACCATGTTAACCAGCATAGTCTCGATCTCTTGATCTCTTGACCCACCTGCCTTGGCCTCCCAAAGTGCTGGGATTACAGGCATGAGCCACCATGCCTGGCCCCTTCCAATCTTATGGTGGCCTAATAGGCCCCACCTCCAACATTGGAGATTACATTTCCACATAAGATTTGAAGGGAACAAACATCCAAAGGTATTGGAGGTATTGGACCATGGGGGCAGGGATCCCACACAAATGCCTTGTCACCATCCACTTGGTGATGAGTGTGTTCTCACTCTGAGTTGATGCAAGATCTGGTTGTTTAAAAGTGTGCAAGAACTCCCTCTTCTCTCTCTTGATCCCTCTCTTGTCATGTGACATGCCTGCTTCCGCTTCACTTTCTGCCATGGAATTAAAGCTCCTTGAGGTCTCACTAGAAGCAGATGCCAGCACCATGCTTCCTGTGTAGTCTGCAGAAGTGTGAGCCAAAATAAACCCTTTTCTTTATAGATTGCCCAACCTCAGGTTTTTCTTTATAGCAATCCAAGAACAGACTAATGTACCAGGTGTAATGACATGTGGCTGTAGTCCTAGCACAGGGGAGGCTGAGGCAGGAGGATTGCTTGAGCCGAGGAGTTTGAGGATTAATGCACTCCAGCCTGGGAACAAAATGAGACCTTGCCAAAACAAAAGAAAAAAGAAACTCAGAAGGCTATAGTTGCCGTAGATAGTGATTCTTCTGAAAGACCTGGGCAAAATAAACTAAGAACCTGGTAAAGAGTCACAATCTTAGATGTCATTAAGAACATTCATAATTCATGGGAGGAGGTCAAAATATCAACAGTAACAGGAGTTTGGAAGAAGTTTATTTCAACCCTTATGATGACTTTGAGGAGTTCAAAACTTTAGTGGAGGAAATAACTGCAGGCCTGGTGGAAACAGCAAGAGAATTAGAAGAGGAATCTGAAGATGCAACTGGAGTATTTCAACCTCGTGATCAAACTTGAACAGATGAGGAGTAGATTCTTATAGATGAGCAAAGAATGGTTTCTTGAGATGGAATCTGGTCCTGGAGAAGATGCTCTGAACCTTGCTGAAATGACAATGAATGATTTAGAATATTTCATAAACTTAGTTGATAAATCAGCAGCAGGGTTTAAGAGTATTAGCTCCAATTTTGAAAAAAGTTCTATTGTGGGTCAAATGTTCTCAAATAGCATTGCATGGTACATAAATATTTTTATGACAGGAAAAGTTGATTGATGCAGCAAACTTCATTGTTCCTTTATTTTAAAAAGTTGCCACAGCCACTCTAACCTTCAGCAACCACTACCCTGATTAGTCAGTAGCTATTAACATCAAGGCAAGAATGTCCACCATCAAAAATATCAGGATTGCCTGAAGTCTCAGATGATTGGTAGCCATTTTCAGAAAAAAAAAAAAAAATGTATTTTTAACTAAGGTATGCACATGTGTTTGGATACAATGTTTTGTATACTTTAAATAGACTACACTATTGTGTAAATGTAATGTTTATGTGCACTGGGAAACCAAAACATTCATGAGACTTACTTTATGGTAATATTCACTTTATTACAGTAGTCTGGAATGAAACCTGCAATATCTTCAAGGTATCTCTGTATATTTTATTTTCATCTTTATTATATGTATTAATTACTATTACATATTTATAATTATTACTTATTCTTCTGCTTTTGTTGGATATGATTTACTCTTCTTTTTTAGTTTAGGTTAAAGCTAAGATCATTGATTTGAGATCTTTCACCTTTTCTGAGTGTTTAATGCTATAAAGTTTTCTGAACACTGCTTAAGTTATATCCTACAAATGTTGCTATACAGTGTTTTCACTTTTGTTTAATTCAAAATAATTTTTCGTTTACTTTGTACGTTTTATTTTGGTCCCTGTGTTACTTAGAAGTAGGTTATTAAGTTTTCAAATATTTATAGATTTTCTAGAAATCACTTTGCTGTTGATTACTAATTCAATTTTTTCAGAAAACATACTTGAATTATTTTAAATTTATTGATACCTATATTTTATGACCCATAAAATTATGCCTTCAAAAATTGCCGTTTTCACTTGAAAAGATATTATTCTGCTGTTTTATGGTGGGGTGTCCTATAAATGTCATGTTGTTAACCTTGTTCAAATCTCCTATATTCTTATTGATTTTCTGTCTACTTGTTCTATCAATTATTGAGAGAGGAGTGTTGAAGTATCTGACTATAACTGTGAATTTATTCTTATGTTTCATTTCTATCATGTTTTTTTTCATAAATCTTAAAGCTCTATTATTATGTGTATACAAATTTAGATTTGTAATGATTTTTTATGAATTAATGACTTTGTCATAAAAGACCCTCTTTATCCCATAAAACATTCCTTGTTCTAAAGTCTACATTTTCTTATATGAATATAGACATTCCATCTTTCTTTTGATTAATGTAAGCATGAAATATTTTTTCACAAACTTTCACATTTAGCATATTTGTATCTTTTATTTAAAATACAGGAAGCAAAAACTATGCCTTATATAAGAAAGTATACCTTTAAGTAATTTCATTCTACTTTCCCTATTGTGTAAGACCTTTGTAACAGAATTCTTCCACTTCCTCTCCCCCTGCTTTTGTTCCTTTGTTTTCATATATTTTACTTCTACATGCATTATTAACTCTATTTAGTAGTGAAGATATCTGGGCTTGGCATTTCCTTTGTGACAAGATTTTTAACTACAAATCCAATTAGTATTAAGAAAATGAAAAAGAAAGGCACAGAAGAAAATATTGACAAAATACAAACCCAGCAATTGATTTGTATCTGGATTACATTGAAAGCTCAAAACTCAATAATTAGTAAATGAAGAGTCCAATAAAAATGTGTTCAATATTTGAACAGATACTTCAGAAAAATTATGTGAATATCGAATAAGAATATAAAAATATTCTGAATATCGTTAATCATTAAAATAATGCAAATTAAAACCACAATGGTAAAACACTATATACTTATTAGAATTGATAAAATTAAAAAGAATTACCATACCAAATATTACCTAGGATTGGAGGAACTTCAACTTTTATATACTGCAGGTGGACATATAAAATAGTATAGCCACTTTGAAAAATAATTGGCAGCTTAAGCATATACCTATAATGTGATCTAGACATTTACCCAAGACAAGTAAAAGCATATATTTGCACAAAGATATGTAAATGAATGTTTATAACAATTTTATATGTGGTAGACAAAAACCTAGAAATAATCTATATGTACATTAACAGGTGAATGCATAAAGAAAATATACTCCTGCTATAGAATACTACTGAGCAATAAAAGTAATAAATTATTAATAGATTAAACAAGAAGAATGAATCCCTAGTTATGCTGAGTGAGGGAACACTGTATGATTTTACTTTCATGTATGATTTTATTTTAGACAATGAAACCTAATCTGTAGAAACAGAAAGTAAATTAGTGGTTGCCTGAAGACATGGAGGAAAGAGAGATGGGTTATAAAGATGCATAAATAGGATTTACAGTCATTGATATGTTCATTTTCTTAATAGTAGTGATAGTTTTTTTGGTGTATACATATATAAAAACCTTTTCAAGTTGTATACTTCATAGATATGTGGCTTATTGTACTTTAGTTGTATCTCAGTGAAGCTGGAAATAAAGTATTTTAAATTTTTTAAAGGCAATATTGAATTTGAAATCCATTTGTGTTTTGAAAATTTTCAATATTACCTTTATCAATAAAAAATGGAGAGTTTTATATTCTTTAAGTATAATCCCGTTTGTAAAATGTTTAATACTTTAATAAATGATTTTAAATTATTTATCACCTTCTGGACTGAACCATACAATCATGGTCTTTTACAATTTTAAGAAAGCAAAATGAAAGTCCTGATTAGCAATTGCGTGTAGTCACTTCAAATATAACATCCATTATTTAAAATAAGAAAGCTGTGATCATGAATGAAAACTCATGAAAAACTTTAATTTAAAAAATTGCACATAAATTTAGTGTGTAATACCTTCCTAATTATTTGTATGTTAATTTTAGTTTGTTAAAATTATTTAATATAAATAAACCATAGCCCTTTTTTTTTTAACCAAGCCTCAGATAAGTACCTCTAGATTACCTCCAGCTTACTGTACAAAAATTGTCATTGCATTCTGACGTGGTTTGTCTGTGTCCCACCCAAATCTCATCTTGAATTGTAGCTCCCTTAATCCCCACATGTCATGGGAGAGACCCCCTGGGAGTTAACTGAATCATGCGTGCAGGTTTTCCCCATCCTATTCTCATGATAATGGATACAGCTCATGAGATCTCATGGTTTTATTAAGGGCAGTTCCCCTGCTCACACTCTCTTGCCTGAGACCATGTAAGACGTGCCTTTGCTCCTCCTTCGCCTTCTGCCATGATTGTGAGGCCTTCCCAGTCATGTGGAACTGTGAGTCCCTTAAACCTCTTTTTCTTTATAAATTACCCAGTCTTGGGTATTTCTTCACAGCATTATAAAAATGGACTAATACACACTCATATGAAATGAGTTAATTGTTTTTGGAAAGGTTATTCTTAATGAACTAACATTGACCTAATAGTTGCAAATGCTAACTTTAAAAAAAATAAATACTGAAATTAGAGTGTATTGAGTGATACATTTCCATTCCCATTATTAATTTAAAATATCCGCAGAAAATGTAACTTAGATTTTGAACTGTTTCGCATACTTAATTATCAAGAGTCTTAAAATTGGGGTAAAATAAGGTGGAACAAAGAAAGGCAAAAGAAGGAAAGCACAGGAATAGCTGAGTAACCAGCTCAAGTAGCCACAGCTACTTTGACTCATTCAAATATTGGCTCTATATTGAACACATGACTGTGTACAGAAGATTTTAAAATGTCCCACTGATATTTTCACCTATACTTCAAACAGTAATTCACATATAAATTGCCATATATTGTTCATATATTTTAGTCATTAAATCTATTTTACATCTTATCTAAGTCATAATGATTATAGTGAATGCAGGCACAGATGCACATATATTTGAAGTCATCTATCCAAGATTGTGTCTCCTTTCCAGTGGAATTTTAAAATATGTCTATTCAATAATGATACTACATCCCAACTACTAAACACCAAGGAGACAAATATGGTATGACATAACTGATCCATAGGCCATCATCAGTTCATGAAAAGACACAATATGTAGGGCCTAAGCTAAGACAGGGAGGGTAAGGGTAGAAAAGAGCAGAGAGAAAGAAGCAAGACTTGAGCATAGAATTAGTAGATCTTGACAACCAAAATGATGTTCATGGCAGTTATGAGATTGAGGAAGAGAAAGAGAAGATTCAATAACTGTTTGCATCAATTAAAAATAGTGTTTTTTCATAGACATAGAGAATAAGAGGAATAAAACAATTTGTGAGAACATATTTAGTTTGGTTATGGACATGTCAGTTTCTTGGTGTAAGCATTTAATTCCGGTCTGCATCTTACGAGGAGACGCCAAGCAGGAAGCATGTCGATTTGGAATTTATTCATATATGTGTTAAATGTGGAAAGTAAAAAGTGAATGGTGTTACTCAGAGTATGGAAGTCAGAAGGAAAAAGAAACAAAGACTGAATTTCTAGAGAAAACCAGTTTTTAAAAAGTAGTCAGAGAAAAAAATGAAAGTCTGATAGAGAACAACCAGAGAAGAAAAGGTAGAATCAGAGGGAGATAATGTCCTGAAAGATGAGTATGGGTGTTTCAAGTAGAAAGAGTAGGCCTAATTACCAAAAGTGTCCAAGACAAGAGAAGAGGCTCCTGAATTAAACTAGTAAGAGGTGATTTATTAAACCTGCAGAAGCCATAATTCCAGAGAGATAGGATTTGGAGCCAGATCACCCCTGGCTATAAAATCAAACTAGAAAGCCTTTGCCAGGATCTGTAGTATACTTAAAAAAATGTTTAATTTGCCTCTTACCTCCCTTCTGAGTTTTGGGGAGTCTCCATTATGTGTAGTCTTGGCAAGAGAAATTGCCCCAGTTGTGTCACAGAGGCACGCAGACCACAGGACATGTCATCAAGTCTTAGCTAATCATATACTCCCACTTAAGACTTTACATCTGGAGACAATAAGCCAAAGACAAAGGGAAAGTTATAATTCATTTACAATAGTCCCACAACAGCGGAGACTTCATCCTAGCTAGCCATGTTTCTCCTGGTGAAGATGGTTGCTGTATTTCTTATATCTCGACCTGAAACTGTCTTCTTAATGTATGCTTATTTTCAAACCCTCCCAGGGTGCTGTTACATCTACAAGCCCTGGAGAGTCTTTTAATAATTCTAATCAGCTTTCTTGTGCTAGGTGCAGTTAGAGTTTGCTGTATACAAACAGAAACCCTCACTAAAACAGCCTCAAAAAGTTTACACAAGAATATTTAGCTCTGTCTTCTCAAAATAAGTTTTTATTCTAGTTCCATATATTTAGTTTGCCTTCTAAACATCATGCTAGTCTTAGTCTTCTGAGCTCTTCTCTACGTCTATAAGAAGTGCTTAGGGCATTCATGGAGCTGAGCAGTACTTTAGGATGTTTCCCTTTACTTTCAGCTATGATACATATTATATATACATATGATATATTAATATATATCTTATATAGATAGATATCGATATGAGTAGTATGCGTGTGGGTATGTGTGCATGTGTGGGTATCTTTTAGTGGTTATGGTGAAGTATTCCGTGATTCAATGTATATATTAAATTGAGGCGGAGCAAGATGGCCGAATAGGAGCAGCTCCAGTCTCCAACTCCCAGCGCGAGCGACACAGAAGACCGGTGATTTCTGCATTTTCAACTGAGGTACTGGGTTCATCTCACTGGGGAGTGCCGGACGATCAGTGCTGGTCAGCTGCTGCAGCCCGACCAGCGACAGCTGAAGCAGGGCGAGGCATTGCCTCACCTGGGAAGCGCAAGGGGGAAGGGAGTCCCTTTTCCTAGCCAGGGGAACTGAGACACACAACACCTGGAAAATCGGGTAACTCCCACCCCAATACTGCGCTTTAGGAAACAGGCACACCAGGAGATCATATCCCACACCTGGCCGGGAGGGTCCCACACCCACGGAGCCTCCCTCGTTGCTAGTGCAGCAGTCTGTGATCTACCGGCAAGGCAGCAGCGAGGCTGGGGGAGGGGCGCCCGCCATTGCTGAGGCTTAAGTAGGTAAACAAAGCTGCTGGGAAGCTCGAACTGGGTGGAGCTCACAGCAGCTCAAGGAAACCTGCCTGTCTCTGTAGACTCCACCTCTGGGGACAGGGCACAGTAAACTAAGACACACAGACACCTCTGCACAGACGCAAACGACTCTGTCTGACAGCTTTGAAGAGAGCAGTGGATCTCCCAACACGGAGGTTGAGATCTGAGAAGGGACAGACTCCCAGCTCAAGCGGGTCCCTGACCCCTGAGTAGCCTAACTGGGAGACATCCCCCACTAGGGGCAGTCTGACACCCCACACCTCACAGGGAGGAGTACACCCCTGAGAGGAAGCTTCCAAAGCAAGAATCAGACAGGTACACTCGCTGTTCAGAAATATTCTATCTTCTGCAGCCTCTGCTGCTGATACCCAGGCAAACAGGGTCTGGAGTGGACCTCAAGCAATCTCCAACAGACCTACAGCTGAGGGTCCTGACTGTTAGAAGGAAAACTATCAAACAGGAAGGACACCTACACCAAAACCCCATCAGTACATCACCATCATCAAAGACCAGAGGCAGATAAAACCACAAAGATGGGGAAAAAGCAGGGCAGAAAAGCTGGAAATTCAAAAAATAAGAGCGCATCTCCCCCGGCAAAGGAGCGCAGCTCATCGCCAGCAACGGATCAAAGCTGGACGGAGAATGACTTTGACGAGATGAGAGAAGAAGGCTTCAGTCCATCAAATTTCTCAGAGCTAAAGGAGGAATTACGTACCCAGCGCAAAGAAACTAAAAATCTTGAAAAAAAAGTGGAAGAATTGATGGCTAGAGTAATTAATGCAGAGAAGGTACTAAACGAAATGAAAGAGATGAAAACCATGACACGAGAAATACGTGACAAATGCACAAGCTTCAGTAACCGACTCGATCAACTGGAAGAAAGAGTATCAGCGATTGAGGATCAAATGAATGAAATGAAGCGAGAAGAGAAACCAAAAGAAAAAAGCAGAAAAAGAAATGAACAAAGCCTGCAAGAAGTATGGGATTATGTAAAAAGACCAAATCTACGTCTGATTGGGGTGCCTGAAAGTGAGGGGGAAAATGGAACCAAGTTGGAAAACACTCTTCAGGATATCATCCAGGAGAACTTCCCCAACCTAGTAGGGCAGGCCAACATTCAAATCCAGGAAATACAGAGAACGCCACAAAGATACTCCTCGAGAAGAGCAACTCCAAGACACATAATTGCCAGATTCACCAAAGTTGAAATGAAGGAAAAAATCTTAAGGGCAGCCAGAGAGAAAGGTCGGGTTACCCACAAAGGGAAGCCCATCAGACTAACAGCAGATCTCTCAGCAGAAACTCTACAAGCCAGAAGAGAGTGGGGGCCAATATTCAACATTCTTAAAGAAAAGAATTTTAAACCCAGAATTTCATATCCAGCCAAACTAAGTTTCATAAGTGAAGGAGAAATAAAATCCTTTACAGATAAGCAAATGCTTAGAGATTTTGTCACCACTAGGCCTGCCTTACAAGAGACCCTGAAGGAAGCACTCAACATGGAAAGGAACAACCGGTACCAGCCATTGCAAAAACATGCCAAAATGTAAAGACCATTGAGGCTAGGAAGAAACTGCATCAACTAATGAGCAAAATAACCAGTTAATATCATAATGGCAGGATCAAGTTCACACATAACAATATTAACCTTAAATGTAAATGGACTAAATGCTCCAATTAAAAGACACAGACTGGCAAACTGGATAAAGAGTCAAGACCCATCAGTCTGCTGTATTCAGGAGACCCATCTCACACGCAGAGACATACATAGGCTCAAAATAAAGGGATGGAGGAAGATTTACCAAGCAAATGGAGAACAAAAAAAAGCAGGGGTTGCAATACTAGTCTCTGATAAAACAGACTTTAAACCATCAAAGATCAAAAGAGACAAAGAAGGCCATTACATAATGGTAAAGGGATCAATTCAACAGGAAGAGCTAACTATCCTAAATATATATGCACCCAATACAGGAGCACCCAGATTCACAAAGCAAGTCCTTAGAGACTTACAAAGAGACTTAGACTCCCATACAATAATAATGGGAGACTTCAACACTCCACTGTCAACATTAGACAGATCAACGAGACAGAAAGTTAACAAGGATATCCAGGAATTGAACTCATCTCTGCAGCAAGCAGACCTAATAGACATCTATAGAACTCTCCACCCCAAATCAACAGAATATACATTCTTCTCAGCACCACATCATACTTACTCCAAAATTGACCACATAATTGGAAGTAAAGCACTCCTCAGCAAATGTACAAGAACAGAAATTATAACAAACTGTCTCTCAGACCACAGTGCAATCAAACTAGAACTCAGGACTAAGAAACTCAATCAAAACCGCTCAACTACATGGAAACTGAACAACCTGCTCCTGAATGACTACTGGGTACATAACGAAATGAAGGCAGAAATAAAGATGTTCTTTGAAACCAATGAGAACAAAGATACAACATACCAGAATCTCTGGGACACATTTAAAGCAGTGTGTAGAGGGAAATTTATAGCACTAAATGCCCACAAGAGAAAGCAGGAAAGATCTAAAATTGACACTCTAACATCGCAATTAAAAGAACTAGAGAAGCAAGAGCAAACACATTCGAAAGCTAGCAGAAGGCAAGAAATAACTAAGATCAGAGCAGAACTGAAGGAGATAGAGACACAAAAAACCCTCCAAAAAATCAATGAATCCAGGAGTTGGTTTTTTGAAAAGATCAACAAAATTGACAGACCACTAGCCAGACTAATAAAGAAGAAAAGAGAGAAGAATCAAATCGACGCAATTAAAAATGATCAAGGGGATATCACCACCGACCCCACAGAAATACAAACTACCATCAGAGAATACTATAAACACCTCTACGCAAATAAACTGGAAAATCTAGAAGAAATGGATAATTTCCTGGACACTTACACTCTTCCAAGACTAAACCAGGAAGAAGTTGAATCCCTGAATAGACCAATAGCAGGATCTGAAATTGAGGCAACAATTAATAGCCTACCAACCAAAAAAAGTCCAGGACCAGATGGATTCACAGCTGAATTCTACCAGAGGTACAAGTAGGAGTTGGTACCATTCCTTCTGAAACTATTCCAATCAATAGAAAAAGAGGGAATCCTCCCTAACTCATTTTATGAGGCCAACATCATCCTGATACCAAAGCCTGGCAGAGACACAACAAAAAAAGAGAATTTTAGACCAATATCCCTGATGAACATCGATGCAAAAATCCTCAATAAAATACTGGCAAACCGGATTCAGCAACACATCAAAAAGCTTATCCACCATGATCAAGTGGGCTTCATCCCTGGGATGCAAGGCTGGTTCAACATTCGCAAATCAATAAACATAATCCAGCATATAAACAGAACCAAAGACAAGAACCACATGATTATCTCAATTGATGCAGAAAAGGCTTTTGACAAAATTCAACAGCCCTTCATGCTAAAAACGCTCAATAAATTCGGTATTGATGGAACGTACCTCAAAATAATAAGAGCTATTTATGACAAACCCACAGCCAATATCATACTGAATGGGCAAAAACTGGAAAAATTCCCTTTGAAAACTGGCACAAGACAGGGATGCCCTCTCTCACCGCTCCTATTCAACATAGTGTTGGAAGTTCTGGCTAGGGCAATCAGGCAAGAGAAAGAAATCAAGGGTATTCAGTTAGGAAAAGAAGAAGTCAAATTGTCCCTGTTTGCAGATGACATGATTGTATATTTAGAAAACCCCATTGTCTCAGCCCAAAATCTCCTTAAGCTGATAAGCAACTTCAGCAAAGTCTCAGGATACAAAATTAATGTGCAAAAATCACAAGCATTCTTATACACCAGTAACAGACAAACAGAGAGCCAAATCAGGAATGAACTTCCATTCACAATTGCTTCAAAGAGAATCAAATACCTAGGAATCCAACTTACAAGGGATGTAAAGGACCTCTTCAAGGAGAACTACAAACCACTGCTCAGTGAAATCAAAGAGGACACAAACAAATGGAAGAACATACCATGCTCATGGATAGGAAGAATCAATATTGTGAAAATGGCCATACTGCCCAAGGTAATTTATAGATTCAATGCCATCCCCATCAAGCTACCAATGAGTTTCTTCACAGAATTGGAAAAAACTGCTTTAAAGTTCATATGGAACCAAAAAAGAGCCCGCATCTCCAAGACAATCCTAAGTCAAAAGAACAAAGCTGGAGGCATCACGCTACCTGACTTCAAACTATACTACAAGGCTACAGTAACCAAAACAGCATGGTACTGGTACCAAAACAGAGATATAGACCAATGGAACAGAACAGAGTCCTCAGAAATAATACCACACATCTACAGCCAATTGATCTTTGACAAACCTGAGAGAAACAAGAAATGGGGAAAGGATTCCCTATTTAATAAATGGTGCTGGGAAAATTGGCTAGCCATAAGTAGAAAGCTGAAACTGGATCCTTTCCTTACGCCTTATACGAAAATTAATTCAAGATGGATTAGAGACTTAAATGTTAGACCTAATACCATAAAAATCCTAGAGGAAAACCTAGGTAGTACCATTCAGGACATAGGCATGGGCAAAGATTTCATGTCTAAAACACCAAAAGCAACGGCAGCAAAAGCCAAAATTGACAAATGGGATCTCATTAAACTAAAGAGCTTCTGCACAGCAAAAGACACTACCATCAGAGTGAACAGGCAACCTACAGAATGGGAGAAAATTTTTGCAATCTACTCATCTGACAAAGGGCTAATATCCAGAACCTACAAAGAACTCAAACAAATTTACAAGAAAAAAACAAACAACCCCATCAAAAAGTGGGCAAAGGACATGAACAGACATTTCTCAAAAGAAGACATTCATACAGCCAACAGACACATGAAAAAATGCTCATCATCACTGGCCATCAGAGAAATGCAAATCAAAACCACAATGAGATACCATCTCACACCAGTTAGAATGGCAATCATTAAAAAGTCAGGAAACAACAGGTGCTGGAGAGGATGTGGAGAAATAGGAACACTTTTACACTGTTGGTGGGATTGTAAACTAGTTCAACCATTATGGAAAACAGTATGGTGATTCCTCAAGGATCTAGAACTAGATGTACCATATGACCCAGCCATCCCATTACTGGGTATATACCCAAAGGATTATAAATTATGCTGCTATAAAGACACATGCACACGTATGTTTATTGCAGCACTATTCACAATAGCAAAGACTTGGAATCAACCCAAATGTCCATCAGTGACAGATTGGATTAAGAAAATGTGGCACATATACACCATGGAATACTATGCAGCCATAAAAAAGGATGAGTTTGAGTCCTTTGTAGGGACATGGATGCAGCTGGAATCCATCATTCTTAGCAAACTATCGCAAGAACAGAAAACCAAACACCGCATGTTCTCACTCATAGGTGGGAACTGAACAATGAGATCACTCGGACTCAGGAAGGGGAACATCACACACCGGGGCCTATCATGGGGAGGGGGGAGGGGGGAGGGATTGCATTGGGAGTTATACCTGATGTAAATGACGAGTTGATGGGTGCAGCACAGCAACATGGCACAAGTATACATATGTAACAAACCTGCACGTTATGCACATGTACCCTACAACTTAAAGTATAATAATAATAAATAAATTAAAAAAAAAAATAAAAATAAAAATAAATTGAATGTTATTGTCCCCTACTATTAAGTTATTGATTCTCCCCTTCCTCTTTTTATTAACAGAACTTCCCACATCCACCCCTTTTAGTTGAGCTGTGTGGCCATAAGTGTAGAGACTTACAACTGTACGTAGCCATGAATGAGAGGGATGATCCACAGTCATGTCACAGCTTCCATTTCAAATCTTTTAAAATGGTGCCTCACCTCCGTGTTCTCTTCCCACCTCCCTGGCGCCGATGAGATATCTTTCATCCTGTAAAGAAATTTGCTGGAATAAATTCCCTAGACCCAGAGATGGAAGCCTCACAGCATTTGTGGCAGAAGCAGCAGAAATGCACCACACATTTGAGTCCCTAGATGGCCTTGTGGAGAAATGTCTACCTGGCACCCCGGACTATTAGGTAAGAGAGAAAAGCATTCTATTTTATTTATAAATGTTGTGGAGTCTCTTCTGAAAAACCCTAAATAATACCTCCTATAAAAGGTAGAAAAGACCCTAAATAATACCTCCTAAAAAGCAAAATTTCCACCAAACCTAATATGTTCATATAGAGTTATGTATTGTTTCATGATGGGGATGCATTCTGAGAAATATATTGTTAGGTAATTCATTGGCCTGTGACCAACGTAGAGCATACTTACACAAACCTAGATGGTACAGCCTGCTATACACCTAGGTTATATGGCATAGCCTATTGCTCCCAGGCTACAAACCTGCACAGCATATTACTGTACTACATATTACAGGCAATTGTAACACAATAGTATTTATTTGTGAAATTTCTTTAGATATGTATATATTCTATACATATCTAAACAAAGGACAGGTACAATGAAAATATGGTATTATGGCATTATAATCTTACGGGACCACTGTCATATTTGTGATCTGTCATTGACCAAAATGTTGTTATACAGCACATGACTATAATCTGGTACGGAGTATTACGTAGATGTTTTGTCAAATATATCTATTTCTAGCTGAAAGATAAGCGGTGGGTCCTGCTATCAACTTGTAGTAAATACCTTCCTTGTTATGATAAGGGATCACATCTTGTTGCAGTCAAATTCTTAACCACTGCAGTCCCATCACAGACATGAAAAAGATGCATGCAAGATATGGAGTGTCTTCATGGGGGAGATTCAGAAGCCATGGATGGTGTAGAAAGGTAGGTGAATTCAGTTGCATTTAGCATCCAAGGCTGCCAAAACTGTCCATGGCCTAAATGAGCTGTATGGGCAGTTATTTGTCTATAGGAAGGGTTGAAAGGTATGCTGATGACCAGTGCAGTGTACAGGAGAAGTGACAAGGTTAAACAAGGGGCATCTATGGTAATGAAGAGTGTTCAGAGATTATAGGCATCTATTGCTTATTGCTTTCCTTACTCTTAAATCCATCTCCACCATCTTCTTCTTTCTCTTTTTTTTTTTTTTTTTGAGATGGAGTCTCGCTCTGTTGCCCAGGCTGGAGTGCAGTGGCATGATCTTGGCTCACTGCAAACTCTGCCTCCTGGGTTCAAGCAATTCCCCTGCCTCAGCCTCCTGAGTAGCTGGGACAACAGGCATGGGCCACTATGCCTGGCTAATTTTCAAACTTTTAGTAGAGACTGGGTTTTGCCATGTTGGCAAGGCTGGTCTTGAACTCCTGACGTCAAGTGATCCAACCTCCTTGGCCTCCCAAAGTGCTAGGATTACAGGCGTGAGCTACAGTGCCTGTCCCATCTTCACCATCCTAATTTGCAATAATCTCTTGTTTTATCTAATGGTTGTTAATCTAATATAATGCCCGTAACTTTCTGTTCTATCCTCATCACTCTGTTTGTCCTCAGGAGCATAGCCAACTAGGAATGCATAGAAGCACAGCAGATGTTAGAATCCATTCCTATGTAATCTCTGGGGCTGGTCCAGGGTGGGTACTGACCAGAACTAACCAGATGTCCAAGAATCAGAGATCAGAGTCACATCCAAGAGCAAGGAAGCAAACAAAACCATGACTTGTGCAGGTAGTGGAGGTGCAAATGCTTGGAGAAAAGTCGGGAAGAACACAAACTCTGGGCTAAGGTCAAGCCTAACAGGATAAGTAGTGCAATAAAAATAATCGTACAAATTAACTATATAATACAATTGAAACTTGCAACTGTAGAAATTCGCAGTAGGAAGGAGCCATAGATGTCTTTTAATTTATTGTTTCTTATTTATTTATATCTGGAAGAAATATTCTTCAAACAAAACCTTATAAGGAACAGAACCATAGCTCCTGAAGCTGTATGAAAGCAAGAGAGAGAGTCTTTTGTCAATAGTCTGTCCATGCGTAGCTAGACCCAACTCAAAGTTACAACTTGACCTCCATGATCACTTTCCCTCACAGGGACCTCACTATGGTAAGTGGTGAAGCAGTCTGGTTAAAGAATCGGTAGAAAGTCCAAAAGCGGTATAATTTCCATGGAGTCTCAGGAGTTCTTGTATTGAAATGTGGAATTGTTGATTTTATAAAACTATCTTATTTTACAAAGGAACACACCAAAGTTGAGAAAGGGTAAGCTTCTTGCCCAACCTCAAGACCAGTGCTATTCTCTCATGCCAAGGCAGGAATAGCACTGAAGCCTAGAAGTTCAAGGCTAGAATGAGCTATGATTGTGCCAACACACTTCATGGTAGACAACATAGCAAAACCCTATCTCTGAAATGTAAACAAGTAAAATAAATTTAAAACTAATTGTGGCATGTGGCAGTTATTGATAATGCCTCATAGCTCCAAATTCATCCCTGGTTGCCTTCCCTGTGAAAATAAATCTAGGCCCTTCATCTTTATTTTTTTCTTTTTTGGCTATCATGATGCTAAGCTAAGTAGAGGGCAGTAAAAAGACACTTCAAGAAGGCAGAGGCTTCCCTCCTAGTAGTGCACGTTTTTTCCCACTGTCTATTCCATGTGATTTTCACCAGTGTCGAGGGCTTAGAGGGTACAGTTTTCACAGTGTGTTTTCTACAGGAAACAATGGCATAGTGGGAAGCCCCAGAAAAATCTGACCTGCGCCCTAGCTGTATTAACTGCTGCCCACAAGGTCACTTTAACCCTGAGTGGTATGAATGTAGGGGGTACTGTGGAGCTGATAATCAGCAAGCTTGTGGCGTGACCTTCCTCTATAGCCTAGAGCCACCCAACCCAAGCCACAAATAGAAAAGTTCTGGGTTTTGATGCTGACTTTCTACACTCCCACTTTTTAGCCTAAGATCACCTGTGTCCTAGAGAATTGTGCCTACTTCGCCTGGTGACTGTGGACCAGCTCTGCAGGAAGCAACTTACCAAATGTCTCTGCCATCCAGTGGTCAGCAATTACACCTTCTTCAGTGTGGTCATAAGCCTCTTTCCAAATTTGTCCTTCCTTAACTACTCTCCCTGTTTTCATGTTTGTAGTTGTTCCCTTATCATTGTTTAATAATTTTTATGTTAAATTTTCCATGTTTAAATTACTAAGTCATTATTGTCTCTTTGTTGTACCCAGGCCAATAAATGGTACTACAAATACGGTGTTTATATTTCAATATGCATTGTTTTAAGGTGACTCCCATGGAGTTTAAAAGTAAGATAATGCTTGAAAAAAATCTATTACCTTGCAATAAGCTAGATGACCATGTCATTTTTCATGTAATAATCATTTTTATGTCTCATAAGAAATAATATGAATAGATTATAAACTAGAAACATGAATAATTAAACAGAAAACAATCGTATATGACATGGCAAAGTCAATAAAATAAATATATAGGCAATAGGAGCAACTATGAAAGACTAGGACTTGCAATATCATAAAAAGGAATTTAAGAATCAAAATTGAGTAGTCATTCTTCTTAACAGTGTATTCATTTTGTTTTCATAATACTTATCATCATGCTGTAACTGTGTTATAAAAGAGATATTGACAAAGACATGCGTCAGTTAAGGCAGTTTAAATATGAGCAAAAAATTGTAAAAACATTGGAATTGTTAGTATAAGTATAGTGAATCCAATTCAGATCACATAATCGTATCTCCAGATAACCTCTGTATTCCTAGGCACATTTTTTTAAAAAAAAATGATTAAAATATATCAAGAAAAGGCTGTTTTCAATTGGAAAACTAAAAAGAATTAGAGAAAATGTGATGGATATCCTAACACCCACCATCCATTTCCTAGGAATAGTTGTCATAATTAAATGTAAAAAGTATTTTGTCAATTGATAAACATAGGCTGTTATAAGAAACAGTCTTAAAAACTTAGAGATGTGTGATAAGGTTTACAAATGAGTTTACTAATTATGAATGCTTTTGTGTTATCATGTTTTAAAAATTACCCAAATTGGATTTTAATCTAAAAGATTTTAATCTAAAAGATAAAGTTTTTGTTTCACACATTCCCTTACCATGTGGTATATCAGCTCATTTATTTTTTTTTATGTGTTTGCTTGATTTAAGGCTGAAATCAAATAATCTTAGATGATGTGGGCCATATGTGGCAACTGAGGCAGATATCAGCTGTCCACATTACACTCTGTTTGGGTGCTGTTTTTGAATTCTGTGGCCACTAGAGCCCCATCTCTAATCATCCACTTGGGTCTACTGAGTATAGAAACTTGTCTCTAACAATGCCTAGAGAGGCATGCACTGTGAATATTTTATTTTGAATTACAATTGCATTACATTTTTGGATCATTATAATATGAAAACTCCCTTCCAGGACAATTCAGAAACCAGGTACCAGTCCTCCACTTGTTTTCTAAGGGCCTTGGACTGACGTGCAAAATATGAACTTGAAAATATTACAGTTACAATTCTTTCAAAATGTTTAATAGTTCAGACTTTTTACTTTAAGTTTCTTTGCCACTGGTCTACATCAGGGGGTTAAATTTTTCAATTACCAGTAGAAATGTTCATTTAAAGTATTATATAGAAATGTGATATTTGCAATGTATTAACACTATATTGTTAGCAAAATTTCATACTGCTGATATTAGAAAAATACAATGAACCTGGTTCCAAAATGTAAGTATTTAATGCCTTCAATATAGGTAAAGGAAAAAAATCTTTAATATGGAGGATAAATTATAGTAATATATATTAATTATTATTAACATTTCAGATCTTTTGTTGAGAAATCATTGCTTGCTCCCTGACTGAGGTATTTAATTCCAAGCAATTTTTTAAAAATACTAGGCTATCCGTTTTTTCAATGAATAATATCAAGGCAAATCCTCATTTGACAAATAAATTATCTCATAATTTAGCATTAAAGAAAAGAAGAAGTGGAAAAAGTTCCAAGACCTTAAAAATGTCCTAAAATTACTAAATTTATTCTTGAAGTTCAGATTTTTTAATTCTATGACCAGGATTAAATAGAAGCTCAAAAAATAATTGTTAAAAACTCTGGCCTATTCTTTTGTGCTGTGCTGTTTCATTTGTGTTGCTTTAAGTATATGTATATATGAAAAAATAATATACTTACAGTACTTTGGTAGTGGAACAAATGACATCAAATTTTAAACAATTTTTGGAAGGTGGTACTTCGCAATTGAAATTTGATAATTCATAGTCACTTCACCCTACTTGTTCATTAAATCCTAAAACTTGCTGAGCAACAACTACACTTCGACAGCTCTGTTGATTTAATGGCAAAACCATATTCTCCTAAAGACATCATCATCATGCCTGTTTACACACAATGGAAGGTGGATTCTAAGATCTCAAGCATCCTAGCCAACAAAATGTGACAGAGTTTGAATTTTGAGTCACAATCCTAGATACAAGCCTCATTTTCTGACCTGGTTCTTGCTTTTTTTTCTTATTTCCTCATCAAAATGAGAATAACGATAATCTCTACTTTACACAGTTGAAGAGAGGAGTAAGTTAATAACAGGCCTATCAAAATGCCTATAGATGCCCAATGCACATGAATTTTTCTATTCCTTGCCCAAGGTCGCACAAATAATAAATGCCAGAGCCATAATTCAAATCCAGATTTCTTGACTCCAAAACCAAGTACCATTTTCCACATGGTTGACTCATTCTCCATTCAAAAATCTAGTTAAACTGAAATGCATGCTACACTCAATCAGAGTCTATTATGTCAAGTACAGGGTAACCATGCTCTGCCACGTCTTTGCATGATTACAGTTTTTCTGTGCAAGATGCTTACACATGAGAGAAAGCTGCTGTGGTCTGACTTCTCTCATAGGAAGCTGGTTGCCTTTTACTAATTTTCCTGTTTGTGCCTCTTAGGAGTATATTGGCCTTTATTAACATGCATGCTTTTGTGCGTGCCATGCATGCAGTGAATTGTCAAGGTGTTTAATGTCTAGATCTCATTTGTCTGCACAGCAAGGAAGAGATGCACAATTTTAACGGTGAAGGATGACGAGCTCCAGGTGAAGTGCTTTTTCTTCAAATGAGTTTCTGTATCCCACAGAGAATTAGATCCCAGTGGAATGGAACAACTTTAAATTATGTTCTCACAAGTATGTGTTATAAGCATGCTCACTGTATGGCAGGCCATGTACTAGACACTGGTGACAGAATAAGCAGCAATAATACATGGTACTATCCTAGTGGAGCTAGCAGTGTTACTGGGGGTGGTGGGGGGAACATAAAGCAAATGTTAACTGTAATGAGCGCTATGAGGGTACTGTACAGAGGGGTTATGAGAGTCTACAATAGGATACTTGACCTGTTCAGAAAAGTCAGGGAAGGCCTCCTGGAGGGCGTAAATCTTGAACTGACATCTGAAAGATAAGTAAGAATAACCTAAGTGAAAAGAGGAAAAAAGTACATTCTCATATGCAGAACAGAATATGCAAAGGAAATGTGGTGGGAGGAACATGGCAAATGTGAGGGACTGAGAGTTGCAGAGTGGCTAGAGTAGAAAGAGGGAAGGAGATACTCATCACCCTCACAAGATGGAATATGAAGGTCACAGAAATAAAAGGGTCAGTACCAATAGGCTATTTAAGAAGGAGGGAGTATTAACGTGTGAGTTATACCTTTGACTGTAACATAAAGGATGGATTGGAGAGGGACAGATATAGAAGCTTACTAGTGCAGTAGGAGGAGATGAAGGAAAGGAACACACAGGAGAAAATTTCAGGTTGGTAAGGGATCAGATACAGAGCAGGAAGGGAGGGGAAGCCGTAGAGGTTGAGTTCTGGGCTTTGGACTAGTGTGGCTCAGATGAATTCTCAGCAATTGGTCCACCATCAGCCTCACAGCACAGTAGAGGGAATGAGCAGTGTCCGGGTCTATCAGCATCTCACTCCAAGGGGACAAGTCCCTTGGCTGTTGAGCCCAATATCTTCCCTCCTCAAAGAGACACCTGAGCTTAAACCCATTAAAACACATGTCTTGTTTTTCATCATTTAATGCACAAATTGCAAATTCTTCAGGGTTCCTGCTGTCCTCTATAGAACTTTTATATGAATTCGGAAAAAGTGCCTTCATGGGTGGATGCAGTTCCATGAGCGAGTGGATTTTATCCCTCATCCGTTGGTCATACATCAGTGTAAAACCCACAACTGTTTAATCACAACACCAGTGCCCTGTCCAAGCCTTGACCTAGGACCTATACATCTTCCACATTCCATACCCTTTCTACATGTCTCTAGGAACAAGCAAACACCTCTATATCCCATAATTTGGGGGATCTTTTCCTCTACATTATTGTTTTTATTCCAAAACTTGATTTACTCTCTGAGGACACCACCTTCCTGTAGCCCTCTTCTTCCAATTTGTGCCTGGCTTTCTCATATCCACATACCTGAGAGCCAGGATCAGATGGCTCTCACTGTCAGATCATTACTCCTACAGGCTCTTTGAATAAAAAGCCTCCTTGGAGGTTTGTGCATTATACCATAGTTGGATAAACACAAGAGCGGCTCTGAAACTCAGATCCAAGCTCTCTGGACTCAGATCCAAGCTCTCTGCCTCTTATTAGCCCTGAAACCTTCATCAAATTATTGGACCACCCTGTACCTTCATGTCTTCATTTTGTAATGCGAAAAATAATATTACCTAATTCATAGGATTATTGAGAACATTAATGAAATAATACCTGGAAATCATTTAAAGTTGTGTTTCATATATTATGCCATATCTAACATGTTAGATATTATCAGTATTAATCAGCTATGAAATTATTTTCCCTTATTTACCAACAAACAGGAAATTCGCAGATTCACTGGATACACTGTCATCTGAACCACAGTCTTTCATCATGCTGGCTGTCATCAGTACCCACATGACCAACCAGTCCAGAATCGTACTCACACTCTGCTCCCATAGTGATATCTTTGACCATATCATTAATATAAAATTCATTTTCCAAAATCACTAATTCAAACCTCCAGTTCTCTGACTGTATCCTCCATTCAACTTTTTGCTCATTTTTTCTTGCTCTGTTTACTGACCACAGAAGGAAACCCTAGCCAGTGACTCCTAAACTGTTTCCGAAGCAAACAGCTCTCCCCTCTCTTCACTTCCATATCATATTAGGCTGAGATTTTAGGCTTTGTTATTTCACAAACCTTTTTGCTTTTATGCTAAGTTCCCTTGACCATCTTTCTTTTTGGCACATGGATCAGAAAAAAAACATGGTCTTATATCAACGTAATAACATTATTTTTCTGTGCTAGGCAAAACCACAGAAACCAGTAAAAATGATTCTGCTAAAATTCATGAACAACAAAATCAAACAGATCAAGAATGAACCCAATTTTTCACATTATTCCAAACTAGTTCCAACTGATTCCTTTCCCTCAGCCTTACTTTCAGTAATCTGTAGTCTGTTAGACTGTTGTACTGGAAAATGAGGGAGTTTTTATCATCAGGCTTATATTCTCAAACCTACAATTCATTGAGATTCTAAAGGTCAAGTGGACAGATATATTTGTACAAGACCTTATAAGCTAAAAATACCTCCAGATATGTTAGTAATGCCATTTTTATCATGACTACTTTTGCTGGCTTGCAGATTGAATGGATGTTAGGGCTGAGGCAAAGAACCCTGAGCAAGACTGAGTTTGGGAGTGGAGGCAGGAGGCCACAATCCCTGAATAAACTCTGCAACTATATTACAGTTCTACTCTTACTGTTTAGTAATTGTCATCTCTAGAATTCATTTAGCTAGCTAACAAAATACGAACGACTATTTTGGCAGATGCATCTACAATAGTTTTGGCATAATCCTTGATTAAATTTAGCAAGTAATTATGTCACTCAAAGCAAAAGGATCTTTGACCACAGCTTGGATTTCAAATGAACAAATTTTATTTTCTCTAAATATCATTGTGATGATTGGTCAATGTTCTAACCTGTGTTGACAATAAAGGGCAGTGTTATCTTATCCTAATGTAAGTGGAAGCATAGTACTAATGATACACACATCCATGACACTTCAATACTGTTTCTTTTCAAAGATACTCAAAGTGCTTGACCTATTTATCATCCTAAGAGCAAGAATTGAGAGAGACCAAGTGTTATTGATCATATTTAAAATGTAAAGAAATTCAAGCAAAAAAAACTTACTTGATTTATCTAAAGATGCATACAAAGCAAGTGGTAGAACTCAGCGGAAAACTGGCACTCAAATTCCCAGCCTTTTCTATTGAACTTTTTTTTTTTTTTTTACCAAAGATCGTATTTCCTTTCACTGTAATTGTCATTTAAGATGATTACTTAGGCTTCACATATTTTAAAAAATTCATCTTTTATTAAATGCCAGTGGGCCAGGTATGGTGGCTCATGCCTGTAATCCCAGCACTTTGGGAGGCTGAGGTAGGCGGATCATGAGGTCAAGAGATTGAGACCATCCTGGCCAACATGGTGAAGCCCCATCTCTACTAAAAATACAAAAATTAGCTTGATGTGTGGTGCGAGCCTATAGTCCCAGCTACTCAGGAGGCTGAGGCAGGAGAATTGCTTGAACCCGGGAGATGGAGGCTGAAGTGAGCTGAGATCGCACCACTGCACTCCAGCCCGGGTGACACAGCAAGACTCTGTCAAAAAAGAAAAAAAAAATGCCAGTGGAGGAGATATTCTATTCTTGATTAAGAAGTAACTGATATTTTGCCCTTGACCTCTCGCTCCACTACATAAGAGAAATTCCTGGCTTTGGGCAATAAAATGTAATCATTTATTCATCACAGCTCATGAAAAGTCAGTCTGCTTTTCATGTTTCCAATGCATTGTCTTTGAATACTTACAAAAATACCCATCAGATACTTCTCCCACTGAACGCAGGTATAAAACATGGCATCTTTATACGGGAGGTTTGAGAGTCAAGCAGTCTCTTTCCCAAACATTTCAGTTCACTGCAAGTAACAAAAAAGCTGCTTAATGGCAACTCCAACACATTGTGGTTTATTCCTTTCATGTAAGTTCTCCAGAGATAGACAGCATATGAGCTACTTTCTATTTTTTTGCTGTATCATTTTAAAAATGGCTGCTTCCAGGCATTATTTGTTCACTCTATACAAAAAGAAAAGAGTAGGGAAAGAACCCATCAGCAGACTCTGGGCAAAACAGTGTCACCTGGAAACTCCTAGTTGCAAATTGCCTTAGAAAGTAATGCTTGTCTTTTATTTTAGAGGCAAAAGAAAAGTGAGGTGAAAGGTATATTAAAGGAGCAAATTCACTGTTCCTGCTGCACAAGCTGTCTTCCTCCTCCACCCAACTCTATCTTCTCTAATCAGATCAGCCACTGATTCAGAGGGGAAATAGAGATGCTTTGGGAAGTATAGACTAGAAAAATTTTCCATATTAGTTCTTCTTAAGTACAACCTCTACAAGCTCACTCTGACTGACAGAGCCATAATTTGAATACTTTCATAAAAATAGGCATCCGTAAAAATTGAAATAATTAACAAAACAAATATACAAGATATACCAAAAAGAAAAGAAAAGCTCTTACAGTGAAATACTCAAGATATCTGAGGTAGGAGATGTATTAAATTGCTATTTTTGCTGTGTGTTTCATAGTCTCAACTTTCTAGTTGTGTGTGCATTTAACAATAGGGAGACCTATAAATAGAAAGGCTATTAATCCATTCTCATGAGGATATTTGTATTCACTTTTTTTTTTTTTTTTTTTTTTTTGAGAGGGAGTCTCACTCTGTCGCCCAGGCTGGAGTGCAGTGGTGTGATCTTGGATCACTGTCAACCTCTGCCTTCCAGGTTCAAGTGATTCTCCTGCCTCACTCTCCTGAGTAGCTGGGATTACAGTCACCAGCCACTACACCCAGCTAACTTTTGTATTTTTCTGTAGAGAAGGCGTTTCATCATGTTAGCCAAGCTAGTCTTGAACTCCTGACCTCAAGTGATCTGCCTGCCTCAGCCTCCAAAAGTGCTGGGATTATAGGTGCGAGCCACTGCACTCGGCCTCATTTTTTTTTTTAAATGACTTACTCCTCTTTTCTACTTAGGACTACCCCGCCTCTAGGAAAAAGACTGAAGTCAAAATTACCTGTCATGTTTAGAATAATACAGGACAAAGTTTGTGGCATTTGCTATATGACCTTGAGTAAGATATTAAATCTTTCTGAACCATGTTTTTACCATCTAAAAACAGGATCTTTATAAATATACCAGAAGGAGGCAATGAATGTCACATGAAAGAGCACTTGTCACCGTACGTCTAAGAAATTATTAGCAATGCATGACTTCATGTCCAGAGAACACTTTGAGAAACAGTGAAAAGTTCGGAGTGTGTGAAAATGGAAGGTGACTCACAAACGATATTGCTCAAACTCCTAGAGCCAGGATCTGCCAAAGATGATAATGATAATAATGATAAATAATGTATTCACAAGAACAATAATATAATTAATAATATTATTGACAATAATTGTCTATTATTATCATTGCTATTATTTTAGTTAACATAATTTCTGGGGCTTCCTAAGTGTCAGGTACTCTGCTAAGAACATTAGATCCTTTATTCCTCCAAAGAAACCCATAGCATAGATGGGGAAACTAAGATTTGTGCAATCAAGTAATAAGTCCAAGTAAGTTGTGACCCTGGATTCAAACCCACATTTTTTTAGTTTAAATTATTTCCTAGGACATGGAATTCTAGGTAATCAATAAGGAATCTAAAATGAATTCATCCAATTTTTGTCTATGAATTTTACATCTCCTTAACTGAAACATGAGCTCCATGACAGCATACAATCCGTGAATCTGGTTCATTGTTGTATCCCCATAGCCTAGGACAGTATTCTCAGTGAATGAATGAATGTCTATTATTAGAATCAGCACACTAATAGACCTTTCTTCTGATAATCTGAAAAGTCATGGTACAATTTTTTGCCAATCCCTTCAATTGGTAATGAAATTATTCACCTACTTAATCATAGGACTTTTATAGAATATTTTCCATTTTTGGAAATAGGTATAATTTAAAATATCAAAAATATTTCTCAGACATATTCTCAGAAGTATTGGTGTTTACAGCCGGGCGCGGTGGCTCACGCCTGTAATCCCAGCACTTTGGGAGGCCGAGGCGGGCTGATCACGAGGTCAGGAGATCAAGACCATCCTGGCTAACACGATGAAATCTCATCTCTACTAAAAATACAAAAAAATTAGCCAGGCATGGTGGTGTACGCCTGTAGTCCCAGCTGCTGGGGAGGCTGAGGCAGCAGAATGGCTTAAACCCGGGAGGCGGAGCTTGCAGTGAGCTGAGATCATGCCACTGCACTCCAGTCTGGGTGACACAACAAGACTCCGTCTCAAAAAAAAAAAAAAAAAAAAGAAGAAGAAAAAGAAGAAGAAGAACTATTGATATTTACGACCAATATGATGCTTTATTAGCTGCATTAGAAAATGTATATAAGCACAACAGATTACCAAAAAAAGGAATACCATCATGTCATTTGCAGCAACATGGATGGATGGAAGGCATTATGTTAAATGGAAATGGAGGGCATTATGTTAAATGAAATAAACCAGGAACAGAAACTTCGACTCCAAATATACACCCTTATGTAGAAGCTAAAAAGAAAGTTGATCTCATAGAAGTAAAAACGAGAACAGAGCATACCAGAAGCTGGGAAAGGTAAGGGAAAGGGGGAATAAATGGAGAGATTTGTTAAAGGATACAAAGTTACAGCTAGGTAGGAGAAATAAGTTCTAGTGTTCTATAGCAAGGGTCCCCAATCCCCCGGCCACAGACTGCTATTGGTCTGTGGCCTGTTAGGAAGCAGGTCACACAGCAGGAGGTGAGCGGTAGGTGAGTGAGCAAAGCTTCATCGGTATTTACAACCATTCCCCATAGCTCACATTACCGCCTAAGCTCCACCTCCTATCAGATCAGCAGCCACACTAGATTCCCCTAGGAGTGCAAACCCTATTGTGAACTGTGCATGCGAGGGATCTAGGTTGTGTGCTCCTTATGAGAATCTAATGTCTAATGATTTGTCACTATCTTCTGTCACCCCCAGATGGGACCGTCTAGTTGCAGTAAAACAAGCTCAGGGCTCCCACTGATTCTGCATTATGGTAAGATGTACAGTTATCTCATTATATATTACAATGTAATAATAGTAGAAATAAAATGCACAATGAATGTAATGCACCTGATATCCCTAACCCCTACCCTCCCACCACACACACACCATCCATGAAAAAATCGTCTTCACTGGAACTGGTCCTTTATGCCAAAAAGGTTGGGGACTGCTGTTCTATAGCACTGAAGGATAAGTATAGTTAATGATAACATATACATTTAATAACTAGATGGATATTGAATGTTCCCAATACAAAGAAATGATCAATATTTCAGATGATGGATATATTAATTTTCCTGATTTGATTACTAACATTGAATGTATCACAACATCATTATGTACCTCTGTGTACCTCATAAATACGTACAATTATTATGTGTCAATTTTTAAATTAAAAATATGGAGGAAGTTGGAGAGAAGATGGTGATAACACTTTGGTTACATTGAATTTCAAGACGTTCAACAGGGGATATCAAATGTCAATTGTAAAGCTGTATTTTAAATGCAATTGAGAGATTTGGATTGAATAAAGAAATGTGTATGTCATCTGTGTATAAGTGGGTATGATCTCGCAGGGAGACAGTTTAAAGAAGAGTAGAAGTCTAGCACTTGAGCCTTGTGATACCACAGTAGCTAAAGGCCAAGTGGAGGAAGGACGAAAGGAAACCAGTTAGGAAGTTGTTTAATAATCCAGGTAAGTGCCAATGAAAATCTGATCTGGCATGATGACAGTAGAACTGCAAAGAAAGAGAAGAATAAAAAGAATATTATTTTTTAACACAAAGGAAACCAACTGGTATGTGAGTAATTTTTTTGTGTCTTCCAGTGATTCCCAAAGTCCACTATCCATCACCATCACCTTGCGATGCTTTTAGTAATGTGATTTCCTAACATTCACTTTTTCTCACTCTTTCCCCTGAAAATTGGATTCAGTAGGTTTGTGATGTGATTAAGGAACTGGTAACTTTACAAAACTCAACCGTTGGTGTCAATGAGCAGCCAGATGTGAGAACTGCTGGTCTAGGTGACCCATTTCAACTCCATTCCAGCTCAGTGATTTAAGTGACATTAATTAAAGTTGAAGATATTCAATATCTTACTTTCCTTATGCAATCAGCAGATGAAACCGGTCTATGTATGAGTGCTCCTCAAAGATACTTAAGATTGATCCAATGAAGTAATATAAATTTAAAACCAAAGCCTTGTATAGATAATTGATCTTCCTTAGCATATTGTTGTGAAAAAATGTGGTAATATTGAAGAATTTTCTGACAATAGAAGTTGGAATGAGGCAAGGAGAAATCAGCTGACCAGAGCAGCATCACAAGATGACATGTGTAATCTAAAGAGAAACGTGACCCTGAAATGGAAAGGAGAGGACAAGAGAGATTGGGTGACTTAAAATGACAATATAAAGGGCAGCCTCCAAAATTTTCTACTCATGGCATTTTCATTAGAGAGAAGTTATCAACAAAAATAAAATTGAGCCTAATATGCACAAATCTGTGCATAATAATTTATTCTTATAGATATACTTATTGTTATAGATATTAACAGTATTATCTATAACTATGAGAGAATGGAAACAACTTTGTGTCCAACATTGGGGTAACAGTTCAATAAATTAGAAAGTCACCAATTTGTCAGATGACTTTATATATATACGTTAAAAAATGATGATCAAGAAAACTTGTGAAAAACATTAAAAATAACAATTAAAGAAAACTATTTGTGAGATAACAGGACCATGAAATGAAAATCAGAATACAAAATAGTATTATGGAAATTGTGTATAACAACATGGTAGCTAGGTAGAGATTAGACCTGGGTAGGTTGGTGTGGAAGTATAGATAATATCTTCCATATTAGTTAAAAATATGCTCAACTACATATAGTAGGAAACATAATAGTGGCAAAAGCAAGTCAAACATTAATTTCTTTCTTATATAAAATAATTCCTAAGAAAGATGGTCTAAGACTGGTAAACTGACTTTATAGTATAGTTGACATCTTAGTTTCCTCTCTATCTGTTTTTCAGCCACAGAATACTTCTTGCATTCTTAAGGTCAACACCTGGCCCAAGATTACATTTAGTGTTCCAATTATTCTATGTTCTAGCAAGGTAAAAAAGAGAAAGAGAGGGAGAGGATAACACACTATTTATTTTAAAATGTCATCTGGGAAGTCCCAAGAAGTACTTGCACTTCTATTTCATTAATCATAATTTTGTTTCATGATCACACCTAGCTGCAAATCAGCCCAGGAAATACAGTCTTTTAGCTAGGCACATGGCTACACCAAGTCAACTCAGAATTCTGTTACTCTTCTGTTAGGAAGAGAAAGTAAATGGTACCTCGAATACATAGATTTATCACATTGCTTATCAAAAGCATTTTAGATATTTTGCATAAATCACACCCCTACCTAAAGTTCCAGATGCTCAATAGTCGTGAAAGGCTTAGGGAAAGTAATGCACAGTTTACAGTCACATCCCTAGAGGTATCCTGGAGGAGAGAACTTGAATCTAGCTTATTATTTGTGTTCAGATACCTATACATATTTTCCTGTATAGGTAAGAAGTCCAGGAAAGCTGACCAAACTGGACAAAGGTAACTGAGTGGGATTGATTTGAAGAACTGGTAGGAGCTGTGTATACACCAAACAATCCCCCATACCTCTAGTCTGACTCCAGTGTGTCTCTGTGAATTCTGGTAAGGAGAAAGTTAGGGGAACAGAGAAAGTTCTGTGTGATCACCAGCTCAACATTTTCCATGTAGGAGGCTTGACTCTGGGCCCAGTGGGCGATATATCTGTGCCCCATCAGAGGTCCCTTGCCCTCAACACTGGAGTGCACACAGACCAACCTTTAACTGCCAGATACTGCACTTCTCGGCCTCAGGATGTTCTCTCACCTCCAGAAACGTGGCAGATCAGAACAGTCAAGGAATTAACGCTCCTGGGAGCAGCCCTTATTCTGGGAGAAGCCCTCATTCTGTCATGGACTGGAGTTCCTATATAAACACTTCCGTTTCCTCTCTCCAGGTAGCATGCAATCTGGGACTGACAAATTATATAGCTAGTCCTGAACTGTTGTGAATGACTATGATTCCAAGTTATTGGGCGCTGGTTGCTGCAAGAACTTATATAGTTGTATAATGGAAGGGACAAGCCCAAAAAAAGAGCCTAGCTGAAGTTACCAGGAAGGAATTTAGAGTAAAGCAAAACATATAACTTTAAAATGATATATGCACACTGATATTTTCCATATAGGACCTGCCATGTTTCTCTGCATCACAATGTGAAATGCTCTCATTAATTGATTCTGTAACTGGGCAGCATGCAGGTGTTATCTTTTGAGGGGTAGGTGAAGTTAAACTATTGGCAGAATCCCACAAGAGACCAAGGTATGCTCATTATATAGATTCCCAGGAACACTTGGAAGAAGTAAAATACAAATGAATTTTAGTTAGAGTTACTCATTTTTCAAAAATTATGCTATTTTCCAGTCTGCCCTATTCTTTCTGGTGAAAGGAAAGTTGTGTTGATTTCATACTAGAAGCTTCATTCAATATGTTTACTTCCATCTCTTTATGCAGGATGGAACTAAAAAGTGTTAGGAAACTTACCAGGGGTCCTTTCATTCATTTGTTCTTTCATTTCATTCATCCATTCATGCATCAACAAAACCTTGCTAAATGCTCTACTGTAATTTCAGTCATCCTTCTAGAATGACTATTTGACCCTTAAGGATTTTGGCAAAGTGAATCAGAATATAATTGGGTGCGGAATAACATTTTTTTGAATAATAATTGACATTGGGTTTTAAAATGATTATATTATTTCCCTAGTTATTTGGCTAATAAACATTCCAGGAACTTTTGGCACCTACTATTGAGTAACATGACAAAAACAGGAATGATCACACAAACCGCTCTGGCTTTGATTTCAATGGCTTTATGATTCTTGAACAGTTGTTTAAAACTAATGATGTAGCTCCTGATGCAAAATTATTTAATTATTTATATGAATTAGTCATTAAATCTTACTTTCTGTGTAGATGTAATTTTACCTTAGGCCAATATACATGAAAATCAGAATAAAAAATAAAGGTGATATTAACCTCCCCATTTGAAAATAAACAAGTTTTTACTTAAATACAGAGTTACTGGTTAAATAAATCACAGGATACTTGTAATCCTCATAAAGACAATTAAAGGTCTTCATAAAATTTATGTTACTAGAATTCTTCTATACATTTGTGTATACTTCTAATGTTGAAAATAGATCTAACAGTAAAATGATTTTTATTTAAAAATAAAATAAAAATACAGTTTTTAAATGTTTATTTTAACTTATATTCCTATGCTAATTTCTCCAAACAAATTGTGTTCTCATGAGAATCTCATCTGAGATTGTTTTGGAGACAGGGTTTTGGATGTAAGTATGGGCATATGTGTTATCTACTGACATCTGGAGATCTCCATAAATATAGATCTCTTGCTTCCTGTCATGCTATAGTAAGGAGAACTCCACACTATAGCATGACAGGAGGCAAGAAAACAACTGTGACTTAAGAAGGCCCAGCCTAATGTCACTATAGTACTTGATGCAAAAGTGGCCTTGGAAAGTTGCCTCATATTTCATAGTCCCAGTTTCCAAACCTATGAATTGAAATAGTCACGTATCACATAAACTTTATATTTTAGAATTCGTGGCTACTATTAAGAGAATGAATTTTATCAATAGCCCCTGATATTAGTGATGAAAAATAAAGTATGCATGAAATTCAATTGTAAGAATAAAATCAAATAAACAGTAATGATTAGTAAACTACTGTCGATAGTCATTTCCCTTTATCTGTGGGGGATATGTTCTAAGATTTCCCCTCAGTGTACCCCCTCCTTCTACACAAAATTACTACCCTGAAACCACGAGTAGTACCAAACCCTACATATACTATGGTTTTCCTTATACATATATACCTGTGATAAGGTTTAATTTATAAGTTGGGCACATTAAGAGATTAACAATAACTAATAGCAAAATAGAATAATTATACTACACTAAAAGTTATGTGAACATGACCTCTTTCTTTCTCAAAACATCTCATTTTACTGTACTCACTCTTCTTCTTTTGATGATGTGAAACAATAAAATGCCTATGTGATGAGATAAAGGGAGGCATTGTGACATAACATTAGGCTACTATTGAGCTTCTGATGCTATATCAGAAGACGGATTGTCTGCTTCAGGTGATCCCAGATCACTAAGCCATGAGGATGTCATTGGATGTCAGGAGCAGACAGTGTTGGTGACCAATGAGCAGAGAGTGAATAATACATTGTGCATACATTGGACAAAGGGATGATTCAAATTGCAGGCAGAAAGGTGCAGGACAGTTTGAGATTTCATCACACTACTCAGAATGGCACTGAATTTACATCTTATATGCCTTGTTTATTTCTGGAATTTCCCATTATATATTTTTGGACATTGGTTGACCACGGGTAACAAACTGCAGAAAGCAAACTCGAGGATAAAAGAGGAACTACTGTATTGTACGAATGCTGTTAATATTGTTATTTTCATGTAATTAGGTTTTATTACCTTTTAAAAAGAAAAATGAAAGTATTTTCAGGCTCTAGACGTGTCTCTCTGTGTGTGTTTGTGTGTGTGTGTGTGAATTTTATCACAATGTTATTTCTGAGCTATTTGTAATAAAAGACATAGTCTGGTAAAGGAATGGGAATAGCAATAGGGTCTCTTTTAATCCATTTTCTTCCACAGGCATTACATTTTTTAAAAGGTGCCCTTTCTGTGAGAAATGAGATTCAAATTCATCAATCTGGGTCATAGTTTAAGGTATGAACAGAGGCTGAATTGATATTAATTCTCTTGAGCTGGTTTGAATACTCAAGATTAACATTTGCCTCAGAAATATTTATTGAATTGTAGCTTGGAGACTAATCCTCCCAGAATCAGAGATTCTCATGTAAAATATCTCTTCCCATTAGTTGTTCTAAATCATCATGGGTGAAAAAGGAAGTTGAACAATTTCTTTACTCTCCCAACCCTCAAGAACATTATTTGTCTCCATTCAGTGTAGATGATTAAATGTTCAGAGTCAATTAATTTCTATCTATCCCTACTTTCACATATTTTTGGAAAATAATGATATTCAAAGAGATTGAGTACTAACGCAGTAATTCAGTTCAGGCCTGCCTAAAATCTAAACAATAATTGTGTTTTTCAAGTGTTTCATGGAATAATTCAGAGAGGATTTGATCAGAGGCCTTTCAAATCACACTTTCTTTTTATTATACTTTTCCTAATACCATGGAAAGTAGGCTGTATTAAAATAGGTATCGTCAGATAACGTATTTGCTTCAAATCTATGCCCTTCCCCATACTTTTTTAATCATTGTAGCACTTTAAATATAAACAAAGATTCACTGCCTTCTCACTCTACATTGCTCAAATTCAAATAGATGGTCAGAAAATCGTCTATTATTTCCTTAAAATGAAGATTGTGCCACTGCTTACTGCATTTCAGTGTTTTGTGCAACAGTATAAAAAGTCAAACATTGTATCATTTTAGTTGTACTATTATATGTCAAAAATGAGAGTAGGGTGTATTCCACGTAACTTGAAATAATATTCAGACAACTCATTTTCAACCCTCTCTCTTAGTAACTTCTGATATTGATGGCGAGGAATAAAATGTACAGCACTGATAGTATGAAAGAAATTATTGTAATACCTACTTGTAAAAGTTTATTACAATGATGCCAGAAAAACTCACTTACAAAAGCAAAATCAACACTGTGCCAAGAGATCTAAATAAAATGCAAATAAGTATAAACCATGCAAGTGAATTATGAGATAATTGAAAATATACAAGACAAACATACAAAGCAAAGAGTTGGGTATCAAAAATGTCCACAGTGTAGTCTTTTCATTTTAACAGCAATATTTGGTGTGATTTATATTAACCATATTAAATTAATAGATTTTGCAGCTTATTCGTAGGTATTTGATGTCACAATGTTAAAAACATTTAGGACAAAATACTAGCTCAATTTTAAAATCAAATTAATTTTGAAATTATAGAACTCAAAATAATAGTCCATTCCGGAAGCAGAAAAACAGGAATACTACTGAATTTTGCTTTCAGGTTATAAGTGATAATAGTAAATATGACAAAATTGGAACAAAAATATCAAAATGTCTTTGTTTTATTCAAATTTGATTTTTTAAAAACTTTATTTTCATCTGTCTACTAGTATCATATAGTCATAATGCTGAATTAATGCTGCTACAAAAAAATTTCCTTAAGCTTTTATCATTTTTCTCTTGTGTACATGCATTAATCAATACATCACCAAAAATAAGCTAAAAAACAAATGTAATGTTACTGCAAGCTTTGTTATTATTTTAAGTTTATTATTATTCACCCATCCTGAAAAATAAAATCCAGATGATGTAACAAAATGTTATCATCCTGTAGTCTGTAATGTTCAAATTATATTTTTCATGAAGCTAACCCGTATGTGCATATTAAGCAGCTTCAACGGGAATCATAATTGTTTTGCTCTCATTTTGTTTTGTTTTGTTTTGTTTTGTTTTGTTTTGTTTTGTTTTGAGATGGAGTTTTGCTCTTGTTGCTCAAGCTGGAATGCAATGGCACGATCTTTGCTCACTGCAAACTCTGCCTCCCAGGTTCAAGCTATTCTCCTGCCTCAGCTTCCTGAGTAACTGGGATTATAGGCTTGTTCCACCACGCCTGGCTAATTTTGTATTTTTAGTAGAGATGGGGTTTCTCCATGTTGGTCAGGCTGGTCTTGAATTCCTGACCTCAGGTGATCCGCCCGCCTCAACCTCCCAAAGTGCTGGAATTACAGGCGTGAGCCACCGTGCCCAGCCTGCTCTTGTTTTTATTGAAAAATCCATATAGATTTTCAAGTGATGCTTCCCTACATAATTATGAAGATACTTACAAATGTTAGTGGCTTTGCTGTTTCGGGATTTTTGTTTGTTTGTTTTGCTCTTTTGGCCTCGATTTATCTTTCTGTTCTCTTATTTTCTGTATCATAAGAAAAAAATATGTTTGCCTTAAATCAGAAAATTCAAAGTAAAGTACCAGAGTCAAATTTGTAGCCTGTTTTTCAAGACTGAAATTATTCGAAAGTGAGAAATGTTCATATCCTAGATTCCTCTTAGCTCCATACCCTTGTTTAGAACGGAGTCACCACGCAGTCACACACAGACAGGCATGTGGTAGGCACAGGAACAGAAGAAACGTGTGAGGAACAGGTATCCCACCAGATGACTTTATTAGAGCCACGTGGCCTCTTTCTTTTCATTCCATCCCCTTTACAGAGTAGTATGCTCAAACCTTCTTCCATTTCTAGAAACTTTTGAGTAAAACTGTAAGGCTAAGAATGTGGCTACTTCTTCCTCCCTCCTGTACCTTTCCCTTTTTGCTTTGTTCTACTCTCACCACCACCACTATACAAAAATTTAACTGGACTGGCTTTGAAGGAAGAGAAAGGATAGTCATTAAGGCCTCTCAATGATTAAATCTAGTTATGCCATGACACAGTCTCAAGGCCTTACAATCTGAGTGGAAAGTATGTATTTCACATCAACAAGCCTCATATCTCTAGTGGGTAATAACACACACAAATTATAAGGTTTAGTTCAAAGAGCTGCAAATTGTTGAGTTGAAGAGTTAGTGGAGCCACAAGTTTCACTATGTTGTTTAGAAAGACCTTCCTGCAATGTTTCATGTTCATTAATTTAGGTTTATGTGTAGCATGAAACAAGCAAATATAAAATCTTAGGATTCAATGATACTTTGGGTATTTACCACCTAGGGGTGCAACAACAAAACTTACATCAATGCCATTTTACAGCTACCCGCTCCAATACACACACATATGGCATCCTGACCTCAGATGTGACATTCATTAAATAAAAGTAATGGTTGGCTGAAATCAATTTAATCTACTATTCACTAGTCAAGTGAGGCAGGAGCACATATGCTATTGGAACAGTGGACAATTCGGTTCTTGTGTCTTCTGACTTTGTCATCATGTCATTCATCTGAAAGAAACATGAATAAGTTTGCAAATCAAGACTTACTAGCAACCTCTGTGGATTTCCTTATGCTTTACCATGTTTGAATTTCCTGTGAAAATATCTTACAAGAGTTTTTCTAGGCATTTTACTTAATGTTTAGTGTTTATTTGATTATTGTTTCTCTCTTGAGGGTTTCTTGCTGTTGCAAAGTCCATTTCATAGTTCATACAATCCAAGTATATCTTTCTCTTTGGTGGTGCCTTTTCCACCAGTCATCTGCTTCTCTTTAAAATGGAATTTATCTGTAGCTTTGCCTAACTTCCTTGGTGAAAGGCCTTTCTTAGTTTCCTGTCTGTGTCCAGATACTTAATAAGTGTGTGCTGGATATACATCTTATAATGTACAACATAATTTAAATTAATTTTTGTTAAGGCCAAGTCTTTAAAATATTAAGATATTTAAATCAATTAAGCAATATTCTTTGATATCCATGTCTCAACATCTTGGTTTTCAGATCATAAGATAAAGTTTACCTGTTTGAGCTATTGCCTTTGCAAAAATGTAAAACCATCTGATATTCATTTTAACAGTGTGCAAATCATAGTGACACACATAAATCAAAGCAGTGTTTTCAATTTAAGACTCCAGGAGCCAAGAAGAGATAAGCTAATCTTAAAAGATCCAAATAAACGAGGGAAACAGATGTCAGAGACTTTGTATTCCAGAATTTTTTCCTCTATAGGAATGTTAATTTTTTTCTATTGGTCTTAAAGCCCTAAGAAAGCAAAAAGCTTCATACCATATCCTATCATATTAAATGCACCTATCATCCAGAATTAAAACACAAAGAAACAGAGTCAAAAATGAGAGTAATCATAGGCTGAATGACTGACGAGAAATATTACATTCAGTGCCCCATTTAAAATGCCCAAAAATATAGACCTACTTTATGTGAGTTTCTTTAGAGAACCAGGTATTTTAGAAAAAAAGTATTAACACACTACTTTTAAGTTACTGGCATGTGTTATAATATATTAAAGAGGCACTAGCATTTGACTTGAGATGGCAATAACAGTATTTTGAAAAAAGTACAGGAATATAAATCAAGATATGTGGGTTTAATATTTACTCTTCTGCTATATTAACCAGAGTCCTTAGACAAGTCACTTATCAACTCTCTTTGATTTCTTTAACTCTTAGATTAGGATAATAGTATTTCTGCTAACCAATTAGGAAGGGCATTGTGAGCATTAAATAAGACTTTAAAAGTAATTTGAGAAAATTATATATATATATATATCTATATATATATATATATATATCTCCAATATTATTTTTAAGATGAAATTTATTTTGTGGTTTGGGGGAATGCACATTGGACATCTTGAATTTGAGGTACCCATGGGACAGCCTGAGAGTTATGTAGTCTGGAACTCAGGGAGCATGTCTGACTAAAATAAAGATTCTTGGGTCTGCAATGTGCCTGCAATAGTTTAAGTCATCATAGTGGGTACAATGATCCAAGAAGAGTGTACAGTGGCATGCCTAGCATTTTTGTCATGCAGAAAAGAAAGTTTTTTAACATTTTATTTTAAAATAATTATAGTTTCTCAAGAAGTTTGAAAGATAGTTACAAAGAGGTCTTATGTACTCATCACCGAGTTTCTCCCAGTGGTTACATTTGCATAACTATAGAACAATATCAAAACCAGGCCATTGATACATGTACAATTTATATGGATAGTTCTATACCAATTTATCACACATATAGATCTGTGCAGACAGCATTACAATCAAGATGTAGACGTATCCCATTACCATGAAGATTTCCCTTGTGCTTCTGCGCAGCGGTCGTGTAGCCACATCTACCACCACTTTTATCAATAGATTAATCAGCCGGTAAGCATTTACCTCTCATGGTGAGACTAGCACAAACTCTGATATTCTTTCCAAGAAGGGAGTCTAATGGTTCTTTATAAGGATCTATCATATGTGACCCATCCTGGGTCTCTGAAGTTAGATGCCAAAATGCGGACATTTGCAGGGAAAAAACTTCAAAGACAAAAATTTAGGTTAGCATTATAAAGAAGAGAAAAAGAATTAAAACTCTCTCTCTCTTATGAACACACATCCACAACACACACACACACACACACATTCATGCATTCACTAAAACCATAGCTGTAGATAATTTCTCATTTCAACGATTCTCAGGACAGAATGAGCAAAGAAACATTCAATTCAATTATATTAGTCCTCTTATTACTACTGACATCACTAAGTCTGAATAAAAATTTTTTCCCTTGATTTTTCCAAATTTTATAACTTTTGATCAAGAAGATAAAAATAATATGGGCCAAATTTGACTGAATCTCTTGCTTTTACACCAATATTACACTTCATTTCCCTTCTAACCCTGTATTCTGTATCGTCCATTCTTCAAAAACAGGCAGAGTAACCATACAAAAATGTAAATCAGACTACAAGGCTTCATTTCCAGAACTCTGCAGTGGCTCCCCATTGTGCTTGAAATAATATCCACATGCCCCCATCTCCCTCCAGGAATGAAGGACTTACTTCACTCACTGCTGGGAATGCTGCCAAGTCAGCTCTCAGGTATCAGACTTCCTGATGGATTGTCTTGGCTGAGGAAAACTGCTTCCCCCAAAATCACACTTCCTCTCAGGAGCGGCCCATATCCAGTAACCACCATTGCAATATGACTTGGGACAACCCGAAAGAGCCATCCCAGATCCAGAGCTCCCAAGGAGTTGCTGACACTTGGTTGGACTACAGTGCAGCTCCTCCTCTCCCTTTGCCCCACCCTGCGTCATCACCACCTTCCAAAGTGGATCCTAACAGCACTCCCTAATTTGCCTCACATGCTAATTTCCGTCGGAGAGAAACCACTTCCTGAGAATTCAACCTGGGACTGTGACCATGGCCTACATGGAGCTACATAATCTGAGCTCTGCATATCTTTCCAATTTACCTCATTCATTCTCTCCTTGCTCAGTACTACACACAATGCTCTCTTTTGGTTCTTTAACTATTATACGATCCCCTTTAAAGACCTCTGCATTTTCATTTCCCTCTGCTAAAACACTCTCCTGGCTCTTTACTGTCTGAATGTTTCTCATTCTTTAGGAATTAGCTTGTCAAGGTCCTTCTCAGACCACCGTAACTCCAGTAATCCCCAGAAAATTCTCCCCTAGACACCGTTTCTTTTTTTCCTTTATTGCATTTAACACTGAAATGATCTTGACTGTCTCCTTCTACTGGAATAGAAGCTCCAGAAAGCCAAGGACCATGTCTGTTTGGTTCAACTTTGTATTTTTAGTGCTGGGAAGAGTACTTATCACCTAAAAAGTGATTGAGAATTATCTACTCAATGAATGAAATACTGATTAATACCTCAGGAAGAAATTTTACTTTTTTTTTTTTTTTTTTAGAAAGCATAGTTCACTAATCCTGGGTAAATGCTATGATGCACAAAATCTTTTTTTTTTCTTTTTTTTTTTTGAAACAGCGTCTCACTCTGTCACCCAGGCTGGAGGCTGGAGGCCAGTGGCACTCTCAGCTCACTGCAACCTTCACCTCCTAGGTTCAAGAGACTCTCGTGCCTCAGCTTCCTGAGTAGCTGGGATTACAGGTGTGTGCCACCACACCCAGGTAATTTTTGTATTTTTAGTAGAGAGGGGGTTCTGCCATGTTGGCCAGGCTGGTCTCGAACTCCTGACTTCAAGTGATCCACCCACCTCGGCCTCCCAAAGTGCTGGGATTACAGGTGTGAGCACTGGCCCAGCCAATTATGTCTTAAAAGGACTTTTTATTTTCTTCAATTTAGGTTTTGTAAGTCATATAATAGCAGAGTCAGTGACAAAACACTATGCACACACACACACAAACGCACACACACACACAATTTGCACATTAGCCTATAAGTTTCTTTCAAATTGTGATAGTATTTTAACTGGCGAAAATTTGAATTTGACCCACCAAACTTTACACATGTGTTTACCACTGTTTAGGAGTTATCGAACTTTTTCAAAGGCTTTACAATCATTTAAAAACCCACATAGTATGAGGGCATTATTTCTCCTGTTTCTACTATTATGAAAGATGGATGTCCTTCAATAAGTAGAAACCAGGTGTCCCCACCCACTTCTTTCTCAGATGAAGGGATTATGCAAGAAAGTGACAGACAAGCATGACCTCTGACCAAGAGAGCACGTGATAACCTTGATAAGACAGAGGACATGGAAGCATGCTACAGGATAAGATGGGTAAGGATGAGAGGCATTCACATGTGAATTCACTTATGCAAACTATTCTTCTGATGCATCAGATCAATCACTCAGAGACAGTCAGATTTAAAATGAAAGGTAGAGCCTGCCCATAAATTCTACAGAATGTGCATCTTAGAAATTTTCTGGGACCTGGACCAAATAGTGAGTAGCTACATTTTAGAGGACTACAGCTGTATCTTGCTATCGAGAACCTAATATGCAAATACACTTTGAAATTCCTGAGATTCATTTGCATCCACATGTTCTTTAATCTCGTGCTCCATTTTTGTGCATACCAACACCTGGCTCTGGCAAGAAACCAGACATAATATTCAAAGCAATTCTGTACCGTCATTACTGAGCACAAACAGGTTAGTGATGTATATTTTACTTATGCTACTCCAAGTTTGAATTGCAAAAGGCTGAATAAATCATCCCAACCTCAATATACCAGCAACCTTCAAGATAACTAATTTACTTTGCAACAGAAACATCTTCTTGAAAAGAAGACACCCTCTGATGAAAAATAAATTCTCTCTAGACACATATTTCTGAAGTGTGAATGTAAATCATACTGGGACTTGGGAGAAAATACTAACACTTTTGGTGGGGATCTAGTTTTATTCATAGAGGCACACATAATTCAACTTTGGCTTTATTCCAACTCTTCCTTATTAATTTTTCTAACAATGATAGGGTACTTTTTTTCCAAGGAAAGTACTCTGTCCTATAGAGATCCTATTATATAAAAATACCATAAATTTTAATTCAAATTCAGATTTTTAAAGACAATTACTAGCAAGAGATTTTTTTTTTCTGTTAAATCATAATTTAGCTTGGAATTGTCAAATAAATATTTTTATTATATACTTAGAAAAAAATGTAGGTTTTTTATTTGTACTAAACGGCCATAGGTCCTTCAACCAATGTTTTGTTTTGTTTTGTTTTGTTTTGTTTTGTTTTATTTTATTATTGAGATAAAGTCTTGCTCTGTTGCCAGGCTGGAGTGCAGTGGCACCATCTCAGCTCACTGCAACTTCCACCTCTTGGATTCAAGCATTTCTCCTGCCTCAGTCTCCAGAGTAGCTGGGATTATAGGTGCTCGCCACCACGCCCAGCTAATTTTTGTATTTTTAGTAGAGATGGGATTTCATCATGTTGGCCAAGATGGTCTCAATCTCTTGACCTCGTGATCCACCCACCTTGGCCTCCCAGTGTGCTGGGATTACAGGTGTGAGCCACCACGCCTGGCCAATATTTTAGCACTTTTCACAAAAAGGCATTCATGGCACAATAAACATGTAAAATTAACACATACCAAAAATTTTTTGAAGTTGAAAAGGTGATCTTGCCCATACATATTTGCAGAAATAAATGATAAGTCATTAAGGTATAGAACGCAAAGGATAAGAATTGTATGGGCAGGGTGTGATGGCTCACACCTGTAATCCCAGCACTTTGGGAGGCTGAGGCAGGCAGATCACCTGAGGTCAGGAGTCCAAGACCAGCCTGGCCAACGTGGTGAAACCCTGTGTCTACTGAAAATGCAAAACAAAGAAATTAGCTGGTCATGGTGGCACATGCCTGTAATCCCAGCTACTTGGGAGGCTGAGGCACGAGAATCTCTTGAACTCAGGAGTCAGAGGTTGTAATGAGCCAAGATCGCACCATTGGACACCAGCCTGGGCAACAAGAGTGAAACTCCTTCTGAAAAATAAATAAATAAGTAAATAAATAAATAAATAGTAAAAAATTACTCATTATAGTGAGAGACAGGACTAACTGGATTTCCTAGGCCGACTAAGAATCCCTAAACCTAGCTGGGAAGGTGATCGCATCCACCTTTAAACACAGGACTTGCAACTTAGCCCACACCCCACCAATCAGAGAGCTCACTAAAATGCTAATTAGGCAAAAACAGGAGGTAAAGAAATAGCCAATCATCTATTGCCTGAGAGCACAGCAGGAATGATAAGGATCAGGATATAAACCCAGGCATTTGAGCCGACAAGGACAACCCCCTTTGGGTCCCATCCCCTTATATGGGAGCTCTGTCTTCACTCTATTTCACTCTATTAAATCTTGCAAACTGCACTCTTCTGGTCTGTGTTTTGTTATGGCTCAAGCTGAGCTTTCGCTCACCATCCACCACTGCTGTTTGCCGCAGTAGCAGACCCACCACTGACATCCATCCCTCTGGATCCGCAGGGTGTCCGCTGTGCTCCTGATCCAGTGAGGCGCCCACTGCCACTCCCAATCAGGCTAAAGGCTTTGCCATTGTTCCTGCATGGCTAAGTACCTGGATTCATCCAGTGTTCACTGGGTTCCACAGTTCTCTCCCATGACCCTCGGCTTCTAATAGAGCTATAACACTCACTGCATGGCCCAAGATTCTATTCCTTGAAATCTGTGAGGCCAAGAACCCCAAGTCAGAGAGCACGTGGTTTGCCACCATCTTGGAAGTGGCCTGCCACCATTTTGGAAGCAGCCTGCCACCATCTTCGGAGCTCTGGGAGCAAGGACCCCTGGTAACAGTAGGACACTAAGGTGGGTTTATAGGGCATATAGATATTGCTAGCTGTCGAGAAAAATGAATTCTTTCTTTATTCGATAATAGTAGTTGTACTTGAGAAGTAGCCCATCCACAGCCCCCATTTAGAGCAGTAATCTGCAGCTGACTATGGCCATGTGACTATTTCTTACAAATAAAATATGAGTGGATATAAGTGTGCAATTTCTGATTGGCTTAATACCAAGCTTACTTTTCTGTGGATGGAAAAGCAATGACTGGAACAGTCTTGAAGGCCTTCTGTTGAAGGTAGCGGATCCACCACCAGACTGGATCTCTAAATTACCGTATGGGGCACGGTACTCACGCATCTGAAAAGTATACTTCAGAACTGTTATATGAGGCAGAAGGAAACTTCAAGGTTCTTAGATGTGATGGTTAATACAGAGTGTCAACTTGATTGCATTGAAGGATGCAGAGTATATTGTTCTTTGGTGTGTCTGTGAAGGTGTTGTCAAAAGAGATTAACATTTGAGTCAGTGTACTCAGAGAGGCAGATCCACCCTCAGTCTGGATGGGTGCAATCTAATCAGCTGCCAGGGCAACCAGAATAAAAGCAGGTGGAAGAACATGGCAAGATTAGACTGGCTTAGCCTTCTAGCCTACATCTTTCTCCCATGCTGGATGCTTCCTGCCCTTGAACATCAGACTCTAAGTTCTTCAGTCCGGGTACTCAGACTGGCTTCCTTGCTCTTCAGATTGCAGACAGCCTATTGTGGGACTTTGTGATCATGTGAATTAATAATCCTTAATAAACTCCCCTTTATGTATACATCTATCCAATTAGTTCTGTCCCTCTAGATAACCCTAACTAATACATTAGATGTCAATGCTGGTTGGGCATCTTTATTAGGCAGTCTAGCCTTTAATCTAATTCATGCAAGTCGAGAAATTACATTGGTTATTTCTCTGGTTAGGAACAACTATCTCAAGGACAAAGGAATAGAAAACAAGAGGATTTCTTTTAGAAATTATGTTAGTAGCTATAATAACCCAATTGTATCCTCAAGCTGTTGCTTTGAGAGTCAGAAGAGTGAGACCAAAGATGACATTGTACAATTCCAGGAAGCACCACTCACATCATAATCTAGGTAAATGATGTCCCTTGGAGTTGTTCACTGCGCTACCTGTATGGACCCATACAGAGGCCCAGCTCTGTTGGGCATTTTAAATGACAACTTCAACAACAACTTTGTAGTCTACCCTAATTTGTCTCTTGGGAATACCAAGCTAGGCTTGACCTAGAGCATTTTTTCCTGTTCCTTGGCCAAGCATATGTGACCTGTGACTTGTTTTATTTACTTTTGTTCAGCAATTTCTAGCCTTAATTGGTATCTTCTTCAGCCTACATTTTTGCTTGTCACTCTCTAGACTGTTACCTTAGCTCTACGTCAGTAACCTCAAAGTAGCTTTAAATTTTGCTTCCTGATTGATTTTGCTACCCAGCTAACTTCCCCATCAAAAGGTGCTTTCCCAATCAAATTTTAGCAATGTAACACATTTAGAGATGGTTAAGCTTTAGCCAGCTAGAGGAATTGTGAGATCTGAATATCAGAGCTGATGCTCTACAGAATTGGACTGAAAGAATGGAAGACTGCATCAGGAAGCACTCATGGTCTCATACCTCTCAAGTTCTCTTGTAGTAATGTGTAGTATGTAGGGGGAGTGGTCAATGGTCTCTGATAATCCAGATATTTGTTATTAATTCAAAATATGGACTGGGAGCATTGTCACCACCTGGAAGGTAATAGAAATGTAGAATCTCAGGACTCACCAAGAATCCTGAACCAGAATCTGCATTTTAACATGATCAGTGTTTTAACAAGATTTGTATTTTAACAGGTGATTTGTATATACAATGAGGTTTGAAAAGCGCTGATTGAGACACCAGACTGGATGGGAACAGATATGGAGTCAGAAGAGAGAGATAAAATATTCACCCATGAAAAGATCCCCAACTCAAGACTAAATCAGCATAGCAGTGACCTTAAAGGAGCAACTCTATCAAATACTGGCTCTCCATGAGGAAAGGTAGTGTTGAAGAGCGATTGGTGAATCTTTCCCAAACGATGAAAATACATGGTGGGACTTCGATTTCTGAATTTATTGTGTAAATATTTATACTTCTTAAAAAAATTTTTTTGAAAATGCTTAGGTCAGCATGCTCCCAAAGTAGGATACAATCCTAGTGAATGATTTCTCCTGTGTATTCTAGAAGTTGAAGAACAAAAGCCTGAAGCTTAGTCTACAATTGATTGTCTCATGTGCCTCTAACAAGAAATGGAAGAGACATTTTTCCACTTTACTTCTATGAAACTACTACCTCTCTAAGAACATATTCGGATTGCAACCTATTGAAAACTATATAAAGAAATAAAGCAGCTTGACCTATAGATTTTGGTGGAAAAATCATTAAATTTGAACTAATTTCCTACAAAACTTTTTTCTGCATGAGAGAAACTATTGCAATGCTCTGAAACTTAGTTAAAAATTATTAGTTCAAAAATTTAAATACATTTATTAGGCTTATAAAGTTTCCATTAAGGGTGCAGCTATTTTGGTATGTTTAACTAAAAGAAATAATATTGCATGGAAAGTATGGGGTCTGGAGGATTGTAAAAAACACTACATTGCAATGGTGAACTCCAACTCTTCCTAAGTGTATTACACACAAAAAAAGCAGATCTGAGAAGCTCTGAAACCAAATAAACCAAACTTCCTTTCAAGCACAACTAAACCAATTCCAGAATAATAGACTATGTTGAGAGGGTTGGCATAGATAGGAAGTGGGAACAAAGGAGGGGCATTAGGAATCACTTCAAGTGACCATAAATCAAAGTAGTTCAGACCGGAGAAATGACTTTAAAGTAAAGCCAATGAGGAAAGCCAACAACAGGTCTACCAAAGAGGCTCTTGTATTTTTTTCATCTCTCCCTTTCAAGAAAAAACAACGACTAATATAATTTTGTTTAAAATAACAGTGATTTTATTTATTTTAGTTTAAAGTATCTTATGAAATTGTATCCTTGCTACAGATATAAATCTGCAAAGAGTCACAAAAAATTCACCGGTGCTGTATTAGAAGGAAGTCTTTTCCTTGGCTGAGGTCAGTGGTGGAGGATGTGAAAAGGTCTTATAGATAATTAATGTTACTCTAATACAGATCCAGAGGTCAGAAAATCACTCATTAATTTAACTGTATACTAGTTGAAGCCGAAAGCGCTTTCTTCTTTAATGTATCTACTGTCTTTGAAAAGCTCTTCAACAAATGCCCATCCTGAGAATAAAGAAAACTTCAACACATATCAGCCCTGCCAAGAATGCTTGTGGGATGCTATTTTGATCATTTCTCCACCTTTTAAGTAGAATCCAAAAGAAGATTTTCAAACAAAGAGTCTTGTTTTGAATCTTTTATTCTCTAATGCAAAAACCAAAACAAGAATCCCAGACAGTACTCCCCTATTCTTGAAACGCACATTTAAATGCACATAATGGGTCTACCCTAATGAAAACTTCTTACAAAAGTAAGCTAAATGGCCTGGTGAATTCTCAATCCTAGCATTTTGATTATGAGGACTTTCTGCTGAAGACAAGGAAATTGGTGAGAGAAGTTAATTACTGAAGGAAATACCTTCAGTGTCAAGGAATACCATGGTCATAAACAAACATACACATCTTACAATTATTACTTATCTCGTTAATATGACTATATTTTTGCTAATTATTTGGAAAATATAAATTAAATTAAAAAAAGAAACTAAAAAATTAAAGTAAATGTAATAAAATGAATTTTCAGCTATCCAACTATGCAACAGTGCAAATATGATACCTAGCTTGACACAGACTGTATATGGTATATTGTATTTGATATTTTCACTTGACATTGCCAGTGTATTTTCTACTTCTGTCAATTCTTACACTTATTATTTTAATAGGTATATAATATTCCATTTTGTTTTTAAAAAATGATGTGCTAAATAATTTCCTATAAGACAGAGTACTACTTGCTTTCCATTATAGCTGATGCCATCAATAATACAATCATATTCATAGCTTAGAGCTTTTTGGCTTATTCAGAATTATTTTCCTAGTATGAACGTCTCAATCTTGAATTTCTGCACCAAGAGATTTATTTATCATTCTTATTACAAATGTCCATATTGCTTTTCTAAAAATGTTTAGTAATTATACTTCTACTGAAAATTAATAAGAGCAAAGTCTTGCAAGAATATTTTCAACAAAGATTATGCTCACCCTAAACAATTTGTCTACTTTCTTACATATGAACTATATCATTTTCTTTAACTTAGATTGAGTTTGTTTTTAATTTTCTAGAAAGACTAAATTTTTCATGTATTTTAAAAATATATACAAATAAACAGTAAATAGAATACAAATATTATTGAAGTTATGATTATTGTATACATAGAACCATGTATTTTTGTTTTAAATTGTTCATATTCTCAGTTCAATTGTCCAATTATATTGAATTTTACTTCTAATCTGAATTAATTGTATTATGGTATTTATCCACCATCTGTAATGTTAAATGAGAATTTTTTTCTTTATCTTTAGGAAAGGTTTCATTGCATTGTAAATTTAGAAAAAGAATTGTTACTTGTCTTTATTTGGAAAATTTAAAATTTATATATTCTAATCTCCTAACATAAAGAATGCCTTTAAATTTATAAGTAATAACAAAGAATAGATTGCATTCTTCTGCTTGGAAAACATAAAATTGAAAGGCAAACGAAAAAAGTAGAATATTCACATGAAATTGCTTGATAAAGCATTAATATCCTTTCTATATCAAATTCTGGCACAAATTGAAACTGAAAACCTCAAAACCACAGTAGATAGCAGAAGAAAGGAAAATAATCTTCGAAAGATAAATAAACTCAAGCTAACAAGTGGAATTATCTTCATTTGTATCAATAATCAAAATGCAAATTTTAGGCAGGTAGATATCATCGGTTGCCTACCCACAACATGGATGTGACATAGTTGTAAGTCTTTCCTTTTTCCATTTCTCCTCTCTCCTCCCCCTGCCTTCAGCCACACTATGCCAGAGACCAGAGGACACCAGTGGCCAGAACCAGAAGGCAGAACAAACAGATTAGATATGTAGCCTCTCCACTCCTGACATGTGAAAACCAACATACATAACACCTTGTGAAATGCAAATAGCAATTAGAGGAAGAGGAAAGAAAAATATGGCAGAAAAATAGGGAAGTTCCAAGATGGGGAGTCTGTACCGGATAGAGAGCAAAAGTTTTGTGACTAAACTAGATCAAGAACAACTCAATTGCTCTGAGTCTCCAGATTAAATTTAGTTTTCCTATGTCTCAGAAAAAATAAAGATTTGCCAGAAAACCAAGCAGTTACAAGTATAAAGCAGGGTCATAGCACTCATATCTATGTGGCACTGTCAGGTTATAGTCAATATATATGTAAGGTTTGCAAATATTTTAATTTTTATTTTGCATAATCACTACAGTCAAGGCATAATGAAATGGGAACTCCTATACACTGCTGGAGAGTGAGATACGGTACCCAGGGTTCTCTAATGGGTTCCTTGGCTTCTACTTCCTTACTAAAATACTTCCTATTTCAGGTTTGCCACCTTTTCACAATAGCCAACTCGTCTTCCTCCAGTAAGATTGCCCATGAGCATCTCTCCCCTAACTGCAGTTCATTCCCTAACCCCTTCAGACCCCAAAAGAGTGAATGCTCCTGTTTCACCCCTAAGTCCTTTCCTTGTTTTTCTGTCCTTTTCAGATCACTGGCAATAAGACCATCCATTCTCTTCACAGAAGTCCCACATCCCTATATTTTGAAGGTGGACTTTTCCTAGGCTTCCACCAGGACGAGCTACCCTAATACAATACCTAACATTTTCTTTGACGCAATGGCACTTTGGTTAACTCACCATTCTCAAGTCCTCCCAAAGATAGTAGGTAGGTACTGTCTTTATCAGCATAACTAATGAGATCCCTCCAGAGAGACAGTGTCCTTCCGAAAGGCAAAATCATATCTTTATTCTGGAAAATCAAACTTGGAACTTTTAATGATCAATCCATTCTTCTCCAATTATAAAAGTTCAGTCTCTCTCAGACAACCCATGACATTTGACTTCCGTGAGAAATAATGAAAATAACTTCCACTTATTTTGAATGCTCATTTTATAACAGGCAGAATGTTAACCATTTTTAAAATATGTTTTCACATTTCACTAGGCAAGAATTGACCTTTGGATTAAACTCATACTATGTCAACTTCATCAAAAAGTAAATGACTTATTTAAATGTCAATACAAACTCGTAAGCCTTTGAGAGAGATGCAATTATCTATGTTACATAGGTGAAGAAACTGAGGTTCAGAAGGATTCCAAAAGTTAACAAACGTTGCCCAACTAAAGTGGCCCAGTCAGAATTCAGCTGATCTGATTGCAAAGCCAACTCTCCTTCCTGTCTGTGACAAGGCAGTCTTCACAAGAAAGATTGTGTCTTGGTACCTTGCCTGGTGATGACTCCTTCGAGGGAAATCTGTCATGTTTCTGGAATTTTTATTAGTGAATGATATTAATTCAATTCTCAGGACTGTCAAAGCAACGGAAGTTCCAGATTATACCCTTACTGTAGCAGGAGAAGCTGCATAAAATCTTTCATTGGAGGGTTCCAACTTAAAACTCAATAAATAATTTTGCTGACAATAGTGTCAATTCCAACCTAAAATGCAATGTTTAAAGTTTTTCCATGGTTGAAAATGGTCTCCTTTCAGCATCTGAGTATATAAAATATGCTCAGTCTTCTCTAGAGCCTATTTCGGTTTGATAGATAACTTCCCTTTGATAAACATAATTTCTGCTTGAAAGTAGATATTTTGCTTTGCCCTAGTCTTCATGAATACTTAAAATATTCCATGAACAACAAAACAAACAATCCTAAATAAATAATGCATTGCAATGCTTTCAAGGACACTGGATTTTAATCAGCTGTGTGTTTGTTTGTTTGTTGCTCTGCTTGCTGTTTGGAGGAGAGCCTAATACAAACAAGGGTTAATGTAAAACCTTCAATTTATTGTAAAAGGAGCTTTCTTCCTTGGATCTGGATAACAACATATCTGGCCTGCAAAACAAATCACTCAACTGTCTCAGATATTTCAGAATCAATGCTTATCCACTAATTGGCTTCAGCTGTTTTTTCTCTTCATTATTTGAACTGAGAAAACAGCTGTTTTCTGCAAATGGTTAAGCCGTAAGTCACATGGTTGTGATTTATGCACTTAAACGTGCTAATGGATGCCTTGTAGAGCATGGTTTTGTTTATTTGATTGTTACAGTCCATAGTTAATGAATCATGACTTTGTTTAAACACATAGCAAACCCAGTCTCATGAAGCAGCTCTTAATTTGGCAAGTTCATTTTCTTTTTATTTTTTTTTTTTAGCTTATTGAAATTTGTTTGGTTTTACCTCTAGAGAATAACAAGAAAACTAGGAGAAATTAAAGATTTGTATTTTTATGAGAACTGCTGTGCTCACAAGTCAGTGAGGAGTCAGTTGTCATAGAACAGAATACAAGTGGGAACAAGGGGGAAAGAGACTATTGTCTTTTGAATTATTTGAAATAACCATACTTCTGGTAGTATTTTCCTTCCAGCCAGCCCATTAATCTCAAGAGCACTGACATTCTGTTATATTTGCTTCTTATGAAATTAATTGACTCATGTCTAAATGAAATCTTTGAAGATATTGAAAGAGGTATTTTCTTACTAGTTTGATCGGAGTAAGTCAATAACAAATGCTGATGCTTTTTTGTAATTAAAAAGTTTTGTCATTCTATTAATAATAATAATAATACATTTGTGTAGATTCCACCACCTATAATTACATTCAAAGTAGAAATGAATTTAAATCAATGAGAAAAATAGCAAAAGACCTGCAATTTTACCTTCAAAATATGATATTTTCAATTAGGGTTTATCTTAAATTATACTAGTACATGAAATGATAGATTTTTCGTGGACTTTGAAAATGGGTCATTTCAGCCTCCTCAAGTAACCTCTTCTAGCCTTTAATTGTTAATGCCAGAAAGTTATTATTTTACCTAACAAAATTCATTTAATCTTTGACCAATTTAACTTTCATAGATTATAACAAATTACTATGTGACAGAGCATTAGAACTCCAGTAACCAAGTTCTCTGATTTTACAGATAAAGAAACAAAGCTTCAGAGAAGTTAAGTGTATTCTTGATCACGTAAAACAAGGCAAATTCAGACGTATGATTTGCAAAAGTTTTTTTTTTCTCTCTATGGGTTGCATCTTTGCTTTGTTAACTGTTTTATTTGCTGTGCAGAAGTGTTTTAATTTGATGCAATCCCATTTATTTTTGCTTTTGTTGCCTGTACTTTTGGAGTCATAGCCAAAAAATCATTGCCTATACCAATATTATATAGCTTTTCTCCTATGTTTTCTGCTAGTAGTTTTGCAGTTTCAGGTCTTATATTTAAATCTTTAATGCATCTTGAACTGATTTTTATGTATGGTGTGAGAAAGCATCCAATTTCATTCTGCGGCATATGGATATCCTTTCCTCAACACTGCTTATTGAAGAATCTGTCCTTTCCCCATTGTGTGTTCTTGGCAACTTTATCAAATATTATTTGACTATAATATAAATGTGTGGGTTTATTTATGAATTTCTAATGCTATTCCCTTGGTCAACATGTTTGTTTTTATGCCAGGACCATGATTTTTTATTACAATAGCTTTTCAATATTTTTTGAAATCAGTAAGTGTGATGCCTCTGGCTTTGTTCTTTTTGCTCAAGATTGTCTTAGTTATTTGGGGTCTTTTATGGTTCCATACAAATTTAATAATTTGTTTTCTATTCCTGTAAAGAATGACATTGGAATTTTGATAAGAATTGCATTGAACAGATTGCTTCAGGTTGTATGGACATTTTAAAAATATTAAATGTTTCAATCCATGAACATAACCTATCTTTCCATTTGTGTATTCTTCAATATATTTTAATAAAATGTATTATGTTTACAATTATTATACAATAAAAATATGTTTTTAGAATTAATACAACTGTTTGTAAAATTTATGTCAGGGTATTCTTTCAGTTTCTAGCACAAAATGGACACCTAATCAAAACTCATAATAATAACTATGGGAAAAATAAAAACAAAATGTATATGTTAAAATAAACACACAGGAATATTTAGAAATATTTTAAGAAGGATAATGAAGAAGTAGCCATGCCAGGTATTACATATAGTATAAAGTTACCAAAATTAGATTTATAATAGTATAAAAAGTAAGCAAAAAATCTGTGAGAAAAATAGTTCAGAACAAATGTAAATGTATCAGAAATTTAGCAGGTAACACAACATGTTATTGAGGGAAAAATAGATTGATCAATAAAATATTTGAGGTGAACCAATTTTTCCTGGAAAATAGCTAAGTTGAATATCTAGTTCTCTCTTTATATTAAAATAAATTCCAGATGGATTACATATATAAAGTAAAACTAAAAATATCAAATTACTTTAATAAAAAGTAAAAGATTATTTCATAGCATGAATATAGGAAGAGTCTATATATGGCATATATTCAAAGAAACCATAAAAGATCAATAAATTTAAATATATAAAACTAAAGACATTTTCTTAAAAGAATATAAACAGAGTTAAAGGACGAACTACAAATAGATGAGAATACTTACATTATATAAAAGGATAAAATTTCTTAAATATACAAAAATTTCTTAAAAATCAACAACCCCATGTCCCACACACAAAAAACAATCTAATGATGAGTTTGAAGAGATTGTTCCAAGGAAGGAAATAAAAAATAGAATTTAAACAAATGTAAACTATTATTCCTAATAAGAGAAATAGAAATTAAAACAAGGTGCTGTTTTCACTTATGAGATTAGAAAAAATCCAAAAGTTTAATAAAATGCTATGTCAGGGAGAAAGTAGAAAACAGGCACCCTCATACACTAATGGTATGAATATAAACTAACCAGATCATGTAGTAGAAATGTTTGCCGATATCTATCAAAATTTAAAATGCCACTCACTTCTAAGAAACTGTATCTTGCAGATAGACCTGCATGTGTATTAAAGTGTGTGCAATAATATTAATTTCAGCATTCTTTATACTGTCAAAAGATTAAAAACAATTGTATTATCCATCAAAAGGACTAAATAAATTATGGTACATTCATACATTTGTACCCATTTTTAAAATGTTCATTAACATAGATTCTTCTCTGAGTTTGATAGTAAGTTTAAAAAGCATGATGTGAATAGCATGCATCACACTATTGGGGTGTAGATGCTTAACGATACATAAATGCTGTAAGTGTATGCTTATATATTGGTAGAATACTTCTGGGATAATACATAAAAACAGCAATTTCCATTTAGAAAAAAAAAAGAAAGAATGGAATTGAAGTAAGAGTGGCATGTATTTCTCATTAGATTGTCTCCTGGTATGTTTAAAATTTTGAGTTATCTTTAGGGATAAGCTATTCAAAAATAAGAAAAATAAATGTAAGTAATGAAACATACTTGTTAAATGAATTTTAAGATTCTGTGACTTGAATGGGCATGGAAATAAGGATTACATTTGCTCATTCTGTTAATCACTTTAATACAAACACATCAACTAATTTTTACAGGACATCTTATTTGTTGCCTTCTGCCAAATCCATCCACCTGTAATTTTTAACTTTTTCAAACTTCAGATTCATTCCATTCCAATGGGATGATACAAATTCCTAGCAGTGCATAGGAGTATATCAGGAGTCCAATTTTGATCAGTGGGAAGGTTCTGAAATGTATTGCTCTCCCAAACTTCAGTATCCATTCAGTCTAGGTCCAGTCCATGTGTCTACACATATCATGCACTAGCCTGTACCCTTAGCCAAACAATTTTTTATAACTAGAAATCTGTTATAGTATAGCTATATACTATGGAATAGCAGACATGTATAGAATATTTAGTATCTAGTTTTATGTATGTAATATAAAATAAGGTGATAAATATATTTATGAATATTTTTTCGTGCTTCTTCTGTGGGGCTTAAAGTCTTGCCTTGGAAGATAATCCTAATTAGACAATAAACCCCAGCTGCAGATCCTACTGGAAAGATTAGACATTACTCCCAAGAATTTGCTCCCAAACACTGTTTACAGGACAATTAAAAACCTAAAATTATTCAACACGTTGCTCCCACTGATTCATTTGAATGGGTGTTCTCCACTCCAGGATTCTGTGATCAGGTTGAACACCACTATTTTTTTGGTAAGTCATTTCATTACTTTATGAATTATTAAAAGATTAAGTTATATATTAAAATAAGACACAGTGGATATTTTTATTACATTGATCATAAGATGCATCTCTATTTCAGAGATGAAATACAATGTGATGAAAGCACTAAAATAAAGGTAACTTTTGAAAAGATTCCACTCCCCTAGGAAGCTACCACAAGTGGCATTATATAATCAAACAGACAATTTGAACCCCACTGTTCGACTATATTATGTCAATATTTCTAAAGAAATCTAGTATGAAGAAATAGGAAAGATATAGATAAATACTTCATTGAAGCATTGACATAGCATTAGTCATAAAGAGGTTCAAACAGATGCTTGTAAATTGAACTGAAAATTCACTATTTTATATACATAAAATAAATGTATAAAGTCAACAAATTAAAGGAGAAACACTAATTAAGCTTAAGCAAAATATATGTAGAAATCTGGCAATGTATCTCAGGATTCTTTTTGTAAAATACTTCAATCTTGAAAAGAAATGGACCAAAACTTTTATTAAGGATTTAGGAAAAATTCTCTCAAATAAACACCAGGGATTTGATTTTGATAGTTGGTTTATAAAATGAAATTCATCCACTGAAAAACTGGAAAGTCATTACTCATTACAACTAGAAAACTCACATGCTGGTTTAGATGATGTAACTGTCTCTCAGGACTTAGCAAACTGGATCACAGATCATGCCTGTTTTTGAATTCAGTTTTACTGGAACATACCCATGCTTATTCATCAATCTATGATAGTTAGTTTTACACAACAATGCAGGACTGAGTAGTTGCAAGAGCTCAAAAAGCCTAAGATATTTATAACCCAGCCCCTCACAGAAAATAATTCCTGACCCTAGTCTAGATTCAGTTATTAAGTTCTCCTGTTTTATGCATTTGAATGCTATATGTTGATAAAGCTCTAGATAAGTGTCTTATTACACAGCATAAAACAATGTATTTCTCAGTAATACTTATAAAAATAGAATTAAAAATATAAAATAAAGGGAATATAAATTTTAAAATATTTATCTATGAATCTTTACATCATTATGTTATAATCTTTTATATTATGCATTTTCCTATTCTACACTCACAGAAAAATGTAAAAGATTTTAAAAATATACTTAAATATGCTAATTAACCCACCTTAAGATGGATTAATTGGCATATTTAATTAATTAACACCTTAAGGTGGGTTAATTAGCATATTTAAGTAGCATATTTAAGTATATTTATATAATGTATACTTATATAAAACATATAAATATATTTAGCCTTTTCTGCATAATTATTATCATAATTATATTAATCATATCATTACACATGAAGTGGAACTTTATGACTTTTAAAGTAACTTGTAACCCTCTAGAATTCTATTTATTCATTGTCTTAAATAAACAAGGTTTTACACAAGGTAGTTAGTATACACTAATTTGGAGTTGAGTGTCTATGCCTTGCAAAACCTTGAGTTGAAACACAAAATATACATTTTAAAAATAAGTAACAATACAGGATAGCCATGCTAAATGACATGCATGTTGCAACAGGAGAAATCAGTCACCACCAGGTAGGACACTCAGGAAGAGATGCTTACCGGAGACAGTGCTTAACATGAGTTGTGACTCGCTTTAAGACTTACACAAAGAAAACAAAAGATTTAAGCAAGAGAGAATAGTATAGTAGAAAAATAAACACATTCCTCAAGAATAAGCAAATGAAACATTGGTCTTGCTTCAGAGTTTTCCTTTTTAAAAAATAGTTCAGTTAGGCGGGCGCAGTGGCTCACGCCTGTAATCCCAGCACTTTGGGAGGCCGAGGCAGGCAGATCACCTGAGGTCAGGAGTTCGAGACCAACCTGGCCAACATGGTGAATCCCTGTCTCTACTAAAAAAAAAAAAAAAAAAAATGCTGGGTGTGGTGGTGGTGGCGCACGCCTGTAGTCCCAGCTGCTGGGGAGTCTGAGGCAGGAGAATTACTTAAACTCGGGAGGCAGAGGTTGCAGTGAGCAGAGATCATGCCACTGCACTGCAGCCTGGGTGACAGAGTATGACTCTGTCTCACCAAAAAAAAAAAAAAAAAGATCATTTAAAATGTTAAGCAATACATATATCATCTGAGAAACTAATGTTCAGATAGAACACAGACCACTCCAGGGCCACACAGCTCATAAGTGAATAAGGATTATTTAAAACTGGCACTCTGACTACCAGATGCTATCATATTTAAATACGTCCAGTTTTGTTGAAGAGGTTTCAAAGAGAGGAGCAATAAGAAATGGGTTTGGAAATGTAAGAAGATCTCAGTCAGAGTGTGGAGGAATTTGAGGGCATAGCATTTACACCACAGGAATGGGGAAACTACTGACAATCTTAAAGCAAGAGAGTGAAACATCCATATGGGGAGATGGAGAAACAAACCACTGAAGGGAACATAGTCCCGTCTTTGAAAGCCTTTAAATCCAAATGTAGTGATGGCCTTTGTAAAAGTAAAATGACTTTTCTCTGTAATTCTTTAAAAATATATTTCTATTTGTAAGCTTATGCCAGTAGAATGATTACTTAGGATGACAAAGAGACCACCCACTACATTATGATCTGTCTTGGCAAGCTGGCAGTGTATTCGTATCATGTTAATTTTGCGGTTTGGTTTGTCCTTACAGGTCTTACAGGTCTTGCTGGTGCTTATCAGTCCCTGGAGCCCCATCCTGAAAAGATCTTTTCAGATGCTGTCAGCTTATTATGAGGATAATTCACATCGAAGTGACCCGGGCCTCTAGTGCCAGGCCCTGCCTTGTTCCCTTGACCCATCTTATCTGAGGCCACTTGACATTAGTACAAGCTAGCACCACAATAAGAAAAATTTAAAGAAGAAACAGCTCAGCTACTCCAGAGCTCCATAAATCATCAGTCTTGCTGCTGATTTTCCTCTATTTTTTTTTTCACCCCATTTGTGATCACTGCTTCCTTGTCTTCTTTGCTTTAATATAACCTCTGGTTATGCTGACCTGTCCAAAGTCCTCATTCTTTTAAAAGTAGGTCCCCAAACTCCCATATTTATTCTGATTCTTGAACCCAGTGGTGAGGTCTCCATCACTGTGTACTAAGCTTCTTTACATCACCTTCTTAGTACTAAGGCCTTGGTGCTAAGGTCCCATCCCCTACTCCTGGATAAACTGAAAGCATGTTTTATAATGCCATCTCTATTGAACTTTTCTTTTGAATTTTTTCATGGACACTTGTATTAGTCAGCTTTTCCAGTTATAATTGTGCATAACCAACAAGCCCAAACTTTCAGGCTTACACTATCAGTCACACATTGACTTCTCATTCACGGGTGTGGGGATTGGCTGCAGTGGGTCTGCTCCAGGTTGTGGGTTGGGTACAGGTTTACTCCTTGTGTTTTCTTATTCTAGGATCTAGGTGAAAAGAGAAAGTTCCATCTGTGATGTGATAATGTCAGGGCAGAGTGCAAGAAAGATGAGAAGAAGCACATAATGCCTTTTAATATCATGCTTACAAAGCATGATCTCAATTCTGCACCTTCCATTTGTCAAAGCAAGTCATGTGACCAAGCCAAAAGCCAGTGGGATGAGAAACTTTACCGTGACCATGGGGAGTCCTAACAAGGGCAGAGAAGGAAGGAGAATTGTGAACAATCTACCACAATATATATAAGCTACTGAATTATGTAAAGGAGGAGGATGGTTTGTTGATGTAACATTAGAAGTTCAGATGGTTAATGTTTGCTCTGCACATGACCAAATAATCTGCTCTTTAAATACTTTCCAAATAAGCTTACTTGGAAAACATATTACTCCATTTTTAGGTCTTGTACCTTTCCACAGAAATATGTTGAATATGAATTCAAGTCTGAAATCGTAAGTAGTACTCACAGAAATGCAACTGATTATTTTTTACTTTTTGTTTGTTTAGTGTTGCTATTACCTGCGTTACCTGCTGTTCAACCCACATGCATTAATGTTTTTCAGTTTGATATTCATTTCTTCAGTAGAAAACAGTAAAATGAGAAAAGGCATCTATTTCTATTTCTGGGACATTTTATTATTTTATTTTTCATTAATAACATGATACTTTTTCTCTCAATCATTTGTTTTCAGCCAGATTCCTTTGTTAAAAACCAAGTTTAATTGTAGGTAATCAACCTATGACTTTTGCACCAAGGGGAAGCACAAATAAATACTCTCTGCATTTTTTTAGATTAATTTTTCTTTGTGTGTGCTAGGAGAAGTAAGGGGAAGTTTGTTGTTTAATGAACAAGTTCATACAAATTCATAGACGTAAAATTCAAATGAACCTTAAGAGCTCACCAGCTTGATATCATGTTTCCCTCCCCACAACTGAATAGTATTGTCTCTTTTTACCTGAAACATAATGCACATCCTTCATTTGTTTGTGGTGACATTCTCCAACCTGCCAATATTTAATTCTTATCTGATTAAATAAAACAGAGGAGCATAAAAAGAAATGCTTATTTAAAAAGAGAAAGAAAGAAAGAAAGAAAGAAAGAAAGAAAGAAAGAAAGAAAGAAAGAAAGAAAGAAAGAAAGAAAGAAAGAAAGAAAGAGAGAGAGAGAAAGAGAGAGAGAGAGAAAGGAAGGAAGGAAGGAAGGAGGGAAGGAAGGAGGGAAGGAAGGAGGGAAGGAAGGAGGGAAGGAAGGAAGGAAGGAAGGAAGGAAGGAAGGAAGGAAGGAAGGAAGGAAGGGAGGGAAGGAAATGTCTCCATGACTGGCAAGCTTTCTTGTTTTTCTGTGTCCTGGCTAATGGACAAGGATATGTTTTAAAACTATATGATAGTCTTAAGCACGTTTGTATTAACTTAGCTATTTTTAATTTACCATCAGAGTACTTTAGCTAGAAGTAATTATTCCAGAAAAATATTTGAAGAATGAGGAAAATGCACTGATTTATCCAATGACACATAAACTTAGAATCTCAGAATAAACCTTAAATCCTTTGAAACTGAATTTAAACCAAGAAAAACTTCTTATACACAGTGCAAATTAAACCAGAAATTGGCTTTGTGAAATGGTTACCATCAAATCTCCCACACTAAATTGTGTAACTTAATATATGTTTCTTCTTATAGTCAAGAGCTGATTTTTACATGTTGAAGAACAAAAGATGTATTTTATTCAAAATTAATTCAGTCGCAGAAAATATAGATGCCGTATTTAAGAATACACACACACACACACACACACACACACACACACACACACATTGGAAAGCTATCTAAGTCCTCTAAGTTTTGCCAAACTTAAAGGAAATAAATTTCTTAAATGATAATAGTTATGATAAAATATTGTTTTCTAGAAATAAGTGAAGGTAAACTCTCCTTATTTGGAATGAGAAAATTATGTTCTAGAATCTATAGCTAATAAGCACACAAATAAGTGACTAATAATTATTCAAAAAGTGATATTTGTCCCTTTATTTACAGAAGCCCATGTGACTACATTTGAACATTTTTAAATAAGAAGTAGGATATAGACACATTTACCTTCTGTCTCTACCAAATCAGTAAACTTATTGAGATGCCTATAAATCTACTAATAGGGCATATGAGAGCTGCATAATTAGGGAGAATCTGATAATCATTAAGTCACTTAATCAGTATTTTAAAAGTCACACATCATGATGGTAATAGCTCTTGTTTTTTGATCACCTGTTGTATGGAGGCACTGCACTAGACATTTTTTTCTGATCACTTGCAATCTTTGCAATAATCCAACAGATAAATATTATTATATCCATTTTTTTTTACTTTTCACTTAAAACTGTATTTATTGTATTTTTCATGTATTTACCATTCTCTTTTTTCAAATATTTAGGTTGTTTCCAGTTTTTCCCTATTGTAAATCCAAATGTCAGGAGCATCTGTGTATACAATCTTTTACTGCATTGCTGATTATGTTTCTTAGGCTAGATATATTTAATGGAATATCTATATTTTCACATGGTCAAATCATTTTTTTTATTGCCTTTAACTCTATTGGCCTCTTTTTTTCTTTTTTTTTTTTTTAAATTTATTTATTATTATTATACTTTAAGTTGTAGGGTACATGTGCATAACGTGCAGGTTTGTTACATATGTATACTTGTGCCATGTTGGTGTGCTGCACCCATCAACTCGTCATTTACATCAGGTATAACTCCCAATGCAATCCTTCCCCCCTCCCCCCTCCCCCCTCCCCATGATAGGCCCCTGTGTGTGATGTTCCCCTTCCTGAGTCCAAGTGATCTCATTGTTCAGTTCCCACCTATGAGTGAGAACATGCGGTGTTTGGTTTTCTGTTCTTGTGATAGTTTGCTAAGAATGATTATATCCATTTTATAAACAGGAAAGCTAAAATGAAATAAAGTAGTTTCCCCAAATCTTTTGGTTAGTGTTTGACTCAAATTATTTCTTCTTTCTATTATACAATGAAACCTATAAAGGGGTGAATTATTAATTTCCTATTCCAATTTAGAAAATGTTAAATATAAGATTTCTACAGCAGCTTGACGATATTTTGGGGATCTGACACCTCTCTGGTTGACATATCCAAAAGCTCCCTTTTCATGTCAGTGTCATCTATTAGGTCTCCTGTCACAGGTCTAGATGCTAACATTGAACTATGAAAAAAAACCCGTACATTAAAGTAACACATGAAATAAAGTGACAATTGCAGTCTTGTCTCCTCTGTGAAAAGATGCTATGAAAAGATGCGTATGTGTCAACCATTAATTCTATTAATTAAAAACAAGAAAGCATCTACCATATTCATTTCAGATCATATCAAGTGTTCATCATGCCCCTTACATTAGCTAGTCTATAAATAAAATGTGAAGATGCTTATATTGACTTGTTTCCATAGTGATAAAAGTCTTCCCTTGAGTTGTCAAGGCGATGTGCAGTAGCCTAGCAAATTGGACAAGCATGGGAGCTATTTGTCAAGTAATAGGTTAAAGAGAAGCCAGGATAATCCAATAAGGAATGATCTAGCAAAAAATAGAACCAAGAATCTCAGAATGTGAACATTTTGGTTTTAATGACCTGCTAACATTTTTCTCTTTGTGAAATAAATGTGAAACTATATTAAGAAAGCATAAGACAATGTGCACATCCAGTTGGCAAAGGCATGCTTATATAAATGATTTTTTTCTACAGTATAATCCTTTATTGTAGAAGAGAAATCAGACTTTTCCCACCTCTGAGGCTTAGCTGGGATGGGTGAATGGTTTCTCAACAAGTGTTATATTTGTTTAAAGGGTTTGACCTTGAAATCAACAGAAATCCTCAATTATGAAAATAAGAGAAAATAATTTTTTGGATGGGTAGTGGCAAGAAAAATGTTGAAAAAACAAAATGTATTATCTCTCTTTCTTGAAAGAATTAAAAATGAATAATGCACCATCTTTTTTTTTGAGAAGGAGCTTTGCTCTGTTACTCATGCTGGAGTGCAGTGGCGCGATCTCGGCTCACTGCAACCTCTGCCTACCGGGTTCAAGCAATTCTCCTGCCTCAGCCTCCCAAGCAGCTAAGTAGCTGGGACTACAGGCGTGAGCCTCCACACCCGGCCCAATTCATTTTTAAATAACTTGACACATGACGCCTGTTATAACTGCTAGGGTAGTTGGAATCTGCCAGAAAACAAAACCAAAACAAATACACACACACACACACACACACACACACACACACACACACACACACACATATATTTATTTCCTTCCTTGAGTTCTTCCAGCATCTTCATTTTGACATTAATAAGCAGGTTGAAACCATCAAATGAAAAAAGGCAAGGTCACCTTTCTTTATTTTCCAGAAACAATTTTTATAGCAACTTAATTCTGGCTGAATATGAGAAGAATACATGAGAGTCATATCCCTAAGCAAGTGCTATGAGAAGATGTTTGCAGTTCATGACCAAAGAAATAGCAGAATAAGGAGGTTATTCAACTACAAGCTGTAAAATAGGCAGCAAAGGACTTCCTAGCTAAAGCTAAAGCTTTAAGTAACTTTCTAACAAAATCTCAAAAATAAAAATAAAGGAAAAATAAAACCTCAGTGACAACACCTTAAACAACTACAATAACACAGAACTCTTCTTCAGCCCATAATAGGAGCAAAGCCTTATGGCATGAAGACTTTTCTGAAACATTCTCTTTGATAACACTTTTTTACTGGGCATTTTTTTTTCTTTTTTTATTATTATACTTTAAGTTCCAGCGTACACGTGCACAATGTGCAGGTTTGTTACATAAGTATACATGTGCCACATAGGTATGCTGCACCCATCAACTCATCATTTACATTAGGTACTTCTCCCCAACACTATCCCTCCCCCAGCTCCCCAACCCCCAAAATGCCCCAGTGTGTGACGTTCCCCTCCCCATGTCCATCTGTTCTCATTGTTCAGCTCCCACTTACGAGTGAGAACATGCAGTGTTTGGTTTTCTGTTCCTGTGTTAGTTTGCTGAGAATCATGGTTTCCAGTTTCATCCATGTCCCTGCAAAGGACATGAACTCATCCTTTTTTGTGGCTGCATAGTATTCCATGGTGTATATGTGCCACATTTTCTTTATCCAGTCTATTATTGATGGACATTTGAGTTGCTTCCAAGTCTTTGCTATTGTGAATAGTGCCACAATAAACATATGTGCACATGTGTCTTTATAGTAGCATGTTTTATAATCATTTGGGTATATACCCAGTAATGGAATTGCTGGGTCAACTGGTATTTCTAGTTCTAGATCCTTGAGGAATTGCCACAATGGTTGAACTACTTTACACTCCCATCAACAGTGTAAAAGTGTTTCTATTTCTCCACATCCTCTCCAGCATCTGTTGTTTCCTGACATTTTAATGATCATCATTCTAACTGGTGTGAGATGGTATCTCATTGTGGTTTTGATTTGCATTTCTCTGATGGCCAGGGGTGATGAGGATTTTTTCATATGTCTGTTGGCTGCATAAATGTCTTCTTTTGAGAAGTGTCTGTTCATATCCTTTGCCCACTTTTTGATGGGATTTTGTTTTTCTTGTAAATTTGTTTAAGTTCCTAGTAGAGTCTGGATATTAGCCCCTTGTCAGATGGACAGATTACAAAATTTTTCTCCCATTCTGTAGGTTGCCTTTTCACTCTGATGGTAGTTTTTTTTGCTGTGCAGAAGCTCTTTAGTTTTATTAGATCCCATTTGTCTATGTTGGCTTTTGTTGCCACTGCTTTTGGTGTTTTAGCCATGAAGCCTTTGCCCATGCCTAGGTCCTGAATGGTATTGCCTAGGTTTTCTTCTAGGGTTTTTATGGTTTTAGGTCTTACATTTAAGCCTTTAATCCATCTTGGGTTAATTTTTGTATAAGGTGTAAGAAAGGGATCCTGTTTCAGCTATCTACATATGGCTAGCCCATTTTCCCAGCACCCATTTATGAAATAAGGAATCCTTTCCCCATTGCTTGTTTTTGTCAGGTTTGTCAAAGATCACATGGTTGTAGGTGTGTGGTGTTATTTCTGAGGTTATTTCTGAGGTTTCTGTTCTGTTCCACTGGTCTATATATCGGTTTTGGTACCAGTACCATGCTGTTTTGGTTACTGTAGCCTTTTAGTATAGTTTGAAGTCAGGTTGCATGATGCCTCTAGCTTTATTCTTTTTGCTTAGGATTGTCTTGGCTATGCAGGCTCTTTTTTTATTCCATATGAAATTTAAAGTATTTTTTTTCCAATTCCGTGAAGAAAGTCAGTGGTAGTCTGATGGGAATAGCATTGAATTTATAAATTACCTTGGGCACTATGGCTATTTTCATGCTGTTGATTCTTCCTATCCATGAGCATGGATTTTTTTGTCCATTCGTTGGTGTCCTCTTTCATTTCGTTGAACAGTGGTTTGTAATTCTCCTTCAAGAGGTCCTTCACATCCCTTGTAAGTTGGATTTCTAGGTATTTTATTCTCTTTGTAGCAATTGTGAATGGGAGTTCACTCATGATTTGGCTCTCTGTTTGTGTGTTCTTGGTGTATAGGAATGCTTGTGATTTTTGCACATTGATTTTGTATCCTGAGACTTTCCTGAAGTTGCTTATCAGCTTCAAGAGACTTTGGGCCAAGACGATGGGGTTTTCTAAATATACAATCATGTCATCTGCAAACACAGACAATTAGACTTCCTCTTTTCCTAATTGAATACGCTTTATTTCTTTCTCTTGCCTGATTGCCCTGTCCAGAACTTCCAATACTATGTTGAATATGAGTGGTGAGAGAGGGCATCTTTGTCTTCTTGTGCTGGTTTTCAAAGGAAATGCTTCGAGGTTTTGCCCATTCAGTATGATATTGGCTGTGGGTTTGTCATAAATAGTTCTTATTATTTTGAGATACATTCCATCAATACCAAGCTTATTGAGAGTTTTTAACATGAAAAGCTGTTGAATTTTGTTGAAGGCCTTTTCTGCATCTATTGAGATAATCACGTGGTTTTTGTCGTGGGCAATTTTCTTTAGTTATTTATTCATGCCAGTGGTTTGGCATTGATATGATTTATCAGTCTTGTAATTTACAGTTAATATTCAGGCAAATTTTCAAATGTGTCCAATAGAAATATGATGGACATGTGTGTTTCCATCTGCCCCGTATTCTACATCCCCTTTACTGGATAACAGCAGGCACTTTGTTCACATTTTTTCAGACTATGTGATCCTGGTGAGCTGTCACAATTCCCTGCACACCTGACCACCATTGCCCTACAAGTGGTGGACCCATGACCCAAGCCTGAGCAATTAGAATCTTCTGGAGATTTATATATGGTCAGTGGGAGCAAAGAGCTCTCTCACACCTCTGTGGGCTCTAGCTAAGGTAATGTTAGCCCCCACCATCACCTTCTTCTGCCTTCCTGGAGGTAACTATCTGGATTAGGAGAGAATGAGCCAATAATTCCTAAGAAACAGAGCCAAGATGTAAGAGAGATAGGGAGAGTAGGAGAGTCAGTAACACTATTTGAGTCCCTGGATGTAGTCTCACATGAGACTAGATTTAAGTTTGTCTTTTTATTATTATTATTGTGGTAAGAATGCCCTAAGATGAAACCTACCTTTTTGCCAAATTTTGAGTGTACAATAATTTATAAGCAGCATGAAACAATACAGTGTTGTTAACTACAGGCATAGTTTTGTACAACAGATCTCTAGAAGGCAATCGTCCTCCAGAAGTGAAACTTTATATCTACTGAATAGCAACTTCCCATTTCACTATCATAGTCGCTCAAACACCCTTCTACTCTTTCCTACTGCATTACTATATTAGATACTACATATAGGTTGAATCATGCAGTATTTATCATCTTTGACTGGCTTACATCACATGGCATAATGTCCGCAAGATTCATCCATATCGTCACATATGGCAGGATTTTCTTCTCTTTTAAGTCTGAATAACATTTCATTGTATTCGTATACTACATTTTCTTTATCCACTCATCAGTCAATAGACATTTAGGTTATTTTCACATATTTGCTGTTGTGAATAATGTTGCAGTTAATGTGGGAGTCCAAATATTTCTTCAAGATCCTGATTTCAATTCTTTTGTGTAAATATTCAGAATTACTAGATCAGATGGTATTTGATATGTTTTGGCTCCATGTACCCACCCAAATCTCATCTTGTAGCTCCCATAATTTCCATGTGTTGTGGGAGGGACTCAGTGGAAGATGATTGAATCATGGGGGCAGGTCTTTGCCGTGCTGCACTCATGATAGTAAATGGGTCTCATGAGATCTGATGGTTTTAAAAACATCTCTGTGCAAGCCCTCTCTTTGCCTGTTGCCATCTACGTAAGATGTGACTTGCTCCTCCCTGCTTTCCGCCATGATTGTGAGACCTCTCCAGCCATGTGGAACTGTAAGTCAATTAAGCCTCTTTCTTTTGTAAGTTGCTCAGTCTCTGGTGTGTCTTTATCAGCAGTATGAAACTGGACTAATACAATATTTCCATTTTTAATTTTTTGAAGAACCTCCATATTGTTTTTCACAGCAGCTGAAGCATTTTACCTTCCCACCAACAGTGTACAAGGGTTCCAATTTCTCCACATCTTTGCCAACACTTCTCAGGTAAGAAAGATAATAAATTCCATTATTTTCATTGTTGACTTTATTTTAAATTAGGTTTCTTCCATTTGAAGATCCCTGTGGCAAAATAATAAAATAAAATGAAAATTTCTTTCTGAATTGTGAGTACTCAAGGTAAAATCTATAGAAATTATATTCACATAGCAGCATATAATTTCTCTTGGATACATTTTTTTTCTCAGTTACTGTTATTTTATTTTGCATGGAACAATTTGCCTAGCTTCATCTTCAGTCTTTAAATAAGGTCAAGAAATACTCTCGGCAAATGTCCTTAAATACATCAATATTCTGTCTCCTTTGATTAAGCACTTATAAATATTTGAAATAACTTGGCAAGGTGATAGGCTGTTGTTATTTTTACCCACTGATTCACCCTGAATACAGAAGTTAAAGTGACGTTTCCTTGTCAAAATAATTTTGGGCTTCATAGAAGACAATGACTTGAAGGGACTGAAAATTTTAGACTAAAGATTTAAGCTTTCAAGATGGACAGAGGAAGTGAAGGAAGAGGGGAAAGGAGGGAAAGGGAGGGGAAGGGAAGAAAGGGATGGGAGGGAGGGCATGGGGAGTGGGGGAGAAGAAGAGAAGTCTTAAATAATGATTGAATTCTGTTCTTCTTCTGGTATTTCTTATCTCAACAAAGGTCACAATCCCAATATATTTCTACAAAAACAAAAGAAAGCACTATTTTGGGATCCTCCTTCATCTCCTTGTTGCCCTCGCTTAATCAAGTACCAAGTCCTATAGCTCTAACTTGAGTTATATCACTGATAGTGGTGCTGCCCTAATTCTGGTCACTATCATCTTTCATGGGTTACTGCAAGAATCTCATGACTAGTCCCAAGGTCTCTTTTCTTACTTCCGTTAGCATCACCCAACCTATTCCCTACTCTTCAGCCAAGATGAGCATTATAAAATGAAAATCTGATCATGTCTATTTCAAATCCTGCAATGATGAATGCCTGGCATATGCCATTAAATAGCCTCTTTACCTTTTTATCTTCTATCCCTCCTTAAGGAATCAGCTTGGTATCACTTATTAAGGAAATCTTTTTCTAGCAGCCTAAGCATAAGCTAGGTGCTTTTCTCATTTACTGATCTACTAGATAACTTATCACACTTTATTATAATTGTCTGTTTACTTTTTCCCCAGTATACTATAAACTGCAAAATGATAGGGCATTTTAAAAATTTTGTTAACTATTATTTACTTCTGGTAGTAAAAATCTAGTATATACAGTCAGTATTCAACAAATATTTGATGAGTGAATATATAAATAAAATTTTCAGTGTTTCTTTTGTCATTTAATATAATCTGAAATTGGACAGCATGTACTCAAGGAAAATTAACATTAAGCTCAAGAAAAATATCTTTACTTGCATTGAGCTTCCATAGTAATATGATGTTTCTACATATTAAATTAAAAAGTGACTCATCATTTATGTAACAGTCAACAAGACTGTATTGATTTGGTAGAACGGTCAGCGTTTGGTATTAATCATCTCTAATTATATAATCAACCTGATACACATATATATATACACACACACACACACACACACATACACACACACACATATGTCTGTGTGGTTGTGTGTGTGTGTATCCTTGAAGAAAGAAAAGAAAAATACAGTCTAGAACAGCATTCAACAACTATTTTTCCATATCCAAATCTAGAGATGTAGAGAAATGGTGATAATATATATGTATAGGCATCTGTCAACTTTTCCGAAGAAAATTTTACTAGATTTAGAGTCTAGTCTATTTTAGGATAAAAGAATGAAGATATGCTCCTTTACAGACACCTGGTCTCCATTTCCATGGACATTTGATTAATTAGGCTTTCTCATACTCTTTTTTTTTTTTTTTTTTTTGTAGAGTTAAGTGCTTATTAAACCCAAATCTGTTCTGTACTGGTGACTCTGTCCAGTTAGAAGCAACATTACAGCCAAGCACTGTGGCTCACACCTGTAATCCCAGCACTTTCAGAGACCAAAGCAGGTGGATCATCTGAGGTCAGGAGTTCGAGACCAGCCTGACCAACATGGAGAAACCCTGTCTCTACTAAAAATACAAAATTAGCCAGGCATGGTGGCACATGCCTGTAATCTCAGCTACTCCAGAGGCTGAGGTAGCAGAATTGCTTGAACCCGAGAGGCAGATGTTGTGGTGAGCTGAGATTGCACCATTGCACTCCAGCCTGGGCAACAAGAGTGAAACTCCGTCCAAAAAAAAACAAAAAAAACAAAAAAAAAAACAGCAGCATTACAAACACTGATCTGCTCCCTCTCAACATTCTATAGAGACTGAAAGTGTGATTAAAATGAACGTAGACAGAGACCATAGTTGTCCCCATGAGTTATTCTCCTAGCAAGATGTATCAGTTCCTCAGCCTATGAATGTAAGACTCATCTCTCTAAAGTACCACTTCCATCACATCCATCCCTATAATAAAAATATTCAACAGTGACCTCTTCTTTATCAGAGTAAATCTGAATTACTTGTATATTTAAAACAGAAGTACTGTTGGAGGTTTAAAAGGAATAAACTATCACGAGTGCATGAAAAGAGAATCATAAAGAAAAAATTCCCACGAAATTCAGAAATTCTAGAGGTCATAGAAAGATATTTTATTTATGCTTGAAACAATAAAACAAACAAGAGTACTGGGCTCCCAAGAGTACAGGGTTGCTTGAGTCTGCAGCCACTGTTTGGGTGGCTATAGCTGTGCCCAAAGTGGGTGAGGCTTCTGCCTGCTTCATGGACTGGGAGGCCCAGGTCTGTGGCCATGGTTTGGGTGGCTGCAGCTGCACCAGAGAGGGCTGGGTTCCTGCCTGCTCCAGGCCCCTCAAGAGCACAGGGAGGCTTGGATCTGCAGCCACAGCTTAGGTGGCTGCAGCCGCACCCAGTAGGACGGGGCTTCTGCCTGCTCCATGGAGCGGGAGGCCAGGGTCTGCAGCCACGGTTTGGGTGGATGCAGTGGCACCCAGAAGCACAGGGATCTTGCCTGCTCCTGGAGGCCCAAGAGCACAGGGAAGCTTGGATCTGGAGCCACAACATGGGAGGCTGCAGCCCCACCCAGGAGGGTGGGGCTCATGCCTGCTCTGTGGAGCAGGAGACCTGGGTCTGCCACCACAGTTTGAGCAGCTGCAGGGGCACCCAGGAAGCTCTTACCCCAACTCAAAAGGGGCAGGGATCCTACTTGTCACCAGCTCCTGCCAGCCACACTGATGGTGCAGCTCTAGTGGTGCCTCCCTGCTGCAGCTGGCACAATGGCAGCGGCAGGGTATCTGGTGCAGCTACTGCTATTAGTGGAAGTGGGTTTTCCCATGCTGTTCTTGTGATAGTGAATAAGTCTCATGAGATCTGATGGTTTTATAAAAGGGCGTTCCCCTGCACACGCTCCCTTGCCTGCTTCTATGTAAGACGTGCTTTTGCTCCTCCTTCACCTTCCACCATCATTATGAGACCTCCTCAGCTGTGTAGAACTGTGAGTCCATTAAATCTCTTTTTCTTTCTTTTTCTTTTTCTTTTTTCTTTTTTGGAAACAGAATCTCTCTCTATTGCAAGGCTGGAGTACAGAGGCACGATCTCAGCTCACTGCAAACTCCGCCTCCCGGGTTCAAGCGATTGTCCTGCCTCAGCCTCCCGAGTGGCTGGGAGTACAGGCATGTGCCACCACGCCCAGCTAGTTTTCGTATTTTTAGTAGAGATGGGGTTTCACCATGTTGGCCAGGATAGTCTCGATCTCCTGACCTCATGATCTGCCTGCCTTGACCTCCCAAAGTCCTGGGATTACAGGCATGAGCCACTGTGCCCAGCCAAAGCAAAATCTTTTCCTTTATAAATTACCAAGTCATGAGTATTTCTTCATGGCAGTATGAAAATGGACTAATACACCACATCTTCTAATTACTTCTACTAAATAACTTTGGAAGGGACAGTTTCTAAGGTCAGTAATGGTTCTCCAACAAGCTATTTGTGTATCTGAACTCCTACAACAGCATGAAAAGGTATCACACCTTTATGGAAGGACATGTGATCTTTTCAGAACTAATCTTATATTGGAAAGCCACTTCTGCTTCAGAACAAGACAGAAATAACTCTCTTTTGATATATCCATCACAGAAATAGCAAAATACCTGTACTTCAGAGTTTAGCACTGAAGTCATTCAAATTAATGTAAAGAGATTATAGTATTCTTCCATTCATTTTTGGTACATAAGTCTCCTGGACGAGTTTCAAAATTTGATTGTGATCTAACTCAACCTAACTTGACATCTCTCTCCCGTTCCTCTTCAGGAACTTGCTGATTCATCCATATACTGGTGCACAGTGAACGTGATACTTCCTGTTGCTATGGAATTGATGACTAGGGCTCACAGCAAAGGAAAGAGTCACAGCACTTCACCTTTTAAAGAGAAGCTCAGACATGAACTATTCTGCCATAATCTGTATAGTCTATCCCCAACACAAACACACACACACACTTCCTCTCTCAAACACACACACACACACACACACACATGCACGCACAACTTCCAAATCCATTTAAGCCAGAGATTAGGAAAGGAGAAGAGGGAATTGTCAGTGCTAAGTCCCAAATATAGCAGTATGTATGGTGGATTTTCCTTTCAAACCTCAAGCCAACATTGAATCAAAGAGAATCGGTCACAGAGATTGAGAACTCCCTCAAGAAGGTGGCAATGTCACCTCATTCCAGTGTGGAAATTCTACTAACCCAAACAATTTGCCAGACAAGCAGTTCTGCTCCTTCAGTAGAATACAATACCAGTATCTGGATTTGAGCCAATCTGGTGGTACCTGGTCCAAGAGCCAATGGGCAAGGAGCTCCAGCGGCAAGAGGCTGGGTGAGAAGGTGGAAGATTGTTGAGACAAAAATGGAAGAAACACCCCGTTTCCTCAACCACTATCCCCACAGTAATGAATGCCTCCTAAAGAACTCTCTCATGTGTTCCATGGGAGACTCAGCATTTGAATGTCTGTTTCCAGAGATTCTAGGGTGCTGACAGCCACACAGTGATATCCAGAGAAAGAGCAGCAACCAAGAGGTGATTCATGTGAAGCGGAGTAGGTGGACAGTAAACATCAGCTGTTATTAGTGTATCCTTGGGATTTTTTCCAGTTCTGATGGATTCAGAAAGTATTTGGCAAGTGGTGACATTAAATATCACTAATGAGTAATTAAATGAGGACTTAAACATCTGATATATATTCTGAGATACATGTTATAACTCTCAAAGTCTGAGATTCACTATTTCTGCTTGAGATTATGGAGAATATTTACTGTCACCACAAAATATATATCACTGCATATAACATTTTAATATTATTAAATTAAATGTAAGTTCAATCAGAGCGTTTGAAATCACTGCCTTTGAGTATTACTCCTTGCCAAGAATTTTGCCATGCAGCAGAGCTTTAGTCAACTCAAATTAAGGATGGTTCATAATTTCACCAATTTGAAAGCTAAAATTTAAGATAAAAAGTTGTAATTCACTTAAACATTTCAAGAGGTGATTGATTAAGTAATTATGATCATGCATCACTTAACTACAAGGATATGTTCTGAGAAATGCATCATTAGGCAATTTCATCGCTGTGCAAACATCATAGAGTGTACTTACACAAACCCAGATGGTATAGACAGCTACATACCTAGGCTATATGTTCCTAAGGCAATAAAATTGTACAGTATTTTACTATACTGAATATTACAGGCAATTGTAACACAATGGTAAGTATTAGTGTGTCTAAATCTATGTACATACAGAAAATGTACACTACAAATATGTTATTATAATCTTAGGACACCACAGTCATATATTTGGTTCATCATTGATGGAAATGTCATTATGTAGAGCATGACTATACATCCTTTTAGATCTTAAAGTAGTTGTTTTCATGCAGTTTTGCCAATAAAAATTAAAGAAACTACATTTTAAATCACCTCAGTTATACCCTCCAATTACTTTAAAGCTTGTGTACTTATGTAGTACAATTCAAGTTTTCTTAAATAACTAAGTTAAAATAAAGGAGTATTAGGAAACTAGAAAGTATTTGGGTATATTTTCATGACATATTTTAATAACCTTATTCATTTAAATATATTACAAAAGAACTTTCATACTAATGTCTCAGGAGTGTATAATTTTAAACATTTTTAATTAATGTATTATCTCACTTTGCTTTTCTAGTCTTTTGAGTAATATCCAGCTAATTGCTAGCTTTAAAGGTTGTCAGTCACTTAGTCTCAATCTCATAATGACCCAACACCAAGCAGAATTGGATTCATTATCAAGTAACTTAAAATAAGTATAAAAGAGTGAGGTCTTTGCTGTTCCATTTAGAACATGGAGTGCTGTGAGTTGAATGTCAAAACTTAATTCCCAATGCAACAGTATTGGCAGGTGTGACTTTTCGGAGGTGACTGAGTCATAAGGGCACCACCTTCATAAACGGGATTAGGTTTATTAGGTTTAAAAGGGCTTGTGGAGGCAGTTTGCTCTTTTTTGCCCTCTGACCCTTCTGCCATGTGAGGGCATAGTGTTATTCACCTCAGGAAGATGCAGCATCGAGTTGCCATCTTGGCAGCAGAGAGCAGTCAGCATTAGACAACAAACCTGCTAGCATCTTGATTTTGGGCTTTCCAGCCTCCAGAGCTGTGAGAAATAAATTTCTGTTTTTATAAATACCCAGTCTCCAGTACTGTATTACACAGCACAAAGCAGACAAAAACGTGGAGTACGAGTAACTGCAGCACCATTATATTGTCATATATCAGTAGGAAGCGCTGATTGTCAGAGAGAGCCAATAGAGACCTCACTTTGTAAAATCAAATAAGGTGTACTTATCTAAAAGAAGTTAAAGTAGACAATGAAGGTTTACAGTTTAGCATCCCAATCCTCACTAGGGGGTACATGTTTATAGATTATAGTATCTGAACAAGCACCAAATCAGACCTTTGGAAGCTTCATTTCCCCATTCAAGCTAAGTCTTACATTTTTAAGTCTCTAACAATCTGCATGTAAGCCAGACTGAATATATACCAGGGACTGCTTCATTTCAGCCAAGTGTGTCCTATCAATCTTGATGTTATAAAACATACCTGGATGCAGTGCCATGGTTCAGCATCACACTCACATTCCCCATGATAACACATCCTGGTCCTGGCACTGTCCTGAACATAGTTTCAGAATGAGAAGCAGGGTCAGATGTCTCTGGGAAACAGGCTAACAGGCTCTTAGACTAGCAATAAGGCTTATAAGCTCCCCTAAAATAGTAATAAATATTCCCATGACAATTTCTCCATACCTTCCCCAAGCTCTATCTTCTTGGTTAGCTAAGAGACCCTCCAGGATACACTGATGTTCTAAGGCCAATAAGATCACTGTCATTTCTTCTACTAATTTACAATTATACGTTTTTAAAATAAAGTCTGTTTACATTCTTATAGAAGCAATGTAAACAATGAAGAAAATCAAAGTACTTGTGAAAACATGAATGATAAGTACTCCATTTTGTTATTACAAAGGCCTAAATAGGCTAGTTTATTCTTGCCAAACTAAGATGCAAGCAATTCAAACAATTATTTTTCACAGAACAATAAATAATACACATTTAATATGCACAATTATTTCATTTCATTTCAGTTGTCATTCAATTATAATAATCTCAGATATTTTCTAAAATAGGTTCATATATATTTTAAATAATTACATGTGTGAAACCTCTGCTCTGCATCGTACAACTTTTTACAGGTCTATCACAGACTATAGATAGTGTTGTTATTACTCCTAAATTTTTAACTCTCAGGCAAAAGGTATCAACTATGTCCTATGAAAAAGTCACTTAGAGTTGGATGCACTCACTGAACTTTATGTGTAGTCTCACTTAACATTGGCACATTATTCATAGAAATTCTCCCCACAGAACTTCATATTACAATTATTTGTCACAAAATTGTTATAGACACCTTCACTATTACATATAATGTTTCATTTGTTTTAATTTAAGTTTACTTTTTTGAGAAAAAGTCTCCCTCTGTTGCTCAGGCTGGAGTGCAGTGGCACGATCTCGACTCACTGCAACCTCTGCCTCCTGAGTTCACGCCATTCTCCTGCCTCAGCCTCCTAAGTAGCTGGGATTACAGATGTGTGCCACCACGCCCAGCTAGCTTTTGTAGTTTTAGTAGAGATGGGGTTTCGCCATGTTGGCCAGGCTGGCCTCAAACTCCAGACCTCAGGTGTTCCATCCACCTCGGTCTCCCAAAGTGTTGGGATTACAGGGGTGAGTCACTGCACCCAGCCTTAATTTAATTTTTGTAAGGAAGAAACTTTATGGTGTTGGAAAATTTCTATCCAGTAGGTCCTGGTGAACTGCCCTGCTACTAGTCAGAGATTTTGAGATATTGTAGAATTGCAGCAACACAGGGAAAATAATGACAGGTGGAGAACAGAAACAGTGATTACAGGAAAATCTCAAATAGTGAAAGGATGAAAGCATGGAAGAAAATAGCTCAAAGAAAACATCCTGGTATTTCACCTTTTCTTGACACAAAGTATTACATCTGCTTTTGGATTCAACTGATTAACACAAGCTTCTATAATACCTGCCATATTCCTGTGATGCAAGGAAAAAGTAACAAGATTAAATATTTAATGAGAGAGACTAAAAATAGCATTCTTCTCCGCTTAAAAGCAAAAATAATAGCGTCTTTTCCTTTTCAGTCTTCTCAGATGCTTTTTTCCACTGATATGAATTCTACATAAAATATGGATGCATTTTGGGCAGAGGTAGAGATTGAATGAAGAGACTTGGTCTGATGTGTGAAAAATGTAAACAAGGTCTAAATGATTAATCTGTAGTACTTCAACTCATTTTGTTCATTTAATCTGATATCACAAAAGGATAATTTTCATGCACTAATGACAGATGTCACTATAGTGTAAATATTGGCACTCTTTACCTCAATCATAGAGTACTCTTGAAGTGTCAAGAACCTAACAAGACACACAAAAATAAGAAATCAGGTTTTTTAAATTTTTCTAGATTAAAATTCTTTCTTCTCTATGGTAATATTTTTAGTTAAAAAATTCACTTATACTAAAATTTTTGTAAGTTTATATTGACATAAAATTAATAGCATTTAAAAAGGAATTATAGTGAAATTTCACCCATACAACAGGGCATAGGTTCATTTCTCCATGTTCTGCCCTGTTAAGTACAACTATAAATATTGACAATAATGCAAGAAACAATCAAAGGAGAAATCTGGAAAGTAGAGAGAACTGGTTAGGAGCAGCAGGACTAGAGGAGGAACATAGCCACAGGTCATTTTATGTCCCCCTCACCCTCAAAAGAAGGCTCTCCAGGCTTGATGTTTCCTGACTCCCAATCTAACAACAGAAGGCAGCCCAGGCAGACTTGTTCCTCTCCTGGACCGAGAGGCTGCTGAAAACACCCAGCAAGCCTGGCGGATGTAGCAACAGAAATTCTTCAGAGGCTCTGCTGACCGGAAGTTACCAGAGGCAATGCTATCTTTCCTCATGAGCCTGAGACCTTCCGCATCCCAACCCAGAGATGCTGGACAGCCAGGTTGCAATGGCAAGAGGAAACTTGTCCCAATAAGCAGCCTTTCTCAGGAAGCTCCATGGTTCTCACTGTCCAGAAAACATTTTCTCCCACGTAGAGATACCAGGTGGCCAGTGGCACCAGCAAAGAGAATCAAGTTTCCACAAGTGGCCCAACCTAGAAAACACTTTTTGTCACTGTGCAGGAGACCTCCTTCCCCTAGCTAGAGGCATCAGGCAACCTGACCTGGGGCGCTCCTTCCACCCACTCAGGAAACGCCACAGGGACTAGTGGGATCCGCAGTGGCACCAGGTAAACCAAGCAGATCAAAATAATAACACAAAGGCTCTGAAAAGAAAAATGTTGACCTATAGCCCACAACAATAGGTCAAGCCATGCATGGAAAACCTAAACAGGGTGACTGCCTGCTAAAATAAAAGAATCTAAATGGGACCCAGAGTCTGCTTTCATCCAATCCCTTCAATCTTGTTACCATTTACTCACTTGGATGGCTTCTGTCTAAAATGCTGTAAGAGGGTCTCACAGAGAAGACCCATTTAAAGGAACCAAATCATTCTGTACTCTGTCTGCACAAATCAGAGATAAGTTTCATAGAGGCTTTAGGGTGCCGTCCTGAGAGCAACAGAGAAAGAAAAAAAAAAGGAGAACAGAATCCTTGCATCATCCATTGCGAGAGAGATTTTTCTTCTTATATTGAGGTCATTTATTAAATTGACTATCTTACTATCTTACTATTGGCTAAGTGCAAAGAACAGCCGATTTACCTAAGTGTAGTAAATTGCAGTATTTCATTTTTTTTAAATTAGTGAATCTATTTTCATGGCCTTAATTTTTTATGATGGAAAATTTAGACTGTATCTCCAAATACTCCCTCACCAAATTTAGTATTTCTCTATTTCTGGGATATTTTGCACTTAAAAGCTATTCTATTGCAAATGTGTTTAGCCAACTGCATTCAAAGCATACAATAGACTATCACTATATAGGGAACGGGCCAGGCGTGGTGGCTCACACCTGTAATCCAAGCACTTTGGGAGGCCAAGGTGGGCGGATCACTTGAGTGTGAATTTAAGACCACCCTGGCCAACATGGTGAAACCCTGTATCTACCAAAAATACAAAAATCAACTGGGTGTGGTGGTGGGCACCTATAATCCCAGCTACTCGGAGGCTGAGGCAGGAGAATTGCTTGAACCCAGGAGGCAGAGCTTGCAGTGAGCCGAGACGGTGCCACTGAACTCCAGCCTGGGTGACAGAGTGAGACCCTGTCTCAAAAAAAAAAAAAAAAAAAAAAGAATATCACTGTATAGGGAATAGATAATTTCTAAAAAGCTATGATTTTGTATCATCCAAGAGCAAATTCATACAATTTTTGTTAAGTTCCCACAATTTTTCACTTAATAAATTTATTTAAATGTTGGTCATTCACCTTACTGCTTTATTTTGTATTTCAAATAAAATAAAAGACATTTTCTTTCTATAATGTGTCATGACATTTAATATTTGGTGATTTCATTCATTCATAATAGTACAATATAGAATAAGCCATTAACATATTTAAGAGAGTCATGACACCGTCTTTTACTAAGAAGGAATCTACATTACCTTGAATTCTAATGCCTCTGTTTTCTCCTCAAAACACTCAATCCCTTTTTCTTTTATCTTAACAAATTATTAAGTTAAAGGATGTAAGTATATAACATTTCTGCTACAATAGAAAAATTCATCTTGAATTTCATACCAAGATTTCTGTAAATACTTAACCTTGGGCAAATAAGTGTAGCAGAACTGCAATGAACATATCATCACCTAATCAGTGATCTACATGACAAAAAGATGCTTCACTTTATGTAATTGAGTTTGCTATGGAACATATCACAAAGGAAGGGTTAGCAAGATAATGAGCCTTTAAAATCCTTCAAAAGCTTGCATCGCTGAATGAAAGCCAAGATACTACTTGCTTTATCGATTGCCTTTATTTGGAATTTATACTCCACAAGCAAATTGGCTCTATCATATATGTTACGGCTTTGACTTATAATTTATATGACTACACTAACTATCACTCCAACAATGTGTGTTTGTGAGATGGGGGAGGGAGGCAGCATGAATTACCATAATGAGTCTGTCCATGTGAGGACCATTTATTCTGTCAGGATGCTATCTGTGTTCATAAGGTCACATGTCAAGTTCACAGGAAGGTCTACCTATTGAAGGTAAATTATGGGAAAGACATGTGCCCATTTCACCCATAGACTGATAGGTAAAGTTGCAGTCCTGGCCCTGTGTTTGCAAGGGCCTCAGCTATTGTCACAAACAGACAAGCAACATGATCTTGAGCTACTTTGGGTTAACACAGAATTCCTGGGTAACCTTATGAAATAAAAATGCACATGCCGTTTATGTTTTATAAGGGTGCCCTGAATAGGTGGCGATAATGTCTTCTTCATCCTGCACCCTGCCTGTCACTGGAGGCAAGTTAGTAGACAGTTCCCTGTTCTGCAATAAGAGCATAAGGACACTGGCTCCACCCATAGGATCTAATGGGAAGACAAGGAGTGCTCTTCTTTTGCCAGCATACAACCACAGCCCAGTGAATAAACCATGGTGTATGAATGCATGCTTCCTAAAATTCCTAACATTGTGAATCAACTTTGGGAGCCCAGTGAAGGAAGACATGAAAACAGACTTCCACGCAAATCTATCCCATAGCCATTTTATCTTTTTTGCCCCCCAATTATTCTTCTTAAATATACCTCTTCCAAAAACCTTTTTCTTTCACTATTTTTACAATAACAAATAAAATTAATCTTCAGATATCTAGGTTCATATCCCACTTATGGCTTGTAAGTGGTGGAGCTGGGCTATGGGTAGGTAAACTATCATGGGTAAGCTACTTTACTCATTCATGCTTCAATTTTCTATTTTGTAAAATGAGAATGGAAGAGCATTTACTTCATAGGTTTGCTCATGAGAATTAAATTGGTAAATTATGAGAATTCCATAGGACTTATTTCATAATGATCAATAGCCACTATTAATATGATTATTATTATTTAAATAGGTTTTCAAATCTGACCAATACTGTAAAGACTTAGAAGCAATTAAGTAGAGAGTCTATAAGGGAAAGAGGCATATAATTCTAGATAATTATCATGTAAAATTCTATTGAAAGATGCTATTTCCCATGAGCCCAATGCTTTAAAAATAATTATACTAAATAATTATTGATTTGTTAAGGTGACAGGAACTCTGCCTTTTTCTTTCTACCATTATCTTAGTCAATTCAGGCTGCTATAACAAAGTACCATAGATGGGATGATTTATAGACAACAGAAATGCATTTCTCACAGTTCAAGAGGTTGGAAGTCCCATACCAGGGTGCCATTCTGATTGGGTTCAGGTAAGAACCCTCAGGTTGTGGATCGATGATTTCTTGTGGTATCCTCACATGGCCGAAAGAGGGCCAGCTAATCTATGGCCTCTTCTTAAAAGGACACTAATCCCATTTATGAGGGCTCCACCCACATGACCTCCTAAAGGCCCCACTTCTAAATACCATCACAATGGGATTAGGGTTTCAACATATGAATTTGGAGTAAATGCAAATATTCAGTTCATCCCAGCCATAAAACCAAAACAATTAGGCATATTTTATGCTGCCTGAAATGAGCCTTAAATATGAATTATTAAAATTTGATTCTTGGCACATAGAGAGGAAAATATAATCACTAGAAAATGGATGGCTTCATTAAAAAATAAGTTTGAAAAACATAGATCAAGTGTTGGTATGAGAAAACAAGTTTAAAATAATTGAAAGTGGTACAGTGTTGAGTGTAGGCAATGGCTTTTAAAAGGTTTAGATCTTGTTCCCAACTGCATATTCAAGACTCTCAGATTATATTTTCTCTTGGTAGTCTCCGATGTATGTGCACAGCAGAAGGGGAATGAAAGATGCCTAATAACAGCATAAAAGTATCAAACACTTTCTCTTCATTCCACTATTTTACTTAATCCTGAGGGAAACATTATGAGGTAGAAATGATTATCCTGATTCTAAAGTTGAAGAAACCTGCATAATTTGCTCAAGATCATATAGCTGAAATTTAAAATCAGGTTTTTCTTTATCGAAAGCCTATGCATTTTCTTTTCACTACCATGTGATGCCATTTATATGCCATTACCTGGGAAGATTCTTGAATGAATTATGTTTTAAAAACATTTATTGGCATTTAGAATAAGGAATCTGATCATTATAAGTCAGTTTGTTGTCTCCAAGGAAAAGTAATTCAAAACAATTTTTACTTGCTTGTTTTCCAAGGATGCTGGAAAGGTTGAGCAGGGGAGTCCTTTAGAAATCTGAGTATCCAAAAGGCATCATCTTTCATTGCATTCTTGTTGTTAAAAAATGTATATAAGCTGGGTTATAGCACAAATATGTACATTTGAAATTGCTTGGAAACAGCAAAGTGTTTTTCGTAGGGACGAAAGTAAATATTGAGAGAAGGATTTAAGTGTATCGAAGGGCTTATCTTTAGTAGCACTTAGCCTATGCAATACTTTAATCAATGATTTTGATAACCATATTCATGGTGGTCTCACATGTAAGATGATATGACACTGAGTGATATGGAAAATACATTGTATGAAATAATTAATATTGAAAAAAGAAACTCAACACATTGGAACAGTGTGACATATTTAATTAAATAAAGCTTGACAGGGATAAATGGAAAGCCCTGCTAGTTGCTCCAAGAAACTAACTTAAAAATTGTAACTCGGAAACCATGACTCAAAAAAATGCATTCAAATATAATGATTGAAAATAAGCTCAAAATTTGTAAAGGAAATATGTGACTAAGAAAAATCTGATGGGATTGTAGGTTGCACTGATAAAATATAGTAGATAGAATAAGTGGTGACAGTTCCTCACTGTATTGATCAAACTACATCTGGATTATTTACGTATTTCTATATTTATTTATTTGCCTTAGCACTATTATTTCAAGGGTCATAAATCATCACAGTCTCAGGAGCAAGATGAGAGCAATTTAAGAAGTAAAAGAATATGCCATATCAGAAACATTTGAAAGAACCAGGGAAGCTTATACTAGATGAGAAAATGTAAAGAAAATACTGTTTTTTCCCACTGGGTCCAGGACATATAACTTGATGAGTGGTTAGAAGATATAGGGAGATGGATTTTGTTTCCATACAAGGCTAAACTATCTACTGGTCAGAACTATTAGAGTAATATAATAGGCTTTTTATGATCATAGAAAATCCCACTTAAATGAAAGTATTAGAAATAGAAATGGGAGAATGAATGAATACTGTGTAATTTATTTACGAAACGGAATACTACTCAATAACTGTAAATAAATAAACTATTCAGACATACAGAAACATGATGAATCTCAAAAACATTATGCTGAGTGAAATAGGCAACATAAAATAAGACACACCTTGTGATTCCATTGATATTAACTCTTGGAGTAGGCAAGAATATTCTGTGGTGAGAGAAATCAGAACAATAGTTGCTTCATATGGAGTGGATAAGGGAATGCAGTATGACATATGTACTTGACTAGAATGGGTAAAAATGGATGTTCTGGACTGAGAAAAATGTTCTATATCTTCGTAAGAGTGTGCATGCCACATGAGTATGTGCATTTATCAGAACTACATACACTTAAGATCTGTGCATTTCATAAAAGGTACATTAAATCTCAACTTTTGAAACAATGAAAAAAACCCTCCTTTAATCTCATTTTTCATTGCAGCTACCAGCTATTTCCCTAAAGCCCTTTAGATGAAAACTCTTTGAAAGAGTTATTTCTGTCTCCAATTCTTGCTGTCTTATTATCTTGTGAACACTCTCCAGTGTTGCTTTCACCTAGATCACTCCACTGAAATTTTTCAGTCACCAGTGACCTCTGGTTAACAATCCGATGGTCAATTCTCTTTTCTTGCCTCACTTAATTCATCAACTTCAGTGGACACAGTGGATCACTTTCTCCTCCTTGAAACTTTTTTTTTTCCCCACTTTTCTTCCAGGACATTTTTTTCATTTGCTTACTTTCTATTTCACTGGCTACTCCTTCCTATATCCTTTTCTGGATGTTTCTCATCTTCCTGATGTCTACGTATTGTCATGCTCTAGGGCTAAAGCCTCACACTTTTCTCTAACAACACGTATGTTCTAGGTGGAAACGTTGAATCCCATGGCTTTAAAGGCAAACTTTATAAGCTAATAACTCCATAGTTTATACTTTTAGCTCTCACCTTTTCCATGAATGTTTGACTCAATTATTTAACTACTTAAGCAACATATCTCCTTGGACGTCCATAAAATTGACTTCTCAACTTAAAATGTACCAAACAGAATTCTTGCTTTCCAATACTCAACTATATCTGCTCCTTTTCAAATCCTCTCATCTCACTAACATCCTAACCATTCACCAGATTGCTTCACTGTCTATCATTAGGGTGACTAAAGAATGGTTCTGTTATATCCTTGAAGGTCCTCTTCTTTTGACCAAATAGATAGATTTAAGAAGAGCACATGTGAAACTATAAAGCAAGAAGAAGAGATTACTCAGCTAATCAAATTTGCTTCATCAAACCAGTCATCAATGGGAAACACAGGTCCCAGGAATAATTGTCTTCTGTGTCACAAAATAGTCAAATACACACATGCAAATACATACATGTAGTCACGCACACATATATACATATAAATGTCATATTCTAGTAGTAAAGTTAGTCATTCTTAATTTTTTAACTGGATTTAACTTCATAAATCCAACAAATTTTTCAGTTTACTAACAGAAGACTGAATTGGGGGAACTGGGAGACTACTTCATTTTGATGTTTGGAATTCTGTTGCTTCATTCACTGAATATTATTATATACATGCATTCATTCACAAATATGTATTTACTACAAAGCAGTATGTTAAATGGTAATTAGCAATGATCATACAGAAATTGAAAAAAATTTTTATTTAAGTAAAATAAATGGGAAATGCATCATTTAAGTGATACTGTTTAGAGTCAGGCATTTTTATTACTATCTCTTTCTCCTTTTTATAGTTGAAGATAGAATTATTGAAATAATAAAATCAGAAGCATTTATTTCACTAAGCAAAAAGATATTAAGATGTAAGAATAATAAACAAAAAATGTGGAGCTTTAGCATTCATGAAACCCCAAGAAGGAGGAAGGAACTGGAGTGGAAGTGAGAAAGAATTTGTAAGAAGGGTGATAACTAGGATGCTAAAATCATACAGAGGAATGTTTTGAGTCAGAATAAAAATGAATGCATTGAATTTGTACAGACAACCAAGAAATGAGAACAGAGCAAGATAGTATTCCTCACATTAAAATTTGTTCACAATGTTATTGCTGTACAATACTATTAAAGTCCTAGAATTCATTATGCAAAAAAGAGAGGGAAGGGCAGGGCAAGGCAGGACAGGGAAGGGAAGGGAAGGGAAGGGAAGGGAAGGGAAGGGAAGGGAGAGATTAGAGAGATGTTTAAGAAATACAATTAATAATAATTAAGAACTAAGTATATGTGGGAGTTAAAAAAAGGACAAAACAATAATGACTCCCAGCCACTAGGCTTAAATAATTCAGTGTTTAAAGATGTAATTTATTAAGACAGGAATACTGAAACGACAATGTTATGGATCTCTGGGGATGGGAATATTTCGGACCTGTTGATCTGAGTCACAACTGGAGGTTCAAATAGAGAAACCAAGTAGATAGTTGGATATTTGTGATATGTGACTTTGGAACTCAGAAGAGAGGAGTAAAAGAGAGATGCAAATTAGGGAATATCTTAGGCTAGCTTCCCTGGAAAATAAGCATGAAGCAAAAGCATGTTCCCTCACTTTACTGGGAAATAAAATCCCATAGAGATAGGGGTAAAGGGGAAAGGGAAGTGGAACAGGGGAGGAAAAAGAGTACATGTTAGGGAACCCCTACCAAGCTGGGCAATTGATGATTTGCAGTTGTCTCCAGAGAGACCATGTGAACTGCTGCCCTCAGCAAGGACCAGTCAGGGAAACATTTTATCTACTGGTTCTCTCTGTCCCCTAGCTTCCGTTGGCTAAATTTAGCTTATCAAGACAAGGTATTACTCCTCTGCACTTCTGGTCATAACATCTGTTTTCTCAAGAAAGATGGTAGAAGCCCAAGTCACTGTGGGTCCATCCAACCAACGAGCAGGCCTGGAGATCTGGAGATCTGCCTTTGCCAGTTGGCATTCTGTGCAGGACTGCTCAGTCTTTACAATTGCAGCAGCAGTGACCTAGTTACAGAAATCCAAGTATGGCACAAGCTGTTCTGGGGTGGTAAAAAACTAGGTCTGCTAAGGAAAGTTCGGTGAATTGATGAAAAGTAAAGAACTTCCTGGCAAAATAGTTTAGTATGAAGAAAAGAGGATCTGAACAGGGGAGGAAGAGAAAACAAAGGATGCATTGGGAAGTAAAATGATGAAGAATGAAATTGGGGTTATAATATATTAGTGCCTTCAAGCTCAAATAATATTTTAGAAATAAGCAGACTTTATTTGGGAGAAGTAGGCTGGGCTCAAAACCAGAAACGAATGCACCAATAGTGCTGGTATCTATAATATATCACATAAACTAAAAGTGTTTGCTTATTTATGAAATTAAATTCAGGTAACCGAAGTACTGATTGTTTTCAAACGTTAGGAGGAAAGTCAACTGGTCTTAGGGTTTCCATTAAGGAATACTTCATAGTGAAATAAAGTTGTCCAGAAACCAAACCCTCCCAATATTTTAATCCCCCAAAAATTCAAAGAGGACACAAAATCAAGCAGTATATGGAATCATCTAGATTACTCCAAGAGAAGAATTAGGTAGAAAAGTCAACAATGTACAAGAAAGGCTGGGTTTGTGTAATTCCTAAATCTAGCAGCATGTACTACTGCCTGCCTCTAGGTTGTTTGTAGTACAGTGGTTTTAAAATTATTTAGCAGCACTTGATCAGGAAAACGGATAAGAGTGGTACTGCTTTGGTTGGGGTAGGGTGAGGTGACCACGGAGCTTCCTTATTTTTTAATGCAAGTTTCCAAATTCTGTTTATCCAAAACCAAGCGCAGGTTAGATGGGTATGCTCCAACCCAATGTGGCCAATTTGAGAGCAGAAACGGGGGGAAAGGCTTGTTCAAAATAAGATCTATTCAAATTCCAAATTAGCTTTAATTCACCAGGAAACTGCTAATCTGATTTGCCGATTGAGGAAATATGGTTGCTTGTGATACATACAGATAATGTAACAAAAAATGCATGAACCTTGTTGTCTTCAAATGAATAGTGTTCACATTGAAAGTAAATGGTTGGTTCACTCCAACTATATAAAATCCGGAATCCGCTTTTACCAAAAATTTGCTGAAAGACAAAGCCTCACAAAACACCATAGCTGTACTATGCAACAGCACAGAATACCAACTGTTTTTTTTCTACTGAGCTAATTCAATTCAAACAACTGTTAGCTCTTCAGAAATACATTTCCCTCCAAAGGACACCTTCCCAGTGACAGGATGTGACTTTGCAGACCAGAAATGTGTTTTTCTTCAGTTCCTAACAAATCAAAGCTCTCCTCTTTAAAAAGCTAGAGTTTAGCTTAATATCTGATGGGTGTATCTGCTCTTCTCAACAGAATATGCTGACACTTCTGTCAAAGGTGAGTTTTAAGTATGTCCAAAATAAATCCTTTAACTAATCAATGGGAACTCATTTTAACCTCTATTTAATCCTCTATTTAGTAGAGGAGGCAGGTTTCAGAAGTTGAACTCCTTGTGATAGAAATTGTTCCATTTAAAGTCTCTGCATGACAGTGGAACTCCTTGTCATGGAAGGCCTGTTACCATCAGCCTGACAACCGAGTAGCAGGTGAATAAAACAATACACGTGGAAATGACCAGAAGACTTGTGTCACATCAAGGAAGAAGAAAAAGTGGTTTATGTATCACAGGCTCTGACATAAACTTATATACATCTTGTTTTCTGTAATAAAAATGCCTCTTATAGAGGACATTTGGTAAGTCAAAACATGACATATGTAAGGAGAAGATCACAATTAATAGGATATGTATACTATTTGTGTATCCATTTGTACTTGGTGGCAATATCCACTCTGTGCTCTCTAGAGTGCTGCAAGCATTGAATTCTCTTAGATTTTTGTATGTGTGAAGAAAAAAAGTGAATCACTAGGAGATAAATTCTATTGTCTATCTAGATCATAGAAACATGGAAAAATGGATGTTTGGTGGAGAAGGAACTTTATATACCAGTAATCCAACCCCTGCCTTTTTTTTACCTTTTATTTTTTGAGATGGAGTCTCACTCTGTTGCCCAGGCTGGAGTGCAGTGGTGCAAACTCGGCTCACTGCAAGCTCCACCTCCTGGGTTCACACCATTCTCCTGCCTCAACTTCCCAAGTAGCTGGAACTACAGGCGCCCGCCACCATGCCTGGCTAATTTTTTGTATTTTTTTAGTAGAGACGGGGTTTCACCGTGTTAGCCAGGATGGTCTCGGTCTCCTGACCTCATGATCTACCCACGTCAACCTCCCAACCAACCTCTGCCTTCTTTATTTTCCAGATGAGAAAACTTAAGACTGAAAGATGTTAAATTACCTGCCCAGCATCATGTCCCTAATCAGCAGCAAAACCTAAATTTAATGTTGGTTTCATTTCACTTTGTGTTATAAAGGTTTCAGGGAGGTTTTTCAGCTAAAGCTTATTAAAAATAAATAAATAAATAAATAAATAAATAAGAAATAAGGCATGAGAAAAAATGAACAGATGATTATTTGTTTATTTTTAGAGACAGGGTCTTGCTATGTTGTCCAGGCTGGAGTGCAGTGGGGGCAATCACAGCTCACTGCAGCCTTGATTTCCTAGGCTCAAGTCATCCTCTTACCTGAGCCTCCCAAGTCACTGGGATCACAACCATGCACCATCACACCCAGTAACAGGTAATTCTTGATGACATACTTTGAGCTAAGTACATACAAGAAGTATAATTCTGACAATCTTCCCCATAGCTCGGTAACTTTAACATCTCTCTTCCACTCATGGTAGGAACTTCCACTCAGAGTAACTACAGAAAATGGCCTTGCTCTGTGGATCTGTCAAATGGCACCTCCAAAAATCTCTCTAGGGCCCCCACAGGCACTACATTACCTGGCCTTTCATGCTCTCAGTGGTCTGTCTGATCTCCTCCTCTAGCCCTAAGCTTCGCTCATATTGCATTCTTCTTACCTCAGAGCTTTGAATGCTGATTGTTCTCTCTGCTAAAGGACTACTTTCTGGCCTTTTAAAGAGATGATCCTTTTTTATGGCTGCATAGTATTCCATGGTGTATATGTGCCACATTTTCTTAATCCAGTCTGTCACTGATGGACATTTGGGTTGATTCCAAGTCTTTGCTATTGTGAATAGTGCCGCAATAAACATATGTGTGCATGTGTCTTTATAGCAGCATGATTTATAATCCTTTGGGTATATACCCAGTAATGGGATGGCTGGGTCATATGGTACATCTAGTTCTAGATCCTTGAGGAATCGCCATACTGTTTTCCATAATGGTTGAACTAGTTTACAATCCCACCAACAGTGTAAAAGTGTTCCTATTTCTCCACATCCTCTCCAGCACCTGTTGTTTCCTGACTTTTTAATGATCGCCATTCTAACTGGTGTGAGATGGTATCTCATTGTGGTTTTGATTTGCATTTCTCTGATGGCCAGTGATGATGAGCATTTTTTCATGTGTCTGTTGGCTGTATGAATGTCTTCTTTTGAGAAATGTCTGTTCATATCCTTTGCCCACTTTTTGATGGGGTTGTTTGTTTTGAGTTTGTGTCCTTTGTAGGGACATGGATGCAGCTGGAAACCATCATTCTTAGCAAACTATCGCAAGAACAGAAAACCAAACACCGCATGTTCTCACTCATAGGTGGGAACTGAACAATGAGATCACTTGGACTCGGGAAGGGAAACATCACACACCGGGGCCTATCATGGGGAGGGGGGAGGGGGGAGGGGGGAGGGATTGCATTGGGAGTTATACCTGATGTAAATGACGAGTTGATGGGTGCTGACGAGTTGATGGGTGCAGCACACCAACATGGCACAAGTATACATATGTAACAAACCTGCACGTTATGCACATGTACCCTAGAACTTAAAGTATAATAATGATAATAATAAATAATAAATAATAATAAAGAGATGATCCCCCTTATTATTCATGGTTTCAATCAAATGTCAGTCTCCTCAGAGAAGGCTTCCTTAATCACTCTTTTTGAAGTAGCCCCTCTCTGTCCCCTTACTCAGCTTTATTTTATTTTTAATATTATTACTTTCTGAAATGATACCATCTGTTTAATTTTTAGTGTCTGCCTCCTCCACTAGAATGTAGTTCCATGAGGCCGTTTTCTGTTATTTTTCCCCTGCCAGCGTTATTCTGAGCATATAAAAAGCAATAAACATGTGTTGAATCAATACTTGAATGAATGAATGAAAGAATGAATGGGTTCTGCCTTCCACCTACTCAAATTCCAGAACGTACTTGTTCACTTTTGATCATTGCAATTGCATACATTGCTTAAGGATAAAGATTTTTTCTCTGTCTGAATTTTTTGGATATGTATAAAGGCAGCATGGCACAGCAGTTTATAGCATTCACTCTGTTGGTGTACTTGGGTTAAATTTCACATCTATCAGATGGTAGCTGTGATGTAACTTTATCTTTCTTGCTCAGTTTTCTAACAGTTATATCCATCTCTGGAGATTTTTCTGAGAATCAAATGAGAAACTATATTTAACTCATTTAAGATTGGCACAACAGGAACTCTGGATAACATTAATATTATTAATATTATTGTTACTGAATATTTCACAGTTTTTCTGTCTCCTGACCTCAGTAATGGCTGCTACTTTGATTCCCCTGCTTATCTCATGCTCCACAATCAATACAGCCGCCTTGTCCGCCCAGGATAATACAGTGCTGGCCTCCTGCCAGTACCCCAGCCATCTACCCTCAATCTGGGAGAGGAGATTGAAAATCACCTCATTGAACCTTGATGAATCCTATGAGACGGGTATCACCACTGTATCCATATTCTCCTTAGAAAAGTTAAACCAAGTGGTATTAGAGAAGTTAAACCAATCTCCCAAGGTCACACAGTTTTTAAGTATCTGAGCTGTGATTCAAATATGGTCTTGCAATTTAATTACACTTTTCCTTTGAAGTGAATCTTCTTGACGATATTATCCTGTTCCTTAAGTATCACCAGTACTGAATACACTACCTTAATGCTTACTGCTGCACTGGTCACACAAGCCTGCAAATATTTTTTTGTGAGTACAGTGATCCACGTTAAACAGTGTTACTATTCAAAGGAAAAAGAAAGCAGGATTTTACAAGAACTTGCCTATTTAAAATAGAAATGAATTTTGTATAAGGGCCAAACTTTAGAAAGGCAGGTCTTTGACCAATCTAATATAAATTTATAAAATTAATTGGATATGTCAAAACACAGCTGCCATTAAATGCCCATTACTCCAACCTTTCAAGAAACTGACCTGTTTTTCTAACCTTTTTTGGAAAAAAGAAGTGTTAATAAATAAATAGAAATAAATAAATATATAGAATAAGACTACAAATGTGCAATTTGAGCTTTTCGTTTATACAATCTTTACAGTAGACCTACATTTTTTCAAATGTTTTCTTTTATGCAAATACGTTTAAAGTTCTTACAAGTTTTAATAATATCATTATGTAAAAATGAAGTGCAATAGTTACATTCTGCAACTGAGCACCTCTATTCTAACCATCTTTTTGTATTGTGACATTTCCTAAGATTTTCTGAAGAAAGAGCTTTTGTGCTAATCAGAGAAAAAGTTCAACCTTATGTTTCCTATGAAAATTTAGGGAGATGGAACTCATTTTGCATTGTAAGAATTTCTCAAATTCTTTAAAGTATTCCCAGAATGATTGCCTGCAGGTAAATTACTGCAAGCCTGGCCTGTTTTCCAATGCTTCTCATTATCAAACTGCAGATGTATTTCCATAGAAATTATGTGCTTCTCTAGGAAAATAAAAATTGTATGTAAAAATAAATTATAGTTATCATTATTAAAATACTGAAAACACTGAAATTACCAATACCAGACATGATGAATTCAAGATGTTGCAAGATTTCATAAAATGTGAACCCTTCATTTTCTAACCCTTTGTGTCAGTAAAACATGTGAAGTAGGTTCTGTCATTTTTGGAGGAATGATGCGGAGAATAATATGAGTAGATCAAGTCAATTATCCCTGCTTTTTCCTGTTTTCTTCACTGCTTCATTGAAGTCCTATAAAACATTATACAAACATCCTATTATTTTCTTTTCTACAGCTCTTCTCATTGTCAAAGTAAAGTACCAATCATTATTGGTTTTTGTATCAGTCATCTATTGCCACAATAATGCTGTGTAACAAAACACTCCAAATTTCATGGCCTTTAAACAATAGCAATTTATTTTACTCATCGGTCTCAAGTCAGCAATTGAGGCTGTGGTCAGATGGGAGCTTCTTCTAATCTGCCCTGGGTTTGCCCCTGCAGCTGAGGTCAACTATGGGCTAGAGCTGGGATAGATATGGGCTAGAACTGGGATAGACTGTGACAGCTGAATTCCGTTCTCTATGTGACTCTACTCTGCACATCTTCTTTTCCAGCAGGCTAGCCTGAGGATATTCTCAATGTGGAACGCCATGTGTGTTCTCATGGCAATTACAGAAAAGAAAGAAAGAGAAAAGCTAAAGTAGGCAAGAAAGTGCACAGAACCTAAAAATTCAGTGGTGTAAAATAACAGCTATACGTTATTATTTACGAGTTTATGACTGCTGGGTAGTTGTGCCAATCTTTGCTGTGCTCGTTCATGAGTGTTGAGTCAGTTGTAGAATGGGTAGTATGGCTTCAGGTGAAAGACTCGAGCTCTGTTCCACGTGATTCATCTTTGGGCAAGCTGACCCAGGCATGATTTCATGGTGGTCACAGAGGAAAAAAGAAAGGTAAAAACATGTAAGGACCTTTTTCCAGCCTTTGCTTACATCACATTTTCTAATATCTCATTAGTCAAAGCAAGTCACACAGTTGAGTCTAGAGTCAAGAGGTATGACAGAATATCCCACCCATAATGAGCTGGGTAAAGAATTGTGGTTATCAATATAAAGTATTTACTGTAGTTTACAAATATTTGTAAGATGTTTTGCCATCATGTAAACAAAGAAGTGCTCATGCTCATGATTTTTGCCTCATCAAATTTAAAAGAATTAACATAGTACAAAGTATATTCTCTGACCTACTGGAATTAAACTAGAAACCAATAAAGATATGTGGAAAATCCCCAAATATTTGGAAACTAAATAACATAATTTGAAAAAAATCCATGGATCAATATATGAAGTCATAAGGGAAATTGAAAAATATATTGAATTTAATAAAAATGAAAACACAACATATCAAAACTTGTTCAATTCAGCTAAAGCAATACTTAGGGGAAATATTATAGCATTTAATATTTATACTAGCAAAGAAGAAAGATCTAGTCAATGTTCTAACCTCCTACCTTGAGAAACTACAAAGACAAGAGCAAATTAAATACAAAGTAAATAGAATAAGACAATAAAAATGAGAATAGTGAAATTACAGAGAAAATAAAAGGAAACAAAAGTGAGTTAGTTGAAAATATTAATATTATAAGCCTCTAGCCAGACTAATTGGGAAAAAGAGAAGAACAAATCGTCAATATCAGAAATTCTTCATAGATGCAAAATCTTCAATAACATATTATTAAATTAAACCCAGAGATACATAAAGAGTATAATATTTCATGATTAAGTGAGATTTATCCTGAAATGCAAGATTGGTTCAAAATTTAAAAATCAACCAATGTGTTTCATCATATAGACTTTTTAATAAACTTAAAAAGAAGATCATGTAATCATTGCAAAAGATGAAGAAACCAATTTGAAAAACTTTAATATCCATTTAGTATAAAGAAAAAGACCAAGCAAATTAGAAATTAGATGCTACTTCCTCAATGTAATTAAATTGCAACAGCTACAGCTAACCTTATATTTAAAAGAGAAAGAATGATAAGGCCAGGATGTTTTATTTAACCTCTTCTATTTAATATCATACTAAAGGCTCTAGCCTGCGCAAGCAGGCAATAAAAAGAAATGAAATGCCTATAGATAGGAAAAGGAGAAATAAAAGGGTCTCTATTGGCAGATGACATATTGTCTACAAAGAAAATATTAAATACTCAAAGAGGGTATTAGAAATAAAAAGTGAGCTTAGTCAGATTGCCACTTTTCATGCTATTATAGGAAAATCAACTGAATTTTAACCAGCAAAAATCTTTTTAAATTTAAATTTAAAAGCAATAGTTATGATATCACCAAAACATGAATTACTTTAAATATATAATTCTAAAAAACATGTACTACACTCTGATGACAGATCAAACACAACTGCATAAACGGGGAGATGTACCATGAGTAGAAGACTCAATGTTGTTGAGATGTCAATTTTTACAAATTGCAATGACAACCTAACTTCAATACTTGAATAAAAAACAATGAATTTGAATAGCCCGAACAATTTTTGAAGACAATAACGAAAAAAGCTAGAGGGTTCACTGCACCTGATTTCAAGATTTACTATAAAGCAATAGCATTAAAGAGAGCATGATATTGATAAAATGATAGACACATAGATCAGTTAAAGAGCACAGAGAGTTCAGAAATAGACCGACATAGGCAGGGTGCAGTGGCTCACGCCTGTAACCCCAGCACTTTGGGAGGCCAAGGTGGGAGGATCACTTGAGGTCAGGAGTTTGGGACCAGCCTGGCCAACTTGGTGAAACCCTCTCGCTACTAAAAATACAAAAAATTAGTTGGGCATGGTGGCAGGCACCTGTAACGCCAACTACTCAGGAGGCTGAGGCAGGAGAATCACTGAACCTGGGAAGCAGAGGTTTCAATGAGCCGAGATCATGCCACTGCACTCCAGCCTGGACGACAGAGTGAGGCTTCATTTCAAAAAAAAAAAAAAAAAAAAAGAAAGCGAAGAAATAGATAATAGATCTACATAGATACACAACTGATTTTTGACAAAGGTGTCAACATAATTCAGTGAAGAAGGACCAAAAAATGGTGCTGGAAAAATGTAATCTTCGTGTATTTAGAAAAATGATTTTTACATATACTTTAAGTCACATAAAAAATACTTCTAAATGGACTATATCCCTAAATGTAGAGCCTAAAATTTAAACATTTTTAGAGAAAATTATAGGAGAAAATATTTGTGGCTTTATTTAATAAAACGCCTTCTTATATAGAAAATCTAAGCATGATTTCAAAAAGAAAAATTTTTTAATTGTTTTTAATCAAAATTTTAAACTTTTGTTCATTCAAAAATGTTGTTCGGAAAACAAAAAGACAAGCCACAGATTAAGGGAAAATATTTGCAAGAAACCTATCTGAGAGAGAACTGGAATACAGAATAAATTTTAAAATCTCTTACAACTCAATAATAGTAAGACAAGAAATCCTCCTCAAAATGTTTAGCCAAATATTTGATGAAACAAATCACCAAAAAGATACACAGATTATTATTATTATTATTATTATTATTATTAAACACACAAAAAGATGCTTGACATCACTAGTCATTAGATGAGTAAAGATGAATATCACAACTAGATACTACTACATACCTACTATAATGGCTCCATTTTTAAAAATGACATTATCAAATACTGGTGAAGGAGAGGAACTAAATTTCTCTCACACTGCTGATGAAAACGCAAAATCGTGCAATAACTTTTTAAGACAGTTTGAAAGATTTTCATGAAGTTGAACATTCACTTACCATGCAACCCAGCAATCTCACTCCTACCCAAGAGAAATGAAAACATGTTCATATAAAATCTTGTGTATGAATATTTTAAAAACGACTTTATTTGGAATTGTCAAAAACTGAAAACAATCTATATGTTCATCAACAAGTAAATGGATAAACAATTTGTATACATTCTTACAAAGTAATACTATTTAGTAAGAAAAAGGAATGAGCCATGCAACAACATGCATGAATCTTTAATATATTAAGTGAAAACAACCAGACTCAAAATGCTACATATTAAATGGTTCTATTTTATGTGACCTTCTCAAAAAGGCAAAACTACAGGAAGAGAACACACAGACTGGTGTTTTCAGTGGGCATGTGGGAAGCCAGTCATCTTCCCAAGAGGGTGTGTGGGAATTCTTTGGAGTTATGGAGACGGTCTATACTTGATTGTGGTGACAGGTGCATGACAGGTACATGACTCTGCTTTTGTCTAAATGAACAGAATTGTGACTACAAATAGGGTATATTTTGTTGTATATAAATTATACCTCAATAAACCCAACTTCCAAAAAAGATATATTGCACAATGAAATTGCTTATATCATTCAAGAAGAAATGTTGTTACTGTGCCAATATTATCCTGTAACCCAAATTGTATATGTCAAGATATATTGCAACTATTTATTTCAATTTGACTGATTTGAGAGTCTTCAAAGGGAGAATGTTATCTATTATTTCCCTAAAGCAATTAAAGGTAAAGCTGCTTTTTTTCCATTATAATTCATCAACATGTAAATTAATTTTTTTCTCTTCATTGACTAAATGAATCCTGCAACCCCTTTTTTCATGTATATACAATAGAAGTAAAAGCAATAGAGTTAATCTACTTTGTAATAAAGTGCATTAAACTGACCAGTAAGCAATAAAATATTGTTTAGTTAATACCCATTTAACCTCAAAATCACTTAAAGAAGGAATTAATAGAGAGTATCAAAGCTGTTACACATGCTAATTAGAGGAATGTTTAGCCATTTTTCCACTTCATTCTTAAGGATGTGAGATCTGTCAATACATCCAATTAGAAATACTCATGGTCGATGCTGGCCTTACATTAATTGCTAAAGATATTTACTCATTTCATTCTTTGTATTTCTTAGTTTTGTAATATACAGTGAGAATCAAGTACATGAAACTTAAAAAATAAAACAATGAAATTATAAGAAACATCACCTGTAAGAATCTGGTTTGAAATTTTGGCAGCAAACTGCTTTAAACTATTAAACACTTTGAAAAAGAAACTTAAATATAATAGATAAAAATAATACACTATTGCAGATAATATTCCTAATTTTAATTGTGAAAATTAATATTTGAGTAGAAGTACAAGTTTCTACACTTTTGAATGCAGATAAATATAGAGAACAGAATTTATTTGCCAGCAAAATACAAGACAGTAACAGATCACAGGATTTTCTCAAAACTTTGTCAGCCTGCTCAAATTGGTCGTAAGATGGAAAAAATCAGTAAGTAATAAAATAAGTCAGCATGACTTATCTGCACAGCAAAACTGCACAAGTTGATAACGAAAAAGGCTTGCTCTGCTCTTTTTAGGCTTTGATAATCCATGCAGAACCAGGACAATCATATTTGCAGGTTTTGAATCTGATTTACCACTGCCTTCCAGATATAGCTGCACAAATGGGATTCACGTAACCACAAGACCATCTGTAAATGCATGCTTACATTCCAGTTATCCCCTGTGAGACATACTCCATGAACCTCACAGTCCTTGGCAGATGATTAATCTCCTCATAATCTTTTGGTTAGATCTAACAATCTGTCTCTTCACTTTCAGAATTTCTCTCAAGAATGTGGAGAGTATTTCTAGCTGCCTATGTAAAAGCAAATATTTTCACTGTCATACTTATCTTTGTCACATATGTAATCTTACTAAGAAAATTTAACAAAGACTACATTTCATTTATTTGTTTCAATAGCAGTGTCTCCTCCATTTAACCAACTTTAACTTCTTAAAATAAAATCACTTTATGATGAGGAAGATTGCCAAACAAAAGTAACGCTTTTTAATAAAATGTTCAATGATAAGTCTGGTGAATCTTACTCCTTAGAAATCCTGCCACAATGCAAATGTTTTAACAAATACAAATGTGGAGTCCTTAACTCAGTGGAACAGTGGAGCAGATGTTTCTAGCACTGGTTATTGTACTACTTCCTAATTCATACCAATCTTTAAATATTTTCTCTGGCACAACCATAGAACGATGACTGAAAAATACATTGGAAAGTTCTTTTTGTTTTCTAAATTAAGTTATAACATATCTTAATTTAATTGGAAGTTTCCCATAAACATGCTAAAATTTTAATATAGTACACAGATCCAAAGAACCCTCAAATATCTGTGAGAACTATAGTGTTTAAAAAAAAAACATAAATGCAGGAAAATGGAAAATGTATAGTCCCAACTTTTTCCACAAATATAAGATATAGGTAATATTAAAACATAGTTGAGGATGCCTTAAAATAACATAAAACTTGCTATAATTGGTGACCAATTTATTCTTATGCTTATTGTATTAGTTGCATACCAAGATGCACTGAAGTAACTCAAAAAGTCAGCATCAATATATCAAAATAAACATTAGGGTATTTGCATATTTATGCTCTGAGTCATAAAGACATCTATAAAAACAGAGTCTTTGCAGAATCTGGAAAAGCAATAAACAGTTGGGGAGCAATGATGTGTTTTAATATATGTATTATTAGTGGATTCAGCTTTAAGACATTTTCACTTAAAACATCTGTTTCTCAGTTGCACTCTGTGTGCAATGGTATGATTATTAGTGGTCTTATTACTTCCCAAAATATAAAGTTTGTTATTAACTTTGATAAGTATATAATTTCACTTTGCTCTTTCCACATATGTTACTGATATAAGATGTATTGCTTGTTTCTGTTTCAATTTGGCACCACTTAGTATTGTTTTTGGTGAACAATTGAATTCACATTTTGAATGTTTTTCCATGTGGATTATGAAGTACACAATTGGAACTAAAGAAAGCCTCCAGCAGATTTTTGTAATATTGTAGAGTCCGTGAAGCAGATAAATGCTATGCATTGGCTCTGAAACAATATTTTTACCTCAAAAAAAGTAATGAATAAATCATAATTTTAAAAGAATATTAATTTAATATGAAATACGTAGATGAGCTATAACACAGTTGGAGTACATCCATATGATTCTAGAGGCTGTGATAAGAAAAACATGGTTCATACCAATACTCATACAATTTTCATCCTAAAATAACAAGTACTAGAGGAAGCATATGGTTACTTGAAAAATGGGTTATATTTGTTATCAACTTATTTGAGTATTTTTACATGAGAATTAAATATGTAACTAGTTATTAAATATGTCCTTATATATGAGAAATTAACAAGTCCTTCCTTCTCTCTCAACTCGTTCCCATTTGCCTCCCCATTTTTGTCATGTAATGACTGAGACTGTAGACTAGGCAATTATTTGGTTGATTTGGCTGGTTTTGGCCTTATTTAACTTTTCTTTCTTTTTGAAAATGTGGCTTGATAACCAAGTAAGCAAGCAATTTAAAAAGGTTTACTCAGTGTCTCTGTCAATTACTGGGGTGATAGGGGAAGTTAACGTTCTCAGTGGAGACCAACATGAACAGTCCACATTAAATTCTGGAGACTTCATTGATTTGGGGGTATTAAGAAAGTTGTCTTGATAAAGTATCATGTAACCTAAGACCTGAGGATCTTCATTAATTAATTGGACTGTAAAAGATGGAAGAAGATCAACAGCATATGTAGGAGACAGAGAAGAATATATTGAACTTTGCAGTGAGAGAAACACAGCACATGACAGGAGTTGAAAGAAAGCATTTGAGGCTGTTGTGTAGGGAATGGGAGACAGTCATGTATGGAGTGGAAGAAGGTGCTAGTAAAAGGCAAGCATCCCATGCAGTGCCTCTCGAGTCAGAGAGATACTTGGAATGGAACTAACAGTTTTGTCATTATCAGTGAGATGATGACACTGAAGAGAGAGCAATATGATCCATAGTTGATTTAAAATACACCTGGCTACATTGTAAAGAGTGGATTAGATTGAGGCAGGCATGAATTGGGAGCAACAAATTAGGAATATAGTTCAGAGTTCTATTCAGGAGACAGTAACAATTTAGCCTAGGATGGTATCAAGGGGATATGTAGAGTTGGGTAGATTCAAATACATGACAGATAGTCTGTAAGACTTATTGATTGAGTTTTGGAATAACTTAACAGAAAGAAAGCAATGATAGTTTCCAGGATTGTTTGACTCTCAAAAACTCAGTTGACAGATACTCTATTATTTTTCTCTTGCTGCATAATAAATTATCACAAAATTTTGGCTTGAACCAGCACCCACTTACTTATTTACAGTTCTGTAGCTTATCAGTCAGGCATGCCATGGCTGCAACCTCATCTCAGAGTGTCACAAGGCTGAAATCAAGGTGTTGACTGGGCTGTATTCTTGTCTGAAGACTCTCAAGAAACCTTGTCTTTCAAGCTCATTCTTTTTGATGAATGTTAGTTCTTTGAGGTTGTAGGACTAGGGCCCTGTTTTCCTTGCTGGTTGTCAATCTGAGGGCTGTTCTCTCTCTGAGACGCCACCTGCATTTCCTTATCATGTAACCTTCTCTATCTTGTAGGCAGCAATGCTGTGTTGAGTATCTCCCATGCCCTGAAATTTTGACTCCCTTCTCCACTTTTGTAGGGCTCAAGTGGTTACTTAGAGACAACTGTACCATATGACAACTCAATCACACAAGTGAAATCCGTGTTGTTCACAGTCCCAGGGGTTACAGAGGGCATGTACACCAGCAGGTGTGGCCATCTTGGAATTCTGCTTACCACAGGAGGTGACACAAATGAGATAGAGAACAGTGGAGGAGGAAGAGTGTAGAGAGGAGAAGGTGAGTTCAGGCCTAGATAGGATGAGTTGAGAAATCCATGAATATTCAAGTAGAGATAAAAGTGTGCTGCTGGGGATGTGACCCTGGAATTCAGAAAAAAGGTCTAGTGCAGAGGAAGAGAAATGAGAGTAGTTGGTATATAGTTAATGGTTGAATCTAGGAGAGTGGGTTATGTCACCTATGGAGAGCTAAAAAGGTCTAAGCCCTGAGAAACTGCAATATTGAAGGAATGAGTAAAAGTGGAAAATTAGTGACCAAGGAGTACATAATCTGCTGACAGAAGTTCCAAGAAAAGACAGAACACTTAAGGAAATAGGATTTGTTTTTCTGTGTTAAATCTTGCTAAGGAATCTATTAGGAAAAAGACTTAAATATACTACGGAGGATACAGTGACACAGAGTTAGTAGTCACCGTGGACAAAGCAGTTCAGTAAAATGGTAGGTACAGAAGCCAGACTAGCATTGTTTGAAGAGTGACAGTGAGAGTCAGGACATGAAATCAATGAGTTTTAGACAATAATTGAAGTGATTTTGCTCTCCAGAAAAGGTACATAAGTCAGTATTTTGTTTCTTTCTTTTAGGATGTGAGAAATTGAGCATATATAAGCATAAATGAAAAGAATTCAGGAGACAGGAGGAGGGTGGAGAAGGGGAATGTTCCTGAGGCAAATGATGGGAATCCAGGTGAGGTATTGATTTTCTAGAAGCACCTCCATCATTACAACCTGGCCAAGGGAGGAAAGGATAGGTGTGAAAGAAGAAAGTTTATATTCCCATACATTGTCTAAGTAAAATAAGAAGGAAGATAAGTTTTTAAGATCGAATGAGACAGGACTGAACCGAAGGTTTAAGGAAAAGAAAGTTTACATTTGTCTTTGTGGTTAATGGCAGAGGAATCTAACTAGAAAAATATCACAAGATTACTTGATAGGCTTTAAACCCCCAAAAAAGACAGATTAACAGAGGAACCAGTTGATTTGTTTCTACATTTTCTCTAGTAGCACACAGCTACTATTCTTAGAGTTATGTGTACAAACTAAAAATAATTATATTTATTAAAAATTGATATTTTTATGGGCCGGGCATTGTGGCTCACGCTTGTAATCCCAGCACTTTCAGAGGCCGAGGCGGGCGGATCACAAGGTCAGGAGATCGAGACCATCCTGGCTAATATGGCGAAACCCCATCTGTACTAAAAAAAAACAAAAAAAATTAGCCAGGCGTGGTGACAGGTGCCTGTAGTCCCAGCTACTCGGGAGGCTGAGGCAGGAGAATGGCGTGAACCCGGGAGGCGGAGCTTGCAGTGAGCAGAGATTGCGCCACTGCACTCCAGCCTGAGTGACAGCCAGACTCCATCTCAAAAAAAAAAAAAAAAAAAAAGATATTTTTGCCAAGATTTCGGGGAATATTTATGTTATGTTCTATGTTTATATGGTTTCAATATTCACTGAAAATTATTTCATACCATGACTTTCCTTTCTTGAGTCAGAAATTTTGTTTAATCTCTTGCTTGACTGATAGAACTCTATATATAGCTTTGTGTGTGTATATATATGTATATATATGCACACGTACATATGTGTAAGCACTCTGTGTATACATATACATGAATGTATACATATATATATAGAGAGAGAGAAAACTTACCACATTCATTCCAGGCACTTTGTTAAACACTTTATGTTCATTTTCTCATTTCATCCTCACAATAAAGACATAAGTGTGTTAATTTTACAGATCAAGGAACTACTTAACTAGAGAGGTTAAGTAACTTACCCTGAACTACAGCCTATTGAGCTAGTAGTATTGAAAGAGGAACAGAGCACCAAACAAATATGCTCAATTTTTAATTACAAATTTTAAATACTAAGCTAACATTGAATATGTATTTTTAAGCTTTTATGTATTTGAGTGCCTTTCTGTTCTCTTACATATAAATTCTGTATTGACTGGTATATAGCTCTGAGAATGTATTCAAGTATTTTGCAATAAATGTATTAGAGTCATTGGTAATAATTCCAATAAATATGATTTCCTATTTTGAGGTCCTTGGAAAAATATGACAAAGGAGCATCTGAGAAATAATTTGGATAATTGATAAGGCTTGATAATGAATTGATTATATCCAAGTCGAATTCATGATTCAAAGGCAGGGTCAAGATTTCCAGCCATATCAAAGTTGACATGGACTGTAGCTAACCACCTCCAGGTGCAGCAGACCTCGTGCTGTGTTCTGTGGTCCCTCACAAACCACTGACCAGACCGTCCTCCCACAACCGAGGATTGCTGCTCTGCCATTGACTTCTCTCTTTGTGCTCCTGTTTCTTGTCTCAGTCCTCACTCCCACTCTCAAAGTAGAGTCCTGGTCTCAAGGCTCGTTTGTCTTTGCTTCTCTCTGTATCACTTTTTACCTGCAACAACTATTTTTACCCCTTGTTTTCAGTCTCGAATGGGGAAATACCTAGGTTGTGCAAAGTTCATCTTTCCCAGGAGTTATGGATTTCATCTCCTACTATATTCTAAATTGACTGTACTTCATTTATTATCCCCATTGTCTCTCCTCTTAGTGTTCCACAAACTCCCAATTCCTTGCCCTCAGCCTATTAAAAAACAAACAAACAAACAAAAACTTTACTTGACAGTATCTCCTACCCTCCTCATCTCCTTGTCGCCATGTCATATTCCTGAGACTTTGTGGCACAGGGGGAAATTAAAATGTTTTGGAAGCAGACTAAGAGATGTTAGATTTTTTGTTACCTTCAAATACCACCATTTACCACTTTGCCACTTAGCTTTCTCTGATTCAATTTCCTGACCTTCAAAATGGAAATGATACATACCATTCAATAGCATCCTCTGCAAAGCATGGTAGAAAACATGTTACTGTACATACCATTCAATAGCATCCTCTGCAAAGCATGGTAGAAAACGTGTTACTGTCTGTCCAGCCTTTTAAGTGGCAAGCAGAAAAGGAAAACCGATTCATAATGATTTGTATGGCCAAGCCCCTACCTTTTCATTGCCAAAATTCTTAGAAAATAACCATTGTCATAATTTGTAATTCTTCAGCTCCTACTCACTCCTTAGTTTAATGAAATACACATTGACTTCTGACTTCATCACTCAACAGAAATTGGTGCAAGGTCATCAAATACTTAAATCCCAAGATCTTTTTAGCACTTTCATTTATCTCTTCCTTAGATTTTGTGTTTCCTCTGGGTTCTATTTGTTGTCTTCCTACAACTCTATTTAGAGGATCTGAGACATCTTTTTATCTCTAATAGTTTCAGTAACTATATATCCATCTCAAAAACTATATATCCCTCTCTGAAATTCTTATTGAAATTTGACTGCTCAGTATCAAATGCTAATTCAAAACTATCCAAAGGGACATCCCCATAGAACCTAATTCTTCTGAATTCTTTAAATGTCTGCTTAATGTTGTCCCAAGCCAACACTTCCAGGCAGGAAATCTTAGATTAGCTCTCAGTTTCCCTACTCATTACTTCCTTCCTGCAATTATGATTTGAAACCATGTAGTTATAAAGTCAATTTTTTAAAGTGTAAATTGTTGGTAAATTTAGTATATTCTAGTAACTTAAAACTTTGTCTAAGGCAGGAATTTTGCTTTACTCAGTTTTGTAATCTCAGCCTCTATGACAATACCCACAACATAATAAATAAATGACTCTACCAATCAAATCTGATGCAGATCTCACTAGTAAACAAAATATTTTGCATACTCTCAGGATTTCTAGTACTATTAGATACTACAACAATTTTGTGTTAAAACCAATATTGGGTTTCATGTTTATTTTTCATGAGAAATGCAAATTAAAATATTAAATGTGCATATTTTAATGAAATACAAACTCTTCTGAAACTAAAATATCTGTTTTTAATTTTTCTTCATGGAGTATAAATAAAGTTCTCTATATAAAATGAAGACATTGGGTAAAATTGAAATTTAAAGTAAATGAACACAAAACAAATCACATTACTACATTAATGAAAGTGAGCTCTTTGTTCATTGTATACTACCAGAATGTTTGGAAAAGTCCCTGGTTATTCATATATCCAACTTTATTAATTAATATGGCATTCCACTAAGCCATTCAGGAACTGTAAAACCTAGATATCTTCTTTAATTGTTCTATACAAAAGGTTTTTTACAGATTATTATTCAGTAAATTACTATACTGTACTTTATCTTTTAAATTTCAATTTTCCTTTGTTACTTGAGAAAACAAAGTATTTTTATAAGTCCTGTACACTGAATCTAGAATTCTTGTCGCTATTGACTTTTTATAATATTAACAGCATAATAAAAAAATGAAGAAAGGGGAGTCAGGAAATTAGGTATTTTACCTAACACGAATTAATTTTATGTCTTTAGAAAAGTCATTTTACATTCTAGACTTGAACATCTTCATTAATAGCTCTGATATGGAAATATTCTGTTTAGAAGACTTTAGACTTTTAGCTGTTAGTCACTGTCCTGTCTTCTCCCCTTTCTCAATAACACCCAAAAGTCAAACTAAGAATAAAGAATGGGAGCTCCACTTTCCTTGAAACTGTGAGATAGATAACATTTCAATGTCAGTAATAGGAAAGTGGCTTCAGGAGCTTTAAAAATCTATAGTACATGAAAACATAGTTCAAGAGACCCTGTCACTACAAATCTCACAAATCAGGCCCGGTGCACTTCTTTAAGTAAGCAGCACAAAGATGTTTGTTTCAGCTCAACTTAAGTTTAAACTGCAAACATTTTATTATAACTCAAAAATCCAGTCAACAATTTCAGCAGTGTTCAGCTGAGTCATTCCTCTGTTCCATTTGGTCTTGACAGAAATCATCCAGTTGTAACCAACTGGTGACTGAGCTGGTCTGGAGCATCCAAAACAGCTTCACTCACATATCTGGTACCCTGGAGGGGATGAGCAAGTGCTGAGCTCAGCTGGGACTGTCTAAGCTTGTGTGCCTCATGTGGCCTCTCCACTGCAGTAGTGTCAGGGTACGTCTTAGTTCAGATTCTACGAGCAAGTGCCCCATAAAATAGGGCAGAAGCCACATGGCCTGTTATGTCATCCTCTGGGGAGTCCCACTGCATCACATTCACTGTACTCTAGCAGTCACAAGGCTGCTCAGATTTAAGGGAAACCTCAAACTTCAAAGTCTGAATAAGAGGAGTGTCAAAGAATGTGCATGTGTGTGTTTTAAAATTACCACCGTGCAAGACCAATAAAACTGTATTGGCCACATGGAAACAGGTGAGTAGGCTGCTGTGAAGAGCTTCCTCACATCTGCTTTGGTTACAAAGAAAAGCCAAGTTGGAGCTGAATAGAAAATCACAGACAACCCATATTCCAGAAACGATGGAGAAGGGAAATACAATAACGTGAGTAGCCCTAGCGGTGCTAATCTCAGCTGACTTGTGAGGAATAAACTGAAAAATAGCACTCACTCTAAAAACTATTGTAAATAAAATTCTTGTTTGCTCATAAGTTGGCCCTAGTCTTTCCTGCTAGTTCAGAAAGGATTGATTTTTTTTAAGATGGTTAACCAAAAAGAACCAAAATAAGACATTTTCTTTTTCTTTTTTTTTTTCTTTTCTTTTTTATTTTTTATTTTTTTTTTTTTTTTTGAGAGGGTGTGTCGCCCAGTCTGGAGTGCATTGGCGCCATCTCGGCTCACTTCAAGCTCCTCCTCCCGGGTTCACGCCATTTTCCTGCCTCAGCCTCCGGAGGAGCTGGGACTACAGGAGCCCACCGCCAGGTCCGGCTAACTTTTTTGTGTTTTTGGTAGAAACGGGGTTTCACCGTGTTAGTCAGGATGGTCTCGATCTCCTGACCTTGTGATCCGCCTGCCTCGGCCTCCCAAAGTGCTGGGATTACAGGTGTGAGCCACCGCGCCCGGACATTTTCTTTTTCTTAAAAAAGGGAATAAATAGAAAAAAAATCTAAATGGCAGATCACAAATATTAACTTTTTAAAAGGTTCTAATATTGGAAAAGAATGAAGAAAGATGTTGCTAACAGCACAGGAACAGACAAATGTTAAATATGGAGTTTAGGTCAAAACAATGCAAAACATTCATAATTGGAGTCCTAGCATAAGGGAAGAAAAACGATAGAATAGAAAAAAATCATGTAAGTATGTAATTAAAGAAAGTGTTCCAGAAGTAAAAAAAAAAAAAAAAAAAAAAAAGTTGAATCTAAATATTGAAACAATGCACTTTATCCCTGGCAAAATGATGTAGAATGATCACTACTGAGGCATATCTTAGCATAGTTACTAGTTACTGAATGTCATGAATAATGAAAGAATCTTTTTGCCAAAAAGCCAAAAGATGATGTTATACATGCAGTTGTAAAAAAAATGCCTGGCTAGTGTCTGATTTCCCAATAAAACAGTCAACTTTGATAAAAATGGAGCAATTTTTTACAAAGCCATCAAAAGAAAATAAAACTCAAGAATTTCATGCTCTAATTGTTGTTTAAGAATAAGAGAAAATAAAATATATTTTAAAAAGCAAGAACTCATAGGCTATGGATCCCATGAGCCTTCTTGAAGAAAGTACTAGAAAACACTTTAATCAACCAAAAAATATTTGACAAACAATTGTAAAAGGAGTGCTATCAAATACTGAAACTAATTCTGTGACTAAGACAAAACAAATATGTTGATTATGATAATAGAAGATAATGTAAATAGTAGAAATCCTGACAAGGTAGAAATGAGACAGCTGAAGAAAGTCGGGAAGGGAAAGGACAGGAAGCTAGGAGGTAATAAGTAATTTTTAGATCAAGGTGAGGATCAATCGAGATTATTTTAAATGACTAAGAAACAATAGAAGTATATATATAATAGAAAAGATAAATATTAAATATACAGGTTAATAAAAATTCACTGTCAAAGGGAAAGGAGGGAAAGAGGAAAGAAGAAAAATATACCAACTTCATCATTCTTTGACAGTTAACAATAGGAAACTAACAAATTTATGAATAAAAAGTAAAAATTAAAACAATAATCATTAGCCTGGTGCAGTGGCTGATTTAATCCCAGCACTTTGGGAGGCCGAGGCGGGTGAATCACTTGAGGTCAGGAGTTCGAGACCAACCTGGCCAAAATGGTGAAACTCTGTCTCTACTGCAAATACAAAAATTAGTCGGGCATAATGGCGCATGTCTGTAGTCCCAGCTATTCGGGAGGCTGAGACAGGAGAATTGCTTGAACACGGGAGGCAGAGGTTACAGTGAACTGAGATTGTGCCCCGCACTCCAGCCTGGGTGACAGAGCGAGACTCTGTCTCACTAAATATATAAATAATCACTAGACAAAGACAAATTTCAAAATACTTTTTAAAACCCCTACATACACACATGCTAGGAAAACAGAAAGTACAACATAGACTATGATAACAGAACTATATAAAACCAAGCCTCTTCTTTATATAAAAATTTAAATAGACTAAACACAGATGTCAAAAGAAATAAATACTTAACTATATGTTTTACACAAGAAAGTCATCAGAGCCATGTTACTTGGAAAGATGATATGTCAGTGTGGAGCAGAAGAATGCAATTATTTGAAAAGATTGAAAATTAAAAAATTGAAAAGACATACTAGACAAACACAAATAGAAATCAGAAATTGCAGTTTTAGTATTAGATGAGATTGAATTCAGAGTGAAAGTTATTAAATGAGATGGAGAAGATACGGCTCCAGTTTCAAACCAAATGAATATCTAACAATATGAATATATCTATATCAGCTAGGACTGTACTACATTAGTACACATGAAGGAAAAAAGCGTGTGGTGGGGGAGAGCACAAGGAGAAATAGGAATCTGTTAAGAGCAGGAAACTTTAATTCACTTCTCGTAGTCAATGATAGTTCAAGTGAACACAAAATTAGAAAATAGAAAATAGACTACATAAATAGCATGATGATTTTTAAGGTAGGTCTACATCAAAGTCAGTAGACTGAAAACAAAGTTAACAATTTTTTTCTAAGAACACATGGAATATTCACAAACAATATTTATATTAGGTTTTAAAAAGCAGTAAATTTACTGTGTGTGTTGTATCAGCTTTCTTAATCACAATGCAATAAAACTAGAACTTTAAAAAAAATTTTTAAAGAGCAAAAAAACCTACTGTTGCAAAACTTTACTATCATCCTCCTATCCACCCAGAAGTCTTCTCTTAAACAACTCTGCTGTCCAAGAGAAAATGGAAACCAAAATAACAGAATATATTTTACAGTTAAAGCTCCAAAGAAAATCCATAGCCTTAACTCTTTATATTAATAAAAAATTTTTAAAGTTAAAGAAACATCTATATAAGGCAGTTAGAACATGAACAATCAGATGAACTTAAAAAAGAAGACTTTGTTTTTTAAGTTTGTTTTTGAGATAGAGTTTCGCTCTTGTTGCCCAGACTGGAGCGCAATGGCATGATTTCGGCTTACTGCAACCTCTGCCTCCGGGGTTCAAGCAATTCTACTGCCTCAGCCTCCAGAGTAGCTGGGATTACAGGTGCCTGCCACCACACCTGGCTAATTTTTTTTTTTTTTTTTTTAGTTTGTCTTTTTGGTGGAGATGGAGTTTCACCATGTTGGTAGGCTTGTCTTGAACTCCTGACCTCACGTGACCCACCCGCCTCAGCCTCCCACGGTGCTGGAATTACAGGCGTGAGCCACTGTGCCCGGCCAAAAGAAGATATATTTAAAGCAGAAAGTAATTAATTAGAAACATTAAAATGTAGAATTAATTGTAAAAAGCAAACAACGTTGATTTAAAGTATAACAAAAGTACAAAGTAGACTTAACCAAATGAAGATAAAAGGGAAAAATACCCAATTTATTGTATAAAAATGATTTTAAAAAAGAAATATCCACAAGGAAGGAATTAATCAAATCATAAGTGTCCACTTTGATTAATTCTATGTTAAAAAAAAAAGATGAACATCTGATGAAATGTCTTCTAGTAAATATAAATTACTTGAAATAACCTCATAAGAGTTAGGAAATATAAAGACAATAATTAATTTGGAAGGAATACACATTGTTATCATAAGTAGCACTAGCACTTCCCCAAAAGACCCTGGAATAGGGTTGTTTCCCTAAACTTTTAAGTTCAGATAATTCCGTGGTTACTGAAAGTGATCCAAGAACCTGGGAAAGAAACGAACATTTTTGAATTATTTTGTTAAACTAGTATATATTGATTGTAAAACTCGTCAAAAGGACACCAAAAATGAAAACTAGCAGTTCTTAAATGTAGTCAGCAAACCTATTGATCTCCCTCTGACACATTCAGGGAGTCTGTATGGGCAAATTATTCATAATAATATAATGAAATTATTTGCCCTTTTGACTGCGTTAACATTTACACTGCTGGTTCAAAAGTAATAGCTTGAATCAAGGCAGAGGCAGCTAACTGTACTCTCCATTGCTCTACACTCGTGTTTAACAAAAGCCAGTTGTGCTTCAAAATGCCCTTGATGAAGCAGTAATGATTGTTAATTTTATTAAATGTAGACTTCTGGGTATGGTCTACTTAATATTCTGTGGGAGGCAATGGGAAGTATGAAGAACACATAAAGCACTCCTGCCACAGTCAAAACATAAGGCTGTTTAGAGGAAAAGCACTTGTGTGATCTTTGGAACTGGGAGCTGAAGTAGCTGCTTTTTCTCATGGAAATTGCTTAATACCTGTGAAGGCAGGAAATGCTATTCAGCTTCACTTTGAGTTACTCCCCTGGAATGTGAATGAAGGACAGAAAACTAAGAAAAGGAACTCTACAGTTACACATACTTATTGAATTCATTGGCTAGATGCATGTTTTCATGCAGTTGCTTTGCAGGGTATAAGAACATTTTAGTAAATTTCTAAATACATTGTATATCTTAAATTTTGTGGATGAAATGTATGTAGATATTTAGAGCCAGAAGAAAGTTATTTTAATAAATATTAACAATTTCAGAAACTTTAAGAACCTGTGATAGACAAAATAATGGCCACTCTTGCCAGAGAAGCTGGCCTCCATATTTTCTCCACATAACATTACTGTTCAAACTGTGCTCAGATATCAGATATGTTTAGCTTTCAATATAAACATTGGCTGGTCATTTCATAATGAAATTAAGAATTAATATGTTCACATATCTGTCAATAGTTTTACTTCACCATATTGCCATCAATCCAGGCACACAAAGCTCTTCCTGAACCTCCTGGTTATAGAAGAGTATGCTACTTTGAGAGTAGCCAGAGCGCCTATATGGACAAACCACCCTCATAGGGTGCTGCCCGTGGGGAGACTGAAAATGGGGGTTGGTGCTCTGTTAGGATTTTGCTTTGTGTCTTTGTAGTCTTGAAGCTCCAGGTCATAAAGCAAATGATTCTCCTTGTTGCCTGGATTCTCAGTCTTTACAGTTCTAAGTTTTCAGATATATGAAAATAGCTCAATAAGTGATTTGACTCTCATTTATAATAATTCTAAGTCCATCACTTTATAAATAGAAACTCAAAATTCTGCAGGCATCAAGGACTTCCCCAAGCTTACCCAGTAAGGCACAGCCCAAGAAGAAACCAGAATTTACGTATTTAGAGCAAATTATTATAACAACCACATACCACCCCTTTATCCACCATCTTGGGAAAGCAAGTATTCCTATCCTTACAATACTCAACTTTTGAGGAAACAATTATATATGTATGCACTACATGTGTACTACATATAGTATACAGATATATTTTTTAACTGGGGAAGGCCCCAATTTAAAAGCTTGAAGTGCTTATCAATCTGATAAAAGGAGCAACTCTGTTTACTCATATGCAAATACTATATGATAGCAAGTTCGGCCTAAGGCCTGTATGTGATGACTAATCATAACTTCAGAACAAACCCCCTCCCTAACTCTCTAAGGAAACCTGCTCTGTGGTTTTACATAAGCTGAAATCCATTTTCATGCTCCAGTTTCTCTCATGTCTTTGAAAGAACAGAAGGAAAAGAACCCAGTATATATAAGTAGTTTGAGAGCTGAGAAAGATAGCATATGGCAGTGGAAATGTAAGTGTTGCTTTGATTTTGGAAAGAGAAGTGAGAAGGAGTATTCTTGAGTCAAAGCTCAATTCCACCTGAATGAGACGATTTATTTTTATGCTACAGAATGAACTTTGTGTGGGTACAGATTTATGGCAAATATACAAACACCTGCACAGATCTCATTAGAGGTTTAGAGAAATACCATTTTCCCATGACAGAAATGGTTATAGATGCAATCATAATAGTATTTTTATTTAATGCAAGTGGGATTTTTTTCACTCCTAAAAGCACAAAGCATTTATTAAAATGAATTAACTTATTTCCAATGAACTTCACAGCATAAAAAGATAGACAGATAAATGACAAGTTAACTCAAAATGACGGGCTTAAAATATAAATGGAATAGAGCTCTAAGTTTATCACTTTAATTTAAAACAATCAAATCAAATAAAGAGAATCTGTGTCTTCCAGTACCTCTTTATAAGTTTTCTATTCTGCCATCTAAGTTTTGTAAAATGTTATAAAGTAAAATTTAAAAGCCACTCTCTGAGGCTGCTCCAGCACTCCCCAATAAGCTGTCCAGATTCTTGATTAAAAACATTCTTTCCATCCTGGCTTTCAAGAGAAAGAGATACCATCATCAACACATGTGTGTTTTACAAAATGTCTTCTTCAGTCTTGACTCATTTTAGTGTTTTAAAATTGTGCATATGAACTTTTACTATCACATGAATAACCCACACCTGAATGGGCTGGAAAAAATCACTATTTTACTTTTATTGCTACCCTAAAGGAGATCTGTCTGCTTAGTGCAGCCCATAGAAGGAGCACTGAACTTCACCGGGTAAAATTATGCCAATATTGTGCACTAGGGTCCAGCAAATGTGTCTGTGGCTGAAAGCATGGCATTAATACCATTTTTACCCGTGGTGTCATGGTATACAAAAGCATAAGAATCCAACATAACTTGATCATGAGAATAATCTACAGATCATCAGGCTTTACCTATCTGTGGATACGAATTAAGTCACCTTAACATTAATAGTGAGTATTCGGTAAAGGACGTGTTCTTGTTTCTGCTTACAAAGAATCTCAGCTATCTCCACTACAAAGTTACCCCAATTCATCAAGCATTTCCAGGAAACCCTAAGGAGGATTCTTACATGCTTCCTAAAGTTAGACTGCACCATAGCCACTACATGGCATCTACAATATCTGCTTTGCTTTCTCATTGATATCTTCTGCCTATAAAGCCATGGGGAAAAATTCACCATTGCTACTACTGACTGTGGCCTTCATAACAATGCAGAGCCCTTGCCAAAGATGCTTCCAATGGCACAGTCTTTAAGATCCACAGCAGCGTGCCTTCTATGTGTTTTGTTTTCCACCCTGCATTCAGCATCGACCACAATGCTTGACAGAGAGCAGATATTCAATGCCCAACGAATAAAATCGATTTTCAAAATTAGGTGCTTTTCCTAAATCAGCAAAATTCGTAAATGAAGTTATTTTGTCCTTCTCCACAAGTTATATGACACACTGGGAATTTATTTTCCATTAGAGTAAGAAAGACCACAGTTCACTAACCCTGGGTAAATGCAGTGATGCACTAAATCATTTTTAACAAAGCGCCAGCATGACCATTTGGTGGGGTGTGCTCCCTGCATTCCCTCATGCTTTATTGCACAAATACATGTACGTTCCTAAGCTTCTCTATGTGACCTTGGAATCTTTCACCTCCTTGGGTCCTTTGCCCTTTTACCAACCTTCACATTTGATTTGCTAATTTGTAGCTTTCCTACAAATTTATTTATCTTAGATTTTGCATTCTCAAGGAAGTTTTTGTGACCTTTTATGCCCTTCCATTGTGCTCCCGTTAACACTCTCTGTTTGGCAGTATCTTAGCACTCACCACATGGTGGCCCCACCAGTCTCCTGTCCTGTATCCTCCTCCAGACTCTAGATAGTAGACTACGTTCTTTGAAGGCAGTGAATACTTTCTAATTCACCATTGTATCCCCAGCATTTCGAATGAAGCTTAGCAGCTCCTTAGTGTTCCATGAATATTGAGAATGACCTATAATGAATCATACACATATAGGAAATACTTCTTAGATATTTTAAACATCTATAAGGTACTTAACAAAGTTGAAGATGATTAATTTAATTAGTCATAAGTAACCATATTGATTGAGCCCTGTTCAGTTAGAAAGCCACTTGCTATTACCTTTGGCTGGTCAATATGAAGTGAATTACACCCTTGAACCAGTTTGTTAATAATTATTTAACTGCTATTTTAGCTCATTTTACATCCCAGCTGTTTTTTTCTTGTGTCCGATGTAATTCACCTGAGGCGGCTTCATTTTACTCAGCCACTATTGCTTTCATGTCATTCATTCTTTAAACATTTATTTATTGATTAGGTATTGCGTGCCACCAGATACTCAAAGTACTAGTAATACAACAGTGAACAAGACAGTCAAAGTCTTTACTTTCTTGGTAGTTACATTCATGTTGTTGAAGGTAGATAGTAAGCAAATAGCCAACATATCAAGAATACAATAAGAATATGAAAGTGACAAGGTGAAAATATATTAAGGTGCTATGTTAGTGAAACACCAAGAGACTTCAGTTTAGTTAATCAAAAAGTTTTCACCGAAGTTTGAGTTGAGACCTGAATGGCAAGAAGGAGTGAAGAATGGGAAGGAAGCTCTAGGGAAACAGCTTTCTAGCTGAGGAAATAACTAATGCAAACACCCTAAGTTAGGACCCCTCTTGGCATGTTCATAGAAAAAGAATGGCTTTCTTCCCTCAATTCTCACAATTTTAAGGTGTGGTATGTTTGTCTCTTTCATTTAAATATCTGTGGATGACGCTCGCCTGCCTGCCCGCTCCCTTGCTAGCTCGCGCTTTCACTCACCCTCTCCTCGAGGATCCAGGGGCCTCTGACCCCAGCCTGCGGCTAGGAAGGGAGACAGAGGCCGCGGCTCAGGGGAAACGAGGCTGCAGTGGTGGTGGTAGGAAGATGCAGGATGAGGACGAGCAGCAGGAGCTAACTAACGCTGAAGACTTGGTCGTGACCAAGTATAAGATGGGGGGTAACATCGCCAACCGGGTACTTCGGTCCCTGGTGGAAGCATCTAGCTCAGGTGTATCAGTACTGAGCCTGTGTGAGAAAGATGATGCCATGATTATGGAAGAAACAGGGAAAATCTTCAAGAAAGAAACGGAAATGAAGAAAGGCATTGCTTTTCCCACCAGCATTTCAGTAAATAACTGTGTGTGTCGCTTCTGTCCTTTGAAGATGCAGCCAGGATTATATTCTCAAGGAAGGTGACCTGGTAAAAATTGACTTTGGGGTCCATATGGATGACTTCATCGCTAATGTAGCTCATACTTTTGTGGTCGATGTAGCTCAGGGGACCCAAGTAACAGGGAGGAAAGCAGATGTTATTAAGGCAGCTCACCTTTGTGCTGAAGCTGCCCTATGCCTGGTCAAACCTGGAAATCAGAACACACAAGTGACAGACGCCTGGAACAAAGTTGCCCGCTCATTTAACTATATGCCAATAGAAGGTATACTGTCACACCCGTGGAAGCAGCATGTCATCGATGCAGAAAAAAACCATTATCCAGAATCCCACAGACCAGCAGAAGAAGGACCATGAAAAAGCTGAATTTGAGGTATATGAAGTACATGCTATGGATGTTCTTGTCAGCTCAGGAGAGGGCAGGGCCAAGGATGCAGGACAGAGAACCACTATTTCCAAATGAGACCCCTCTAAACAGTATGGACTGAAAATGAAAACTCCACATGCCTTCTTCAGTGGATGGAAAGGAGTTTGAATGCCATGTTGTTTACTTTAAGAGCCTTTGAAGATGAGAAGAAGGCTCAGTGGGTGTGGTGGAGTGCGCCAAACACGAACTGCGGTAACCATTTAATGTTCTCTATGAGAAGGAGGGTGAATTTGTTGCCCAGTTTAAATGTACAGTTCTGCTCATGCCCAATGCCCCCATGTGGATAACCAGTGGTCCCCTCGAGCTTGACCTCTACAAGTCTGAGATGGAGGTCCAGGATGCAGAGCTAAAGGCCCTCATCCAGAGTTCTGCAAGTCAAAAAACCCAGAGGAAAAAAAAAAAGAAGAAGGCCTCCAAGACTGCAGAAAATGCCACCAGTGGGGAAACATTAGAAGAAAATGAAGCTGGGGACTGAGGTGGGTCCACTTCCCCAGCTTGCTGTTCCTGCCTCATCCCCTTCCCACCACACCCCAGATGCTGTGAAGTGCAGTTCTTCTCCACCTAGGATCGCCAGCAGAGCGGGGGTCTCCCTGCCCGCACCCCAGTTCCCCAACCCACTCCCTTCCAACAACAACCAACTCCAACTGACTCTGGTCTTGGGAGGCGAGGCTTCCCAACCACGGAAGACTACTTTAAATGAAAAAAAGAAATTGAATAATAAAATCAGGAGTCATAATTCATCGTCTTCAGGCCCTTCTTTCTAGCCTTTTCTACTACCCTCTGCTTGGTCAAGGTTTGTGACCCTACTACAGAACGGGGCTAAATTAGCCACCACCACTGAAAACTCAGCCGAAGGTTTTTATACCATTCTAATGTTAGCATTTTCCCACCTGTTTGGGGCTTTTTACTCTTTTTTCCATTCTCCCCAAGTATTTTATCTGGCTTCAAAATTAGGAGGATTATTTTTCAGACTTTTTTTATTCAGTGTGGCTGATTCCTCATCGGATTCAGGCTGTCCAGTCAGGCCCCTCCCATTTTAGGAGCTGGAGCCTTCATTTATGAAGCGATTCTCATCTATGCAATGGATCCTTATTTGTCAATCTTTTTTCTTCCATTTTCACAAAGCTGTAAAGAAATCCATCTCAAGCTTATCCTTTTCTCTGGAGTCAGTGGGGTCTTCCCTCACTCCATTTTACACAAATCTGAGCTGAAAGTTCAACTGGTTTTGTTCCCTATTTGAAATATTGTGATCTCCCTCTCTTGATAGAAAAACCAAGAATAAGAGGAGTAGACTGACTGGAGATACAACTCCTTGCTTTCTGAAGCTATGGACTTGGATTAAATTGCTGGGGGTTTGTAGGGAAAGATGACAAATTTCAGTACCTGTGGCATTCTGTCCCAGGAAACTAGGGCTCCTACTATCTTATGAGGTTTTTAAACACATTGGAAAATGACATGACATTAAAATAAATTTGAATTTGCTCATAAAAATACAAAATAAATATCTGTGGATAATCATAGAAATAAAATAGAAATGGCCTTATTTATAAAATGAAATTTTACTTGCTTTTATTTAATTTTAAAAAAAGAAAAAAAAAAACGAGTTTCTGGCCGGGCACAGTGCCTCACATCTGTAATCCCAGCACTTTGGGAGGCCAAGGTGGGCAGATCACAAAGTCAGGAGATTAAGAACAGCCTGGCTGACATGGTGAAACTCTATCTCTGCTAAAAGTACAAAAATTAGCTGGGTGTGGTGGTGCATGCCTGTAATCCCAGCTACTTGGGAGACTGAGGCAGGAAAATCGCTTAAAACAGGGAGTCAGAGTTTGCAGTGAGCCAAGATCGCGCCACTGCACTCCAGTCTGGCAACAGAGTAAGACTCCATCTTTAAAAAAAAAAAAGAAAAAAAAGAAACACGAGTTTCTGAGAAGAAATCATCACAAAGGCTGAGGAATTGAACAAGTAGCCTCAAAGCTTTTTTTACTGATACATAATGATCGTATATATTCCTGAGGTACATGCAATATTTTAACACATGCGTACAATGTGTAGTGATCAAATCAGGGTAATTGGGATATACAATGCCTCAAATGTTCACAACATTGCTTTGTGTTGGGAAAATTCCAAATCTTTCTTTCAGCTGTTTTGAAATGCACAATAAGTTATTGTAACAGTAGTTTCCCTACTGGGCTATGGAACACTGGAACTCAACTCTTGATATATGTGTTGCACTTGGGGATTTTATAATTAAAGCTCCATTGCTACAACACAGAGAGTACCCAAGAGTTTGCTGATCACCTTTAAAACTCCAGTCCAAATTTAGGCAAAATTTCTTTGTGTGCTTTCCTTTCATATAGTTGAGATAGGCCAGCATGACTAGATGTGTTCTCAGAAGGTTGGTATTGCCACTAGACACCAGGCTGGCCTCTGAAACAGACTGCCTCAGTGCAGATTGTTTTCTTCTTTGTTCCAAATCCGAGCTAAAGCTATCTCTTGCCTTGTCACCAACAAATTCAAAACATTCTTCCCTCAAAAAGTACCCACATTACCTTGATTTGAAATTACCAGCAACATTAATGTAATTTAAGAGATAGACTTGATTCAGAACTAATGGGCAGGACTGTGCTAAATGACACAGTAACTTGGTTCCACCCACTCTATCATGGCCATTCGATGTGACCTTCCCCACTCAAAACTTATTATAAAAGAATTACTTTCTCAGCTTTCTCTGCTGATGGAGTCTAAGTAGCTAAACACATTCAAGTTATCAAAATGCATATGAGTTCATGTTTTAGCCAATTAATTTATTTATAAAGTTTTGGTCTATTAAGTATTTTGTCCAAAGTGACAAAAAGGAATATAAGGGTGAAGATGAGCTGTACTTCCAAAAGGATATTCAAAACCATTACCTTCGCTAGGGATAATTTTCCCAAACTAATTGAAATTTGAATAGAATTTGAGTTGAGCAAACAGAAACAAAGAAAACAGTAGCAAATAATATGATTTAAAAATGGGCAAAGTGCCTGTATAGATATTTCTCAAAAGAAGAAATACGAACGGCCAAGAAATATATGAAACAATGCTCAACATCACCAATCTTTGGGGAAATTAAAATTAAAACCACAATGAGATATCACCTCACATCTGTTATCTAACATATAAAAGATAAGTGTTGGTAAGGGTGTGGAGAAAAGGAAAACTTTGTGCACCGTTGGTGGTAATTAATGTAAATTAGTACAGCCATTATGGAAAATAATATTGGGGTTCCTCAAAAATTGTAAAATAGAATGACCATAAGATCCAGCAATCTCACTACTGAGTATATATCGAAAGGAAATAAAATCAGCATCTCAAAGAAATATATACACTTCCATGTTCATTGCAGCATTTTTCACAAAGGCCAAGATATGGAATCAACCTAAGTATCCACAGACAGATGAATGGATAAAGAAAATGTGATATACATATACAATGAAATAATATTTGGTCTTAAAAAAAAGAGGAAATCCTGCCATTTGCAACAACATTGATACAACTGGAGGACATTACGCTGAATAAAATAAGTCAGGCCCAGAAAGGCAAATCTTGCATGATCTCATTTGTATGTGGAATTTTAAAAAGTCAAACTAATCAAAACAGTGTAGAAAGGCGATTGCTAGAGGCTAGGGATTGGGAGAAATGGGGAGATGTTGGTCAAAGTGTAAAAAGTGTCAGTTATGCAGAATAAGTAAGTTCAGGAGATCTGACATACAGCATGGTAACTATAGTTAATACTATATTTTTACTTGAGATTTGCTGAGAGAGTAGATCTTGTGTTCTCACAACAACAAAAAAAGTGGTAACTATGCAAAGTGATGAATATGTTCATTAGCTTGATTGTCATAATCACTTTACTGTGTATATATATATGAAAATATCATATTTAATACAGTACATACATTCATTTCTGTCAATTATGCCTCAATAAATCTGGACAATTTTAAAAAACACAGACAGAAAGGTAGAGGCCTCCAATTTGTAAAAACAATATTAATTGAAGATGAAAATGGGTGTAAAAGAGGCAATGAACTCGAAAGCAGAGAGAACTTGGGAGTGAAAGCAGGGGAATACAAAAGTCAACTTCCTTCTCTTCTTCCTCTTCCCGTCTTGCTCTCCTTTCCCTTCTCTTTGCTTCACTCCCTCTTTTTTTCTTTTCTTCTCTTTCCTTTTCTTCCCTTGCTAAATAACTTATTCCAAAAGCTATTAGGGGAGGTAGAGCAAGGTAGACTTTGGTAAGTGGGGGAAGAGGGACCCAGATCAGTGTTAGAGCTTGAGAAGGTATGGAGGCTCACGCAGAGCGGCAGCCTAGCTCAGAATGTAACAGCCCGAGGGTGTGAGGAGAATATTAGAGTAGGAGAGTGGTTCAATATGGGATAGTAGGGCCTGAGCAGAGGAAGCATAGCATTTGTGTGAGGTGAGATGAGGTGGATATAGCCTAAGATTCGTTACATATGGGGAGATTGATGAAATAAGCAAATATTTTAAGGACTATGAAATCCAAGATTTTTGCTGTTGCAGATAGGAGTTGCAATTATGGAAAAGGAGAAACCTAGAATAAATCTTGTGGCTTTGGTTTGGAATTAGAAGTATTGGTGTGAACATATGATTTTCAATATATATGGATAGATGTATAAATGATGATGTAACTGTGTGTGGTAGATGACACCCGATCAAGTTTATCAAATTTAATGTCCCTAGAGTTACTATAATATAGTACAAATAAAAATAAAGTGCAATGAAAACACTTCTGTGGTATTTCTGCCAAAAATTCATAACTCAAATCTAATCATGAAGAAACCTCAGATAAAAACACATTGAGGAATGTTCTAAAAGATAACTGACCTGTAATCTTCAAAAGCACCAAGGTCGTAAAAGCCAAGGACAGACCAATGCCAACCTGCTCCCCAATGAGAGAGACTAAGGAAACATGACAGCTAGATGAGCATGTGATACTGGACCGGATCATCTGGTAATAAAGGATATGACTGGAACACTTGGTAAAACTTAAATAGAGTCTGACGATTAGATGGCAGTAATGTCTCAGTATCAGTGTTAATTTCATGATAAATGTTAGTGTTTATGTAGAACCATGTCTTCATTTGTAGGAAATACATACTAAAATAGTCAGAAGGGATTAGATACCATATTAGCAACTTTCAAACAGTTCAGGGGGACAACGATTACTATTTGTACTGTGCTTGTGCATATTATGTGGGCTTGAGATTCTTTCAAAATAAAAAAATGAGCAAATACAAGGGGACAGGTGTAACTAGATCCTACTGTTTTTCACTGCCCTATTTATCTCCCTTCAAAGGAGACGCATGCCAGAATTGGAGCAATTGTCTAATGACTTGATACAAGATATCAATCCACCAAGCATAGTGGTGCATAAAAATATAGGTGCTATCGGGCTCTAGCTGCCATGTCAAGCCTATCCTTCATGAGTTCTTCACTTGAATGAAAATTATGACTATAATGCTTGATTTTAAAAAAATAGAAATGAAAGCAGGGAAAAATAAAGATGAAAACAGCTAGTTGTTTAGCCAGACATATATATTGTCTTTTCCAATCTTCTCAACAACCTTTTTGGGTAAAAGCTATACACAATAAATTGGGAATCCAGTTTGATTCTGTCTTTTGGTTCTCTGGGCTGCTTGATAGGCATGAAGTCCACAGTCATGAATGTGAACCTGCCATGAAGATAATAGGACTCTTCTCTCAGAGAAAAGACAAATACTGCCCAAAGTATGGCCAAATACACTTGCCTTGCAGGAGAATGATTATACCTTGATATTTGAAATGACGTGTTGTTCTTGTTGATGAAATAGGGGGAAGGGGAGAAAGGACAAAAGAAGAAAATGCAACAACTTAACAAATGCACTTGAAACTCACAGGCACTGCATACTGGAAAAAGATTTGCAAAATGAAAGTTTTTGCCAAAAATGTAGACTGTAGACTAAAGGCAGGACAAAAATAAGGAACTGCTACTTTTTATTTATTCAAAAATATATAAATCACTGTTTTGATTGACCTCTAATTGGAAAACACCATGCTCTGGAGCAGAGTGAAGAATTTAAAAAAGCAAAATTAAAAAGAAACCACAGGTTCTTTCATTTTCCTCATCAGTAAAATTGATCAGTCAACCAAAGGGTGCATGTAATTACAAAGCCTTAGAACCAAAAAAGTTTCAATTTCAACACGGAAATCACAAAGTTTTCATCTTTAATGGAGTAAAGAAGGTGCTATGGTTTGAATGTTCATCCCCTCCAAAACTCATGCTGAAATATGGTTGTCATAGTAGTGGTGCTGGGAGGTGGGACCTTTGGGAGCTGATTGGGCCTTGAAGGCTCTGCCTCATGGTTGGGATTAATGCCATTATAAAAGGACAAATTTGGCCCCCTTTTGCGCCTTAGCCCTTCCACCTTCTGCCATGTGAGGATTAGCTTTCCACTTGTCTGAAGGACACAGCAATGGAGCCAGAGACTGAACCTACTGGTGGCTTGACTTTAGACTTCCTATGTTAGTCCGTTTTCATGCAGCTGATAAAGACATACCTGAGAATGGGAAGAAAAAGAAGTTTAATTGCACTTACAGTTTCATATAGATGGGGAGGCCTCAGAATCATGGCAGGAGGTGAAAGGCACCTTTTTTTTTTTTTTTTTTTTGGAGACATAGTCTCACTCTGTCGCCCAAGCTGGAGTGCAGTGGTGCAATCTCGGCTCACTGCAAACTCCTCCTCCCAGGTTCAAGCAATTTTCCTGCCTCATCCTCCCGAGTAGCTGGGATTCCAGGCATGCACCACCACACCCAGCTAATTTTTGTATTTTTAGTAAAGACGAGGTTTCACCATGTTGGCCAGGCTGGTCTCAAACTCCTGACCTCAGGTGATTAGCCCACCTTGGCCTCTCAAAGTGCTGGAATACAGGCATGAGCCACCGTGCCCTCCAAAAGGCACTTCTTCTGTGGTGGCAGCAATAGAAAATGAGAGAGAAGCAAAAGCGGGAACCCCGATAAACCCATCAGATTTCATGAGACTTGTTCACTATTGCGAGAACAGCATGATAAAGCCCCCTCCCCATGATTCAATTACCTCCCACCAGGTCCCTCCCACAGCACATGGGAATTCAAGATGAGATTTAGGTGGGGACATAACCAAACTATATTATTTCACCCCAGCCCCTCCCAAATCTCATGTACCCATATTTCAAAACCAATCATACCTTCCCAACAGTCCCCCAAAGACTCAACTCATTTCAGTATTAACTCAAAAATCCACAGTTTAAAGTTTCATCTGAGATAAGACAAGTCCCTTCCAACTATGAGCATGTTAAATCAAAAGCAAGTTGGTTAATTCCTGATTCAGTGGGGGTACAGGCACTGGGTAAATACAGCCATTTCAAATGGGAGAAATTGGCTAAAACAAAGAGGCTAAAGGCCCCATGCAAGTCTGGAATCCTGTGGGGCAGTCAAATCTTAAAGTTCTGAAATGATATTCTTTGACTCCAGGTCTCACGTCCAGGTCACTCTTATCCTGGAGGTGGGCTCCCACAACCTTGAGCAGCTCTGCTCCTGTGGCTTTACAGTGTACAGCCCCCATCCTGGCTGCTCTCACAGGCTGGCATTGAGTGTCTATGGCTTTTCCAAGTGCACAGTGCGAGCTGTCCATGGATCTACCATTCTAGGCTCTGGAGGATGGTGGCCCTCTTACAGCTCCAGTAGGTGGTGCCCCAGTAGGGACTCTGTGTAGGGACTCCAATCCCACATTTTCTTTCTGCACTGCCCTAGCAAAGGTTCTCCATGAGGGCCCTGCCCCTGCAGCAAACTTCTGCCTGGGCATCTAGGCATTTCCATGCATCTTCTGAAATCTAGGCAGAGGTACCCAAACCTCAATTCTTGATTTCTATGCACTGGCAGGCTCAATACCACATGGAAGCTATGAAGGCTTGGGGCTTCCACCCTCTGAAGCAACAGCCCACGCTGTACCTTGAACCCTTTCAGTCACAGCTGGAGCAGCTGGGATGTAGGGTGCAAGTCCCTAGGCTGCACACAGCAGAGGGATCCTGGGCCCAAACCACAAACCTTTTTTCCTCCTAGGCTTCCAGGCCTGTGATAGGAGGGGCTGCCACAAAGGTCTCTGACATATCCTGGAGACATTGTCCCCCTTGTCATGTTGATTAACATTCAGCTTCTTGTTACTTATGCAAATTTCTGCAGCCAGCTTGAATTTCTCCTCAGAAAATGGGATTTTCTTTTCTATCACATTGTCAGCCTGCACATTTTCCAAACTTTTTTGCTCTGCTTCCCTTTTAAAACTGAATTCCATTAACAGCACCCAAGTCACATCTTGAATGCTTTGCTGCTTAGAAGTTCCTTCTACCAGATACCTTAAATCATGTCCCTCATGTTCAAAAATCCACAGATCTCTACGGCAGGGCAAAATGCTGCCAGTCTCTTTGCTAAAATACAACAAAGGTCACCTTTCCTCCAGTTCCCAACAAGTTCCTCATTTCTATCTAAGGCCACCTCAGCCTGGACTTTATTGTCCTTATTGCTATCAGCATTTTGGGCAAAGCCATTCAACATATCTCTAGGAAGGTCCAAACTTTCCCACATTTTCCTTTTCTTCTGAGACCTCCAAACTGTTCCAACCTCTGCCTGTTACCCAGTTCCAAAGTTGCTTCCACATTTTTGAGTATCTTTTCAGCAGCACCCCATTCCTGGTTCCAATATACTGTATTCATCGGTTTACACATTGCTGATAAAGACAAACCCAAGACTGGGCAATTTACAAAAGAGAGGGGTTAAATGGACTTATAGTTCCACATAGCTGGGGAAGCCTAACAATCATGATGGGAAGCAAGGAGGAACAAGTCATGTCTTATATGATTGGGAGCAGGCAAAGAGAGAGAGAGCTTTTTCAAGGAAATTGCCTTATAAAGCCGTCAGATCTCATGAGACTTATTCACTATTGTGAGAACAACACAAGAAAGACCTGCCCCATGATTCAGTTACCTCCCACTAGGTACCTCCCACAACATGTGGGATCTCAAGATGAGATTTGGGTGGGGACACAGACAAACCATATCACTTTTCAACCTCCAGAACTGTGAGGTGGTACGTTTTGCTTTTTATGCATTATTCAGCCGGTAGTATTCTGCAACGAGAGCACAAAACAGATTAAGACAGAAGAAAAAGAGTATGATTGAGTATAAAGGTACCTAGATGTGTATGTTTCGACTGTACATCCCTGCCACACTATACAGAAGTAGAAGGGTGTGATTAGTTTATGAATCGATGAAGGAAATGAACCTAGATTTCAGTATGTTTTCAGCTGAATGCAATTCAGTCTACTTTATTTTACTGGTGACAAGTGTCTACACATGAAAATATTCTTTGTCTATGTCTATTTGTGAATACTCACATATGCCAGTTTGTTTTTTGACACAGAGTTTGGTTTAAGTGTGGCACAACAGATAGAACAAGTTCCATAAAATGGGCATAATGTTGTTTTACCCTAATGGCTTTGTGAAACAGTTTTAATGCCCATTAAAATGGCAAAAATTTAATTTCTCTTTAAATGATTTGGTAAGTATCATAGCAACAAATACCGAGATTTTCATAATTACACAACACTGTATTCTTGATAAGTTAAGAAAAAAGCAAAAGGATAAAGGGTTAGAGTGGTCTGGGGAAAATTCAGCTATAGAAAAGTTTTTTCAATGTTTTAGACTATTTTAAATTTCAATTGTCCTGCAGTCATTTTGCTTCTGTGTTTCTAGTAAGAGACTAAATTTCAGTTTTAGAAAGTTACCCCTAAAATAACATCTTGTTTTGAAAAGTCAGAATTTAAAATTAGTTAGCAAGTAGATTTATAATTTAGAATTTTCACTAAAGGAAACAACATTGGTGGTTTGTGTGTTTTTATCACAGTTGCCATAGAAATAAAATAAACAGCCCTAGGATCTCACAGCTTCACTGTCATTCAGAATACATTTTTCTCACCATCATTTTTCAGCAATATATTTTAATGAAAGTGATATTATATTTCACTGCAAGTTAATAAAGATCCAACAACCATTAATTTGCCAAGCATTTGTTTTTAATGGTTATGAAGTTCGTGTCAGAATCTAAAATGCCAGAATATTATCTTCATCAAGCCCTTTAAGGCTAAGCACTCACAGATTACAGAGCAGTACATAATACATTTCTTAACTGGAAAGTTCATAACTATTAACCTTTTGACAAGGATCACTGGAGCTGCCATGCTGTAAATCACCTCCTGGCCTCCTTAGATCAAGAAGGTTGTAAAGAAGAGCCGCTGGCCATGGCAACCTGGCAGGAGCAGCCCAGCAGAGCCCAGCAGCAAGAGGTGGACCAGCTCTGCAATGTGCAGCTTCTTCCCGGCTGACTCTGGACTAATTTTTAAATGAAGTGCTTGAACTCTTTAATCAGCATCACATCACTCTGCAGAACAACTCTAAAAATTGTTTCCATGGTAGCAACTGAAGACTTATTCAAAAGTCCTCATACTGCCTACATAACCTACTTAATTACACAGGAACTACTAAACTGTGTGTATGCTTATAAATATATACATTTATATATACAACTTTATATATTTTATAAATAATTATTCCATAAATGATTAATGCTAATATGTATACTAGAGTTAAACCTTTGTGAAATTACTTACGAAGTCTCATTACTTTAATAGAATTTAAAAATACATATGCCTTTAAATCTTCAAAATTAATGGAAAAAGACAATAAAAAATGAAAATTCTAATGTTTATTTTGTGATCCCATTTGAATTGATTTACAAACTCTGCATAAGCTAAAACCTGTATTTTCACTCCTCATGAGAATTACTTCATTATGTGTTTCTAGAAATATTATTTACCTGAAATATAAAAACCAATTATTCTGGCTTTCAAGTCATCTGGATGTTTTTCTTTTTCTTTTCTTTTTTTTTTTCTCTTTCTTTTTAATTTTTATGAGTACATAGTAAGTGTATATATTTATGAGTTACATTTTGATACAGGCATGCAAATCATAATAATCACATCAGGGCAAATGGGGTATCCATCATCTCAAGCATTTTTCCTTTGTGTGATAAAACATCCGGTTATACTCTTTTAGTTATTTTTAAATGTACAATTAAATGACCTCTGACTGTAGTCACACTGTTGTGCTAACAAATACGAGATCTTATTCATTCTTTCTCACTACTTTTTATACCCATTAACCATCCCCACTCCCTCCAACACTACCCTTAGCAGCCTCTGGTAACCGTCCTTCTACTCTCTATCTCCATGAGTTCAATTGTTTACATTTTAGTTCCCACAAATAAATGAAATATGCGATGTTTGTCTTTCTGTAACTGGCTTATTTTACTTAACATAATGACTTCCAGTTCCATCTATGTTGTTGCAAATGACAGGAGCTCATTCTTTTTTATGTCTGAATTGTACTCCATTGTGTATATGTACATTGTCTTTATCCATTCATCTGTTGATAGACACTTAGATTGCTTCCAAATCTTGGCCATTGTGAATAGTGCTACAGTAAACAGGGGCGTGCAGAGATCTCTTCCATATACGATTTCCTTTCTTTTGGGTGTATTTCTAAGAGTAGGAATGCTGGATTGTATGGCAGCTCTATTTTTAGTTTTTTGAAAAATCTCCAAACTTTTCTTCATAGTGATGGTACTAGTTTACATTCCCAGCAAAAGCGTACAAAAAGTTCTCTTTTATCTAGAGATAAATCTATATACATCCTTGCCAACATTAGTTATTGCCTGACTTTTGGATAAAAGTCGTTTTATCTGAAGTGAGATGATATCTCATAGTAGTTTGTTTTGCATTTCTCTGATAACCAATGATGTTGAGTACCTTTACATATACTGTTTGCAATTTGTATATCTTCTTTTGAGAAATGTCTATTCAGGTATTTTGCACAATTTTTAATCAAATCATTAGATTTGTTTTTCCTAGAGTTGTTTGAGCTCCTTATATATTCTGTTTATTAATCCCTTGTCAAATGGATAGTTTGTAAATATTTTCTCCCATTTCTGTGGGTTACCTCTTCATTTTGTTGATTTTTTCCTTTGCAGTGTAGAAGCTTTTTAAGTTGATGTGATCTCATTCATCCATTTTGGCTTCGATTACCTGTGCTTTTGTGGCATTATTCAGGAAATCTGCTCAGGCCAATGTTCTGGTGAGTTCCCCAATGTTTTCTTTTAGTAGTTTCATAGCTTGAGGTCTTAGAGTTAAGTCTTTAATACATTTTGGTTTGATTTTTGTATTTAGTGAGAGACAGGGGTCTAGTTTTATTCTTTTACATATGGATATCCAGTTTTCCCAGCACAGTTTATTGAATAGAATGTTCTTCCTTCAATATAGGTTCTTGACACCTTTGTCAAGAATGATTTCATTTAAATACATGGATTTATCTCTGGATTATCCCTGTAGTATAATTTGAAGTCAGGTAATATGATACTCCAGTTTCATTCTTTTTACTTAGGATAGTTTTGGCTATTCTTGGTCTTTTGTGCTTTCATATAAATTTTAGAATTGCTTTTTCTAATTCTATGAAGAATTTCATTGGTATTTTGATAGGGATTGCATTAAATCTGTAGATTGCTTTGGATAGCATGGACATTATAACAATATTGATTCTTTCAATCCATGAACATGGAATATCTTTCCATTTTTGTGTGTCTTCTTCAGTTTTTTACATCAGTGTTTCATAGTTTGCATTGTAAAGATTTTTCAATTCCTTAAGTTTGTTCCTAGGTATTTTATTTTATTTGCAACTATTATAAACGTATTATTTTCTTGATTTCTTTTTCAGATTGTTTGCTGTTGGGATATAGAAATGCTACTGATCCTGCAACTTTACTGAATTTATCAGTTCTAATGATTTTTTGGTGGAGTCTTTAGTTTTTTCCAAATATAAGATTATATCGTCTGCAAACCAGGATAATTTGACTTTTTTCTTTCCAGTGTGAGTGTCCTTTATTTCTTCCTCTCATCTGATTGCCCTGATATGACTTCTAGTGTTATGTTGAGTAACAGTGGTGAATGTGGGCATTCTTGTCATATCCCAGATGTTAGAGGAAAGGCTTTCCATTTTCCCCGTTCAGTATGATACTAGCTGTGGATCTGTTGCATATGGCTTTTATTATGCTAAAGTATGTTCCTTCTATCCTCAATTTTTTGAGGATTTTTATCAACAGGGATGTTAAATTTTATCAAATGCTTTTTCAGCATCAGTAAAAGTGATCATACTTTTTTTGTTCTTCATTATGTTTATATGATATATCACATTGATTGATTTGCATGTGCTGAACCACCCTTGCATACCTGGGATAAATCCCACTTGGCAATTATGAATGATCTTTTTAATGTGTTGTTGAATTCAGTTTGCTAGTATTTTGTTGAGAATGTTTGCATCAATGTTCATCAGAGATATTGGCCTATAATTTTCCTTTTTTTTTAGTGTGTCTTTTTCTGGTTTTGATATCAGGGTAATACTGGTCTTGTAGAATCAGTTTAAAAGTATTCCCTCCTCCTCCATTTTTCAGAATGGTTTGAGTAGGATTGGTATTAGATCCTCTTGAAATGTTTGGTAGAATTCAGCAATGAAGTCATCAGGTCCTGAGATTTTCCTTACTGGAATACATTTTATTTTGTCTTGGTCTCACTACTTGTTACTGGTCTGTTCAGGTTTTAGATTTCATTATGTTTCAATATTGGTAGGTTGCATGCATCTAGGAATTTATCCACTCAAATATTTTCCAATTTATTGGCATATAGTTACTCGTAGTAGGTACTAATGATTCTTTGAATTTCTGCAGGATCAGTTGTGATGTCTCCTTTTTCATCTCTAATTTTATTTGGGTCTTTGCTATTTTTTTCTTAATTAGCCTGGATAAGGATTGGTCAATTTTATTTATCTTTTCAAAAAGCCTACTTTTTGGTTTTGTTGATATTTTATATTATATTCTTCATTTCAAATTTATTTATTTATGCTCTGATCATTATTATTTCTTCTACTAATTTTGGGTTTGGTTTTATCTTGCTTTTCTAGTTTTTTTTTAAGATGCATCATTAGATTATTTGAAGTTTATTGATTTTTTATTTTTATTTTTTATTTTTGATGAAGTCTCACTCTTGTTGCCCAGGCTGGAGTGCAATGACGCGATCTTGGCTCACTGCAAACTCCCCCTCCAGATTCAAGTGATTCTCCTGCCTCAGCCTTTCGAGTAGCTTGGAATATAGGTGCCTGCTACCAAGCCTGGCTAATTTTCGTATTTTTAGTAGAGACAGCGTTTCACCATGTTGGCCAGGGTGGTCTTGAACTCCTGACCTCAGGTAATCCCAAAGAGCTGGGATTACAGGTGTGAGCCACCACGCCTGGCCCAATCTTCTTTTTCGATGAAGGCACTTATAGCTATAAACTTGCCTGTTAGTACTGCTTTCGCTATAGCCTATAGGTTATGGTATGTTATGTTTCCATTATCATTTGTTTCAGTAAATTTTTACTTTAGCATTTCTTGTAGGATCAATCTGGTGTTGATGAAACCCCTCAACTTTTATTTGTCTGCAAAAGTCTATATTTCTCCTTCATTTTCAAAAGATATTTTTGCCAGGTATATTATTCTATGGTAAAAGTTTCTCTCCCCGCCCCTTCAGCATTTTAAATATTTCATATTACTCTCCTGGCCTGTAAGATTTCTATTGAAAAATCTGGTGCCAGATGCATGGGAACTTCACTGTATGTATTTGTTTCTTTTCTCTTGCAGCTTTTAGGTTGCTTTCTTTATCCTTGACCTTTAGAAGTTTGATTTTTAAATGCCTTGAGGTAGTCAACAGCTGGCAAGGCCAACCATGCTTGTGTCCTTCCCTTAAAGGTGGTGAGTTCCCCCAGGCACTGAGTGGGCCCAGAGGTGCTGTCCAGGAGCCAATGACTGGACTCAGAAACCTTAGAAGTCTACTTGATACTCTACCATACTGCTGCTCAGCTGGCACTCAAACTATGAGATGCAGTCCTTCCCACTCTTCCCTCCTCTTTCCACAGGCAAAGGAGCCTCACTGTATGGCCATCACCACCACAGGCCCATGGGGAGTACTGCCAGGCTACTGCAGATATTCCCTTAAAGACCCAAGTACTCTTCACTCAGCTTGCTGCCTGGCTTGAGACTCACCGTTCAGGGAAGTGAACTCCCCTATGGTCCTAGGTAGGTCCAGAAATGTCATCCAAGAGCCAAAACCTGGAACTGGAGACCCTAAGAGGCTGCTAGGTGCTCTTCCACCACTCTGTGGTCAAGCTGGTACCTAAGCTGCAAGACAAAGTCCCCTGACTTTTCCCTTTGCTTTTCTCAAGCTGAAGGAGCCTTCCACTGTAGCCACCACAGCTGGGAATGTGCTAGGTCTCATCTAAAGCCAACAAGTCACAGAGTCTCATGCCAGGCCCACAGCATACTACCTGGGTATTGCTGCTGGTTACTCAGGGCCCAAGCTCTCTTTAGTCAGCAGGTGATAAGCCCTGTTACGACTGAGTCCTTCACTTCAAACCAGCAGGTTTCCTTCTGGCCCAGGGTGTGTCTAGAAATGTTGTCCAGGAGCTAGGGTCTGAAAAGGGTACATCATGACTCTAACTGGTCCCTATTCTATTGTGACTGACCTGGTAGCCAAGGTGCAAAGCAAAATCCACTTTACTCTTCTGTCTCCTCTCCTCAAATGAAGGAAGGGGGTCTTTTTTGGAGCCATAAGCTGTGCAGCCTGGGTAGGAGAGGGGTAACTCAATTACTCCCTTAGCTGACCTAGCTGGTGTTTCAATAGATTGTGTGCCCCCCAAGTTCACTGGCTGAGATCAGTTCAACTCTAAGACTCACCTACGAGTTGCACTCCTTGTGGCCTAGGCTGCCTTTCAAGTTTATATAGGGCCCCAGAACATTTCAGCCCACCATGGTGTGGCTTGCCAGGACTCAAGTCCCAACCATTGGGATGAGCAACTGCCCCCTAGCTAGGTCCGGTTTAAATACTCCCTCCATGGGCAGGCATCAGCTGAGTTCAGCCCAGTTTTTCTTTCTGCTGTGGCAGGGAAGCACTGAGGTCAATTCAATGTGTCACAATTGTTGTGCTCTCCTTTCCCTGAGAGTACAGGGTCTCTCTCTCTCTCTCTCTGTGCCATGTGGCTGCTGCCAGGGGGAATGGGAGAAGGGTCAGTGATTCGAGGCTACCTTTCCTACTTTTTTCAGTGCTCTTCCAGTGATATGAAGTTAGAACCAGGGATTAAGTGCTCACCTCACTTTTGGTTCTTCTGAAGGTGTTCTTTTGTGTGGGTAATATTTGTTAACTTGGTGTCCTTGCAGGAGGTGAAGATCAGTGGAGCCTTCTATTAGCTTATCTTGTTCCTCAAGTCATCTGAATTGAAATGTAAATAAATAAGATGGGCATCTGGGGAGCGTGATAGGTCATCTGTATTTCTTTCCCTTTGTATCCAAAGCATGTATTCATTCTTTCAGTACATATCAATTTAGTCTCAGATTTTGCACAAGGTTTTGGATATAAAGCAATGAAAGACAAATAGTTTGTGTCAAAATTGGTGAACACACCATGTGCAGTGGCAGCATTTAATAAAGACAGCAGAGGAAAGCCAAGAGGCTTCCTGGAGATGAAATCTTAGCTGAATTTTGATGGCTGAGGAAGAATCTGCCAAGTAATGTAGAATGAGGAAGGGATTAAAGGCATTCTTAGAAAATAAACAGCATATGCTAAGCAAAGAAGACACTTGAAGGAAGTTGAAATAGTATTCGGTAGCTAGAATGTGGGATGCCCCAGGAAAGGCCGTGTCAGGCTGGAGAGAATGGAAGTTAGCCACAACGAGGAGAGACATAGAAGGATTTTGAGGAGGATATGAATTTTCTAAAGGTCATTCCAGTAGCTTTCAAATGATGTACCTAAGAGGGCTGAAGAGGAGGAGACCCATGTAAAAATTAAGAGGAACTAAGCTAAGGGAGTCTGATAGAGATGATGGGTATAAATCTGAAAAAGAAAAGGTAGGGCTGCCAGTTTTGAGTGATTGATTTTTATGTAGGCAGTGAGTGCGAAGAGTAGTTTTAGATGACATCGAGATTTGTATTTGGATTATTGACGTCTTAAAAGAAGTATTTGTAATTCCTGCCTCTATTTTCTCACATTATCCTCATTCCTCAACCCACTGAATTCTAGATTCTACCACTAATCTATTGAAATAACTCATACTAAAAACATATCTGACTTCAATGTTGCTAAATGCAATGGATCTTCACTTTGCAGCTGGGATCATTTGATTATATCTGCATCCTTGGAGCATCCACCACCTACAGCATCTGTGATAACCTATTTCCCTGAATCTCCTTCTCCTCTTGAGCCTCTCTTCTTCTTAACTTCAGTCTCATGTATCCTACTCCCTGTAGGACTCAGATTTCTCTATGTTACCACAAATGAACGTATCGAATCCTAATTTCACCATTTTCCCATTTGCCTTTCCTCCCAAATTCAACCTTATTTCTTTTTCAGTGTTCCCTATCTCAGTAAGCATTTCCACAACTAGCCTTAGTTTTCCAAGCCTAACACTGTTTATTATTATTATTATTAAATGGTTCATTTCCCTTGAGTCCTATATTCAACCAATGGCCATGTCCTATTAATTCTAGCTCCTAAACATTCTCTCTATTCCCATTGCCATCAACCTGCTACAAACCATCATCAACTCTTTTAATAATCCTTTAATTGCTTGAAATCACTTTTGTCCCTCTTCATTTTGTTTTCCATACAGCAGTATGTTTCTTTTTTATTGCAAATCTGAATATGTCACTCTGTTACTGAAAATATTTCAATGGTTTTCTATTGCATTAAAGATAAAATTCAAAACTGGCAACAAGACCAGTGCTAACCTTGACTATCTCACCACTGCCAACACCTCCACCCCTGCCTAGTATAATTATCCCTCTAAGATGTTGGTCTTTAACATTATGAAGGCAACGTATTTCCTAAAGTCAACTAATCCAATATGGGGTCAGGAAAACAGGTTAAAAAGTCAAGGAGTTCAAAGGCCAAGGGCATAAGAGATGAAGGTAATGTCATCTGTGTAGATACAAAATTTACACAAGATGATGGCAGGAATTAGAATAGAAAAACAATAGTTCTCCATGAATCAGTTTTTAGTTTGCTTTATTGATAACTGTAAATTTGTTGATAAAAACTACACAGAACATGGAATAACAGAATAACAGATTTTGTGAGCTAACATACCAAGTTTTATTCAAGGAAAATAAAGTAATGGTTTAGTAAAAATAGTAGGAAGCTAAGACAGGCCAGGGTTTATTAAATTTCTCCTTCTGGGCACATCTCAGAGGCCACAGAATATTGCAGGAGGAGATGAAACTCTGACTTCAAGACCTGATTTTACACCTCACTTTTCTTCTCATGTTGGGTATTGAAATTTCTGAAACTCAACATTCTCCTCAATAAAATAGCAATTAGGCCAATTTCCACAACTACCTCACAGAGATCAGTGAAGACTAAATGAGATAAGGTGCATAAACAGACTGTACGTTCCTTAAAACAGACTCTGTGTGCCTTAGAAGCTCTATGACCTTGGACAACTTATTTTCCTTCTCATTCTCATTAAGGTGAACTACCTCAGACAATTTCTAAGGTCTTTTCATCTCTGTAGATAAAATGTAATGTTTTATTATCCAGGAGTTGTTTAAGAGGTAGAAATTGATTAATAAACTATCATCAAATGCTTATGTCCACCATCATCTATTGGGGCATACTAAAAAAATGAATGAATAAAGCATGGCAATAATGCCATGGGAGGTGTAAGTGTGAGCTTCTCTCCTGTAGGCTTCAGAGTGCATGCGTGCTGTCCTTTGCAAGTTTACTTTTCATGATCAATCCATTTTTGCAGTCTATGTCTTCTCCTGCATCAGCCGAGTCATGGCTTACAATTTTCCATCACCCTCTCCATAGGGCAACCATGACCCTCCTGTTATCCAATTGGCATTCTGGCCCAGGCAACATGCAGGAGACAATTAAGGTCACCCATTCCATAATTGGTGTCACAAAATGCAGAACTCAGCACCTGAAAAGAAATGAACACTAAGATTGTATCTGAAGAAAAGCTAACGAGCAATATGTTGTCTGAAACTGAAGACTAGCCATGCATTTAAAGAAGCTCCAGGCCTGAATTACAAAGTAGCTTGACAAGCTTTGTGTCTCCTAAACCCCACAGCATATGTCTGATGCTCCAAGCAGGGAATTCCCTTTCTAAGTAATCTAATCCACTTTCCATTTTTCATTCCCCTGGGTCAAAGAGAGTCCTTCACAAAACACAATTACTGCTTATAGGTAACTGTTGCTTTAACAAATTATTAAGATTATTGGATTTATTTTTTCAAATTTAACATTCAGGTGGAAAATGTCTGAAAATTTGGTGTATGTTGAAGGTTTCCTGATTCTTGTGTTTCTGTTTCTATTGTTTCTGGCAACAACACTCAACCCTTGACAATTGGAGAGTCATTTAATTTAACTAGCACAGCTTCAGAAAAACCAAATGACAATGCTATCAAAATGGACTTCCACTGACATGCTGAAATTATGTTAATGAGGTTTCCAAATCAAAAGATTACAACTACTCTGATGGACTGTGCAAATGAGGTGATTGTTTCTTATTTTGTATTTCATGTTCAGTTATGTAAAATAAGTAGCCAGTAGCAATAAGGAATTTAATTATATTTTTTAGTAATGGAGTAGCAGATTGCTCTCTCTCCCATTATAGATGAACTATATTTTTAACATGTATCTCTCCATGCAAAGATCATACAGTGAAGACTCTAGGGTATTGGCATTTCCTGTTCAATTTAAGCCCTGGTAAGATGATGGGAATAAAGTAGTCTTAATTCCCTTTCTAATCACCTAACCTAGGAGAAAGAGGGTTATAAGATTAAAGTCACTGCTGTCACGCAAGATTAAGACATTCACATGTAAATTAGATTCTGAACATATATCTATCATATGCTCTGGGCTGCAGCAAAGAAAACTCTTTCCAGTGGTTAGGTAACTCGACATTACACAAAATAGGTTACTGAGAATACACATGAATACAAATCACTGGGACAGATATTGATGGAAGCAAACAGAAAAATCCCCCACCTTTATGGAACTTATATTCTTTTAGAGAGACACAGATAACAAATACATAAAAGATAAAGCATGAAATTCTTCTTCTGGCCAAGATGAAATAAAAGAAAAGCAATTTATTCTCCAATATGAAGCAATCATAACATGGAGAAAAAGTGTAAAAGCAGTTTTCAAGACACTGAGCATCAGGCAATGAAAGAGAGTGACCCCTGAAATCAGTTAATTTTTTCCTCGCTGAACCTTTTTCTCTAGCGGTTTAAAATATATTCAATTGATTTTTAAAGTTGTTATTCTTCTTTTATTCAACAAATTTTAATAAGCATCTAATATGTGCTTGGCAATCTTCTAGGTAGTAATGATACAGCATTGGAGTAGGAGACAGACAGTAAATAAACTGTGTAGTATGTCAGAGACAATAAATGTTATAATAAATAAGGTAGGGGATTGGTTGTCTGTGGACAGAGTACTTGCTATTTTAAATGAGATAATCAGAGTGAGCTTTGCTTAGAAGGTGACTTTTGAGCAAAATTGTGCAGATTGTAAAAGTGAAAGATATGCAGGTATTTCAGGAAAAGCTGAACTAGAAATGGGAGTAAGAAAAATTCAGTGTTGTCCAGACATCCTACGGCATTACAAGCTGCTCTTCACACCCTCACTCACCAAAAATGCTAAACACTTCCAGCCAACACAGGGTCTGAGAGATTTTTCTCCCCTTCCAGATAGCCAACCACAAATGAGCTTTAGAATATGGAATTAGCAGGATAGAATCATGACATGCCAAGTGCTGGGAGCCAACCTGAGTCATCCTTGGGTTTGAGGAGTTACTAACTGGGAAATACTTGCGATTTGTGATTTTCTTCCATTCTCTACCATTCTATCACATGAACATCCAAGTCAAACTTCCGAGCTGGGTTAAGAAACTAGAATCCCTGGGGCTACAGCCCAGGCTCTTACTAGCTCTGACATTGGGAAAGTTGGTTAAGATCATTGCGCCTCAGTTTTCTTATCTGTAAAGTGGGGAAAATGCATGAATTAATATATGTCAAGTGCTTAGTGGATTGTGTGGCACATGTAGAGTGCTATAAAAATGTTCATTGTTAAAAACAATAATAATAAGCTTGAAACGAAGCCCTAAGAAATGGTTTTGCTAGATGTAATGGTCTCTAAAGGTGAACAGTCAAAATAAATGGAGACTTTTTTAAAAAAGAAAGAAAAATGGTATATGAATTCCATGAAGTTTCATAATATAGGATGCATGGTTCAGTGTAGAAGCAGGCACACCTCACTGACTCACAATTCCTCTGAATGTGAAAAGAGAATGTTGGGGAAACAAATGGAGGAATCTCAGAAGAATCCTATATAAAACCCCTAATTTGGCAAGGTAAAGACAGGCAGTAGGGCAGGCAGCCAAAATAAGTAAATTCAGTGCAACAGGGATTTCTTACAGGCTAAAATAAATCAACAAACTGTGTGGTGTGGCTTCCTTCCAGAGCAGGTGTCCCCCACAGGCGACCAACACAAAACAAAGTCTTGGAGAAAAAACCTACCCTAGGGTAATTTTTTTTTTCCAATACAGGGGACCAGAGATAGAAATCTATGGTCCTAAACTCACTGAAATGAGAAAAAGAATAAAATAACTTATCAAAAATAACAAGAATTTGCTTATTGAGGGTAATGGTTGAATGCTTTGTCACGAACTATCTCCCCTCCTCCAACCCCTGCTGAACTGTTCCAAGAGTAACTAGAAAAGCTGTTCAGAATATTTACATACAAATGAAAAAAATACATTGGAAACCATCAGAAAGCTACTAAGTTAACCAGGACTTGAGAGGACAAAGATCTTGGAGAAAATGGATGTTCTTTTGAGGAGACCTAACATTATGTACTACTTTTTCTGTGGCGATCTGTAAGTAGCTAGGTAGACTGAGAAGCTAATCAGAAGGTGGCAGCAAAGAGGCAAGAAGCTGAGCAGAACTACTGGAAACTTCGTGGGGCTGAGAAGACAAAACCTGGAGTTCAGGACACATGCCGAGGAGGAAAGGTCCTGGTAAATACCCTAGGCATCCAACTACGACATTGGAAGAGCTACACTGTAAGGGTAAGGATAACTGGAAATGAACCAACCATCATGCAAAACTCAAAACCGGGTTTCAGCCACCTCATGACTGGTATTAAGGTACTCTTTCTTACTGTAACTGCCTACCAGAAAGAAATGCTTCTGTCAATGAAGATGATCTCAGCCAGAGATTCAGAATAGATCTGTCCTTTTTCAACCACTATATCTGACATTTTCAAAGAAAAATTACCCTGAGTCAAAATGAAATAAACAAAGGCCAAGAGAAAAAACAGAAAATAGAAATAGTCCCACAGGTGATCCAAATATTGGCTTGCAAAACATGAACTTTAAAATAACTTTAATTAATATATTCAACATATAAATACAAAAGAAGAATTTCACCAGCAATCAAAAAAATCTATAAAAGAGAAATTACATATAAATTCTTGATATGAAAAATATAATCACTGAATTTAAGGACTCAGTAGATGGGTTTAGCCATAGATTAAAAACAGCAGAAAAGAAGATTAGAGGATTAGTGTACTGAAAGATAGGCCAATAGAAAATATCCAGACTAAAGGACAGAGGGGGAAAAAAGATGAAAAACACACACAAATAAGTGTAACAGCCATATGAGACAGGGTTTGGCAAACTTTTTAGGCTTTGTGGGCCATATGGTCTCTGTCATGACAACTCAACTCTTTAACTGCAGCACAAAAGCAGTATAGAAAATACATAAATTTATGGGTATAGCTGTGTCCCAGTAAGCTTTGGTGTATTTTGGAGTAACATTACCATCCAAACCCACATCATCTGTAGGCTGAACTAAAATTTTATAACAGGCTTCCAAAATAACTGGTTTAGGTCACATTTTGCCAAGAATTGAAGACATCCTTAGGGAGGACAGTATCAGCCTTTGAGACATGCATGGTTTAATAAAAGAAGACATGTATGGTTTAATAAAGCCCATGGGATATTATAGATATGGCAGGACTTAGAGACTGAGAAGTGCCAGAGATTAACTGTATGGTTGCAAGATATAGTATTTGGAATTAATTGAATTGAATGTTCCAAAAGCATCTACCTCTGAGGAAAGATACCTAACAGTCCTCAGAGAAAAACACAGTGAGGTAGAGAGATCACTGGGGTAATTATATTGAGCTAATAACTACAGGATGGCAGAGAGGTGATATACTGTATATATGTTCAGACTTGCAAGATTTTTATAGCAAACCAATACTCCGATATAGAGCTTAGAGAATCAGAAAGGGCCAGATCAAGTCCATTTATAGTCAAGAATACAAACCAAATTTATACCTCTCTCATCTAAGTGAACCGAATTCAATATGAACACTGAAACATGACTGTTTTCAAGGAACAAGGACTAGATATCATTATTAGAATGGGAGCACAAACCAGGTGCAGTGGCTCACGCCTGTAATCCCAACACTTTGGGAGGCCGAGGTGGGTGGATCATTTGAGATCAGGAGTTTGATACCAGCCTGGCCAACAAGGTGAAACCCCGTCTGTACTAAAAATACAAAAATTAGCAGGGCAGTGGTGGTACAAACCTTTGGTCCCAACTACTTGGGAAGCTGAGGCAGGAGAATCGCTTGAGCCTGGGAGACAGAAGTTGCAGTGAGCAGAGATCGCACCAGTGCACTCCAGTCTAGGTGACAGAATGTGATCCTGTCTCAAAACAAAACAAAACAAAACAAAAAGAACGAAAGAACAAACAGACTTGATAAGCTAGAGGTGAAAACAGATACTACTCTCTCAAGTTTACTTCTTGGCAAGCAAATTTCACCCCAAACAAACATTTTGTCAGAATTAACTGGGTCTGAGCTGGTGATGCTGCTACCTCCTTTGCTAGATGCCTAGCAGAGTTGGTCACCAAACCATTTTTAGAAATTATATTTTGTAGACCCCAGCATCTGGGAAATAGTTTTAGTGACAAACCTAAGACTACATACATAGAATATCTTTTTATTCTCTATGTTCTTTGGCAAGGAAACACAGAACACAGAGAATAAAATGGCAAGGAAACACAGATTATGGAAGAACGCACCATGAGGAAAATTTATTAGCAAATATATGGTTTGGCTTCCTATAGAGGAAAGATCATGTAGGTAGATACTCAAATGGCAACATGGTAGATACTTAAACACAATCCCTTTAAATCTTGATGTTAATATATTTTCCTAGTTAAAGCTACAATTTCCCGTGCTGAGTTATTTTGTTTATTTGTTTATATGGTACAAGAACAACAAAATATATTTTATCCAGAATTTTTGGAGTGGAGCTTCTAATCTCACAGCTGGGGTAAATCTAGTGGAAGGTTTGCCTTTACAGAGCTGCATTAAGCTAAACAGTCTGTTCTGGTTATCTGCTGCTGCATAAAAAAACTGCTCCAAAACATAAGGACTTAAAAACATTTATTTTACTCATAAATCTGCAATGTGAACATGGTTTGGGGGGAACTTCTTATCTCTGCTCTACGTTTTAGCTGGAATGGCATGAAGCCTGGGAACTGGAATCAACTGAAGACTACCTTACTCACATGTCTGGCAGTTGAGTACTCACCTGTCTGGATTCAGCTGGAACCCCCACTAAAACTGTGAAAGGTACACCTAGCCTCAGAAGTCAACCATGATTATTTTGGGAGGTGTTGGGAGATGCTTCTCCATTGTCTCTTGTGTTTCTGCATGTCTTGTGAATAGAGGCTCTGACCTTCTTTGGTCTAGGCTATCTTTACAAAAATGCTTATACAGTCAACAGCATTGAAATATATAGTGCACCCTCCTGAGAAATGGGCAGTCATGCTTACTACCCAATATGATAAAAAAATAATGACTCCCTCCAAAGGAAGAGAAGACATGCATACTAACATTTCCTAAAAGAGTTGAGTTCCCTAAGCTCAAGTTTTTTTCTATGTGTGCAGATGTCGCTTGACCCTCTTTTTGCCTCCCTCGGGGAATTAGAATTTAGGTAATTAGGGGACCAGAAAATACTGATACTCTGGCTGTTGTTATTGTTGTAATAAAATTCTTTTCTGACTCAGGAGGCTGCAAGCAATCCTAAAACTGTAGCAGGCAAACTCATTAGCTTGAATGTAGAGTAAACTCTCAGATCTTTTCTATTTTTTCATGTTAAGATGGTTCTGTATTCAAAGAAAGGCAATTGGACAGTCTTTTGATGGGGGTGGTGTTTTAAAAAATTCAAAAATATTTCAAATCACCACAGAATCCATACCGTAGAATATTGGAGCTTATCTCTCACAGATGTTTGACCAATGTATAATAAGGGGAATATCTGTGCAGATGTTCAGCCAGAGAGGGAGGGAGGGAAAGTCAATGGAAAACATGGCTCAAAAAGAAACCCAAAGAATTTCAATATTTTGGTGTGCAGAGTATGAAATAGTTTTGAGAAAATTACTTAGGTAAAAATTTATGATTAATTCAAGACTTTGAGAGGCTAAATTTTGCCTTGTGCCTAGTGCATGAACTAAGGCAACGAAATGTTTTTTCACCCTGGAAAATACAGCCTGAACCAAAGGCAATCAGTGCCTCTATTTGTAAGACATTTGGGAAGTAATATAAAACACATGTATCCATTTTCTAATCAGCTAAACCTCACCCTGGTGTGATCCAAAATATTTAACCATTTAAAAACACTAAGTTTGACTGCACATCTGTGTGCTTTTTAAAAACAGATGATTCTAAACATAATCTGCCTTTCCATTAATGATCAGTCATCATTATGCTGCCAATGTTGTCCTTTGGTTTCCAGTTCATCTTTGTGGTCATGTTGTCACCTGTCATTTCCGATATCAGTATGCCTGCTTCTCAGAGGCTCCGCTTTTCCAAGTAACAGCTTTCAAATTTCTACAGTCCAAAAGATAAGATGACAACACTTGTAAATGTTTTAGAGCTTTGGAAGCACAATTAGTTTTTGAATCTCCACAAAATGCTATTCTTGCAAGAAAGAAATTATTATCTTTATTGTATAAGAAAAAAAAATCAGGGCTTAGGAAAGGTGAAGGTTTGTCCCAAATTAAATGATCACTGAATAAAGAAACCAAACTTAGAACTTAAAACATATAAACCTTATTTTGGAGCTTTTTCTACTATATCAAGCTGCTCCTCTAGAGGATTCCACGTTGGGGGAGAAAATATTATATTCTTCAGGTTTTATAGGAGCAAAATCCTACTCTTCTTTCATAGTTCTCTAGTGAGCTCAAAACGGCTAGAGTCGCAATGCCAGAAATTCACATTTTGCCATGATGCTAACATTACATTAGGAGTGAATAACTAAAACAATCATTCTTTAATTTTCTGCCATCGGCTGGGCACAGTGGCTCACGTCTGTAATCCCAGAACTTTGGGAGGCCTAGGCGGGCGGATCACAAGGTCAGGAGATCGAGACCATGCTGGCTAATATGGTGAAACCCCGTCTCTACTAAAAATAGACTGGCGTGGTGGCAGGCGCCTGTAGTCCCAGCTACTCGGGAGGCTGAGGCAGGAGAATGGCGTGAACCCGGGAGGCGGAGCTTGCAGTGAGTCGAGATCTCGCCACTGCGCTCCAGCCTGGGCGACAGAGCGAGACTCCGTCTCAAAAAATAAACAAACAAATAAATAAATTTCCGCCATCAAATTGTCATCCATAGGACATAATGGCATCTATGTGTCTTTCCAGAAAGACGTAGATCCAGAATTTACCCTTCCAGAAAACTCATCATCCCCACTGCATAATAGGTATCAGAGAAAATTCTCCAAACAATAAAGAGTATTCGCCTTATAGAAAGAATGTCTCAGGGCCAAACAACTGAAAAGCATCTCTATCCCTAAGTAAAAGTTTACATATTTTTGTTCCGTGGCATCAGTAAGTCCTGCCCAATGAATTCTTCTGTGGCAGAATGAAAGAATGCACAAGAAGATCAGCAAAACTTTGGAGGCTAAGTGATTGGAGAATTCTATTTCTCACCAAGCTAAGATGCTTCCCTCCTGAGACCGTGCTGAGGATAGATTTAAATGTTAATATTGGAATTCCACAGTATATGGAGCTATAATACATTTTCTACAATTGCGCACAAGTAAAATCCTCTAGGCCAGGCGCAGTGGCTCACGCCAGTAAGCCCAGCACTTTGGGAGGCGGAGGCGGGCAGATTACGAGGTCAGGAGTTTGAGAACAGCCTGGCCAACATGGCGAAACCCCTTCTCTATGAAAAATACAAAAATTAGCCGGGTGTGGTGGCGGGCGCTCTAATCCCAGCTACTCAGGAGGCTGAGGCATGAGAATCGCTTCAAACCAGGAGGCAGAGGTTGCAGTGAACTGAGATCGTGCCACTGCACTCCAGCCTGGGCAACAAGGGCAAGACTTCAACTAACAAGAAAACAAACAAAAACCTCTAAAGTGTGGTTTCTTACTCTCAAATAAACTTGCCTTCATAAATTCCTAAATTTTAAAAACAATTAAATGTTATTATAAACATCATGGATTGGTTGACATTTAAACAACTATTAAAGAGAAGCTTCTGGTGCTTACAGAGGCAAAATTAGGCATAACTCATTCTCAACATTCCTGCTTTACCTGAGTTCTTTCCCCCACCATCTTACTTTTCTAAAAACTGTGATCACCCGTGCCAAAAGCTGATGCTTAGTCTCACATATATTCATAATACCAGCATTAGGTTTGCTTTAGTCTATTAAAAAATAAACTTAATTTGACTAAATATTAGTTCTGATAAACATAAAATTATAATTTCAACTTTACAGACAAACATTCTTAACCCTTCACCCATCCATTCATCTCCCTACATCAGGCACTGACCACCAACATGAGCATATTTTAGCTACTTCTTAATATCTTTACAGAGTAGAATTAATCTACCTCTTAAGCAGAAACTATCTCAGTCAAGATGGTACCTAACTAAAAGTAGAGGTTTATTACATGATGTAACAGAAAGTCCAGATGAAAGCAGTTACAAAATTTATTTTTTCCACAGCCCAGAAGCGTCAGAGCCCTTGGCTTACTTGCTGAGATTACAGAATGTCTGTCCTAACTTTCATCATTTCATCCTCCCAGGACAACATCCAAAAGCAGCAAGGAAGAAGGTGCCTCTTTTCACTGGTCTCTCTTATTTTAAAATAGTAAAACCATTCCGGAAACGTGTAGCACTTCATCCATCCCACTAGACATAACTATCAGGGATACCAGAAAATGGACATCTGGAGATTTTCTGCCTCTATGGCGGGTGGCAAATTCCGTCAGAATGGAAAAAGTAGGAGAAAATGGCCATTGGGTAAGCAATCATTAATATCCGTCACAAAGACAAACATGTCTTCTTATCAGACTCCATCCATTCTCATATGTTTGCTATTTCAAGTTTTCACTCTAGATTTTATCTTAAAAGCAAATAGGTAGAAAATTATCTTTTTAAATGTATTATTTCTTGCCAATGAATTTGAGAATTTTTACTAAATAAATAAGTTTATTTGAGAATATTAAATATACTTTTATAGTCTAAGCATGTTAATGTATTTCCAAAATCAATTGTCTACATATTTAGTCACTATTCAGAGTATGCTCAACCCAAATTAATTGCCTCAGTATAGAACAAGAAAATCTATATTCATTCATAAAACATAGTGAACATATCATCCTTTTGATCTATTAATATTTAAAATAAAAAATACTATTTTAGTAGTAATATTACTCTTTCTCAAAAATAAATCTAGCTGTCAAGCCTGACTTGAAATATCTTTAAGGTTTTATATGCACCACAAACTTTATAGAGCTGCTATGAAAACAGGCAGAAAAATGTTGAAAAAGTAATGATAATCTAGGGTAGCAAGGAAAATTTACTAATAATTGAAAGCAAACTTCACTGTAAAAAGGGGTATTTTGCTTCTTTTCTAATGTGACTAAGAACAATTACACTTATTGAATTTCTACAATGCCACGTCTTTTTATATTGTATTATCTTAGTTACTGAAAGTGCAGGAGGAGAAATAAAACAGAATTTGAAGCCAAGCTGTATTTCATCTAAATTTCAGTGTCTGGAGGAATTTATATATATATATATATTTTTTTTTTTTTTTTTTTTTTTTTTTTTTTTGAGACGGAGTCTCGCTCTGTAGCCCAGGCTGGAGTGCAGTGGCGCAATCTCGGCTCACTGCAAGCTCCACCTCCCGGGTTCACGTCATTCTCCCGCCTCAGCCTCCGAGTAGCTGGGACTACAGGCGCCCGCCACCACGCCCGGCTAGTTTTTTGTATTTTTAGTAGAGACGGGGTTTCACCATGTTAGCCAGGATGGTCTCGATCTCCTGACCTCGTGATCCACCTGCCTCGGCCTCCCAAAGTGCTGGGATTACAGGCTTGAGCCACCGCGCCCGGCCTTTTATATTTAAATGTATCCTCACAGACCAAAAAATAGCAATTCTGAATTAGATACTACTAGTGATAATGTCTGTATTCATTTAGTGACATTCAGTAAAGAAACACTAAAAACATATTCAGTCAGAAGGGACTGGGGTCCTTAAATAAAATAATTGTCAGTCAAGAATTTCATATCCAGCAAAATGAAGCTTCATAAATGAAGGAGAGATAAAGTTTTTTACACACAAACACATGCTGAGAGAATGGCCACTACCAAACCAGCACTACAAGAAATGCTAAAAGAAGTCCTAAATCTTGAAACAAAACCTCAATATACAACAAAATACAACTTCCTTAAAGCATAAATCTCACAGGGCCTAATTAACAATAACACAATGGAAAAAACAAAACAAGATATTTAAGCAACAACTAATGTGATGAACAGAACTGTATCTCATATCTCAATACTAATATTGAATGTAAATGGCCTAAATGCTCCACTTAAAAGATACAGAATGGCAGAATGGATTAAAAAAAAAAAGCAAAACAAACAAACAAAAAAACACCCCCCAAGTATCTGCTGTCTTTTAGAGACTCACCTAACACATAAGGACTCACATAAACTTAAGGTGAAAGGGTGGAAAAAGATATTCCATTCAAATGGAAACCAAAAGTGAGCAGGAATAGGTATTCTTATATCAGACAAAACAGACGTTAAAGCCACAACAGTAAAAATAGACAACAAAGGACATTATATAATGATAAAAAGGTTAGCCTAACAAAAGTATATTACACTTCTAAATATATATGAAATGAACACTGAAGCTTCAAAATTTATAAAACAATTCCTACTAGACCTAAGTAATGAGATAGTCACATAATAACAGTGTGGGATTTAAATACTCCACTGACAGTGCTAGATGGATCATCAGGACAAGAAGTCAACAGAGAAACAATGGACTTAAACTATACTCTAGAACAAAGGGACTTAACAGATATTTATAAAACATTCTTCCCAATGAATGCAGAATATACATTCTCATCAGCACATGGAACATTCTCCAAGATATACCATATGATAGGCAACCAAACAAGTCTCAGTATATTTATGATAATTGATATCATATCAAGTATCTTCTCAGACCACAGAGGAATAAAACTAAAAATCAACACCAAAATGAGCCCCAAAAACTTTACAAATACATGAAAATGAAATAATCTGCTCCTAAATTATCTTGAGTTAACAATGAGGTCAATATGGACATTAAGAAATTCTTTGAAATGGACAATAATGGTGACAAACAACTTATCAAAACCTCTGGGATAAAGCAAAAGTGGTGCTAAGAGAAAAGTTCATAACATTAAATCCCTACATAAGAAAAGCCTGAAAGAGCACAAACAACCTAATATCACACCTCAAGAAACTAGAGAAACTAGAATAAACCAAACCCAAACCAAGCAGAAGAAAAGAAATAACAAAGATCAGAACAGAACTAAATGCACTGAAACAAACAAAAAATACAAAAAGATAAATAAAACAAAAAGCTTCTTCTTTGACAAGATAAACAAAATTGAGACACTGTTAGCAAGATTAACCAAGAAAAGCGGTGAGAAGATCCAAATAAGCTCAATTAGAAATGAAACGGGTGATGTTACAATCAATACCACAGAAATACAAAAGATCATTCAAGACTACGATGAGCACCTTTATGCACACAAACTAGAAAATCTAGAGGAGATGGATACATCTCTGGAAATGTACAATTCTCCTAGAGTAAATCAGGAAGAAATAGAAACTCTGAACACATCAATAACAATTAATGTGATTGAAACAGTAATAATAATAAAAAAAAGTTGCCAACCAAAAGAAGTCCAGGACCAGATGGATTCACAGCTCAATTCTATCAGACTCTCATTCAAAGAGGAATTGGTACCAATCCTGCTGAAACTATTTCAAAAGATAGAGAAAGAGGGAATGCTCCCTAAATCACTCTATGAAGCCAATATCACCCTAATATCAAAACCAGGAAAGGACATAACAAAAAAAGAAAACTACAGACCAGTAACCCTGATGAATATGGATGCAAAAATCCTTAAGAAAATACTAGCTAACTGAATCTAATAGCATATAAAAGAGATAATGCATCATGATCAAGTGGATTTCATACCAGGGATTCAGGGATGGCTTGACACACACAAGTCAATAAATGTGACTCATCACATAAAATTTAAAACAAAAATCATATGATCATCTCAATAGAGGCAGAAAAAGCATTTGATAAAATTCAGCATCCCTTCATGATAAAAACCCTCAACAAAATTGGAATAGAAAGGGCATACCTCAAAGTAATAAAAACAATCTCTGACAAACCTACAGCCAACATCAGACTGAATGAGAAAGCTGAAAGCATTCCCCCGAGAACTGGAACAAGACAAGGATGTCCACTTTCACCACTTCTATTCAATATAGTACTGCGAGTCCCAGCCAGAGCAGTCAGACAAGAGAAAGAAATAAAGGGTATCCAAATTGAAAAAAAAAGGAAGTTAAACTGTCACTGTTCACTGATGATACAATTATATATCTACAAAACCCAAAGACTCATCCAAAACCTCCTAGATCTAAGAAATAAATTCAGTAAGCTCTTAGGATACAAAATCAATGTACAAAAATCAATAGCACTGCTATACACCAACAATGACCAAGCTGAGAATCAAATCAATAATTCAATTCTTTTTACAACATCTGCAAAAAACATAAAATACTTAGAAACATACTTAACCAATGAGAGAGGTTTCTACAAGGAAAGCTACAAAACACTGCTGAAAGAAATCATAGATGACATAAACAAATGGAAACATCCTACACTCATGAATGGGTAGAATCAATATTGTAAAAATGTCTATACTGTTCAGTGATTTAGTGAATCAATATTATAAAAATGGCCATTCTGTCCAATGCAATTCCCATCAAAATACCATCATCATTCTTTACAGAACTGGAAAAAACAACCCTAAAGTTTATATGGAACCAAAAAAGAGCCTGCATAGCAAAAGCAATACTAAGCAAAAAGTATTGCTAGAGGTATCACATTACCCAACTTCAAATTACAGAACAAGGCTATAGTTACCAAAACAGCATGATTCTGGTATAAAAATTGGCATGTAGACCAAAGGAACAGAGTAGAGAACTCAGAAATAAAGCCAAATAAAGTGGGGAAAGGACACCCTATTCAATAAATGGTGCTGGGAAAACTGGCAAGCCACTTGTAGAAGAGTGAAACTGGATCTTCATCTCTCGGCTTATCTAAAAATCAACTCAAGATGGATAAAAGACTTAAATCTAAGACCTGAAACCATAAAAATTCTAGAAGATAACATTAAAAAAACTCTTCTAGACATTGGCTTAGGCAAGGAATTCATGACTAAGACCCCAAAAACAAATGCAACAAAAACAGACATAAATAAATGGGACCTAATTAAACTAAAAAGCTTCTGCACAGCAAAAGAAATAATCAGCAGAATAAACAGACAAGCCACAGAGTGGGGTACAATATTTACAAAGTATATATCCAACAAAGGACTAGACTAATATCCAAAATCTACAAGGAACTCAATCAAATTAGCAAGAAAAAAATCAAACAATCCCATCAAAAAGTGGTCAAAGCACATGAATAAATAATTCTTAAAAGAAGATATACAAAGAGTGAACAAACACATGAAAAAATGCTCAACATCACTAATTATTAGGGAGATGCAAATTAAAACCAAAATGAAATACCACATTACTCCTGCAAAAATGGCCATGATTAAAAAAAAAAAAAACAATAATAGAGGATGGCATGAATGTGGTAAAAGAGAACACTTTTACACTGCTGGTGGAATGTAAACTGGTACAACCAGTATGGAAAACAGTGTGGAGATGTCTTAAAGAACTAAAAGTAGAACTACCATTCAATTCAGCATTCCCACTACTGGTTATCTACCCAAAGGAAAATAAGTCATTATATGAAAAAGACAAATGCACTTGCATGTTTATGGCAGCACAATTCACAATTGCAAAAATATGGAACCATCCTAAATACCCATCAACCAATGAGTGGATAAAAAAATGAGGTATATATACACAATGGAATACTACTCAGTCATAAAAAGGAATGAAATAATGGCCTTTGCACCAACTTGAATGGAGCTGGAGGCCACTATTTTAAGTGAAGTAACTCAGGAATGGGAAACCAAACGTCATATGTTTCCACTTATAATTGGGAACTAAGCTATGAGGACACAAAGGTCGGAGAATAATATGATGGATTTCGGGGGCCCAGGGAAAAAACTGGGAGGTGGGTGAGGGATAAAAGACTACATATTGGGTATAGTGTACACTGCTGCACCAAAATCTCAGAAATCACCACTAAAGAACTTATCCATGTAGCCAAAAATAATTATTTGTTGCTTATATTAAAAATCCCCTGTATGCCAAAAACTATTGTAATTAATATGTACAAAATGTTAGTCTGATAAAGTTGCAGTTTTACTTTCCTAATAAAACATTTGAGATGGAAAAATGGAAGGCTTCTTATCAAAATAGATCTATATGTTCACACTTTGGTTTAATATTTTGTTGTTGTTGCTTTCATAGTAATTATAGATATAAAGTAGTAAAACTAGGCTCAAAATATCTTCAATGTCCATAAAAGAACAAAAGCCTAAAATGATAAGAGGAAGAGAAGGCAGAATCCAGTTAGGCCCCTCATCCTGGGGTAGAGAGTTGGGCCTATGTGTTGGCTCCTGTGAGACAGAAAATAGCAAAGGTGATTGGGTGGGTGGGAGATTGGGGAACTAGAAAACCAGAGCCAAAGTCTCTCTCTTTAAAGCCAGGACCTAGAGTGTCACTGGAAAGAATTTTCTGTGGTTTGTAGAATGATGCAGTTCCAAAGAAATAAGAAAGCATAGGTTCAAGAACTGATGCAAGTTGCTCATTTGTTTGAAAATATTATTGTCATGATCCCATTATAATGGTGGAGGATCTCAGATGCTCTTATAGAACCCAATTCTGGACAAGAGGTCTGGCAAGCTCTAGGGATGCAACAGAAAATTCACAGCCAGAGAAGTGTCTGCAGAGAGTAAGATTGAGCAAGAGAAATAAAAATAGAATGAAAAGAAAAAGCAAACACTTGAAAACACTGCCCACTTGAAATAACTCTGGAAACTAATATTTCAAAATGTCTAATGCTAATATATTTTTAAATCAGCAAGCAGTTCAGGAATTTACTTCAGATGAAATTGCTTTTATGAAACAATCTTTAAAGATGACTTAAAATTAATATATATCCTATGTTTAAAGAGAAAAATGAAAATACATCTTCCTTTAAAATTGTGTTAGATATTTTTTTAAGTGGAAATGAAACAAGAACAAGAAAACATGAAAAATCATGAAAGCAATAGATAAGATAAAGTCTAGATGAGTGCATTTCAAACCATTTGTGGTAAAAAATCATTCTTTTCCAATTTGATATTTTTATAAAATAAAATAAATTACAAAAACTACCACAATGTGCAAAATGCAAGCAAAATCTTTGTATTCAATAGACATAAAATACATTTTAATAAATATAATCAGAACAGAAAAAAGAAAATAAATTTGAATATTATACATCTGCTTTGAAAGCAATTAATATATGGAGTCATTATTACACTATTAATTTACAACTATTCCGTAGTTATTAGTAAAATAGTGATGCCTTTTCTTAAACACTTTGAATGACATCAATATATATCAAGAAACATTTGAAGTTTTTTATATGCCAAGTGTGCTTGCTCCTTGCTTATGAATTATTTAGGAATATATTAGCAAAAATGCTCCTCACAGAGCATCATATGCATTTAAAATGTCTCTACATTTTGTTTTAATATCACTCATAATGGAGGAACCATATTCACAAGAGATCTCATGACGTTCATTTTTAGCTTTCATCCAAAATGAAACAAATGACACTATTGCCACACATCATCATCAATTTTTCATTACTATCCAGATCCAACAATTTATAATGCAAAGTTATAATAATTAAATTTAAATTACCTTCAGATGAAAGAAGTGGACACTAGATCTACGAATTTTTTCTATCCATGCATTTCTCTTTACTGAAAAAAAGAAAATCGGCCAGAACAGTGGCTTATGCCTATAATTCCAGCACTTTGGGAGGCTGAGGCAGGCAGATCACTTGAGGTCAGGAGTTCGAGACCAGCCTGGCCAACATGGTGAAACCCCTTCTCTACTAAAAATACAAAAATTCGCCAGGAGTGGTGGCAGGTGTCTGTAATCCCAACTACTTGGGAGGCTGAGGCAGGAGAATCACTTGAACCCAGGAGGTGGAGGTTGCAGTGAACCAAGACCGTTCCATTGCATTCCAGCCTGGGCAACAAGAGTGAAACTCCGTCTCAAAAAACAAAATGAAACAAAACCAGAAAATCAAAACATTCTATCATGTTACTTCAGTCTAATCATGAGTAAATGTTAGATGGTCTAAAATTTAAGGACATGTCACAAAATACCTGCTCTAATAAAAACTCTTCAAAATAATCAAAGACATTTAAAAAGGAAAGGGCAAGACTGAGAAACTGTCCCAATTGAAAGAGACTAAGGATATGTGACAAGTAAAGACAGCATGGTATCCTGGGTTGAATCCTGGAACTGAAAAAGGACATTGGCAAAAACCCAGCAAATCCAAATGAAGCCTGGAATTTAAGTTAAAATATGTATGTTAAATCCAATGACGTTTGGTGATACATTTTTGCAGATGTGCAATAGCAAGATAATAACTTGTTTCATTGATAAATAATACTAAATTATGAAATTTGTTGTAATAAGCAGGAGAAACTTGTTTTTGCCTTTAATCTTATCTGCAGTTGAAAAATCTGTTGTGTTCCCTCCTTGACACGGTGAGTATTAACATCATTAAAATACTGACTTAGACAACTAGGCAGGACAAAATTGTCCAGTTCGCATATTTAAAAAATTGAGACTGAATAGGTTTCTAATCTTTCAAGAACACTAGGAGATCCTGCTATGGTTCTAACATTTCTGCCAGACCATTTACCCTGGAAAACTGTCATTATCAGCAAGCATTAATAGTTGTTTATGATCAACTGTCATATCATCAAATAATAAAGAGAATAATTTTGATTAACACAGTAGCATTTACCTAATTCACGATTCCATGTCATTAAGCACATGGTTCCTCTGACATTTATTTCCTCTAAAAAATCATTGCATCTCAGCATACAATAGCAGTAATTCATGATAATTTTTTAAAGCACACACAATTGGAAACTTACATATCCAATTCTTAATAGCTCATGTGATAAAGGTCAAATCATAGCAGTTGTGAAAAAGCATTTAAAATTGAAAGTAAAAGGACCTATAAATTCCTGTTAATTATAGTAAAGAACCTATAAATTTCTGTTAATTAAAGTCGTCTTAATAGAACAAATATAGCTTAAAGTACAGGCTGTGAAAAAAAATTAAGAAAGATTTAAAAATGGTTTCAGCATTTAAGTCAAGTAGCTAGCAAAAAAATTATGGAGATAATATAAAGAACAAAACAAAGGAGATAATTAAGTCTAAAAACGAACTGGCCGCGAGTGGTGGCTCACCACTGTAATCCCAGCACTTTGGGAAGCCGAGGTGGGTAGATCACCTGAGGTCAGGAGTTCAAGACCAGCCTGGCCAACATGGTGAAAACCCATCTCTACTAAAAATACAAAAAAAAGAAAAAAGAAAAAAAACTAATTCAGAAAGTAACAATTGATTTAATAAACTAAAGTGGGTATTATATCAAAAAATTAAACTAACATAAATAAATATTTATGAATATTTATCCAAAAATGACAAACCATTATGAATGAAAAGACAGCTACGGTAGAGATATTTTTTAACTTCAATAGCTTTGAAGAAATAATTTTGTATATAAATTCAAAAATAAAAACAAAAAAGATAATTATCTAGAAAAAATACAAATTATAAATTCTTCTCAAGAAAAATTAGAAACTTGAATAAACTAAAGGCTAGTGAATAAATTGAACTGATAATACAAAATTGTACCCCCAGTGCCCTCCCTTTCCCCTAAAATCTCCAGGCTTTTATTATTTCTTTATGAGATTTATTTTGCCAAGTGAACAAATTTTTAAAATTTTCTATTCTAAAAAATTATTTCAAAGAATTTAGAAACCAGAAACAGTTGAAGTGTCTCATTTTATAAGACCAGAATAGCTTCAAACCAAAATCAACCAGATATAGTACAAGATAAGAAATTTATAGATCGATTTCACTTTTGAACAGATGCAAATATTCTATATAAAACTCCAACATAAAATGTATAAAAAGAAAGATGAGTCATAAGCAACTTGGTTTTAATCCAGAAATGCAAGGAGAGTACAACACCAGAAAATCTAGTATAAAATACAGCATTAAGACGGTAAAAGAAAATCTCCAAAGGTTCATCTTAGATGTTGATAAGCATTGAATACTATTCAACACTTTAATGAAAAAAGAAAAAATCTAAGCAAACTGGAATTATTGACTATTTTGAGCAGATAAAAATCTTCTATGAATAATGTGAATCTAAAGTAAAAGTTAATGGTGAAATTTTAGATAGATACCTTTTAAAATGAGATACCAAACAATGCTTCTATTCAAAATTGCAGTGAAAATTTTAGGTCTTGAAATAAAATAATTTTTACAAAATAATTTCTTTTAATAAAACACATTAAAAGCATCAAAATTAAAATATAAAATTAGGCCAAAACAGAGTGTTTTGAAGATGATATGATTGTTTACAAAGAAATAGTGAAAAAAATCCACAGACAAATGAATAGAGCTAACAGTTCAAAATAATTTCCAGATGTAAAACGAATATACAAAATCAAGTGTTCCTATATATTAGAAACAAAGCTATAGAAATTGCCAAAGTAAAAAAAAAAAAAAAATCCATTTAAAATATCTACAAAAACTTTAAGCAGAAATTGACTTAAGAAAAGATGATAATTATCTGTGGGAAAAAATTGTAAAGCCTTATAAAGGTCATAAAATAAACTGTAAATTAACAGAAGCATATTATGTAGTTTTACAGTAAGGTGATATCACAGAGATACTATTTCTTCCTGAATTATAAGTTCATGCAATTTTCTTCGAACTGGTTATAAAAACCCCCAAATTAAAATAGAAACAAAAAGACTGACAATAGATCATTCCATTTTGAGGAATAATTGTCAGGTAGATAGATTCGCCCTCGCAGATATTAATTCTTTTTGTTTGTTTGTTTGCTTGAAACGGAATCTTGCTCTGTCACCCAGGCTGGAGGACAGTGGCCCGATAGCTCACCGCAACCTCCACCTCTCGGTTCAAGCGATTCTCCTGTCTCAGCTTCCCGAGTATCTGGGATTATGGGCGCGCGCCACTGTGCCCGGCTAATTTTTGTAGAGACGGAGTTTCACTATGTTGGCCAGGCTGGTCTTGAACTCCAAACCTCAGGTCTGCCTGCCTCGGCCTCCCAAAGTGCTGGGATTACAGACGTGAGCCACCGCGCCTGGCCTACCGATATTAATTATTGATTTAAGGATACGATAACATACAAATGGAAGAGAATAATGTAGTGGACTTGGAGACTTGCCAAAGAGGCCCTCCATCTTCAAGAAAGGACTTGCTGCTCATGCTCTGTGCTTATAGCTTCAGCTTAGTTTCTTCAGGGTTTGCCTCAGGTGGAGGCCTGCCTTTCCACAGCACATCCCTCCCAGAGCGGTCCACATCCCAGGACTGATTGATTGAGGAAGTAAAAGGCCAGGGATTTTCAGCTACCCATGGGACAATTCTCAAGGCTTGTTATATTCCTACTCCACTTCTCTACAAGGTCGGCCGAATCTTTTTTTTAGCCCTTTACCACAGGTTGACTTCCTATCTGCCCAATCCTGCTTCCTTTTCCTCCCTTCCACAAGTACTGATCCCTAACAAATACCCACATATCAAACATCTCAGCGCTGCATCTGGACCTCTAAAACTTTTTCACAAAGAGCCAGAAACAATCCACACACATAAAGAATCCTGATAAAGGATAAATGAGGAGGGTCTCACTGCAAATCAATGGAGAAATAACTTTTTCAGTACTGATGCTGGGACAGTTGATTACATGGAATACAACAATTATATCTTACAGTGGGTATATATTGTGTTGGAAACATTTCAATTCTACTCTTTTAGTTATTGTAAAACATACAATGGGTTAATCTTAATTGTATTCGCCCTATTCTACTACAAAACATTAGATCTTATTCCTTCTACTTAACTGTATTTTTGTTCCAATTAACATCCCCTCTCTCTCCCCTCTTCCCACTATCCTTCCTAGCCTCTGGTAACCATCAGTCTACTCTCTATCTCCATGAATTAATTTTGTTTAGCTTTCCCATATGAGTGAAAACATGCAACATTTGTCTTGTCTTTCTAGGCCTAGGGTATTTCATTTATTATAATGTCCTCCATTTCCATCCATGTTGCTGAAAATGACAGAATTTCTCCCTTTTTCATGCCTGAATAATACTGTATTGTATATATGTACCACATTTTCTTTATCCATTCATCTATTGATGGATACTTAGGTTGATTCTCTATCTTGGCTATTGTGAATAGTGCTGCAATGAACATGGGAGTGCACACATATTTCTTTGATACACTGATTTCTTTTCTTTTGAATATATATCAAGCAAATCCATGCATTTACAATCAACTCATTTTTCACAGAGGTACCAAGAACATACAATGGGGAAAGGACAGTCTCTTCAAAATTTGGTGCTGGGAAAACTGGATAACTACATGCAGAAGAAAAACTTAAATTCAAGATCCGAAACTATGAAACTACTGGGAGAAAACACTCAGGAAATACTCTAGGACCTTGGTCTGAGCAAAGATTTATTGAGTAAGATCTGAAAAGCACAGACAGAAAAATGGATAATGGGATCACATGAAGCTAAAAAGCTTCTGCACAGCAAAAACCAAAAAAAAAAAACCAAAAAAAAAAAAATGAAAACACTTCTTCTGTTATTTAAAAAAAATTGTATTCGGGCAAATAATGCTAGCAGTTATGCAGGCAAATTGTGCAATCTTATTCTCTTGACACAATACAGGTTTATTTTTGGTTCATGTTATAGACCAATATGGCTCACAGACTTTCAGGTACACAGACTCTTTGCCTTGAGTGGCCACTCCAGCCCCATCCCTGGGCTTTGACAAACTAGGGTTTTTGTCCTGGTTTGGCAAAAACCAAACCAAAACAAAACAAAATGAAAAAATCAACAAAATGAAAAGACAATCCACCAAATAAGAAAAAAAAAATTGCAAACAATCTATATAATAAGGAATTAATATATAAGGAGCTCAAACAACTCAATAGGGAAAAATAACAATTCAATTTAAAAAACAGACAAGAGGTCTGAATAGACATTTCTCAAAAGAAGGCATTCAAATGGAAACAGCTATATAAAAATGTTCTGTATCACTAGTCATCGGGGAAATGTAAACCAAAACCTCAATGAGATATCATCTCACCCCAGTTAAAATGGCTTTTATCCAAAATACAGGCAATAATGAATGCTGGGGAGGATGTGGAGAAGAGAAACCCTCATACACTGTTGGTGGGAATGTAAATTAGTACAGCCACTATGGAGAACGGTTTGGAGCGTTCTCAGAAAACTAAAAATAGAACTACCATATGATACATCCCCTTATATCTCATCTATGTAGATTCAGTCTTTATTTCAATTCCTAACACTTTTGTTATTTTTTAAATAAATGATGTCTACAAGTAATCTGATATTAAAACAGAACAAGACATGTTGGGTATGTTAATAATTCTCCAGTTAATGCCTTAAGCACACTTCATATTGCAAATATGCCCTTTTACTTCTTGATAAATTGTTCAATGAATAAGAATCTCTAGGGCACATTCTTAGATACAAATTATATTTTTGGTCTAAAATGAAACATTTCTGCCACTTTGATGACATTCCATAAAACCAAGCATTTACTCAAGCAAATCTTGTACTTTACTTGTTTTGAACTGTGTTTCCCCCTTTTTATTAAGTAAATAGAATTAATTTAAAATTAAATACAAGATAAAAGTTATTCATAATTATTCTACCCTAACAAATCCATTATAGTACTGAACATTACATGTTGTATATTACATATAGCATTTAGTAAGCATAATCAGAAACTGTTCTATCAGGCACCATTGGTAAGCTCAATTTCTCTGCCTAGCCAGCCCAACTAGCGTCCCAATATTTGTCTTTGTCTGTTTGCTTCCACTCAATCCAAGAAGCTATATGGACCGAAGACTCATAGTATTCACCAAAATCCATATTTTCTACTCCTTTGTGGACTCATTACTAAACTCTCTTGCATCTGGCCATGGCCAAGTGCCTCCTTGCCAGTGGATATGGGTGAGAGTGATGTGTGTCTCCTCTGGGCTAAAGTAATAAAACACAGCTGTGCTTCTCCAAATGCACTCTTTCACCTCACCTGTGCGCCCAGTGAGGCGAATTCAGTGCAGGGCTCTAAGGGCTTGGGGGTTGGGGCTGGAGCAGCCACTCAAGGCAAACAGCTTGTGTACCTGAAAGTCTATGAGCCATATCGGCCTACAACATGAGCCAAAAATAGACCTGTATTGTGTCAGGAGAATGAGATTGCACATTTTGCCTGAATAACTGCTAGCATTATTTCCCCTAATACATTTTTTTTAATAACAGAAGAAGTGCTTTCAATTTTTAAAAATAGGTTCAAAAGAAAGCATTAGTGAGGAAGTGTTATCTCCTCAGGGATGCCTTCGATGATCACCTACTCACCCTACACCTGGCACTCCCTCCACCCTTCCTGGTTACGTTTTCTCCACAGCACATATCACCATCTGATATACTATAAATGGAACCTATTCATTTATTTATTGTCTGCATCTCCCCACTGGAATGCAAGTTCCATGGGGGCAGGGGATTTTCTTTGTTCTGTTCACAACTTCATCCTCAAAACCTCCGATAGTGACTGCCACATAATACTTGCTTAATAATTATTGATTAACTACCTATTGAAATACAATTTCAATTCAGAAATTGTAAAATGTCTAATCTCATTTAATAATCAGAATTTAAAATTACTTAAATTGTTTTCTCTCCCTTAGCTAGTGTCTTCTGTAGGTAGAAGATCAGGAAGTGAGGGAGTCCCCCTCTCTTCCCCTATCTTCCCCGCTTCTACCGCATTTAGCTCACCAAGTCTCCTCACCCCTTTGGGTTGGAGCAAAGTTTAGAAAAGACGCTGGGCTTCTGTGGACGGAGGAGCAGGCCATCCCTTAGTTGACTATTCTTATATTAAGATGGTTTCAAGCACCCAGAGCCAGGAAGACGTGTGAAGCTGACTCAGCGTATGTTTTGTGGATTCTTTAGAAACTCCCAGAAGCATTTAATGCATTTCCTATGGTATAGGTGATGCATTTTCCTCTGGGTACATGTTCATCCCTCATCGCTTTTTGCTTTGAAGACTTATTGTGAACAGACTCTCCATCATTCTTTCAGGCAACTCTCTTAGAATTAAAAATATCTACAGGATAGCTCTGTCTGTTCCCACTTAGCCTACCTTTAGTCCACTGGAAATAAGCATTATTTGTCCCAGCAAAGGGTAGGAGTGTTATCTGAGCTTATTCTAGCATCAAGCTTTTCTCACTCAACCACTAAAGCAGCTAACCGGCCCATCTCTCATCCTCTAGCTTTCCCAGGCTGCATAAGATACCCAGTCCTCTGAGTGGCTCCCGTGGAGGCTCTCTGCCTGACTTACAATTGTGGAAGCACCTTTTCCCTCCTGCTTGATGATAGCAGGACAGGGAGGGTTGCCATCATGGGGCAGCTTTGTCCAAAGAAATTCCCTTCACACTTCTACCTAAACATGTCGGCAATTAAATTTCTTTAAACTTTTGATATGACAGAGGAACCTATAAGTTGTGTAGCCCAGTTTTTGGTTATATGTTTCTGAAATGTTTAGAGAAAGGTCTATCTCACAACACACTTTTGTATCTGATGTTATATCTTAATCGTTCAAGTATAACTTTCAATTTACATCCTTATGCATTCATATACTTAGGTTTATAGCTTTCTATGTATTTTTATTTCTGTGCACATATTTTTGTTATCTCTTACTGTAAAACAAAATGCATGCTAGTCTCATAAAACAATAATAAATTATTATTATTATCTTTCTCACAAAGTACTGGGTGTTGACTGACCTCAGGTGAGCAATTTTTTCCCAGGCTGTTTTGTGCAGTGGCTGGAGCTGAAATCACTGGAAGTCTTCCTCATTCACATATCTGGTCAAGCACTTCTTCCAGGGAAGCTCAACGCTTCTAAGGCATATGTCTCAAGGGAGAATGGCAGTTGGAATTTGTGTCACCTTTTATAAGGTGAACACCTTGGAACTCACACAGTGTTATTTCTGTTGTATTCTATTAGTCCTAAACCCAGACATGTTTGAGAGGAGGGAACACACTCGTAAGAGAGGAATGGTAAGCTTCTCTAAGAGTGTATGAAAATAGAAATATTGTTGGAGTCTGCATTAGTCAGGATTCTCCAGAAAAGCAGAATAGAATGTATGCATATGATGTGTGTGTATATATATACATAAAATACATATCAAATATATAATATATATTTTACATATTTTATGTATCAAATATAGTTAATATATACTATATATTATATATCATATATCAAGAGAGATGTATTATAAGTAATTGAGTTTAATAATAATCCTTATAGGATAATATATTATATAATTATTAATTATTAGCAGTATTCAATCCTTAATAATAATCCTTAATATGTCAATCTTTAATCCTTATAAAAATTATAAAGATTTACTATAATGGAAGCTGACGAGTCCCACACTGGAGATGCAAGAGAGCTGATGGTATAAGTTGCAGTCCGAGTTCAAAAACCAGAGAACCAGAAAAGCTGATGGTGTTGATCCAGTCTGAATGCCAGCAATCTCAAGACCCAAGAAGATCCAACATTTCAGTTTGATTCCAAAGGCAGGAAAAGACTGATGTCCTGGCTCAAAGCAGTCAGGTCACAGGAGCTCCATCTTGCTCAGTCTATTTTATTTTATTCGTATCTTGAGTTGATTGAGTGGGTACCAAGGTGGGACCCACTCACATTAGGGAGGGCAATCTGCTTTTTACTCAGCCTAGCAATTCAAATCCAGAGACACCCTCACAAATACACTCAGAAAGATATTTGACCAAATGTCTGGGCATCCCATGGCCCAGTCAAGTTAGCACGTGAACTTAACCATCACAGTCTTTTTAAACATATAATCCACTACAAAGCATATACCAAAACTACAAATAAAAGACTACAAATAGGTCAAATGTTAATATCTACTGTTTTCAGAATAAAAATGATGATGCACTTTGCTGGGAATGGTTGAGGGATACATCTTTGTCCTAGTCCTACCTAATTTCCCATAGTTTAAGTCTGTGTTGTACATTGGTTTCCTTTTTTATGCCAGGTGATCTCTGCTTCCGTGTATCAGAACTTCTGTGCCTACTGCTGAAAATTCGTATGAGGTATTTCTACAGTTGTTCAGTGTTCAGACTGTAAGCATAAAGCCTTCATCAATTACCTTTCTACAATCCTCACAAGCCCTGCTCTTCATTTGCATTGCACAAATATTTGCAACCCTAGAACTTAAGGGAAGTTTGTTGCTGTTACTAAGTTCTAAAAAATGCCCATAGCATCCTTCACTTGTCAACAAGTGCTGTTTTCTCATGTATAATAGCTAAGAAAACGGGTTTGGAATCACACAGTCTTGGCTGCAAACACTGACTCTGCAACTTACAATTTGCATTACTTAGGGAAATAAAATTAATCACTCCAAGCTTCAGTTTTCTCAACTAAAAAAAAAAAATTGGCTAGTTAAACCTTGCAAATTTGTTGTGACAATGAAATAAGATGATGAATATTAATATTAATTTAACATAGTGCTTGGTACAAAGTAAAATCTCAAGGACTGTCAAATATTATTGTTACTTCGATGATTGTTGTTGTTACTTATGCCTTTGGTGTACCAGCTCTAGAAAAAAGTTTATATAGGCCACTTTAACTTTGGCAAGAAGGGAATGGCTTCTAGCCAATGGACTCACTAACCCCCACAGCATGCTTGACTCTGTGAGACACTCTGGCAAACAAGTAAGATCTAGCAAGCAACTCCCTGGCCCGTGAGATAGGCCAAAAGTTTACTCTTCAGTCACTGCTTGTTCACATTAGTAAAGGACAAGAGGAATAACATTAATTAGAACTGAATATGTGACTGCCACGATGCTAGAAACTTTACACTTGTTAAATTAACCTGAGTTTCAGTTTCCTTACGTCTAAAATGGAGGAAAGAACAATACAGATAATACAAATAGTGTTGTTGTAAGAATTAAAGGATAAAATGTATGTAACATTACAGTGTCTGAGTAAATAATTACAGTAGATTATGAGATACCATTAAGGTATAGTATTTTAGTTTAAACACACACACACACACACACACATATATATATACACACACACACACATATACTTTTTCTGCATGATATTTGTCACAAGATTTTCTTTTGCTTTGGGAAAATTACAAAGAAATTCAAGTTTGTTTGTCTGGCTTGAGTAAGCTGGTAGAAGTAATCAGAAGAGTAGGTAAGTATCTCAAGGTCAGGCTGCCCCTAAAATAAAGAGCTTTGACTCAAAACAAAGTCTGCCTGTGCTCTTTTCAATACATTGCTTTCTTCCAAACATCTGTAGGGATAATTATACACAATATTTAAATAAATTTTGCACCAGTTAATACAAACCCTTAAAAATTATTGGAACTCAACAACCCAGGTCTGGGTTTCTAATACTATTTCCAATAAAAGGAAGCAGGGCTCCTTTAATAAACAGCCAATTCTAGGACTGGGGCAAAATGAGATTATGTAGCATCTCAAGTAAGTGCCAGAAAGTGAGAAAGTACTTCTCCACCCTCACACCAATAAAACACCCCACTACACATTGATAGAAGAATGTTAAAGGCACATAGAAACCAACTAAAATGTCACATAATGGCCAAAGTTGGAAGAATTAGAGCAACAAGATAAGCATTGTAGTAAAAAATTATAACACAGCATATAAAATAAATATCCATAAGCCTTAGTCCATTTTCTGTTACTAAAACAGAATCCCTGACACTGGGTGATTTATAATAAACATACCTTTATTTCTTACAGTACTGGAGTCTGGAAAGTTTGAAACAAGGTGACAGCAGCTGGTGAGACTCTACTTGCAGCATCATAACGTGGCGGAGGGCATCAGCTGGCCAGAAAGCAAGAACATGCATGTTATGTCTCTTTTCCCCTTCTTGCAAAGCTACCAGTGCCCAAGTGTTCTCATGGTTCAATTCCCATCTGTAAGTGAGAACATGCAGTGTTTGGTTTTCTGTCCTTGCCATAGTTTGCTCAGAATGATGGTTTTCATTCAAGTATAATAATAATTTTTAAAAAATAACTACCAGTGCCATCATGAAGGATAGGGTGTCCCACTCTGAAATCTTTATTGAATCCTAATTACCTCCCAAAGCCTCCATCCTCAAACAACATATGAATTTAGATCTTAAGTTTCTAACACATGAAATTTTGGGGATACATTCATACCACAGCAGTGACTCATATGAATAAATAATTGACTAAATCAATACATAGAGGCAAAAGGACAAATCTGCTTGCATCAAGAAAAATTCTTAATAATTTCTGTAGACACTTCACCTTCGAGGAGGGAGAACTCTTATAATGAGTTTTTTCCGTAGAGTACCATAAAAAAGGGTGTGGGGAAAGTAACCTTACATTGCGGAAATCTGGCAAAAACCACCATAGCCACGTGATGAAAGTCAACATCAAAGGTGATAAATCATATTAATCATATTAATAGTAGGATCCTACAAAATACATCATTAAGTATTCCTCAAAATAGTTGTAAAAAACAGAAAAGTATAAGAAAATGTCACAGCCAAGAGAAGCCTAAGGAGACATGGTACTCTACGTAATATGGCATTGTGGACGGAATCCTGGAATAGACAAAAATATTTTTTAAAAACTAACAAATTTTGACATTTTCTTAGACATTTCTGTTTTTTTATGACTATGACTATTATGAGGAATACTAGTGATGCATTTTGTAGGATCCTATCAACTGGAATTTTTCTAATGTTTTCTCATGATAAGACTGGAGTTACATAATTTGGGGATGAAGACAACAGATATAAAGTTCCATTTTTATCACATCATCATCAAATTTTCAGCAAAATATGGATTTTAGTTAATGATAATGTATCAACATTGGTTTATTAATTGTGACAAATGTAAGATGTTAGTAATAAGGGAAACTAAATTTGGATATATGAAAACTCTCTTTACTATCTTCTCGATTTTTCTGTAAATCAAATAGTGTTCTAAAAGATGAGGTTGATTTTAAAAAGATCAGAAGCAAATATGGTAGATTATTTCTAGAGCTGAATTGTTGGTACAAGCCTCTTTGTTATACAATTCCCATATTTATAAATGTATTTGAAATATTTCACAATAAATATATTTTTGAAGAATAATCTTTATCAGAAAGTACCCGAAGGAAGCTAGTGTATTAAAACTCAGTTGATTGAAATAAATTACAACTCTTAGATTCACAAACACTAGCAATAATAATGTTAGAAATTTCTAAAATGTAAAACATTTTATAATAAAAATATTGTGGACTCCAAAGTGCTTTTTTAATTTGAGTTGTATCTACCAGTACTTTTGCCTTAGCATAAATTAAAACTGAGAAAGTTTTAAAACGCAAGAGCACACAATCACAAATTCCACTAGCCATCACAACTGTTGTTATAACACATGACATAGCCTCTAGAAAATTCCATCGTAACTTTTGAAAGAATAAAAATGAAAAAAGGTGAAATGAATGTTAAAATCCTGGGATAAAGTCTGGTTGGTCATGACATACTTTTCTTTTTATAGATTATTAAGTTTGATTTGCTAAAATTTTGCTTTTCGGTTTTTGGCATTACCTGAAATGCTGCAATGATAATCTTTATAAAACTACATATGAAGATGCTTTTATTTCTGATAGTTTCCCAAAAGTGAGTTACATGATATGAGTCTTTTGAATTTCAACAGATTCTGCCAGATTATTATCTCAAAAGGTTGTAGTAGTTCATTCTTTCCTTAGCCTCTAAAAGTATTTTACCACATTCTTAACAACAATAAATGTTATAAGTATTTTTGTTAATAACTCATATTAAAGAAAATAAAATTAGGAACCTCTAGATTTGACATAAATTATGTTAATAAATATCTATAGGACAAGGTGTAATCATCTCATGCCTAGAGCTTTTATACAATTATGACATAGAAATCAAAATTACAAATTAGATATAAATTTGTAAAAAATCCAATATCATTAAAACATTGATTCAATGTGACAGATGATATTGATGTGCTAAAACAAATAGCAGAAGTCAGAATTAATATTACAGAAATGTAGACAGGTCTATTTCTACATTTAATCCGTTTCCTTGTTTTCATTTCAGTTATACTAATGTAAAGAATGCCTGTTTATGTTAGCATGCTTTACAGAATGCTATTCATAATTTCAAAGTTTTGTTTCTGGGTTCATGATAATCAGACTCCACATTTATCTAAAATTCAGCCAGTAAGCTATCCACAAGAGCAAGTTTTATGGTAGTGTCACATAATAACTTTTTAAAGCTCTCATGTTAAGAGGAGATTGCCATGTGGCTCCATTGAAATCTGCAGTATTACTAACTTATGTTTTCTTGGTTATGTGCCTTTGTTTTCTCATTTACTTAGTTGCATATTTTCTGATCCTTTCACTCACTCCCACAGTGGAATGTAAACTTCATCATTATTTCTGTGTCCCCTCACCTAGCCCCATTCCTAGTCAAGTGAATACTTGAATGAATTAATGCACAATTTAATCATTGCTCAAATAAAGTACAGAAGCAACCTCATTGCTTATTTACTGTCACACTTAGAAATAATGCATCATGTAAGTGGTGTGTATATGAATAAGGTCTATCTAATGTATTTTTTCAAAATATAGCTATAGTACCTACAATCTCAGTGCCTATAGCAAATGTCACTTGGCAAGTTCAATATTAGACCAAAGACAAATAGGGAATCGAATATTGCATAGCAGTGCTCCATTGTATGGTGATTATTTAAATGACTATGAATTAGCTTATATTAATGTATAGATGAGCATTAAAATTAAAGCCAGAAAAAAATTAAATTGAATTAAATCCCCAAAGCTAGTATATTTAAGAATTTCCTGGAGGTCAGTTAGTCCATTTGGGAGATACTGGAATATAATATCTATGCATAATGTTATTTGGTCTTTGTTAAAAAAAACAAAAAACACAAAAAACTTTGTCTTCTTCAGGAAATCTATAGATTCTGCTCAGAAGCAGTTTCATGGGGTCTATGGATATGGCTCATGGGGTTAAATTAATCCCAGAAATTATGGATGTACAACTTAGATAAAGACAAGGAACAACAGTGACAACTCAGGTTCACAATGGTATAAAAAAGTCAAGGTCAACTCAGCCTTATATACCTGCTGCCGAGCATCAAAATCCTAAAGGAAGATTTTTAGATATAGAGAGTAAATGTAGGGGCTTCTATTGAATATCTTGTTTTCTCTTTTTATATCAGTGGAAATTAAATTTCTTGACCTGCAAAAGGTGGTTGGACTAGATAAATTTTTAATACACATCCTAATTCTCTAGACCTTACACATAACTCTGAGTATATTTTACAGGCAATCTCTAAGAACTGGCTCTTATAAAATATTCTAATATCTCAATTTTATGGTACTTCAATTAAATTTGCATTCTATCCTTATCATCATCAAACTAAATAAGACTATAAGCTAACAGTGACAATTAATTAGGGAGCGGGCATTTCAAACTATTGTTTGACTACTAATGCAGACATATTTGCGCATCAAATTGCAATGGGAATATATTTTCCATGTCAAAAATTAGAATACCTGATCTGAAATGAATATTTGTGTATCTTAAGTTTGTAAAGGAAGTCTTGATCATGTTTACATTTTGAAAATTTCTAGGATATTTAAATGTTATAAAATGAATAAGATAAAATAGGTTGCATGAAGTTAAAGAACATGCCTGGTATGTCTACCACTGTATCCCCAATGTGTGCATACTGTAGGTTCTCAATCTATTTTAAAAGAACAAATCAATGAATAAATAAATGAAAGACAGTGACAACAAGAAAAAGAGAGAGAGAGTAAAAAGGTTCAGGAACTGCATGGCTTCCTAGAATCATAAGATGGGTGCAGGGATGCAATTTTAATGTATCAGAAGGAAAAAATGGTACCCTGTGACTAGCCAACTGAAAAGGGGACCTGAGAAGTGGGAAAGAACTCACAAAAACCTAACTTGGCTCCTCAGAAATTTCTCAGGAACAGCTACAGACAGACCTAAATCAGTTATGGAGGCCCATCTGTAGATCCAGTCACAGAGCTCTGAGGACAGTGGTGGAACGGATAGTAGTGGCTGACTCAAGAGGAGAAAGTAACGTGGAAAGAGAAAACGGAGATAAACATAAGAATATGTTTTTCTTTTGTCAAGAGAGATTTCACTACCTGTTTCTAGTTTGAATGCCTTTAGAAAGGGATTTTGAAAAGCATCAAGAGAAGATTGTATTACTCTATTTAAATAATTTTCACTAAGAAGATCTACCTTTCTTCCTGCCCTGGGAAGATGACCCATTTGGAAAACATCAACATGCTTCCTTACCTACCAGTTTTCACTTGTCTTTGGCTAATGGGGACCTCAAGGAGGGAGGAGAGTGAGGTCAGGGTATACCTTCCTTGATGCCCTCCCTGTGAGGTCTCCTAGAGCTGTAGCCTCTCTTGACCAATGGTCCCTCTTCTTTTCAAGGCGATCTTCTCCACATGATGTAGGTTGTTCCTTTCTGTCCCTAATGTTGGATTGTGGATTGTGGTTCTTTCTCTGTTACAGTGGGTAGCTAGTCAGACATGAGCAGAACAGGAGAGGGTTCCCCTGACACACATGCACGCACGCACACACACACACACACCAGCAATGTTAGGTGACCATCACGTGATGGTCAGGTGATTGTTAACTGTCTATCTAAAATAATAATTTCCCAACATCAGGCAAAGACAGTCTCCCAATGAACAAAAACACCTGAAACCAGTGATCAGCAGCTACCTGATAAGATCTCAGGACTTAGGTGAGTGGGCTCAAACGTGCACATTAAGAGGCAAAATTGTGGAGTTTAACTCGTATATGATCTCCTAGAGACGCTTGACTGGTAAGGGAAGAACACCTGAGGTAAGCATGCATACGACTTCAGTAAACACGCTGTGCATGCACTCCTCCCAAGTGCTGGCAGGCCTTTACACATGTGAACAGCCCAGCCCAAGGGAAGAATACAGAGAGAAGGGACACAAGATCCAGGAAATATGCCAACATATAAAACCCCAAGTCAAAAGGTCAAATTGCAAACTTGATCTGTCCAATCACCCACATGGCCCTCTTCCAAGTATGCTTTACTTCCTTTCATTCCTGCTCTAAAGCTTTCTAATAAACTTTCACTCCTGCTCTCAAACCTGCCTCAGTTTCCCCCTCTGCCTTATGGCCCTTGGTTGAATTCTTTCTTCTGAGGGGGCAAGAATTGAGGTTGCTACAAACCCGTATGGATTAGCTGCTGGTAACTTACTTTGGTGCCGTGTCTTGGATACATTCCATTGCTAACATACTAGGGTACATTCATGACTGATACGTTCTGCCACTAATAACTCAACTTTGTAAATGAAAACTTTATAAACTTTTTCCTCAAATTACTGTATTCCAAGTGGGCCTTTGTTTCTTTATTGGTACCAGATTCATAGAGCAACACATTCTTTTTTCTGATTGTACCCAATTTCTGTTTCTACCTGTGCAGTTCCATCCCTTCTCTATCTCCTTCATCTCTAATTTCTAAGAGAAGACCAAAAAAATTTCCTTTACCAAAATCCTAATAGAAGTCTCAAAATAGGAGCTGCCACTTAGATCACAGATTTCTTAGGTTACCTTGGGATAAGAAAACTTGGATTTGAACACTTTCTGGGCTGGAAAACAAAATCATCTGCTGAGAAAGCCCACTTTCTTTTCAAAAGTGTATATTTTATATTTTTAATTCAGCAAAACTTTTCTCCTTGTAGGTACTATACATTGGTTTTAGACCTAAACCTTTGGGACTGTAGAGAATATACATAGTGATTTCTCATATTTTCTTAATTACAGGAATAAAATCACATTCGTGGAGGGCCTGCTAATTGCCATGTGCCAGACAAGATGCTTTCTTGCCACTTATCACAGAGCCTAGGGGTGTTGTTGAGGCAATACTGGGTAGGTGGTAAGTAGGTGATGGATCGTAGATCTGGCACAGTTTTTTCCGCCTTCAAATTACATGTTCCCTCCCTGAAGCCAGACTATTTCTCTTCAAATACTTAAAAATAATGATTTTACCTCTCATTCCATTTTTTTCTTCTTCGAATTAATAGTATATAGTGGCTTTACCATTCCTTGTTTACCATACCATTATTTATAATTGCTTTTCCATTTGGCCACTATATGCTGTATGTGCTCATTTACAAAAAATATTTTTCTTATTTTTTGTGTATTCAGAACTGAATGCAGTACACCCAGACCACCACCTGTTTGTTTTATTTGCTGCCTTTTCAGCAAACTGCCTGAAGGTGTCCACTCTTTGAAACGTACATCATACTTTTAACTCGTGCATTAATGAAAAACTCCCATTCTTTTCTATGTCTGTCCCAATCCATGACTTTTCATTTAGATTTTCAACATGAACTCCCACCAATGTGTTGTTTTTCCTTTTAGTATTCTCTGCATCAGTTCTAAACTGTTCTTCTAGCCCCTGAGACCTCTACATTCTGAGTCTCTGTACTGTTACCATCCCAAAGTCAAGCAGCTTTCTTTTCATCTGAATATATCACCAAATTCAAATAAACATCAGATTGACCATAAGAGCCTTGAAGAAAAAGTATCTGAAAGGAAAACTTTCTTAAAATCATTACTAAAAGCATCTTCCTTCCCCCAAATGTTACACTCCTGGAAAGTACTTAAAATCTCACTTTCTATTGCTTAAGAATTAACTCCTGGCCCATACAACTATAATTTACTTCATGCAAATCCCTGCCCTTCTCTACAAGGTTATTTACCCACTGACATTCCTTCACAGCCCATCACCTACTGTGTAACCTTGGCTTCATCCCTCTCTAACTGCTTTTCTCATGATGTCACTTCCCTGGAATTCTGAAGAATGAAGCCCCTATTGACCCAGCATTATACCAAATACTGCAACGCTCTTTCCTAGACTCTTCTCATGTGCAAATTTGATGAGCATGTGTTACATTTTTATCCAAGTCAAAGCTAAAGGTCTGTCTAGTTATTTAAATCCAATGTCACTCCTACAAAGCTTAAGAAAAGTTTAACCCTGCAATAATACGTATCCATTTATAATAACCGTATAAAGTCAAAGCCATACAAAGAAAAGGAAGCAATTGAAGCTTAAGTAATTATAGTCTGCAAATGTTACATTTGGTGCTCAGCATTCTGGCAGCAAGAGCAAACAAGAGAACGATTCTAAATACTATAATTTCCAATATCTGCCAAAAGAAAGCACAACCATTCTTTGGGAGAAATAAACATTTTCCTCACACAGTGAGGCTTCATAAAAGTATTCTTTGTGACAGCCCAATGGATTTTAAGCTCCTTAAAAGTAGAAACTATTTTTAGTCCCCTCCTATATACTAATCTCCCCCTGATTTCTACTGTGCTTAAGAAGAGAGTATTATGGTGGTAATAGGTGATGTTTGACAAGGACATTAGTCAAGTGGCTTTTTCTCATGTGTGGAATAAACATAAGAAAAGATAGTTACACCTTATGGATCCAAAAGTTGTGAAAGAAGTAAACATGTTGAATAGTTATATGAGATATTTTAAAGAAGCCAAACTGATAGGAAAAAAACATCATAACTTACAGAAATAGAAAAAGAAGGGAGGAGTGAAAGAGTCAATTATGAGAGGTACAAAGATGGAGTGAGCACAGAAGGAAACATGAAAGCATCAAGGTTGGGGATCAGCAGAAGTTACACGGGGCAGGAGCATGTTAAGCTGTGATGCCTTAAATGGCATGCACAGTTGACATCCATTCATTTGTGGATAGTCTGTTTAAAGAGTTCATTTGACCTAGTTACCATGGTGCTCGACTTTGTCCATCTTCCCACACCGAGTTGAAATTCCTTTATTTATAAAAACTATGATGTTGGACTAAACAACACATCCTTGTTGGGTACTCATTGGATTTTAATGAGCATCTGGGCAGACCCTGGGAGAGAGCTGTGTTCTCACAGCGCGAGGGCAGGCTCGATGCTTTCAGCTGTTGGCACCACTCACAGTAGATAGTGTTCTCAAGAGAAAGAGTGTTAGTAAACCTTCATTTACTATGTGTGTGTGGCTGAAGAGAATTGGCTGCAAAAGAGAAATTCAATTCTCTTATTTCTGAAAGCAGTAAAGAAGTTTCCAAATGACTTCCTTTAATGCATTTGGTAAGTTGCCCTCAAAGACTATTGTTTGAGCATCTCAAAATACAGGCTTAGAAAATTCCCCTTAATAACTGTCATTACAAATAACCTGTTTAATATTTGCCAAGGATGAGTTTGTTAACAAATTTCACTACATCCAATATTTGGGAATAATATAGTACCCCAGAGAAATCCTGGGAGAAGAGGATGAAGAATGAAAAGTTTCAATGGGAGTGGATACAAACTATCCAAATGAGAGCTATTTTTAAAAAATGTCCTTGACTACTCCACTAGCAACGTTAGAGACGTTGATGGGGTTCACTTTGCTTTCCCAGGAAGAAAAGAAACAAATATAGCTAAAGTAACTACTGCTAGTAAGATATTCACAAACATCTAACTCATTCCATAACTCTGTATATTCTCTTCCCTTCACCTAGAATACCTTTCCCTTCTTACTCTAATCCCTGTTTTCCTTTTTTTCTTAAACTCTTACTCATCTCTCAAAATTCAGCTCACTTTGTACCTGCTCTATAAAACTTTACTCAGGCATCTTAGGCAAAATTTGTTTCTCCTATTTTTGTATTAAGTCTTAGGCATTGCCAGACCATTTTTCTTAGCTCAATTGAAGGTCTTACATATACCCTAACTTCCACTTAAAGATCTATTGGATTGTGAAATCTTTTAGAATGACTATTTCTTATTCATTTTTTATTCCCACTCCTAGTATAGGTGTCTAGTATTTATGAATGAATAAATGAATGAATGAATGAAAAACAAAGCAGGACAAAGAAAAGCAAGGGAAATAAAGCTGAAAAGATTGGACAAAAGGAGAAAGAGAAACAGTGGCACAGGCTGAATATAATACTAAAAACTATTAGCTACTAAAGATTATTAGAGGTTTGTAACCTCAGGAGAACCAGACGGGGGCAAGAAAAGATAGACACTAGAAACATGATATTAAAGAAAATCCAGCCTGCAGCAAGATGGCCGAATAGGAGCACTTCCAGCCTCCAGCTCCCAGTGTGAGCAACACAGGAGATGGGTGATTTCTGCATTTTCAACTGAGGTACCGGGTTCATCTCACTGGTGAGTGCCGGACAATCGGTGCTGGTCAGCTGGTGCAGCCCGACCAGCAAGAGCTGAAGCAGGGCGAGCCATCGCCTCACCTGGGAAGCACAAGGGGAAAGGGAATCCCTTTTCCTAGCCAAGGGAAACTGAGACACACAACACCTGGAAAATCGGGTGCAGAGTGACACCTCACACCTCACATGGCAAGGTACACCCCTGAGATGAAGCTTCCAGAGCAAGAATCAGACAGCAACACTCACTGTTTGGCAATATTCTATCTTCTGCGGGCTCCGCTGCTGATACCCAGGCAAACAGGGTCTGGAGTGGACCTCAAGCAATCTCCAACAGACCTACAGCTGAGGGTCCTGACTGTTAGAAGGAAAACTAACAAACAGAAACGACACCCACACCAAAACCCTATCACTTTGTCACCGTCATCAAAGACCAAAGGCAGATAAAACCACAAAGATGAGAAAAACGCAGGGCAGGAAGGCTGGAAATTCAAAAAATCAGAGCGCATCTTCCCCTCCAAAGGAACACAGCTCATCGCCAGCAACAGATCAAAGCTGGACAGAGAATGACTTTGACGAGTTGAGAGGAGAAGGCTTCAGTTGATCAAACTTCTCAGAGCTAAAGGAGGAACTACATAACCAGCACAAAGAAACAAAAAATCTTGAAAAAAGAATGGAAGAATGGATAACTAGAATAATCAATGCAGAGAAGGCCATAAATGAACTGACAGAGATAAAAACCATGACACGAGAAATACGTGACAAATGCACAAGCTTCAGTAACTGACTCGATCAACTGGAAGAAAGAGTATCAATGATTGAAGATCAAATGAATGAAACGAAGTGAGAAGAGAAGTCTAGAGAAAAAAGAGGAAAAAGAAATGAACAAAGCCTCCAAGAAATATGGGATTATATGAAAAGACCAAATCTACATCTGATTGGTGTGCCTGAAAGTGAGGGGGAAAATGGAACCAAGTTGGAAAACACTCTTCAGGATATCATCCAGGAAAACTTCCCCAACCTAGTAAGGCAGGCCAACACTCAAATTCAGGAAATACAGAGAATGCCTCAAAGATACTCCTGGAGAAGAGCAACTCCAAGACACGTAATTGTCAGATTCACCAAAGTTGAAATGAAGGAAAAAATGTTAAGGGCAGCCAGAGAGAAATGTCGGGTTACCCACAAAGAGAAGCCCATCAGACTAACAGCAGATCTCTCGGCAGAAACTCTACAAGCCAGAAGAGAATGGGGGCCAATATTCAACATTCTTAAAGAAAAGAATTTTCAACCCAGAATTTCATATCCAGCCAAACTAAGTTTCATAAGTAAAGGAGAAATAAAATCCTTTACAGACAAGCAAATGCTTAGAGATTTTGTCACCACCAGGCCTACCCTACAAGATACCCTGAAGGAAGCACAAAACATGGAAAGGAATAACCGGTACCAGCCATTGCAAAAACATGACACAATGTAAAGACCATTGATGCTAGGAAAAATCTGCATCAACTAACAAGCAAAATAACCAGCTAATATCACAATGACAGGCTCAAGTTCACACATAACAATATTAACCTTAAATGTAAATGGACTAAATGGTCCAATTAAAAGACACAGACTGGCAAGTTGGATAAAGAGTCAAGACCCATCAGTTTGCTGTATTCAGGAGACCCATCTCACATGCAGAGACACACCTAGGCTCAAAATAAAGGGAGGGAGGAAGATCTACCAGGAAAATGGAGAATTAAAAAAAAGCAGGGGTTGCAATCCTAGTCTCTGATAAAACAGACTTTAAACCATCAAGATCAAAAGAGACAAAGAAGGCCATTACATAATGGTAAAGGGAACAATTCAACAGGAAGAGCTAACTATCCTAAATATATATGCACCCAATACAGGAGCAACCAGATGCATAAAGCAAGTCCTTAGAGGCTTACAAAGAGACTTAAACTACCATACAATAATAATGGGAGACTTCAACACCCCACTGTCAACATTAGACAGATCAACGAGACAGAAACTTAACAAGGATATCCAGGAATTGAACTCATCTCTGCACCAAGCAGACCTAATAGACATCTACAGAACTCTCCACCCCAAATCAACAGAATATACATTCTTCTCAGCATCACATCACACTTATTCCAAAATTGACCACATAGTTGGAAGTAAAGCAGTAAAGCACTCCTCAGCAAATGTACAACAACAGAAATTATAACAAACTGTCTCTCAGACCACAGTGCGATCAAACTAGAACTCAGGATTAAAAAATTCAATCAAAACCGCTCAACTACATGGAAACTGAACAACCTGCTCCTGAATGACTACTGAGTACACAATGAAATGAAGGCAGAAATAAAGATGCTCTTTGAAACCAATGAGAACAAAGATACAACATACCAGAATCTCTGGGACACATTTAAAGCAGTGTGTAGGGGAAATTTATAGCACTAAATGCCTACAAGAGAAAGCTGGAAAGATCTAAAATTGACACTCTAATATCACAATTAAAAGAACTAGAGAAGCAAGAGCAAACAATTTCAAAAGCTAGCAGAAGGCAAGAAATAACTAAGATCAGAGCAGAACTGAAGGAGATAGCGACATGAAAACCCCCCCAAAAAAATCAATGAATCCAGGAGCTAGTTTCTTGAAAAGATCAACAAAATTGATAGACTGCTAGCAAGACTAATAAAGAAGAAAAGAGAGAAGAATCAAACAGATACAATAAAAAATGATAAAGGGGATATCACCACCAACCCCACAGAAATACAAACTACCATCAGAGAATACTAAAAACACCTCTATGCAAATAAACTAGAAAATCTAGAAGAAATGGATAATTTCCTCGACACTCACACTCTCCCAAGACTAAACCAGGAAGAAGTTGAATCCCTGAATAGACCAATAGCAGGCTCTGAAATTGAGGCAATAATTAATAGCCTACCAACCAAAAAAAGTCCAGGACCAGATGCATTCACAGATGAATTCTACCAGAGGTACAAGGAGGAGCTGGTACCATTCCTTCTGAAACTATTCCAATCAATAGAAAAAGAGGGAATCCTCCCTAACTCATTTTATGAGGCCAACATCATCCTGATACCAAAATCTGGCAGAGACACAACAAAAAAAGAGAATTTTAGACCAATATCCCTGATGAACATCGTTGCAAAAATCCTCAATAAAATACTGGCAAACAGAATCCAGCAGCACATCAAAAATCTTATCCACCATGATCAAGTGGGCTTCATCCCTGAGATGCAAGGCTGGTTCAACATACGCAAATCAATAAACGTAATCCAGCATATAAACAGAACCAAAGACAAAAGCCACCTGATTATTTCAATAGATGCAGAAAAGGCCTTTGACAAAATTCAACAGCCCTTCATGCTAAAAACTCTCAATAAATTCGGTATTGATGGAACGTATCTCAAAATCATAAGAGCATTTATGACAAACCCACAGGCAATAATATACTGAATGGGCAAAAACTGGAAGCATTCCCTTTGAAAACTGGCACAAGACAGGGATGCCCTCTCTCACCACTCCTATTCAACATAGTGTTGGAAGTTCTGGCTAGGGCAATCAGGCAAGAGAAAGAAATCAAGGGTATTCAGTTAGGAAAAGAAGTCAAATAGTCCCTGTTTGCAGATGACAATTGTATATTTAGAGAATCCCATCATCTCAGCCCAAAATCTCCTTAAGCTGATAAACAACTTCAGCAAAGTCTCAGGTTACAAAATTAATGTGCAAAAATCACAGGCATTCTTATGCACCAGTAACAGACATACAGAGAATCAAATCATGAATGAACTTCCGTTCACAAATGCTTCAAACAGAATAAAATACTTAGGAATCCAACCTACAAGGGATGTAAAGGACCTCTTCAAGGAGAACTATAAACCACTGCTCAGTGAAATAAAAGAGGACACAAACAAATGGAAGAACATTCCGTGCTCATGGATAGGAAGAATCAATATCATGAAAATGGCCATACTGCCCAAGGTAATCCATAGATTCAATGCCATCCCCATTAAGCTACCAATCACTTTTTTCATAGAATTGGAAAAAACTGCTTTAAAGTTCATATGGAAGCAAAAAAGAGCCCGCATTGCCAAGACAATCCTAAGTCAAAAGAAAGAACAAAGCTGGAGGCATCACACTACCTGACTTCAAACTATACTACAAGGCTACAATAACCAAAACAGCATAGTACTGGTACCAAATCAGAGATACAGACCAGTGGAACAGAACAGAGTCCTCAGAAATAATACCACACATCTACAGCCATCTGATCTTTGACAAATCTGAGAAAAACAAGACATGGGGAAAGGATTCCCTATTTAATAAATGGTGCTGGGAAAATTGGCTAGCCATAAGTAGAAAGCTGAAACTGGATCCTTTCCTTACTCCTTATATGAAAATTAATTCAAGATGGATTAGAGACTTAAATGTTAGGCCTAATACCATAAAAACCCTAGAAGAAAACCTAGGTAATACCATTCAGGACATAGGCATGGGCAAGGACTTCATGTCTAAAACACCAAAAGCAACGGCAACAAAAGCCAAAATTGACAAATGGGATCTCATTAAACTAAAGAGCTTCTGCACAGCAAAAGAAACTACCATCAGAATGAACAGGCAACCTACTGTTCATTCAATGGGAGAAAATTTTTGCAATCTACTCATCTGACAAAGGGCTAATATCCAGAACCTACAAAGAACTCAAACAAATTCACAAGAAAAAAACAACCCCATCAAAAAGTGGGCAAAGGATATGAATAGACATTTCTCAAAAGAAGACATGCATACAGCCAACAGACACATGAAAAAAATGTTCATCATCACTGGCCATCAGAGAAATGCAAATCAAAACCACAATGAGATACCTTCTCACACCAGTTAGAATGGCAATCATTAAAAAGTCAGGAAACAACAGGTGCTGAAGAGGATGTGGAGAAATAGGAACACTTTTACACTGTTGGTGGGATTATAAACTAGTTCAAACATTGTGGAAAACAGTATGGCGATTCCTCAAGGATCTAGAACTAGAAATACCATATGACCCAGCCATCCCATTACTGGGTATATACCCAAAAGATTATAAATCATGCTGCTATAAAGACACATACACACGTATGTTTATTGTGGCACTATTCACAATAGCAAAGACTTGGAATCAACCCAAATGCCCATCAGTGACAGACTGGATTAAGGAAATGTGGCACATATATACCATGGAATACTATGCAGCCATAAAAAAGGATGAGTTTGTGTCCTTTGTAGGGACATGGGTGCAGCTGGAAACCATCATTCTCAGCAAACTATCGCAAGAACAGAAAACCAAACACTGCATGTTCTCACTCATAGGTGGGAATTGAACAGTGAGATCACTTGGACTCGGGAAGGGGAAAATCACACACTGGGGCCTACTATGGGGAGAGGGGAGGGGGGAGGGATGGAATTGGGAGTTATAACTGATGTAAATGACGAGTTGATGGGTGCTGACAAGTTGATGGGTGCAGCACACCAACATGGCACATGTATACATATGTAACAAACCTGCACGTTGTGCACATGTACCCTAGAGCTTAAAGTTTAAAAAAAAAAACAAAAAACCAAAAAGAATATTGGAGGAAAAACAGTGGATGAGGTACCAGATGTTATGGCATTCCATCTTTGTAAATACATGCAATAAAATCTGGTCTATCTGGCTTTCTTTCAACCTGAAAAAAAAAAAAAAAAGAAAATCCATCTATATCACAAACAAAAAGAACAGGGACAGTAGATCTTTTGAAAGGTAGATCTTTTGAAAGCCTAGAAATAGAAAGCACTGGGTTAGGGCAAGGCAGAGTTTAAAATGTCAGACTTTTAAGAGCTCCTTATAGAACCCAAACTGGAATCCCACAAGACAGAGTGGTGTATTTGGATCCTAAAATATTGCTTTTCTCCAGAAACTACTGATGAAGACCCAGACAGAAGAACTTTGGAAGTTTAAAGAAAATTGAGATTTATAATAGGAAAGCTGTCACTTCCAAGGACAAGACAATATGTGCATCAAATCTTTATTTAGTGCCTGTGTCGCTGTGAATTAAGGATGGAGTGGGCAATGAGAAAGATGCTTAGTTCACAGGCATTGGCCTGCACTAGGAAGTCTGCCCAGCTCTGAAAGGTTCACTTGTACATGCACAAATCCTGTGCCACATGGGGTCTCCCTTCTCTAAATTCTTGTGGCAAATAGTATCATCTCATTCACATCTTGATTCTCTACCAGATTGTAGTTTACTCAGAAAAAGGAATTATGATTGTGCTTCTGGAATCAATCTTGGCATGAAATTGATATCTGTTTTCTATTGATTGGTTGAATATTATGCTAGTTTTTTATTGGTTGAGTTTAACCACATAAGTAAGTTAGCACTCAAAGTCTAAATTTCTGCCTTTTGAGATCGTTTATTTTAATTGCTTGGTCTCTGTCCCTAATTATTCCATACTCTAACTTTATGGTGGTGGTGAAGAGGGTGTTAATTCTAAAATTGTGTACTTGTATTATATCCTTGCTTTTTTTCTCTAAGCTCTCTACCTACTGTTAATTCTGTGGTGTCTTTTTTTTCCCCCTCTTAGGGACCTCCCTCCCATAGCTTCCATCCTTCTCCAAGCTTGAGTACCAGCTCTCTAGGCTGCCACATACCAGTTGTGCTGTTGATTATTTCCTTTTATTACTCTTGGGTATAGAAATTGTTGCCCAAATTGTTTTCATTTTTGTTTTTAGTTGTCACCATTATTTTCTCAGGAGAAATCCTGAGAAAGAGGATTTGAAGAGAATCCTCAGGAGATTTCCAAAGAAAGGACATTTGCCATATTAATTTTCTAAGTTTGGTTATAGCTATAGTCTCTTATTATGCTTGAATGGTATTCTGGCTATGTTTAGGATTCCAGAGCAGAAACACTTTTTCTTCAGTCATTGTAGGCATTAAAAGATGAGATTTGAAAAGTGAACCAGAATATAGTACAAAAATTAAAAATATACATAAAAACATAAACACTCAATTATGGATCTAATATCTGAATAGTAGGAGTAAAGAAAGGGAGAATGAAGAGAACTGAGAGAAGAAATCATAAAATAATGCAAAGAAGTTGCTCAGAGTGAAAACACGCATGTTCTAAAGGTTGAAATGAGCTGTGTACTACTGACCATGATAAAAAGAAAAAGACACACACCTGGACACATTAGTGTGAAGTTGTAGAACACCAAAGAGAAAGATAAAATGTCTTAGAAATTTTAGTGAGGAAAATCCAGTTAAGTTATGAAGAAATGACAATCAGATTGGCCTAAGACTTTTATTTATATCAGAAGACAGTGGAACACAAAGGCAATTAAAAATCAAGGATGACTCCAATATTTTTGGCCTGAATAAATGGAAGGCTGGGTGGCATAAGTTTAACGAAGACTACGGGAAGAACAAGAAGCTCAAAAGTTACAAAGGAGATGTGCGGGTGATTAAAGAATCGTGTTTTAGATATATTGAGTTGGAAATATCAACTGAAGACACAAAACTTAAAGAAATATAAGGAAGGAAGAGATCTGAGGTAGAAAGAAAAATCGAAAATGCAGCATGTAGATGACATACTACTAATAATAGGGTCCTGTTTAGGACCACCATGGAAGTGAATGCAAGTAGAACCAAGAAGAGCACTAAGCCCTGGGCACTGCACTGCAATGTGAATCAGTCAGAAAGATATGGAGAAACAAACAGTGAAGACTGAGCACACGTATACAGAAAGATAAAAAGACAACAGAGAGTGAATGGTGTTTAGGAAGCCAAGTGAAAGATGAGTTTTGAAGAGGCGGAAATATCAATCCTGCTGTTGATAAATCAAGTCAGCTATCATGTAAGTTATGTGACTCTGCCTCCTGGACGGTGCTGATTGTTCTTTTGGTGGCATCTTACCCAAACTGGACCAATGAGACATTTTTTCCCTCTTTTTGATTTTTTTTTCTTTTAGCTTGAAAGAAAAAGAGTTAGCACAATATCTCTCTACTGACTTAAGCCACAAGAGGTAAAATTCCAATGCTGTCATTGCCCATGTTTCCAACACTTGACTAAAGCTGCTCTGCAGTGAGAGAGAAGCACAGAGCCAAAGAGCAAAAACAATGGAGATAAGTGATAGAGAGCATCCAGGCATTGTTTGAGATCATCATTCGATTTCCTTTTTTCGCTTTTCTTTGTTTTTACCTTTGAGTTCCAGGGGTACTCATCCTGGCTTATAATACATTTCCCTTTTCTTAATCAAGCATGCATTATATTTGTGCCATTTGCAACCAAAATAGCCCTAATTAAAACCACAGTATTTCAACTATAACTTATTTCAATTTTATAATTTACTAATATAATAGAAAATCTTTTTTAGAAAGCTAAGTGAGGAAAATAAAAAGCTTGAAAATGGCAAAGGAACTATATATGCCTTTTTCCTAAATCATAGAACATAAGATTGTAAAGGCAAACTTTCAGAGAGTTACTGCCCCTTTCGAGATGACAGAAACATCACAGGTAAGTTATAGGTAATATGATGATCAATATTAGGTGTCAACTTGACTGGATTACAGGACATCTACATAGCTGATAAAATATTTCTGAGTGTTTCTATGAGAATATTCCTGTAGAAGACTGGCAGGTGAGTTGGTAGGTTGAGTAGGTGAAGATCCACCCTCAGTGTGAGTGAGCACCATCCAATCTGGAGGGGCGCCAAAGAAAAAGGCAAAGGAAATGTAGATTCACTCTCTCCCAAAGCTGGGGCACACTTCTCTTGCCCTTGGATAGCAGAACTTCAGGTTCCCCAGCCTTCGGACTCTAGGATTTGTACCAGCAGCTTCAGGGTTCTCAGAACTGAGGGTTACGTCACCATCTTCCCTGATTTTGAGGCCTTCGAACTTAGACTCAGCCATGCTACCAGCATTCCTGCTTTTCCAGCTTGCAGACAGTCTATTATGAAAATTCTCAGCCTTCATCATCATGTCAGCCAATTCCCCTCATAAATCCCTACTCATATCTATCTATCTATCTATCTATCTATCTATCTATCTATCTATCTATCTATCTATCTATCGGTCTATCTCTCTGGAAAACCCTGACTAAATATGCTTTTGTACATTGTCGTTCTCTATAAATGTCTTCATTCTAGAATAATAAAAGCCTGATTTTTCCAGTTCCAATAGTATGCAGGACATGATGCTTAAAATGACAGAATTTTACTAGGAAAAATTAAGACTTGTTCATTGGGGCTGAAGAAACACATGAATGGTAGCTCTCCATGTTGACCACATTGTTAAAAAAAAAAAGAAAGAAAAAGAAACCGTATTTGTAAGGTACCTGCAGGAGCAGTGGAACGAACATTTTTAGTTGCTGTGGCAACAGGAGAATGAGTAGAGCAACAGGAAAGTTAAATACTTAGGCTTCATCAGGCATTTCACAAGAGTGGAGGGAGATGAGCATTTCATTTATATTCTGATACACACACAGTTACGTGATATTTCTGCTAATGTTCAGGTTCCTTAAGGATAACTATATGTGGACTTCATCAATTACTATAAAAATAAACCTAAGAGGCAGGATACAAAGTCATTTTGCTTACTAGCTAGAATAAGATTAAGTCTACACCTATGTCTATTTTTAATCTATCATCTATCTATATTTTTACATTTCTTTCCATGTTCATATGAAAAAAAGACACAACAACCCATCTGTATCAGCATTTCCTCAGATATAAACTAAAGATAATACCCACTTCTTAGGGTTACTGTAAAGATTTAAATTAGTTAATAAATGTAAAGCTTTTAGACTGGAATCTGTGACAAAGTAACTGCTACAATAAGTATTAACTGTTTTATCAAATCAGACTAAGGTAATTTACAATGTCAACCTAAATTATAGAATATAAAGCTAGCAGGAGGACTGGCAGTAAGTAGCCTGACTATGAGAAGGCATTGCTGACTACTGGAGGCTTCTAGGGGTCACTGTGTATTCACTCAACAAATATGTATGAAACACATGGCATATCTACAATACTATGTTAAGCAGTACAGGGGATATGCCGATGAATAATGTATGGTTCAAACATCCTTTAGACCACAAACTAAATAGAGGTATAAAAGTTATGTACAAGTACCATATCTAAATCAGGATACATATTATAATAGATGTATAATAATAGGTCAAGAACAAGTTTAATGAATTAATGGGAAGGAAAAGAATAAGAAAAAAAGTTGAAAACAGTAGAAAGTGGGGTATAAATGATCAAGTATGAGAGACGGCAGAAATATATAGCACAAAGAACAAAGATGAAGTTGGACTTCAGCAGAATAGAAGACATTTAATCATTAGAACCTAGACAAAGAAAATTAAGGCTGATAATGGGGTTTGCTAAATTTGTAGTTTGGTTTGCCAAGCTAGGAAATGGAAATGAGATTCCATCTAATGAGCTCAATTTTCCCAACTATGGTTGTCAAGTGGGCAAGTCATCTGTAGAGAGAAGCAAGTGGAAGAGGATCTTTTTGTTAACTTGGAGGAAAATGGTGAAAGTTTAAAGCAGACATTGAGGGGAATAGAATGGGATATTGAAGCAGGAAAAGTGAAAATGTTGGTAAGCATCTCCAGCTCCAGAGACCCAACTGATGTTGAGGTCATGATTTTATAGGTGCATCATTCTAGGCTGATGTAGCTTTTTCAGTCATTTTCACTGATGGGCTAAAGTAGAGAAAAGTGAACAGTACCGCTAATCCAGGGTTGGGAATTTGTCTGGCAGGTACAGAGAAAAAGAAATTAATAATAATAATAATAATAATAGTAATACTTAGCACTTACCATGTGATAGATATTAAAAACTATAGGTATATTAATTCCTTAATCTTGTCTCCAAACATTTGTCCCTTTCTATGTAAGAGTTTCATTGATCTGTGATTCATAATGCCTCCTCAGGACATGTGATAGTTGCTTAGGCCAATGGCATGTGAGCAGCAGTGGTCATGTGCTTGTTCTGAGGAGAATCTGTGAGGGAAACTGTGGTTCCACTAGAGCTCTTGCTCATTTTTTACTCCAGAAAGGGTTGGTTCTTTCCATCTAGGTCCCAGAATGAAGCAAAGTCACACACCAGACCAATGGCAACTGATGATAATTGTTAACATGTAATATGAGGAAAAAATAAATGTTTGTGTTCTGCTTAATGAAATCACACAAGAAAAGGAACTAAAAGGCATACAGATTTGGAAGGAAGAAGTAAAGCTGCCTTTATTCACAGGTGGCATTACTGTCACAGAAAATCCCAAAACAGGCACACAAATAAAGAAAAAGAAAAAAAACTTCTGAAATGAATAAGTGATTATAGCAAGGGTGCAGAATAAAGGTGATTATACAAAAGTCAAGTGTTCTTTCTATATACTAGCAATGCACAGGTGAAATTTAAAATCAAAAACAAAATACCATTTGCATTAGCACCAAGAACAATGATATACTTAGATATAAATCTAACAAAATATGTGTAAGAACTATTTGAAGGAAATTACAAAACTCTGATGAAAGAAATCAAAGAACTAAACAAATGGAGAGATAGTCCATGTTCATGGATATGAAGACTCAATATTGTCAAGATGTTAGTTTTTCTCAACTTGATCTATAGATTCAATGAAATTGCAATCAAAATACTAGCAATTATTTTAAGGATATGAACAAGCTGATTCTAAAGTTTATATGGAGAGGCAAAGGACCCAGAACAGCCAACACAATATTGAAGAACAAAGTTGGAGGACTAACACTAAACTGCAAGACTTAAAATAAAGCTACAGTAATCAAGACAGGATTTCTAGCAAGCAAGGCCCCAAGGGGTGGGATAAGGATGTCCTGAGGTGGAAGATGCCCCTATTTTGCTTCTAGTGAGGCAGGGCTGATCATGAGAGGATCTGGCAATCAGCCCCAATGCTTCACAGATGCCAGGACAGAGAGCCAATTTGGTGTCCAGATACAGACAGAGCAGAGCAGAAGCTGTCCACTTGGTGGCATCTCCTGTGGTCATTGGTCTAATTAGATGCCTCACCACACATATCATAAGCAGCTTCAATACAGGACCAGCGTTATATGCACCTGATATCCAAGATTTCAGCACAAATTAATAATGAATGAATAAATATCTAACCCGGCCTGGTACTATTATCAGTAATATCAAAAAATTTTCAATAATATTTAGGGCTATAAAAATTTCATCTAAGAAATGAAAAGAATAATGTAATCACCAATGCAGCCCATTTCACAGGTTCAAGGTTTATAAAATGCAACTTTTTTTTTTTTTTTTTTTTTTTTTTTTGAGACAGAGTGTTGCTCCATTGCCAGGCTGGAGTGCAGTGGCACCATCTCAGCTCACTGCAACTTCCACCTCCCAGGTTCAAGCAATCTTCCTGCCTCAGCCTCCCAAGTAGCCGGGACTACAGGCACCCACCACCACGCCCAACTAATGTTTGTATTTTTAGTAGAGACAAGGTTTTACTATGTTGGCCCGGATGGTCTTGATCTCCTGAACTTGTGATCCACCTGCCTTGTCCTCTCAAAGTGCTGGGATTACAGATGTGAGTCACTGTGCCCGGCCCTATAAAATGTAACTATTTTATGTTAAATATCAGATAGAATAAATATCTTTGGATTTCATAGTGGAACCAGTGCCTGGACTGCTAATATGAAAGGCCTTGTCACCTCTACTTATATTCTGAAATGATTGCCAAATGTTTTTCAATTATACAATGCCCTGAGCAGAGAACAGGGAGTATGATTAATGCTAAAAAAGAAGAGAAATTTTATGATGAGTCTATGAGTGACTGCATAATTCAAACACAGAAACAAAGAGCCTCATCAAAATCTCTTTGAAATTAAAAGCCAGGTATACAATCATGTCATCTGCAAACAGAGACAATTTTACTTCCTCTTTTCCTAATTGACAGAGCAATTACCAGGCTGGGTTAGCTATTTAATTCATTCATTATTAATTTGTGCTGAAATCTTGGATATCAGATGCGTATAACTCTAGTCCTGTATTGAAGCTGCTTATGATATATGTGGTGAGGCATCTAATTAGACCAATGACTACAAGAGATGCCATCCAAGTGGACAGCCTCTGCACTGCTCTCTCTTTATTTCTTTTTCTTGCCTGATTGCCCTGGCCAGAACTTCCAATACTATATTGAATAGGAGTGGTGAGAGATGGCATCCTTGTCTTGTGCCAGTTTTCAAAGGGAATGCGTCCAGCTTTTGCCCATTCAGTATGATATTGGCTGTGGGTTTGTCATAAATAGTTCTTATTATTTTGAGATATGTTCCATCAATACCTAGTTTATTGAGAGTTTTTAGCATGAAGGGCTGTTGAATTTTGTCAAAGGCCTTTTCTGCATCTATTGAGATAATCATGTGGTTTTTGTCATTAGTTCTGTTTATGTGATGGATTACGTTTCTTGATTTGCATAGGTTGAAGCAGCCTTGCATCCTGGGGATGAAGCCAACCTGATTGTGGTGGATAAGCTTTTTGATGTGCTGCTGGATTCGGTTTGGCAGTATTTTCTTGAAGATTTTCACATTGATGTTCATCAGGGATATTGGTCTAAAATTCTCTTTTTTTGTTGTGTCTCTGCCAGGCTTTAGTATCAGGATGATGTTGGCCTCATACAATGAGTTAGGGAGGATTCCCTTTTTCTCTATTGTTTCGAATAGTTTCAGAAGGAATGGTACCAGCTCCTCCTTGGACCTCTGGTAGAATTCGGCTGTGAATCCATCTGGTCCTGGACTTTTTTTGGTTGGTAGGCTGTTAATGATTGCCCCAATTTCAGAGCATGTTATCGGTCTATTCAGAGATTCAACTTCCTCCTAGTTTAGTCTTGGGAGGGTGTATCTGTCCAGGAATTTATCCATTTCTTCTAGATATTCTAGTTTATTTGCATAAAGGTGTTTATAGTATTCTTTGATGGTAGTTTGTATTCCTGTGGGATCAGTGGTGATATCCCCTTTATCATTTTTTATTGTGTCTATTTGATTCTTTTCTCTTTTCTTCTTTATTAGTTTTGCTAGTGGTCTACCAATTTTGTTGATCTTTTCCAAAAACCAGCTCCTGGATTCATTGATTTTTTTGAAGGGCTTTTGTGTCTCTATCTCCTTCAGTTCTGCTCTGGTCTTAGTTATTTCTTGCCTTCTGCTAGCTTTTGAAATTGTTTGCTCTTGCTTCTCTAGTTCTTTTAATTGTGGTGTTAGGGTGTCAATTTTAGTTCTTTTCTGCTTTCTCTTGTGGGCATTTAGTGCTATAAATTTCCTTCTACACACTGCTTTAAATGTGTCCCAGAGATTCTCATGGTCTCAGTCCAAAAACTCCTTAAACTGATGAGCAACTTCAGCAAAGTCTCAGGATACAAAATCAATGTGCAAAAATCACAAACATTATTATACACCAATAACAGACAAATAAAGAGCCAAATCATGAGTGAACTCTCATTCACAATTGCTACAAAGAGAATAAAATACCTAGAAATTCTACTTACAAGGGATGTGAAGGACCTCTTCAAGCAGAACTACAAACCACTGCTCAACGAAATAAAAGGGGACACAAACAAATGGAAGAACATTCCATGTTCATGAATAGGAAGAGTCAAGATCGTGAAAATAGCCATACTGCTCAATGATTCATTGCCATCCCCATCAAGCTACCAGTAACTTTCTTCACAGAATTGGAAAAAACTACTTCAAAGTTCATATGGAACCAAATAAAAAAGCCCGCATAGCCAAGATAATCCTAAGCAAAAAGAACAAAGCTGGAGGCATCACACTACCTGCCTTAAAACTATACTACAAGGCTATAGTAACCAAAACAACATGGTACTGCTACCAAAACAGATATATTGACCAATGGAACAGAACAGAGGCCTCAGAAATAACACCACACATCTACAACAATCTGATCTTTGACAAACCTAACAAAAACAAAAAATGGGGAAAGGATTCCCTGTGTAATAAATGGTACTGGGAAAACTGGCTAGCAATGTGTAGAAAGCTGAAACTGGATCTCTTCCTTACACCTTATGCAAAAATTAAATTGAGATGGATTAAAGACTTAAATGTTAGACCTAAAACCATAAAAACCCTAGAAGAAAACCAGGGCAATACCATTCAGGACATAGGCAAGGGCAAAGACTTCATGACTAAAACACCAGAAGCAATGGCAACAAAAGACAAAATAGACAAATGAGATCTAATTAAACTAAAGAGCCTCTGCACAGCAAAAGAAATTACCATCAGAGTGAACAGGCAACCTACATCATGGAAGAAAATTTTTGCAATCTACCCATCTGACAAAGGGCTGATATGCAGCATCTACAAAGAACTTAAACAAATTCACAAGAAAAAAACAAACAACCCATCAAAAAGTGGGCGAAGGACATGGACAGACACTTCTCAAAAGAAGACATTTGTGCAGCCAATAGACATATGAAAAAATGCTCATCATCACTGGTCATCAGAGAAATGCAAATCAAAACCGCAGTGAGATACCATCTCACATCAGTTAGAATGGTGAACATTAAAAAGTTAGGAAACAACAGATGTTGGAGAGGATGTGGAGAAATAGGAACACTTTTACACTGTTGGTGGGAGTGTAAATTAGTTCATCCATTGTGGAAGACAGTGTGAAGATTCCTCAAGGATCTAGAACTAGAAATACTATTTGACCCACCGATCCCATTACTGGGTACATACCCAAAGGATTATAAATCATGCTACTATAAAGACACATGCACTCGTATGTTTCTTGTGGCATTATTCACAATAGCAAAGACTTGGAACCAACCCAAATGTCCATCAATGATAGACTGGATTAAGAAAATGTGGCACATATATACCATGGGATATTACACAGCCATAAAAAAGGGTGAGTTCATGTCCTTTGCAGGGACATGGATGAAGCTGGAAACCATCATTCTCAGCAAACTATCACAAGGACAGAAAACCAAACACCACATGTTCTCACTCACAGGTGGGAATTGAACAATGAGATCACTTGGACACAAGGTGGGGAACATCACACACCAGGGCCTGTCAGGGGTTGGGGGCTGGGGAAGGGATAGCATTAGGAGAAATACCTAATGTAAATGACAAGTTAATGGGTGCAGCAAGCCAACATGGCACATGTATACCTATATAACAAACCTGCACATTGTGCACATGTACCCTAAAACTTAAAGTATAATAATAACAAAAAATAAATAAATTAAGAGCCAAGGTTCCATTTCAGAGCTAAGACTGAATGTCATAGCTCTTGGCCTCCATTTCTTGATTCAATCTAAGATGCAAATTTACCTGCCATTTATTATCACAACTAACCTACTTATTACATCACACTTCAAGGTCGGTGGGAGAAAACTGGTATACTAGCATTCACTTTCAACTATCCTAACATTTTTAATTAGATGACATGTAATTCATCTATACCACTCTAAAGTCTTTCTGAAATCTCAAGGTAGTTTTGCAGTTAATCTTTTATTTTGCTATTTTTCCATGAAAAAGTTAATACACAAATGCAAATATATATATTTTATATATATATATATATTTAATACACTTTTTAATTAAAGTTTTCTTAACTGCCTGAAAAATAACTAGCATTTCTTAGACTAGGTACTTTAACATATGTTAATTCTAACTCTCACGACAACTATTATCACTATATCCATTTTACAGGTGAAGAAACTGAGGTTCATAGAATCTAAGTAGTGTGCCAAGGTAAGCACTGCTAGTTTGTGGCTTTGATAGGATCTGCTGAACTCCAGGTTCTTCCTCTTTTTCTCCAACTGCTACATCAGGAAAATCTAGCATGTTTTTGAAACCTTAGTTATTTACATTTCAATCTTCATGATTTTTGCCATATCATCACTTAAGTAATATTCATTTATTTTTTTCTGTAAATGAAACTACCTTGAGCACATTTCTTTTTGAAAAAAAATCTTCATTGCTGTGTAACTGAAAAATCACTGACATTTATTATAAATAGAAAATAACTATAAAAATATATGAGATAAAAACATGATAATATTACCAAACAGGAATTATAATTAAAGTATAAAATAAACAAAAGGCACATAATATTAAAGTTAATTAATTTTAAATTCAACCAACTGAAAAAAACTCTCCCATCTATTCTAAATGTGTCAAATTTTGGCTAAAAGAAAATAGTGAGAAAACTTTTCACTTAGCTACCTATGGATATAGTCTTGTTAGGGAAAATACTTAGAAAGTTTATCAAGTGTTCCTTGGAGCTTCTTGAGTGTGTGAAACGTGTTTGGTGCAATTTTTTTTCTTTTTTTTTTCTTTTTTTGTTTTTATTTGAGGCAGGATCTGACTCTGTCACCCAGGCTGGAGTGTAGTGGCACTATCTCAGCTTACTGCAACCTCCATCTCCTGGGTTCAAACAATTCTGGTGTTTCAGCCTTCCACGCAGCTAGCTTTACAGTAATGTGCCACCATACCTGGCTAATTTTTGTAGTTTTACTAGAGACAGGATTTCGCCATGATGGCCAGGCTGGTCTTGAACTCCTGGCCTGAATTGGTCTGCCCACTTCAGCCTTCCAAAGTGATAGGATTACAGATACTAGGCACCATGCTCAGCCTAGTGCATTCTTTAGGCAATGTCATAACTAGGTTGTCCAGGACAAAAAAATACAAGAATCCAACTCATCTTAAACAAGGTGAGTATTCTGGTGATAATCTTGTCTTTTGAAACACAGATGTTCGGTTGTTTAAATAAGTAAATAAATCTCAAAGTGACATAAATTGCAAAGCAAGACGCTGCTATCACATGATCTCACACAAGTTTCCCTCCAGGAAAATTTTAAGTTCCTCAGACAGTTTGCGTAAATGAGAGAAGTCTTTCTGAGAAAACACTAACCACAGTCACTTTGCTTTGAGAAAAAAAATCAAAGATGCCTAGGCCTGCCTTTAATTTGATGAGTTTAACAGCTTCACTAAATGCTCTAAAAACTCCTCTGGGTTCTTCAAGAAGGGAAAGCTTGCTTGTGCATGCAGTAAGTAGAATTTGTTCCAGGTATGTCTGCTTGAATCCAGAGAAATGCCTTCTTAAGAAAACTTAAATTACTCACTCACAATCTAGGTTCTACATTGTCGTTCATCACAAACTTGCCAATGGGCAAACATTCTGTTTGTTAGCTTTCCTTCTAACAGTCAGGACCCTCTGCTGCAGGTCAGCTGGAGTTTGCTGGAGGTCCACTCCAGACCCTGTTTGCCTGGGTATCACCAGTGGAGACTGTGGAATAGCAACTATTGCAGAACAACAAAGATTGCTGTCTGTTCCTTCCTCTGGAAGCTTCTTCTCAGAGGGGCACCCAACAGATGCCAGCTGGAGCTCTCCTGTATGAGGCATCTCCTGTATGACCCCTGCTGGGAGGTGTCTCCCAGTCAGGAGGTATGGGGGTCAGGGAGCAACTTGAGGAGGCAGTCTGCCCCTTAGCAGAACTTGAGCGCTGTGCTGGGAGATCAGCTGCTCTCTTCAGAGCTGGCAGGCAGGAACCTTTAAGTTTGCTGAAACTGCGCCCACAACTGCCCCTTCCCCCAGTGCTCTGTCCCAGGGAGATGAGGGTTTTATCTATAAGCCCCTGACTAGGGCTGCTGCCTTTCTTTCAGAGATGCCCTGACCAAAGAGGAGGAATTTGGAGAGGCAGTCTGGCTACAGCAGCTTTGCCAAGCTGCAGTGGGTTCCGCCCACTTTGAACTTCCTAGCTGTTTTGTTTACTTTGTGAGGGGAAAACAGCCTACTCAAGCCTCAGTAATGGCAGAGGTTCCTCCTCCCACCAAGCTCAAGCATCCCAGGTCAACTTCAGACTGCTGTGCTGGCAGCAAGAATTTTAAGCCAGTGGATCTTAGCTTTCTGGGCTCCATTGTGTTGGGAACCTCTGAGCTAGACCATTTGGCTTTCTGGCTTCAGGCCCTTTTCCAGGGGAGTGAAAGGTTCAGTCATATTGGCCTTCCAGGCACCACTGGGATATGAAAAAAATAAAAATTAAAAATAATTAAAAATAAATAAAAAAGAAAAACCTCCTGCAGCTAGCTCAGTGACCAGTTACTCAGTTTTGTGCTTGAAACCCAGTGCCCTGCTGGTGTAGGCACCTGACGGAATCTCATTTTCTGTGGGTTGCAAAGGCCGTGGCAAAAGCATAGTATCTGGGCTGGAAAGCACCATTCCTCATGGCACCATCCCTCATGGCACCATCTCTCATGGCTTCCCTTGGCTAGGGGAGGGACTTCCCCAACGCTTTGTGCTTCCTGGGTGAGATAATGCCCCGACCCTGCTTCTGCTTGCCCTCCGTGGACTGCACCCACTCTCTAACCAGTCCCAATGAGATGAGCCAGGTATCTCGGTTGGAAATGCAGAAATCACCCACCTTCTGCGTTGATCTCACTGGGAGCTGCAGACTGGAGCTGTTCCTATTCAGCCATCTTGCCAGTCATCAGGGTTCTTGTTTCATTTGTTCGTAACACGACTAAAAAGCAGCCATGAATTTTGCATTTTCATCCTGTTTATATTGTACATTACTCATCAGAAAGCTTGATTTTCCTTTTTTTTTTTTTTGGCTAAGAAAATTTCTATTTTTTTTCTGATGTTTATTTTGTGTTTCAAAATTGCACTTGAGTTGAGGTGGATTTATACTAGAATTTGAGTGTCCCTAAACATAATTAAACATGCTCACTTTGTTACCAATTAATAAACATTCGCATTCAAATAATTTACATTATATTTGTCAAAAATTTTATTTTTACTTGTCATTTTACAATAAACAAGATTTAGGCCAATTCACTCATTTTATCCTCACAGCTATCTGAAGGCATGTAACTGATTTCATCACGGATACTATTAGATCTAACATTTTCATCACAATTCCCACCTCTTCGAAGTCTTAAAAACTTCCCCTCTACAATGGATAATAAAAGCCCTCCATGGAACTCTAATTTAAAAATAAGTGTAATACGTTCTTCCCACACATCATAATTTTCAACATGTGGAAATAATGTTTTAATGAGCTGCAGAGATGTGAAACTGGATGTGGTGGGCTATGGACATACATAAAAGCACAGAAAGCCATTCTGCAGAAAGAGACTGGAGAAGAAGCTAATTTTGTAGAGAAAGACATAGGCAAGTGACCCTGTGGTCTCAGCGGAAAAGACTGAGACAGTAAATGCCTTAGATGTTGACAACCTATAGTTTCTAGGCCCATCTTTCCTAAGACTTGAGAGAACTTTCTGCCCTCAGGTTCTAAGAGTCCGTTAAATATACTAATAGTAAATTTCTCATGTTTGCTTAACACAGCTCAAATAGATTATTCTTACTTATAATCAAATGAACCTCTTCTACAATAATTGGTGCCTAACCTTCGTGTTTGGTTGAGCTAACTGAATTGCCATAAACACCCAATCCAAAATTAAATGCTTTTGTACACTCAGAATTTGAAGCCTTTTAAGATTTGTGGGTATGAAATTACACTATTCTCAATAATAAAATATTTTGAGATAGGCAGTAGCAACCTACCCACCCCACCCTATCCCTTAAAAATAAAACTAATGGCAATATAAAGAATGCTTTTCAATGTTTGATTTGATTTGAGGCTCAGTGAGAGTTGGAAAAAATGACATACAAAATGAATGTGGCCAGCATATATACAGATATGTAGCCTAGAGGTATCTCAAGAATCTTCTGATAATTTTGAAGGAGTGATATAGATTTACTGCATAAAAATCCTAAACTCACAGAAAACCTGAAAGCCAAACACATCAATTCTTATAATCAACACAAGATTTCACCATAAACTCAGTAAAATCCTGCCAGACTTTACAACTGCCTGAAGCCATGCACCTCTGACTGTACAAGGAGAGGAATAGATGGGCACCATATGTGTGGCTTGTTATAAAATTGGGCCTCGATATCTGTTTTGGGAGCATATCATTAACCATTGGGTACATTTTTTTTTTTTTATCACAGCATATGTCCTAATACAAGAAATTAATTCTAAACTAATGGAATATGCAATGCACTCATTTAATTTTAGAGAAACCAAAAAAAAAAATGTAGCTAGCCTAAAGTCTAATTATATTAATATTTAAGTGCAGAAAGTAGTGTCTGCTTTTATTTTCAGAGCTAATGATGATGTTACATAAAACCTTTACATTAAAAAAGCATTATCAGATTACCCACACATGAGAGATTCAAATAAATGTTACTTTATTTTCTTTCCTATAGCCTTTGAATGAAAGATTAGCAAAACGCCTTAGAAGATAGAGACTAGAGGTTATATTTTCTCAATACAAAAATAAAATATTGAATGACTTTGAAAGACATGGCAAGAATAAATAAATTAAAAGCCAAATTTACAAATATGGTTTTACAAATAAATCATTTTCTTAAAATAATCAGATTGTTTTAATATTATACACTGATATTTAAACTTACCTGATTTTCATCTTTATGGTAACTGGACTGAATTCTAAAACTTCAAGATATGACTATGCATTTTTGTGTATTTTCTTCCAATGGCACTAATCTCTTGTCCTCAGTAATAACCTCTAATTCTAGTTGGAGGAAATTATGATAACTCACAGGTCTGATTTTAATTATTTTTGAACCATAGCCACATTACCTATTTAAAGTTATTTTTAACTCCAACAATGAGACTTTGTTATTTTACAATAAACAAGAGAATGAGACTTTGAGAAAAGCTTGGACTGTATATATGAATAAAGGATTTATTTCATTTGGTATTGAAGAGCTCAATCTCTGACATTTATGTTAAGTAAAGCCACTGCGCATTTGAAAGCAGTATCCCTTCCTTGCCTGGGATTCCAGGTGCAGAGATATGTGGCATAATATTCACTTAGGTCAGGAACCTATTTTGTAACTTGAAGGTAATTATGTATTGAAGAGTCCAAGCCAGGAGAAAAGTAAATTCTGATGACTTCAAATATATATTTAAAGCAATACCAAGAAGTTAGAGACAATCCTGATTTTTTACAGAAAGGGCCCATTTTACCTTTCTGCTACCCAGGAATGGCTTGGTCATTCGAGACAGTGCCTCTCCAAAAAAATGAGGTTTCCTGGTTTATAGAATTACCCTGGATAAGAAACGACATGAAAGAGAGTGGATGGAGTGGTTTAATACAATTTCATGAATTGTATTAGTTCTATCTCAGTTCTATCACAATGAAAATTCCTAATGCTGGCAATATTCCTGAGCTGGTCCCCACTTCAATTTGTTCAGGCTGTCATTCAGTGGGCCTACTTCTGTATGGGAGGTCTGGTTATTGTAGAGGCCCTACACACCAGAGCCTACTGGAAATCAGATTTCACAAAATGTCCTGGACCAACTAGTCTGCATCCATATTTCATCCAAGGGCAGATCTTATTCTAGTCTCAGGATTCTAAAAGGGCCCTGAAAACTGAAATAGGAACTAGTATCTTCTTGCAATAACATGACTTATCTTAATAATTTGTTTATGAAATACATGGCAAATATCTCATTCTGCTAATTTTTACAGATGGAGATACTCAGAGACCAAATTATGAAGCTTGCCTGTTCTTGTCATCTAAATTACAGTAGAATAAGTTCTGGCATTCTTTCTCAAAAATCATGATATTTCCCAAAAGGAAGCTGTCATTTCTTCGAATTCAGAACACACTATTTCAGGCTCTGGTTTGTAGTTAAAACCCCCTTCACATTGGTTTGTGTGTGTGTGTCTACAAAGGAGATCCGTTTATATAAAATGCAATTTAAACAGTGAATCAAATTACACCCTCCTCTGACTCCATGATATGTAGTGAGTCTTTGAGTTTCCCAGAGTACTTGCTTTGTAAGAAGAATTGAACAAAACAAAATAAATCTGTGCCCACCCAGGGATGCCAAAAAGAAAAATAAATAAATAAATAAATAAATAAATAAATAAATAAATAAATATAAAATAAAATAACATCAGTTTCATGTGACATAATTTGATATAGTTTTTTTTTTAAACCCTACTCTATTAAAGTCAGCATTTTATTTAAACTATCATGTTAATTTTCAACTATTCATTTTTTCCTTGTGAAAATGAAATCATAATTTGGGACGGACTGTGGTGTTTCTCCGTGGAACTCAGGTATTAAGAGGCAAGGAGCTAGGAGAGGTGGCTCACACCTGCAAGCCCAACACTTTGGGAGGCTGAAGCAGGAGTTTGAGACCAGGCTGGGCAAAATATTGAGACCCCCCCCATCTCCACAAATAAAAGGTTTTTAAAAAATTAGCCATCCATGGTGGTGTATGCCTATAGTCCCAGCTACTCTAAAGGCTGAGGTTGGAGGATCACTTGAGCCCAGGAGTTTGCGGCTGCAGTGAGTTACAATCATGCCACTGCATTTCAGTTTTGGTGACAGCAAAATCCTGTCCAAAAAAAAAGAGGTAAGGAGTAAAGGTCCTCATTAACTCAAGCAAGGCATATATTAGAGTCAAATGTTTTTTGCTATATTTCACTATTGAGTATATGATGAAGACAAGTTCATGGACTGAGTGATTCCACACCATTCACCAAACAATGTGAATTATGCTCATACAGAATGACAATGACAGTCATAATAAAACAGCTGTACTCAATTATGAGTGCTAGTTTTGTGGTGATTGCTATAAAAAGAGGAATTTTTAACTATTTGAAGTTTTCCCATTATATAATTTATTTAGACAAATACTGAGAGTACTTCTTTCATAGTTCAAGTTGTTAGAATTCCACACTCATCCTATTTTATTTTAACTTGGCTCCTTTGGGATGTAGACTTGTAGAAGTTAATTGTACTGGTAGAAAGGCAACCCAGGTTTAGATAGATTAGTGGTTCTCAAATCTGAGCATGTATCAGAAGCACCTAGAGGGTTTGTTAAAATAAAATAATTCCTGAATCAAGTTTTTGTTAACAGTTCTGAGATGGAACCTGAGAATTTGCATTTGTAAAAAGTTCCCAGGGACCACACTTTGAGAATCACTGAGCTAGAGGTTATATATCAGCATTAATATCTATGAGAGCAACCCAAAGGAAAAGAGAGAAACTGATTTTTCAGAATTGAGTTTAGGTAACCTACCTAGAAAGGTAGGAGTTTAAATTAGTTCATCCATTATGGAAGACAGTGTGGTGATCCCTCAAAGACCTAAAGACAGAAATACCACTCAACCCAGCAATCCCATTACTGGATATATATACCCAAAAGAATATAAATTGTTCTATTATAAAGACATGTCCATGCACATGTTCATTGCAACACTATTCACAATAACAAAGGCATGGAATCAACCTAAATGTCCATCAATGACGGGCTAGAAAAATAAAATGTGAGATATATATAGATATATGTACACACACACACACACACACACACACACACACACACACCATGGAATACTATGCAGCCATAAAAAAGAACAAGATCATGTCCTTTGCAGGGACATGGATGGAGTTGGGTGCCATCATCCTTAGCAAACTAACACAGGAAAAGAAAACTAAATACTGCATGTTCCCACTTACAAGTGGGAGCTAAATGATGAGAAGATGTGGTCACATAGAGGGGAACAACACACACTGGGTCCTATTGGAGGGTGGAAAGTGGGAGGAGGGAGAGGATCAGGAAACATAACTAATGGATACTAATCTGCAGAACAAACCCCCATGACACACATTTACCCATGAAACAAACCTGCACATGTAGCCCTGAACTTAAACGTTTTTCCAAAAAAAAAAAAAAAAAAACTGTTAAATTTGAATTTCAGATGAATAACAAATCAATTTTTAGTATAAGTAGGTCCCAAATATGGCATGGGACATACATATACTAAGAAATAGTCTATGTTTATCTGGAATTCAAATTTAACTACACACCCCATATGCTTTTTGTTCCAGCTCAACCTGGCAGTTGTAAATTAAGTGGCAGTATTAGCAATTTACTCTTTGGTTGTGAAAATATATGTCTCAAAATGATTATGCTGCTTTACTCCATTGTTTTAGCATATACCTTAATTCTGAGTCTTTCCATAGGGCTCAACAGCAAAGCTTTTGAAGCCTTTTGTGTGTGTGATACTTTTGTATTGAGAGGTGACAACATGCTAGCAGCCCTCACTCTGGGCGCCTCTTCGGCCTCGGTGCCCACTCTGGCCGTGCTTGGGGAGCCCTTTAGCCCACCATGGCACTGTGGGAACCCCTCTCTGGGCTGACCGAGATAGGAGCCGCCTCCCTCTGCTTGCTGGGAGGTGTGGAGAGAGAGGCGCTGGCGGAAACCCGGGCTGCGCCCTGCGCTTGTGGGCCAGCGTGACTCCCTGCGGTTGCGGGCGCTGGCTCCGTGGGCCCAGCACACGGAGTGGCGGACCCGTGCCACAGGCCCAGGGCAGTGAGGAGCTTAGCACCTGGGTGTGCCAGCTCCCCCAGCACTGCCTGCCCGCATGCACTGCGCTCGAATTCTTCCTGAGCCTCAGCTGCCTCTCCGTGGGGCAGGGGTCCGGACCTGCAGCCTGCCATGCCTGAACCGCCCCACCCCTGCTCCCACTCCGCGGTGGGCTCCTGCATGGCCTAAGCCTCCCCCCAGGAGGGCCGCTCCCTGCTCGGCAGCCCTGGGTCCCATCAACAGCCCAGGGGGCTGAGAAGTAGGGGTGCACTGCACGGGACTGGCAGCCAGCTCTCTGACAGCCCTGGTGCAGGATCCACTAGGTGAAGCCAGCTGGGCTCCTGAATCTAGTGGAGACTTGGAGAACTTTTATATCTACCTAAGGGATTGTAAATACACCACTCAGCACTCTGTGTCTAGCTCAGGGTTTGTAAATACACCAGTTGGTACTCTGTATCCAGCTAACCTAGTGGGGACTTGGAGAACTTTTCCCTCTAGCACTCTATGTCTAGCTCAAGGATTGTAAATACACCAATCAGTACTCTGTGTCTAGCTCAGGGTTTGTAACTACAACAATCAGCACTCTGTGTCTAGCTCAAGATTTGTAAATACACTAATTGGTACTCTGTATTTAGCTAACCTAGTGAGGAGGTGGAGAACTTTTCTGTCTAGCTAAAGGATTGTAAATACACCAATCAGTGCCCTGTGTCTAGTTCAAGGTTTGTAAATACACCAATCACTACTCTGTATCTAGCTAACCTAGTGGGGACTTGGAGAACTTTTATGTCTAGCTAGCGGATTATAAATGCACCAATCAGCACCCTGTCAAAATGGTCCAATCAGCTCTCTGTAAAATGGACCAATCAGCAGGATCTGAGTGGGGCCAGATAAGGGAATAAAAGCAGGCTGCCAGAGCCAGCCATTGCAAGCCCTTGACCTCCCTTGCCTTGCTGTGGAGGCTTTGTTCTTTTGCTCTTTGCAATAAGTCTTGCTGCTGTTCACGCTTTGGGTCCACCCCGCTTGTAAGAGCTGTAACACTCATCGCAAAGGTCTGCAGCTTTCACTCCTGAAGCCAGCGAGACCACAGACCCACGGGGAAAAACAAACAACTGCCCACGCGCTGTCTTTTTAAGAGCTGTAATATCACAAAGCTCTGCAGTTTCACTCCTAACAGCGAGACTGTCAAGCCCCCAGAAGGAGGAAGCTCCAGACACATCTGAACGTCTGAATGAACAAACTCCGGACACACCATCTTTAAGAACTGTAATACCGCAAGGGTCCGTGTCTTCATTCTTGAAGTCAGTGAGACCAAGAACTCACCAATTCCGGACACGGTATCACACACACAAAAATTAAAAATTCCACTTTTCCATGGCTGCCTGCATCAGGAAGCCTGGTGCCACATGGTCTTTTCAGTTCTCCCAGGCACCCAGCGTAGCTAGACACCTGGAGAGGGAAGAATTAGAGGGGAATTGAATCAGGAGAAACAATGACAAAGAGTGCCTAAATGAAAGAGTATAAAAGAATTTTTTTCTTTGTGGTTTATGTGAATACAAAATTTTGGAAAAAGGAAATAACATCTAGAAAAAAATTCTAGGGAACTTTCTGTAGGATACATCATGTATAACCAAAGGCAGCCTCTTAAGAGAAAACCAACTGGAATGATAAACGTTGTATTTTCCATTTGTGGTGTTTTTCTTCTTTATACATAATTTCAGCCAGAATCAGCCCCAGGTTTATTTACATTAGAATTGAGCACATATATAATGTATAATTATATGTTATATATAGTTATGTTATATAATTATATAATATGTATTTATATATAATTATATATATTTATGCATAATTATATATTTATATATTATGTATTATATATTTATATATAATGTATGATATATTTATATATTTATGTATTATAGTATATATATAATATATAAATATATATTTTGTGTGTGTGTGTGTTTGTGTCATACTGGGGTGGGAGGAATTATCAAGGATTTTAGACCTAAATTCCTTCATCTCACTCTGCTGTGCTTTGAATTAAAATAAGTGTCCTTAAACTTGGTTATATTAGAGTCATGAGAAAATTTCAAAAAATAAGTGTATCAAAATGTCATTCTGAAAGATACTGATTCAATTGGTCTGTAGTAGGGACCAGGCAGCCAGGGTCCAGAAACAATAAAATAAAATTATCAGACATTCCAAGAGTATGTTTTCAACATGACCGTCAAATTGGTGGGATAATATGGGGATGATATAACAAAGGAATGAGGGCCAGGTAAGTTCCAATGATAATGATTATTGGGATAATAGTAGAAATCCATAATGATACAGAGATGGCTCTGAAACTGGGGTTACAACTTCGGGGGATGCTGTCAGAATTACAGAACTACTCAGAGAACCAAACAGAGGCAGTGGTGCACGAGTTTACTAACTGTAGAAACCTAGAAAAACTTCCTCATGGAATCGTCAAACTGGAGTTTTGATTATCTAATTCTTTCCATGGTTACCTGGCTTCTGTAGCAATTGGATAGTGAGAGGAGATCAATTTCTGAGGGGCTTAGGTTTTTACAGCTTTCCATTCGCCTCCACCGGCTAAACCAGATCCCTTAGGTTTGATCACAAATCAGAATCGGGAATTAGGCAGACCTGGCCGGGCGCAGTGGCTCACGCCTGTAATCCCAGCACTTTAGGAGGCCGAGACGGGCCGATCACGAGGTCAGGAGATCGAGACCATCTTGGCTAACACGGCGAAACCCCGTCTCTACCAAAAATACAAAAAATTAACCAGGCATGGTGGCGGGTGCCTGTAGTCCCAGCTACTAGGGAGGCTGAGGCAGGAGAATGGCCTGAACCCAGTAGGCAGAGGTTGCAGTGAACCGAGATCTGCCACTGCACTCCAGCCTGGGAGACAGTGAAACTCCGTCTCAAAAAAAAAAAGAATTAGGCAGACCTTAAATCTTGTGCTATGGGCTAAGTGCAACTATAAACTGGAGAAATGCATGTATAGTACTAAGCCACAACAAGAGACAAGAACTTGAACTGTGTTGTAATGTGTCATAGAAACATTATGGACAGATTCAAAGGTCAAAAAGAGCTGCCACTTTTATGTAAAAGGCCGTGCACTGAGGGTTTATGTGAATTCAAAATCATGAAGTTGGTTATCTCTGTGCAGGATTGTTTCCCCTGTCCTAAAAGGAGTGCGTAGCCAGATGTTCAGGAACACGGATTTACAGACTTGTGCAGGGAGTGTGAAAAATATACTCTAATTTCACATTCAGGGTAGAAAAACCATTCTAGTAAGCTCTCTTCTCCAACGCAGTAGAAAGAGATGTGTAGGCTCAGAAGTTCAGTTCACATAAAGGTGATTTACAGACAGAAACTGATAAACAATTGCATGGTCACCTTAAAGAGGCCTCCAAATCCTCACTGATGGTAAAGTTAACCAGGGAGAGGAAGTAAAGGAGTTGAATTAAGCAGACATCAGGGACAAAAATTGACAAATGGAAACCAGGCCTGAGACACCAAGGTGTCTTAGGAAACGGGAAGTAATGCAAGTCTATGCCTTAGAGACGTACGTCCAACAAGCAGGTCCCAGTGCATGAGAATAAGTACCCAGTCTCATTTGAAGACTTCCCACAGAATTACTGCTAATATATATGATACAGTGGTGCATATGCCAGATCACTGCCCTCGTTTGTCCTCTCATCCTCTTGCATTTTTCAGACTCCAATGTGACTTCCCACAGCATTACTTTGGTAGTGACAAAGATGTAAATTTAGTTTCTTATTGATCCAAAGCATCTTTTTCTACCACAACCAGAGATATAAACCTTGGAAGAAAAGAGCTTAAATCTCCAGGTTTTCCCTATCCCTCATCTCTAAGATTTGCACATGGAAATCTGAAGGCTATAGTCTGATCCTGACACTATCTCCAGGGTTTCCAAGTGGAATTATGCTCATCCTAGAAGAAGGAGTAAAGAAGAGGGTGAGGAAAATGATTCTAAATAAAAGAAGTCCCAAGGCTACACAAGTGTATATCCTTCCTCTTGATGTGGAAGATCTCAAAGCTATAAATAATGAAACATTGAAATGAGGTAGAGAATTGTATTCACCAGAAGTGCACGGTGAGTATTTTATATGAGAAAGTATTCAGCGTAAGCAAAAAAAAAAAAATGTGCGTCATTGAACATGGAGTCACTTGATCCTCCAACCATCTTAGGAAGCCGGGCACGTCAGGGTGTCAAGAGTATGAATCCCAGTGGACACTTATGACTAGAAAGTGGTGTACTAGAACAGGCTGTAAGGAGAGTAAGAGGAGAAAAGGAAATGAGTCAACTAACCCTGAGAAAACCAGAGAGATCTTTAGCTGCTGTTGCTTGTATGAAAGTTTGTGGAAAGTTTATGATTTCTGGAAAGTTTTCTTCATGGTGCATTGTGTAAAACCCTAGAGTCAGTCCCTTTAAAGAGATAAACTATAAGCAAATTATTCTTTTATTATTCTTTTATTCTTTCAGGTTGATGGGATTGTATTTGTACATAAATGATGTGCATATTCATTCATCTATTCTTTTATTCATACCCTCAAAAACAATTCTTGGGTTCCTACTGTGTCCTAGGCATTGTTTAGGGATTTTTTATGTGATTTTTCTATAGGGAAGGAGACACATGGGTGCCCCGGATTTATCAGGATAATGTAATAGGAAAAGAAATCAATCTGTTCATCATATTCCATGCAAACCCACTGAAGACTAGCATCCTTTCATGATTTTACAACAGTTACTGAAAACAACCGAGACATGTATGAATTCTTCAAAGTCCTATAGTATCACCTGAGGGGGGAACATTCTGAAAGTTTTATATGATTACCTATTCACATTGAAGAAGAATCTTCATGGAAAATATGACAATGCCTCTGAAGAGGGCATTATATTAAATAAGATGCCACATTCTAGGGAAAATAGTTTTGTAATATATAAGAAATTTTTTGTCTACAAATAGTGTTAAACCTGGTTCAGATTGGTTTACAAGTACACAATTTGTGTATTCATGTAAGCGGAAGTTCAGAGAGAGGGAGGTTTTCAAGGTTGGCTTAACTTCGCATCTGCTTAATTTCTTTGTGTTCTTTCAGTGAGGCCTTTCTTTATATGTTGTTTCATCTCCCTGCTGACTTCTCTCAGAGGAGGAAAATGGGTGCAGAGTTCCAGGCCTTATCGCTACAGGTAATGGCAGTAACAGGAAAAGCAAGTCTGTCTTCTGGTGCCTCTCCCTTAAGTACGCAGAAACTGCATTCCAAGAAAACCCAGAAGGCCGCCTCCTCCTTCCCATTTGCCTGAATTGGGTCACATGCCTAGTCATGAATCAATTCCTTTGGCCAAGGGAAATGTCATGTTTTGAATAGCCAAAGCTTGATTTTCTGAATTACTCACTGCGAAAAGGAATATGTTGCCCTTCAACCAATCAGGTCCACCCATAAAACTAGGGAAGGGATAGAATTCCCCTAAAGCTTCCGTGCCGCATGGGCAAGAACTAGACTCCTGGATGAACACTAACTATCATAATGAAGGGGGAAGAGGTAACAGATGATCATCAGGCAAAAATCCACTGCAGGAAATCTTGTCCTCCACAGAAACGCCTCCTAATGCTGTCTACCTAAAGAGAAGAATGGACCCATTCAGCATCCTGGCAATATATTTGGCCACATGGATGCTCTGCAGCATTTGATAAACAGGCCTTGTTGACAAGTTTACACTTCATAGATTTCATGTTTCTCTGCATTCCTATGTAATTGTGTTAATGCTACAACCAAGAGGCAATGGGGTCAGTTTGCTAGGGGCCTTTCTCCTTCATTAATGAAAAATGGAAAGGTTTTGGAAGAGTATTTCATGTTTTCCTGAGTATTGTTATTTGTTTACAAGATAAAAACCTTTACTTGATGATAAAAATACTTATATTATCTGATAGGTAACACCGTATGAGAATTATCTTAAAGATTCAGGCAAAATGTGGTAAACTCACTGCAGATTAATATATGGCAATCTTATTCTGAAAGAGGACTTCTAGTGAATTGTCTGTGTGACATTTATTAACAATTTAAAATGTACTCGCAGTGATTGCAAAGAAAGCATTCATTAAATTAGGAGAGTTTCTCTACCAGCTATGTTCATGGATGCCATAAACTTTTAAGATAAAACAGCAATAAAAGTTATTGACAATTATACACTACAATTGAAGTGTGTTTATTTTTCCATAGATATTTTGTATAGGATTATATAGCATGTTCTTGAGATAAATATTGCTATAAGAATTGATTTATGGTCTGAATCATCAAGCTCTAAGGCATTAACTTGGTAAGTAAGTGAAATATATTTTTCCTTTCTTACTTTTAAAATTTGTACTAATCAGAAATACATTTCTTTGTGAATACAACTAAATAAAAATATTAATAATTCCAATTAGTATACTCCAACAGATGATGCAAATCGAGCCAAATTAGGAAAATTCAAGTAGCTGTTGACTCTTTTTTTAGCCAGTCCTTAATTGTAAGAAGTCATGTATACTTTAAATTTTGTTTTCCCCATAGTTGAGTGTTTTTATAAACTTTCTCAGAATATTTCTCTTTCTATTCAAGGATCCCTTCAGGAATATATACAACTTCAGTGTTTTATTATTCTTAAATATAATTCCTCGTTGCCTTGTTGTTGGTTTTCTCATTTAGCAATTATTGTTCATAACAATGTCCAACTAATCAACCATTGTCTTCCTATATTTTCACAATAGGAAGAGATCATCTTCTTTTTTTCTTTTCTTTTTTTCTTTTTCTTATTGCTGTCTCACTCTGTTGCCCAGGTTGGAGTGCACTGGCATGAACTCGGCTCGCTGCAACCTCCGACTCCCAGGTTCAAGCGATTCTCCTACCTCAGCTTCCTGAGTAGCTGAGATTACAGGCACTTGCCACTACACCAGGCTGGTTTTTGTATTTTTAGGGAGGTGGGGTTTCACCATGTTGGCCATGCTGGTCTCGAATTCCTCACCTCAGGTGATCCACCTGACTCAGCCTCCCAAAGTGCTGGGATTACAGGCGTGAGCCACCGCACCCAGCCTGAGATCATCTTTTAAGCCATATAGCTGATAAAAAAATAAAGAAAGAAAATTAAAAAAAGGGACTCTGATAAATATCCACGTTGGCCTTAAGCAAGAAGTAGGCTTGATTCCCAACCACTCGCATCTGTGGGTAAGGAGTGGAAACCAAGAATAGAATGATTAGAATTACAGACACTGATAATTTTAAGAACAACATTTTTTAAAAAGTATTTAGATACAGATATATAATGGGATAAAAGACAGGTATTAAAGTAATTATGCATAGCTTCTTTATCTGTTGGTCCACAGAAAATCCAGGCTATATCAAGTAAAAATAATAAACTACAAAGGAACATGTAAAATATGACCCTATTCTTGTCCAAACTATATTTATATGTAAATATTTTGCTAATAGCATTTATCCATAAAGATAAATTAAAGGTGAATTTTTGGTTTTTTATTCTTTTCTATATTCTTTCAAATTTTCTAAAAGACTATATATTAATTTCCATTAACCTTCTAAAAAAGTTATAATTCTATTTTCAGTTCTAAGTACAGTTAAAAACTGTCAAACAGAAGTAGATATAAAATAATTTAAACAAATTGAGTAATTATAAAGTTAATTACATGCTGTTTGTCTCTCTCTTAACCTAAATCCCACCCTCTTGATTAACAACTGATACCTTTGTCTTTTTGCCTAGTAACAAAGTGTAGTCACTTTTCTAGGCCATAATCTTGTATCATCCAGCAATATGTTTGTAATCCTTTTTTTGCATTTGCATTATAGTCAGCCTTGGTTAGTCTCAAGTTGCCTTTTACATGAGAAGACATGCTCCTTACCTAATATGTGGACTGTAATTTTCCAGAAGGCTAGCTTGACTGATGGATCAGCTAACTCTGCTTTTTCCTAAATACACTTGGTTTCTTTCTTTCAGATATCATATGCCTGTCTTAATTGAGGCTCTTCCCTAATAGGAAAGAGTTTTAGTAAAGAGTCTCAGTTTTCAATGCCAGTGACCCTTCAACCATGAATTCTCCAGAGGTTCTCAGCTTTCAGTTCTGTCCTTTCTATACATTTTTTCTTGCTAGGAGCTCTAGGTTTGTGGTCACAGGTGAACCTTTAGCATCCGGTGGCTGTATCTAAGTTTTAAAGTACTCATAGTGAATCATACTTCTAATGCAAATACTAATAAAAATAAAACTGAACGTTTTGTTATTTTTTTAAGTTAGATATTGTATTTCTTTTTTAAATTTTTTTTATTTTATTTACACTTTTTAATTACTAGATAAAAAGCATTGGCATTAGCACTCCTGTTAATGTACCTGATGAGACAGAGAGCAGCTTAGCTCAGCAAGGGGAACCCAAATAGGTCTCCTACTCTGGAGTGAGATTGTCTCAGCACCCTAAAGACAGTCCTGTGGAGAAACTTGATGACCTGATCCCAAATCACTGCTACTGAAAATTCAGGAGGACTTCAGGCTAAAATTTCCCTCCCAAATAGCAAAAAATCTAGATTCCATTATGACTTGGCAGAGCTAGTGAAATTATGATTTCATATCTTCCTCTATATAGAAAAGTATAGGCAACTAGACAATTAACCCATAATCTGGAATGAGAAGGAAATAGAATATATCACAATAGAAACCCTGAATTTAACCACCTCCACTGTTTTAATAAGAAAAGTAAGAGTTCTGAAAAATTTCACAATAAATTTTGAATTGAAATAATTTACCAGTTACTTAATTAATTAAAATTTACTTAATTACTTAAGTTACTTAATTACTTAATTAAAAAGTTAATTAAAAGTTACTTAATTTAAAAGAATTTACCAGTTACTTAAGAACGATACTAGAATGCCCCTTATAATGAATTACCTTTTAGAAAAACAAACAAAAATATTAACTGATGATCAACCTTCTACTGGTTTAGATTTCCAAGGGATTAGCCATGCATATAGTTATTCTTCTTTTTTCCTGTCAATAAAAACCAAGGTGAGACCAATTAAGTGGGGATTGTCTTCACTGTGTTTAGAACTGAGGTGGTTGCAACACACTGAATGTGAGTAGCTTCTTTAAAGAGACAGAATCTCAAATCTTATAGCCACATCTACCATTTCAGTATTGTAATCCCCTAACAAGTTCATCCTGCCCTCAGCATAGATGAAACCAATTCTTTGAGACCATGGCATTGCAGTAAGGAAAGAGTTTAATAAACACCAAGCTTAGTCACTTAGTAGACAAAGTTAGGAAGGTGAAGTCCCATGCCTCTCCTTACAGGTGTGCCTGGAAGGTAGGCGCCGCTAGAGTATCCCTCTTTAACCAAAAAGTTAAGTGGGAAGTGACTGGGGTGATGGAGTAGGAAATGAGAGAGCACTTTTCTGAGAAACCCCAGAAAATAGTGTATTTCTTGGTACTCTGTTCTGTAATGTAACCTGAATGATGTATAATAAGGAATTTTGCTGGTCTTTGTCTCTGGTTCCTAGGAGGGAGGCTCTAAACCCTTGGAATTTCCCAAGTGGTAGGGAATGTCTTTGTTTTTAATCATGGCCCCTGGAAATTTGTCTGAGTTTGTGCTAATGAGATGATGCATAGTGGGCCCTTGAATAGTTTCAAGAATGGGGCTGCCCTTGCTGGAAAGACCAATCACCCATTTACAGGACTGAAACTTTGATCCAGCCCAATCCCAAGGAGGAGAAAGGGGCTGGAGATTGGGTCCAATCACATGGCCAATGATTCAGTCAATAGTGCTTCTATGGAAAGGCCCCAACAAAAACTCTGAACACCTGAAGATTGAATGAGCTTCTGGGTTAGTAATATACACTGATGAGCCAAGAAGGTGATATAGCCTGAGGACAAGGAAACTTGGCATCTAGGACCTTCCCAGACCTCATACTGTCCATCTCTTCTTTTGACTGGTCCGGATTTGTATTATTTACAATAAAACTATGATTATATGTATAGAACTTTGTTGAGTTCTAGGAGTCATTCCAGCAAATTATCAAACCTGACAGGGTAGTGGGAGCCCCCAAATTAGTAGCCAATTGACAGAAGTACAGATGGCCTGAGAACTCTGAAATTTGCAGTTGGTGTCTGAAGTGAATGTAGTCATATAGGTGTTAAGTTTAGCCTACAGCTGTCCACTTACATATTTTAAGTTCAGCCTAAGGGTTTCTCTGCACATTGTAAACTATCCTAAATTGAGTTGTAAACAGACTGTAGCCTTCTCTTATGCCAATCCCGGAGTTTTGGACTGTCAAAGGCGGCCAACTCTTCAAACAATGTTCAAATAAGGCAGATGCCAAGCTGTAACCAATTCAGTTGTTTTTTGTACCTCACCTCTATTTTCTGTACCTCACTTTCCTTTTTCTGTTCATAAGTCTGCCACCATGTGACTGCACTGGAGTCTCTGAGCCTACTCTGGCCTTGGAGACTACCCAATTTATGAATTGTTCTTTGATCAATTAAACTCTTTTAAATTTAATTTGGCTAAAGTTTTTGTTTTAACAGGTGGTGTCAAAAGTAGAATCCAAAGCAGAGCTTCTAACAACCCCCAGGAGTGCTGAGTGACCAAACAAGCTATCATTGTGTCCATTGCTCCCTCAGGGCAACTGAGGATCATGATAAGTTTTCTCTTGGATTGTAACGCTCAACAGATTTGGGTTTTGAGCTCCCCAAGTTTCTTTGAGCATATTTCTGATCCAAACTGGGTTAGGAAGTTGTGACAGAATCTTGACTGGGTCCAGGATCAGATTGGATCTGATAACTAACTGACTTGAATCCAGTTAGAGGCCTCTTATGTCTGACTGGGTCAGAAAGAAACTGGTAGTAAATGGCAGTATTGCAGGAAGTATAACGGCTTCTGGAAATTCATAGGGATTTTTGTGTTCTACCTCCTTTGTTTCATTTTTCTTACATGCTTAGGTAGGGGAAAAAATCATTGGCTACATTGATCAAGGGGACCTGAGTGCCAAATATTATTTGAGATAAAAATGGAATCCTTAGTTTCTGAAGAACTGAATAACTTCCAGCTTACACAGGCATATATATTAGGCCCTGGAAGCAGCAAATTCTTACAGAAATGGCAAAATCTTCTAAAGAGAAGTTACAGTGGAACATTCCAAATTAACAATACTGCACTGCAGAAGTGCATTTGAAAATAAGGACTCCCAAATTAGTCTCATCTAGGGATGCCTACCGACATGCAGAAGCTTCTAAAAAGATTTCAGTATTTTTTATTTAAAGACTTTATAAAAGATAAATAAAAAGCGTCAGTGACTAACTGATAAGAAAAATTAAATCTGCTAACATTTTGGCTTAGATACTTTTCCAATCCAGAGGTGGAAAGGAAGCTATCTTATATAAAGTGTTTATAAAAGGTAGGCACTCAGATATAATAGGCTTGTTTCTTTTTTAGGTGTATTGATGCAGAGGCCAGGCATAGAAAATGCTTTCTTTGCCCTGTTCCTTAGGGGCTTCGCCCTGAACTGAATAATTTTAGCTAAGAAATGGTAGCTAAGTTGAAAAGAACACCCTTTTGACTAAAATACACCTTTCTGGGATTTAATTGGCTATCTTGAGACTCTTTTGTAAAAGAAATTTAAATCTAAAAGGGAAATATCCATTTTTAAGAATGTCAGCCTATGCACATTAGAAATACTTACTATCCTTCTAGATTTACAAAATAAGTCATACCTTTGTTTAAGGTACTTTTCTGGCCATCTTGTCTTAAGTAAACTTTTATTTGAGCAGTTTTTTCCCCCGGTTTGAGCAAATGATGATACAATATTTAGGCGTAAAATCTTAGCTCTATGCTAATGAAATAGAAATTTGTTTTTGTTCTACCTAAGATTTGTCCCTTTAGAAATGAAATCTATTGCCTAGTTAACAAGTCCTTAGAACAATGAAACAGGTAACTGGAAGATTGATAGATCAAATGGGGAAGAAACACTATTTAAAAGCTGACAAATGAATATCCTTTATGAAAGCTATAACATCTGCTTCCTTGTGTTTGTATGTCTATGTGCATTATGTGTCTGTGATAATATTTGGAAAAGTTAGTTTTCAAATTGTTAGTAAAATATAAATGACTTCGAAATTATCAGCTAAATATAATTAGACACTTGCTTGATTTGACTGTGAGCTTATGCCTTTGGTTTAGAGTCTGGATTTAGGTTGCCATCATGAGGTCTCGTGACATGTTCTTAGTGCCTAGACCAGCAGCTGCAAGCCAGAATCAAGTCCAATATGGCCTTTTCTTCCTCTGCTTTCTCTGTTTTGCCTCCTGGCTATTTAGGGAGGGGTTGTATCCTCCAGTATAGTCCTTCAGTATAGCCTTGTCTTCTGTCCTGATGGGCTCAGACAGGCCCTGAACTTCATAGTCCTCCTTGGTGCCATGTGGCTACTTCGGAACTAGAATGAGTGGGGGAAGATATTGGGGAGGCTGTGTCATACTTTCAAAATGCTTTTCAGTAATTTAAAATCTTAGAGTCATGTTATGTCAAATTAAGTAATTGATCATCATAAAATGTCTAAGTCATCTGTAGGTGAAAATACTGAAATATCAATTATTAATCATGAGTTTAAGCCTATATGTATTGACATGTTATTTTTACATGGTATAGAAAAACTAAATATATTCACATCTGCTAATAAACAATAATTTGAAGAAGTATCTTTCTAAAAAATTATAAAATGATTTTTATCTACAAATACTGATATAAAAGAGTTAAAAATTACTTTCTAGGGTTTTCACTAGAAATTAGGGTTACTAAGAGTTAAAAACTACTAGATATGAAGAAAGCAATTCTGTATACAAAGTGTATAAGCAAAAGTAAAATATGCATTTAATGAAAAAAATTATAAAGACATAAATATATGTGTTAAAAATTTTGTCTGGTTTAAAGTTACATAAAGGCTTCAAACTGAAGGGGTAAAAGAAAAATAGATAAAACAAGATAAACGTTACAAGTTGGGGAAAATGTAAAATGAAAGGTTTATGGAAATCTTGTGTGGTTAAAAGATGACAGAATTCATAAATTTATGACATTTTATTAAAATTAATTTTAGTGTTGATAATACACTAATACAAAAGTAAAAGTTGGTTTTAACTTTTGAACAAACATTTTATGTAGTATTAATAATACACAGCAAAATATTTTTGTTAACCTTTTGAGTAAACTGCAGAAAGGGGGAAAAAGGGAAAAGAAAGTAGAAGAAACAAATTCTGTTTTGTGCTGTCTTAGGTCTTTTTATTGTTTGGAAAACAGTCTTCTTTATCAGAGAGTACAGGTTTTTACTTTTAAGAATCTTTTACTTATCACTTTGGCTAAATAAATGACTGTTGTTTTAGGATGACCTGTGATCCTATTTTGGTCATATTGTAACCCTTTGAAATAGTTGACAGGCTCCCCAAATTTCAGCTCCAAAATTAAGTCTTTTATGACCTCAAACTTTGAGATGCTACGGAGGGACCCTGAAGCATCCAAAAGAGAGGCACACAGGATTTTTGACATATTAAGTTACATGGGAAGCATTGTAACTTAATATGAAGAAAAAATTATGTTTAACGTTCTTTTTTATATTTTAATGAATTTTAATTATATTTTAATTATATATATATATATATATATATATATATTTTTTTTTTTTTTTTGAGACAGAGTCTCGCTCTGTCGCCCAGGCTGGAGTACAGTGGCCGCATCTCAGCTCACTGCAAGCTCCGCCTCCCGGGTCTACGCCATTCTCCTACCTCAGCCTCCCGAATAGCTGGGACTACAGGCGCCCGCCACCTCACCCGGCTAGTTTTTTGTATTTTTTTTTAGTAGAGACGGGGTTTCACCGTATTAGCCAGGCTGGTCTCGATCTCCTGACCTTGTGATCCGCCCGTCTCGGCCTCCCAAAGTGCTGGGATTACAGGCTTGAGCCACCGCGCCCGGCCTTTAATTTTATATTTTAATGAATGTTATTAATATGTTTCAAAATTCTAATATGTCTGGGTACTATCATTCAAAATTATGTTTATGTTTTGTTTTGTTTTGTTTTGTTTTTGTGATGGAGTCTTGCTCTGTCACCCCGGCTGGAGTGCAGTGGTGCAATCTCGGTGCACTACAATCCCTGTCTCCTGGGTTCCAGTGATTCCCCTGCCTCAGTCTCCTGAGTAGCTGGGACTACAGGCACACGCCACCATGCTCGGCTAGTTTTTGTATTTTTAGTAGAGCTAGGGTTTCACCATGTTGGCCAGGATGATCTCGATTTCCTGACTTTGTGATCTGCCAGCCTCAGCCTCCCAAAGTGCTGGTATTACAGGCGTGAGCCACCATGCCCGGCCTATGTTACGTTTTCACAAACCACAGAAATAACCAAATTTCCTTGTCAATTGTGTCTCCACCTATAACTATTTAAAGTCATTTCCACAGTTAATTGCTTAATTCTGATGCAGTTTCTGAAAACTTCACAAGCATGCAAAATCCTAGAATACAATGTCTTTAAGGAGGTTCATGAAAGGATACGAAGGACCCTGAGAAGCACTCTTGAATACAGGTTTCTCATAATTTTAGAATCATATTATTTGGACTGGGCAAGAATTCCTGCAACTTTAATGAAGAGGCTGACTGGTTTATAAAATGGCTAACCCACGGAGGACAAAAATTAATTGAATACCAAGAAAATAATTTGCCAGATTTTCACACTAAATTAGCCAGTACAAAAAATTGTTTAGATATACAATTTGAATGAACTCCATGGTCTAAGTCAAATTACCTGCAATAATCCATCAGTTGTCAGAGTTATGCACCTTAATTGGAGAAACAACTGGCATTCAAGAGGACATTAATCCAGCATTAAGCATAAACTCAGGGAGAACCAGGATGGCCGCTTGTCCTTCTTGAGTCCTTTAAGTTTTTGTTATTAGAAGCTGTGCATTCCACGGCTTATTAAGAAAAAGATTAAATTATCTGAATTAAGATTATATATTGGTGTGGTGACTTCTAAATTACCGAAATAGTTTATGACCAATGCTTGGTTTATCAAACCCATATGCCTGAGAAGACGATCAAAATGTCAGGTACGTTCCACTACCTGATGGGCCATGTAAGCATTTATGGAGAGATTTTATTCAGTTATCATTTTCAATTCATGTTTTCTGGTTGTATAAAAGCTTTCCCTGCAAGAGGGCTGTTGTAACAGTAGCTCATTAAACCAAAGTGCATTTCCACCGGGTAAAGAAAGCTTTTCATGGTCCACTGGCTGAGGAAAATCAACCCTTTCACAATCTAGAAACCAAAGATTAGATCTTCTGAGAACATCAGAGAAAGACTGTCCTTGCCATGCACACTGCAGCAAAACTTTGGGATCCTGAACCTTGGGTTCATAACCTTTCAACCCAGAAGGGTCTCTCTGCACTCTAGGAACTGTATACCCATTGGAAAACTTAAGATAAAGTTAACCAGGGACGTTTCTCCACAAAATAAGACAGCATCCTTGATGTGGACAGCTTTTTCCCAAGAGTATAGATCAAGACTTCTCCACTATTATGAGATTCTTATCTTTCATTTTTCCCTTGCTTATGCCTCTATGAATGATAGAAGTGAAAAGGGGGTTCATTGTGCACACTCATGGGGTGTACTTTTATTTGTGAAGAATTTTGCAATCAGCCCAATATGTGAATAACCTTATGCCTTAATAGATGGAAGATGGAAGCCCAATATAGGTGAGAAATTTTAATGGTACACATGTTAGCTCATACTCAATCAGAAACAGAATATTTTTCCACTCCTCTTAACCTTCATCGTGGGTTAAAGAGAACACTGCCAGGAGGTCTTTACTGTTTGAGAAGGGCATCATTTGTTAAGCTCTTTTTTCCATGGTTTACAGTAAATGAGGCAATGATTAGAAATTTATCCCACATTATAGGCTCCATAGCAGATTCTACTGTAAAGGCTACGGTTACACAACACACTGCAAATTCTCTTGGGAAAGTTATACTAAATTGCTCGAGATGACTTACTGGCTGAACAAAGAAGTATCTGTGCAACTGCTGTCACTTTTTATTGCCCATGGAGAAATACAACCCATCGGGTATTATAGAGATTCAGTTGTAGAGGATTAACAAAGAGATTATTTAAAGTGAGCAGATTCTTTATCTAGTTTATTCTTTTATCTATTTGCTTTTAGTCAGTGTGGTTTGTGGGGACCCTAGCTAAGGAGCATACTCCAAGCTCTTGGTAATATCCTCCTGATAGACATAATAGTAGTCTCCCTGGTATGCTGTATTCTCTCAAATGTTTTAAATGTTTGCATGCAGTTATCTCTAGAATGTCAATGGTCTCTCTTTAACTGGAACGACCGGAGTTGAAAGAAATGAGTGACTGTGAGGTCAATGTAACCTATGGATGACATGGTGAGACTAGAAGCCCCAAATGAGGGTAACTGAGAGTGGCCCTAAGGCCCTAAGATTTTGTCATACTCTCACTTAAATGAGAACCTAACCAAAATGGGGAAATTTTTTCACAAAATTATATAAGGCCATTGTTTTGGACTGAACTCATGCATGAGACCCCAACAGACCAGACCAAACCAAAACAGAGTCACTTGCAGTAAATGTGGCATAACCAAACTAACACTTCAAGAAAACACATAGATCTTAGAAATAACCAGGTTTGTTTTTCTCCTTTAACAAGACATTCTAACATAGGGAGGTACCCTCTCTAACCCTTACAAAAAATAACCAGAAATCCTTGTTCCTACCTTACAAAACCCACTGTTCTGCCATCTCCCAGTGGGTTTCAAGATCAAATAAGCACATGTATGATGGTGATAGTGACATCAATGACTAAAGTTTTAGTCATCTTCTCAAAATTGAGAGGATGACCAAAACGGGGAAATTGTTCAATCAAGTTTAGCCTAAAGCTGCCTCTTTACATATTTTAAGTTCAGCCTAAAGGTTTTTCTATACATTGTAAACTATAACCTAAAAGGAGTTGTATACAGACTACAGCCAATTCTAGTGCCAATTACTGAATTTTGGCCAAAGGTGGCCAACTCCTCAAACCATGTTCAAATAAGGCAGACACCAAGCTGTAACCGATCTGGCCATTTCTGTACCTCACTTCCATTTTCTCTAAGTCATTTTCCTTTTGCTGTCCCTAAATCTTCTTCCACCCTGTGACATCACTGAAGTCTCTGATCCCACTCTGGCTTGGGAGGGTGCTCGATTCATGAATCATTTCTTACTCAAGTAAACTCTTTTAAATTTAATTCAGCTGAAGTTTTCCTTTCTTCTTTTTTAAACCTAAGAATTTTGCCCTAAACCTGTGATATTGAACCTAACTCCAGGTACAGTCAGAACTGCACTGCACTGAGAAAGTTACCATTGCTCCTAAGTGACTTTGAAACACTTCCCTAAGCAATAATTTTGAAGGAACTTGACTTTTGAAACATCATCTGATGTTAAATTTTGTCAGTCAGGTCTCTCAATGTCAATTGTCACTGAAGCATTCACAAATTTAACTTGGCCCTCCTCTAAAGTGATTGACTAAGGCCCTTTGCAGGCTCACAATTTGTCTTGGGCATCCTGCTTATCTATATCCATCCCTTCCCCTGTTTATGTTCAAATATCTCCAAAAGAAAATGCTACTCTCTGTATTTACCTGAGTTCTTATTGAACCTCTGCTCATGGTATCAGTGCAGAGAAAATGACCAACTGACCGTCCTTATTTTCACCCCAATGTGTAACCCCTTTGTTGTGGGGTTTCCTGACATTCCATAATGTCAGGAAAGACAGGTAACAACATCCCATGGCCAGAAAGGAACTCTTACCATGAGACCTTCTCTCCTACCCTTGGTACCCAAGGGTTGTGGCAAACATTTTCCTGTTTCACCTATTGAGTCAGCTCTCAACCTGTAGACGACCCATTTCAGATGGGCATTCAGGAATACTTTCTTCCCCTAGTCTACCCACTCTTTTTCCCTCTCATTGTTATTCTATTTCTATCCCCCTTTCAAGTTCCATGGAGGGGAAAAAAAGCATATCCAGTTAGTCTTCCATTCTATTGGAGGTGACTTTAAGTCCTTCAGTATCTTCAGGGATAAATACCTACAAGACAAACATACCTGTTCTTGCCATTACCAAAAGACTTTCAACAGTATGACAAGTCGTTAGGGCAAGAAAGTAACTGTTTTTCTCTTTCACTATAAAGTATTCTCTAATGAGAGGAGAGGGGAGAAAGGAAAGAAGGGGGAAAGTATGTAAGAAAACCTTATAGAATTATAAAACTAGAGGCTAAAAGGGTAAGTAGTCATAGTTTTCACTGCTCTTGACCCTGAACTTTTATTAAAAACTACACCCCAATAACTAAAATTGCCCTCCTTGTATACAGCAGTATGATAAACCACATATAGAAGTCCTTTCTTTCTCAAACTTGAATGTCTTGGCTTGGTAACAGAAAGGAGCAATTAGCAGCTATACAGACATAGTCAAATTGTACAACTATCTGAATTTTAGCTCTCTCAGTTAATAAGCTTTTGGGATTATTGTAGCAGCAAAATGAGATAATGTATATAAAGTATATGACCCATAGTAGGCTTACAAAAAGTAGTAGCTATTATTATTGCTATCATTGCTTACTTTTGAAAGGCAAGGTGCTAAATAGTTATAAACCACTGTTTTCAAGCCTAGCAGCATAGATTCGAAGTCTTTATTTCCCTTTACCCGCTACATATCTTTGAGTATTTGCTAAACCTCTCTAATCTTTGATTTCTTCATCCATAAAAGAAGGATAATAGATATTACCCACTTCACAAGGTTGTTTTAAACATTAAATGAAATAAAATATATGAAGTGTTCACAACAGTGCCTGAAAAATTGTAAGCATGCAGTTAATGTTTGCTATTATTGGCAGCAGTTGTAGTGTGGAAAGAGTGGATTTTCAAAAATAAGTTGATTTTGATTGGGAACTCAAATGTTTTGTGCATGCAGCCATTCAACTGGGTAATTTCGGTGATGGCAGGTACTGGTTGAACATGTCAGCTCACTCAACAGGAGAGATTCTGCTTTTGAGTTTCTTACTTTACATTAAAAAAGGTGTTTCCATTCCAACTCTGACCCGTCTTCTTGGTTAAGACAGACAAACAGGCAGACAGATACCTTTCCCATTAATATGTATCTAGATCCATTGAATATAGCCAAGCTGAGATTATATGAATCCTCATAGAGTTGCTGTTCCCTCCACATTGTCCCCAGTTGCACAATGAATGTTAAGTGGCTGAATGAACAACTCTACATCCATTGAAAGCAAGTTGCTGAGGGGGATGGTAGTGGATTCTATAGTCGTACCCTGGACTCACACAGCATCGAGTTCAAACCTGGCTATCCTGCTTACAACTCAGCCTTACGCAAGTTACTTAAATATCCAAACATCAGTTTTCTTTCAAGTAGAATGTTAGTATAATTTATAGTCTCTTATCTAAAATCCTTCAGGTGAAATGTGCTCTGAAATTGAGACTTTTTCAGATTTTAGAATGTTAATGAGACATATTCTGTATATTATGTGACATCCCAGCCAGAGTCTCCAGCAGTTCCCTTTAATAAAACATACTAATATTTCAGCAGAGAATGTAGGATTATTCACATTATTACATCAAATAAACAACAGTTTGCCACAAACTGAGTTCAGGTGAGGTCATATTCTGCTGCCAAATGAATTAGAAAATCAGCTTCCAATTTGTAATGATTTTTGGATTTCAGTATTGCAAGAAAAGTACTGTGAACTTGAAATATTTGTTCCTGCCTCCATGGTGTTTTGGAACCCATTAAACAAAATTGTAACAATAAAGTGACTCTAATGCATATTGGAGTATGAAGCCACTCTTTAAAGAAAGAGTATTTATAACCCCAGGGACACTCAAAGACATAGAAACACATTTTCGTACAGCAAATTCTCATGCAATTGTCTTTATACACTGTCTTTTAATTGTATGTTAGTACTTTGGCAACTAATTCTTCTTAACTCAGCTTAAGTTCCCTGGTTCTTCATTATAATCACTCCCTTGCATTCCCCCAATTCCTTTGCCCCCTCCTGCTCAATGTTCTCCCTTGTAAAAAGCCTAATCCTGATTAAATCCTACTCTTGCACCCAATTTGTTATTTCATTCCCACAGCTGAACATTGCTGGAGTAAACAGTACAATCACACTGAATGGTCCCATGTTGAATTCATAACTTTGAATTCAGGTACATCCAGAGAGCTTTCTGGCTCTGCCGCTCAGATCCCTTCACCTTCTCATTTGTCTGCCTTCTAAAGGACTGTGTTTTTCATCTCCCTTGAAACCTATACTTGTACCCCCATCCTCTTTCTCAGATGATGGTCCTACTTTCCATTTCAATGGAAAAACAGAAGCACTCAGAGAGAAGCTTTCATAAGCTCCCAGCACACATTTACCCAATTATCTGCATCTATGCCTAAATTCTCTGCTGTCCTCTAGCAACAAAGGAAGTTGGTTGCCCTGGGCACAATCCTTGGATCATTTCTTATCTACATCTAGGCTCTCTTCCTAGATGAATGCAAATGGTTCCTAAACATCTCCACTTGGATATCTACTAGGCACTATAAACTCAAGCCATCCAAAACTAGACCCTTTATTTCCCCTCAACAAATCTGTTATCCCTCATTGCTGGAAATAGCATCTCCATTTTTGCAGTTTCTCAAATTTGAAAACTTCTATAATACTTAATTTCTGTTTCTTCCCTACCATATATCTCATTCCATCATCAGATCCTGTCAATTCAGATTTCAGCATGTATTCAGACAACAGGCACTTCTTACCAGCTCCAAGGTCCCATTCTAATCCTGACCACCATCATCTCACATTAATGCAACAGCCACCTAACTGCTTTACATGATTCCTTGCTTGCCCTGTGTTGTCTGGTTCTTCCTGACAATCACCAAAGTGATGCTTCCAAAACCTGCCAAACAATAGTCTCTTCTGATCAAAACCCTCAAGGAGTTTACTCAGGGAAAAAGACAAATTTCCTACAAGGCCTGTACCATTCAGATCTCAATCTCTGTCTCAGCTCTACCACTATTATTCTCCCTCTTGCTTGCTGCTCCAGCTACACTTACCTCATAGCTGTTCCCTGAGCCCATTCCTGCCCCATGTATTTGCACACAGTTTCCATCGACTGGAAGACTCTTCTCCAGACATCAACGTCTCTTGGTCCCTCACCTGCTTCGGATCTTTAAACGCTGTCTTCTCAGTGAGGTCTGCCTTGTTCATCTTATTTAAATTGCAACACTCTTCCTTATTGAACTGCCTGTCTCCCTTCCATGACTTCATATTTTCCATTCTCCTTTTCACTATCCAATACCACAATGTATTTTACTTATTTATTTGTTTATTATATCTTTCCCTGCTAGGATATAAGCTTGACAAAGGGTGATATTTGGGCAGCTTCGTACCCTATTTTTTTCTCAGTACCTAGAATAGTGCCTGGCAATAAATATTTATTGACTGAATAATTACAATGCAACAGCCATATTAATTTTTAATATGAACATGAGGTTTACAGAAATGTCCTACCTCTGGGGAGTACAGAATGGCTGTATATAGTTTTACATTCATTGCCTTCTGCCTACAGAGATTCATCACTAGGAAGGTTTGAAAAGGCTTCAGGTAATGTGTTCAGTCATAAATCTCATCTCAGGATCACTCTACAGCATCCTTTGCTTGAACCCAACTAAGGACTAACATAAACAGAATAAGTTTGGGCAACTTCCTTTAATATTTTTGAAAAGTAAAGCAATATAATCATTATATATTGTTATATTTTATTAATTACACCCAGCATGGAACCAATGAAGTCTTATTTTACATACATTTCTTACAATTGTACCACAATTGTACTTAGCCCCTAACAGAATAAAAGTAGTGTGGCTATAGAAGTAGGCCAACTAGCAGGAGGAAATGTGTCCAGAACTCTTAGTAAATGAGAAAATAGGGAAACTTTTTTAATCAATTAAGCATAGGGACAAACAACCCAAAAGGATATCTAAAAATACTAAAACAAAATACAGATAAGTGATGTTTATAGTTTTAGTTCTGCATTACTGGCTGAAACTAAGTTCATATTCTTTTTTTTTTTTTATTTTTTCAAGACCAACTTTGAATCTTTACTTTTTCTATAACTGCTTTATTGAGATACAATTAACATAGTGTACAATTCACCCACTTAAAGTATACAGCTCAATGAGTTTTAATACATTCCAGAGTTATGCCACCATAACCACTAAATTTAGAACATTTCCATCACCCACAAAAAACAATCCCATACTCATGAAAGTCTCTATCCCTTTCCTATGAAGCCTTTTGTGACTGGTTTTTTCACTTACCATAATGTTTTCAAGGTTCACCCATGTTATAGCAAGCATCAGTACTTCATTCCTTTTAAGTTTAATGTATTTTTAAATCAGGAAGTTTAGTATTTCAACTAATATATAATTCAAATAATTTAATTTTAAACTAATATTTATTAATATTAATATTCAGACCTAGAATACAAACTTTGGTCTGTAACATCATTCCCCACAGAAAACATCCAGGGATCACTTTAAAATTGTTCAATTCAATAGGCATGAGTGGTTCAAGGTGAGCCTAAAACATCTTATGTCAAAAATCAAGAAGCTATTGGACTAAATAATGGGGCCATGTCAAAAGGATGCAGGAACCAGGATGAAGGGGCTCCTATTATTTTCATGGTACCTCCTTTTCCTCAGTGAAATAGTAAACAAAGCCAGCAATCATCTGAGAATGAACATGAAGGTGGAGGCACTAGAGATTTGAACAGAGAAGAGCTGTGGGAAAGAGTCTTTTAGAATAATGAGATGGTTAAGACACCAAAAAAATACCTAGAAATAAAGATTGTAGTGGATATAAATACAATGAATCAATGAAAATTCATGAGTTAATAGCAATAATCAAAAAGGAAAAAGTCAGGAAAATTTCATGTTGCTATCAGCAGTCACTCTTCAAACTACTTTTACTTTGATGACGGGTAATTAAAAGGAAGAAATCGAGCATTCATCCAGCCTTTCAAGGTAACAAGTAATCACAGCTGATGAGGGATTTCTCTAATTTACAGAATACTTAAGCTAATAAATGTAGAAGAAATTACAGGATTTTAAAAACATAATTTTCCAAACCCTAGAGAAATTATTGACCTAGGCAAGTATTACCAAGTCATGTTAAAATCATTTAGGTGAAAGCGAGAACCATAGTTGACACAAGTTACTTTCTAGTGTCTCAGGGCAAAACATTCCTGTGCAATAAAAGGATTTGACTGTCATCATTCAGATCCAGTGCCCCACCTATGCATTACTATTGGTGAGTCAACTAGATAGAATATGTCCTCTGATATGATTCAACAAGAAATCCACAAAATCACCTATGTTATATTCTAGATAAAGATGTTTAACTTGAACTCATCAGGCTTTCCAAGGATGATTCCTGTTTTCAGGATACAGAGGGAATAGAGAAATTCAATTACAGAAGGAGGAGGAAGAAGGGAAAGGAGAACAAGAACCCAGGAACCGGAGGTTCATGCCACTGCACTCCAGCCTGGGCAACAGAGTGAGACTTGGTCTCTAAATAATTAAATAAATAAATAAATAAATAAATAAATAAATAAATAAAAGGATGGAGAAGATATTCCATGCTAACATGATCAAAAGAATGCAAAAGTAGCTCTATTCACTTCAGACAGAGCAGACTTCAACCAAGGAAAGTTATCAGGGATAAACAGAGGCATTGCATAATGATAAAGGGTCCATTCTCCAAGAAGACATAACTATCATTAACGTGTATGCACCCAACAACAGGGTTAAAACATGCGAGACAAAAACTGATAGAGCTGCAAGTAGAAATAGATGAATCTATGAGTACAGTTACTTAGCACCCCCCTGTCAGAAACAAACAGATCCAGAAGGCAGAAAATCAGTCAGAACATGGTCAAACTAAACAGCACCCTCAATCAACTGGATATAATTGATATCCGTAGACTACTTTAACCAATGACATCAGAAAAACACTCTTCTCAAGCTCACATGGAACATGTAACAAGACAGACCACATTCTGGCCCATAAAACACACCTTAACAAATTTAGAAGAATATAATTCATACAGTGTTTGCTCTCAGACCACAATGGAATTAAAATAGGAATCAATAACAAAAAGTTAGCTGGGAAATCCTAAAATATTTGAAAATTAAACAATACACTTTTAAATTACATTTAAGTCAAAGAAGAAATCTCAAGAGGAATTGAAAAAAAATTTTTGAATTAAATAAAAACGAAACAAGTTGATGAACTTTTAAAATTGAAATTCTTGGACTAGAAAAAACGAAGAAATAATATTTAAATAGAATTTAAATAAGAGACATTAAAATTTAGGAATATGCAATATGGTATTTTAAATAAAGTAGTATACAATTTAATATTATGAGTTCTGGTCTGGAAGAAAACATGCCCATGCAGAAAGAAAGACACGGTGCTCTCTAATTTGAGAATGAAAGTCTATGTGTGCTATGAAAATGGCTCTTTTTTTGTTATTTTGCAAAAGGATTATCTTTGTCATGTCTTCAGCCTTGTTATTATGGAAATGCTATAGCACAATCAATAAGTCTTCTGCACACAATAGACTGGTGTTCTAAGTTTCTAAGTTTTCTGAATCATGTGATGTTAGAAAATTAAGCAAAATTCTGACTCAATTTCCCCAGCTGTAAAATGGGCATAAATCTCTGTTCTGTCTTATAGCAGTATGGTGAGACTGTATGAACTCACCCTACACAGATTTATCAAGGACCTATTACACACACTGCATTTTAGTATTCTTAAACAAAGCTGACAGGCTTGCTGGTCTCCTGAGTCTACTGAAAGGAAATAATGATAAAACACCCGTTAGAGACTCCTTAAATGGTTTAAATATATTTTTGCAAGTAAAATATGCTATTAAATTAAGTTAAAAAATTTTAACCTGATTATAGGCTTCATAAATCTCTTGTGCCATGCTGTCCAGTAAGTACATATTTCAGTGTGTACTTTTATAGATAGTAGACAACCTAAAATTAATCACATAACACTAAAGCGAGACTTTCTCATATCAACAGCTTAGGAACTTATAAATAAACAAGGACATAAATTAATAATAATAAACGTAGAAATGTTGCTATCACCTAATGTTAAAAACAATTTTGTTAACCCAGAATGCATAGCTGGGGCAAATAATCTTTAAAGAATTTGGGAAATTGTATCCCTTTTACATTTCATCTCACAAACAAGTATAATATTTCCAGTGCTGTCCTCTGAGTGAAGATTATCAAAAGAATTGATTTTCATATTAAATTCCACCTAACATGTACTATAGTTCCTTGGGTCATGAAACATAGATTTTCCATCTGGTTAGGTTTTTTTTGGTTTTTGATTTTTCTCCACCTAGAGAGCTTGTGCTCCCTCCACCCTTTTTCTGAACAATAGATCTTTTAAAGACAAGAATCCACTGACCTTCTTCAAGGGTCATTTGGAACCTTGGGTAAAATGTAACAGTTCTTACTGATGGACTTTCATACACAGTTACCAGAGACGTTAAGTCTATGGTAAATAGGGTCTAGGGAAATACAAACCTGTATCTGTGTGCCAACTCATTATTAATACATGTGAATGGCCTGGACCCCTGACCTACACAGTGAATCTGTAAGCAAAATTTCCCTGCTTCCTCTCTCCTCAGTATGACACTTTAGTGGTTGCTGGCTGTGCTTACTTTCCTCTATAATTTGTGTTCATGTAACCTCCATTACAATATTAACTCAGATTTATTTTGTTTTCCACATCTGTTCTTCTCAGCCCTGTTGATAGCACATCATGGCAAGATGAGCTAGGGAAAGAAAATAAGCAGAGCATGTGGAGTTGCTGGGAATAGGCAGGGAGCTCTCTTCCTTTGATCTCCAAAGTCATGTTTCTCCTACAGAGAACTTCCTCTTATACATCATGGAAAGCATTAGAGGCTGAAGTCACACCACTGTGAAGTTTGGGAAGAGAAAAAGAGAAAGAAAAGACAACTAAAAACTCTGGAATTCAAAATGAAGACTCCTTGTGCAGTCCTTAAATATTAAAAGAAACATTTTTTTAAATCCTCAGGTGAACTTGCGCAAATTGCATATGCAAATGCATGTAGAAATAGAATTGTTTGATATACTTAACTCAAGACTTGAAGTACTCTTCAGATGAGTATCTAATAGGAAAAAGAAAAATTTTACCACCAACAGGAGGATATTAATGTTGCTACAAAACTCAAAATATTCTGAAGTTCCCTGCTAATATTGCAGTATCAGAGTTTGAAGAATGTAATTTTGATGATCATTCATCTCCCTGTATTTACTTATTAACTGAATAATCATTATTAGCAACATATATGTGTTCATTGTCAAATTGGTTCATAGCACTTTCACTGGCTTAACCATGAAAACAAAATCTACTCTATTATTTTTTTCTTAAAAAATTAATGAAAGTTCTTCTGGGCATTAAAATCCTATGCCTAAATGTGATTTTAGTTTCGTATCACATTTTTTTACTTTTCATTTTTCTTCAGGTAAAAAATAATCAAATTGTAGTTTCCGTTTTGCCCAGTTATTTTGGCCCCCAAAAGATGATAGTGAATAATTTAAATTATATTATATATTAATCTTTTTTATTACGTTTTTGTTAGGCAGGGATAGTACCATTGCTCCCCTATCCCTTCCCTTAAATAAAATTCAGAAATGGGCTCATGACTGTGAATATGGAAGGAGTTGTGCATAGTGTTTAAAAGTGTTAAATCTGAGCTGGGAGAAAATTAGTTCTTTTGCAAACAATGAAAAACCAGGGAATTATTTCATTGTCAAGACCCAGTAGCCACCAGATGCTTAGAATTCCATGTATTTTAAAAACAAACCATTCAACAACTCCTCTGACACCCAAAGTATGCCAATAATTCAATGTATTAGTTGGATGCAAATTTTATACAATAAGGTATGGAAAGCAAACTGTAATTGGGAGTGCCAGAGTGAATGGAGCTCTATCCTTTGACAGAGCCCATTGTTGAACCCCAGTCTGAACCCCCGACCCTTTACTTTGCAGGGATACAATAGCCTTTGATATGAGATGGTGGGAAACAGACTTAGAGACTCATTTCACATTCAGTTGCAATTCATCAGTTTGGCGGGGACTTTTAACAGCTTTAATGACCACAGCAATTGATGGTTAAATCAATTTGTGCCGGTGACAGCATGGCTGGCCTCTAGACTGTAACAATCCAGGATTGCACTAGGCAGAAAAGACTCTGTTATTCAGATGTGCACGGCTCCTACTTAGCTCAAAGTGAGAACAACAGGGAGACAGAGTCTCTCACAGGGCAGGCCCTGGAGAATGCACTCATTCACTCCATTTGACTACACAATGCCAGAGCTTCTTTGTAAAGTGTTGCGGTAGACTTTTTTTTTTAAGTATTGTTGGAAGTAAAAATATACAGTAGGAGACAAAGATTTCTAATATTTAACTATATCCTAAGAGAAAGTAGCAAGCCAGAAAGAATTTAACCTTTGTTTCTTTGATCGAAATGGGTGGTCCTACTACTACCACCACTAGACACCCCTCCTCCTGTAAAAAATTGAAAGAAAGGGAAAGAAAATCAGCAGCAGAGATTATAACAGAGGAGGTTTCCATTTAGGAAAAAAAGGTGAAATAGTAATTAGAAAAACACCACCACCACATTCTGTGTCCAAGTAAAGGAAGAAATATTGCTCCCTCTTCTGTTTATCACGGGTAGTTTTTTCCAAATAGAGTATTTTTTTACGTTTTTAAATACAAATATTTAGAGTGAAGAAAAACAGTATCATCATAGTAAGACGCCAGGCTGGCTTATATGATGTATTTATGATAAAAGTTAAATAAATAAACACTTTGCTAAGCCTACTTTATAATGTTTACAAAATTTATAAGAAAATTTGTCATTTTAAAGGTGGGGGAAGGGACAGTCATTTCAACATAACTTTTTGTGTCAGCACACATGAGTGTTAGAATGACTGATTAAACTCCAAACAATACTTTACAAGTCTGCATAAAATTTACTATGTAAGGCATCTCACTGTAACTTCAAATAATGGAGGATGCCGACATATTATTCAAACATCAGAATAATAATGGCTGGAATAATGTAAAGTCCACATATGTACTTTAATGAACCTCTAAGGTATGAAAACAAATTTAATAAGTGTTTAGGATTTTTTAAAAAACAGGCATCATGCTACAATTTTTGCAAAACAGAAATCCTCTGTAAAAGTACAAAAATCAGATACATAAAGTATTAAATTTAGGACTTGATGGAATTGACTACCTGATGGAATCTTTGTGATCTTGAGTTACCTTTTATGCTCCATTAGAAATCAAACCAAATAATAAAATATTTTTTAAAGTTATGGGAAAGAAGAGGGAAAAGGAATCTCTCTTAGAACATAGGTGGTGGATCCATGGGAAATGGATTGCACAAAACATGCAGCTATAGCACTGTGAAAAAAATGTAAACAACATTTTCCAACAGATTCGTCTAAACATTGAAAGAATATTGAGGTTGTACAGAGGAGGTCTTGGCACTGAGTCCGGAAGCTGTGCTTGGTAACTGGGGAGGGGGAAGAAAAGGAGGCGAGTTTCCATGGCAACACTGGTGCTGCGTGCAAATGGAACAAGCATGCATCTTCCCAAGGGAGGAAGGGAGCATGGAAAGTGGAAATGGAGGGGGAAGGGCAGTGTAGCTTCTGCAAGGCCAGTTTATGCTGAATAAATGTTCTATGTAAAACTGTGATGTGCTCTATATCACAGTGGATATTCTGAGAGACCTGAGATCCTCTTGTGATGTACTGCAGCAATGATTAAAGATCATTTTGCCTGGGAATATATATTTATCTTACAATATCCATTTTGGATATATAAAGATATTGAATTCATCCCGTTGCATACATCATCTTCTGCCTTCACAATAGAATAGTATGAGGTGACCAGAATAGAATTTTGCATGGATTTTTCCACATCTTTATACCTGAGAGTCAAGTTTATATGGGAAAAAGAAAAAAAAACCTTTTATGTCCTTCTCTTAGCTTAAAAGGCAGATAAATGTGGTTTTTTACAGAGTTGAATGTGAAACTTTATTCACAATCATGACAACAGTGTTTCATGTGTCACAAGGCAGTATACTATATGTAAGGAATAAGACTGTAAAAAAGTTAACAGCTAACATTACTTCTCTCATTTAAATTAAATCATTATTAATATTTTATCCCATTATAAATGACAATGTAAAGATTAAAACAAAATGACACCAAAAAGAGGTGACAGAGGGAGGGCTGACACTCCTTGATGCTCTAGAAATCAACATATTACCACTAAGGAAAAACCCTTTTGTTGGAGGTCAGATTATAGTGCAAATTAACATTGAGTAGAAATGCCCTGATAAAATGTGGGCTTGATTGCACAGAAATTAAACTTACCCCATTGCCTGATGGTTTTAACAATTGAAAATCTGTATCATAATATATACTAGTCTATACGCTCTATAAGGGTAGTGGCTATGTTTATCTTTTCCACATAATAGTGTGAAGTTTCTCAGCAACCACCACAAAACCTACACATAGCAGATGCTCAATGCATATTTGTTGACTACTGAATGAATAAGATAAACCATTTTCAAAATTGGGAGAGACAGTTTGTCAATGCAAAGGAAAGAAATGAAACTTTATTCATCATCTCCAATATAATAAGCAGCATGCTCATATTATCTGACTTAACACCCATAAATACCTAGAAATGCTGTTGTTATTATCCCCATTTTACAAATGAGAAAAGAGAATCTCTGGACATCTAGGTAATTTCCTCGAATTTACACCACTGAGAAAGCTTATATTCAAACCTAGTCCTATCTAAATATGCAGTTCATGATCTTTCAACTTCCTCTGCTGCCTACTTTATACTAGACAGCATTGAGTAGCACGCACTTCATCCAAATAGGAAGAACTAAAGTGCAAAAGATTCTCTTGCCATACTCGTCACTCTTCTTGGGAGCCCTCTAAAAGCCCAGAGTGCCATCCTTTCGGTGTCCCATCAGTACTGCTCCTTGAAAGCCAGTAGAGGCCAGAAACTGAAATCCAAAGTTGAATTAACCAAGTATAACTCTAAGCACTTCATACATAACTGGGATTAAAACACTGTATATATATATATATATATGTGTGTGTGTGTGTATATATATATAGTTCCCAGATTCCATTGAAGTTCTAAAGGAGCCCACATTTCTACTATCTAAATGCTGCTTCCCACACTTCATAATCAAGCCAAGCCACTTCAGCCAAGACTAAGCCCCTTCAGACCAGCAAAGCCTTATCCAAATCCATTTCAGCCCCTTCCCTTCCTTATCCTCCCTTTGTCTGCCTCCTTTAAAAAATTATTTCCAGTGAATCCAAAGGAACCTCTATTCAACTGTCAGTATATTTTATTACAAACTTAGTGTCTTCATAGAATAATCTCTCCACTATATCCTAATGATCCTATATCCTAATGATCCTCTGAAATACAGGTTGTTTGTCTTCCTTCTCCTTGCATTTCAAGGGTCATAATATTCCCAAGTTCTCACTAACATTTTCAACAATTGTTTTTTCATTCTTGTTTAAGATGGTAGGATTCATCTTTATTTATGTGCTCACTCATTATAAGCAGATAATAACGTGACCGGCATTGTCCCAAGACATTGTTTTATTTTCCATAATTCTTAAGTCAACTCCAAAAAGCAGTGGTTTTACACATACAACACCACAAGCAAGTTTCAAACAGGTTAAATAACCTAGTTTTTGAGATGGAGTAATTTGAAGCCCCAAATGAGATTCTCTTCACAGCACCATGTTTCCTGTCTATTTGGCTATACTAACCTCTTTCTACCCTCATTTCTGCCATCTTCCAATTTCCATATAACTCCCCACATTCACTGAAGACTCTTGCCCTTGACTTGTAAGACTCTCTATTGCCAGCATCTGTTAGTATAATACTAACTTGTGCCCAATAATCTTTTCCTGTAGTGAAACTCATCCGTAAGCAAGTAATAAATAAGGAAGTCTACAAGTAAGTGTTTGAGGGCTGTGAAAAAGAGTAAATATGGTGCTGGGGCGAAACCCTTCAGAAATGTGAAACTTCAGAGCTGAAGAATGAGAAGTGCCAGAAATTGTATTAAGTTCTTAATCACATGCTTGAAGGTTACCCATAACACAACAGCTTAAACAGTCAATATGCGTTTTATCTAACATTCAGGTTTAGAATTATCTCAGCATAACAATGTATTGTTTCAGCATTTATCTGTTTTCATTTGCAGTTATTACTCTATAGCATTTTGAGAATTCAGGAAAAAATAGATCAATGGCTCCAATATTGTTTATTGAAGCATAAAAGTGGCAAAATAATCAACAAATTACTAAAATCAGGAAAGTCATAAAAAGTGAACCAAACTCTAGGACAAGTGACTCTGCAAGTGCAATCACTTGCATAAACAGAGGAGGATAAAATGAAAATAGGCTGCATAATAATGAGAATCAGAATATTGAATTTTATTGAACTAGTGATTGATTCATCTCTGCAGTTGCTGTTGAAAGTATATCAAATACTGGTATCAAGTCATAAAACGTTTTACATAGCTTACAAAAAACCACAGGACTTCTCTGGTAAACCAATTGAGTTTTTCCAAAATGAAGACAAAATAATGTTTTCCAGTATAGAATTAATGAGTTTGATTGCCAAAAGCAGAGAAGAAACTGAAACAAAAGAGGCAGCATTCAGTTATATGCCTCAGAACGCAAAAATGTATAAGGCATACCATTACTGAGAAGTTTATATAGCAACCAGTAAAGTTAATTTAAAATATGTGTGTGTTGGAAAGAAAGCAAAATGAGTTGCACACAAAATACACCAGTGTATTTTACATAATATCAGTGTTGTGTAATTTAGAAGAGCAACTGCTGTTATATTTGTGTGCTAACAGATATTTTCCTTTATAGTTCTACAAGTGTCTAACATGTAGAGCATGAATTAGGTCCCAGTATGTGTGAGATTTACATGAGGAATAAGTACTAGGTGGTTATTTGTTCTGTTTACCTCTGAAAATTTGCACCAAGGGAGATGTGATTTGGTACCTAATGATTACTTTGTAAGCAAGGTATTGACTAGCAAAGTTCATTTAGATCAATACTGACAAATTTTCAACTATGTGTAGAGCAACAGAATATGTTACTACACAAAAAAAACTAATTGCGCTTTCATATCAATCAATACACATCTTAATTCACAGAGAACTGTTGATAATGAACAAAATATAGGCTGATGTATACTAAGTATTGAAAGAAACATAAAACTATATGAACATAATTAATAGGACCACTGGGCATATGATTTTTCAATACTTTAAGGAGACATATGAAGGGCAGTAACTATTAAAAGTTCACTGGGTGTTGATTTCAAAAATATCAACAAATATATAAACACTTCTTAATGACCTCATTCAGTGTATAGCTATCTCAAGTGGCTTTCTTAAATACTTTATCTTGAGTAACCTGCATTTATCACTTGAATATAAAACATTCCATGTTTTAATGTTGGGAATATTTTGAAAAAGTTGTGAGAATTTCTTGCAAAGATGGAACCCGGGAGGCAGAGCTTGCAGTGAGCCGAGATCTGGCCACTGCACTCCAGCCTGGGCGGCAGAGCGAGACTCCGTCTCAAAAAAAAAAAAAAAAAAAAAAAAGGAATTGTTTTATTAATTGGTCAATTGCTGAAAGTTTCATGCTTCTCCAACCCTTCATGATTTGTTTCACTCATTGAAGCAACTGTTACCATATTTTCAAGGTTTTTTTTCAGTTGTGATAAGAAACATAAAATTCACCATTCAGAAAAAATAAATTTACGAACTTTTCCAGATTAAAGTGTACAGTACAGTATTGTTAACTATATTTACATTATGGTGAAACAGATCACCAGAATGTTTTCTTTTGCAAAATTAAAACTCTATACCCATGAAACACCTCCCTAGTTTGTCCTCCTTTCAGCCCCTGGCAATGACCATTCTACTTTCTGTTTCTGTGAGTTTGAATATTTTACAAATGTCATACAAGTGAAATCATACAATACTTGTCTTTTTCTACTGTCTTATTTTACTTGTACAGTGTCCTTAAGGTTCATCTATGTTGTAGCATGTAACAGGGTTTTCTCCTTTTTAAGGCCGAATAATATTCCATTTTATGTATAGACCATATTTTATTTATCTGTTTGCCTGTGAAGGAACATTTGTGTTGCTTTCACTTGTTGGTTATTGTTAATGCTGCAATAAAAATGTATGTGCAAATATTTCCTTGAGAACTTGTTTTCATTTCTTTTGGAAAATGTGGTAATTTGATTTTTAATTTTTTGAGCAGCTTTTATGCTGTTTTCCAGGGACTGCACAATTTTGCATTCCCACCAACAGTGTACGAGTTCCAATTTCTCCACATCCTAGCCAACACTTGTTATTGTCTGTTGTTGTTTTTTTTAGCCATCCTGATGAGTGTGAAGTGACATCTCAATGTGCATTTTCCTGGTGTTTTTTGATGTTGAGTATTTTTTCATATGTTTGCCAGCAGTTTGTACATTTTATTGGATAAAATGGCTGTTCAAGTCCTTTGCCCATTTTTTGTTGTTGAGTTGTAGTGCTTTATATATTCTAGATACTAATGCAAGCCCATATCACATGTGTGTTGTCTAAATATTTTCTCCCATCCTGTAGGTTGCCACTTACTCTGTTGACTGTTTCTTTTAATCTATAGAAGTTTTTTAAGTTGCATGTGGTCCCATTTCTCTATTTTTGCTTTTGTTGTCTGTGCTTTTGGTTTCATGTTCAAGAAATCATTGTCAAATCTCATGTCATGAAATTTTCCCCTATGTTTTCTTCCAGGAGTTGCATAGTTTCAGGTCTTGTGTTTAGGTCTTTAATCCATTGTAATTGTTGTATATGGTATAAAATAAGGGTTCAGCTTTATTCTTTTACGTATATATTATCCAGGTTTCCCTGCACTTTTATTGAAGAGATTAACCTCTCCCTATTGGCACCCTTGTCAAAGATCTTTTGACACTCTGTGAGAGTTTTATTTTAAAACCACATTCAAATTCTATAAAAATGGCAATAAAATTTCTAGAGATAATTGCAACTAAAAAAATGGATTAGAAATCTGTTTGCATTTATCTTTTGACTTCTACTTTGAGTGGGAAATGTTTGTCAACAGCACGGGAAGTGGTTTTAAACAGAAATCTCCCTGAGTTTCTGGACATATTTTCAAGTTGGTTATTCAGCACTATTTGACAGCCGCCAACTAATTATTTCCATATTGTCAACTCATTACTAATTTAATACAAACATAGAAAGACTAAGAATAGAAAACTATTGAATGTATTTCCTAATCTATGTATTAATCTATCTACAAATGAGTTTTGCATCATGAATTCAGTGAAAAACTAAGACAATTTCTTCCTCTTAAATTAAGTCATGATCACTTTCATTAACACATATTAAAATGTTGTTTACTCTTTAATGTTTATACCATGATAATTTTTCTAGCTATTTTAAAATATTGGTCATTTCTGTCCTAAATACCAATTAAATGATCTAAGACCACATTTTGAAAAACTCTGTTTTGATCTATAACTATACAACTGCTAAAACAGTGCCATCCAATATAAATGTAATGCAAGCTGCATGTATAATTTTAACTTTTCCAGTAGCCACATTTTAAAAAGCAGCAGGTGAAATTAATTTTAATAACATTTTATTTAACCCAATATATCCCAAATATTATCATTTCAACATGGAATCAATATTTAAAATATTAACATATTTTGCATTCTTTTTTTCATTCAACGTCTTCAAAATCTGGGCTATATTTTACACTTATAGCTCATCCCAATTTGGAATAGCCATGTGTGACTAGTGGCTATTGTATTGAACTACATGGTCCTGAAAGCTCAGGCTTAGAAATCGCATTTTCTGATCAGAACTTTCTATCCATTCATTCCTTCCAATATTTTTCTCTCATTAACTCTAAATTTAAACTTAATAGAGTCCTTTATCCTTTGACACTATCCTTCCCAGGATCCAGCGATTCCCTCTTGCCTGTGTTATGAAAGCTTTCGGTTTGCTTGCTCTCTAAGCACTCTGCCTCGCTTTTCAGACCCTTCTACAATGTTGGATCGGCTTAAGGACTCACTTTTCTATTTCTTCTCCTGAACCATAAGCACTCCTGAAAAAAACATAGTCTTGCTGATTGGTGCCATCTCACATTGCTTCCATTCACTCCCAGGTTAGTCTTCAATGCTCCATTACGTATTCACTTCGTTGTATTCATTCCTAGGCACATTCACTTTCCATTGTCTCAGCAGACAGTCCAAACTTATAGCATGCTCCTAATGTCTTCCTTCTCTCTCAACCCTGTGGATAGCATAGATCCCTACTTCAGAAAAAAATAGGGTAGAACATGCACAACAGGCATCCTCCTCTTCAAGACAAACCCCTTCCACCTGAGCTCTTCATCCCATCCCCACTGAGATCCTCAATGACTGAGTAGAGAACAAGAAGACAGATGCCATCCACATTAAATATTGATGTAATTACTCAACGTCTTAAGGAAACTTTAAGTTATAGCTCCTATTCTGGTCAAGATATATGTTAACCAAAGCTTTCCAGTCCTTAGTTTCTTCATCTTTAAAGTCAGATTGCATGAATTCTGTTGTCTCTTTTAGCTCCAGAGTTTTAAACTCTACAGTCTCAGCATAACATAAAGCAAGCTTTCAAGTGTTGAACAGATATAGAATAAAGAAAAATGAGTCTGTGTAGAACCAGGTGACCTCTGTTCCTTTCTGGCTCTGAAACTTTAAACGGAGACCAGAACTTCTTCAAGATTCTGTCTCCTCATCTACAAAATTGAGATAGTAATAACCACTTCACAGACTTGCTCCGAAAAACTAAAGAAATAGCATCTACATGGAAAAGCTTCTCCTGAACACTGCCTGTTCCAGAGCCGAGACTTGGTTTCCATCTTTGTTTTAGGCATGGACAGAGGTATTACGGTGGTCATTGCCTGTTTGCACACAGATCTGTTCTTCCCTTTTCCTGCAAACTAAGTTTTCCAGGTTCCCTTACTAACTGGCTTTCTGGCATGTTTAGCCACCAGAGACAATGGTGGAAGACTAAGGGTAGAAGGAGAAGATAAATAGAGTATTTTTCCATCTTTTTTCTATTCCTCAAGCAGCATTTTACATGATTCTAGCTCCCTGCCAGATATCACCTGCCTTGATGGTCCTGGGTCATTTATGACAAGAGACAATGCTTAGTCCTGGGTTCTGCTAATACCACCTTCTCTCTGTGTCCCTCTGCCCCTAGAGGTAGAGTGATGTCTTGAGATTCCTTCCTCTGTTTGTAATATTTAGCAATTTCTGTTTCCTGGTTGGACCCTGATGAAGACTGTCATGATTAGTCTCAACTGTCTTTGAAAAATAGATGAGGATTATAGTCTGAAAGTAAGAAATAAAGTTAGAAATCCATCCAGTTGCAATGATATAATCTTATACTTTGTCAAAATCAAATCTTCATTATATTAATTTCATAGCCTAATGCTTCATTTCAGAGTTTCTTAGAGAAGTTTTGAGTTCATAGAATGAACAAAATTGGAAAATACAAAATTTGGTGACTCCAAGATACCACAGCTGGTCTTAATAGCAAATTTACAGGATAGAAGTTGTGAACATTGAGCTACACTGCATCGGACCAACTAGATTTTATGATACAAGTCCAATTTTGCCACAACATATCATCCTATAGCTAATAACTTACATGATTTGAAACTCTTCTCCCATTCCTGCAGGTCTTGCTCTGTTGGAATACTGGGTTTCTAATGGTAATCTTAACCACATTCTCCCCTTTTCATGCTGCATTGCAATGATTCATAATGGAGGCACATGTGAAAACTAATATTTTCAAGAAATAAAATTTAAACTTTTCTTGGGCCTATATGCTGAATAGAAAGTCATTTCTTCTACATCACATTATTTCTTGGATATACTCTGTCTTTAGCTAATAGGGAGTTACCTTGCCAGAAGCTCAAATCTCCTAAAAATGTCTCATTAACAGGTTTCCCTGCCCTCCTAACTGTGTCTACTCATGTGTCCTCCTGGGGCAGTGTCCAACATTCCATCATTGCATCTATTTGCTTCTTTCTTAACCAATAATTTGTCTAAGCTTCTACATAGCTGACAGATCGTTGGCTTTACATATAGCGTCTCACCTAGAGATAGAATTTACAGTATTATATTTCGTTCTAATATTCCATACATAACAACTGTAACCATAAAAATAATTTTCACAATTCTCACAAACATTATGGAACCTGGCACTTTTGCAAGCACTTTATGTACATTCATTCATTCATTCAATATTCACAACCACACTAAAAGGTAGAAAGCACTGTTTTCTCCATTTTACAGATGAGAAACCTGAAGTACCTAGAGATTAATTAATTTGAAATTTATACTACTACTACACAATGGAGCTTGGATTCAAACCCCTGAATTCTGAGGCCCCAACCTATATTCTCAATCACTACCCATAGTGAAATATAGCTTTAATAGTAAGCACCTTCACAATTGAACATTTTTATCTATAATTTTTAATTATTAATTTTAATTTCTAAATGATTTCAGACATAAAAATGTTATGAAATAATGCAAATAATTTTCACTTTCCCTTCTCCCAGATTCTCCACAGTACAAAATTCAAAATCAGAAAATTAACATTGGTACAGTTATCACCAAATCTACAGACCTTATTTACACTTTTGCCAATTGGCATTACACTAATGTCCTTCCTCTGATCCAGGATTCAATTCCAGACCAAACATTACATTTACTTCTCATGTCTCTTCAGTCCCTTTAATCTGGAACAGTTCTTCAGTCTTTGTTTTTCATGACTTTGACACTTTGACCCTGTTACTTTGTTGACTGTTCATTTGAGTGCCCAAAATAATCTTAAGATGGAGGAAGCTGGACACTAATCAATGGGAAGTCCTTTCAAAATCACATAGACACAGGGCGATGTACAACTAACCCTATATTTGATGGGAAACAGAACCTAGCTTTTCAGGGAGGATCCTAGAAGCTAGGATCTCCAGAACCTAGCAGCTTTGTGGAGACTGGGATTGGTTACTGCCCTCTCCACCGCCTGCCCTGCCCCTACCAGCACTCCTTTTTCAGAGCACTGTTGGTTTACAATGAATTCGAGAAATATTTCATTCTGCTGGGTAATCTATATGAATCTGATTTCTAAAGCATTCTGCCCTGAAACAATTATGTTGTAAGGCATATGAAGAAATTTAGTTTCTATTCCTATGCATGTTCCTCCTGAATATTCCCAGCAAATTGGCTGCAGATGAATTTCCTGCATGAATAAGAGCCATACATATTATATTAAATACCATATAAATTAAATACCATATATTATATTAAATACTATATAAATTAAATTAAATACCATATAAATTAAATTAAATACCATATAAATTAAATACCATAGCCATACATATTTATATTAAATATCATATTTTTATCATGATATGGGTGTGATGCACAATTCCTATTTAAATATATTATTTGTCAATATCATATTATTACCTACTTTGTGGAGGGTGAAAAATTTTTTACAGTTTGTTAGTTTTATTGATATATAATAATTGTACATATTTATGAGATATATGTGATATTTTGATATATGCATACTACTTGTATTCACTAGGGGATTAAGGCAAAATGTACAGCAAGCTATGTTGCCTGGACTAATTCCTGTGTCAGCTATAATTATCAAACTAGAATTTTCTTCAGTGGACATCCTGAAAACTGAATGTAACAACATGGGGAAGGGGAAAAGGAAGACCCTCTACTAAATGGCTTGTAACTAATGCAATGTAAAATAGGCATGCTTAAAATTGGTGGGTGCTAGAGTGTGAGAGCTTCCTCATGCAGTTCAATTAAAAAATGATTCCATTTTATCACTAGGATCTCTCCTAGTTTGTACTGTCCTTTCTTGGACTTGATTGATCATGGGAGACATTCATTGATCAAAGTGTTTATCTCTACTTTTCCCTATTAATGGGTAAGACTACACTAATACCTTGTAAAACATCAGAAGTTCTCGTACTAATGGTCTCAGTATCCCTTTATACTCTTAAAAAATATTGAGAACTCCAAAGAACTTTTAAGTGGAGAGATAGATAGATAGATAGATAGATAGATAGTCGATAGATAGATATCTGTCATTATTTGCCATATTTGAAACTGAGACTGATAATATTTAAAAGTTATCAGTTCACTTAAAAATAATAATAAACTCAGAAAACTTTTGTGTTATTATAAAAATTGTTTTAACATCACAGAACCCTTGAAATGGTCTCATTTTTCCAGGAAAATATAGGAGATTTGGTGCTTTTCAAATAAAATAAAAAATATCAACCATAGATGACTTTTTCCTATTATAAAATACTGCTTTGGAAATTAATCATCATATTTAGTCATTAGTTCCATCAACCTTTTTTATTAAAATAATGTACTTTCTTTTTTTTTTTTTTTGAGACAGAGTCTCGTTGTGTAGCGCAGGCTAGAGTTGCAGTGGCATGATCTTGGCTCACTACAACCTCTGCCACCCAGGTTCAAGCGATTCTCCTGCCTCAGCCTCCCGAGTAGCTGAGATTACAGGCACCTGCCACCGCGCCCAGCTAATTTTAGTATTTTTAGTAGAGATGAGGTTTCACCATATTGATCAGGCTGGTCTTGAACTCCTGACCTCATGATCCACCGGCCTCGACCTCCCAAAGTGCTGGAATTACAGGCGTGAGCCACTGCACCTGGCCGAAATAATGTACTTTCTTAACTCATTTTATGACCACTATCCTAATACAGTCCCTTGTTATTTGACCCATTTCCACTCCCCGAGAGAGCCAAAACATGGAATTGTCTTCCTTCATCTTCCTAAAGTGTCACTCTCACTATACCCTGCCCTAGTCAAACCAGGATCCATGAATAGTTCTTTAGCAGGGCAAAAATTCTTGCATTTCTCATGTCTATCTTAGAATGCCTCTCCTTCACATACCACAGCTGTTAAGCCCTGAACCCTTCCTTTAGTTACATCTGCCAAGTTCTACTCACCTGTGAAGCGTTTCCTATTTAGTCAGTTACTAGTAGTTTACTTCTCTGCTGCTAGCATATATAATTGGTGGCACATTATCTAAATCTTGTTGTTGCAATTATTGAGCATTAGACCAGATGCCTGAGGAAAGGGGCCGCCATTTTTACATTTCTGTATCCCCTGCACTGTCTGCCTAGTCTATCACTCCTCAAGCACTTGTTGACTCTGAGTTTACTCTCATTATACTTTTCTTATATTTTCTGTCTATTTCAGTCATATTGTTCAAATGTCCTATTATGCCACTTAATGAAATATTCACCAATCAATGCAACGCCTTAGTATCATTTGGATGGCTGAACAAAATTCTAATGCAGGGCCTAAAGTGCTCTACTTTTACATGGGACTTGCATTATCTGGATTGTATATGACTATGTGTTACCAAAATACATTACTAAGACTTCAACCTTAATTTGCCAAGTAAGCAAAACAATGTTTAATAAGGGAAATAATTTGAGGAAGAAAGAAATACGAATACGTGACAGTAGAATCTTATTGTATAGACCTGGATTTATTTCAGGCTTAAGAATAAGGAAAGAAATGAGATAATCACTACGTGCAAAATATCTCTGTGGTGAATGGAGATAAGAATGAACAACAGGAAGAGAGAGAAAAAAACGATAAGAAACATTATAAACAATCACCCCTTCTTCAGTCACTGAGATGTATTTGCTTTGAGCTGTAAAACTTAATGGTTTTCCTTAGAGCATTCTCCTACCTCAAAGTAGTTTCTGAACACTACGTTTAAAATAAAAGTTAAACAGTCCAAGTAAGCTAAACCAGATGGGCTGGCTGGTTTGAGCTCTGAGCATGTACAATGCTAGATGATTGTTGCTGTTTAGTACCTAGCCTGGCACTGACACAGCCTCAAAATGTTTAAGTGTTTTAAGAATTTTTTCTGGGCATCTGTGTATGTGTGCCCACGGCCTCACTTTTTTGATACCTGTTAGCACATAAATGTTGGACCCTTAAAAACAGGTGTTCTTTCTCTTCCTCTTCAGCCTCCAATTCAAACCAACCCTGCTAGTATTTACGGTAGGAAAAATCATTAACGTTGTTTTGTTATTTATAAGTATTCACTTTGCTCTTTAGGAAACCAGGACAATTTGTTTTCATGATGAATTTGTGGTGTTCTTCTCTTTACTGAAGGTAGAAACAGATGCCACTCCAATCCACATGGAATTTTAATGTAGTGTTATTCAGAGCCATAACAACATTTGGACCACTTAAGTCTAGTACCTGTCCAAGACTTGCCTTCAATAATAATCAATTATATCCATTATTTCAAATAGCTCTCAATGCTGTGAATTTGAAAAAGAGAAAAGGAAACTCCTTCATAAAATGATCTTAAAGAATCCCATATTCTACTAGCTTAAATTCTGCTTGCAGTCTATAACGTGATTATGGGTTTATGAAGTATGTAATAACAGAGGTGACAGTATGAAGAGACCCTTGGTACAGTAGTATTAGGTGCTTTTACAAAATTTTTAATTGAGTACTGTTCTTACCACTACATTTAACTACCCTGCTTCCAGTGAAAGAAAAATAAGAAAAAAAAAAATGCCTGATACCGGTTGCTATGGCAGCTAGTGCAAAGAGTGAGTCTAAATTCTGTGTCAAGGTAATGAATTTAGCATCTACAGGAAAAGAAATAGATTTCCTGTCACACACTGTAGATCTACCACAGGAAATGAACACATTGCAGACGTTTTAGGATATTTAAACCCCATTTAAGGTGCATAAAAGTGGTAGAGAGGGTGCATCAGATAACCTCACAGGGCTCAACCCTTCCCCACCAGTGTGTTTTCATCCATGTCTGTGATAGGAAAGGGAGGAAGGAGCCTTCAGTATGAATCTAGCAGTTTGTATTCAGCAGGTCCCACTGTGATGACGGCACGGTCACAATTTTTCCTCTCAGCCTTATGGTTGCTCTGAATGTTGAAAGCCTGTTTCTCAGGGATGCTCTTTGAGAGGTCGTTTCCCTCCTTCCTCAACCCTTGATGATTCCCTAGTTCTCAGCCCTGTCTGTTTACCTGGTCATCCTCCAGTGGGGCTTCCTGAGCCTACTCCTAGGCTCTCTCTCCTCCCTCACAAAAACAGTTCATGTTGTACTATTTTTGTCATTGGTGTGCTTAGTTAGTAGTTGAATAAGCTATACATATGACTATAAGTATGTATGACTATAAATGCTGTATCTTACTGAGCTGAGGAATGGACATAATATATAGTTTAGATAGTGCCAAAGAGTCATAGATAACCCTCTTGAAGTAATGTTCACTCTCATAGGTGCAATGGCAACTATCTCACTGGAATTACACATGGCTTGCATACGTCACTTAGTAATGGTATAGCAATTATTTAATATGGGTGCTGCAACAGACCTAAATCTTACAAATTTAAGATTTAAAATATTTGTTTTCTACTGGTGGCTCTGCCTAATTTGGACAAAGCAGCCCCTTTATCTTGTAGCTCTGCCATGTGAAACACTTGACCTCTAAGATTGACCTGGGAGAGAAAGAGAGAAGGGTGAAGAGCCAGTCTTGGAAACGGTATTTATTACTTCTGACCCATTCTCTGAGCAGAAACCAATCATAAGGCAAAAGACTGCAAGGAAGTATGGAAAATGTGGGTGAACATGAATGGTCTCTACAACCATAAAATTCTGAGACTTGGATGGACAATATTTTCTATTTTGAAAATTGGAGTAACAATTGTTGTTGATTGAGAAACACAAACCAAACTTGAGTAAATTGATATGGTAGCTCCAAAATCTTTATAGAAATTAATGACCTTTACTGGTGACTGCTCTGAGCCTTTATACATATTCAACATTATTCTTTCTCTGTGACTTCTTTATGCCTTACCTGTTTTCTCTGAAACATAAGAAAATAATCTCTAGACCTTACTAGAGAAATATTCTGGGCATATATTCTGAAATGCATTTATGTAAAAAACAAGAAATGATGGTAATGATAATAGCAGTCTTTCACTATACTTTCAGACAAAATCAAAAGGTCTTCTATTTCTGGGAGCTTCTTTTCCACCTTTCAAGTATCTTTAGTCTTAGCCTTCAAAGAAGTTCACATAAAAGTGCCATTATCAAAAAAAATCTTAATACTCGGTTCCAATAACAGCATCCTAATGTCAGCAAGATCATAATGAAGTACCTTCTCACCACTGTTATTTCTATAATCTCTGAGGACAGACGCTATAGTCAGAATAAAATAGAGTGTCAAGCCAAGTACTGTGCTAATTGTTTGTATTTGTTTATTAAACACTAAGTAGAGAGTAAAACAAAGCAGGAAGCATGAATGGTCTCAGTCCACTTAGATGGATAGCACAGAAACAGAATTCCCAAGTATAAACTTGGCCCTTTTGGAAGTCTAACTTGCCCATTGCTTCAGAAATTAATGGACTGCAAATCTTACTGTATTTTGATGGCATATTTTACCCAGACCAGAGACTATGTATGGTTCCAGCAGGACAGATGTTTAGTGCAGTCAGTGGAAAATTCAATCAAATAAGCTATAATTGCAAAAGTAATGGAAGTTCATTACTTACAGTAAGTACACTCAGAAAACTTCAATAGCTAAGGAAAAACAACTTTCTTCTTTTACCATCACATCAGACAAAATTAAAAATACAAGAATTTGATCACTAGGGCAAGATGATGGATTCTCTTCTAGTTCCGAGAAAGTAAATATTTGCAAAGAAGGCATAAAACTTAAATAAAATATTCAGGAATGCTTTTTATAATAAATATTTGAGTTGACAAAACTATGGGCACAGAAAATCACCAAACACATTTAACAGCAGATTTAGACATATAATAAACTTTAAAATCATTATATAATTTCAAATTGTACCATAGGGAATATTGCATAAGAGGTTAAAAATATGGGAGATGTTGCCAGTTTCCTCCAAGCTTAATATCTGTTCATTTAAAATAGCTCTGAGAAGTGTCTGGGGATTTTTCTGTGCCCAAAAGTTCAATGACATGTCACCAAATACGCATTTTATCAGAGTATTACAATACCTACCAGTTTTTGTCTACTTCCCCTGTACGTAGAACTGTGCTGAAACTTTACAACACTCCAGTGAGACAGGTACTATCATCTGCCAAATGTTATAGATGAAAGTGAGATTTAGATACATTAAGTAACTTTAAAATATCACAGGTAAGTGGAGAAGTTGTGATAACGAATGAGGCAGTTAAATTCCAGAGACCACACTCTTAAATACTTTATTATATTGACTTAGAAAGTCAAGATTCATATTTGTTTACAAGCGATCCATTTCCCTTAGCTATTTGAGGTAGCAACAACATTTTTTTAAAATCACGATTTCTTTATGAATATCTTAAAACCTTCCTTGAACCATTTTACATTCTCTGCCTGTCGGGACGTGTTATGTAAAGTGTCCCTTTTGATAGCACTCATATTTCAACTTTCAAGATTCGGATAGGGCCCCGTTATTGCATGTGTTCTGTATTTCATAAATGATAATGCTGTTCACATCTTCCATGAATTTAAAATGTCGGTAGGTCCCCATTTGTTCTCACGTTTCCTTTCAATTTTTTAAATTAAGCCCTGTTTTCTTTCCATTTATACTAGCATGGAACCCTTTGAGTGCTTTATCACACTGTTATTATTCTTCAAATTATTCTCTGTGATTTTACATTCCTTTATCCCTTAACACATGGCAAATCAGAATTACAAAAATCTTCAACTTTGAATAAGGCCAAGCTAGTGTTTTCAGTTTTATTTCTTTGCCAGTATTCCTTTGAATCACAGTAACACACTATGTTTGAAAATTCAAGAAATAGGCATTTACTTCTTCCTAGAAACCTTCCCTGGGCCGTAATTTGTAATCCATTTATTTCCATTATTGTTTCCATTTTTAAAATGTCATATATTTGTCAATATAAAAGTTTTAAAATTTCGAGTGCTATTGTTCTAAATTTTTTAATGCATTAATAGAAATAGTTTTTTTAATGGAAATGCTTGCTTTTGATGGTATTGATTCTTCATTTAGATGAAGAATGAATTTAGATGAAGCTGCAAGTGGTAGCTTAGAAAATACTGAAATGGAAGTATCTACTTCCAATTACATTTTGCTAAAAATAATTTCCCCACATTGGAGGCAATTTGCAAATATAACAGGAGAAAAAAGAGTGCAAGAGAACAAGCCCGAAAAATTGACTTCTAAAACCATCCATATTTGAAAGTCTGGTTAATCCATTGCTTCCTGAATGATGGCTCTTGGAACACTGATCCCAAAACATTAATCCAAATGAGTCTATTATTTGGGAAAGCAGTAATTAAGCAAATGAAACAATGTTCTGTACTCCAGATATCAGTTCTTAATGTATACTAAAGATCATTATAAATTTTCGAGAGAAAAACATGATAGGAACTATTTCCCACATTCCTTTGGCCCTAGGACCCTGATATTCATGGAACTGTTCTCAGTTCTAATGTTCTGTAAAATATACACTGGGACTTTGGGTGGCCAAGATGGGCGGATCACCTGAAGTCAAGAGTTCGAGACCAGCCTGGCCAACATGGCAAAAGCCCGTCTCTACTAAAAATACAAAAAAAAAATTAGCCAGGTGTGGTGGCCCGCACCTGTAATCCCAGCTACTCAGGAGGCTGAGGCAGGAGAATCGCTTGAATCCGGAAGACGGAAATCTCAGTGAGCCAAGATAGCATGCCACTGCACTCCAGCCTTGGCAACAGAAGGAGGCTCTGTCTCAGGGAAAAAAAAAAAACACTGGGAAATTCAGAGGCAAGTAATATGTTTCATAAACTTTAATTATAAACTACAATGATTTCTAACTTAAAAGGTCTACTACTAAATATTTGCAGTATCATTATTACATAAGGACTTATTCTAATTGGAAGGTCACTGAAGACAGCACAGAAAGAGGTGTTGCTGGAGAGAGATGAAGGTAGGGTAACAAGGCACACATACTATTTGTTATCAATATAACGTCAGTATAAAGTAGTTGATGTTATTAATTTTTCTCCTGTTTTTAGATGTCTATTTCAGTATAAATACATGAAATCATCAAGACCTTTGTTTAAACAAAATTTAACTACTATTATTTTATGATTATATGCTAATACTGACGTACATAGTATAGAAAAGATTTTTCTTTCTATTAAAAGTATTTGAGTTGCTAAAGCATAGTATTTAGTAGTATCTGTAACACAAAGCAAAAAATCGGTGGCCTCCTTTTTTTTTTTTTTTTTTTTTTTTTTTGAGACGAAATCTCACTCTGTCGCCCAGGCTGGAGCGCAGTGGCATGATCTCGGCTCACTGAAAGCTCCACCTCCCGGGTTCACACCATTCTCCTGCCTCAGCCTCCCGAGTAGCTGGGACTACAGGCGCCCGCCACCATGCCCGGCTAATTTTTTGTATTTTTAGTAGAGACGGGGTTTCACCGTGTTAGCCAGGATGGTCTTGATCTCCTGACCTTGTCATCCGCCTGCCCCGGCCTCCCAAAGTGCTGGGATTACAGGCGTGAGTCACTGCGCCTGGCCGGTGGCCTCCTTTTTTAAAATTAAAAACATGAACAACTGTTCATCTGCTGGTCAGAATAATAAAGAACTGACTTTCTTTAGATTGTTAACTTCTTAAATGCTAGCACTACTAGCATGCTTTCTTTCTTTTATAATAATAGTACAGGTTCTGCAAGGTAAAATGCCTTTTCTTCTATGGTGAGGTCTCAGCTTCAACACATATTCTAAATTTCTTAGATTTGATACACCTTCTTTGAAAAAATAGGTTTGGCCAAAAGGAGAGCGTTCTATCTAGACTTAAGGTGAGATCTGAGTGATTTTTGAGCAATGCCAGTGAGTGACACTAAATTTGACCCCATTGTCTATCTCTTTACTATTGTAAATAACATCATTCCTTTGGGTCCTGAAGAAGATTCTTTCTTGAAGCATGTCCTATCAGAAATGTAAGTACTCAATGGTAGAAGTAATGACAAATGACAGAAACCAACAAAGAATAAGACTCTTTACTTAAATAGATGAGAGAGGAGAGGAAAAAAAGGGAAGATAATGCAGAATTGAGAAGTACTGAAAACTTCACCTCCTTAGAAAATGCCATCTCTGAGGAAGCAGGAATTTTTTCAGCTACAGAATAATTAATGGCAAATAAGATTGCAGAAGACACTAGAGAGGTAGATGATGGGAAACAAAGAGTCTTGGGAAGTCAAGATGGTTTACGTGGAAAGGAAAAGGATGCACTACCATGAACAGTCATGAAAATGCATTTTACTTAAGTTTCTGAAAATGTTAAATTGGAACACAAAATGGAAGACAGTGATAGTTGATAACTGAATCAATCCTATAATAAAAACAACATATAATCATCCAAATAAGGTAACACAAGGAGCATCATAAAGAGCTTCAACCAAGCAAAGCTTCCATTATATCAATGTTCTCGTTATCTCACATCACACAAGTAGGAGCCAACCCATTCTCATTCACATTCCTAGCTTCATTTCCATCCCTAAGTATCAGGGTTTCAGGTAGAAAATGGCATCCAGTTGCTCTCAGGGAAAAGCCAGGAATCATCAACAGCCAGTAAGGTTTCTGTGGGCTAGCAGGTGCAGTAATGCTCCCTAGGACCGCAGACACTGCTTAGCTCACTCTCCATCCCACCTCCAGGTTCTTCTTCCTCTATGACTCAAGACACATGTTGGCCTTGGAAATATCCAGAGGAACCTTCAGAGAAAAAAAAAATCACACCCACTCAATTTAGAACAAAACTGTGAATCCTTATGGCCTTTGTAATCCACATCTCAGGACAGTGCCTGGTACATAGTGAGATACTCAAAATGCTTGTTGAATTGATATTAATTTAACTGAGTAATTTCCTTTCTGGTCTGCCCCCTTTTCGTTTCCTAGCTTTATCTAGTGTCTGTCTCCCACGTAAACTTTTATTCCAGCTATCCTAAATTATGTAAGCTTTCCTCAATTTAGTCCTGCTTGCCTTGTTTTCTATCTTCATTAAACATATTGTATTCAGCTAGAATGTTCCTTCCCTTTTATGCCTGGCCAACTGCCTGACCAACTCTTTATTTTTCCCTAGTGACATATCTGAGGTATCCTCTCTCCTGGGATGTCTCTCCTAACTGGCAATTTGATTTCAATATTCTTCTCCCTTCCCGTCGGACTCTACAAACACCTCTCTCACTGCCTTCTTCTCACTAAGCTGTAATCATTGGTTCACTTATTTATCTGTTCCATTATATTTGATCCTTCCCTATGTAGAGACATGGTCACACTCACTTTTTCATTGAAAGCAAAAAACAGTGCCTGACAACACATAAGTGATAATAAATGTCTGTTTTTTTAAAAAATGGAAGTTCTTATTAAATAACAAGAGACTATTAGATCTACTTTTAGTGCAATTTGATTTCTCTACTCAAAATTAAGTTTTATAAACAAAGATCTTTGTTATATTGATTCAATATATCTAGAAGGAAATAGAGAATGCCCTGAAAATTTTTATTTCTCTGCTGTTATTTTGATGGGATATACTGCAAAATCAAAGAGAAAATATTTTCTCTCATACCTCAAATAATTGTGAATTTATCCTTTCTTTAAACCATAAAGATGAATGAACAAAATACCTAAGATGGGGGTTGTGAAGAATATAGTGAAGCTTCAGATTGAGGTCTAAAGGCCATTCAATGATGACAAAGAAGAAAGGTTAATAATACGATGTTGGAAATCCTTTGAATCCTGCAAAAAAGAGCTACGCAAATTCACTGTCGATGCCAAAGGTATGGCTAAATAACCATTAAAACATTTCAACATGTTGTCTTTCCCAAAAAATAATTATTATAGAATACAGATGTTGTGCAGTTAGACCATAAATATAGTGTACTGCTTAACCTGTTTGGTATCTGAGTTTCATCATCTCTAAAATAAATCATCCCTAGGCTCTCCTCTAGCTAGCTCAGATACACCTGAATAACAGTAGCTTAAACACATGGATCTTCTATTGTTGAGCATTTTTCATATAACAATGAGTCTACTAGTGGACAAGCGCAATCCGAGCCAGCTTCTAGATTATGGCATCCAGGTCTTGGGGTCCTGCTGTTCTTCAGCTCTGCTCTCCTTCGCATGTGGTCTTCATCTTCGTGTTTGCAAGATGGCTACCATACCTATGGGCATAAGGTTTGCATTTCAGAAAGGAAGAAAGAAGAGGAAGTGGGAAGAGCAAAGGAATTTAGCCCGTTAAGGTTGTACCTTTCAAAACATTTCCTGGAATACTTATTCAATGACTCCTAGTTATTTTTATTGTTTCAAACCAAGGCACATGTTCAACAATAGCTACAAAAGAGGCTGAGGAAGTAAGTTTTTTGACTGGACACACTGCTGACCTTCAAGAAATCAATGTTCTATTAGTTCATTAACAACGGGGTATGGATATTGGATAGGCCACTAGCAGTGTCTTCTACACGGTTGTAGCACTCTCCAGATTCATTTACATTACCCTCTCCTCCTTTTAAATGCATGCTGCTGTGATTAGGTGAGTCACAATGCAGTTAGTTACAATTATAACTATTACACAAGTTCCAGAGTGCTTTTCAGAAGAAAAAAGCAATGGAAACATTGTACTCAGTGACCAACATCTCCCTATCTTTCTCTCCTTCCTCCCTTCCCCGGTCTCTGCAACCCCATAAATATGTACAATTACAACAGGTCAATTAAAAACACTAATGGGAAAATTAGTTTCAAATATGTAAAGGATGTAATAAAGTAGAAATGGAAAAGGTTTGTGGAAAAAAGTACATCATAGTATGCTAAATATTACAACTGAGAGATGGCCAACAAACAAGTAAAGCAATTATCTCCCTAATGAATGAAAAAATAAAAAAGGAAGGAAGAAAGGAAGGAAGGAAGGAAGGAAGGAAGGAAGGAAGGAAGGAAGGAAGGAAGGAAGGAAGGAAGGAGAGAGGAAGGGAGGGAAGGGAGGAAAGAAGGAAGGAAGGAAGAAAAGGAAGGAAGGAAGGAGGGGGGAGCGAGGGACGAAGGGAGGGAGAAAGGGAAGGAGGGAGGGAAGGGAGGAAGGAAATGAAATGGCACTTTTCTCATACACTGAAAAATTAAAACTAACAGTACCTAATATCAAAAGTTATGAAGGGTAGAAGAAAACAAGCAATCTCATAAACTTCTAGTGGGATTATAAATCAGCACATCATTTTTTCAGGAAAATGTTGCAGTATTTATAAAATAATGTGTATTCAACACATTATTGTTGAATAATTATATTCAACATTTTGACTTCTGAGTCTGGCTCCCAGATTTATACTTGCAAAGGACAAAGAAGCATATTTTAATTGCAATATTCTCTATAATGGTGAAAAGTTGTAACAAATAAATGACCATCAAGAAGAAAAGAAATATATAATTGTATATTCATTCTATAGACATCTTGAAGCTCTTGAAAAGAATTAGGTAAATATGTCTATGGACATGAGGGGTGATCTATGGCAAACAGTTAAGTGGAAATTGGAGAACAAAGTGTATCATTTTATATTATTTTTATTAAAATATAAGCAACAAAATTGTCTGTGTAGTCATGTGTCTAGATGTTTATATGTTTGATGTGTATATGAAAAGGGCTGGAATAGCGCATCCTAAACTTTTAACAGTAGCAACCACAGAGAAAAGGGAGTAGAAGATTGGAAATGAAGGAGGAGCCCTATGTTTTACTTCATCTAGCATTTTTAATTTTTTTTAACAATGAATGCGTTTTTGATTAAACAAATCAATTAAATTTTTAAACATTTTTTGTTTGAGAGATTGATGTCTCAACCTGGGAAACAAAGAGTAATGGAGAAATGAAACCACAAAGCATCCCATCTCGTGCAGCCCAATTGCCCCAGAGGTCAGATGCCAGGCTAATTAAGAAACGAAGGCCATATAAAATCAGTGGCCAAACCCATGTCTTGAAGTTTTTCCCTTATGTTTTCTTCTAGTAGGTTTATAGTTTCAGGTTTAATGCTTCGGCCTGTAACCCATTTTTAGTTCATTCTTGTATAAGTGGCGAGATAAGGGCTGAATTGTATTCTTCTACATGTGGGTAACCACTCTTTCAGCACCATTAATTGAGAAAACAATCCTTTCCCAACTGTATGCTCTCAGTACCTTTATCCAAAATCAATTGACCATAGATATGTGGGTTTGTTTCTGGGCTCTCAATCTTGTTCCACTGCTTAGATGTGTTGTTTGTAAGCTATTACAATGCTGTTTTAATTGCTGTATCTTTGTAGGATATTGCAGAATTAGGTAGTGTGATGCCTCCAGGCTTTGTTCTTTTTGTTCATGATTGCTTTGACTATTTGGCATCTTTCATGGTTCCACACAAATTTTAGGATTGTTTTTATTTCTTGGATACGACCCAAAAACACAGCTAACAAAAGCAAAAAATAGACAAATGAGATTGCATAAAACCTTGTAAAAAAAATTCTGCACAGCAAAGGAAATAATGAACAGATTGAAGAGACAACCCATGGATTGAGAGAATGTACTTGCAAACAATGAAACACTAATATCTGAAACATGTAAGAGACTCATACTACTCAATAGCAAGAAAATAAATAATCCAATTTTTAAAACAGGCAAATAAACTGAACAGATATTTCACTAAAGAAGCCAACAGATATATGAACAAATGTTCAACATCACTAATAATCAGGGAAATAAAAAGTAAAACTGAAATGAGGTATTACCTCATACCTGTCAGAATGGCTGTTATAGAAAAAATGAAAGATTACAAGTGTTGGCAAGGATGGGGAGAAAAGGGTACCCAGGTCCCTGATACAGTATTAGTGAGAATGTAAATGAGTACAGCTACTATGGAAAACACTATAGAGGTTCCTCAAAGAATTAAAAATACAACTACCTTATGATCTAGCAATTCCACTTCTGGGTATATACCCAAAGGAGTTGAAGTCAATATGTCAAAGTGATATCTGCACCTCCATCTTCATTGCAGCATTACTCATAAGGTATGGAAGCAACATAAGTTTTCTCAAGGAATCAATGGATAAAGAAAATATGGTCTATATACACAATACAATACTATACAGCCTTTTAAAAGAGGGAAATACTGTCATTTGTGACAACATGGACTACCTGGATGATATTATGCTAAGTTAAATAAGCCATGCAAAGACATACAAATACTGCATAATCTCACTTACATGTGGAATCTAAAAAAGTCAAACTTATAGAAGTAAAGAGTCAAATGGTGGTTACCAGAAGCTAGAGCAAGGGTCGGGGGTTTGTGAAAAAGGAGCTAGATGTTGGCCAATAGATACAAAACTTCAGTTAAAGAGGAATAGTAAGTTTTAGTGATCTATTTCACAGCATCATGACTATAGTTAATAATAATATATTGTGGCCAGACATGGTGGCTCACGCCTGTAATTCCAGCATTTTGGGAGGCCGAGGCAGGTAGATCATGAGGTCAAGAGATCAAGACCATTCTGGCCAACATGGTGAAGCCCCGTCTCTACCAAAAATACAAAAATTAGCCAGGCGTGGTGGCGCGTGCCTGTAGTCCCAGCTACTTGGGAGGCTGAGGCAGGAGAATCACTTGAACCTGGGAGGCAGAGATTGCAGTGAACTGAGATTGTGCCACTATACTCCAGTCTGGCAGCAGAGCAAGGCTCCATTTCAAAAAAATAATAATAACACCAGCAATAATAATATATGGTATATTTCAACATTGCTAAAGAGTATATTTTAAATATTTTCTACCAAAAAAATAAGTGAGGTAATAGATATGTTAACTGGCTTGATTTAATCATTCAGCAGTATATTTATACATTAAAACATTACATTGTATACACTGTACCTCCTATATATACAATTATTATTAATAATGCAATTATTATATTTCAATTAAGATTAAGATTTTTGAAGAAAAAAAAAAAAGGAAATCAAGGCCTGACCAATGGAGGCAGAATTTAGCTAACGCTCAGTCTTCCCAGAACAAAGATTTAAAGGAGAATCTCTTTTTCTGCCTAAATTTATTTCAAATTTCACAACTGCACAGATAGTGAATGTATTAGTCTGTTTTACACAGCCATAAAGAAATATCCGAGACAGGGTAATTTAAAAAGGAAAGAGGTTTAATTGACTCAAAATTCCACATGGCTGAGGAGCCCTCAGGAAACTTACAGTTGTGGCAGAAGGGGAAGCAGGCACATCTTACATGGTGTAGGCAAGAGACAGGGAGCAAGATCGGGAAAAACTGCCTTATAAACCATCAGCTCTTGTGAGAACTCACTCACTTTCATGAGAACAGCATGGAGGAAACCCGCCCCATGATTCAAGCACCTCCCACCTGGTCTCTCCCTGGACACATGGGGATTATGGGATTACAGTTCAAAATGAGATTTGGGTGGGAACACAGAGCCAAACCATATCAGTAAGTGAAACGAAATAAGAAAATGAAAGCACATTATCAATTTTTTTGAAAATGAAAACTTCAAAACACCTCTGAGTTAATGCACCAACGTTGAGCACTAAAGGGAATACCAAAAATCTTAGCTAACACAATATTAAAATATTAGTGGACCTCAAATAGTAATGTGGTGAACATTTTTAAAGAAAACATTGTACCTCCATAAATGGTGCAAGTGTAATCAGAACACTTAAAAATGAGCTCACTTTTTTTTTATGATGTACATCTTAAACCTCCAAATTTATATTACTCTAGATTTTCTCAATATACAAATGGTTTTAAAGGCTAAAATTTCCTTTTTCTTGTTAATTTGGAAAATACGTATATACTGAAATAGGAAATAATAGAACAAACACCACCCACTGAACTATGAATAGTCTGCCATATTTGGTTCTTATATTTTCTTCATTAAAGGAAATAAAATATTAAAATTAAATTCGTCTTTCCCCAGTTACATTCTCTTTCCTACCTCTCCGTAGAAATTTATTAACCAAAATTCAATATATGTATGCTTTAAAAAATAATCATACATATATGAATTCATATATTTGTATATTTTTTATTTTACATAAAAGTTGTCATTGTTAAATATTTTTGTACAATTTAGGTTTGTTTTGAAATAGGGTCTCACTCTGTTGCGCAGGCTGGAGTACAGTGGAGCAATCATGGCTCACAGCAGCCTCAGCCTCCCAGGTTCAAGCCTCAGCTTCCTGAGTAGCTGGTACTCCAGGCACCCGACTAACTTTTTTTATTATTTGTAGAGACAAAGTCGCAGTATATTGCCCAGGCTGATTTTTTTTATTCAATGTTATTTTTTACCTTATCTATCCATCTTAATATACAGACCGTTTATTCATTTTAATTGCAGTGGAATATTCAAATTTTATTTTCAATGTATTTCTTATATAATGTCATTATCACAAATGAACTTTTATGTAATGACTTTTTTCTGCTTTCTCATCTCCACCCCTTTCTAGACTTTCATCTCAACACACACACACACACACACACACCCGCGCGTGCACACACACACACAGCTTTAATTTTAGACCTCTTAAACGTCAAATTCTGTTAGTGGATGTTCTGGAATCCAGCTAACCCTCTTATGGCATATAAAGGCTAAGATAAGTGTGGACAAGAAACCTCTGAACTTGTTTCAATCTCTCTTTGGGTACATTAATTACATACAACTCAGAAATGTATTGCACCGAGTGTGAATATATAAAAATTTGAGGACTATATTTAGAATGTCATGTTTGTCTTCTCAAAGAGATAATAGTTAAAATAGAATCTTAAGACAAAAACTAACAGATAGGGTGTATAAATCACTGACTTAACAGGGTGTTTCCACTGACAATGCTTTTCAGCTGTGCAATTTGGAAAGAAAAATGAAAAGGAAAAGTGAGCTCATCAGTTCACTCAGAAAACTAAACTCTTTCATAAAAGTTTGTTGTTGGAATTGAGATTGTTTTGGATGAAAAAATGCTGCAGCCTCCCAGTCTCTAGTTCCCATTTCTTTCATTTCTGGATGTAATTAGCTTTATATTATTTTCCTTTACACACACACACACACACACACACACACAATGTCAAACTACAAGCCTGAGTATTCAAAATAATTTAACTATATTTTATGAGTAAGATTGTATTTCCCCTACATATTATGGCAAATCTATTACTTCTACTTAATTTGTACTTCACAACTTAATGTCAATCACTTTAAAATAACTAAGTGCATAGAAAAGGAGAAGTTCAAACTAATTTTCATCACTTCCCCTCAAAAACATCATCATTTACTTTATAGTCACCTACAGACTAATTATATTTGTAGAACTTTATATATCACAGGGATTTTATGTTACACGATTTATCTGAACAAAACTGTACCATGTAGGCTATAAGATGACAGAAAATAACAACAATAAAGAGCCAAAATGTCAGGAAGTTAACATTCTAATAGGTGAAATGACACAGACAGAAATAAAAGCAGCTTTGACTGCAGATGTGTTTCAATGGGGAAGAAGAGGACATCTTACCTGGGAGAAAAAAATGCAGCTGGAAGCTAATGCAGGGTTCTATCAACTATCCTCATCAATAAAGAAGACATCGTGGGACAGGCCAGACAGGAGACTGAGAATTCTGAAACCTTAGTCCCCATCTTGGCTCGGTCCTTACGGACTAGCATCATGCCTGACACATAATGGGTGCCAATGAAAATGTGTTGATATACCGTATAGCCTTGAGAATGTCACAGTTTCTCAGCCTTTGTTCCTCCCCCACAAAGGGGAGTAAGAGATCACTCATAAGGTTCTTGTGAAGATCAAATAAGACAATATATGTGACAGTGTACGTAGTAAACTCTACGGCACCAGAAATATATTGTATATCATTCTTGGAGGAGTTTAAAAATATGTCACAAAATCTTTGAAGTTGGTACATCATGCTATGAAGTGACTTCTCTATGAAAAAATGTTGGCGTGTGGTGGGGGATGGGGAAAAGAAAAAGCTTAGCCTGTTGTTATCCTCTTCCTTTGGCCTCAGCAACCTCCAACCCATCCATGTGCCCCTCCCTTAGTGGGCAGTAGGTAGTGGACTTACAGACTTGTGAATTCCTTCCCCAGTGGTGACTGAGACTTTTCCCAGAAGAATGTGAAGCACAGAATACCTCCATGTTCAAAAAAAATAACACCAAACTGAAGCCAACCCGTGTTTCCTCTATAGGGTTCCAGCACAATAACTTTAGGGAAGAAAAGAAGATGATTTAACAACTGAGGTTTTCTCTTTTTTTTTATTGGTTGGTTGGATGGTTGGTTTCTTAATATCAGATGGGTAATGTGCAAATGTGGTAACAAGGTTGGAGGGCAGCATATCTCACACATGAGCGTAAATACCCAATCATCACACATAAGTTGCAAAAGGATCAACATCTGCGTTTCGTGAAGCTGTGAGGTTTTCTGTTATTTTAAATCCCCATGATAGGTCAGAACCCTTTGCTAGGCATAGTGGAAGAGACGGGTGTACATTATGTACAATTTCCATGTTCTGTGGTAGCCTAAGGAAAGATGCCCAGATCTGGAAATAAAACACAGCACCATAATGACAGTGATCAAGAGGTAATGAGGAACCTGCTCACACAGTTTAGACTCTGATTACACCCTCAGAGATAACATTCACAGTCCAAGAATAGGACCATTCTGAGCATATGGCATTGACCAAACCTTCTTTACAAAACCTCATAACAGGCATTGTGTGAATACAATACATCAGTGTACCATATTTCATGTGCTAATCTTTTCATGACGGTCTCATGCTATAGTATTTCAGTGATGGTGTAAAGAGAAGAAATGTGATTAAACCAAAGGAGGAGAGGTGGGGGTTAGCCTCAGGAAAAAGAGAAAAGGAAAGTGGAAATACGATGGTCCTTAGTTGAGCAGATAAAACAGACTAAGCAGAATAAAGGACAATGTATGGTGCTCATTCCATCTGGGCATATTTGAGACAGCTATTTAATAGAGTATTTTGTTTTTGGCAGACTTTCTGTTTAAACGGGAACTGTGTGCGTATTAATAGTAACCCTCCACATATGAATCAGCTTGGTTCTAGCTACATGGCATTATTTTCAAACATGCCAATACCTGTAAAATGCTGAAGTTACCACAAAAATTTAAAAATCAGTAATGCCCTATAAATCTCCATTGAGTTTTATGATTCATTCCTTATCAATCAAACTAGTTAGGATTTTTTAAATCTTTGGTTTACATTCTTTTTCCTCATCTGTGATATAATAACATGCAGCTAATACACTTATTATTATGACATTTTGCAGAGTCCCACACACAGCTTTTGCTCCTTTTCCTTTTTCTTCATCTCTTCCTTTTGTCTGTGGTATATGCCTACACTAATGTGTGTAGGGTGCCATAAAACAAAGTGGAGTGAGTAAAAAGAGATGATGATTATGAAGAATAAATAGAGATTATTTTAAAAGTGGAAAAGTTCTTGGGTAGGTAGTTTTCAAAAAGTACCATAAACTGAGTTTCTGAAGAAAGATAACTTGTTTCCCTGAAAGTATTTTCCTTCTTTTACCCATTACCTTGCCCATCTTCCCGTGAGTTCTTTCTCTGACTCTACTCTTCTTTGCTCTCAGATGCTTTTTTTCTTTCTCTAATATTTTTTTCTTCTACTACTATTTTTTTCTTCTGTTTTACTCTCACTGTTGGAGACTACTGCTTAATTGTTTACTCTATTATTTCCCATAGAATCTTTCATGAGAATTCTGCTTGTGGGTGAGCTTCAGTGTGTTTAGATGTAAGCAGGTGAATACAATGCAGTTTGGAATCCACATCATAAAGCAAATCACTCTAAAGCAGATGGCATTTTCCCATGGGAAAATGTTTGCAGTTTGGGGTTTTCATTCCTAACCAAAGAAGGCCTCAAATGAATCATAGACATGACCAACAATATGTCTTTAAAGTGAAGATATGACTATAAATTACTAGAAAAGAAAGTTAAGTTTTAAATCCTAAGAAGTGGATTTTAAATGTATAAATTGATTATTCTATTATGAACCTCTATTATAAAATAAGCCTCCAGACAAAACAAAAGGTTGTCTTTAATTTAGTCTAACTCTAATGTGCAAAGTATAAAAACATGTAATTATTTGACAATTAATGATCTAGTATTTTTTTAACTGAAAGCAAAGTGCTCATCTAATTCAATAATGTACTCATTGGTTTTTATTTACTGATGAAGAAATGAATTATATTTTCCATCTTAGTATAGAAAATGGATTAGAAGGATTGTTTAAATGCCTCAAGTTTCTTTAAAAACTAAGTCATGGATTTCTTTTCAGCCTATTTATGAATATAATGGTTTCTGTTTACTGTGTTCATGAGTTAAAACTCTAATACCTGTTACATAAGTCTCCTACAGCACCAGGATGTGTATTAGTCTCTGAAACAAAGCCGTAAGTAAATCAAGAAAACTGTTGAAATTTCCAGAGAGTATAGCTAAGTGTAATTAGCAATTACAGTCAGCCCTCTGAATCCATGGGTTCCACATTCCTGGATTCAACCAACCAAGGATTTAAAACATTTGGAAAAAAATTAGTAAAAAAAAAAAAAAAAAAAAAAAAAACCAAGATAACACTAAAAATAAATAAATAAATAAATAAATAAATAAAACAACTATTTATATGGCATATACATTGTATTCGGTTATTATAAGTACTCTAGAGATGATTTAAAGTATACAGAAAGATGTGCATAGGTTACATGCAGATACTATGCCATGCTATATCGAGGAATTGAGCATCTATGAATTTTGTTAGTGGAGGGATGTGGTGTCCTGGAATCAATTTTCTCTGGATACCAAGGGACAGTTGTATCTGTTCTCAGTACTACTACTGAAATTTATTACTTTTCACATCATAACTATCTATAATGCTCATACCCAAAGAAATTATCTGAGTTTTAGGACTCAAGAGTTAGGAGTTTGTTCTCTTTCATATAACCCTGGAGATGAGGAATTCATGACACAGACTCAGTTAAGGGCTTTTCAACCTAACTCCTTTGGTGATTACTACAGTTTTGATGCTTCTTCCTGAATTAAGTATGCATATAGATGTCAAAACAATCAACTAAAAGGGCTTTGAGAGGCAAAACAAGACATAAATGCATATAAATTTCCTAAGTCCAAAAAGCCACTCTTGTTCACAAAATGAGTATTGATTGCATTCAACCTGACCTATGTAAGCATGTCTTCTGATGATCTATGGCACAACAAAGAAAATCCCATATATATAATGTGTATGTGTTACTAGCTGTGTTTGGCTCTTTGAGTCTTAAAAACTGTGCGAGTAGCATTTGGAAATTAATAAAAATCATTGAGAGGTAGATAATGGGGCAAGCTATATTCTCCAAAGAGATCCAGTAGTCTGTGCTCTGTGCTGGTATAGATTAGAGATAATGCTCTATAAAGCAGCACTTGGTAAAATATGCTGCAGGCAGAAGATGGTCAATAAATGTGGTTGTCTATTAAGCTGTGAAAGGGTCCTCCTGTGGAATATACATAATCTCTATTCTCCAAAGTCTTCAAAGATGTTTTCTGATAGCACAAAACTTCTTCTTATTTTTACAAAATGGCAATAACTAGATGGATTTTGCCTGTTTTCAGGAGACTTGGGGTCCAGAAATCACTGCATTTCTCAGGGAATGTTACCTGGTGGAACTACTGGTGGATGAAATAATAAAGCTAGGTCGTAGGACAAGTATAACAATAAACTTTACACTGAATTGAGGGTCTCCCTGTAAATTAAAAAATGTGTGGCAAGTTCTTTCTTCTTAAAAAAATTATAATAGAATGGCAATGAATATAAAAATAGTGATAGCATTAGAAAATTTTCTATAGATACTAAAACTAGAGAGTGAAAATCTAAGTATTTTGCTACATCACCAATATTATGTCAGACCAATATCATGTGTCTTCTGAGAAAGACACATCATCATCTTGTTGGTATTCCTGCCTAAATACTGTATAAACTGAATATAATCATGGGGAAACTAGACAAACCCAAACCGAGGGACTTTCTACACAGTAGCAAGTGTAGAAAGTATTAAGGACAAGAAACACAGAGAAAGTATAGAAATTATTCTAGATTAAAGAACACAAAAAGACATAGCAATGATGTGAAGTACGTGATCTTGGGATACATTCTAGACTAGTAGAAAACAAAAACTATCAAGGATACTCGTGAGATACTCAATGAAATTTGAATCTGCATTGTGGACTAGAGTAATTTATAAACACCAAATTCCCTGATTTTAATAAATATACTGAATATATTGTGGTCATGAAAGAGACTGTACTTAGGAAATAATCACTGAATTTTTAGAGGTAAAGTGGCATAATATCTCCAGCTTATTCTCCAATGGTTCATTAAACATACATAAATAAAGAGAGAAAATTTAAACAAATGAGAAAAAAATTAAACAATTACTAATCTGGTCATCTCAAATTAGCAACCATCCATTTTGCTCAGGATTAAGGGCCTCCAATCATCTATTTAGCCTTCCTTTGGCTAAAGCTGTCATCACTATTACCAGAAAAGTCCCAGACAAACCAGGGCAAGTTGGTCACTCTGCCTCCCACTTCACCCCTAAAGTACAGAGTGAAATCTCATATTGGGCATTGAAGACAAGGGTTTTCTTGCTGTTTTGTTTGAACAGTAAACATTTTATGCATTTATGGAAGCATAAAGTCAATGTAGGAGAATAATACTATTAGGATAAGAGAGATATGAATCGTGCTATTACAGTGTTTGGCATGCTGGAGCGGTAACTCGTTAGAGGAAATTATGAAAATAGATAATTACTCTGCATCTTCTCTTTAGAGAATGCCATTTAGCCTATAAATGTGTAAGTTCATCATCAGAAAATGCAATCAATATGCAAAATCCTTTACTTGCATATAAAGAGATTGCCTCCTTATGTGGAAGATTAAAGGAAACCAATTTCCCTCATGTTACTGTTCAATATCTAATGAGGAACTTCAATTTATTTCAACTAAGATTACATTTTAACATCACATCTAAGGCACAGTACAATCACTGGCATGCATTATAGACTGGTTCTAAAGGGAAACAGATGAAGAGTGCAATTGTATTTTCAAAACACTTTAAACAGCTTTGATGCTTGGAAAGTCACTTCACTTTTTGCCAACAAATAATGCCAATATTCCTTTGATCTTAAAAAAAAAATGCAGGTTTAAAGCAAGATTCTCAGAAATGTATATATTTCATTTAAGAAAAATGTTAGAAAATAAAGGCCAAACTTTCATCCTATTACTACCATAAGTTTAGCATAAACTCCCTTACAAATATGTGTTAAGCTAAATGTAAAGGGGGAATGCTGAGGAATTTTCTGTAAACATGTCTCAAGTATCTGCCCTAAAAATCTCCTTCAAAAGAAGTTAGAAAATACACTATTGAGTTTCACAAGCGTCTTCACACAGATAGTTTCTCCCTACTGTCCCGAGAGTCCTTTCTAACAATTTCTTCTCCTTGTTACTGTTTTTATTTCATTTCTCCTAGCTGCAAGATAACTATATCTAGTAACAAAGAATGGATTGTGTGAGCAACTCATGTGTATAGCTGTAAGAAGTAAATTGTGACTATTGTGACTCTTTCTCCTAGTGGGGAGGACAGCAAATATTCCACAACACAGCATGAACTGGAGACTTTCAAAGATATTTTTCTGCCTTTCTTAAGGCAATTCCCACTAGTAAGATCTTCCATCAGGGCAGCTCCTGGCTCTGCTGGCAGCAGCTCCAGGTGGACTGCTCTTGCACGGTCCACTCCTTGCAAAGGCCCTCTATATAATTCCCATTGTTTGCTCCACAGAGGTCCCCACAACTGCCCTGAAGACTGACTCTGGTCTGCATCTACCCAGTAGTTCTCCTAAAGAACTCCCATATTTCTTGGTAATTCCTAGTTCAGTGTCACTATCTCAATACCATCTGTTCAACAAATGTTTGCTAAGTCCCTGCGATTTGCCTAGCACTGTGTTTGACGTACAGACCATAAATAGAAGAGTGGTGAAGTGTTCTGCAACAGTCTGAGCAGGCCTCAGGGAAGCAAGGAAGACAGATACCTGAAGCATCTGACCTTTAATGAATGATTCATAACTTGGTCCTCTCTCAGCATTTCAAACCCACTTCTTTCAAGCAAATACATGAGTATTTCTAAACCTTAAATCCACAGACATATTCTCTGGCATCTGAATATGTGTGCGCTTTTATTTCAGTGATTAATCTTTGGTTATGTAAACCAAGACTCAATAAACGTTTTTTGTTAAGGGCTAGATGAAAATGTTTTTACCTTTGTGGGTTACACAATGTCTATCATAATTTCTTAACTTTTCCATTGTAGCAGGAAAAAGCCATAGGCAATAACAAAATCAATTAAGTGTGAGTATGGTACAATAAAATTTTATTTACAGAAATATTTGGGGAATCGGATTGGGTTTGCAGGCTGTAGTTCAATGACCCCTGATCTAGATGAACACCTTACAAGAGAATTCTGCCAAGAGATCTAATGTATGTTTAGGAGGGGAATAGAGCCAAAGGAAGGCCAGAGAATATGAGGACACAGTGTGTGAGTAAAACCTTACTGTGGTGTGAGAAGAGTAAGATGATGGGGTAGGGATTTCCTTATATGGAACGTGACCTTGTATGCACGCCAAACCAGAAAGTTTCTGTAAACTGGGAGGGCAGCACCACATTCATATTGCTTTGTGGGGATACTGTCAGTCCGTATGGCAACTTGCAATAGATTGTCAGTAGTAAATATACAAATTCAATGAAGAGGACTTTTTTGTTTACCACTGTTCATTTTTCTTTTGTAGCATTATACGGAAGAGCACATGTTTATATTGATTTGGCCGACAAAATAATTAAATCGTGTTTAAAAATAAGTTTACTATTTTAAAAGCTAGAAAAAAAATGACTCTATAATTTATCCTGGGCAAAACCAAACGATTCAAGTCAATATGAAGTTAAACACAGGTTATATGAAGGACTTCAAAAAGCTTGTGGAAAATGGAATTTACAAATATAAATATAAATATAAACTTCCCTTCTCAACATAAACTCCATGCGGTTCAAGACACTTTGGTATGTGATGATAATAGCCATTTAGTCCATCTCAAAAGAACTGAGGGTCCTGAGAGTTTGACTACATCAATGCCATCTTTTTTACATTATTAACTGAAGAAAACTAAGTACCCTTTAAAGATTTTTTTAAGATTATGAAATAAAATTAAGTCAAAAGGAGCTAAGTCAGGGCTGCAAGGTAGATATCTAATGATTTCCCATCAAAACTCTGGGAAAATTCCCCTTGTTGATGAGAGGAATGAGAAGGAACATTGTCATGGTGGAGAAGGACTCCCTGGTAAAGCTTTCCCAGGTGTTTTTCTGCTAAAGCTTTGACTAACTTCTTCAAAATGCTCTCATAAAAAGCAAATATTATCATTCTTTTTCCCTTCAGATAAGACAACAAGCAAAGTGTCCTGAGCATACCGAAACACTGTTCCTAGGACATTTGCTCTTTACCAGTCCACTCGTGCTGTAACTGAACCACTGCTCCCTCTTGGCAGCCATTTCTTTGATGGTGCTTTATCTTCAGGATTATTTATCTTCAGAAAAAAAATCCATTTATCTTCAGGATTATGCTGGAAAAACCATGTTCCATCTGTTACAGTTGTTTGAAGAAATGCTTCAGGATCTTGATCTCATTTAATTGAAATGTCTATTGAGAACTTAGCTCTTGTCTGAAGCTGATCTGGGCAAAACAATTTTGGCACCCATCGAGTAGAAAGTTTGCTCAGCTTTAATTTTCAGTCAGATTTGTGTAAGCCGAACCGATTGAGATGTCTATGGTGTTGCCTATTGTTTCTGCTGTTAATCATCAGTCCTCTTCAATTAGGGTACAAAAAAGATTAATTTTTTTCCTCACAAATTGCTGTGGACGGTCTACTACTGTGGGTTTCATCTTCAACATCGCCTCATCCCTTCTTAAAATGAGTTGTCCATTTGTGAACTGTTGATTTTGGGGTGGGGGGCATTGTTTCCATAAACTTTTCATAATGCAATGATTTCATCATTCTTCTACCCAAGACTCACCAAAACTTGACGTTTGTTCTTGCCTTGATTTTAACAGAATTCACCCTTCTCATATCAGACTCTTCTCAAAGTGATACCTAATGCTTCTTAGCACCTCAAAGTAGATCCTGTTCAGAAACATTACAATAAGTTTGTACAAGTTAATTTTGGTGCAAAAAAAAAAATTTGAGATGGAGTCTCCCTCTGTCTCCCGGGCTGGAGTGCAGTTTTTTTTTTTTAATAATATGCATTTTCTATGAACGTTTTGAACACCCTCAGTATTCAATTGTCTATCCTTAAAATCAACATAGGCTGTTCAGTATCAGAACACACATTATCCTCACATTAAATTCATGTTGTAAATTTGACTTTGGTTTTATAGATTTAATTATATTTAGCATATGATTTTAGTTGTATAATTAAGAATTCTATGACAAGGAGTTAATACCTACTTGCACATTTTACATAACAATAAAAGTGACTAAAAGCAATTTTTTATGTCACAAAATATTTTTGCTTCAATAAGAAATGCAGTGTAAAATGACTGAGGTGGAGTCATCTTCTTCAGGAGACACTGTGAAGGTAGACATGAGTTATTAGATGGGCCTCTGAGGAAACACCCCACCGTGTGAGGAATCCAGATGTCTGATTAGCTTGTGCCTTCTTTGGAAGATAAAAGCAAATAGCCTTGAGGGGAAAAAGTGTGGAATTGAGGGAATGAAAATCAAACTAATATGTATCTGCAGAATAGGGATGAACAGAGTGTGGAAATTTTAAGCCCTGGGAGGTCACAAAGGAAAATGAAAACTCAATTTTTTGGAAGTACATTGTGAGATGCTTTATCTTGTTATTTTCTTCAGTTCCCCTAATAATCCTATGAGATAAGAATTGTTACCTCTAATTTACAGAGGAGAAAATTCAGGTTCAGATAAGTTGATGAAAGTTAGCTAAGTTTTCACAGGCTAGTGAAGGAACACAGCTAGAATTTGAACCAAACATCATACAGCAACAAAACCCATGCTATTTTCAGTACATAATTCTAAATCTAGAGGTGGTTTCTGAGTAATAAGAAAGATTTATTCATTTAACAACTAAAGATTTGCTTAAAAGCCTACCAAAAAAAAAAACCCTGAGTGCCTAAACCTCAGGCTCTTTGCCAGCTCCTGGATATATAATAGTAAACAGAAAATAAATGTAATTTCTAATCTCATAGAATTGAACAGCCTGGGGAAGGAGACTAATATGCAAATGCACATACACTTATAAGATACAATAAAATCTATGAAGTAAAAGAATATTATGAGAAGAAAGGGCATTGTGATAATGTAATATTTAACCTAGCATTTTGAAGGATCCAAATTTTCACTGAGAAATTGTTGAAAGGAAAAATGGTCTGAAACAGTGATTGCTAAACTCTGCTGCACACTGGAATCATAGCATATATTTTTTTTAATAATGATGCCTGACTGCTATCCTCAGACGTTCTGATGTAAGTGACGTAGTGTACAACCTGGTCACAAGGATTTTTAAAAGCACACTGAGAAAAAGTGGCTCAGAGCAGTCTGAGGAATGTAAGGTATGCAAAATTTATCAGTCCCAAAGAGAGAGGAGCATAAGACTTCAGTCACGTCTCCTGCAGCCATGCCCAGGGGAAATTTTTAAAGGCATAGCTTTAAAATGTTTTTTTTTTTCCTTTCCTTTTTCAGACTTACTCATAAATGACCTAACACATTACCATAAAGTGCACAATGTGACCCTCACTCATTATCTTCATGTTTCTGGAATTTGTGATATAAAGAACAATGTATATTCAATCAATAGCTTATGTTATTTTAAAGACCCAATGTAAACTCTTAGTAAAAAACTTAAGAACTTTCCTTTCCTTTTTCCTTTAAAAACTCACTTGCATCTATTTCTAATGGGAGCATATATTCAGGACAACTTGAATCTGTGTATCCTGGGCTGCAGTCCTCAACCTTGGCCCAAATAAACTCCCTATGTATATTAATTGTGCCTTTTTTTTTCCTTTAGGGAGACAACATCATGTGGTTCTAATGTGCAAAAGTTTGAAAACCTCCAATAGAAAACAAGGTTGGAGAGATAGACAATGACTATAACAGATAAACCTTTCAGGACAAAATAAATACATATTTTTATTTTTTCTAAGTAAGTCCAATGGAAAGCCACTGAAAGATCTTAAGAAGGGAATAATATGACTCAATTTATTTTGCATAATACATATATGATACTCTGTGACCCGAGAGGAGTAAGTATGGAAGAATACAATCCAATTAAGAGGGCTCCAAGTGGACCAATAAGAAAGTTCAATTTACATTTCTTGAAGCCTGGAGGATACATAAGACTGGTGCCTAACCCAGGCCTGAAGAATTTGAAGACTTAAAGTTGGAAAAAGTAGATAATGGCAGCAGAGAAGATGGCTTCAATTTATAGTGTATTCAACCAACAAGTCAAATGTGTGTGTTTCCTCTGAACTAGAGGGAAAGTGAGCTTGCATCAGATTTCAGTTGTCCAAAATTTCTTCGTCCAGTAAGTCTCTTAGAAAACTAGGCATAAGTGGACCACCAGAAGTTTTAAATTGTTGGTGGGAGAATTTCAAAGAACAGCCAATGATCAATCTACAGTAGTGGGAGAATATCCAAAGAACCTATGGAGCACATCACAAGAGAAAAAAAAATCCATTTAAAAACACTAGCCTGTTAACAAAAAAAACCTTAAACAAATTAAATTTAACAGAGTTTAACTGAGCAAAGAATGATTTGATGATTTGCAAGTCAGACAGCCCCCAAACCAGAATAGGTTCAGAGAGGCTCCAGCACAGCCATTTGGTGGAAGATTTATGGACAGAAAAAGGGAAGTAATCTATAGAAAACTGAAATGAGATACAGAAACAGCTGTACTGGTTACAGCTCAACATTTGCATTATTTTGAATGGAGTTTGACAGTTGACCACCTTTGATTGGCCAAACTCAGTGATTAGTATGAGAGTAGGTTACAGTCTATTTATATATCCTGTTAGGTACAGTTAGCTATGTATGGAGAAACCCATGGGTCAAACTTAAAATATGTAAGGAGGCAGCTTTGGGCTAAATTTAATTTAACAAGCCACACCATAAAGTGTTATGTGAGCTCACAGTAATCCTAGTAAAGTAAGAACTTTGTCATCCCTGACTTTTCCTTTCTGGTCCCTGTTCTATCTGAGAGAAGCAATGACAGCTTACCCTGGTTTTAAGACCACTGTGGGGGGCAGTGGGGAAGGGGCAGGGACAGAAACATGAGACTACAAAATAAAAACTTGACCACATCTCCTAGCCCTAGCAGGCACAAACTGGGAGGGAGGTGTGGTACATGGTACTAATACTCACCAATCACTGTCTTTCCATTCTTGGATTATGAAAGATTTGCACTCTCCAGCTCCTTTCAGCTATCTGGGGCATATGGCTACTTACAGCTAATGAACTGTGAATGAAAATTATATGCACCACTTCCAGACTACAGCCATAAGAAGTCCCTGGATAACTCTTCATTCTTCATTCTTTCACAGCAATAAGGAACCCCCATGTCAAGAAGGTAATGTCCCAAGAGTAAAGTAATTTTAATTGCTCAGTTACTACAGGGAGGAATTACTGCCTTAGAGCATCCTGTGGTCTTGAGAGGACTTAGGATAAACAAAACAAACAAACAAAAAGTAAACTTGTTTGGTGTTTGTGTGTTACCAAAGCATAACCTGGTCCATCCTGATTAATACAAGGCGAGGAGATTTAGCCCAGAAAAAAGTTGGGACTTTTTGTTACTGCTTAAAACTGAACATACTAGTTATTGAACTAAAACTGTTTTAGAGGTTGGGGAAAAATTTCATTGCCTCATTATTTCAGCCTCAAAATATGCTTTTTGAAAATTATGCTAATTATAGAAGGTTTAAATTCTCAGCATTCTAAGACAGCTGATGTAAGATTAAATTTCTTCTTGTAACAAGAAAATATATGGTAGTACAGCCAGAAGGAAGGAAAGAAAGAAGGAAGGAAGGAAGCAACGAAGGAAGGAAAGAGAGAGAGAGAGAGAGAAAAGAAAAGAAAGAACAGAAAAGAAAAGGAAGAAAGAAAGTTCATTGCCTCTGAGTTTCCGGTATGGATAAGGGCAATTCACAAAAGAATAGAACTGTCATCCTTCAGCAGCTAAGATTTTGTTTCTGGAAGGTTTTAAAAATTTGAATGGACAATTGTTACATTAAGTGTAGTCTAAAACTGGCTCTTTACATATTTTGAGTTCAGCCTAAGGGTTTCTCCATACATACTAAACTGAAACTTAACTGTATACTGCAACCTACTTTTGTGCCAATCGCTGAGTTTTACCCAATCACAGGTGGCCAGCTTATTTGCCTTATTTGAAGCACATTCAAATAAGGCAAATCCTGAGCTGTAACCAATCTGACTGCTTCTGTATCTTGCATACATTTTCCTGTCCGTAAATCTTCTGTCATGTGACTATACTGGAGTCTCTCTGAGTCTATCCTGGCTTGGAAGGCTTCCCAATTCATAAATTGTTCTTTGCTCAATTAAAGTCTGTTAAACTTAATTCGTCTAAGGTTCTTCTTTTAATAAATGGTGTCAAAAGTGGGATCTGGCATAGAGCTTCTAGTGACCCCCAGAAGCATCAAGTGACTAAGTGAGGTACTTACTGAGCCCATTGTGTCTATTCACAGAGTTTATTTTCTACCCACTTTGTTCATTTTTTCTTCTTGCCTGCCTAAATAGAGAAGAATCATTGGCTAAGTTATTCAAGGGAATCCGAGAGTCAAAGACAAGATTTGAAGTGTATTAATGCATTCTTGCATTGCTGTAAAGAACTACCTGATACTGGGTAATTTATAAAGAAAAGAGGTTTAACTGTACAACTTCCTGTACAGTTCTGCAGGCTGTACAGGAAGCATTGCTGGGTAGGTCTCAGGAAACTTACAGGTAATCAAGAGTTGATGGGGTGGAGAGGGAAACTTTGAAAACTGGCAAATGAAGAATCTTATAAATCTATAAGATCTGCTTATGTCTGTGTGTCTGTTATGTCTATGTATGTGTTATATATAGGTGGTAGTATTTGGTAAATATAGCTAGTTTTTGAAATGTTGGCAAAATAGGAGTGGTTTCAACACCTTTATTGGTTAAATGTAATTGGACACTTGATTGGTTTGACTGTGAGCTTATGATTTTGGTTTTGAGCTCCTGGATTAGGGGGTCTGGATAGGTGAACATGAGAATTGGAGACATTTTCTCAGTGCCTAGACCATCCGCTGCAAGCCAGAGTCACGTCCAATTTGGCCTCTTCTTCCCTGCCCTAGCTTTGCCTCCTGGCTATTCTGGGAGGGATTGAATCCTTGAGGCATAGTCTTCCCAGATCTAGCTTCTGTCCTGAGCTCTATACCTGGTATGCAAATTCAGGTCTCAGACAGGCTCTACCCTTCATAGCCATCTTGGAAACCATATGGCTACGTGAGACCCAAGATAACTGGAAAAAGCATTAGGGAATGTACCTGTGGGTATTAGTCTGTTCTCACATTGCTAATAAAGACATACCTGAGACTGGGTAATTTACAGAGGAAAGAGGTTTAATGGACTCACAGTTCCACATGGTTGGGGAGGCCTCACAATCATGGTTGAAGGCAAACAAGGTGCAAAGTCATGTTTTACATGGCAACAGGCAAGAGAGTGTGTTCAGGGGAACTTCCCCCTTATAAAACCATTGGATCTCATGAGACTTATTCCCTATCATAATAATGGCAATGGAAAAACCCACCCCCAGGATTCAACTACCTCCCCAGGGTCTCTCTCACAACACATGGGAATTATGGGAGCTACAATTCAAGATGAGATTTGGGTGGGGACACAGTCAAACCATATCACTGTGTCATACTTTCAAAATTATTTTCAATAATTTAAAATCTTAAAGTCACGGTATGTTAAATAATAGATAATCATAAAAGTTCAGAGTCATTTGTAAGTTAAAATACTGAAACATTAATTATTAAACATAAGTTTATATATTTTGACATCTTATTTTTATATGATGTAGAAAAGCTAAATATATTTAGATCTGTTAATAAATAATAATGTAAGGAAACATTTCTAAATAATTATAAAATAATTTTCTTTTTAAATAATTATAAAATAATTTTCATCTACAAATACTGATACAAAACAGTTCAAAATTTCTTCCTAGTGTTTTCACTATAAATTAAGGTTACTAAGAATTAAAATTATTATTTATATATATATAGTTCAAACTACTAAGTATGAAGAAACAATTATGTATAATAATTGTTATACAAGGTAATAGACAAAAGGAAAATATGTTTTTGATGAGGAAAGTCATAAAAGCATACAAATGTGTGTTTGTTAAAAAAGGTATCTGATAACTTTAGGATCCTATCATCTGGACTGCATAAAAATTCCCAGAATTCCAATGAAGACAGTGAATGATTTTTAAAACTGTTAACCCAAGCAGGACAAAAAATAATTGAATACCAAGAAAATGCTTTGCCAAATTTTCATGCTAAATCAGCCAGTCCTGAAATTGTTAAGATACGTAATTTGAATGAACTCCATAGTCCAAGTCAAATTACCTGTGATAACCCATCAGTTATCAGTGTTATACACATGAATTGTGGAAACAAACCTAGTATTTAAGAGAAAATAAGTCCAATATTAAGTACAGGCTCATGGAGGACCCAAACGGCCACCTGATCCTTCCTGAGTCTTTAAAGCTTTCATTATTAAAAGCTCTGCAGTCCATGACTCATCACGAAAGAGATAAAATAATCCTAAATAAATAAATAAATACATATATATATATACACACACACACAAACACACACTTGTGTGTATGTGTCTGTGTGTGGTGACTGTTCAAAATTGCTAAAATAGTTCATGACCAATGTCTGGTTTCTCAAACTCATAATCCTGGAATTATATGAATAATAAAAACTTCAGCTACATTTCTGCTACCAGATGGGCCAATGGGCCATTTAAACATCTATAGAGGAATTTCATTCAATTGTCATTTTTTAATGCATGTTTTCTGGCAGTATGAAAGCTTTCCCATTAGATGACTTACTGGCTGAACAGAAAAGTGTCTGTGTAGTTGCTGATACTTCTAGTTGCATATGGAAAAACATATCAGGTAGTACACAGATTCAGTTGTAAGGAATTAATGTATAGGCAGCTTGTGGGTAAACTCTTTATCTGGCTCATTATTTGATCTATTTGATTATAGTTGGTTTGGTTCATGGCTACCCTAACTAAAGATTATACTCCAAACTTTTGGTATTACCCTAGTGGCAGACATAATAGTAGTCTCCTTCTTGCATTATCTTCTCTCAAAAGTTTTAATGTTTGCATACAGCCATCTCTAGAATGTCAGATGATCTCTCTTCAACTGGAGCAACAAAAACTCAAAGAGATGTGTGACCATAAGGACACTAACAATTAAAAACAACAAACTGAAACCAGAAACCCAAAATGATGGTAACTGAAGGTCATACTAAAGCCTTAAGTTTTTGGTCACAATTTTACTTAAGTGAGAATCTGACAAAAAGGGGAGGGGGAGGATTTTTTAAACAAAATTATGGAAGATTATTATTTTTGATGGAAGACATGCACTAGGCTCCAACAGACCAAACCAGATGAAACCAAAATGGAGTCACTCATGCCAAATGTAACATAATCAAACTAAAACTTTAAGGAAACAGATAGGTCAGAAATAGAAACTAAAATAGACCAAGTTCTGGATTTCTCCTGTAAACGGTATATTCCAATACAAGGAGGTCCACTCTAACTCTCACCAAAAAAAAAAAAAAAAAAAAAAAAAAAAGCCTGAAATTCTTGTTCCCACCTTATAAAACCCACTATTCTGCTATTTACCAGTGGAATTTGAAACCAAATAAGCACATTTATGATGATAATAGAGTGACATCAATCTCTACAGTTTTGTTCTATTTCTCCAAATGAAGAGGATAACCAAATGGGGTCAGACAGCTGCTTTCTCATTGTGTCTTAATGTGGTACAAAGAGAGAGCTCTTGTATCTTTTCCTCTTCTTATAAAAACACCAGCCCTGTTGGAATAGGGCCCTTCCAAGGTTATTTAACATTTATCACTCTTCACAGGCCCTATCTCCAAATAAAATCACAATGAGGATTAGGGCTTTAACATATGAATGGGGCGGGCACATTCAATCCATAACAGCCCTTAAAACACTATTACTGTTGAACTTTCTTTAGTAAAATTCATTTGGTATTGCAAGATTAAAATTGTCTAGTCCTTATCCTCCCTTTCTCCGATTAACAATTGTTCGGATAAAACACAATTTCTTAGGTATGCAACTTTTGCATTATTAAATTGAACATATAAAAATGATTCCTAAAATGTTTGCTACAAAACCCAATACTTTACAAAGAAAAAGCATTACACTTTAGGAAATGGCTTGAACTTTACTACTTTTTTAGAGGTAAAGGAAGTCTTTAAACCAAGTGAGTCATATTTTATGCTTTATTCCTTAGAAAAACAATTCTTGATGAGACACAAAAACATTTCATGTGCCATTTTTATTTCCTGTTCTTCCCACATATTTTTATTTTTACATTTTAGAAATAAAATGTCAACCTCTGATGTTACTTGAATAATAAAATAGAAACCATTATATTAAATAAAAGACAAAGAACACTTAAATGCAGATTGTTAAATGAAATAATCCAAAATGAAAAGGTTGTATGTCTCCAACCATATGACATTCTGAAAGAGGTGAACTCTGGAGACAGTAAAAAGATGAACTATTACAAGTGTTTTGGAAAAGGGATAGAGGACAGTGTATTTTTAGGGCAGTGAAACTACTCTGTATGATACTGTAATGTTAGATGCATGTCACCTTATAGTTTTCAAAGTGCACAGAATGTGCAACATAATGAGTTAACTAACCATAGTGTAAATGATAAACTTTAGATAAATAATAATGTATCAATATTGGTTCATCAATTGTAACAAATGCACCACACTAATGCATGTTAGTAATAGAAGAAACTATCTGCAGAGGAGAGGGGGGCATATGGTAATTCCATGTACTTTTCACTGAATTTTCTGTTAACCTAAAATTGCACTAAAAACAGTCTATTAAGTTAAATAAATAAATATCCATTGTGTTAATTTGCCCCTTCTCATATGACGGTTTTGGTTTCTATTATTATTGAATTACCTTTAAACACTTTTTTCCAGTACTACATTACATATTTATAATGATGGAATACAAAACTGTCTAAGTCCTATACCTAGTTTCTTATGTCATAATTTCTATATGTATTATGAAAACAAGTTTTCTTTCTAATTGACTAACTTTTGTTGCTAATATTATTTTGATAGGCAGTTTTGAGAAATACTTTCATTCATGTAGGTTTGCCTTCCTGAAAATCATTTTTTAAAGTCAGAGATTCATTATCGTTGCTGAATTGCAGCATTTTCAAGTTCAGTAACATTTTCTAAGCACCAGCTGTACCACCTCAGAAAGATAATTCTTATCTTGCCTCAATTCACATTTCCCTGAAATGGTCGATTTAATAAATTTCTTTATTTACATTAACATAGTAATCACATAAATCCATCAGAGCAGATATTCTACAACTTTAGATAAGTTCCACAACCCTAACTGATTGATGATATTTTCCCAATGATCATGGGAAACAGAAAAGCAATTAAACAAAGACATGTCTCAGGGCATGCTGACTATCCCATGCTCTCTTTCTTTTTGAAAGCAACCCACCTGCACAAAAAAGAAAACATACATGTGCCCATATGATTGCCTAAGAGAACCTGGTTATGTTTTATTTGGAATGTTAATAGATTTTCCTAAACTTCACCTTTTTTTTCCTTGGTCAGTTATTTCTCTCTTGAATTACGGATGATCTACAACACTGAAAGAAGTCATAAGTTTGATTATTTTCATGACTTATGCAGTAACTTGAAAATATCTGACTTATTTTATGAGATTCCTCGTGATTAAGTAAAACATGTGTTTGTTACCATTAGTTATTATTTTTTAAAATATTTGGTTGATGTCTATGTTTATTCAGGCTGCTAAAACAAAAAGGTAGGTTACAGACAATATAAATTTCTTTCTCTTAGTTTCGGAAGCTGAGAAGTCCAAGATCAGGATATCAGGAGATTTGGTGTCCAGTGAGAGCCAATTTCATAGTACATAGCACTTTCTCACTGCGTCCTCATATGGTAGAAGGGACAAGGCAGCTCTCTGGCATCTGTTTTATAAGCTCATTAATACCATCCATGAGGGTTCAACTATCACGGTCTAATCACCTCCCAAGGCCTCTATTGGTGACAATATCATCATGTTGGTGATTAGATTTCAACATATGAATTTTAGGCGAACACAAACATTCAGACTTAACAATTTGTATTATTTCTTTTGTTTCAATTTAATTTTTGGTAATTATATCAATGAGAAACAGAGGGAAACTATCTTAATGCACCAAGTTGGGGGTTTAGTTTGGAATTCCAAGCTCATTTATTTAGCATAAACTTGAAAGTAATTTAATTATTCCTGCTTCAAAATCCTAAATGTCAGGAGCTATAATACTAACATAGAAACAAAGAAAAACATCATGTCTTGGATTTCATGTATTTTTTTCACCTATAGATTTTGGTCACAGAATTTCTGCTATATAGCTACTTACTAATAAAAATAGTTATCAAAGTCTGGAGCAAGTATTTTTAAGTTTTTTAAATAAAAAAAAGGAAATGAGTCATAGTTTAATATTTGCTTCTTTATAAAGTCCTCTGGAATCCAGAACTCACTAAAAATCAAATCTCTATGCTAGGTCAGTTGCTTGGAAAATAGCTGTGGAATCACCATGATTGGATAAGACCAGATCTAATCAGGAGGAGATGCCAAATCAAGAAGTTTAATAGAGGACGTTAATATAGGCAATGAGTCACAAGGGAACAGAAAGAGCTGAAAGACAACTAGCGAATGGTAAAGACACCCAGAGTTAAGCATCAACACCCAGGGATCAGTGTCAGTCAAAAGTTACTCAAGAACAGAAGAGACAAAAGAAGTGATGAGTCCAGAAGCCAGAACATTCAGACAGAGACAGTAGCGGAACTATAGAGGAGCAGCCACCCACGGAGGGAGGGTCCCAACTGGGAACTGGGATCTTGGCAGGCATTTGCCCAACAGAAGTTGTAAGTACAGAGGTACGGTCAGCCAGAGAGAGATGGAATTGTGGAGGAGAATCAGCCTATGTTAGAAATGCAACCCAAAGATGAGAGAGAAGGCACAGAAATAACCTGGCTGCTTCTTCTAGTCCTCCAATTTCCCAGTTTTGCCTCCCATTATCCATAGCTAAGCAGAAAGCAATTGGCAGAGGGATGATAGAAAATCAAATCTGCAAATGTCAGGGCCCCAAGACACTAAGCAGAGGACTAGGAAATAGATCTTTTCTCAAAGTGAGCGAGTCATGATTTGAGGCACTTGGCAGGACATCCAGAAGTTTGGACTAGGAAAGAGGTAAGATATGTTGGCTTGGAAAGTTCTGTGATGTTTCCAACAGCATCATAATAACAGACAGAAGTATTCACATTATTAGTGTTTAAGGTAGGTTTTATAGCAAAAAACAGAAATCTCAGGAATATTTTTAAAATATCTGAGTTCTTGGATCAGTGGGAAATTATGCTTATGAAATCGTTGCCAAATTTCTTGTAATAAAAACCGACTATTGAACACTTATAATGTGCCATTCTCAGTGCTATTGATGTGTTTTTAAATTTAATCCTCACAAGAACTATATGCAGTAGATATCTCCATTTTGCAGATAAAAGGACAATGACTAAAAGAGGTTAAATTGTCTGAAGTCACAGTGGCAGTAAGTGGGAGAGTCGCCCTTCAAACCCCATATTTCTGATCTCCAAGCTCTGTCATTGATCCCCATGCAATTCTACCCCAATCGATAATGACTGAATGATGCTTCATTATCTGTTATTTATAATCACCTTTTTGGAGCAGATGACTCTCTCCCATTTCCACAAGGCTGGCTCACAATAATGATGGTTAAAATTAAATAGGTGTTTTATATCCAAGCCACTCACAGAAGGTGAAGTCATTTCTGCTTATATGATCAATGATTTTTTTAAAGGCTATATTTGCATTTTTAATCATCTCTTTAATCACCTGTAATTTCTCTGTTCTTCTATAAGACAGCTAAGAAGATAGCCATTTATTGATTTCTAATGTGACGGGGAGGGGAAACATCAATTCTGCTATTTTTACTTTAGACTAAATTAGATACGTATTTGGTTAAATATTTACCTAAAGGGCTTAATTAATTAATGATTAACATCTGATACATTATGTAGAATGTGTGGGGGGTATGTGTGTATGTTTAGGAGGGAGAGATACAGCAGGCTATTCTAGAACTCTCAAAATTGCATAAACCAATGGTATTCCAGAGGGTATTTTTTAAAAAACAGGTATCAGTATGCAGAATAACAAAATATGTGCTGTATACTGAAACTTAATCCTTATGTTTTCCTATATAATGCTACCCAGATTACACTGGACATTTTTCTCAAGGAAATGTATCTAACAAAGTAGTAAAAACTGGGGTATCATTCTTCAGTTGCATTCATTGGACATGAAGAAAATGTATTTTCTTCAAGCTGGAGCCAGCACAACGCTGGGTAGAGGGCACTAGTCAGGGATTGTGGCTTCCCATCTGTCCTCTCCTTTCCTCCATAACCTCGGACATGTTACTTAACCTCTTTTGTTCATGGTTGTTTCTCTGTAGTATGAGGCACTTACTTCCTGAATTTCTGACCTTAAATACATGTGAGTGTAAATGACATGGTTGTTAAAAACTTTGCAAAATATGAAATGCTATACGCGTTTAAGTTATAAATATTCTGCTCAGTTATTATATACTGGTCTAGATATATATATGCATATACTGTAAATGTTTTCAGACACACAAGCATGCACGCGCGCACATACACACACACACATACACAGAGGCCTGGAAACCATGCCATGTATGTGACACACACTATGCATGTGCGTGAATCATGAGAGGTCCTAGAGGGGTGGGGAAGGAAGATCCATTGGTCTGATAGACTGCAGCAATTTCCTGGCCTGTATCTTACCAGTAATCTCTCTTAATATGTTGAACAAATTAAACAAAAAGGGTAGAACGTTGTGCCGTGCACTGCTGGAAAAGGCATGTGTGGCAGAAAATAAAATTATTTCATCAAATTATACTGTGTTTCCCTAAAGGTTTTTCTTGGTGAGATTGGGAAAAAACATTATCATCTCATCCTGACTTAGAAGAATCTAGGTTAATACTTTCTCAGATAAATTATGAAAATAACTTTCCCATGATTTACATCTAGAAAAATGAGAACTGTCAAAAGCTAACATAAAGAGCAGAACTGCATTTACTATTATTTTAAATATTTCTCTATACAAGAGAACTCTACTGCTGAAAACTAGAGAAATGTAAAAGTTTTGACTTAGGGGATTTAATTTCAGCCAATTTACCTTCTTTTATAACAAACACAAAAGTGTAAAATGTCATATTCTTCTGGTTGAATTACTGGACCATCTTTTCACTAGCTGTTGCCAAACAACTTTATAATTACTAATTTTGCTCATTTACTAGGTTTTCTTCTTTTTAGATATGCCAGAGATCAGCCATTCTGATTGTCCTTATTTCAGAAGCTACATTAAAGAAAACTGCAATCCACAAATTTCTATGTGTGTTGGTCTTAATTTTCTTTCCGACTTCCTTAAGTCTGCTATTTATCCTTTAATCTAATTCTTGAAATAAAATATGTCACACAGCAAGTAATTGGCACAGTACCAGAAGAAAAACTGTATGTGAATATGCTTAGGGTCTTGGACTTCAAAACATCTTTTATACCTAATAAAGAAACACAGTTAGGTAGATTTGGCCACATGAAAATAATAACTACTGATTTGGAGGTACTAATTTTCATATTTTATTCTGGTATGTATTCTAAAGCAGCAGAGGGTTACAATTTTTTTTCATAATCAACATAAATATATCTTACAAGTAGAAAATGACAAACTTTTGTGCAAAATAGTGTTAGGTACTTGGTACTGATCCCAGGTTTCTAGATAGTGGGGCTGGGAGGTTAGGGGCTGACAGTAGGCTGGGAGAAAGATTGAACATCTTGCCACTTCAGAAGACCAGAACTTCTGGGTTCAAGCATAGATAAGCCACTATTTGTTCTAACTATACCTCTGTCCTCTATATATTTACCATAAAAAATGTTCACAGACTATGAGAATAATTCATCAATTTTTATTTTAGGTAATATTATGAGTTTTCGTCTTTTCTTATACCTTCACAGATATTTGTGTTGCTAGAATAATGACTAAAGTTTAGATTCAAAGACAAATTACAGAAGAGTTAAGTACTCTTGTAGAATGCAAAACTTCAATTATGAGATATTTAGGTAGTTATTTGATTTTAAAATAAAATGGAAAACTAATGTGTGTGTATCAGTCATCTACTGTGGCATTTGAAAACTATAAAACCGAAGCTTAAAACACTTATTTCTTCACAGTTCTGCAATTTTAGCTGCATTCAGCTGGATAGTCTTTCTGCTAAGCTCACCTGGGAGCCTCTCTTACAGCTTGCTGGCACTGAGATTTCTGCTAAGAATGAATGGCCCAAAATGGTTCATGTTTCTGGTAGTTTTCCAGAACAACCACCCAGGGCACCTCAGTTATATTCTATACAGCAAGAGAGCCCAAATTTCCTACAGGGTGAAAGTAGATGCCTTAAGTCCTGTTGAGGCCCAGGCTTACAAATCACACAAGGTAATTTCTACTATTCTACTGATCAAGACACAGCACAAGCCTACTTGATCCAAGAGGTAGGAAAATAGATTCTACCCCTTGACTTGGGATAACAATCCAACATTCCATAAGTAAAACTATTCTTGCAGAAAAAAATAATTACAACAGCTAATACGTATTGGAACATTTACATGTAGCAAAGCAACTGTTCTAAATACTTAACATATATTAATTTTCAAACAGCTCTCTGAGATAGGTACCACTATTTTCTTTTTTTTTTTTTTTTTTTTTTTTTTTGAGACGGAGTCTTGCTGTGTCGCCCAGGCTGGAGTGCAGTGGCCGGATCTCGGCTCACTGCAAGCTCTGCCTCCCGGGTTCACACCATTCTCCTGCCTCAGCCTCCCAAGTAGCTGGGACTACAGGCGTCCGCCACCTCGCCCGGCTAGTTTTTTGTGTTTTTTAGTAGAGACGGGGTTTCACCGTGTTAGCCAGGATGGTCTCGATCTCCTGACCTCGTGATCCGCCCGTCTCGGCCTCCCAAAGTGCTGGGATTACAGGCTTGAGCCACCACGCCCGGCCGGTACCACTATTTTCATACTTTTATAGATGAGAAAACAGGATCACACAGACCTAAATGTATTAAAACTGTTTCAATAATTAAATATTGTGGTATAATCCTGAAGTAGAAGTAGAAAGACTTAATTAGAACAAAATAGAGAGGCCACAGTTGCTTCTAATTATATATTATAATTAAATCTAAAATAATGCAAAAATGTACTATGCAACAAATTATTAATTTATCTGGCAACTATTCAATAAAATGGATTATAAACAAAAAACTTGATATACATCTCACTCACCAAAATGAAATCCAAATAAGCTGAATATGTAAGTATGTAAATACTAATATTATAGAAGTATGGGAATAAAGTATGAATAAATATATTTAAAACCTTAAACCAACCAAGCACATTTAACATATTATAAAATCTTATAGTGAGGGTGGCTGTGAATACCAGAAAGCCAGAAACTAATTAAGATTGTATTATATAACAATAATAACAGGGAAGATTCATTAAGAACTTATAGGCAATATCCTAAATGTTTTACATATATTGTAACATTCAACACACACAGTTTCTATAAGGTAGGTGCTATCATTATTCACAATTTACATATGAGGAAACTGAGGCATAGAGTAATTTATTATCTATAGTCACATAACTTATAAATAGACAGGCTAGAATTGGAACCTCAACATTCTGATTCCATAACCTGTGTTCTAGCATAAAAATAAAATGAGCTTTTTTAAAAGCTCATTAATAAATGACCTTTTTAAAGTTCATTTCATATTTTGCAAAGTTTTTTAACAACCATATGATTTACACTCACATGTATTTAAGGTCAGAAATTCGGGAAGTAAGTGCCTCACACTACAGAGAAACAACCATGAACAAAATAAAATAAAAAACACATTATAAAATTGAAGGCATGAAAAAATGGGAAGATATTTATAATGAAGATAGCAGACAAAATATTAACACGACAAATGGAAGAATCTTAACAAATATGAAAAATCTTAATATTAAAGAAATTGGCACCTAATAGAAATGGGAAGTTCACACAGAAAAAGAGATAGAAATATTCAATGAATACCAGAAAACATGTTCAATTGTACAAGTAATCAAATAAATGCAAACAAAAATAGGAATTATCCTTCTCAATTATTTGTCTAGGAAATGTGAAAGTAATGAGTGATGCCAAGTGCTTTTGAAAATATGGGGAATGGCAATCCGTATGAACTGATGGAGGGGGTATAAATCGATAGACATTTGACAAAATGCACCCAAAGTTTAAATGATTACATTCTGAAAACAGGTAATATTTTCTATAGAAATTTTTCCTAAAGAGATACCTACACACATAGATACAGATGTACTTTTATCATGTTCTTTATGAAATGAGAAAAAGTAAAAGAGAGAAAATCATCTTGAACCCCCTCAATAAGGAATGGTAATGAATTTTTGAATAACTATGTCATAAAATAACAGGCATCAATATGAATGATGTAAGTCTATTAATACTGACATTGAAATATTTATTTATTGTATTAGTGAACGGGAAAAGCAGGTCGTAAAGCATTCTGCAATGTGTGACACTCTTAATATAAAATTGTATAGTAATACATCGAGAAAGTCTGAAAGGATATTCACATTGAGGTTAACATGGGTTGTACCTGGATGTTGAGATACAGGGAATTTTTATTCTTTATGCCTTTATTATTTAACTATTTTACAAGAAGAAGTGTTCTTTTTGTAAAGCAGGAAGTTTGACTTTCTGAATGTGGTGGCTTGAAGACATTGAAGAATCTTCTCCCCACCAAAAAAAACAAGTCTAAAACTGGACAAATTGTTAAAAACAGACATTTCAGAGCTATAGTTAGCCAGTGGTAAACAAGAAAGTAAGAAGTGTTTACTCATGAACGATTACCAATGTTTTGTGTAAAAACAGTGGAAGTCTACCTGCAGCCTTCTTTACCTAGTTTGCTTTCTCCCATACACACACTCACACACATGTGCACATAAACACACACACACCTAGTCAGTTGGCATGGTCATTTTACAAGGGTGGGACAGGTATGGAAAGCCAGCAGCTTTGCTGCTAGCAGGAGTGACCTTGATTTGGACCAGAGGGCAATAATTGTGGATGGCAGTATTGTTAGTAAAATTATCCAAATAAATTGAGAAAGCAGTATGCTAAACTAGCCTGGGCTTGCAATCCCAATTGAGGGAAAACACTACAATAAGAAAAATACAGAACTATAAAAGCAAAACTGTAGCACTGTATTGTGTTTATAACATATACAAAGTTGTCATATTTTATTGGAATTAAATCAGGATTACCTGGCTCAGATTGTGACAGTTAAGATGTATAGTGTGCCCCTAAAATAATCTACAATTACCACTAAGAAAATAACTCAAATAAAGACTTAGAAAAATGAAAATGAAAGAGGAGACATTACTACAAATCCTACAGAAATAAAGAGGTTTATAAAGGAATACTATGAACAACTATATGTCAACAAATTACATAAATTACACAAAATGAATAAAATTCAGGAAGAACACAAACTGTTAAAATTCATTCAAAAAGAAAATAGAAAATCTGAATAGGTATAGAACAGTAAAGAAACTGAATAGATAATTTAAAACTACCCCCAAAGAAAAGCACAGGACAAACTGGCTTCTGTGGTAAATTCTACCAAACACTAAAAGAATTAATGTCAGTTATTCACAAAGCTGTTCAAATATCAGAAAGAGAGGAAATAGTTCTCACCTCATTCTATGAGGCCAGTATTATCCTAATCTTCAAATCAGAAAGGCATATCACAAAGAAAGAAAACTACAGACCAATATCTGTTATGAATATAGATGTAAAAATCCTCAATAAAATTCTGCCAAACAGAGTCTGGCAACATATATAAAAGGACTATATATCATTAACAAGTGGAATTTATTTCAGAAATGTAAAGTTTATGAAAATATTCACAGAGTTGAGTAGCCATCACCACAATCAACTTTAGAATATTTTCATCACCCCCCAAAAAATCCCTGTACTCATGGAAAGCCTCCCCCATTCCCCTCTAAACCTCCCACTGCCCCAGACCCAAAATCGATTAGTATAACACATCACAGTAATGGGCTTAAAAACAAAAATTACATGATCATCTCAATAGATACAGAAAAGGCATTTGATAAAACTTCACACTTTCTGATAACAACATTCAACAAATTGGGAACAAAAGGGAACCTCCTCGATATAATTAAGGGCATCTATGAAGATCCACAGCTAACATCACACTTAACAGTGAAAGAGTACTTTCCTCCTAAGATCAGAAACAATATAAGAATGTTTGCTCTTACCAGAACAGGAAAATCTGTAGAGACAGAAAGTAGACAATAATTTTTGAGGTCTGGGCAAGGGAAGGTTTAGGGAGGAATGGGGGAGTCTGTCCCATGAGTACAGGGATTCTTTTGGGGGTGATGAAAATGTTCTAAAATTGATTGTGATGGCTACTCAACTCTGTAAATATACTAAAACAATTGAATTTCACATTTTAAATATGTGAATTTTATAGTGTATGAATTATCTAAATAAAGCTGTTATTTTAAAAGACAAAGTAAAATGGCACATTACAATATTTGCTCAATATAAAAAATGTAATAAAGGAAGAATAGAGGAACAAAAAACACATGATATATATCAAAAATAGACAGCAAAATGACAGATGTAAATCCAACTGTATCAATAGTGTCTTTTAAAGTATATGAACTAAATAAACACTCCAGTGAGAGGGCAGAGACTGTCAGACTGAATAAAAAAGCAACATCCAACTGTGTGTTGTCTACAAGAGACACTATTTGAATTTAAGGAGACAACTAGGCTGAAAGTAAAAGGATGTGAAAAGATATACCTTGCATATAGTAGCCATCAAAAAGCTGGAGTGGTTATTAACATGAGATAAAACAGAGACTAAGATAAGAAATATTATTAATGTTGAACTCACTGAAGTAGAGAGAAAAACTGTGGTTATTAGAACATGGGAAGAGGAGTGGGGAGGGAAAGATAAGGAGAGGTTGATTACCAGATACAAAAGTACAGCTAGAGAGCAGGAATAAGTTCTAGTGCTCTGCAGCACTGTGGCATAACTATAGCTCACAATAATTCATTGCATATTTTCAAATAGTTAGAAGAGAGGATTATGAATACTCCCAACATGAAGAAATGATAAATATTTGAGTTGATAGATATGCAAATTACCCTGATTTGATCATTACACATTGCATACAGATATCAAAGTATCACTCTGTACCCCCTACCTATGTGTAGTTATTACATATCAATTAAAAATAAAATTCAAAAAATCAAAATAAAAAAATTACTAGTGACAAGGAAGGACATTTTATGATACAAGGGTCAATATATATGGAAGTTTTAAATGTACCACACATCACATCAGAGCCCCAAAGTACATGAACCAAACACAAACAGAATTGAAAGAATAAATCAGCAGTTCAACAATTATAGGCACAGATTTTAATAGCTCATTTTAAGTCATTGATAGAAAAAGTAGGCAGAAAATCAGTATGGATATTGAAAACTGAAACAAACAACATTTCCAATCAACTTGACCTACCCGACATTTACAGAACACTCCCTCACAAAACAGCAGAAAACACTCTTTTCAATGACAAAAGGAATGGTCCCCAGAGTGGACCATATTCTGGGCCATAAAATAAGTCTCAATAAATTTAAAAGACTTGAAATCACTTAAAATATGTTTTCTGAGACCAATAAAATTAAATTAGAAGTTGTTAATTATAATTATTAACTCTAATTTAATTTTAGTTAAATTAGAAATTGTTCATTTTCTGTTGTTAATGAAGAAATTTGGGAGATTCCAAATATTTAGAAATTGAACAGCACATTTATAAATAACCCAAGAGTCAATTAACAAACTACTTTGAAAATAAGAAAATATCTTGAATTACATGAAGAGGAAATATAATATATAAAAATTTGGGAATGCAGCTAAAGTAATACTTAGAGAAAAATTAATTGCTTTAAACATATATTAGAAATGAAAAAACTTTAAGCTTTCTCCACCTAAAGAAAAAAAAAAGCAAAAGACCCAAATTAAGTAGAAGGACATCATAAAGATCAGCGCTGTAATCAATGAGTAAGAAAATAGAAAACCAACAAAGAAAATCAATGGAACCAAAAGTGTGTTCTTTGAAAAGTCAGCAAAATTGATAAAGAATTAGACTAATAAAATTAGGAATGAAAATGAGAGCATCAGTAATTTCCACATAAATTTAAATGATTATGAGAAAATATTACAATTCATTTTATGCCAATGAATTAACAACTTGAATAAAATGGAAAAATTGAGACAAAGATACTTATTATTAACAGCAAAAGAGAGTCAAGAAAAAATAGAAAATTTGTAGAGAACTATAACTGGTAAAGAAATTAAGTTAGGCCAGGCACAGTGGCTCAAACTTGTAATCCCAGCATTTGGGAGGCTGAAGCAAACAAATCACTTGATTCCAAGAGTTTGAGACCAGCCTGGGTGACATGACGAACCCCCTCTCTACAAAAAATACACAACTTAGGTGTGGCACACACCTGTAGTCCCTGCTACTTGGGAGGCTGAGTTGGGATAACTGCTTCAGCCCAGAAGGTGGTGATTGCAGTGACTGTGATTGTGCCATTTTACTCCAGCCTGAGTGACAGAGCAAGAGTCTGCCAAAAAAAAAAAAAAGAAAGAAAAGAAAAGAAACAAAGGAAGGAAGGGAGACAGGGAGGGAAGAAAGGGAGGGAGGGAGGAAGGGAAGGAAGGAGGGAAGGAAGGAAGGAAGGAAGGAAGGAAGGAAGGAAGGAAGGAAGGAAGGAAGGAAGGAAGGAAGGAAGGAAGGAAGGAAGGAAATTAAAATTAGTAATAAAAATCATTCCCATGAAGAAAAGCCTGAATTTACTAGTGCATTCTACCTAATATTTAATGAAGAAAGAAGAAAAGATACCAATCCTGCACAAACTCAGAAAGTAAAGGAGGAAGAAACACTTTCTGATTCATTCTATGAAGTTAGCATTACTCTGATACCAAAGCTGGACAAAGACACCAAATGAGAAACAACTGTAGACCAATTCATTTAGGATTAATGAATACAAATACAAAAATCTTTAACAAAATATTAGCAATACCAAATCTCGTTAACAGGTCAAAAGGATTATATATCATGTCCAAGTAGGATTTACCCACTTGGATGTGAAGATACAAAGTTAGTTTAACATCCAAAAATCAAATAGTATAATACACAATACCAATAGAATAAAAGACAAAAACCACATGGCCACCTCAATAGACCTAGAAAAGCATTTGAGGAAATTCCAGCATCCACTTATGATTTTAAAAAATACTTCCAACAAACGGTGAATAGAAGACAGCTTCAACTTTATAAAGGACCTCTTTAAAAACCCTAGCACTAACAACCTATTTAATAATGAAAGACTGAATGCTTTCACACTTAGACCAGAAACAAAGCCAAGATATTTGCTCTCACCGCTTCTATTCAATTCTGTGCTAGAAGTTTCAGACAATGCTATCAGGCCATACACATAAACTAAAGGGATATAGATTGGGTAAAAAGAAATAAAACTGTCTTTATTTGCAGATAACATGATCTTGTGTGTAGAAAATCTTAAGGAAACATAAAAAGGAAAACAACCTAGAATTAGTAAACATCTTTGAAAGGTTACAGGATACAAAACCAAAATTGAGAAATCAATTGTATTTTTTAATACTAGCAATAATCAAAACTTGAAATTGAGAAAACAATTTTATTTAAAATAGCATCGAAAAGAAATACTATACTTAAAAAATTTAACAAAAGAAATGAAAGACTGGTACACAAAAATCTACAAAGGATTGCTGAGAGAAATTAAATATTTCTAACAAAATGAAAAGCTATTATCTATTCATAGATTCTAAGATGGTATCTTAAGAGGTCAGTTCTGCCTAGGTTAATGTATGTATTTATTCAATCTAATGTCTATTAAAATTTCTGCAGTCTGTCTTAATAGAAATTGACAAGGTATTTCAACAATAAATGACAATGCAAAGGACCCAGAATTTAAAAAAAAAAAAAAAAAAAAAAAAAGCTTTGAAAAATAAGAGTTGAAGGATTTACATTTCCTGATTTCAAGATGAACTACAAAACTACAGAAATTAAACTAGTGTGGTATTGTGTAAGGAGATATCTAAATCGTGGATCAGAATTGAAATCATCACAAGGACAGAAAACCAAACACCGCATGTTCTCACTCATAGGTGGGAATTGAACAATAAGAACACTTGGATACAGGGTGGGGAACATGACACACCAGTACCTGTCGTAGGGTGGGGGGCTAGAGGAAGGATAGCATTAGGAGAAATACCTAATATAAACGACGAGTTAATGGGTGCCGCAAACCAACACGGCACATGTATACCTATGTATCAAACCTGCATGTTTTGCACATGTACCCTAGAACTTAAAGTATAATAAATGAATAAATACATACATACATACATAAAATAATCCCTAGCTATGATAACAAAAAAGAAATTGACAACATATTTCAACAATAAATAACAACGCAAAGGACCCAGAATACCAAAAAAGCTTTGAAAAATAAGAGTTGAAGGATTTGCACTACCTAATTTCAAGATATACTACAAAACTACAGAAATTATGTTAGTGAGGTATTGTGTAAGGAGACATCTAAATCATGGATCAGAATTGAAAATCCCAAAATAACCTTTTACATGTATGACCATTTGTTTTATTTTATGGGTGCAAGTATTTATGTAAATGTTTATGTTCCTTGTTCTATTACATTTTCTCAATTGCTTTTTTATAAAAATAAACATTTTGTTTCAGAATAATTTTAGATTTCCAGACAGCATGGAGAGTTTCATATTCCCTGCACCTTGTTTCTCCTATTGTTAACATCTTACATTACTATAGTCAGAATGAATAAACTAATATTAATAAATGATTATTACTAAATTCCATACTTTATTTGGATTTCCTCAGTTTGTGCCTCATATACTTTCTTATTCCTGGATCCCATCCATGTTACCACATTACATTTAGTCACCATGTCTTCTTAGGCTCCTCTAGACTGTGACAGTTTGTCAATCTTTCCTTGTTCTTGGTTTTTGTTGTTGTTGTTATTGTTTGTTTTTACCTTGACAGTATTGAGGCTTACGGGTCAGATATTTGGTAGAATGCCCCTCACATTGGATTTTTCTACATGCTTTTCTCACAGTTACACTGTAGTTTTGCATTTTGTGAAGGAAGACCACAATGGTAAACTGTCCTTATCATCACATCATATCAAAGATACATTCTATCAACATGACATCACAGAGGATATTCACCTTGATAGCCCAGTTGCGGTCGTGTTTGTCAGATCTCTCCAGGGTAAAGTTGCTCTTCCTGACTTCCCCACCTCGATCCATATTGTACTCTTTGGAAGGAAGTCACTATGCACAGCCCTCACTTAAGGCATCCAAGAGCTGCATTCCACTTCCCTGAAGGAGTTATATTTCTATATAATTATTTGAAAATCTTTGATATGGGATATTTGTCTCTTCTTCCTCATTTATTTATTTATTTGTTTGAGTACGTATTTCTATTCCTATGAATTCTTGAGTATTTATTTTATATGTTGAGTTATAATCTAACACTACATTATTTATTTTGTTGCTCAAATTGTCCCAGCCTTGCCCACTGGGAGCTTTTTAAGTTGGCTCCTGTGTCACTTTGACCCTCATCATTTTGTCTTCAAAGCACTTTCTTACTTTCTGACCCTTCAAGTTCCCTAGGCCATTCTTGTATTTTCCCTGACTCAGTTCTAGAATCAGCCATTTTTCCAAAAAGTCCTGCTTCCTTTTATTGGAGAATGGTAATAGAAATCAAGATCTGCATGATTGGTGCGTTTGTTTTTTCTGGGATGTCATTGCTATAGGCTCTCTCAGGGATCACAGCTAGAAAATGTATGTGTATATACTAGCCTGTGTATACACACATTTCTAAACTTACACACATATATTTATATATAATGGTATCATGTAACATTTATTAATATGTGTGTGTATATATATATTTAAATGTGTGAGAGTTTATTTAGGTCTACAAAATTATTTTAGGACAATGCAAGCAAAATGTATTAAGACCACTGAGGAAGAAGGCAATAATATCTTTTGACTACACAATTGTATTCTGGTACTTATGCACAAGAAGCCCTATACTAGGTCACAATATTCATTGGAGCACTGTTTGGGATAGCAAAAAACTAGAAATAAACACTTACTAAAAGAGTAGTTAATAAATAAATGGTACAATTACAGACCATAAATTAATGTACAGTGGTGAAAGTAGATGATAGAGACCTATTATACTCAAAGCATGTTCTGTGGATCAGTGTCAGTTGGTAAATCATTTATTATCAATCTACGTCAAGACGAGAACTAAAATTGAGAGGAAATATTTAGAAACTTTTATAGCAACTTGAAATAATTTTTATCTGTTAAATGAAATAATAAAAAATTTTGACTTATTTTATTACATGTTTCTAATAATTTATTTTATTACATTTTAATAAGACATTGGTTCATAATTAATTGAAAATTATTAAAGACAAAAACTTTCTTTTCCAAAGTTGGAGAAGCTAGATGAATAGACAGTAAATCCCAGAAATATAATGAGTAAAAAGAGAAAATTTGAGAATTGTAAATACAGTGTGTTGCCGACTATCTTATAAGTAAATATATACATAGTAAAATACCTATTGCTTATATAGTAAATGAAACAATAAAATATATGCAATTATACAGTAGAAGGCATAGGTATGTACTGATAAGCCATGCATGAGCATGACATACATCGAACTCTAAGTAGCAGCACCCTCTGAAAAAGGGAGGAAAGAAAAGGGAACAGATCCCTGGAGTGTTAGGAGCTTCAACTGTATCTGTGATGTTCTGCTTCTTTTTAAAAAGATATCTGCAACAAACCACATGGGACAAAGTTGATTTCTTTTTAATGCTTGTTCATGGGTATGTGGGTGTTTATTACATCATTGTATATCTTCTTTTATGTTTGAAATATTTCATAATAAAATACATGAAAGCAAACCGGGCCAGGCGTGGTGGCTCATGCCTGTAATCCCAGCACTTTGGGAGGCCCAGGCAGGTGGATCACCTGAGGTCAGGAGTTTGAGACCAGCCTGGCCAATATGTTAAAACACTGTCTCTACTCAAAATACACAAATTAGCTGGGCGTGGTGCCATGTGCCTGGAGTCCCAGCTACTTGGGAGGCTGAGGCAGGAGAATCACTTGAACCCGGGAGGAAGAGGTTGCAGTAAGCCCAGATCATGCCACTGCACTCCAGCCTGAGTGACAGAGCGAGACTCTATCTCTAAATAAATAAATAAAAGCAAATCAACGTTTTTTCCAAACGCAATAGAAACTGCAGATTGTTGGAAATTTTTCATAAGAAAAAAAATCAAAAGAAATCTAACAGATCAAAGCTCTTTTGAGGGGGGACAGGGTCTCATTCTTACTCTGTCACCCAGGCTGGGATGCACTGGCATAATCATGGCTCACTGCAGCCTTGACCTCCCTGATCCTCCCACCTCAGCCTCCTGAGTAGCTGGGACTACAGGCATGTACCACCATGGCCAGCTAATTATTTTTTTTTTCACAAAGGCAATCCCAGGTTGCTCTCAAACTCCTGGGCTCAAGCAATCCTCCCACCTCAGGCTCCCAAAATGCTGGGATTACAGGAGTGAGCCACTGCACCCACCCTAAAGCTTTTTTAAATTATCTGACAAACTTTAAAACTTTCAAAAGTGATTGACTGAATATCCCCTATATATGAAAAGCTATGCAAGGGGTACTGGGAATGGGAAAAACTATTTATTGAGGATATAAAAAAACTATTTGGAAGAAATCTGAAACTAAACAAAGGGCCTATTAGTCTAGATGTCTTGATATGTACCTTAAAATACAACTGGATCCCTGTATCTTAGGTAGGATTTCACCTTAACAGAGATAGGATTTCTATTTTTATTACTTCATTTCCCCATATTGTCAGTATTCCACGTTATACTGGTCTTAGCAATATCACTTGGTGAACTGACATTTCTAGAAACAGACATCCTGAGGTTCATACGAGGGAGAAAGTTTCTAACAACAGATACTGGACAGATGCTTTTCTTTCCTCTTTCTTTTTTTTTTTTTCTTTTCATTTTTTTAGAATTTCAAAGTTGGGCAAGCATGATCTTTATGCTGTTGCTTAACTGCTGGCCGGCTGCCTCCACAGCAGCCTCAGAATAAGTGGATTTCCTTTGTGTCTGAAATGATCCAGCACCAGATGTCAGCCTGGAGGTTTCCATCACTCAGCAGCGCTGGCCTGCCATATCACCTAGCACTGAGAATGATGCTTCAGAAACAGTGAGTTCCAATCCTGTTTCGTCAAACTGAATGAGAAGGTAAAGGGAGTTTGACCTCCTTGAGGTGAGGCTTTCTTTGACCTATGAGAAGTTTGTTGTTAAAAAAATAGAAATGCAATCACTGGAGAGATATAAAAGGTGAAGCTAAGCTGGGCAGCTTGTAAATCATTTAATAGTGTACATGTGACTTAACAGACACAGGGTCAAGGTTTCCAGAGAAAGTGATTCGATGCTGATTACATGATACTAAAAACGGAGAGATGCTTCTGTGTGTCACTAAACAACGAGGACATAAGAATAGCAATAAATATTCATCATTATGACTCTGACCCTCTGGGCTCTGGTCACTTTCAATATTCTTCAGTGAAATCTTGAGCAATTAAGATGGCTGATTTCCCAGGGAGAGAGCTTTGTGTTAGCTAAGCATGACCGAGCACAAAAGCTTAGAAGACTCCTAAAATAGCAAACCCTGTTGAGAGGGCTCATATTTTTCTTTTCTGAATTCACAGCCTGAGTTAAAAGTGACTGTTGATTAGAAACAGGTATCCAATTGTTAAATTCGTCTGAAAAAAAATAAGATATTTGCTTGAGATGTTTGCTTGTATCTAGAAATTTGCAGAAATTTACAGTGGTCATTTGGGGGTGGTTCCAGATCTAAAGAAAGCAATCAGAATTATTTTACCAAGGAAAGGAAAATAAAATGCATTACAGTTAAAGTTTCTAGTTACTTGTAAAATTCTCTCTTTTCCCTTTGGTCATGTTTAAAGAATAAAAATCTGAGGCAAAACCCAGCCTGATAGGTAAATTGAGATCTATGGTTCCTAAGCTATTTTTGTAGTACCATGGAGTGTCTCCAACTAACCTAAAGATTTCCTAATCAATTTTCTACCACCTAAATATTTATGTTAAAACAGAAATGCAGGAGCAGAGGTGAGGTTTAGGAAATTGCAAGTCCACATCCACGTCCTGTCCACTCATTCTCCCAATAGGCCCTCCATGGCAGTTGAGAGCAACAGCTCTGCAGCAGGGCTAGAATTCTGCTTCCTCATGGTAGTTGCAAAGTCACTCAAACGCTCTGTATCTTCATTTATTTTCTAATTCTAAAAATATTTTTTCTATTGTCTAAGTTTTACTTTTGTAATAAGAAAATAGAATTTCATAAGGAAATAAAAGATAGTTTGTTGAAATTCTAGCATTTGGTCTCCCAGGGCACTTTCATTCCACTGAGGGACAACTTTCAATTTTTATACCTAAATTTGATCCCTCTAGGAAGAAATTTCCAGCCATTTCTAAGATTGAAGTCAACAGCTTCAGGAGTGGATTTCCCATTACTAAATTATTTTGATTCTTCTTTCATCTATGTTGGTATTTGCATATATAATTGCAAGTACCAGAGATTAGTCTTAAAGCAGTGCACTCTAGTATTTGGTGTACAAGTGGAAGGTTCACTTGAGTCACTCCATCTCCAAAGGAGCTGAGGTACCTGGCTAATAGGTGGTTAAAGTGAGAAGATCTGAAATGTGGTCTATCTTCCGAACCACCCAGAGATCTTTTTAAAAACTTCCTGGGACACTGTCCAATGCTGCTGAATTAGAAACTCTTAAGAAGGAAGTAAGAAGGACTTACTCAAAGACCTGACCTGTGTATTTTTTAATACCACCTAAGTGATGTTAGTAATTGGGCAGTTTTGTGAACAGCTCATTGTTAATTGGCCAGTTTGAAACCAGGTAATATTAGGAGAAAGTGTCAGTCTAAGATTTAATCATGTGTAAATATACATGGTATATCCTTTACCATTTCCTTTAGAAGATTTCTTTGTTTTAAGCCTATTGGCTTCCAGTAACAGAAATGCAAAGAGATTTTCTGGCAGTACATTCTGTACTTCTGGTTCCTTGCATTTGGGCCAATTCTGAAATCAAAAGGTGCTTGGAAAATGATTTGAAGAATTGAAAGATGGTTCTCTAGCAAGTAATCAGGCTTCAGGTTGGTGTGAACAGCAAATGAATATTCAATTATTTGTATGTCAATTGTTTGTCAACCCTTTCAGTAGAACTATAACATCAAGGTGTAATAAAGGTAAAATTTCACCCCACTTTGCTGACTTTAGGTGTTTCAATCACAATTGAAAAGATTCCTTTCAATCAAATCACAGATACTAGCATTATTCAAAGAGTGAATAATGCAATAGAAATTTTCAAATATTTTGCTAATCCCTTTCAAAACAAATAACCCTTCTGATATTTCCACTGAAGTTATGTATTGTAACTTAATATAATATAATAATTTTAATATGGCTTGGGTAATAAATATAATCAACAATTTTTCTTTCTACTGAGGGAAAGAGATGGGGTGAGAGTAAATAATGGTAGTTCCTTAGACTCAGTTTTTACCATAAGAAGGATTTGAGCAGGCAGGTGACTCCCTGGACCGCATTTCCTGAACTTTGCAACCTGAGCATCATCAACTCTACTCATTCAAGAGAGGGGCATTTTTTCAAATTTTCAATTAAAAAATGTATGTTCATTAAACTCAAGAGATTTCTTAAAGGATTTTTAACATCTACCAAAAAGCCCATGGGGATATCATTTTATAAGTTGAGATTGCTCTTTAACTAAGCCCAAATATTTCCAAGATTTATGTTCTAACATTCAAATTTCAAGTAACTTGTCAATGCACACTCCAGTGTCACATTCTCAAAGTTAAAATGCCAAAATTTTAGATGGCGTTTTATAGTGTACTGGTATGCCAGTTTTGACTGTAGTTCCTTTAAAATATTTCTAAGATAAAAGCTTCATTTTTTGTTTTTTCTTATGAAACAGGATCTTGCTCTCTTGCCAAGGTTAGAGTGCAGTGGCGCAATCACAGCTCACTGTAGCCTTGAACTTCTGGGCTCAAGCGATCCTCCCACTTCAGCCTCTAGAGTAGCTAGTACCACAGGCACCCACCACTACACTGGCTAATTTTTAATTTTTTTTTTTTTTTTTAATGTAGCGATAAGGTCTCACTGTGTTGCCCAGGCTGGTCTTGCACTCCTGGGCTCAAGCCATCCTCCCACCTTGGTGTCCGAAAGTGTTGAGATTAGAGGCATAAGCCATCACACCTGACCTACAACTTAGTTTTTAATTGTAAGATAATTTATCATGTCACAAGGAAGGTGCCTTATCTATAGGATGATTCCTATTTGGAAAGATCCCAAGTCAATAATGGAAAAAACCTAAGTCTGAATCCATAGGTATTCTGAGTTAAAAGGACACTGCTTTGCCTATTCTTATTTGAGAACCCTTTAGAATCCAAGCATTGTGGGAGAAAGCAGCAGAGTGGATTCTAGTTATTTTCCAAATCACTTTAGCTGGGGAATGAGTGACCATACAGGCTGGGAGAGACCATAAAGTGGACCCTAATAGCTTCAAGGCAAAGGAGGGAAGGACCAGACCAAGGGAAGTAATATATTTCTTCTGTTGATAAAAAAGCTGTTACTTTTCAAGGTTGCCCCAAATCAGTCATTTCTTGTGTTCCAATTTATTTAGCATTCTTTTTAATATCATGGATTCAAAAAATTCTTTCCTTCTCCAGGAAATTTTTTAATCATATTTAGTTAACCAGCCAAATGTATGAAAATTTCATTTGAAGTACAGTATTTTTGAAATATTTGGCTTAGCCCCATAATGCAATGCCCAAAGTGCCTTCTGATTTTTATTCCTAAGTGGGTTTTCATATTCAATTAAATTCTCTGGCATCAAAGCTATGTAAGAAACATTTTTGGCCAAAGATACTTCAGTTACCTTTAAGTCCTCCAGGGAACACCTCTCCAAAAAACTCAGGTCATTTATTCTTGAAACTCATAAATGTCAATGCAAACATACCCTGAAGGTTCATTTATCACACAGAGGTTGAGAGAACCTATGATTGGAAGTAGAATGAATAGTAATAACTTCTGAATATGTTCCATATTTTTGTAGGCTCTGCAGTCTCCAGTATCAGTTTTCTTTTGCTACTCCAGAGCTGGAATTTATTAAGCTGTATTAAGGATAGGACTGAGATTCATATTTCAAATATTTTTGCCAGTCTTCCATGCAATAGCAAAAAAAAAAAAAAAAAAGTGTTCACTGACACTGATAATTCCCACCATTACTGACAAGTTTCACTGTTTTTTTTCTTCTTTTTTCCAGCTGAGAAAATATTTGCTGTTGAACATCTGGCTAAGGAATGTTCAAAGTCCAAAAAGGTCTTGTATATTATCTGGGTGAACTTTTAGGGGGGGAAAAAAGTAACATGGAGTATTAGGCATTTTCCCAGAAATGCATTTTCAGAGGAAATACTCTGTAACATTTCATGAGAGTCAGAACATTCTGAAAATAAAAAGATAGAATAAAAGACTTTGACTAGTATTACAAATTATTGCCCTGTGAACATTGAAATGTGCCATTCTAGGAGGCTCACCTTAGAACCATAGAATCCCCTGACAGCCACGGCCGGCAGACTTAGACAATGCATGTGCTAGACGGCACTGTCTACTCACACTTGTGTCTGGCAGGAAACAAACAGGCAAAGCTCTCAGAATTCAGATTAGAATGTTCTTCCCTGCTTGTGTCAGTACTTCCTTTGAGGATCAGAAGGAAAGCAGTGGTTGTGAGTATAATTCAACATTGGGAGACCTAGCACCAGATTAAAGAGTAAACTTGTGCATGTTTGTACAAACACATACAAATGAACCTCCATGAACTATAGTATCTGTGAGGTTACTCTAAAAGTCTACCCCCAGTTGCACATCAACACAGGCTGAAGAGACCCTTATAAACTCATGAGCATGAAAAATCCACCAAAGGGCCATATAGATTAGCATTTACTTGTGTTTCACTGGAAAGTCTTTGTATGAATTACATTAATATGTTTCAGAAACAAATAGCAAAAATGCTACTCAATTTGCACATCTGCACAAAATGAGACCTTCATGTCACATTATGTGAACCTATAAAGACAGGGCCCATATCCTGTTCATTGTAGGACCTCCAAAACCTGGCAATCCTGTCTGGATTTAAATGTGTCCACTTCATATAATGATTTTTAGATCGGAAAAGGGCCGGAGAGATCATCTAGTCCAAACTTCTCATTTGGCAGAATAAGAAATTGTGATAGAAAGTAGAATATTTTTCTAAAATTATGCAACTCACAGATTCAGAGCCCTTACCTCTTTCTACCATGCCATGAAGATTCTTTATAATCCTTGTCTTAGTATTTCTTGCCCTGATAGTTAGGGAACAATTTTATTTTAGGTTTTCTATTAACTTCTGAAGTCGTTAAATTCTTTTGTGAGACATTAATTGTTTAACTCCTAAAATACTGCTATGGAGATTGTGAAATATGCATGTTAAAAAACTGAGGCTAAAAACAACTAGAGCTGAATACTGGTTGGATACAATATGGACAACCTCACACCTGAAAATAATGTTCATGGAGAATCTCTCCAGAATAAGCTCACATATGTTCTCTTTTTCTCTCTTTCTTTATAATAGTTGATAATAGTTTGACAGATATAGTCATTACCATGACCTAGGAAAATAATTCCTTCAGAGATGTGCAGCCCAATATATATCACATAAGAAGTAGATATGTTAGTAATTTATCTTGAAACATGATTATTTCTATCAGAATGGTGATAATTTTCCCATTTAGTTACTGATAAACTGGTTTGGTTTTGTTTTGGCAGAGTGACTTTTTTTCTTATTGTACAAAAGCAAAAAATAAAAGTTCCTTTGTAAGTGAAAAGTGCTTAGTGGTTTGGGTTTAAGTTGCAAGCTCTTCTGAGGGAGCTCACCAGCAGAAGATACTGCCTGACAAGCCCAATTTTAGTTGTCCTTTCCCTGAGAATCCTATAGATTCATACCCAAGCAACAAAGCAGCAACAGGCTGTACCATTTCCTGTTTTCTCCATAGCTTTAAGTTGCAGACCCAATTTTCCCTGGTGAATCCTATTTGAAATCCAGCATTCCCACACAGTGTTCACATTTTCCCATTTTCAGAATGAACAATGGACTATTATTAACAAACCAAATTGCTGAGAACAATGTTAGCAATAAAACTAAAACAAATAAATAAATAAATAAACAGAGGCCTCAGTCTCAGGGGAAGAGAGGTACTAACATACCACTAGATGACTACCTTCTATTCCCTAGTGTCTGCTATTATTCAGAGACCTCCTTACACTATAATAAATTAGTTTGACAAATTATTCCTCTCACCAGACTTATTCATCGTCTAAGAGGGGTTTTAGCAAAGAAAGCTTTGTCTGCAAGTGACACATTGAAGGCATCTGTTTAACAGATTTCTCTAAGGGTCTCTGAGGGTTGCTTTCATCAGGATAGAGTGTGAGGTGCACTGGGCTTTTCATTCTCCCAGAGTTCACACCCCATTTGTCACTGTCAGTCTTTCTGTTGCATCTCTGACCTGTCCTTTCCTTACCCTCTGGAGTCTCTATCTCTGCTGTCGGGGAGTTGGCTCAACCTGTACTGCATCCTGTTTTGTAGAATACATGCCTGCCACTCAGATGCTTCATGGATGCATTTTGCTTTTAACTGGGGGAAATTTATTTTCCAAAGATCATAAAATAAAAGACATTATCTTTTAATCAATAAATGCATAACTATATTCCTGTACTCTCCTCAGCATAATCATTAAGATTTCTTTTCCATCCTACATGTGCTTGGTGAACATCAAGCATATTTGTTCAAAAAGGCATTGCCACAAATACTAGAAAAAATAAAAGGACTGCTCTATTTCCAGCCTTCATCTCTCCAATTCATTCTTCAGAGTGCAGCTAGAGTCATCTTTCAAAAATACAAGTCTGAGCACATCATAGGCCCTTGAATAATTCACCACCTTTCTTATAATAAGCCTTAATTCTTTAGGATGATGTTCAATACCATTTATGATCTGGCTTCTGCCTCCCTCAAGGCCAGGTTTATCTTTCAATTCACCACTCACCTCCCTTGCTACTTGTATGCCAACCACCCAAAATGCCTTTAGTTCATCTACTGAGTGCCTTATATAATGACATACCCTCGCTGTCTCACTTCCAGGTCTTTGTAGATGGAGTCTCCTCTGCTCGCAACATTCTTTCCCCTTCTCTCTCCCCCTCGTTTGGGTGACTCCTAATTTTTATGTTACATCTTAGCTGCCACAACTTTAAGGAGGATACCTGTTCCTCCAAGGCAGGGCTAGCTGCATGTAGTCCCCGATACTTCCCTTACCATAGCTCCTAGCAATTCTATTGTAATTGCCTATTTTTTCACCTCACTAGTCAGGAAGCATATTTTGTCAGGATAAGGAGTGAATCAAATAGGTCACTACAGCCCCAGCATCTAGTACAAAAACCACAAAACATAATAGCTTGTTAAATGGTGAGCCTACAACTGTGAAATAAGAACTTTACTTAACACCCTGCTGGCGGTGGTGGTGATTATAGCCCTTATTTTCAAGGTGCTTGCAATTTAGGTATAGTGAAGATTATTTACCCCCAAAGATATTAATAAAAGAAATGAAGTATATGAGTATAGAGTACAAATGCTGTGTTAATAGAAAAACAATTGCCATAGTATTTCATAGGAAAAGGAGATCAAAAACTGCATTCTAAGGAAACACTTAGAGGGTAAGACTGGCCTAAACTGTGAAAGACTGAACTACTTTCATAAAAGTAGAAAAAGGGAAGAATTAAAGGATCAAAGGGAAGAATTAAAGGATCAAAGGAAAGTCCAGATGGAAAAGTATATATGTAAGGCATAAATACATGTTAAATAAACAATTACCAGCTCATTAAACCTGGAAGAAAGAAAGGAAGAGTTGTGTGACAAATTCTTTCATTCCAGCAACATACATGGAGCCTTTACTATGTGCCAGAAGGTGTTCTCAGCATCTGGGGTATGTCAGTGATTTAAAGTACATGAATACCACCCTCAAGGAGTTTACCACTCCAGTGGAGGGACAAACACAACAAATAATTATATACAGGCCCACAATCCCTTATCTGCCAAATCAAAGCCCAAAGAGATCTAAAAATTGGTAGTTTTTCTTAAATTAATTGTCAGTGAAACCGACCTGACCTGAAGTGATGAGCAGTTATGTATCGTCTTTATTGTAGTTAATGTACATATTTCTGTGTTTTGCTTCAGCAATACAAATGTATTTGAAAACACGACTCACTAAGATATAATATATGGTATATGCACTGCATTATCTGCTAAAATATGAAAAAGACTAAATTCTGAAACACATCTGTTCCCAGAGGGTTTTGATGAGGACTGTGGACACAAAGTGTTGTTAGGAACAGTGCCAGGGAAAAAAGAAAGAGGATCAGGGTCAGGGAAATCTGGAAGACAGGAAAGCAAGCAGGGACATGGGTGCAGCATTACATAGGGTGATCAGAGTAGGCCTCTCTGGGAAGGTGGGGTTTCAGCACCTTCACTTACAGACGTTAGGGAGTTAACCAGGCAGACAGCCAGGGCAGGAGTGTTCCAGGAAGCAAAAACGAAAGGGCAAAGGTGTTGGAAGCAGCAGAGACATAATTAAAGAGAAGAGACGGAAAGTAGGTCAGAGAAGTAAGATGTGGTGCTTAAGACAGATCTCTAGGCCACACGATTCTCACTAACATAGTAACTTGATCTGACTTATATTCTAAAAGCGTCATTCCAGATGATGTGTTGAAAATGAACACAGGAAAATGAAAGCAGAATCATGGAGACCTATTAGGAGGACATTGGTTCCTAATTTATATGGTGGCTCAGACCAGTGTGGTGGTAATGGAAATGGTGAAAAGTAGCCAGATTCCGGACTGCTTTTGAAGATAGAGTCAACAGGACATTTAACAAATTGGATGTAGGTATGAAAGAGAAGATGGCTCCCAGATTTGGGGCCTGAACCATTGGAAGAATGGAGACGGCACTGTCTGAAATGGGGGAAACTAAAGGTGCAGCAGGTTTGGAGGGGACAGTCAGGAGGGGTTGTTTTCTTACGCTAAGTTTGAGACACATCAGACTTTGAAGGGATGAGGTGGAGTCAGACATACGAGTTTGGAATTCAGAAGAAAAATCCAGCCAGGACATAAATTTGAGAGTTATTAGCATAGTGTTGCCATTTGAAGTCGTATGACTGGATTATAACTCCAAGGAAGTAGATGCAGGTAGAGAAGAGAAGAAATCCAAGGGTTGAACCCTGAGAAACGCAGAAGATAAAATAAGGGGGAAAAATATGTTGAGGAAGGTACATGTGTGTATCTCTAGAATTAATATTCACTCTTACTCCAAGCCCTCTCAAATGGTATAGAACTCAAGATTGTAGACAGAACTCAATAAATCCAGGAACCCCTAGATATAGCTTGGGAAGTATAAATAAAACACCTTAGAAAATGAGTATATATTTCCTGTTCTTTAAGGTATTGGCTGGGAATAGAAACGAGAATTTACTAAAGTACTGCAGCTCTCCACTGCCTAATGTATTCCTGGCAGGATTCAAATGAACATTGAAAACATGCCATTCAGACCTAAATTTTACTCCCACAGGGCTGGAAGAAATGTAATAAATGCTTTCCATTATTATTACAATAAGCATCAATTATGGTAGCAACGGTGTATGCTGTTGTGGTTAGAACTAATTGGCAGACAGTAAAAGGTGCCAGGCAGCATTCTAAGTGCTTTGTACTTGTTAACTCATTTACTCTTAGACACCCACTCTGTGCAATAAATAATATTATTAAAAATATTGCCCAAGGTCACATTGTGGTGAGTGATAGAGTTCGGATTTGAACTCCAGCAATTTTTACTCCAAAGCCTACTCACTTTACTATCTTGCTAAACCTCTTAGGATAAGTACTTGTTACTTAGTATCAGGTTGCTGTAATAAATTCTAAAAGGAAACCTATTTCTCTACGGTGATAAAATGTTAAACCAAACAACTAGCAGATTACCTGGGGTTGGCATCAGAGAACACAGACCCAAGTTTATGCTCTTCCCTTCTCTAGCCATGTGCTCCTGAGCAAACAGTTTAACCTTGTATCTGATTCCTTTTTTGTGAACTAAGGATGACAATGGCACCTACCTCAACCTGGTTTTGAGGGAGTAAGGCAAGTACATAGGGAAACAGTACTCTAAATTGTAAAGCACAAATCTAAGTTATGTTCTAGTACCTGACATATGGGAGGAAACTATCTAGGAAGAAAATGCTTTCTGTTACCATGAGAGTGGCAACACGCTGCAAAGTGACAAGGTGCCATGTCCATTTTTAGAGTGGGGGAAGCCTCACCTTGTTATACTTTTCCCCAAAGGCAAGACCTTGGTCCCTTGCTCATGCTTCTTCCCTCTCCCATTTGCTTCTTTCACAAAATACTCTCATTATTCATTAGGACTCTGACCTGAAATTGCACCCAAGGGCCCATCACCCCTATATGCCTACTTTCCCCTTCATCCTGATGGAGACTCAGAAGATGACCTCAATAGCATCTCTCTGGGCTGGAATCTGTAGAAGTCTCTAGTGCTAAGCCACTTGCCTGGATTATGTGTTTTATAAGTCTTCCAGGGCAGCAAGAACACAATTATTTTTGAGAAAGTGAAACAATGACAAAGAAATTCTTGAAATATTAGTAATCTTTATAAGGCTGATTTTATGCCTCAAAGAATTTCCTCTTCCTTAATAATTCCATCTGAAGGCATTTCTCTAATTGTGCTAGTTATAAAGGAAACTGTATGACTTTGCTTCAAGGTGTGATCTAGGAGCACTAATTTCCTCCTGTTGGGGGCTGAGCTGTTGAATAAGGAGCTTTAAGAAGCCACCCTGCCACAGGTTAAAATCTGTGAACTGACTTAGACTGATAGCCAATGGCTACATTCTCGCTCCTTACTTGAACAAAAGTTAATTTGTGTTTTACCAGATTAGCAGGTGGTAAAATCTTCTGAGATAAATGTGCAATGCAACCAACGATGCTTGACTATCGTATTTATCAACCCTGCAATGTGCCTAAATAAGGTACCTTTCTCCCAGTTTTACATCATGACCCTGAATTCTGCATTTTTTTTAATCCCATTAGGAAAATTCTCAGACGAGGAAATGAAGGATACAAAATCATGGCTACTGAAGCCACCATTGGCTTTTGGTCTTTTCCAAGGCTATGTTCTACACGGGATGAAATCACTACCTTTGCCATGAGGATCCATTTCAGGTCTCATGGGTACCACTACTGTAAATTTCTGAGAAATAATCCATAGGAATAAGATAAATAACCTAGGAATGAAACATCTTCTTCTTTCTAATATTCGCTGGAAAAAAACAAAAAGTAGAGCTCTGCTTTCTGCTCATGGTGCTTTGAAGCAGGCTAATATTTTGAGGGGCCCTTCTTTCAGAAAATCTCCAAATATTGTGTTTGAGAAAAGCAAATGAACCAATTATTCCAACCAAAGCATTAAGGCACCATCTGGCTCAGTTGGTTGTAAGATGTTAAAGAATCCTACAAAAATCTGTGTGTGATAAAATGCAATCCTACAGAGAGAAAAGTGGGCTGTTAAAAACTTATAAGCTCCTTTTTTCTGTTTATGAAAATTAAAGGAAACAAATCATAAATAATCTTTAAAGAGTTCCTCAGAGACCCAGCTGCCAACCTCACCACTAACCATTAAACACACCCTTCCTCCACCACAAACTCAGAGTGTGCTTTTCATTATCCAATCACAAGCAGAACATGCTCAAGTGTTTACACAAAGGTTTATCAGTATGGAGCAAAGTCATGATTTTCATCAAATAATCAGGATGTTTAACATCCACTTAGGCCTTTCTTTGATTCATTGATATATATAGACTTGGATTTCTAGAAGACGGTAAACATTCTCTAGCTCCCCACCCCATCTTTCACCCCCACTTTACATTTATAAATTTACAAAAAAGTATATAATTATCCACTTACCTGCCAAAGGAGAATCAAAAGTCCTCTTAAATTCTGCTTTTTATTTTTCTACTTGTTAAAACAGTTTTATTGAGATACAGTTAATGTACAATCAATTGCACTAAAGTATACTATTTGATAAATTTTCAAATATGTATTCACTAAAACCATCACCAAAGTCAAGATAATAAAAATTTTCATCACCCCCCAAAAGTCACATTATACTTCTTTTTGATGTTTCCCTTCTCCTTTCCCTACCCTCCTCTAGCTCCAAGCAATAATGGATCTGTTTTCTATCACTACCAATGAGTTTGCAATTTCCAGAATTTGATATAAGTGGAATCATACTGTATATATTTTTGCCTGGCTTTCACACAGCATAATTATTTTGAGATTCATTCATGTTGAATAGTTCATTTCTTTTTATTGCCGAGTAGTATTCTATTATATGGATACACAACAATATGTTTGTCCGTTCACCAATTTCTAGGACAATTGGGTTCTTTCTAGTTTTTGACTATTTAAAATAAAACTGCTGTCAATATTTGTGTACAAATCTTTTTATGAACATATACTTTTATTTCTTTGGGTAAATATCTGGAAGTGGAATGGCTGAGTCATAAATAAGCATATGGTTAGATTTTTTAAGACACTGCCAATCTGTATACCAAAGTGATTGTACCATTTTATATTTCCACCAGTAATGTATGAGAGTTCAAGTTGCTTCATATTCTCACCAACGCTTGGTATGATCAATCTATTTAATTATATCCATTCCAATAAGTGTGTCCTAGTGTCTCATTATGGCAAAGTGTGAATATCATACTCTACCACCTGTATTTGTGTCATCATTGAGTTGAGAAAGATCAGCCATACAATGACTTTGCACATGAATGTAGCTCCTGTAGATACCTAGTGTCTTCAGGGGACTTGGCCCCTGTGCTGCAAGCCCTCCTGCAAGCTTCTCACTTCTAACACTGTGCTAACCCCTGCCTCAGCTGCTACTCCCCTTACTCCACCATTTTCTCTATCTCACAAAGGGAAAATGCTAGACTTATTGTCCTGCTCTTTAATTTATCTTGAACACATTTCCATACCAGCACATATAGATCAACCTTACCTTTTTTAAGAGCTGCATAATATTTTACTCTGTACAGGCCCTTTAATGAATGTAACCACTACCTATTATGGGCATTTCAAAAGTTTTCATATTTTTGTTATTATACAAATTTTGTTCATGCCTTTTCACATACATGTAAATTCCCATTAGGAAATCACTGCACATGTGGTTTTGGTGCTTTTCCAGTCTCTCCTTCTATGTATGTTCCCCACACATAAAGAAATACCAGTTAAATCCTTAAATTGACAGCTCACGTGCCTTTTTATGAAGAGAAAAGTCAGCCAGGCAAAGACAAGTGAGTGACCTCCAACATCCCCTGAATTTTTACAGCCTTGGCACTACCTCCTGGAGGGGCAGTATGGCTTGGTGGGATAGGCTTCAAGTCATATCTGACTTAAAATTCAGCTCCACCTCTAATTTTCTTTATCCCTACCAGCAAATTACTTGACTATGCCTTCCACATCGCGAAATGGAGTAATTGGGGAAGTACTCATATAGAATACATATATTTTTGTCTCAGGTACAGAACAATCACAGCAGATGTTACCCTTAGTGCTGAGACAAGTATTGGAAACACCCACTGAGCCAGGAATTTGCCTTTATGTTGCCAGATTTGGGAAAGTTTGGGGGGATAGACCTAAAAAGTTTTTAGGAGACTGCACGGGAAAACATATTTAGAAGGCTCAGGGCCAACTGGTACAGACAAATACTTCAACCACCACTCCAGTCTGTCCATATTCACCTGCAGAAGAATATCTGTGTGAAGGATTATGCCTGAGATTTAGAAGCTTAATAAGCGTTTAAGTATTTCCCTATATATAATAAAATCTATTTATTTTATGCTTGTTTCATTAGTTATTCTGTATTATAGACACAAAAATTGTGGTTTATTACATAGGTGGTATGTAGGTAGTGGTGACAGCGGGCCTTGAGCAAGACTCAGTGCTGTGCTGGCTTCAGGCTTGACCCAGCACAGTTCCAGTGGTGATGGCCACAGGAGTGATTGTGTCACCCTTCCCCCAGCTCCAGGAAGCTCAGCACAGAGGGAGGGAGGGAGGGATGGGGGGGGTGGGGAGAGAGAGAGAGAGAGGTCATTTGTTTGGGAGACCATAAGAGAAGAGAAGAAGAGTCTCTGCCTGGTAATCCACAGATTTCTTCCAGATCTTATCCAAGACCAACAAGGCATTACTTGTATGAGTCTACAGAAAATACAGCCTTACTGGGCTTGGGGTGCCCCCTAATGCATATATGATTACAGTGACCGAAAACTTGGATCACAATACTCAAGTCCCTTGGAATACCTGGAAAGCCTTCTTAAGGACAATGAGTAAAAACAAGCCCAGATTGCGAAGACTACAATAAATATCAAACTCTTCAATGCTTAAACCTTAAACACCAACAAACATCCACAGGTATCAAGAGCATCCAGGAAAACATGACCTCACTAAATAAAGTAAATAAGACACCAGGGACCAATCTAAGAGAGAGGGATGTGACCTTTCAGATAGATAATTCAAAACAGCTATTCTGAGGAAACTCAAAGAAATTCAAGATAACACAGAGAATTTAGAATCCTATCATGTAAATTTTACAAAGAAATTGAAATAATTAAAGAGTATCAAGGAGAAATTCTAGAGTTTAAAAATGCAATTGACATGCTGAAGAATGCATCAGAGTCTCTTTTTTAGCAACAGAAATTTATTCTCACTGTTTTGGAGGCTAAAAGTGTGAAAGAAAGATGTCAGCAGAACTGGTGCCTTCCAGAGGCTCTGGGGGAGAATCTGTTTCATGTCTATGTCCCGGCTTCTCGTGCGTATAGGCAATGATTGATGTTCCTTGGCTTGTAGATGCATCACTCCAATCTCTGCCTCCAGCTTCTACTTGCGTATCTCTGTGTCTTCACATGGCTGTCTTCTCATAGAAACACCATCATGTGGAATTAGGGGTCCACCCCACTCCACTATGACCTCATCTTAACTTATTACATATGCAGGGAACTTCTTCCAACATAAGTCACATCCTGAGGTATTACAGGTTAGGATTTCAACATATTTTTGGGAGGACACACAATTCAACTCATATTGGACTTTATGACTCTGTGAAATTACTCAAGAGAATAGCTTCATAATGCATGAGAAATAAAAATTGGGGTGTAATTTGAGACGTTACAAACTTAATGTTTGTTCAAATTGACTTAAAGGAAGGGGTGGGGTGTAAAAAGGAGGAGTAGGAGGGGCAACTTGTAGAAATGGAACCCAGAGAAGGAAGAGGGCCAAGACGGCTCATAGCTAATTTCTACAAAACAAAAAATTTCTTTGCTGTCTGTGAGCTCTTGGCAGCTCTAGGTTGAGGACTGTACCCTGAGTTGTCTTCTCATCTCAAAACACTGCCTAATTGTACACTCACATTTTGTCCTACAATTCATCTCCATACATTTTCTTCTTCCATCTTTGCCCCTCCGATCCCTCCAGTTCTGCCTAGAGGCTAAAGCGAATGAAATAAATCTACTGTTGTACATTTAGATCATTTAAAAAATACTGTGAGTCTCCACATTCAAATTTCCTTGCAATGTTAGATTGCTTGCTCTAGTTTAGCCTATTAACTATGGGGAAAATACATTGACTGTATTTTACCTCTCTATTTTGTGATATTAACATTTGACTTTCAGCTAATCATTAAAATGTATGCCACTGGAAAACACAACTTTATAATTGCCTCTGTATTTACATTCATCGGGGTTGAAGCATAGCAATTTGAATGGATGCAGTTTAAGAATTAATAGAGACAGACAAAAATGACAGAGAATTGTAAAGAGGCTCCATGGTTTTGGGAGCTATTCCCTGGCAATCCCTTGTGTTTGATTTAAAAAAAAAAAAAAAAAAAAAAGGAAGGCAGATGTTGAGTGCTCTAGGCTATTCTGTATTTGTGGAATTTTCCACTAGGTAATAAGCATTCAGGTCACATAGACAGTGAGATTTCCTGCAGTGAAAGTACAGATAAAAAGACTGTGCAACTTGTGATAATTGTGCTCCATTTAAGCAAACCATCAACTGCTGCATTTTTTTTAGATAAATTGGATTTTATCAAAATTGAAAAATTTTTTATACATTAAGTTATGGGATACATGTGCAGAATGTGCAGTGTTGTTACATGAGTATACAGATGCCATGGTGGTTTGCTGCATCCATCAACCCATCATCTATATTAGGTATTTCTCCTAATGCTATCCCTCCCCTTGCCTTCCACCCACTGAAAGGACCCAGTGTGTAATGTTCCCCTCCCTGTGCCCAAATGTTCTCATTGTTCAACTCCCACTTATGAGTGAGAACATGCGGTGTTGATTTTCTGTGCTTGTGTTAGTTTGCTGAGAATGATGGTTTCCAGCTTCATCCATGTCCCTGAAAACAACATGAACTCATTCTTTTTTATGACTGCATAGTATTCCATGGTGTGTATGTGCCACATTTTCTTTATCCAGTCTAATGTTGATGGACATTTGGGTTGGCTCCAGGTCTTTGCTATTGTGAATAGTGCTGCAATAAACAAACGTGTGCATGTGTCTTTATAGTAGAATGATTTATATTCCTTTCGGTATGTACCCAGTAATGAGATTGCTGGGTCAAATGGTATTTCTGTTTCTAGATCCTTGAGGAATTGCCACGCTGTCTTCCACAATGGTTGAACTAATTTACACTCCCACCAACAGTGGGAGAGTAAACTATTTCTCCACATTCTCTCCATTGGCTGGAACAGGACCTCATATTCTGTATTTGTCCTGATTGGCTAGCAACTTAGAACTTTTTAAAAGAGACAAAGGCAGAGAGAACAAAGGAAGGAGGCAGTAACTTGTGGAATGCTGAGAAATGTAAAAACACCTTCAAATAAGGAAGAGGAATAGGCTATGACCTAATGCTTATTTGGACTAGTATAAGCATGCTAGGGCACATATTTAGGCTAAATTGTGGTAGCTAAAAACATAAAGTACATTCATGTCTTTATTACAGCTAGCAGATATTTAAGAATGTTAGCACAGGTCTTTGAATACATTTTGCTTCTAAGAGAAGTTACTGTTATTCCTAATTAGACAGGAGTCTTTGAAGAGGAACCTCTACTTTATTTTTTACAACTCTGATGATAGTTTCTTTTGCTATGCAGAAGCTCTTTAATTTAATTGGATCCCATTTGTCAATTTTGGCTTTTGTTGCAATTGCTTTTGGTGTTTTAGTCATGAAGTCTTTGCCTGTGCCTATGTCCTGAATGATATTGCCTCGGTTTTCTTCTAGGGTTTTTATGATTTTAGGTCTTACATTTTAATCTTGAATCCATCTTGGATTAATTTTTGTATAAGGTGTAAGGAAGGGGTCCAATTTCAGTTTTCTGCATATGGCTAGCCAGTTTTCCCAACACCATTTATTTTTTTTCTCAGGTTTGTCAAAGATTAGATGGTTGTAGTTGTGTGGTATTATTTCTGAGGCCTCTGTTCCATTGGCCTATACATCTGTTTTGGTACCAATACCATGCTGTTTTGGTTACTGTAGCCTTTTAGTATAGTTTGAAGTCATGTAATATGATGCCTTCAGCTGTGTTCTCTTTGCTTAGCATTGTCTTGGCTATATAGGCTCTTTTTTGGTTCCACATGAAATTTAAAGTAGTTTTTCTAATTCTGTGAAGAAAGTCGGTGGTATCTTGATGGGAATAGCATTGAATCTGTAAATCACCTTGGGCAGTATGGTCATTTTCATGATATTGATTCTTCCTATCCATGAGCATGGAATATTTTTCCATTTGTTTGTGTCCTCTCTTATTTACTTGAGCAGTGGTTTGTTCTCCTGGAAGACTTTCTTCACATTCCTTGTAAGTTGTATTCCTAGGTATTTTATTCTCTTTGCAGCAATTGTGAATCAGAGTTTGCTCATGATTTGGCTCTCTGGTTGTCTATTATTGGTGTATAGCAATGCTTGTGATTTTTGTCAATTTATTTTTTATCCTGAGACTTTGCTGAAGTTGCTTATCAGCTTAAAGAGTTTTGGGGCTGAGACGATAGGGTTTTCTAAATATATAATCACGTCATCTGCAGAGATAATTTGACTTCCTCTCTTCGTATTTGAATACGCTTTATTTCTTTCTCTTGCCTGATTGTCCTGGCCAGAACTTCTAATACTATGTTGAATAGGAGTGGTGACAGACAGCGTCCTTCTCTTGTGCCAGTTTTCAAAGGGAATGCTTCAAGCTTTTGCCCATTCAGTATGGTATTGGCTGTGGATGTCATAAACAGCTCTTATTATTTTGAGATATGTTCCATCAACACCTAGTTTATTGAGTGTTTTTAGCACGAAGGGGTGTTGAATTTTATCAAAGGCCTTTGCTGCATCTATTGAGATAATTATGTGGTTTTTGTCCTTGATTCTGTTTATATGATGGATTACATTAATTGATTTCTGTATGTTGAACCAGCCTTGCATTCCAGGGATGAAGCTGACTTGATCATGGTGGGTAAGCTTTTTGATGTGCTGCTGTATTCTGTTTGCCAGTATTTTATTGAGGATTTTCACATCAATGTTCATCAGGGATATTGGCCTGAATTTTTCTTTTTTGTTGTTGTTGTGTCTCTGCTAGGTTTTGGTATCAGGATGATGGTATCAGGATGATGCTGGCCTCATAAAATGAGTTAGGGAGGAGTCCCTCTTTTTCTATTTTTGGAATAGTTTCAGAAGGAATGTTACCAGTTCCTCTTTGTACCTCTGGTAGAATTTGGCTGTGAATCCATCTGGTCCTGGGTTTTGTTTTTTTTTTTTAATTGCAAGGCTATTAATTACTACCTCAATTTCAGAGCTTATTATTGGTCTATTCAGGGACTTGACCTCTTCCTGGTTTAGTCTTGGGAGTGTGTATGTGTCCAGGAATTTATCCATTTCTTCTAGATTTTCTAGTTTATTTGTGTAGAGGTGTTTATAGCATGCTCTGATGGAAGTTTATATTTCTGTGGGATCAGTGGTGATTTCTGCTTTATCATTTTGTATTGTGTCTATTTGATTCTTCTCTCTTTTCTTCTTTATTAGTCTGGCTAGCAGTCTATCTATTTTGTTAATCCTTTCAAAAAACTACTTCCTGGATTAATTGATTTTTGGAAGGGTTTTTCATGTCTCTATCTCCTTCAGTTCTGCTCTGATCTTAGTTATTTCTTATCTTCTCCTAGCTTCTGAAATTGTTCACTCTTGCTTCTCTAGTTCTTTTACTTGCAATGTTAGGGTGTTGATTTTAGATCTTTCCCACTTTCTCCTGTGGGCATTTAGTGCTATAAATTTCCCTCTAAACACTGCTTTAGCTGTTTCACAGAGATTCTGGTATGTTGTGTTGTTGTTCTCATTGGTTTCAAAAAATTTATTTATTTCTGCCTTAATTTTGTTATTTACCCAGTAGTCATTCAGAAGCGGATTATTCAGTTTCCATGTAACTCTGTGGTTTTGAGGGTTTCTGCAGAAACATTCACTGTCAGTCTGATGGGTTTCCCTTTGTGGGTAACCCAACCTTTCTCTCTGGCTGCCCTTAACATTTTTTCCTTCATTTCAACCTTAGTGAATCTGACAATTATGTGTCTTGGGATTGCTATTCTTGAGAATCATATTTGTGATGTTCTCTGTAATTCCTGAATTTGAATGTTGGCCTGCCTTGCTAGGTTGGGCAAGTTCTCCTGAATAATATCCTGAAGAGTGTTTTCCAACTTGGTTACATTCTCCTTGTCACTTTCAGGTACACCAATTAAACATAAGTTTGGTCTTTTCATAGTCCTATATTTCTTGGAGGCTTTGTTTGTTACTTTTCATTCTTTTTTCTCTAATCTTGTCTTCACACTTTATTTCGTTAAGTTGATCTTCAAGCTCTAATATCATTTCATCCACTTGATCAATTTAGCTACTGATACGTGTGCATGCTTCATGAAGTTCTTGTGCTGTGTTTTTCAGCTCCATCATGTCATTTATGTTCTTCTCTGAACTGTCATTCTAGTTTGCAATTCTTCTAACCTTTTATCAAGGTTCTTAACTTCCTTGCATTGGATTAGAACGTGCTCCTTTAGCTTAGAGGAGTTTGTTATTACCCATCTTCTGAAGCCTACTTCTATCAATTCATCAAACTCGTTCTCCATCCAGTTTTGTTCCCTTGCTGGTGAGGAGTTGTGATCCTTTGGAGAAGAGGTGCTCTAGTTTTTTGACTTTTCAGCCTTTTTGTGCTGGTTTTTCCTCATCTTCATGAGTTTATCTACCTTTGGTCTTCAGACGGAGTTTTTGTGTGGTCTTCCTTTTTGATGGTGTTTTTGCTATTGCTTTCTGTTTGTTAGTTTTCCTTCTAACAGTCAGGCTCCTGTTCTGCAGATCTGCTGGAGTTTGCTGGAAATCCACTCTGGACCCTGTTTGCCTGGTTAGCACCAGTTGAGGCTGCAGAGCAGCAAAGATTGCTGCCTGTTCCTTCCTCTGTAAGCTTCATCCTGAGAGGCACCCACCAGATGGCAGCCAGAGCTCTCCTGTATGAGGCATCCATCAACCCCTGCTGGGGTCTCCCTGTCAGGAGGCAAGGGGGTCAGGGACCCACTTGAGGACGCAGTCTGTCTCTTAGCAGAGCTCAAGTGCCGTGCTGGGAGATGGCTGCTCTCTTCAGAGCTGGCAGGAAGGAATTTTACATCTGCTGAAGCTGTGTCCACAGCTGCCCCTTCCCTCAGGTGCTCTGTTCCAGGGAGACGGGAGTTTTATCTATAAGCCCCTGACTGGGGCTGCCACCTTTCTTTCAGAGATGATCTGCCCAGAGAGGAGGAATCTAGAGAGGCAGTCTAGCCACAGTGGCTTCTCCAAGCTGCCATGGGCTCCGCCCAGTCCAAACTTCTTGGTGGCTTTGTTTACACTGTGAGGGGAAAATCACCTACTCATACTCAGTAATGGTGGACGCACCTCCCCCACACCAAGCTTGAGCCTCCAAGGTCGACTTAAGACTGCTGTGCTGGCAGCGAGAATTTCAAGTCGGTGGTTCTTAGCTTGCTGGGCTCCATGGGGGTGAGATCTGTTGAGCAAGACCACTTGGCTCCCTTACTTCAGCCCTCTTTCCAGGGGAGTAAACGGTTCTGTCTCACTGGCATTCCAGGTGCCACTGGAGTATGAAAAGAAACTCCTGCAGCTAGCTAGGTGTCTGCCCTAACAGCTACCCAGTTTTGTGCTTGAAACCCAGGGCCTTTGTGGTGTAGGCACCTGAGGGAATCTCCTGGCCTGTGGGTTGTGAAGACCATGGGAAAAGCATAGTGTCGGGGCCAGAATGCATCGTGCCTCATGGCACAGTCCCTCATGGCTTCCCTTGGCTAGGGGAGGGAGTTCTCCAACCCCTTGCACTTCCAGGGTGAGGGGACATCCCACCCTGCTTCTGCTCGTCCTCTGTGGGCTGCACCCACTGTCCAAGTAGTCCCAATGAGATGAACCAGGCACCTCAGTTGGAAATGCAGAAATCACTCACCTTCTGTGTTGGTCTCACTGGAACCTGCAGACCGGAGCGTTTCCTATTCAACCATCTTGCCCGTGAAAAAACCAGAGTCTCTTAATAGCAGAATTGATCAAGCAGAAGCAAGAATTAGTGAGCCTGGAGACAGGCTATTTGAAAATACCTGTCAGAGGAGACAAAAGAAGAAAGAATTCAAAGTAATGAAGAACGCTTACACGATGTAGAAAATAGCCTCAAAGGGACAAACTAAGAGTTACTGGCCTGAGCCCAGTTGTGGAGGCTCATACCTGTAATCTCTGTACTTTGGAAGGCTGAGGTAGGTGGATCACTTGAGGTCAGGAGTTTGAGACCAGCATGCACAATGTACCATTTTCTCTCTGATCACAATGGAATAAAACAAGAAATCAATAAAAAGAAAGATTTTAGAAACTATGCAAACACGTGGAAATTAAACAATACACTCTTAAAGGCACAGTGGGACATTGAAGGGATTAAGAAGGAAACTGAAACATTTCTTGAAACAAGTGATAATGGATACGTAACATTTCAAAACCTTTGGTATACAGCAAAAGCAGTGCAAAGAGAGAACTTTATAGCTGTAAGTGCCTACATCAAATAAAGTAAACTTCAAATAAACAACCTAATGATGCATCTCAAAGAACTAAAAAAGAGCAAACCAAACCCAAAGTTAATCAAAGAAATAATAAAGTTCAGAGCAGAAATAAATAAAATTGAAATAAAGAAAGCAATACAAAAGTTCAAGAAAACAAAAAGTTGCGTTTTGAAAAAATAAACAAAGTGACAAACCCATATCCAGACTAAGAAAAAAAGAGAGAAGACCCAAATAAATAAGAGATAAAAAGGTGACATTACAACTGATAGCACAGAAATTTAAAGGATCATTAGTATCTACCATGAGCAACTATATGCCAATAAATTCCAAGATCTAGAGGAAATGGATAAATCCCTAGACACACACAATCTACCAAGATTGAACCATGAAGACAACCAAAACCTGAACAGACCAATAACAAGTAATATGATGGAGGCCATAGTAAAAAGTTTTCTAGCAAAGAAAAGCCTAGGACCCAATAATTTCACTGCCAAATTTTACCAAACACTTAAAGAAGAAGTAATTCTTATCCTACTCAAATTATTCCAAAAATAGAGGTGGAGGGAGTTCTTCCAAACTCATTCTACAAAGTCAGTATTACCCCGATACCAAAACCAGAGAAAGACACATAAAGAAATAGAACTACAGGTTTTCTCAAAAATCTCTGATGAATATTGATGCAAAACTCCTTAACAAAAAAACTAGCAAACTGAATTCAACAACAATTAAAAAGATCATTCATTGTGACCAAGTGGGATTTATCCCAAGGATGAAAGGATGGTTCAACGTATGCATATCAATCAACGTGATACATCATGTCAACAGAATGAAGGACAAAAGTCATATGATCATTTCAATTGATGCTGAAAAAGCATTTGATAAAGTTCAACATTCATTCATAATAAAAACCCTCAAAAAACTGGGTCTAGAAATGACATACCTCAACATAATAAAAGCCATATATGACAGACCCACAGCTAGTATTATACTAAATGGGAAAAAAACTGAAAGCCTTTCTCTAAGATCTGGGGCACTACACGGATGCCCACTTTCATCACTGTTATTCAACACAGTACTAGAAGTCCTAGGTAGAGCAATCAGACAAGAGAAATAAATAAAGGGCATCCAAATTGGAAAGGAAGAAGTCAAATTATCCTTGTTTGGAGACAATATGATCTTATATTTGGAAAAACCTAAAAACTCCACAAAAAACTAATAGAACTGCCAAACAAATTCATTAAGGCTGAAGAATACAAAATTAACATACAAAAATCAGTAGCTTTTCTATATACCAGCAATAAACAATCTGAAAAAGAAATAAAGTAATTCCATTTACAATAGGTACAAATAAAATAAAATACCTGGGCATGTACTTAGGCAGAAAGTGAAACAGTTCTACAATGAAAACTATAAAATATTGATGAAAGAAATTGAAGAGGACACAAAAACATGAAAAAATATTTTATGTTCATGGATTGGAAGAACCAATACTTTTAAACGGCCCATATTCTTCAAAGCTACCTACAGATTCAGTGCAATCCCTATCAAAATGCTGATGACTTTCTTCACAGAAATAGAAAAAACAATTTTAAAATGTATATGGAACCACAAAAGACCCAGAGTAGACAAACTTCTCCTGATCAAAAAGAACAAAACTGGGGGAATCCCATCACCTGACTTTAAATTATACTAAAGAGATATAGTAAGAGAAACAGCGTGGCGCTAGCATAAAAACAGGCACATGAACCAATGAAACACAATAGAGAACCCAGAAACAAATCTGTATATCTACAGTGAACTCATTTTTGACAAAGGTGCCAAAAACTTACATTGGGTAAAGAATATTCTCTTCAATAAATTGTACTGGGTAAACTGGATATCAGTAGACAGAAGAATGAAACTAGATTTCTATCTCTCACCATAGACAAAAATCAAGATGAAATGGATTAAAGACTTAACTGTGAAACTACTAAAAGTAAACATTGGGGAAATTCTATAGGACATTGTAATGGGCAAAGATGTCTTCAGTAATACTCTACAAGCACAGGCAACCAAATCAAAAATGGACAAAAGGGATTACAGCAAGTTAAAAAGCTTCTACAATTAAATAATGTAATTACATATTTAAAATAAACAGTATAAATGGATTGTTTCTAACACAAAAGATAGATGCTTGAGGTGATGGATACTGCATTTACACTGATGTGATTATTACACATTGTATGCCTGTATCAAAATATCCCATATACCCGATAAATATATATACCTAATATGTATCCACAATTTTTTTTATTTTGGTTTATCATACATCTAACATACAAAAAATAGCATCTTCATGGATTTAAAAATTTTGAAATTTAATATATTTTTGATGGAAATATCACTACAAGTTGTCTTATTTTTGTTTTGTTTTGTTTTGTTTTTTAGAGTTAGCATCTCATTCTGTCACCCAAGCTAGAATGCAGTGGTGTGATCATAGCTCACTGCATCTTTGAACTCTTGGGCTCAAGCATCTTCCAACCTCAGCCTCCTGAGTAGCTGACACAATTGTCAATTTTTATAGAAAACCAAACCCATTGTCAATACTAAAAAATCATATTTGACTCACTCTCTTCTTCTATTTCTACCATCAGTACTACAACCAATAACTACCTCAGGGCATTATACTAAGACTAGTGGAGAGTGGGGGGATAATTGTGCAAGTGTTTTAAACTTTCAGCCCCCAGCTAAGAAGGAAGCACACTGACATTGTGTGAGTGAGGAGCAATGGCTAGCAAGGTGGCCAGTGCCAAGGTATGAAGAAGGTCTTTGGTTTGAATCTGTTAAAATGAAGTCCCAATTATCTTTGCAGCTCCCAGCACAGTGCCTGGCAAAGGGGTTAGTCAATAAAAGGCTTGTTGAACTGAAGCAAACCTGTGATTGAATCCTGGAAGAGCAAAGAGACTCATTGGAATGCCCCCTCCTATTCCTGCTTTTTCTCTCTGTTATACTGAGGGGCCAAGAAAATCTGAAATGAAAGGCAGGCAGAAAAGAGGAGTGATTGGGAATTTAGGGATAAACTTGCAAAACACAAATTAGAAAGTCATCAAACTGCACTACAAGTGTTATCTATATACATCACAACTGGTGAAAGTAGATATCCAGTTTAAAACCTACTGGTACCTGGAACCAACCCAAATGTCCATCAGTCATAGACTGGATTAAGAAAATGTGGCACATATACACCATAGAATACTATGCAGCCATAAAAAAGGATGAGTTCATGTCCTTTATAGGGACATGGAGGAAGCTGAAAACCATCATTCTGAGCAAACTATCGCAAGGACAGAAAACCAAACACTGCATATTCTCACTCATAGGTGGGAATTGAACAATAAGAACACTTGGACACAGGGTGGGGAACATCACACACCGGGGCCTGTCGTGGGGTGGGGGGAGTGGGAGGGATAGCATTAGGAGATATACCTAATGTAAATGATGAGTTAATGGGTGCAGCACACCAACATGGCACATGTATACATATGTAACAAACCTGCATGTTGTGCACATGTACCGTAGAACTTAAAGTATAATTAAAACAAAACAAAACAAAACAAAAACCTACTGCTACCAATGAGTTGGCATTCACACCTCCTATTTTTCATTGTTTATGTCTTCAAAAAGTTGAATCAAGGCACACATTCCACAGGTCTACAGGTGACCCTGAGACTCAGGATGGGGTTCCTTCCTTCATCATTGTGATTGCAGGGACAGAGTAAATATCAAAGCTATCAGTGTGCAAACTGTGTGTTTTCTTTATCTAATTAAGCTCTGACAATACTTTTATTACAATCACTTTACGCTTCCAAGGTATCTTGCTCTAATTCTCAGTAATTGGTAGGTTGATTATAGCAGCTCTTGCTTCCTTAATTAGGCACGTTTCTTACTTCAGGGCTAACGTTGGCTTCCCATTGTCTCACTTAGTAAGTTTTTAATATTTTAAATTATCTGTTTGTTTTTCTTGGCCCTCTTCCACTAAAATTAATCTTTCCTCATGATGTGTTTGCTGTTGTAGGCTGAGGCAAGACCCAGGTCGCCACAGAAAGATGAGCCAGCCCCAGGAAGTGGCCTCCAGTCAAAGGAGTCCAGGTGTTTTGAATTAGAAGTGGAATGAACTGTGTTCCTGGCGTGGAATTCCCAGATCAAAATGAACTTTGGCCTAATGAAGTGAGAAATGATTGCATCCAGAAAGGTTAAGTGAGTGGTTTCGGCCTCCAAAATTCCTGAGCCCCTATGTGTTGCACATCCAAATAACCTAATATTTTTCTAGTTCCTATGAAAGTGATTCTCCAGGCCTCCTCTCAGCCCCTTTCCTAATTCTCAACTCACATGACCTAATGGATGGGAATGCAATAGGAAGTTGACTATTCTGTAGACATCCCAAAGTTCAGAGAGGGACAAAATGTTTTCAGGCACTTTCGAAATACAAAATGTAGATTTAAATGATCTTTAATAATAAGAACACAATTTACAATCTGAGAATGTACATGATCTCAAATGGTATTATTAGGCCCATTGTATTTAGCTGAGGGAACTGAGACCCAAGAGATTAAGGGATGTCCCCAAAGATAATACAGTTAATTCATGACCAGGCTCAGAATAAAACACAGGTTTCCTAGCTGCAAGACTATAATTATGTCATTTTCTTGCCCCATCCATTGCTGTTAAAAAAAAAACCTTCCAATTTCTCTATTCTATGATTCTGAAAACAATAGCAATATGAAACATGTAGATCTAAAATCACCCTGATTTATTTGCGATAATTTTTTGTATAGACTTTTGTAAACAGGTCTTACAATATATAGCATACGCACCATTACATAAAAGATTGGCATGCCGTAAATATGACCCACACCAAGGGAAAGGCAATGGAGTGCCTTAAACCCAGATCTTATAGTTGTGAAAGCTATTGAAAGCCTATTATGTGACAAGCACTGTTATAAGGGCTTACACGAACTCACACACTCTTCACGCAATCCTGTAAAGTCGGTAGTATTATTATTACTATTTTACATTACACTGCTAGTAAGTAGCAGATCTGGAATTTGAACTCAAATAAGCCAATGTCCCAGTTTGTATACTAAATGCTCTGTTTTATGCAAGTTGTTAATATTTAGTAAATTAAAATAGGCAAAAATATCCTTGAGACAGAGAAACAAATACATTTTCTTCACTTTCCATCCAACAAAAAAGGATACTAACATAAAATGATAAAGTACAATGTATGGGATTCTTCCTAAATCTCTACCTACTGAAATCCTGCCTATAATTTATTTCTCAGAAGCATGTGAAATGAATACATAAACTAATACTGTTTTTCCAAAGACAGAGTCTCACTGTGTCACTCAGGCTGGAGTGTAGTGGCATGATCATAGCTCACTGCAACCTCAAACTCCTGGGTTCAAGCAATCTTCCTGCTTCAGCCTCCCACATAGCTGGGATTCCAGGCATGCACCACCACACCCAGCTAAGTTTTTAAAATTTTTTTGTAGAGACTGGAGTCTTTCTTACTACATTGCCCAGGTTGGTCTCAAACTCCTGGACTCAAGCAATCCGCCTGATTTGGTCTCCCAAAGTGCTGGAATTACAGATGTGAGTCCTGTGTCTGGCCTAAACTAATACTGTGATCTTGAACCACAGCTGAAGTCAACTTTAGCTGAAATTCTTAAACACTTTAACTGGATTCCTTGAATAAAATCTAAGAGATTATGGAGATGTCAGCCATTACATGGTGTCAGCATTTCAAAAATCTTTCAGAAAACTGTTCTCATCCTTTATCAAACTGATTCTAAGTCACTCTGTTAAATAACATGCAGAATTCAATGTTAGCTTGATTGAAATTTTAGTCACAAGCTAAATAATTGGTTTTTACACTTGTAACCATATTATTTCTATATCCTATCACTGTTCATATTAACTAGCTCATTAAGAATAATAAATTATGAATTATAAACTTCTGGAATTTACCCAATTTTTTAAGAAAATAGATTGTTTCATTGAGAAGTTAAATGATTCATTTAGGAAATTACTCAACAAAACCATCCTCAATCACTCAATTAATTAAAATAAGAAATATCCTAGAAGAACAGAACCATTATTGTATTCTCATATTTCCAGACTATGACTTTTGTGGCGTTTAAGTAAAATTATTTTACATCTGATGGAAGCCTGTAAAAATGAGATTAATTTTCAGTTATTCTGCAAATAGCAAGCAATTCATTTCAGTTTTACTATATGGTTGTTAGTGAAAATGACTGATGCTCACAAGAAGGGAAAGACAATCCTGACTTGCAATTTAATTCTTTTTCAAGAAAACTGATTTTTCTATTCGGCAATTTGAAACTTAAGCAAAAATAGATATTCTATCATTGATTGGGACCTTAACAAACTAATGACCTTCTTCTGGAGACACTGGTTTGTAACCCTAATTTGGGTTTTATGATGATGTATGCAGTAAAGGGGAATCAAATTGAAAGAATGAAACTACTGTTCTCTTTGTAAATTATTTGAACAAACTACGTCCACAGACAATTCATCTGTTCCTCATCTATATAAAATATATTCTTCACCATGCAAACAATAAACTTTTACATTATTGTCTTCTTTTGATACTTTTATTAAATAAATGGATAAATTCACATAGACTAGATTAGAGAAGACATTACAAATGTAATTTCACTCCTCACAGCAGCCATCACCTGATATCATGGAAAGAATAGATGGCTTGAGAGTCATACCTGAGTTCCAGTCTAGCCTTTGAAATTTCCTAGCTGTGTGACTTCTAATGATGCATCTAACCTCTCTGAGCTTCAGTTCCTGTGCTGGATACCTTCTTCGTGTCCTCCCAGACGTACTGTCCTCATCTCCACCCTGCTCTCACAGAAGACCAGCAGAGACTATATTGTCAGACATCCTGGCCCACTGGCTTCCCTTCAAGTTCAGCTATGAGAAGCCTGACAGGAGATTGAAAGGAGAGAAGTGAGGCTAGGTATTTATTTCCTTCTGGCAAAGTCATTTCTGGGCAGCTCTGTCTCTTGATTAAAGGTCATAACATCTCTGAAGATATCCTTCTCTTTCTAGGGTCCAGGGACTACTACCACTTTCTCCCCTTATCCTATGAGCCAGGGTGTGGTAACAACTCTGCTATGACTCACCCTGGGAGACTGCATGATCCCCTGCCGGGGTTTACACCTTGAGGACACCTTTGAAGAATTCCTTTCTTTAGCCATCCTTCATTTATCTAATTCAGCAGTGCCATCTGTCTCCTGCTGAAACCCTAGCCTGTACAAAAGGGGACAAGCTCACCCACCTCACTGGGTTATTGTAAAGAGGGTAAAGATAAATGTGAGCAGGGCTGGGCACTTCCTTTGTATTTATTATGCTTGTTGTCCTTATAATTCTTTATCTCAATTATAAATGTTCATTACATGCAAAAGTGAATTTATGATATGCTAAAGGATGGATTGTCAGAATCCTAGGTTTAAAAATCAGTGTGTTACCTCTGTGTTACAAAGACTTGCATAATCAAGTGTTGGAGACTCAGGAGGAATCCTACTTTGCCAGAAATCAGGCATTTTGTTTTCTAGTCACACAATACCTTGTTATACATAGAAGGAGAGATTCTTATTCACACAGGCAGTATGAATAGCCACATGAAAGAAAGGAAAATTATTCTATGAGATATATTGAATCCAGATATTAGTTACATGTTACTACAGATCATAAGTTAAAAAAATTTCCATTGTTCCTTATCATCAAGAAATACCAGTTTGTTAAGATAAATTCTGGCTTTTGAATCCAACTACTATAGTCATATTTTATTTCAAACCAAGTTAAAATACATTAAATATATTTATTATTTTGTAACAAAATAAATATATAGAATTTCTCCTAAATATAGAATGTAATTTGCTTAAACATTTTTCCCAGGATTTGCAAACACTGCTACCCATTTATGCTTTTTATTTATTGAGCCCACATATTACAAAATAGTTTTCATATGTTTAGGATCCATCTAGCATATTTGGTAGATAATCATTTTCATAACTTTAACAATTATTCAACTTATAGAACAGCAATTATTCACCAAAAATGACTTGGTTACATTAGTTCAAGGAACATATTTATTATTTTCATTTTGAATATGGGCTGATTATGATAATCCCTGTAAGAAATTACGTTTAAATAGACAAGATGCTTGAGGAACTCTGAATTGTTATGTATTTCCTTAGCTGAAAAAAGAGTATTTTAAAATAGAATTACAAAAGAAAAGAAAATATCCATTCTACTTCTAGGTCAATGGGAAAGTACATTTCTTTGTACTACATTGACATAATAATAGTTGAATATTCATAAGCCTTTTTTGTGCACTGTGAATGATACTAAACACTTTACATGTATTACCAAATTCAATCTTCATAACCCTAAGATGGGGTGTAAATGAGAAATTACATTTGATTGCATTTAGTAAAAAAAAAAAAAAAAAAAAAAAAAAACTAAATAATACTGGCAATTAAATAATGATGTGGTTTTTGCATGTAACAGGAGGTCCAAAACATGATCTCAGGCAGGTGCAGAGTTCCTCTGTGTTCACAGTGACTCCACTTCCTTCCAGATGCAGTCATGATCCACAATCTCATATTTAAAAAATGGCTTGAAGTTTCAACCATTACATCCATCTTCTAGGCAGGAACAAGAGGAAGGGAAAGACGTAAAGGCAAAAAGGCACCAGCCAGCTAAGTATCAAAGCTGTCAAAGCGCTAATTCATCAACTTCCACTCACATGTCTTGACCATTCTGCAAAGGGTTCTGGGAAATGTAGTTATATAGCTGGGCACATTGCCAATGTCACCACATTTATGGTTCTTTTAATAAGAAAGAATAGAGGAATAGATATTGGTTAGGCAGCCAGCTGCCTCTATAAGGTAAGTTCCATTGTTTATCTCCATTTCGTAGAAGAAAAATCTAAGAAATTTGCTTTTGGATGTATCACTAGTAAGCAGAGCAAGTGGCACTACTAAGACTAGAATCCACCTTGGGCATGCTATAAAACCTAGACTTTTTATTTTGTTTATTAAAATATATTTTTCTCTTTCTCTCTCTTTTTTTTTTTTTTTATTTTTTTTTTTAGACAGAATCTTGCTCTGTTACCTAGGCTGGAGTGCAGTGGTAAAATCTTGGCTCACTGCAGCCTCCGCCTCCCAGGTTCAAGCAATTCTCCTGCCTCAGCCTCCCAAGTAGCTGGGATGCAGGCACCTGCCACTGTCCCTGGTTAATTTTTTGTATTTTTAGTAGAGATGGGATTTCACCATGTTGGCCAGGCTGGTCTTGAACTCCTGACCTCAGGTGATCCGTCCACCTTGGCCTCCCAAAGTGCTAGGATTACAGGTCTGAGACACCACACATGGCCCTAAAATATCTTTTTCTATTACCCTCATGCCAAAAGGTAAACTTCAAACCTTTCCTCGGGTTTATTTTAAACATTTTCAAACCTATGGAAAAGCTGTAAAAGGAAAAGGAAACATTTTTATACCTCCCCTCAGATTTGTCAATTATTAAAATTTTATCACATCTGATTTTGTCTCTTTATATTTATACCTATACATATATATACATAGACACATAAACATACACACGTTTGTTTTACATGAGTGCACATATTTTATCCGACACCATCTAAAAGTTACCAGCAAACAATCAACATTACCCATCATGCCAAATACTTCAGATTGTATCTGCTAAGAACAAGGGCATTATCTTCTATAACCAAACACAATTATCACCAGGAAATATAAAATTAATATATCTATTATATGATCGATATTCAATTACCCTAATTGTCCCAGGAATGATCCAGGACTCCATCAAAGATCACACTGCATTTTGTTTTCCTGTCTCTTTAGTCTTCTTTAATTGAGGGCAGTTTCTCAACCTTCATTGCCTTTCATGGCACTGAGATTTTTTAAGAGTCTAGGCCGTAGTTTTGCCGAATTACACTCAATGTAGATTTGTCTCATTGGTCTTCAAATTAGATGCAGATCAAATATTTGAGGGAAAATAGCTCTATTCTTTTTAGCATTACATCAGAGATGTTTGTGCCCTCATTGATGATATTTTGATCACTTGACTAAGGCAACATCTGCCAGATGTCTACAATATCCATAAAAGTAGCTTTTTCCTTTTGTAATTAGTAATCTGGGGGTTAATATTTTGAGGCTATGTGAAAATACTTTCATTCATGATTTTAGCATATGGGATGATTCTTGCCTGAATCAAATTATTAGTACACAGGTTGCAAAATAGTAATTTTTCTATTATATTTATGCTATTCATTTCTTCCACATTTATATTTGGTATTCTTCTGCATAGATGGGCTTTTAGATTTGTTTTACTTTGATTTAGTTCCATCATAGACTCATCAAATTTATTCCTGTTATTATTTATTTTGATGTTCACGTTTTCCAAAATTTGGCCAATGGGAACCTGTTAAGCTAATTCTTGTGTTCTTTCGACATGTCCCTATCATTTTTTTTACACCAGTAGACTAAGACCTATCATTTTTGAGCAATTCATTTTTTCTGTACTTACCTTATACTTTCTTCAACTTTGCCCTAGAGTTGATCATTTCTCCACGTTCTTTTCACTGAGATATGGTATTAGAAACCAAAATCTGGCCATCTGATGAGCTTACCAACAAGGTTTGTTTTTGCTTTTAGATCCCTTTAATAGAGCTTTTGGTTTTTGTTTGTTTTTAATCACTGATACTCCTAATTCCCATCCAATACCACAGGATTCTTCCTCTTGTTCATCATTCCCACTGAAAGTGTACAAGGAATTCCTTTCAAAAATTAATTGAATTCCTTTTTATTTTATTCTCCGTGGCCATGTTATCTATTTAATGTCTAGTTAAGTTTATTTGTTTACATCTGTATCCCAATTTAGGGTTTTTCCCATTCTTATTAAGATATTATGTTATACCTCCTTTAAAACAGCCAAATAACTGAACTGATATAGTAAGTCTTTCAGTATTACTCTTTTTAAAAGATGTTTAAGTTTTATTTTGTTTTTAATTGACACATAATGATTGTGTGCATTTATAAGGTATGGTGTGATACTTCAATTACTATTTATTTTAACAAGTAATTTTGCTTCCTTAAAATGAAAATAATGTCCTCATTGACGTAGATATTTAATCAGATCAAGATGGAAAAGAAAAATCTGAAGAGCTCACTATAATCAATGAGGTAGTTTCTGTGTGTGTGTGTGTGTGTGTGTGTGTGTGTGTGTGTGTGTGTTGGCTTAAAGAATAAAATGGCAACAATTATGAAGGTTAAAACAAATCTTTGCAAGAGAGAAAAAAAGTTGGAGGGCAAAGAATTGTGTACAAGGAACTTTCATTCAATTTACATTCAACATATATGAATCAACTCACAAACTTAGAAGAGCAAGAAATGTGACTTTATTTTTTAACCAGATCTGATATGAGCTGATGTGCACCAGTATAGGCATAACAGACGTTAAATATTAAAATGTTCCATTATCAATCAAGCGCATTCCTCTCCACTATCACTGCCACCCTAAGCCCTACTCCACAAAGCCCCAGCCCTCTGAATGTCCCAGAAATTTAAGAGATGATGTCAGGCACAGCAGGCAGCTGCCAGGATTTTTCAGCCAACCTCTGTTCTGATTGGTTGGTAGGAGTGGTATACAGTTGCTAAATATTTAATATTACCCTTGCCTTTATTTAAATTTAATTTCAATTTTTAGTGCCCATTCCACTGAGTGGCAGAAACAATGTCAGTTACGCCAAGGTCCCCATCTGCTTTCCCAGGGGGGTTTACCTAAGTTCCTGAAAGCTTAAATAGGACAAAAGCACTGGATATGGGGATCTGAAGATGAGTGTGGCAGAATCTTGCCCTTGGTATTGTTTTCTGTCTATAGAGCAGCCACCAAGACACCCTCACAGCTGTTGGGGTCATTGGTTACTAGTTATTGATCTTGGAATTTCCCTACTGCTGCCCCCTGTTTTTTGTTTTTTGTTTTGTTTTGTTTTGTTTTCTGTTTTTTTTTTTTTTTTCCTTTTGAGACGGAGTCTCGCTCTGTCACCCAGGCTGGAGTGTAGTGGCACGATCTCGGCTCACTGCAACCTCCGCCTCCCAGGTTCAAGCGATTCTCCTGCCTCAGCCTCCTGAGTAGCTGGGATTACAGGCTTCTGCCATCACGCCCGGCTAATTTTTTGAATTTTTAGTAGAGACAGGGTTTCACCGTGTTAGCCAGGATGGTCTCCATCTCCTGACCTCGTGATTCACCCGCCTCGGCCTTCCAAAGTGCTGGGATTACAGGCATAAGCCTCATCTCTTATTCCCAGCCCGTATGCAGGCTCTGAGGGGCTTCCCTGAACTGTTCTTGGGAACATGGAAGGCATCCTGCTGCTCCTACACAAGTGAGCTATGTGTAGAGCTCAAGGAGCTTGTGTCACCCCATTGGTCTACATCAGCACTGTCCAGTAGGAATATAAGGCAAGCCACCTGTGCAAGCCACAAACATTATTTAAAATTTCCTAATATGTGCGTTTAAAAAGTAAAATGAAGCTGCTGAAATTAATTTTAATAATGTGCTTTATTTAATCTGATATATCCTGATATCATTTCAACATGTAATCAGTATAAAAAATTATTAATGAGATAGCTTCCATTCTTTGTGTGCTAAGTCTTCAAAATCTGGGTATGTTACACCTGACAGCACAATTTGGACTAGGCACATTTCAAATACCCAAACCCCACACTTAAGTTTTGGATTAAAAAACATGCAAATATTGCTTCTGTTTCACCCAGTGTTGGAATCAGGATTTCACTGGAGTCTTAGTTCCTTCCTTCGATAATAACTGATCTGCTGGTCTCTGCTCTTGCATTCTCCAAACCTGTGTGGAGTTTCTGTATCCTTGTTCTCAACCGCTCCCAGACAAAGCTTACGTTTTAGAAGGAATGAGGCCCTTTCCCAAAAACCCTCTGGCGTCCTTTTTGTTATGCACTGTCTTTCTTCCCTGGAGTCATGCTATGCAGCAAAGGAGAAGAATATGAGATCAAAGGAAACAGGGCAAAAGCCCTCTGTTAATTCTGCAAAACATTTATTTAGTTCCTGCTCTAAACCAGAATTCATTGAAATGTATCACAGCCTCTCCACCTAAGGAAATGATAGTGACCATAACAGGACACCCATGTTTGCCTGGGAAAGCCCCAGTGTATGTCTCTTTTCATGGCATAATTAGAAGCTCCCCCTTTCATTTTCAAAACTGTCTTGGTTTGGATAATAAATGATAGTCACCTAATTATAGTCTCTCAATAGTATTACATTATTCCTCATATAGTCCTATGAAATAAATAACATTATCTAAGTTTGTAAATAAGGACACTGAGCATCAGGAGGAATTAAGCACTTGGCCACAGTCACAGAGTCAATCCAGGGGCAGAGTTCATTCACTCTCCCTGGCATTAAAGCCCATGTTCTTTCTCCTCCATTACGCATAGCAGTTTTGGTCATCCTAGGTTCTGCAGGGTCGGAAAAATGTTCTTTGGAGATTTTCCATCTCAATTCCAACTTTACTGCCGCTCAGCTGTCAGCTGGTTGAAAACTCAGGTCCTGAAATGTTAATAGTATGTCTACCCTGTCCCAAAAAGGTCTCCTAGGCCAAGCAAATGCGGTTTAATCGTTGACAAGACAACCATTAATAACTCTAAACTTTCGAGTGCCAGGTTCACTCAGGGAGAAAATTAAAAGATTTTTGATGACTTTACACCTCATTGGTCACTGAGGTTTGGAATGCAACAGTAGCAAGCTGCAGAACCTAGTAGGCCAATTAAATGAAGGAGCTATAAACTGCCGAGTGCCTAACCTCAGAGGTGCATGGAGCTCCTTCAAAAACAGGCATAATCAAGAGGTAGGAAAGGATCAGTGGGTGGGGGATTTATCAGAGATCTGCTACTTGAATAGACAGGAAGCAGTGGCCCTAAATAAGGGACTTAGTGAAACAAAGAATGCTTTTGCAGTTGGAGATGTAATAACAGGCATGGAAGAAACAGAAACAGAAAAAAAATCTTTAAAGAAGAATGCAGAAAAAAAATCTAGACAGTGAAAATTTTATAAAACAGAGAGAAATTTTAAAAGACTAAATGTAAGCTGGGCTTACAGGAGCTTAAATACAGCATCACCAGCTTCGATGATGGAATAAATGGAAAATACTGACCAGCAGTTCTCCACGCCTAATGAAGGCAAAGACAAAAGGAATGAAATTCAATTTAAGCAATTGATTAGGTTAGGTACAAGGAACACTTTCTCCATAATAAGGACCAGGCTGGATTTTAAACACCTCATAACCATTGAAGATCCTCCTGTTACATTTCAGAAAAGAGGGCAATGATTGACTTGGGTATATTTGGGCACCCGGAGCACTGTTATTCACTGTGGAGATCTGGACAGCACAAAAAGAAATGTTTATAAATATTATTACTACATGTGTGCTCCATTTCTTCCAATTATATTGAAAACAGCTGCTATCAAGGAACAAACATTTGGGCCGTTCTGGGGCTGTAATTTTCAATTCCAGAATGCACCAATAACTATGACATTTTTTAAACAGTGCTTTCAAAGGCTTAAATAAAATGTTTAAATTACAAGAGAGTTTTAACATGTTTACAAGTTCTAAGGAATTTTTTTAAAAAAAGAGAGAGAGGGTTTATCCGCCCACATTTTTCTTCTCATTCTGGCATCACCTTTGACCCTGGTTATGTTCCCTCAAGACAGGACTTAAAAACCTGAATTATGGGGAGACGCTCTCCCCACTCCAAACCTACATCTACAACCCTCCACCCCTGGACCCCCATAGGTCTGCTAGGATTGAAATTTGCTTGCAATGATGTGCTGGTAAATCAAGTGGGCACCAGGGAGCTCAGATTTGTAGTGTTTGCTGGTTTTCATAGCGTAAATACTCCCACCATGGCCAATTTCAAGGACAGCTATGTTTAACAAACAGCTTGCAAAATTCCCGAAAACATCACAGCATGTTTTCATGAGTTTGTGTGGGGATATCTATCATATTACTGGCAAGAGAAATTTTGTGAATCCAGTTCTCTGCCCTACACAAGAAATATTCCAAACCTCTGAGCAGTCTTATATAAAAACAACAATAAAAATAACAGCTGCCTCTTGCTAATCACTCTTTATGTGCCAAGATTTGCAGTTCCTTATAATAACATTATTGATCCTCTATGAAGAACCTTATGAAGCCATTACCATTATGTCCGGGAACAAAGCTTGGAGGCTAATAACCTGAGCAAGGTCACAGATATTGGAAGTTTATAGAAGCAAAATTCAAACCCAGGTCTATCTACAAATTCCAGGCTTCACCTCTACCTTATCCTGCTTTCTTTTCAGTGAATCCAGTTATCCCAATGGTCTTTCAAAAGCTCCACTCATCTCTCTTCAGTAATCTCCTGCCACTTTTCTTTATCTTCATTTTGGCCCCTCCTTATCTCTTATTCCTTACAAAGGAATTATTTGCCAGTGGAGGGCAGGGCTGTGTCCCAGGCATCTTTATATATCAACAGTGTCCTGTAACTGCCCTGTTAATGTTCCTGCATAAATAAATCAGTTAATTAATGGATTCAAAAAGAATCCAGGTCAGCTTTATTCCTTTGTTTAGACTGCTCAACATGTCACATTCCCTGGGCATCAAAGCCTCAGGAGTAAGGATAGAGCTGGTAATAAGAAGATGCAGTGGAACCTTACGTTCAAGTTTATGAAACACTACTATCACCTCCATTGGATTTAGATTTTGTTTTTGTTTTTTTGGAAAAAAAAAAAAAAAAGCTAAAAGACTTAAGTCAGTATATCTCCAATTGACTGGTGACTTAGGTTTGTTGTTGCCTATGTTTACATCTCACATAGTCTTTAAAATGCAAAAATTTTAAATGGTCATTTCATTGCTTTCCTGTCTCCTGAATGATTGAGTATCACCTCTCCAGACTGTAGGCTATAACCAGTCACCCTGACTCCCAGCTCTTTGACCTATAAAGTAGACTCATAAAAATTACAGCCTGGAAAGCAACATCTGGGGCAGCCCATGGACAAGGCTGATAAATCATTTTATGTATTCATAAAAACTTAAGAGGGATTTTGAATGAATAATAATAATCACACTTCAAAAGTATCTCAGCAAGTACTTTTTAAAATGAGGCACATTGGGGTTTTTAAGTAGCAGTGTCTAATAGAGCATTTCTAAGTGTTTGGCTTCTTTTCATAATGTGTAAATTAGTTAGGCAAGTCAGCCTGCACTTTGAAGGCCTGTGACACATGTCAGATCCAAGAGACGTTAAATTTGATGTTGGTTAGATGTGGAAATCTGACTAATTTCACTTTTTCCACAGATACTTGGGCAATAGGTGATCATTTCCTTTGCAGTATAAGCTCCAGTTCTCCATTTGATGACCCCAGTGCCCAAGGTAAGAGTTTTATGAGTATGTCAATTTGGTATTTTTGTGGCATACCTCGGAATAACTGCTAAATTAAACAAGGAGATACTCTTTCCACATATGCCATTCTTTCAGTATATGGCACAGAATTATTTTAGCAGTCTTTTCTTTGCTAAAAAGACAAATTTTTCTTTGCTTCTCTGAACAAATCAAAGTACCTTGCACAATGAAGGCCCTCAGCAATATTATCTAATTGACGTATTGAACTTTAGTTCTGATAAGACAGCTTGAGGGGGAGATGGAGGTTCAGATTTTATTAGCTTAGAATATCTTTTCTGCCAATGATGACTTGACCATATCATCTTTAAATACAAATGATTGTTCATTATTCTGTAGCTTAGAACTCATGCGGTATCTGGATGTTTCTTTTCTGTCCTCTTAGATATATTAAAACAAAATTCTTTCCTTTTAAGAAATTTACAAAATTATGGCTCTCTGATGTAAGTATTCTTAGACAATACATATCACATATCTCATTTCAAATAGCTTGTGATTTAGAATCCTACCCAGTTTTCTACTCTTAGAGTGAAGAACAATTTTGAATGTATAATGATATACTATTCTTTATTAGAGTTCTTTATTCATTCTTTCCATTAATTTCATAGCCATAAAATGTCAGCATTTTTTCAATTGTTAGAAAAATTTACAGAAGAAAAAAAATTGTACTTGAGTCTCTTGTTCTTCCTAGAGTATTATTTATGAGGCATTTATTTCCCAAAAGAAGCTGGGATTTTCCGTACTTCAACTGGATACAATCTAAGATGTTTTCTAAGTAGCAATGTCACACTTTACCATGATTGTAAATTACATTTATGTTTTTATAAAGTTAGATTCATACTCACGCAAACAAAACAGCTTAAAACCCATTTTCCCTTTTTGAGATTTTCTTTTCTCAGTATGAGGGAGGATAAGTTGATTGTGAAAGTGGTGTGGAAGTCACTTCACAGTCTAGTAAGAATGAAATTAGTTGCCGGGTTGACGCTTGTGGCAGGCAAAGTACTGATCTCCCAAAGATGTCCACATCCTAATATTGGGAACAGTGAACATTAGGTTACAAGGCAATGGGCTATTAAGATCACAGATGATCACATGCAATGACACACATAGGCTCAAAATAAAGAGATGAAGAAAAATTTACCAAGCAAATGGAAAACAGAAAAAAAGCAGGGACTGCATTCCTAGTTTCAGACAAAACAGATTTTAAGCCAACAAAGATCAAAAACAAAAAAGAAGAGTATTACATAGTGGTAATAGGTTCAATTCAATAAAAAGATCTAACTATCCTGAATATATATGCACCTAACACAGGAGCACCAAGATTCATAAAACAAGTTCTTAGAGATCTTCAAAAGACTTAGACTCCCACACAATAATAGTGGGATACTTTAACACTTCAGTGACAATGTTAAACAGATCATTGAGACAGAAAATTAACAAAGATATTCAGGACCTGAACTCAGCTCTGAATCAAATGGACCCAGTAGATGTCAATAGAACTCTCCACTCAAAACAACAGAATATACATTCTTCTCATCGCCACATGGCACTTACTCTAAAATCAATCACACAATCAGAAGTAAAACACATCTCAGCCAATCCAAAAGAACTTAAATCGTAACAAGCAGTATCTCAGATCACAGTGGAATGAAATTAGAACTCAAGACAAGAAATTCACTCAAAACCATATAACGACATGGAAATTTTAAAACCTGCTCTGGAATGACTTTTGGGTAAATAATGAAATTAAGGCAGAAATCAAGAAGTTCTTTGAAACTAATGATAACAAAAATACAATGTACTAGAATCTCTGGGACACAGCTAAGGCAGCATTAAGAGGGAAATTTATAGCACTAAATGCCCTTCTCAAAAAGCCAGAAAGATCTGAAGTTAGTAACCTAACATTACAACTAAAAGAACTAGAGAACCAAGATAAAACAAATTCCAAAGCTAGCAGAAGACAAGAAATAACCAAGATCAGAGCTGAACTGAAGGAAATAGAGACACAAAAAAAATTCAAAATATCAAAGAATCCAGGAGCTGGTTTATTGAAAAATAATAATAATAAAATAAATAGACTTCTGGCTAGACTAATAAAGAAGAAAAGAGAGAAGTTTCAAATAAATACGACCAGAAATGATAAGAGGGATATCACCCCTGATCCCACAGAAATACAAACAACCATTAGAATATTATAAACACTTCTATGCACATAAACTAGAAAGTCTAGAAAAAATGGATAAATTCCTGGACATGCACACCCTCCCAAGACTAAACCAGGAAGAAATTGAATCTCTGAACAGACCAATAATGAGTTCTGAAATTGAGGCAGTAATAAATAGCCTACCAACTGAAAAAAGTCCAGGACCAGACAAATTCACAGCTTCATTCTACCAGTTGTACAAAGAACAGTTGGCACCATTTTTACTGAAACCATTCCAAAAACTTGAGAAGGAGGAATTTCTCCCTAACTCATTCTATGAAGCCAGCATCATCCTGATATCAAAGCCTGGCAGAGATTCAACAAAAAAAGAAAACTTCAAGCAAATATCTTTGATGAACATCAATGCAAGATTCCTCAACAAAATGCTGGCAAACCAAATCCAGCAGCATATCAAAAAGTTTATCTACCACAATCAAGTAAGCTTCATCCCCAGATGCAAGGTTGGTTCAACATAAGCAAATAAATAAATATGATTCATCAAATACCCAACTAAAGACGAAAATCACATGATTAACTCAATAGATGCAAAAAAAAGGCTTTCAATAAAATCTAACATCACTTCATGTTAAAAACTCTCAATAAATTAGGTGTTGAAGGAACATACCTCAAAATAATAAGAGCCATCTATAAAAAACCCACAGTCAATATCATACTGAAAGAGCAAAAGCTGGAAGCATTCCCCTTGAAAACCAGCACAAGACAAGGATATGCTTTCTTACCATTCCTATTCAACGTATATTATTGGAATTTCTGGCCAGAGCAATCAGGCAAGAGAAAGAAATAAAGAGTATTCAAACAGGATGAGAAGGAGTGAAACTGTGACTGTTTGAAGATGACACGACCCTATACATAGAAAACCCCATTGTCTCAGCCCAAAAGCTTCTTCAGAATCAATTTCAGCAAAGTCTCAGAAGACATAATCAATGTGCCAAAGTCTCTAGCATATCTATACACCAACAAGGGTCAAGTCAAGACCCAAATCAAAAACAAAATCCCATTCATGACTGCCACAAAAAGAATAAAATACCTAGGAGTACAATTTAAAAAGGGAAGTGAAAGATATCTACAAGGAGAACTGGAAACCACTGCTCAAAAAAATCAGAGATGATACAACCAGATGGAAAAACATTCCATGCTTATGGATAGGAAGAATCAATATTGTTAAAATGGTCATACTGCCCAAAGCAATTTATACATTCAACACTATTTCCATTAAACTAACATTGACACTCTTCACAGAACTAGAGAAAACTATTTTAAAATTCATATGGAACCAAAAAGAGCTCATATAGACAAAATGATCCTAAGCAAAAAGAACAAAGCTGGAGGCATCATAATACCTGACTTCAAACTATACTACAGGCTACAGTAACCAAAACAACATGGTTTTGGTTACTAAACAGACACACAGACCAATGGAACAGATTAGAGAACCCAAAAATAAGATCACACATCTACAACTATCTGATCTTCAACAAACCTGACAAAAAAAAGCAATGGGGAAAAGATTCCCTATTCAATAAATGGTGCTGGGATAACTCACTACCTGTATGTAGAAGATTAAAACTGGACCGCTTCCTTACACCATATACAAAAATTAACTCGAGGTGGATTAAAGACTTAAATGTAAAATCCAAAACTACAACAACCTTGGAAGACAACCAAGGCGATACCATTCAGGTCATGGACATGGGAAAAGATTTCATGACCAAAGACACCACAAGCAATTGTAACAAAAGGAAAACGTTGACAAATGGCATCTAATTAAACTAAAGAGCTTCTGCACAGCAAAGGAAACTATCAACAGAGTAAACAGACAACCTACAGAATCGGAGACAATTTTTGCAAACTATGCATCTGACAAAGGTCTAATACCAAGTACTTATAAGGAACTTAAAAATTTTTACAAGAAAAAAATCAACCCCATTGAAAAGTGGGCAAAGGACATGAACAGATGCTTTTCAAATGAAGACATACATGTGGTCAAAAAACATATACAAAAAAGCTCAACATTGCTGATCATTAGAGAAATGCAAATCAAAATCACAAGATACCATCTCACACCATTCAGAACGGCTACTATTAAAAAGTCAAAAATAGGTTGTGGAGAAGAAAGAATGCTTATATACTGTTGGTGGGGGAGTGTTAATTAGTTCAACCATTGTGGGATAGTGTGGCAATTCCTCAAAGACCTAAAGTCATAAACACCATTCGACCTAGCAATCCTATTACTGGATATGTACCCAAAGGAATATAAACCATTCTATTATATAAACACATGTACACATATGTTCATTGCAGCACTCTTCACAACAGCAAAGACATGGAATCAACCCAAATGCCCATCAGTAGTAGACTGGGTAAAAAAAACATGGTACATGTATTCCATACATCATGGAATACTATGCAACCATAAAAAATGAATGAGATTATGTCCTTTATAGGGACATGGATGCAGCTGGAGGCCATTATCCTTAGCAAACTAGCACAGGAACATAAAACCAGATACCACATGTTCTCACTTATAAGTGGAAGCTAACTGATAAGAACTCATGGACACATAGAGGGGAACAACACACACTTGGGCCTATCAGAGAGTGGAGGGTAGGATGAGAGAGAGGATCAGGAAAAATAACTAATGGATACTAGGCTTAATATCTTCATGACAAAATAATTGGTAAAATAAACCCCCTATGACACATGTTTACCTATGTAACAAACCTGCACATCCTGAACATGTACCCTGAACTTAAAAAAAAAAGATTGCATATCGGAGGAACCCACCCCCGATAATTCACTGATATTTCACATAGGTTCTTTTCTATTTCCCTAAGTGTCAGTCGGTCTGATAAATAAAAGGAAAGAGTACAAAAGAGAGAAATTTTAAAGCTAGGTATCCAGGGGAGACATCACATGTCAGTAGGTTCCGTGATGCCCCCTGAGCCGTAAAACCAGCAAGTTTTTATTAGCAATTTTCAAAGGGGAGGGAGTGTATGAATAGGATGTAGGTCACAGAGATCACATGCTTTAAGGGCAACAAAAGATCACAAGGCAGAAGGTCAGGGTGAGATCACAAGGTCAGGGCAAAACTAGAATCACTAATGAACTTCTATGTCCCGCTGTGCATGCATTGTCATCTTAACAGGGTTCAAGAGCAGAGAACTGGTCTGACTAGAATTCGTCAGGCTGGAATTTCCTAATCCTAGCAAGCCTGGGGGAACTGCAGGAGACTAGGGTGTGTTTCATCCCTATCTACATCTGCATAAGGCAGATACTCCCAGGGTGGCCATTTTAGAGGCCCTGCCCTGGGAATGCATTGTTTTCCCAGGGCTGTTAATTATTAATATTCCTTACTGGGGAAAGAATTCAGTGATATTTCTCTTACCCGTTTTTGATAATAAGAGAAATATGGCTCTATCCTGCCCAGCCCACAGGCAGTCAAACTCTAAGGTTTTCTCCCTTGTTCCCTGAAAATCGCTGTTAGCTGTTCTTAAGGTGCCCAGATTTCATATTGTTCAAACACACATGCTCTACAAACAATTTGTGCAGTTAACACAATCCTCACAGGGTCCTGAGGCAACATACATCTTCTGCTTATGAAGATGACAGGATTAAGAGATTAAAGTAAAGACAGGCATAGGAAATTATAAGAGTATTGATTGAGGAAGTGATAAATGTCCATGAAATCTTCACAATTTATGTTCAGAGATTACAGTAAAGGCAGGCATAAGAAATTATAAGAGTATTAATTTGGGGAACTAATAAATGTCCATGAAATCTTCACAATTTATGTTCTTCTGCCATGGCTTCAGCTGGTCCCTCTGTTCGGGGTCCCTGACTTCCTGCAACAATTGCAGATGGAATTAAGGTTGCTAATCAGCTGACCTTAAAATAGAGAGAGTATCCTGAATTATCTCAGGATGACGCAACCATGAGAGTCCTTAACAGCAAAAAAGGGAAGCCAAGGAGGAGAGTCAGAGAAAGAAATGTAATTAAAAATATAAAGTCAGAGAAATGCTAAATGGCTGGTTTCAGAGGAGGAAAAGATCACAAGTCCAGGAACATAGGTGGTCTCTCAAAGCTGGAAAAGGAAAGAAAATGACTGTCTCCTAAGGTGTCCAGAAAGAAACACAGCCCTGACGAGGCCTTGATTTTAGCCCAGTGAGACATGTGCTGGACTTCTGACCTCCAGAACTAATAAACTGTTGTTTTAAGTAACTGAATTTGTGGTAATTTGTTGCAGCAGCCATGGAAAACTACTACGTTTACTACATTGCTAAATGAATAGAAAAAGCCCACCCTCCAGAGCATAAAGGAGAATTCAATTAGAGCAGGGATTGCCAAGACCAAATCACTAAACATAGCTGCTTATGACAAGTACTGAGATTGATCAAATGAGCCAGCTCTGGAGATTGGTTGCTCAACAATGTGATGTACTTGACACTACTGAACTTTACATTTAAAAACTGTTAAGATGGTAGATGTTATGTTATGTATATTTTATCACAATTATAAAAACCCAAACAAACCAACAAAAATTTAAAAAGTAAAGCTCAGAAAAGTTTCACATGCCCCTGAATACTATAGATCTAGGGTTATTACTTCACAAGGGGAAAGTCTAAGTTGTGCTAATAGAAGAAATATCCTTTCTTCATATAAGACCAGACAGTTCTTTGGAGCAAAAACAAAAACAAAACCAACAGCATTGTTCTCTGTGGTGACATGTGTTTTCTTCTTTTATCTAAAGAAAAAAAAAAGGAGGGAGACACCTACAACCTCTGCTCCTATACATTGAGAAGCTCAGACCACTACAGTCACCCCTTTGCCTTCAGAATCAGCAAACATGAAATGCAAAGAGGCATCATTTGTTATCTGTTCAAAGCCTGAACCTCTCTAGTCTTCAATTCACAAAACTGGACCAAAAGGACAGATCAAACACCTCCTGTGAAGACATGTGGAATTAGAGAATGAAGAAGGGGAGAGGATAGAAAGGTGGGAGGAAGAGAGTGTCTTTCAGAACAATGTCCTTTCAGAGGCCCAAAGTCCAATATTTCCCTCTAAGACACTCTGTCATTTTGTCAAGTTTCAACTCATATCCCCTAGGTATAACTGAAGTCTCTGACTGTCAGTAAAAAGGTGTGGGAGAGCTCCAGTTAGATGTGACTGTTTGGTTTCTGGAAGACTAGCTCCTCAGAACACAGGAGGGACTTGGAGAAAGAACAGTAATGGTAGAGACAGGAAGCAGACAAATGCCTAGGCAGATAGGGGTGGAGTCCCCAGGGGTGAGTTTTAGCAGACCCCAGCTAAAACCTAACCTTCAAGCTCAAGACAGTTTAAAGCCGAGCTATAAGTCGGGTAAATCCACAGACTGGATTGAGAACCTGTCTTCCTGTTTGGCAGTGCTTTCCTCTGATTGATCCTACCCTTCACCTATTTTACATATACCTACCCATTCCTAATTGGTTTTCTACACTGTTGTGCTCACCTTAGAGTGGTGTCTTCACTTTAACCTTTTGCCCACTCACAAACCAATCAGCAAACACTCCCCATTCTGAGTTCATAAAAAGCCCTGGACCCAACCACACTGGGAGAGAATTCACCTGACTGTGGGTGTGGGGGACCCTCCCAGATGCCCTCTCCACTGAGAGCTGTTCCATCACTTGATAAAGTTATCCTCCTTTGCCCATCCTCACCTTTCAATTATCAGAGTATCCTCATTCTTCTTGGACTCAAGACAAGAGCTCAGGAACCACAGAAGGCAGATACAAGTTATAAAACAGGTGGGATGAGTGGGCGGGACACCTCCAGTGGCAGGCTGGGGCTGAGCAAGCCCCAGGCTGGGGGGTGTCACTGGCCATGGAGGTCCCTGGTTGGCAAAGTGGCCAAGAAAACTCCTGTATCAGTAACATCTCTCTGGTCTTTGTGTGCGCTCCAGGAAAGATGAGCTTAAGGTGTGTTTCAATAAGGGTCTTTATATTTTTATATGCACATTAATATATTTGTTTTATATATATATGTTATATATATGTTACATATATGTTATATATATGTTATATATATATGTAGGTAACATATATGTAGAAAGAGAGAGATTTTAAGGAACTGGCTCACTTGACAATGGGAGCTGGCAAGTATATAGGTCAGGACAGCTGGCTGGAAACCAAGGTGGAATTTCTATGGAAAATCTCTTGAGGTTTGAATTGATTGAATGAGGCCTACCACATTATGGATACTTTATTGAAAGTCAACTGATTGTAAATGTTAAACATATCAGACAAAACACCTTCATGGCAACCCCTAAATTAGTGTTTGAAGAAACAACTGAGCACCATAGCCTACCAAGTTGACACCTATAATTAACCATCTCAAGGAGCCTCAGTTCCCTGTGCTTTTCCCACATTGGGGATTGTGAAGCACAGTTGCAACAGCAGGGGGACTCACAAGCTACAGTGATAGAAATGACCCCATGAGCTAAAGGCCAGGGACAAGTATTACCCTGGTTGCCTCTGTCCCCCGGAATATTTCAAAAAGGACTATATTCTGAGACACAGTTTGTACATCCCCTGGTTATTCTCACCAAAAGCAATTTTTCATGAGTATGTGGTGTTTTGCCAAGAAAATTAGAAGATGTCCTGCTTCTTCACCTTTCCCACAATAAAATGAAATGTGGTATCTTCTTTTCATTGTGTATTTTGACTTCTTCTGATTGTAAAAGTAATATATGCTCATTTTAGAATATTTGGAAACTTCTGAAAAGTAGAGAGAAAATTAAAATCACCCTCATAATCCTTCTATTCAAAGACAACTGCTGACATTTAATGTAGTTTCTTCTTCTCAGATAATTCTTTTTCATTGTATTATCTAACACATCCACAAAAATATTTTTTCCAAGAAAAAATATTGTTAGTAAAGGACTAAGATGAAAGATATCCTACTGCCTATTAAATACATTTCCATTTATTTTTCTCTTTAGAACTCTGATTTTTTTCAAACATATCTCAAAATTTTCTTCTTTCTCCTGTATTTTTACACTCCTCGAGGAAAAAGAATCATGTAAATTACATGGGCAATATTTAAGTTTATATACACTTCTGGGGTTTTTTTTTTCTCTCATTTTCTGGAACCTCCATTTTCAATGTCATGTGAATAACAGAAAATGTGAGGCCCATTCCCCAGAAATGACATAATTAAAAGCAGCTTATATTGTCTGAGGCTTTGTAGTTTACAAAAGTTGACATTTTTGATAAAAAGAAACTCTTTGTCTTCTCCCTCCAGATCTTCTCCTCTTCCTGTCTTTCCTTTTTCCACCCACAGCGAAGGAGCTAAAAGTTCCTGGATCTCTCTTTCAGTGCCTCAAGCAATTTCTTCAGGCTCTGCCTGATCCCCATTCCAAAGCTATCTCCTCTAACTGATGTCTCAGGCACCTCCTTCTGCAACCACTCTTTTTGTTTGATGCTTCAGGTGGACTTTTGTTTGGTTTCATTCTGGCTTTGTCCCTGGATACTGTTTGTTTTTCCCAAGCCTCAAGCTCCATAGCCCAGTAGGCAGTCCCACTCCTAGCCCTAACAACCAGCTAGACTAGAGAAAGTACAGCCAGGAGGGTGCTCAGGCATCATGTATGCCTAAAGAAGGAGGACCACCCAGTTGCCTAAATCACAAACTAAGAATTTATCTTAGGTCTCATCCTCTCCTGCGTGGCCTGCCAGCCTCACACTACCTCCCTGCCATCTAACACACACACACACACACACACACACACAATGAAAGGCAAAGTTCTATTGACACTGCCTCTTGAATACTTGTGGAATTTATATCATCTCCTTTACATCTTCATTTGCCAGTCACTAGGTTATGCCCTCATAATTTCTTACTTAAAATTTTGCAAGTGTCTTTCTGTCTTAGGCTGCCTGGAAACGATCTCTGAAATGGAGATTTCTGTGCAGGAAGTTTATTAGAGAATGCACTAAGACCACCATCTGGAAGGAAGTGAGGGAAATAGGATTAGACAGAAGTAGAAGTTGAACTGAGATGCAGATACAGTGTCAGCTCATCCTACAGGAGCTCTGAAGCTAAGATGGCTCTTAAGAGTTGTCCCAGACTGAGGAAAATAGGGTGGCTAACACGTAGAGACCAGTCATTGAACACAGGCTCTCCCCAGACAGGAGAGGTGATCTGGGCAGCACACTACAACACCCACTATAGGTTTCTCTCTTGAAAACTGGTCAACCAGTTTCCCTGTGTCCTGTCTCTATACTGTTTCCATGGTAATAATATGTAAACATCAGTATGATTATGCCATTGTCTATTGTATAATGTTTCAATGCTTGGCTATACTTTTTGGAGAAACTTCAACTCTTTGGCATGGATGGCAAACCCAGTGAGATCTGGCCTTGCATCTTGCAGTCAGCCACATATCCTACCACATACCCAAGGGAACCTGAGGTCTAGTCACACTAGATTACATAATCTGTCTTAGCTCCATATATGCCCTCTTTATCTTCCATCTGTCTCGACCAAAAGCCCTCAACTTTTACCCTGCTAAGTTACATTTTCAAACAGTAGAAATACTATCCAAAAAGACAGTAGGCAATTTCTCAAAATGGGACAGGGGGAAATAGTCAACCAGTTTAAAAATATAACAAAATTTTATTTTATGTTTAAAAATATAACAAATGCCAGTTTTCAAAAGAAAATTTTATGACTAAGAATTTTCGATTTTTATATGGAACCTATGGTTATGAAGTAAAACCTTGAAGAAATATAGCTAAACAATAACATCAGTTATCCAGACATCTTTACCAGCTAGAGTCCGCCAGGTGTTTTGCATGCATCATTGCTCATGTTCATGACACTGAAGCCTTGAACTATATTAGCCATTTTACAAAGAAAGAAACTGAAATTCAAAAAAGTTAAGCAACTTGTTCATTATAAACATAAGGGGCAAAACCGAGATTTGACCCCACGTTGACCAACTCCAAAGCCTATGCTCTTAAAATTTCTTTTACTTAGTTCATTGGCATCAGAGTTTTGGCCAAGAAAAAACAAATGGCCAAATGTGATTTGGCCATAACTATGCCAGAACATATTTTTGTCAAATTTGAAAGTGTTTATTCAATTATGACAGGTCAGAGAGTTTTCTCTTTTGAGGATCACCCACCATGAAGCAGTACTACACAAACAGAACTCACTTAGCATGAAGAAAAGGTTATGGAAAGAAATGAATATGCTTTCTGATGATAAAATTCATAGTATCAAGAATGAAATTAAAAGATGAGAGCTAGATTCATAGCACTTACAATTTATTAAAACTAGTAAACCCATCAGGGAAAAATATAGCCTCATATGAATTACATATGTGTGTTATACTATTCTTCTGAAAAAGTTAAGGACTGAGCAAAACATCTTTGAAAACAAAGTTGCCTTCAAGCAAAAGTGGCTGAAACTGAAACTGTGGTCTGTTTAGCTGTACCAAAAAAATTACATAAGGACAGTAAAATGAATAGAAAAACAAATAATCCAATTTTTTTCAATAAGCAGTAGAAAATAAGTGAGACAATAAAGTCCTTTCCTGAAGATAATGAGGCAAAAATATTTTGAACCTACAAATTGTTATTAATTTTGCCTGCCCAGCCCCTCTTCATGCAGTAGACTCTACTGAGGACACCATAGAAGGATGGGATTTTTTGTTTATTCATTCATTCATGCAATAAATATGTATTGAATAGCTACTATGTCAGATGCTACAATAATCACTGGGAAAGCTGAGATAAATACAACAAAGACCTTGACATCATCTAGCTTATATTCTAGTGAGAGAAATAGACAGTAGCTATTTAAGCAAATAAATAAATAGTAATAAGTGTTATGAATTAAAATAAGAAAGGAGAATGAGATTGGGGAAAGAAAAGTTTATCTAAGGTAGTTGAGGAAGGCCGCCTTGAGGAATAATATTTGAACAGGGACTTGAATAACAAAAAAAGAAGCTGATAGGTGAAGACAAGTGTTCCAGGAAAAGAGAAAAGCAAAAGTAAACCATAGATGTAGGAAAAGTTTACGCCTAAGTAAAATCCAGAGTACTCTGCCTGAGTGGAAAAATGTTAGAGAAAGAGAAGAGATTACATCATAGAAAGGGTTGGCATCCAATCAGGGGCTTATATGATTTGGAATCTGGAATGTTTATTCTTAGTGAGACTGATAGCTAATAGGCAGCTGTCAGCAGGGGAGTGACAGGATGGAGAAACAACTGTAGAGGAGCAAGAGATAGTGGTGACTCGGACCAAAGTGGAAGCAGTGGAGATGAGGAGAGGTGGTCAAATTCCAGGTATATATTCAAAGTAGGACCATTTGTGGTGATGCAGCTACATGGAATCAAAAGAAAATCGAAGACAACTCCTGGGTTTTTTTTTTTTTTAATCTAAGCAGAAATTAGACCCCTATTTGTCACTCCATATAAAAATCAACTCAAAATGAATCAAAGACCTAAATGTAAGACCAGGAACTATGAAATAATTAAAAAGAAAACATAGGGAAAGTGTTTTAGGACATTGGTCTGGTAAAAGATTTTTATGAATAAGACCTCAAAAGCACAGGCTACAAAAGCAAAACAAACAAACAGAAAGAAATGAGATTATATAAAAACTATAAAACATCTGCACATCAAAGAAAACAATCAAAAAAGTGAAAAGACAACCTACAGAATGGAAGCAAATATTTGCAAACTATTCATTCAACAGGGGATTAACATCCAGAAAATACAAGGAACTCAAACATCTCAACAGCAAAAAAAAAAAATCCAATTTAAAAAATGGACAAATGATCTGAACAGACGTTTCTCAAAAGAAGACATACAAATGGCCAACAGATATCATTTTACCCCAGTTAGGATGGTTATTATCAAAAATACAAACAATAACAAATGCTGGTAAGGATGTGGAAAAAGGGGAACTCATACACTGTTGGTGGGAATGTAAGCCAGTACAACCAATATGGAGAACCGTATAGAGGTTCTTCAAAAAACTACCAATAGTACTAGCAGATGATCCAGCAATCCTACTGCAGGGTATATCTCTAAAGGAAAGGAAATTAGTATATCAAAGAGATGTCTGTAACCCCATGTTTATCACAACCCTATTCACAATAGCCATGCTATGAAATCAACTTAGGTGTTCAACGAGAGATGAATGGACAAAGAAAATGTTGTGTATAGGCACAATGGAATACTATTCAGCCATAAAAAATTAATAAATACTGTCATTCACAGAAATTTGGATGGAACTAGGTGACATTACGTTAAGTGAAATTGACCACAATAGGAAAGTTAAACACTGCATGTTCTCACTCATATGTAGATACTGAAAACAGTTGTAAAAAGTAGAACAGAGGATAATAGGTAGAGACTGAAAACAGTAGAGAAAATGGGGGAATGGGGAGAGATTTGTTAAAGGATACAAAATTACAACTAAATAGGAGAAATAAGTGCTAGTGTTCTATACCACTGTAGGATGACTATAGTTATTGAATGTTCCCAACAAAAAGATAAATATGCTAATTACCCCATCTGATAACTATACATTTTATGTATCAAAACAGCACTATGTACCACATAAATACATACAATTATTGAATATCAATTTTAAAAAATTAAATTAAGCTTTAGAAAAGTACTTGGTGATACCACTTCATACTAAAAAGGCTCTTTTTAAAAAAGCAATGGGAAATAACAAGTGCTAGTAAAGATATGGAGAAATTAGAACACTCATACATTGCTAATGGTAATGTAGAATGGTACTGTTACGTTGAAAAGCAGTTCAGCAGTTCCTCAATAAATAAAACATAAAACTACCATATGACCTTGCAATTCTTCACCTACGTATATACCTGAAAGAACTCAAAACAGGTGTTCAAATAGGAACTTTTACATAAATGTTTATAGCAGCATTATTCACAGGAACCAAAAGGTGGAAATAATCCAAACATTCACAAAACAATAAATGGACAAACAAAATGTGGTATATCCACACAATGGAATATTATTTAGCTGTAAAAAGGAAATGAAGTACTGACACATGCTCCATGGATGAACATTGTACACATTATGTGAGGTGAAAGAAGCCAGACACAAAAGTTCATGTCATACGATTCCATTTATATAAAATGTTCAAAATAGGCAAATCCACAGAGAAGGAAAAGGCTAGTGATTGCCAGTGGCTTGGGGAAGGGAAAAATGAGAAGTCATTGATTAATGGGTATGGAGTTTCCATTTGTGGTGAAGAAAATGCTCTAAAACTAGATAGTGGTAATGGTTGTACAACAATTGTGAATGCGTTAAATGTCAATGAATTACACACTTTAAAAAGGCTACAAAGGTGAGTTTTACTTTATATAAATGTTACCACAATTTTTAAAAAAGCATTTGTAGTCAAAACAAAACAAACCAAAAGAAACATTCTGCTCAACAGGAATCATGGTAATTGTCTTGCCCAAAGTATCTTCCTTTAATATGGCAGAAATATTGGTATGAAAGACAGAGGAGTTGTAATCAGCAGGCGCAGGAGATTTAAAAAACAGCAAAAGCAGATGTGAAGCGGAGGAACCATAGAGGAGCCAAATTACAAGTAAGCAGAAACTTTGAGTCAACAAAAAGTACACCATAGAATAAAGCTGTGAGTAGAGGATGATAGTTAAGCAGAAGTCACAAAATCAGAGGGAACCCAGCAGAGAATTGAAGACCCAAGCAGGCCCCATAAAGCCTGGTTCCACAGAGAAGCCTTGACTCTTGAATGACTCTTCCTTCTGTTGTAGTCTCTAAATTGTGTCTGTAAGCATGGCCCCTGTACCTTTGGAATGACCTAGCTCTTTCATAGACTTTGTGAAACCCCATCTCCATTACTGCCACATCAGTAACTTCATAATAAATCCCCATTATCTGAGATACCATCAGGGTCTTATAACCAAATATCCTGAGTATGCACTACCTCTGTTTTTCAATGACTTTCACTTTGCCATCAACAATTAATTAGCAACTGCAATTGTAGGACAATTTTCCATTTTGTGGCATTTGGAAGCACAAAAATGAAGGGAAAGGTTTATAAGAGAAGGGAAATAATGGTAAAGAGCATGACTGATGAGGCTTCAGGGTTTGTGGTTGCAGGGGTCTCGTGGGTTTTGCAGTATATTTATGTGATTATGTTGTATCGAAATCCCATTAGGTGACTTTCTTTTCACAGTCAATTAATCCCTAGAAGTTGGTGCAAGTTGCCCCAAACAGTGAGAGAGCGGTCCAGGTTTTAAGTGGGTCCCGTGTTCCCAAATTAGAGTTCTGACAATCAATGAGGCCGCAAGAATCATCCTGATTTCTTTCAGACCAGCAGATTTGCTTGGAATCCCAGCTTACATAAATCAGTGATTGTTTTCTCAATCTATTTCCATTGGCCTTATGAGTAAAAGTCTTCACAGATTTACTCTTCACAGAGTCTAGCAGTAAATTGCTTGACAGTTCTAGTTTTCTGTGTGGTGAAATTAAATATTTTATTAAAATGTTTTTGCATAGATTCATATGTAAACTATGCAAGTCTCTTTCTCTGCTTCTTTGTTCTTTGTTTTTTTCTTCCCTCTTCTCTTTCTTTCTTTCCTTGGATTGGGTAGAGTAGGGTGGGTTGCAGGTGGTGAAAGGAGCAGACAGTCAAACGAGTCTTATTAATTAGTGTTTGTAAAAATCCCCTGTTCACTTGGCAGAGGGTGAGCTGTAGATCTCTTCATTCTCATTACAGACAGTACTCGAAACACATTCATCACAGTCGAAAGGAAGTGAAGAGACCCAGAAGGGAAGCAAGATACCGAGATGCTGCCAAGTATCCCAGAGTCCACGATGGAGTGGAGATGAAACAATAGACCCAGGTCATTCCTCCGCTGGAGGTTCTGAGGCAACCAGTAGTGCTCTGTAGATGAACATTCATGACAACTTGCCTTTCAACTGGAGGTGTGTGACAACCAGAAAAAAACCATCGAGCTAAAGCTTTTTTCTCCTAGAAGAGCAACTGACTCACAGCAGCATGTTGTTATGTGGACTTCGAGTCTGTGGACTAGTGGACCTTCACCTCCTTCAGGGTGTGGGGCTTTCCAGAGCTTCCAGTCCTCCAGTGAGAACCCTAACTCACATTCCTGCATTTGATGACTTTGAGTTAAATCAAGAAAAGCTTGGAAATTTGGACATAGTTGTTTACAAGTCACTCATATTATCTATGAAAGTCTAAAAATGTTGTAGTCCCTGAATTTAGTAGAACAACGTCTGTAGCGAGAGCAGAATCTTTCAGGGAAAGCTTACTCCTCATAATCTTCACTCCACATATTTCCCTGATATTGGACAACTAACTTTTTAAAAAGGTTTTTCTTGGGCTCCTTCAAAGCCATGACAAGTACCAAGGTATATCAAAGTTCAACATCTTTTCCATATCTTCCATAATCCCAGTCACCCTTTCTATCAGACACAAAGTGGGGACCTAGGAAATGCCTTAAAGCATCCTATCATCTACACCTATTTGGGGCACATGTCTGATAATACTCCTAAAGCTTAATTCTGAAAACCACCATCTCTCTACTAAACCATCAAGAACATCCCACACACAACACAGGGCAATGATATATCTTCATGTATTTCCTGAATCTAGGTTAATTAATCTACACTCAGCTTCATTTGGCCTAGTTTCTTCCACACCTTTACAACCCTGGTATTCACAGGGACTCTGAGAAACAGTTATAAATAATTCTTAGACTGTCAAATGATTTATCTCTTTACCAGCTCTGGAATGCTCCCTCTACAGTCTGGTGTACTGTAACTTTATTTGAAGTCTACCAGCTTTAACAGAGCTCGTATCCCACTCATGAAGGCAAAATATATGACTCCTAGCTCATAGCAACCCTTTTAATCTTTCTTTCTGTTCCCTGGGCACTGTGACGCTGCTAAAGTTAAAACTGCAATGGAAACAGAAAATACATCCTCATACATTTTTGTCCTCACACTCACCTTCTGTCTCATCCCTGAATGTTTCAAATTTCAATGATTTTAATGTGAGTTGAAATGAATAAGGCTCTAATGACTCTATCATCTACATTTATGTTAGACAAATATGCAATCGAATCTACATAAATATGCATGCATTTTTAATGCATTACCCTAAAGAGAATATCACAAAAGAGGAATTTTAAAATAATGTACCTAAATTCACAGCTATCTATCACACTTTACACATAGGTGAAATTACCTGAAATCACCATGCACGTATATTTGGAGTCAGAGAGTTTCTGAAATTTTGAAACAGAGAAAATTATAACAGTAGGGAATACTTCTGACTAGTCTCTATTAATGTTTTTGAAAACTTGCACTTACCAAAATGTTTTCTTGCTTTTCAAAATCAAGCATTAATTCTTAGGAGACTTTTAACTATTAATAAGACGTGTTTTAAACTTTGAATACTCAGAGTGCTAATCTACTTACTGACTATCATTACCAGCAATAAATCAGGTCTATGGTATCTGCACTGATACTCAAAGTAAATAATTCAATTTCCTCATCTTCAAATTGCAGAGAAGGATAACAGTATTAAATTATAAGTCTTGAATTGTTTGCACTGGCTTGAACAAGCTCAAATGCAAATTGTAATTCTTACATGTATTTTTAAACAAACAGAACATAAAAATCACTGTATGACAGCAAACCAACTGAAGAAATTCAAATTCAACTTGTGTCAATTCTTTTGCAAGGTATCAATAACTAGCTCTGACAAACTGTATGTGCTGAGGCAAGATGCAAACCTTCCCTTCCAATTTATGTAATTTTATTAAATCATTCATGTGCATACACCAATCATATTGTCAGAAATCACTTTAGTGACTGACTTAATGGCTATGCATCATGTTTCAAGGTGATTCTAATTCCAGGTTGGACATTTCACTACCATCAATATCCAAAATATTTACTACTGTCAATTATGTTAAAAGTATTTTTCATTCTAGCATCCTTAACTCTGTTGCTTATAGTTCTGGTTGTCAATACCGCAAGAAAGTTTTCCTGTCGAATGAATTGAAGTCAGCAAGTGCTCTCAAATTTCCTCTTTTATTTTTTTTTATTTTATTTATTTATTTATTTATTTATTTATTTTTATTATACTTTAAGTTCTAGGGTACATGTGCATAACGTGCAGGTTTGTTACATATGTATACTTGTGCCATGTTGGTGTGCTGCACCCATCAACTCGTCAGCACCCATCAACTCGTCATTTACATCAGGTATAACTCCCAATGCAGTCCCTCCCCCCTCCCCCCTCCCCATGATAGGCCCCGGTGTGTGATGTTCCCCTTCCCGAGTCCAAGTGATCTCATTGTTCAGTTCCCACCTATGAGTGAGAACATGCGGTGTTTGGTTTTCTGTTCTTGCGATAGTTTGCTGAGAATGATGGTTTCCAGCTGCATCCATGTCCCTATAAAGGACACAAACTCATCCTTTTTTTATGGCTGCATAGTATTCCATGGTGTGTATGTGCCACATTTTCTTAATCCAGTCTGTCACTGATGGACATTTGGGTTGATTCCAAGTCTTTGCTATTGTGAATATCATTAAAAAGTCAGGAAACAACAGGTGCTGGAGAGGATGTGGAGAAATAGGAACACTTTTACACTGTTGGTGGGACTGTAAACTAGTTCAACCATTATGGAAAACAGTATGGCGATTCCTCAAGGATCTAGAACTAGAAGTACCATATGACCCAGCCATCCCATTACTGGGTATATACCCAAAGGATTACGAATCACGCTGCTATAAAGACACATGCACACGTATGTTTACTGCGGCACTATTCAAAATTTCCTTTTTTAAAGTGAACTATCAGTTTTGTTGCTATAAGCTGGTATTTTCAGAGTGAAAAAGAGTGAAGGGTTTGAAATGACAAAATGTTTTCCTTTGCCTCTCATAGCTACACTTTAAGTTGATGTGTATAAGGAGCATAGCATTACCTGTAGTTTGAACTTAGAGAAAAAAAATGCTCTAAAACTTTTTTGAGGACATGCCACTGTCACCACAACTTCCCTCTCTAAGTGGTTCCCTTGGGAGATAACAGAGTCTTACCTGACCCCACTGCATGGCCTCGGTTGATTGGCTCAGGAATAAACACCTCATTCAAGCTGTGCCAAGTGAAGCTCTTCCCAGGGATATATTTGGACTGAAACTGGAAAAGTAAAACTGTCTTTTGTTTTGGTGGAAGATATAATATTGAAAACTCATGAACTCTTGGTGGTTCATATCCAGCCCTCTGTCGTGCAAACTAGAAATGATGACGGTGATATACAGAATAGCAGAGATGACACAGGTTATGTCCTGCTGTCATTGAAGTTCCTGGTCATGACTGCTTATGAGAACCAGATGCTTCTCAGCTTTACTGTTGAATTGTTCTATGGATTCTGACAGATAATTTTTAGTTTGATTATGGTTAGTTAGAACCAAAGAATCCAGACCGATATTTAAAATTATTATCTAGAAATTATTTTCTAGGTTTCTACAAGGATAGAACCTACAAATTTTGATGTGGCTGAATCCAAGTAAAATGTAAATGAGTAAATTTTTGAAGGCTGAGGTTTGGAATTCAAGAATTCCATATGAACATTTTTAGTACTATGTACACTTTTTGAAGGTGGTAAAGTGGTTGGTTAAACTACTGCCTGTCAGCTCTTGGGTTCAGATCAAGTAATCATGGAGACTTGAGTCTTAGGGAGCTTGATAGTAAAATGCTACCATGACGATCACAGGATGTTGGCCACTTCCTTCAGCATTCACAAAAATAAAGTATGGGAGAGACAAGTTGATTCATTGAAAACTGATGGAGAACAAAAAGACAGGTGGGATAGCTTTGTTATAAGACAATATTGACTCCATAACATGAAATTTCTGGAGATCAGATAATAATACAATTTGATGAATTGCAGCAAACTCTGTCTCACCCTGAAGTGTTTAGCTGACAGGCAGAATATTGGCTCCTAGAAATTGGAATAGGTGTATTCCAGAGGATCTAGAGTTATCAGTAATCACTGATTCCTTGCCTTTCCCAGAAAAAGGTGATAAAGCTTCCCATTAAAAAAATGTACTTGAGTTCTAGTTAAACATGACAAATTAAACCTAGGTACCTACTTCTTTGAGCCCCACTTAAGTGATTACTAAGAGAAATAAAAATATATAAACCCAAAGGCAAAAAGAATGAGATAGAAGACAAGTGAAAGGAAATATATTAATAAAATTTTCAAAGGTAGAAAGTGAAAAAAGCAGTAGTAACTAACTTTCTAAACAGAGTTGAGAAATGTTTAACTTAAGTGCTTGTAGATGTAAGATACTAACAGGAAATAAGCTAACATATCCCACTCACAAAAGGCTCAGGGTTGAAGATACCAGATAAATGTTAATGTAAAGTTAAACACATTTCAATTGATGGATTTATTGACAATATTTAAATAGAGTAGCTGGAAGTCCTGTGTCCCCTTCGTCCCCTTCTCAAAGAGAATAAGTAAACACCCCTTCAACAATTTCCCAAAAGAAAATAAAATATTTTTTTCTTTGAGGAAACCTAACCAGAGAGGGTCCAGACTAAAGGATGCACAACTATGGCAAAGTATAAGACCAAACTGGGGATTAATGAAAATGTACATACTGAACTATTGGATGCCAAGGCCTTTCATTGTTCCCAGAATTCTTCTCTGGAGAAACTGAACAGTTCTGGATGGAAGATATCTATGTACTGGTTTTCAGCATCCTGCCAAAAAAAAAGGGGAAGGTTTATCACGTTCACATCCTACAGTGAACTCCATCAGAAAAACATTCTGGTGCTTGATGCACACATTTATAATTTACAATCAACTTTTTAGTGACTCTTAATTATGAACAACCAGGGATCACCAGACATTTGAGAAAATCTTCTAGTGTCAAGATGCGCACCATATTAAACATAAGGGATGCAAAGGAAGGAGACAAACCAGAATCTTTTTTTATCCTGTAACTAATAACCTCAGAGAGATAAAGAAAGCAACAAATGCTTATGGAGCTCTTGCTACAGGTCAAGCAGTGTTCTAAGTGCTTTAAGTGTATTCACTCATTGAATAATCACAACAATCTATGATGAAAGCCTTATCCTATTTTACAGATGAGAAAATTTAGTAATTTGTCCTAGTTTGCACAGCCAGTAAATGACAGAGCTGGGATTTGAATTTAGGTGGTCTGGCTGCAGTTCTACCTCTTAACCACACACTACCATGCAATAACATAAGAAACTACTGTGTGTCAATAAAACAAGTTTCACCAATCAGAATAAGGCAGAGCTCTTGTAAATAGAAATAAGGTAAGCATTCTTTAAAATATAGTATAACAATCAAAAGATGATTTCAAGGAATCTCCCAGGAAGCTGAATAAAAATACAAATGGAAAATTTTAAAAGATAACAAAATGAAAGTCTCGGTATAAGAAGCACAGAACATCCTAAAAACCTGCAGAAAGCAAACAGAAGCCCATGTACTAAAGAATGGAAATTCAAATAGCACCACTTTTCTTTTTTTTTAATTAATGTATTTATTTTGTAAGTTTCAGGGTACATGTGCAGGTTTGTACAGGTTTGTTACACAGGTAAATGTGTGCCATGGTGGTTTGCTGCACCTGTCAACCCATCACCTAGGTACGAAGCCAAGCATGCATCAACTCTTTTCCCTAATGCTCTCCTCCCACTGCCCTTCCCGAACTGGCCCCAGTAAGTGTTGTTCCCCTCCCTGTGTCCATGTGTTCTCATTGTTCAGCTCCCACTTATAAGTGAGAACATGCAGTGTTTGATTTGCTGTTCCTGCATTAGTTTGCTGAGGATAATGGCTTCCAGCTTCATCCATGTCCCTGCAAAGGACACAATCTCGTTCTCTTTTATGGCTGCATAGTATTCTATGGTGTATGTGTACCACATTTTCTTTATCCAGTCTATCATTGACTGGCATTTGGGTTGATTCCATCTCTTTGCTATTGTGAACAGTGTTGCAATGAACATCCACGTGCATGTATCTTTATAATAGAATGATTTATATTCCTTTGGGTATATACCCAGTAATGGGATTGCTCAGTCAAATGGTATTTCCAGTTTTAAATCTTTGAGGAATCACCACGCTGTCTTTCACAATTTACATTCCCACCAACAGCGTGAAAGCATTCCTATTTCTCCGCAACCTCACCAGCATCTGTTGTTTCTTGGCTTTTTAATAATCGCCATTCTAAGTGCTGTGAGATGGTATCTCATTGTGGTTTTGATTTGCATTTCTCCCGTGATCAGTGATGTTGAGCTATTTTTCATATGTTTGTTGGCCACATGTATGTCTTTTTTTTTTTTTTTTTTTGAGAAGTGTCTGTTCATATCCTTTGCCCACTTTTTAATGGGTTTTTTTATTCATGTAAATTTGCTTAAGTTCCTTGTAGATTCTGGATATTAGACTTTTGTCAGATGAATAGATTGCAAAAATTTTCTCCCATTCTGTAGGTCCTCTGTTTGCTCTGATGATAGTTTCATTTGCTAAGCAAAAGCTCTTTAGTTTAATTAGATCCCATTTGTCAATTTTTGCTTTTGTTGCAATTGCTTTTGGCAATTTCATCATAAAGCTTTTGCCCATGCCTATGTCCTGAATGGTATTGCCTAGATTTTCTTCTAGGGTTTTATAGTTTTGGGTTTTACATTCAAGTCTTTAACCCATCTTGAGTTAATTTTTGTGTAAGGTGTAAGAAAGGGATCCAGTTTCAATTTTCTGCATATGGCTAGCCAATTCTCCCAGCACTATTTATTAAACAGGGAATCCTTTCCCCATTGCTTGTTTTTGTCAGGTTTGTCAAAGATCACATAGTGGTACATGTGCGGATTTATTTCTAAGTTCTCTATTAGGTTCCTTCGGTCTATGTGCCTGTTTTTGTAGCAGTGCCATGCTCTTTTGGTTACTGTGGTCTTGTAGTATAGTTTGAAGTCGGGTAGTGTGATGCCTCCAGCTTTATTCCTTTTGCTTAAGATTGTCTTGGCTATACAGGCTCTTTTTTGGTTCTATATGAATTTTAAAATAGTTTTTTTTCTAATTCTGTGAAGAATGCCAATGGTAGCTTAAAGGGAATAGCATTGAATCTATAAATTGCTTTGGACAATATGGCCATTTTCATGATATTGATTCTTCCTATCCATAAGCATGGAATGTTTTTCCATCTGCTTGTGTCCTCTCTGATTTCCTTGAGTCATGGTTCGTAATTCTCCTTAAAGAGGTCCTTCACTTCCCTTGTTAGCTGTATTCCTAGGTATTTTATTCTATTTGTAGCAATCATGAATGGGAGTTCATTCATGATTTGGCTCTCTACTTTTCTATTGTTGGTGTATAGGAATGCTTATGATTTTTGCACATTGATTTTGTATCCTGAGGCTTTGCTAAAGTGGTTTATCAGCTTAAGAAGCTTTTGGACTGAGACAATGGGGTTTTCTAGATATAGGATTATGTCATCTGCAAACAAAGCTGATTTGACTTCCTCTCTTCCTATTTGAATACCCTGGATTTCTTTCTCTTGCCTGATTGCCCTGGCCAGAACTTCCAACACTGTATTGAAGAAGAGAGTGAGAGAGGGAATCCTTGTCTTGTGCCAGTTTTCAAGGGGAATGCCTCCAGCTTTTGCCTATTCAGTAAGGTACTGGCTGTGGGTTTGTCATAAATGGTTCTTATTATTTTGATGTATGTTCCTTCAGTACCTAGTTTATTGAGAGTTTTTAACATGAATGGGTGTTGAATTTTATGGAAGGCCTTTTCTGTGTCTATTGAGATAACATCTGGTTTTTGTCTTTGGTTCTGTTATGTGATGAATTGCGTTTATTGATTTGTGTATGTTGAACCAGCCTTGCATCCCAGGGATGAAGTCAACTTGAACATGGTGAATAAGCTTTTTGATGTGCTGCTGGATTCGGTTTGCCAGTATTTTTATTGAGGATTTTCGCATTGATGTTCATCAGGGATACAGGCCTGAAGTTTTCTTTTTTTGTTGTGTCTCTGCCATGTTTTGGTATCAAGATGATAATTTCACCACTTTTCATGAGCAACACTGAATGCTAGAGCACAGAGCAGTAATACCATTCAACTTCCAAGTGAAAATTATTTTTAACCTAGCATTCTGACTCATCAGTGAAAAAGTTTGTATATTCATAATAATGCAAAAATATCAACCAAAATTTGAGTTATGATTGTATTGGTTGGCAGAAGAAGATAAAAAGGATGTCTTGTAAGAGTCAATGCCTCAGCCGCAATAAAAAATGTTATAAGTAAAGGCTAAATCAGGCAAATAAATCACGAAGGAGCCCCATAAGTAACTTTCGTAAATAAACAAATGTAAATCCCAGAAGAAAAGGCTAAAAGTTGAAAGTAGTTACCTCTGGAAGTGGAATTAAAGATGGAGAGAGAGAGGGAGGGGAAAGTCTTCTTAATATGAGCTTTTTGGTAATTCTTTGATTTGAAAACTGTGTGCTGACATTACTTTGATGAAAAAACAACTCGATAAAAACAAAAAATAAATTTTGTGAGTTGCATTCAACTAGGACTCTGAGTGACAACATTCTAAGGCATTCTATTCTCCCCACGCCAGCCTGTGGTTTTCTTTCCGTGTTCTGTGAATGGCACAGCCCACAAGCTTAGTGTTAAGAAAGGGAAACTCTAAGTGCGGAATACAGACTCAGAGGCTTGGCTGAACATGATTATTAGATAACTGAATCCCCCAAAATCAAGTTGACAAGGGATTCACTGGGCTATTAAACTGCACTGCCAAAGGGGGAATACAATAACAAATAAGTCTGTGATTGTTCAACAAGTCAGGCCATGCCCAGGTTTAAGTAGCCTCACCAGTGAGAAGGAAAAGTTTAAGCAACACGGAAGACTCAGCAAAAGAATTGTCCTTCCTCTCAGAGTGATGCATAGCATACTAGAAAATGAATGTGTTCTGGTAAGTGGACCCCAGGGAGGCTGCAGGATTGTGAAATTCAAAGATGTCCATGAGATTCTTAGGTCCTGCCATGTATCTCAGTAGTCTTCAAATTATTTTACATCTGTAGAATTTTGAAAAATTATGTACCTCTCACATACTAGCATTTAATATTTTTCATCAGAAATGTAAATTGTTGCAAATAACATAATCCCTGACATATTATAAATACTGATACCAAAATAAAGACATTGTTGTCTAATGTTTTCATCATAAATTTAAACAATTAGAAGTAATTTAATTGTTGGCATATTTCAAGTACTGACATTTTGATATCTTAAAATAAAACTGTTATATTACTCTTTTAAATGTATCCAATGGACTGAAAAAGCCATCAGGATTTTATATCTATCATCAGCCATTTAAAAAATACATGAACATGTCTATCTCTAACAGTCAAAATTTTTACATTCACTTTCTCCTTTATCTCATATTTGCAATCTACTTCCTCACATACTTTTTACTACTGTAATATAATTTATGCTTTAATACATGTATAGGTTTTTTTGGTCACACATTATATTTCTCTGTAGCCAAATTTCATATGTAGGTTAAAACATTAAAACATATTTTAATTTTATGATTGTAAGTTTCCAAGCATTAAAATAAATCTTAATGATATTTGTTATTAATAAAGCACACTTGGTTAAAATAATCCAATTGCACAATTCTGATAAACAATTATTAAACATAAAAATAAATTCAATACGTTTATGTACTTAGGTGATAGAATAAAACAGATCATTTAAATGTACAACCAGGACTAATAACCAATGTTTGCAGAAGAGCCTAAGGAGTCAACTTTTAGGTGTTACAAATGGCCCATCCAGCTGCAGCCATGCTTCTCAAAGTTTAATCACAAATGAAAATGCAGAATCTTACTTGACCCAGTAGTAGAGCCTGAGGTTCTATGTTCCTGGCAAGCTGCCAGGTGATTGATGCTGACATTGCTGGTCTAGGGATCATACTTTCAGTAACGAGAAGCAGTAGCAGTGAAGTAGTAGTTCTTAACCTAATCTGCACTTTGGAATCTCCTGGGAATCTTTAACGTGTCCCACCCACTTCCAGACATTCTGACATCTGATTGCACAGTCTGGACTGTGGCCTGGGCACAAGGGCAGATCATCGTGTAGTGTAGGAATTCACCACTGGGGTGAAGGAGCTAGTGCTAAATGCAGTGTGAATGTTTCCTCTTGGGCCTCCCTTTGACTGAGTCTCTTGCCCTGGAAGGCGTGCTACTCTAAAGAGAAATAGTGTAAATCTCCAGGAGCTATCTGAACAAATTGACTGTTGCAGGCAAGGCTGGTTCCATGGCTTTATAATCAGTGCAATTGTATAGGAAGTCATGTGCAGAAGAACCCTGCGCTTGGTATCATGCTCTGACTGTCACCATCTTTGGATTCTTAATGATACTATCTTTGAACTTTTTTGTAAGTGAAGTCTGAAAAGACGATGAAGCATAAGCAGAGGACTGCACACCGTTTGCATTTAGGGCATGCCTTGTTGCCCTATTTGCATATACATTCAAGAGTCCCATGAGTGTAAATTTCAGTGGACCAGCAATGCATGGGAGTCCAGCAACAAAGTGCAGGATGAATGTGTTATATCCACGACTGAGTAAACGGAACATTGATAGCCATATTTTCCATTCAACCCAGAACTCAGAAAGGAGGCAATGATGTTCTAGAACATTCATGACTAAGAAACTATCATATTTTTTCTTACTTGTATCACTTTCCTGTATTATTCAAGGACTTGCACTGAAAGTGATGACATAGAAGGAAAGGAAAAGAAAGAGAAAGACAGGGTAACCCATATTGCACACATATCAAGAAGTAAAATAAAAACATTTGAGTTATTTTAAGCAGGTTTTCCACTATTCTGGGAAGAACAAAATACATATGCATGTACAAAATTCAAATTATGTGATTTCCGCATACAAGCTAAATGCTTTTGTATTTGCATTTAAAATGGGCATTGTACATTGTAAAGATGAATGGTAAAATTTATGCTAATAATTTATTTCATTTAGGACATTAAATAGCAAATCCACCATGAGAAGATGAAAGAGAGGGCCCATGGAATACAGAAAAAAAGCTTTATATTTTAGAACCTTAAAAGCACTTTTTTTTTCCTGTTTTTCATTTAAGGGGACCAAAATTTTCGTTTTGCATTGGGTACCAGAAATTATACAGCCAACTCAGGTAGTAGATTAAAGACAGCATTGCTCCTGGTGACCAAGACTCAGTAGAGTTCCCATCTCCCACTCTCTCTTGTGCATCAGGGCCTGGTCTTCTCCCGTCAGTATTCCACATGCTAAGACTCTTAGAGCAGAGGTGGGAATTACTTATCCTTGGCTTATTGACTCCTCCAAGAAGTACCAGTCTAATTATCAAACATTGGATTGCTTTATCTCACTTAAGGAAACACAGATTAAATTCCAGTTTAGTGACAGAATTTAAAGTATTTTGGTGGCTCGATTATGTTAATCAGTTTTAAATTATCTCTACTTACTTAAAGCAGAAAATTCTAAACCAAAATATACTCAAAATCTGAATCCCAACAAATTCATTTTGACTCTTATTTTAGCTTTTCTTAAAAATGTGTATTTTGAAACTTTCCGATGCTGTTCTTTCTTTTATAATCCATGCTTTATATCTTTCCAATATATACATCAAGGGAATTTAATTAGAATTGCCACAGTTAAGTGTTTTCTCAAAATAATCTTGAACTAGACAATTTAAATAATGCTGTGGATTAAAATTATGTCAACAATTTACATTTCTTAATGAGACGTTTGTAATTTCCATTCTTAGGAAAGTACACTATACTGGCCTGTTAATATCTTGCAGAGTGCTTCCCCTTCATTCACCAGTCAGAGACCCTGCCTTGTTCCTAAATAGTCAAAAAAGTCATCTCTATGTGGCGCCTAATTCCTATTAGAAAATTAAACAGAGCTGGACACAGTGGCTCATGCCTGCAGTCCCAGTTACTTGAGAAGCTAAGGCAGGAGGATCACTTAAGCCCAGTGTGTGGAGGCTGCAGTGAGCTGTGATCGTGCCCCTGCACTCCAGCCTGGGCACAGAATGTATAAAAATAAAATAAAATACATAGGTAAAATTAAACAAAATAAAGCTTGTGGTAGGCCCTACATGATGGTAAACTAGAATTACACATTAAATCTCCATTCTGCTAATAGACAAGATCTGCCACACTAGAGAAGAATCCCTCTCTTCAGAAGCCCCACTAGCAACCAACATTTTACTCTCTACGAGCTTGAATTTTTAGGATCCACATATAAATGAAATTGTACAGTATTAGTCTTTCTGTATCTGGCTTATTTCACTTAGCAGAACATCCCCCAGGTTCATCCATGTTGCTGTATGGGGGATGTGGGGAAACGTTGGTCAAAAGGCACGAACTTTCAGGTATAATAGATAAGTTCTGCAAATGTGATGGTTAGCGTGGTGACTGATTAATATTGTGTTATTTACTTGAAATTTGCTAAAGGAGCAGATCTTCAGTGTCCTAACCACAAACACACCCCCAAAAAAGAGTATGCATGGTGATGAATGTGTTGATTCATTCAAACTATTCATTGAATAGTTTGATTGTGGAAATCATTACACAGTGTATAGCAGATAGGTATATCAAAGCATCACATTGCACATTCTGAGTATTTTTTTTTTTAATTTCTCAACTACGTCTCAATAAAGCTGGTGGAGAAAGAAAAAAAAAGCCTTCTAAAGAACAAAATGCCTTCTGAGTCCAAGGAGTGAAGTAACTCTGGTGTTGATTAAAAACTGTAATAGAGAATTCTTACAATTTGAGCAAAGCCTTCTTCTGGAGGTTGGCACCTTGAACCATTTCAGTTTTACTCCAGATATCTGCCAAGCCGCCTTTGTCTCTCCGCCATGAGATAGTCTGGGACTGTCTTGCTTTTCCTGACTCTAGAGCTAATAATGGCTTTGTACTAGAGAGCCCACTCTGCTTTTAGTAAAAGCCCATGCAAAGAATTGTGATCTGGGTGCTACCTGCAGGTGATCTCATTCCAGCCAAGCACTGGCAACAGATGCTTTTCCATCCTGCAGGTGGCCTTTTCACTCTCTTCATACGGAAGTAGACAAGACTGTCAGCAGAGTAGAAAAAGTTGCTTTTGTTACTGAATAAGAATTTTTCAAAATCACAAGTTCATGCAAATGTTTTCCATTTAGCACTGTTTGTCACTGTCCCCTCTCTTCCTTTTCTAATTAGATTCCTCAGAAAAAGTATTATCTCTGCCCAACTTTCATTGTCTAGGTTTTTTTATATGATGATTTATATTTTCTTCAAATTGCTTCAAATGTTTTCTGCACATTTCTTTAAGGTGTTATAGCAAATAATGAATGTTAATTTATTTGAGTCAATATGCATAAATATTGAAGCTTTCTGGATTCACTATCTCTAATCTACTCAATATATATATAATAGATTCGAGAAACTATTTCCAAAGTTATTTATCACCCAAGGTTTCATTTATTTGATATGATCTGATCATGTGAAAGCATTAAAAAGAAATATTCATAGTATGTGATACGGAGACTCCATAAATTTAACTACTTTATTTATTACTTATAGAATAATTTGGGATACAATCCATTCCATGTAACAATAGTACCGTTATTCAAATTAAAAAGCATTACATATTTTTTTAATTGTGCTGCCAGGTTTAATTCATTGGATATCCATATGGAAAACAAAACATATATCATTCTCAAACCACTAAAACACAGTTCTAAGTAGATTGCAAATATAATTGTAACTATTAAAGCAATAAAAGTTTTTGAAGAAAATGTTGGAGGATGTTTTCATGGCAGACAAGGAGTTCCAAACAGAGCTATAATAAAGAAAAGATTATAAATTGGACTGGACCAAAACAGAACTCTGTTCATCAAAAGACATTATTGAGAATGAAAAGGCAACCCACATAATGTAATATATTTGCAATATATTTACCCAATATAGAATTTGCATCCAAAATATACCAAGAATTGCAAACTAATAAGAAAAAGAAAACTTGATGGAACATGGAGAAAATGACTTAAGCACTTAAGGTGCACAATGTGATTAGGCATCATGACTATGCAAATTAAAAGCAAAATGCAAAGAAATAAACATCCAGTGTTGGCAAGAATGTAGAACAACCTAAACTCTCATATACTGATGGTGGGAGTGAAAATTGATGCAAACATGTTGGAAAACTATCTGGCAGTATTTACTAATGCTGAACATATGCCTATCTTATGACCCTATATACGCAAAAGATGTGTATACATATGTTCACCAAAAGATACAAAATGAACGTTCATAGGAGCACTTTTTATAATAGCCAAAATCTGGAATATACCCAAATGTCCGTCAAGAATGAAAAATAAATTGTGGTACATTCAGATAATAGAATACTATGTAGTTCTACTCCCCATTGATACTGTTCAGAAAGAGTATACACAACTATATACAATAACGTCCATAAACCTCATAAGCATAATCCCAAGTGAAGGAAGCCAGACACAAAAGAGCAAATACTGATTTCGTTTACTTCAGGCTCTTGATTGTTTTTTGATCTGGCTTTTTACATGGGTGTGCTCATTTTGGATAAAAGAAAAAAGCCAAAAACGTAATTTTTACACTTTGCTGAATGTGTGTTAGACTCAATTTAAACAACTAAAAATACTTAGCAGAATATTACGACACCTTGCTGTGTTAGATAACATCATCTCTATCTCTAAGAAGTTAGTGTGTGTGTTTATGTGTGTATTTGAGTAAAAAGCTGCCTTTGTGGCCGGGTGCGGTGGCTCCTGCCTATAACCCCACCACTTTGGAAGGCCCAGACGGGTGGCTCATGAGGTCAGGAGATTGAGACCATCCTCGCTAACACAGTGAAACCCTGTCTCTACTAAAAATACAAAAAATTAGCCGGACATGGTGGCGAACGCCTGTGGTCCCCGTTACTCGGGAGGCCGAGGCAGGAGAATGGCGTGAACCTAGGAGGCGGAGCTTGCAGTGAGCCGAGATCGCGCCACTGCACTCCAGCCTGGGTCACAGAGCGAGACTCCGTCTCAACCGCAACAACAACAAAAAAAGAGTTGCCTTTGTGGCTCCACAACAGAGCCATTATCCTCAATTAATATTGCTAGTTCAGGTGAATCAAATGTTTAAAGTACTTTCATCTGTTTTCCTTATAGCTGCAGGGTTGAGAGGCTAATTGCTTTGGAAGGATAAGTTATTTTATTTTTTAACTGTGCTTTACTTATTCTTGAATTCAAATTGAGTTAATTTACAACTAAGAATTGAATGCCATTTTAGGATATGAGTTTGCAAAATCAAATTTTCTTAAGTTTATAAGATTTTCAAATTTGAGAAATTTAACCCTGGCCTTAGATTTTTCACATCTGGGAGTTTTAACTATGAGTTAGCTAGTCCTGTCCATAGGAGCTGAATAATTTCACCATTGATCATTTTCTGTCAAGGTCTTCATACCACTGACCGCCTCCATTCTATACACATGCCTAAACCTCCTCCCAAAATAAATAAAACTAAGTCACAAACCCTGATCATCACTACAGTTTCTGGAATTTTCTGAAAGCAAAGAGAGACATTTGACTCTGACGAAAGTGAGGGCCCCTGAGGAAATAAGGCGCATTGATGGTCCCAGGACCAACACTTGGTCATGATTCCCAAAGCCTGAGCAGTCCTGGTTAAGTTATCTAAACTCTATGAGTTATATCACTTGTATAACCATTTCCTCATTGGTGTACTGGTGATAATAATTCTCACTTTGCAACAGAACTATGAGAAGTTAAACTAAGTTGACAAACCATCTGGCCTTGAATAAATGCTGCACAATTAGTGCCTGTTATTTATCCATGTATCCATCTGGAGGTTTCTCAAGGCAGCAACTATGTATTGTTCATTTTATCCTCAATGACTGGCTAAATCCCTAGCAATTGTTAAGTGCTCAATAAATAGTTAAAATGAGTATGTTAATAAGTTAAAGAATTCTTTTAAAATATGTTATTGATGGCTTTCAAATATTCCATTTTACCTATGACCTGATTGGTTCTGAAAAGCTAGGTGGACCTGTCCTGTTTTCCTGGAATTCTCTGCCAGAGCACACAGACCAAAACCAAGATACCCACATTCTGAGTTCAGAGAGTCATCTGCTGTGAGGCCTGTTTGCCATCCTATGAGGCTTTTGGAGAAGTGAGAAGTGAAACCAGCTGGACTTCCTTGGTAGAGTGGGGACTTGGAGAACTTTTCTTACAAGAGGTTTGTAAAACGCACCAATCAGCACTCTGTAGCTAGTTGGAGGTTTGTAAAATGCACCAATCAGTGCTCTGTAAAAACACACCAATCAGTGCTCTGTAGCTAGCTAGAGGTTTGTAAAATGGACCAATCAGCATTCTGCAAAATGGACCAATCAGCAGGACATGGGTGGGAACAATTAAGGGAATAAAAGCTAGCCATCCCAGCCAGCAGCAGCAACCCACTCAGGTCCCCTTCCACGCTGTGGAAGCTTTGTTCTTCTGCTCTTCACAATAAATCTGGTTGCTGCTCACTCTTTGGATCCGTGCCACCTTTAAGAGCTGTAACACTCACTGCAAAGGTCCACAGCTTCATTCTTGAAGTCAGTGAGACCACGAACCCACCGGAAGGAACCAACTCTGGACACAGAAGGACCATTTCAGCAGAATCTATATTAATATAAAACTACCAGAGGACTAGAGAAGGGATGCAAGTTTGCCACAGGTTGGGAGAATAAAGATGCATAATTTGTGGAGTAGCAAACCATCCATTCCTCCTCAATGGGGGAACCAGCCCCCAATGTTTCATCGTAGGTTCTTTTCTATTTTCCCTAAGTGTTGGCCGGTCTGAGAAATAAAGGGAAAGAGTACAAAAGAGAGAAATTTTAAAGCTGGGTGTCCAGGGAAGACATCACATGTCGGCAGGTTCCGTGATGCCCCCTGAGCTGCAAAACCAGCAAGTTTTTATTAGCGATTTTCCAAGGGGAGGTAGTGTACGAATAGGGTGTGGGTCACAGAGATCACATGGTTCAAAGGCAATAAAATGTCACAAGGCAGAAAATCAGAGTGAGATCACAAGGTCAGGGCGAAACTAGAATTGCTAATGAAGGTCCATGTCCCACTGGGCATACATTTTCATTGATAAACATGTTAGCAGGAAACAGGGTTCAAAAGCAGAGAACTGGTCTGACTAGAATTTGCCAGACTGGCATTTCCTAATCCTAGCAAGCCTGGGGGCGCTGCAGGAGACTAGGGCGTGTTTCCTCCCTTATCTGCAACTGCATAATGCAGACACTTCTAGAGCGGCCATTTTAGAGGCCTCCTCCTGGGAATGCATACTTTTCCCAGGGCTGGTAATTATTAATATTCCTTACTGGGGAAAGAATTCAGTGATATTTCTCTTACTAATATTTTCTTAGAAATGAAAAAAATATTTCTCTTATTTTCAGCAATAAGAGAAATACGGCTCTGTCATGCCTGGCTCCCAGGCAGTCAGACCCAATGGTTATCTCCCTTGTTCCCTGAACATCGCTAGTATCCTGTTCTTTTTTCAAGGTGCCCAGATTTCATATTGTTAAAAACACATGCTTTACGAACAATTTGTGCAATTAACACAATCATCACAGTGTCCTGAGGTGACATACATCCTCAGCTTACAAAGATGACGGGATTAAGAGATTAAAGTAAAGACAGGCGTAGGTAATTATAAGAGTATTGATTGGGGAAGTGATAAATATCCATGAAATCTTCACAATTTATGTTTAGAGATTGCAGTAAAAACAGATGTAAGAAATTATAAAAGTATTAATTTGGGGAACTAATAAATGTCCATGAAATCTTCACAATTTATGTTCTGCCATGGCTTCAGCAGGTCCCTCTGTTCGGGGTCCCTGACTTCCCGCAACACCTCCTCTTCTATCTTTTGGGATAGGGCCATTCTATCAAAACCCCTGCCCAATTCCTGTGATACTGGAGGCACCTAAGCCACTGTGCTCAAGATTTTCAATTATCTTTCGTGTAAAAATGCTGAACCTCTGTTCTCACACAATGCCTGTTTCCCCAAGTCTGATGGTGGAAGCATAAAGAAATGGGCGGAAGAGTGGCCTTGGTACAGAGAGAGAACCTAGTTGGACTGTGTTACCATTTGATGTGTAAGCATCTGTGGATTTCCTACAGATGATCGAGCAAACCCTGTAGCAGGTGGTAGGGATTCAGCCACTCATTGTACTGGCCCCTTCAAGAGAGCCACTTCTGGGTGAGGCAATCCTAGCAGCAACAAGATAATCTGGATAACTTGTTGTAGGGGCTACAGGTGAGAAAAACACAAGCTCAGTTGCTGGTCCTTTACCACGGCCTCTGAAGGGACTGCGCCCTCCAATGAGCCAAACATACACCCCACCACTCAGGACAGCCTGCTGCTGTGAGGAAACCGACAATCCCATCTGGACTCATTGATGAACAATAGGAAGAAAAAACCTGCAGGTATGTGTGAAGCCTCCCTCCCCCACTTTCCTCCTCTCAACACCAGGAGGGCAAGTGCAGGAAAGGAGGTGAGTGAGAGAATAACTATCCCAATGTCCACAGTTCCCAGCTGCTAGAGCTTTAAGTCCACCTGTATTCGTGGGAAGAGGAACAGAGAATGCATAAGGTTAGGTCTAATATTTGAAATTCACCTCTCTTAATAACTAAAAGTGTTTGAAAAATTACATAAATGACTTGAGTTGTCAGTAAGGGAGTCAAAGACCCCACAGGGAAACAAGGTTTGATGCAGTATAACAGTAACACTAAAATAATAAAATAAAAAATAATGGTAGTAAATCCAAAACAAGTCCATGTGGATGGCTGATCATTTATATAAACCATTTTCTAACTTTCACTCACCTTTCTAGCCTGCAGTTTTTGGACTCATGCAAATAAGACAGCTTTGTGGCAGGATCTTAGGAAATTTTATATCACATGGTGAGCTTCACACCATGCAGTTAGAATAATTCATAGGCAGCACAAACCTGAACCAAGACGATTTTATCAGGTGCACTTCTGCAAATTCCTCCTGTCCTTGGATGCTCTCTGACCCTTCCAGTCCTTTCTCTAATCTCTTCTGCAGTGGACTGGGCTGAACCCTGCAAATTCCATTTCCCACTGCCTTGTAGTTGGGTTCAGGCAGTGGGAACACTGGCAGAATCTTTGAGGGTGCAAAAAAGAAGAGGCCAGGGCATTTCTTCACCTACCTCTCTGTTTTGGAGGCATCCTTGGAAGTGGCTGGACATCCTCCAGGACTTCCAGATTCCTCTGGACAGCCTCTCCCTCTGTGCTCCCAGCCCCTCTGGACTCTGGCCATACTACTTCCTTCGTCCCCCTTTCCTCCGTTCTAAAGCTGGTAGGAAATTCCTGCTGTGGATAATAATGGGGCTGCCTCTTTTTTGCCTTCCTGACATTTTGGATCTTGCATCACTGCTGTAACTAGTTCCCCATATTGGATGTCTTCTATTGAACTACTTGGCATGAGCTGTTGTCTTGGACAAGCATTGACAAATATTCCCTCTTAATCCCATCCCTCCTCTACCACTGTGTGGTGACACTCAGATGAATGCCAAATACACACACCTCATTTCAAGATATGCCATATTTATTGATTAATCTTTAACCTATTGTATTAAAGACAGTGAGAAATACATTAAGTGTCTATTACCAATCTCAAGTTTTCAAAAGAAAAGTGATAGCCATCAAGAGTAAAAGGGAACATCAAAGTAAGTTTCTCAATCATTGGGAAAAATGGGCAGAACACTGCACTCCCCACAGTTCAAGAATGGATGTGTTCATGGAGTCAGTGTATTCTTCCATATTAGAGCACAAATCCTTGGAAAATAGGCCACAAAACCAGGTAAATTTTGATTGGAAAAAGAATTGGATTTCTTTCACTACTTAATTCTAGGTGCCGGATATACAGCTACGCATGAAACAAACAAAATCCCTGATCTCCTGGAGTTTAGTCTCAAGGAAGAGACACTAAAGAAGTAAACAGATCAACAATATTATTTCAACAAATTGCAAGTGCCATAAAGAAAGATGAAGTAGGAAAAGGAGAAGCATAGTGGCTGGGAAAGGATGTTTATTGATGGTGTCATGGAAGGCTCCTGAAAGGTGAGAAGATAGCAGAGTCTGACTGATGAGGGAAAGTCAGGACAAGAAGAGCATCCCCAGCAGAGGAAGGAGCAGGAATGGAAGCCCCTGCTGCAAGAATGCAGAGTGCGACTGGGGAGTCCTGCCCTGGCTCCAGCACGTGCCCTGAAGAGCCTGCATTTTGTAGCGCATTCAGATTTATATACCAGTGCAATTATATTTCAGTCATTGTTGGCCCACCTCTCAATTTTTCCAAAAGACATACAGACTCCTCAAAAATAACTATCACTGAACTTTTCTCAATAAATTCATTTATAAATGGTTGCAAACCTCCACATTATTGACCTCGGGTCAGCTGGTGTTCCTCTCAGTGATAATCCCTAGAGCAGTTGCTTCCAAGTCACCTGGGGTTGGGGTTCTTGTTTAAAATGCCACTTTCTCATCCCCCTCTCAGAACTTCTGAATCCGAACCCCTGGGCTTGAGGCCTAGACATCTGTGACAGTCTTTCCACGTAACATTTATGCACACTAAGTCTGAGAGTCATTGGGCTGTATACCTCCATGCCTTTATGCCACAAAATTTAGCATTAAGTGGTTAGTGAAGCTGCAGCTTGCCAACAAGTATATACAATTTCACAGTGTAAATTGACCCCCTCCACCAAAAAAGAGTCCCATTAAATGAAAAGCAATCAGTCAGTATGGAAATGCCCAAACAAAACCAAAATGCATAATTTAATTTGTGATTCTGATTTCAAAGGGCCAGTTTATTTAATTCCATTTGGAACTTTGTCAACATTACTAGGTATCCCCCTGTGTGTGTTTCTCCCTCTCACCCTGGAGAAGATTGAGCCAACTTTTACTGTGGTCTAGCAAGATTTTAACTTCTGTGTCTCTGGGGCAACTAGTGAGCTTCTACGTGTCTTTGATTAAAAAGAATGTCTGGCTATCTCGATTTCTCAGTATACTCCCTCTTTAGTGCCCTTTCCCAGTGCATTCCTGGCAAAGTCACAGAAAATCACTTTCAGACTAACGTTTCTTTAAAAGTTATTACCTCTAATTTATATAAAGCACTTGATTGTCTAAAAATACTATATAATTTTATGTTTAACCTTATAGCATAGAGTTCTGTTTGCTTTAAGAGAAAACCAAATAAATTACAAAGTGTATATAGTCAAAAACTTTTCTAATAAATCAAATTCACATAGATACTTGTTTGGAGGTTTGGAGCAAGTAACCATTATTTCAAAAATAACAAATTGCTTGCAAACCCATCAGAAAGGTCAGACAAGAACAAAGTAAAAAGGCCTTTACTAGTTTCAAAATATAAATAAGCATACATTGCAAATCAAACAATTCAAATTATGTATATGGGGTTTATTATTTCTAACAATTGATACTATTTTTGTTACCTTTGGAGCACACTTTTAACCTATTTCATATATATTACATCTGTCTGAATTTTAAAAAATTGATAGTTGCACATTGTCAAAAGAAACATTACTTCAAAAATTTAAAAAGTAGAAAAGAATAATCTCTGTTAGTAATGGCTTTTAGGATATTAGGTAGCCCTACTGCCACTTTTAGCCATCACACTTTCTATCTCATTCCATGGAAATGTTGCCCTTCCACAGTCTTCCAGAAGTTAATTGACTGGGGTTGGTGAGGACAAAATCATAGGATTTCAAGAGCAAAATTTCTTGCTGTTTTTCAGAACTTGGCCAATTCTCTGTATGCCAAGTGACTTTAGTCTAATGAAAATTAAAATAATTTTTCTAATTTCACAATCACAGGTTGGGTTTTTTTTTTTTACATTTTTATATTTCCATGTCATGACACCCAGATGCTCCAATTTTCTTTTCTGTGAGAGTGTCTCTCCAAATTCCCTGTCAAACTTTGCCCTATTCTTCCTACACTCTGCAAAGGGCAGTAGAGTGAAGCAGCAAGGACTCTAACACATTCTACGTACACACTCCCCTCTTCCAACCATTGTTGTCTTCTGGTCCTGTGGTTAGTCCTTCATACTCCTCGTGTTACCACAAAGACGGCAACCAATAAGCTACAGATTAAAGGGTGCCAAGGATGTGTAACGTTACTCCCCATTAACTAACCCAGTTGCAACCTGTGTTGCACAGCGGCCTATGCTAGTCCTTAAAATGTTCACTAGAGGGTGCACTATTTCTTTCCAAATTATTGAAGATGACTCCTAAATTAAACAGTAATATTAAACGCAATCTATTCAAATGTTCCACTATATTAAGTTGTCAACATTAGATTTCAAGAAAAATAATAGCCAGAAAAGTCATATTTAGTGGGTCTACTGGACAAAAATGGAAGTAGCAGCAACTATCTACCGTTAGTCCAGTGTCAGGATAATTTCTTCATCTGGAATTCTCAACCTTAGGATGAATGTGACTGGCACCATATGCACTATGGTTTGTCTGTGCTTTCTGTGTGCGCACACACACACATACATATACACACATGCACACACACACTGCCTACTACAGCCAAGGTTCTTGGAGAAAAGATGGAGGGGAAGAGATGCACCTCAGGATAGTAGCCAGACAGAATAACTATGACATGCTGTGCAAAAACCAAAGAAGCTTGGCCCTTTTTATAGTAGCGCTCGTCTCTTTGCTGCTATATCAGAGGAGGGTAGTTCTTTCCATGAGCTTGTTAACTCAAAGGCAGGCTTCCTTGTCAATGAAGAATCAGTAGGGGAAGCTGTTAACTCTCAGCTTATGGCCAACGCAAAAGTGGAGGTTTTAACATCAGATCAGAGTCACCTGTTACCCCATATAAACTTTCATAAGGAGAGCGGGAAAGGGCAAATCTAAAGCTGGACATCTGAGATTATTGATATTCATTATTAAGTAAATGAACAAAAACTTTTTCCCAATAGCAACTTTAGTATAATCCTCACAATATCACTCATTCCATATATTTTCTTCAACTGAAAATGCACACTTGTGTTTAATACAGTTGTCTTTCCATAGCCTCTCAGCACACTCCAAGACACCTGTTTTTTTGTTGTTGCTAGAGTGTATGCGTGTGTGTGTGTGTGTGTGTGTGTGTGTGTGTGTGTGTGTGTGTATGAAACCTAGGCTCTTGTTTAAACTCAACCTGTTTCACATTGTGGTAATAGTTGACTTTCATTTGTCACCACTTGTTCATTCTTATAAGGCTGACCTCTTTTCACCTCTTAACACTACCCCAGAAATTTCTGAAAGTATCATCATCACTCCCATTCAGCTAAGATGTTCCAGAACTATCTTGTTCTTCCTGCCCAAGTTAAGCAGTTGCTCCCCTCAAGGGAGAGCTGGTTCATTTTGGGGAATGATAGTACATAGCCCTGAAATCTGGGTGCTTGTCTGCATTTTATATCATTCTACACCACTACTGGCAATAAACTGCCTCATATTAGAAACCATGTGTTTTTAGTAACATAAGAGTAGACTTTCAAATTCAGTCCTTCAGCTGTCGATGTGGAGTAACTGGTGCTCACCAGGATTGGGTCATGATGGTGAGTGTTTATTGCAAAGCATGTTGACCTCCAGTGCACATTGATGCCACTGCTCTCCTGGGTGACAGCAAAGTGGGCTGAAATTCAGAAAATGGTTCCCCTAATATGGCACAAGCCCATAACGTGACCACAGCTACACATAGCCAAATGCAGGCTTATTTTTTGTTGGTTTTTTTACATTATCAAGTACAGCATTTAAAAGAAATTATTAACACACTCTGGCAAAATGGGCCTTGGCTGTTAGTCTCTGTTAACAAAGAAGCTATTCAATAAGGTGAAGTCCATTAGATTCACTGTTCTTGCTAATACTGCCCTATGGAATGTAATACATATTCTCTACAGATGACTAATGTATGGAAGGGTCCTGTGTTTGCTTCGACTTTCCTTTGTCCTAAGTAAGAACTTTTATTGAAGTTCTCTTAATTTTTTTCCACCTGTTATACATCAGTGATGAATGTAGTAACTAACCTTATTTCACCTATGGTTTACAGACAAGCCCTTTTCTTTCAAAAAGAAAATACCTTTTTTAAAGCTGTTTTGAAATTATTTCTCTTACTTCATCCCAAAGAGTCTGTTTTTGAAGGTGGTCTCAAGTTATTTAGCTATTCTAAAATAGAACATTCTTAGCATTTTAACCAAGCAAGGTCATGACTGGAAAAGCTGCTACTTTCTGACAAGGGTCAATAGGAGTCAGAATTAATTGGCACATTTTCAGTGGGGTAAATTGAAAACTTTAATCAGGGACTGAAAGTTCGATCATTTCCAATAGTAGAACGGTCAAGGGGGAAAAGAGGTGTGCTCTTCATAGGCCTCTTAACTGAATTATTCATGATGGGAGAAGATATTATACTCTTATAAAAGTTTCCCTGTGGACTTCATTTAGAATTATTTCCTTTCATCTATTTGGATATTCAGGGGGAGTCCTGCCTAGGGTGAATACTGACTTCAGTGCCTATAAAATTTCTGAATGACTCTGTTTTTGGGATTCTAAGCCCAGGCAACTTAACAACATAGCAACAGCTTTTAGGATAAACAAATTCACCCAATTAGGCTTATGAAACTGGTCCATGCCCATGAGGTCACCTACTCTTGAGACCCCCCCGCCCAAACAAAGTTTTCACACCTCTGTAGAGCAGAGGCCTTAATACAAATGTTTACAGAAACCAGAGACCAATAAACATGGCTTCCATTGACCGGTGATAGACAATGGGGAGGGGAGCTGCAAAGCATTGCTCCACATCTGTCTCACCTCCTGGTTTCCACCGTACCAGACCTTAGGTGGTCAAATCTTCCTATTTCTCAAGAGAAGCTGGTGGATTTATAAGTTCACTTATTGTAGGCATGTCAGATGGGTAGAATGGGATTAATCATGCCATCAGTTCATGACACATTATCTGTTTCTTATTTTATTTTATTTTTATCTCCATCCTGTACAATCCAATTTCTCTTCCCCACTGACCTAAAGTATTTCATATTTGTACCTTCAACTCACCTTCCATATGTTTATTTATATGTGTGTGAATGTCTTTAAAATATGAACATTACTATTTGTGTACATGTAATTTACATAAATAGTGCTAGACTACAAAAAATATGTTATCGAGATCTGTCCATGTGGCTAAATATCTACTTTGTTCATTTCTTGCGACTGCTGTATTATCTAAATTTAGCCTAATTATCCCCTGGTTCTTTGCTCGCACAACTAATTCTGTGATAAACATTCTTATAAATATCTCTGGTGCACACTTGTAAGAATTTCTATAGTGTTTAGGGTCTACAGAGTAATGAATCAATTCCACTAAGTACTGCTTAATTGCTTTCCAAGGTGACCATACCAGTCCATATCTCCCAGCAGTACCCAGGTTTCCCATCTCCACACAGTCCCACCAGCATTTGATATGCAATGTTCTAATTTTTTGCACTTCAGTAATCAGTATCTCAGAGTTTTAACCTGTATTTTGTTGACTAAAATGAAGTTTAACAATTCATCTTTGCATGTCATTTTTTAGCCATTAGGGTATGTCTTAAATCATAATCCTTGACTTTTTATTTTTTTCTTATTTATAAAATTTTATTTTATTATGCTAAATATTAATTCTTTGTTGGTGATAAATACACTATAGATCTTCTCTCAAACTGTCACTTATCGTAAGTTTTGTTTTCGTTTTCTCCAAGTGAAACCCCATTCCTAAATTTTGTTTGTGGTGTTTTCGATTGTCCTTTATTAAGCACTGACTGGAAAGCTAAAATGCCACCTTTCCAGACTCTAGAAAGTGAAGGTAGCCAGGTAACAGCTCATTTTGATGTAATGAAATATATTAATTTTTCTCTTTATAGTTTATACTTGAAGGATTTATTATTTATTTATGGTCCAAGGTCACTCTATCTGATGGATTTATTTTAGAATCCTTGTACATGCCCAATCACAAAGAAAAGTTTCTGTATTTTCTTCTACTAGCTTTACAGTTTTAGCTTTCAATTTTAATTTTTTAAATCTACCTACTTATCTAACTTAATTTTTCCTCCTATTCCATGCTTTATATTCTGTCCAAGTCTCTCATTTCTTCCAGCATGATCACACCCTGCTCCTGAGCTGTGGTAGTCATGAGCAGGCAGGCAGGGCTTTGCCCAGGGTGGCCTGCCACTTGCATAGCTTTTGGTTGGTGTGCTGTTCTGTTTATTTAATAAATGGGCAGGTTGGAAGCATTGCACAAAAGTTCTGAGATTTTACTGCCTTTTTTGTTTTGTTGGTGGATTTTTGTTTATACATATATATATATATATATATATATATATATATATATTTCAAGTTGAAGAAATGCCTTTTTGTTTGTTTGTTTAAAGAAAGTTGTTGGTCAGACTTCATAAGTGAATTTCAAGCAGTGAAGATTCTGTGGTGCCTGAGATGCTAAGGCACCACATAGAGTGAGCTCTATCGTGTGAAGAATTTGGTAAGCAAGATAAAGTCCATGGTGTTGGTCCCTAAAATGTGGGTGACCGTATGTTTTTATAAAACTCCACTCTACTGCCTTTTAGAGGTGATATGGTTTGGCTGTGTCCCCACCCAAATCTCATCTTGAATTGTAGCTTCCATAATCCCCACATGTCATGGAAGGGACTCAGTGGGAGGTAACTGAATCAAGGGACAGTTTTCCCACGCTGTTCTTGTGAAAGTAAGTCTCAGGAGATCTGATGGTTTTATAAAGGGCAGTTCCCCTGCACACGCTCTCTCACCTACCACCATATAAGATGTGCCTTTGGTCCTCCTTTGCCTTCCACCATGATTGTGAGGCCTCCCCAGCCATGTGGAACTAAACCTCTTTTTCTTTATAAATTACCCAGTCAGTCTTTGATATGATTTTATTAACAGCATGAGAACAGACTAATACAACAGGCCTCCCCATTTTCTATCCTCTTTAGAAAGAGAACTGTTTTTCCAAACAGGAAATAAGGCCAAGCACCAAAGCAGTGACATCAAAGCCTTTGCCATCTAATTCTTTTCCACCTAACAAGAACTAGCACAGTTGGTTTGGGCCTGGGTTGCCAGTGTCCGAGTTAAAACTACAGGCCGCTCAGCCTTGCAAACCTCCCACAGTCTCTTTTCCTTGTCGGCATAATTATAGGTAGCCCAAGCCACTTTTTTCAGCTTCTCTGAGGATGGGAATCCAGGTCTTCCTGAGAAAGGCCCTAGTATAGTATCAACTCCATAAATCCACTAAGATGGTGAGTGTCAAAATCAACTTGCCAGCTAATGTTTGTACGAAGTCTCAGCTCACCGTCATTCAGGGTAAAGTGCCAGTACTGCCAGAGAATCTGCCCCAGCAAGATTTTTCTCAAGAGCCAGACTCCATAAGCCCTGGCAGGCAGAAGCAGATTCTCGGCCTGTCTGAAGAGCAGTGAATTGCAGAAGGGAAGCCTTTCTGGTGCATCCTCCTTATGGCAGCCATAGCCCGGCCCTCAGGAGGAGCAGTGACAGTGGGTGCCCAGAAATGTCTGTCCCCTTGATGGAAACTAGGTCTCATTTGAATTTACGGTGTGTGCTAGGAAATTATGTATTTATTTACAAGAAAAAGTTTTAACTCAGCCAAGGTGGGAAATGCCATCCCTGTCCCTTCCAAAGCACAAAAGAATTAGGCAGTTTAAATCGTGAGTCTCAGTGCTGGTGTTCAAAACATTAAAAAGAAAATATTTAGGAGGGAAAAAAGAAATGATACAGTTGTTGGGGTCCGTGCCGGGGGTGGTGGAGAATGAAAGAACACACAAAAGACAAAGACACACAGAGAACATGGCGGCCGCGCTCAGAGCCTCCGCCTCACTTTATTTATACTCCATAAACCCCACGTCAGCAGAAAGAATGCAATGCAAAACAAACTTTCTTTTCCCAGATGTAACCTTCTACTCAGTTCTTTGTTTCTATGCTCTTCTTTATCTGCCCGCCTTCTTGGCGCCTAGGGGAGTTCATTAAAAGTTCAATTGGAGATACTGTCCTTGAGCCCTATCTATTGTCAGCATACTGTTTTCAAAGGCCCCTGCATACAGTGACTGGGATTTGCTTCAAAATAACTTTGAGGGTGTGCGCCTAATCTCAGCTGGTCCACCCGAGACCCCCTGAGCACCAACCCTAGTCCCCTGCGCAGCCCCTTATTCGCTCCAACAAGATGAAAGAAACAATCATGAACCAGGAAAAACTCGCCAAACTGCAGGCACAAGTGCCATGGTGGGAAAGGAACTGCTCGCAGAAAGAAGAAGGTGGTTCATAGAACAGCCACAGGAGATGATAAAAAACTTCAGTTCTCCTTAAAGAAGTTAGGGGTAAACAATATCTCCGGTATTGAAGAGGTGAATATGTTTACAAACCAAGGAACAGTGATCCACTTTAACAACCCTAAAGTTCAGGCATCTCTGGCAGCGAACGCTTTCACCATTACAGGCCATGCTGAGACGAAGCAGCTGACAGAAATGCTACCCAGCATCTTAAACCAGCTTGGTGCAGATAGTCTGACTAGTTTAAGGAGACTGGCCGAAGCTCTGCCCAAACAATTTGTGGATGGAAAAGCACCACTTGCTACTGGAGAGGATGATGATGATGAAGTTCCAGATCTTGTGGAGAATTTTGATGAGGCTTCCAAGAATGAGGCAAACTGAATTGAGTCAACTTCTGAAGACAAAACTTGAAGAAGTTACTGGGAGCTGCTATTTTATATTATGACTGCTTTTTAAGAAATTTTTGTTTATGGATCTGATAAAATCTAGATCTCTAATACTTTTAAGCCCAAGCCCCTTGGACACTGCAGCTCATTTCAGTTTTTGCTTATACACAATTCATTCTTTGCAGCTAATTAAGCCGAAGAAGCATGGGAATCAAGTTTGAAACAAAGGTTAATAAAGTTCTTTGCCTAGTATACAAAAAAATAATAATAATAATAACTTTGAGGCCACATGTTTATAATGATTGAGGTTGAGTTATAGATGCATTCGGTTGTTTATATGCTCTATTATGTGTATGTTTAAAACTTTACATAATTAAAATCTACCTTACATAATTAAAATTCTACCAGGAGAAAGTATTGATTTTTTCTATTATTTGCTGAAAAGAGCCCAGATGCTTTTTCTAAATTTCAGAAATCCATATAAAACATACGGTTTTCCAGCTTCCCATTCTCAAAATTGTTATAAGTTCGGTCTGTTTGGTACTTCTTTCTCACCATTCCAAGAGATGGTAACATGTTTTCTGGGCTTATGAACTTTAACCAGAAGGCTTTGCTCACACCTGAAGATATATTTAGATACAGTATCAAGAAGCAAACCGAGGTGGAAATTCTTTGAATGTCACCAATGTGCACCTTGAGTGGGGAATGAGGGGGAGGCTCCACAAGAAGGGGAGGGTTTGATTGCCGATAAGAAAATGAGGACTAGAAATAAGGAATCTCAAATTTTTCGGGGCAGTGCTGATGAAGACATGGCTAGCAGTCAGTTATTTATCATCACTACAGAGATCAGTCATTTTTTATTTTATTAATACATAATATTTCACATATTTATGGGGTACATATGTCTGTTACATGCTTAGAATGTGTAATGATCAAGCCAGGGTATTTGGGGTATCCATCACTTGAGCGTTTATCAGTTGCCTGTATTGGTATCATTTCAGGTACTCTCTTCTAATTATGTTGAAATATATTTAATATGGCTGCCAAGTATAGTCACCCTCGTCTGCTATCAAACATTAGAACTTATTCTATCTAACTGTATATTTACACCGTAACCAACCTCTCTCCATTTCCCTTCCCCTCCACCAACCCTTCCCAGTCTCTCTTATCTATTGCTCTATTCTCTATGTCCATCAGATTAAGTTTTTTAGTTCCCTCATATGAGTAAGAACATGCAGTCTTTGTCTTTCTGTGTCTGGCTTGTTTTCCTTAACATAACAACCTTCATTTGCATCAATGTTGCTGCAAATCACATTTATTTCATTCTTTTTATGGTCAAACAATATTTCATTGTGTACACATACCACATTTTCATATTTTCTTTATCCATTCATTCATTGATGGACATTTAGGTTGATTTCATATTTTTACTGTTTTGATTAGGTCTACAGTAGACATGCAAGTGCAGCTATCCCTTTGATATACTGATTTCTCTTCCTTTGGGTAGATACCTAGTAATGACGTAGCTGGATCGTGTATGGTAGTTCTATGTTTAGATTTTTGAGAAATCTTCATACTGTTTTTCATAATGGTTGTACTAATTTACATTTGTACCATCAGTGTGTAAGAGTTCTCTTTTCTCTGCATATTGCTTGCATGTTATTTTTTGTCTTTTTAATCATAGGCATTCTAACTGGGGTGAGACAATATCTCATTGTAATTTCAATTTGCATTTCCCTGATGGTTAGTGATGCTGAGTATTTTTTCATATACCTCTTGACCATTTGTATGTCTTTTTTTTTTTTTTTTTTTTTTTTTTTGAGACAGAGTCTCACTCTGTTACTCAGGCTGGATTACAGTGGCACCATTATGGCCCACTGCAGCCTCGACTTCCAAGGCTAACATGATCCTCCTGCCTCAGTCTCCCAAGTAGCTGGGACTACAGGTGTTCACCACCATGCCCAGCTAATTTTTTTTCTTAATTTTTGGTAGAGACAGGGTCTCTCTATGTTGCCCAGGCTGGTCTTGAACTCCTGGGCTTAAGCAATACTTCTGCTTCAGCTTCCCAAAGTGCTGGAATTACAAGCATAAACCACCATTCCTGGCCTTGTATGTCTTCTTTTGAGAAATGTCTATTCAAATCTTTTGCCTGTTTTTAATGGGATATCTCTCTTTTTAGAGATCAGTGTTTTTAAAATCAGATCCCTTGGTTTAACATCAGAGTGTTGTCCCCCAACTTCATTAATTACATTTATCACCACAAATCAGTGTCACTTTATATAACATTTAAATATATCATTCCAGAAAACTTAAGAAAATAACCAGTTTGTGTTGAGGTTGTTATAAGAAGAGTCCTATTGATCCTTATGCAAAGCATTAATGTTTCTGCAAGGAGAGTATGGGGGCAAGGGAGGAAGTTAGAGACTCTTCCTTTGTAGATTCAGTAAGAATAAATAGATGACTTTATTAGTTAAGCTGATTTTGACTGGAATGAAAGAAGCCTCTTATTGGACTGGCTTAAACAAGAAGTGGAGTTTAGAGGAAGGGACACTACAGTGTCTCAGGGCAGAGCCAAAGAACAAAGGAAGCCAGGACACTGTTGGGCCCCAGGCCTTTTAGAACCTGGGATATGAAATATCACAGTTAGTCTCCCACCACCACAGCCTCTCACAAAATGCTGACTTTTTTTTCTCCCTTGATATCAGCCTTCTCCACATGATGGAAATCATAGATGCTGTCTGTACCAAGATTTGCAACCTGCAAACTCACCCAATGCTGGAGGAATGTTGGGTGTCTCGAAGGAATGAATCAGCAGTCTGTAACAATGTTGTACAGAAATGTTGTTACCTCTGAGAGAACTGTTTCCCCTCTAAGGTTTTCAGTGTATGAACTCATACGTTCTCTAAGTAATGATCATTTGATCTCCTCTTTTCAATAGTTAGTTTTATTGCTAGCCTATAAATCAGTGTCATGCTAGTAAATGTCTAACAACTGATTCTCAAAAATTAAGAGAAAAGAGAAGGAAGAAAAAGAAAAAAGGCTTTAATTGTAATATTTGCCTGTTTGCCAGTATAAATACCTCCAACACCACCAATGTGAAGCTGCAACATGACGTCACTGAATGCAGAGATGGGGCCCAGTCAACAGTCCAGAGCCCATACAAACAGGATCCCACAGTGCTGCTTATAATTTGTTTAGCCTCTAGAGAGCAATGTTAAATAGCAGTGATAGCAGCAAGCAGCCTTTCCTTCATCCTGATGCTTTAGTACCCAGCTGCAAATAACTTGCTCCCTGTGTGCTCCATTTGATTACATGTTAGTGGGTTCCTGGAGCTCTGTATCTGGACTTAGAAAGAGGGAATGTCGGTCGTCAGCAAAGCCTGAGTCTTGTCCCCTCATTCTCTTCCCCAGACAGCATGAACTTCACCACTCGGTCCGTCTTCTCCACCAACTACAGGTCCCTGGGCTCTGTCCAGGTGCCCAGCTACGTGCCCAGCTGGTCAGCATCGCGGCCAGTGTCTATGCAGGTGCCCGGGGTTCTGGTTCCCGGAACTCCCTGTCCTGCTCCACCAGCTTCGGGGCCTCTTGGGGTCCAGGGGCCTGGCTTAGGGGATGGTCTGGAATCTGGCAGGAATGGGAAGCATCCAGAACAAAGAGACCATGCAAAGCCTGAACAACCACCTGGCCTCCTACCTGAATAGAATAAGGAGCCTGGAGACCAAGAACCGGAATCTGGAGAGCAAAATCCGGGAGCACCTGGAGAAGAAGGGACCGCAGGTCAGAGACTGGAGCCATTACTTCAAGACCATCGAGGACCTGAGGGCTCAGAACTTAGCATATACTGTGGACAATGCCTGCATCATTCTGCAGATAGACAATGCCTTTCTTGCTGCTGATGACTTCAGAGTCAAGTATGAGACAGAGCTGACCATGTGCCCGTCTGTGGAGAGCGACGTCCATGGGCTCCGCAAAGTCAATGATGACACCAATGTCACTTGGCTGCAGCTGGAGACAGAGATCAAGGCTATCAAGGAGGAGTTGCTCTTCATGAAGAAGAACCATGAATAGAAAGTAAAAGGCCTACAAGCCCAGATTGCCAGTTCTGGGTTGACTGTGGAGGTAGATGCCCCCAAATCTCAGGACCACTCCAAGATCACGGCAGACATCCGGGCCCAATATGACGAGCTGTCTCGGAAGAGCCCAGAGGAGCTGGACAAGTACTGGTCTCAGCAGATTGAGGAGAGCACCACAGTGGTCCCCACTCAGTCCACCGAGGTTGGAGCTGCTGAGATGATGCTCACATTGCTGAGACATACAGTCCAGTCCTTGGAGATCGACCTGGACTCCATGAGAAATCTGAAGGCCAGCTTGGATAACAACCTGAGGGAGGTGGAGGCCCACTATGCCTTGCAGATGGTGCAGCTCAACAGGATCCTGCTGCACCTGAGGTCAGAGCTGGCACAGACCTGGGCAGAGGGACAGCACCAGGCCCAGGAGTATGATGCCCTGCTGGACATCAAAGTCAAGCTGGAGGCTGAGATCGCCACCTACCACAGCCTGCTGGAATATGGCAAGGACTTCAATCTTGGTGATGCCCTGCACAGCAGCACCTCCATGTAAACCATCCAAAAGACCAACACCCACTGGATAGTGGATGGCAAAGTGGTGTTTGAGACCAACGACACCAAAGTTCTGAGACTTTAAGCCAGCAGAAGCAGGGGACCCTTTAGGGAGCAGGAGGCCAATAAAAAGTCCAGAGGATAAAAAAAGAAAGAAAGAAGGAGTGTGTCATTGTCAATTACAGATGCTGACCAAGGACTGGGGAGGAGAAAAGAAAACTGCTAAGCACAGCAGTGCCCCACATCTGCCCCATGGTGGAGACCATGCTCTCTGAGCGAACTGTTGAGATCCACAGTCTATTTTTACCTTTTCTAGGCTATAGACTACTTAGGGAGTTAGGAGACTTAATAATTAGGCAACTTATTTAAACTCCCTTTGCCTCAGTTTCCTAATAATTTAAACAGGGGTATTAGAATATATACCTCGTATGACTTTTATGAGGTTTAAATTAAATAAGTCGTGTTAGGCAACAAATCCAATGCCTCACACACAGTAAATGCTCAATAAATGTTTTAATAGCCATTTTAGTTATTTGTCTTTTTCTCTTAAATACTGTCAACCATAATATTGGTTTAATATGGTCTATATTACATTTTAAAAATGTCCTTCTTGTCCTTGTTTTCTAAGTTCTTTTTGAAAAATAAAGAATGTTTTGTCATTTGCCTTTTGGGGATTTATTACTCAGTTTTTCTTATAGATCTAAGAAGAAAGAACATTCAGTAACTCAATATAAGCCAATAAACTTCCACCTCATGTCTCTCCCTCACATGCCCTTTCTCCATGAGTCCTGGCCTCTTTCCAGCTGGGCTGACTCCCCCATCCAGCCATGCTCATCAACAGTTTTCTTCCTGGCTACTCCTCCCACTCTCTCAGTTACAGCCCCCCGCACCAGCCCTCCACAGAAGCACCCTTTCAGCCAATACAAAATACCTTGATCACAATAGTCTGCCTCAATTTATGGCTGAAAAAAAAAAAACAAAAATTTAAGCATAAGCTCCTAAAACATTGTGTTACACAAAGTGGGAAGGGGTGTTATTTAAAAACACAACTAACTGAAGTAGCTTTTTCCTGGCAAGAAAATAGAAAAAGAGACTTAATTCACTCTATGTAAAAAGTAAGAATCTGAGTTTTGGGGGAGGAAGTTAAGTTTGTCGAGTTGCCTGGGAGCAGCCCAGGAAGGAAAGGAAGCTGTCCAGAGGGACAGACAGGTGGCAGAGACAAAAGCAATGACTGCGGGCAGGGGTTCCATCTGGAATCATGGTTAGAATGGTTATGAGATTTTTTTAAAACCTGAGTATTTAACATCCAGAAATGAGTATTTAATATGCAATACATATCCCATCATCCTGAAAACCTGACAAGACCTGCCAAGTTCACAGCATTATATGTTTAGAGTACTTTCTAGAGAGAAGAGAAGATATTCGGTGGGGTCTTACTGTTGCCTTCTCCTGCTGATCCAAACAAACGGATGCAAAAGAACTGACTGTATAGGGAGGTAACCAACAGTAACATCAAAAAAATGTCATTTTCCTCAATTCAGCATCTAGGAAATTCCCACATGATGGAGGTATATTAGTTAGAGTTCTCCAGAGACAGAACCAATAGGATATATTAATACATATATATAGGTAGATAGGTATATGAGAGAGGATTTATTAAGGGAATTGATTGGCTCATGCAATTACAGAGCCTGAGAAGTCCCATGATAGGCTGTCTGCAAGCTGGAGAACCAGGAGAGCCAGTAGCATGGCTGTCCAAGGCTGAAGGCCTCACAACCAGGGAAGTTCATGGTGTAACTCTCAGTCTGAGGCTGAAGGCCTGACAGCCCAGGGGACTGCTGGTGCCAGTTCCCAAGTTCAAAGGCCTAAGACCCTGGAGTTCTGATGTCCATGGACAGGAGAAAAGAGACATCCCAGTTCCAGAATATCCTTTTTGGAAAAACGAATTCACCTTTCCTCTGCCTTTTTGTCCTATCTAGGCACCCTGCTGATTGGATGGTGCCCACCCACAATGAGGGTGGATCTTCCCCAGTCAGTTCCCGGATTCGCACACAAACATACTTTGACAGACACAACCAGAAATGGTGTTTAACAAGCTATCCAGTCAGTTAACATTTGAAAGTAACCATCATAGGAAGTAAGGGCTAGCAGAAGGTCTGGCCTGTGGACCAGAACTGGTGTCCTTAGAGGACCAGCCATTCTTCCAGTTTCCGTGAATGAATGCCCAGCAGATTCCCAGAGCCTATTCTCTCCTGCTTCTGCCTCTCAGCAATGGCAGCCGGAGGTGAAGGGGGAGCATCCAGGACAGAGAATACATGGGTGAATATCTTGGGATCATCAATTAGACATGAAATTTCAGAGGCTTTGGAACCAAAGCAACTCTATCTTGCATAGGGGCTGGGTAAAATGAGGCTGAGACCTATGGGGTTGCATTCCAAGGAGGTTGGGCATTCTTAGTCACAGGGTAAGATAGGAGGTCAGCCCAAAATACAGTTCCCAAAGACCTTGCTGGTAAATCAGTTTGCTATAAGGAAGCCGGCCAAACCCCACCAAAATGAAAATGGTGATGAAAGTCACCGTTGGTCGTGCTCAATGCTCATTATATGCTAATTATAATATATTAGCATGCTAAAAGACACTCCCACCAGCACCATGACAGTTTACAAATGCCATGGCAAGGTCAGGGAGTCATCCTATATGGTCTAAAATGGGGGGAACCCTCAGTTCTGGGAATTGCCCACCCCTTTCCTGGAAAACTCACGAATAATCCATCTCTTGTTTAGCACATAATCAAGAAAATACCATCAAAATGGCCAACCAGGAGCTCTCAAGGCTGCTCTACCTATGGAGTAAACTTTTTTTTTTTTTTTTTTTGAGACAAGTCTCGCTCTGTCGCCCAGGCTGGAGTGCAGTGGCGCGATCTCGGCTCACTGCAAGCTCTGCCTCCCGGGTTCACGCCGTTCTCCTGCCTCAGCCTCCGGAGTAGCTGGGACTACAGGTACCCGCCACCACGCCCGGCTAACTTCTTTGTATTTTTAGTAGAGACGGAGTTTCACCGTGTTAGCCAGGATGGTCTCAATCTCCTGACCTCGTGATCCGCCTGCCTCGGCCTCCCAAAGTGCTGGGATCACAGGCGTGAGCCACCGTGCCCGGCCCCCATTCTTTATTCCTTTACTTTCTTAATAAACTTGCTTTCACTTTACTCTATGGACTTGCCTCAAATTCTTTCTTGCACGAGGTCCAAGAACCCTCTCTTAGAGTCTGGATGGAGATCCGTTTCCAGTAACAGAAAGATTTTTCCACAGTGGACACACCTTAGGTCGTTAGCGAGGGCAAAGAGGGAGGTAGTGGTGACAGCATTGTGGGTCACATCACTTGGAACCTCTGGATTAGATCACACCTATTCAGACTTCCCTCTAGCAGGGTACAGTTCCATTTGATGAGAAATGATGCCTTCATGAGCCCTGAATTCATCCACATTAATCGCTTGGTTACTGCCTGACTCACTGAATAGGGAAAGCCTATCGCTTCCTGTTGTCTCATCTATCCCATGATGCATTTGAAGCAAAATTGTGCCAACGTGAGAAAATATGGGGATTCAAAAAATTATCCGGACAAATGTAATGAGTCACCTTGTTTTTGAAACTCTGCCTAGTTTGTGAAGGTCAGATGCTATTAGTTTATCATTTCTGCCAGCATTATCAAAAAAGGAAGAAAAGAAGAATAAAGCTCAAATGGTTGCTCAGTGATTATGAGACGCAAAAGCAGATCTGTTTAAATATATGTAGTAGTCATTGCTGAGGTTTATTTACTTAATCTTCATCAATTTGTAACATTAAGGAGGTATAACCTGCAGACTGGGCACGGTGGCTCACGCCAGTAATCCCAGCACTTTGGGAGGCCCAGGCGGGCAGATCACTTGAGGTCAGGAGTTTGAGACCAGCCTGGCCAACATGGCAAACCCCTGTCTCTACAAAAATACAAAAATTAACTGGGTGTGGTGGTGCGCACCTGTAATCCCATCTGATTGGGAGGCTGAGGCAAGAGAATTGCTTGAACCTGGGAGGTGGAGGTTGCAGTGAGCTGAGATCACATCACTGCACTCCAGCCTGGGCGACAGAGTGAGAAAGACTCTGTCTCAAAATAAACAAACAAAAAATCATTTTTACTATACCCGATAACAATGCTTGAAAAACAAAATTATTTCTTTTTTGAAAGATCGAGGGTTTGAGGTCAATCTGATTTTACTGTTATTTTGTAGTAATTAGATCTTCTAGAAGTCCTTTGATGACAGCTATGATGTCATGCATTTTGGAGTGAGAGGTTAATGACTTCCTGGAAAAACTTAAGGGAAAATGTATGCTTATGAATCTGATTGAGAATTGTTTGCACAGAATTGACTAAGTTGATAAATATAACACAAAAAGTATTATCTGAGTCCTGAAAAAAGACTGTTTGAAGTCAATCTCCTCAAGCGAAAACAATGTGCAAAATAATGTATATGCAGTACTAAATGTATATATAGGTGAAATACATGCATATATATACACATATAGAATACCTTTGGAAGAATCCTCAAGCAATTGGTAACAGGAGTCATTTTCGGGAAGAATGAATAAATGGGGAGTGTCAGGAAATAGTTTCATTATGTGGCATTTTAAATATTGGACCCCATGCATTTATTAGCTGGTTAAAAAAGTCTGAAGCCTTTCTGTGGGTACACAGAGGGGCCCATACGGCGTTGTTCTGGATCCCCCTCGTAACTTAAAGGGAAACTTTCACAATGTCCGGAGCCCTTGATGTCCTGCAAACGAAGGAGGAGGATGTCCTTGCAGCAGGAACCCACTTAGGTGGCACCAATCTTGACTTCCAGATGGAACAGTACATCTGTAAAAGTAAAAGTGATGGCATCTACAACATAAATCTGAAGAGGACCTGGGAGAAGCTTCTGCTGACAGCTCACGCCACTGTTGCCATTGAAAACGCTGCAGATGTCAGTGTTATATCCTCCAGGAATACCGGCCAGAGGGCCGTGCTGAAGTTTGCTGCTGCTACTGGAGTCACTCCAATTGTTGGCCGCTTCATTCCTGGAACCTTCACTAACCAGATCCAGGCAGCTTTCTGGAAGCCATGGCTTCTTGTGGTTACTGACCCCAGGGCTGACCACCAGCCTCTCACAGAGGCATCTTATGTTAACTTACCTACCACTGCTCTGTAACACAGATTCTCCTCTGCGCTATGTGGACATTGCCATCCCATGCAACAACAAGGGAGCTCACTCAGTGGATTTGATGCGGTGGATGCCGGCTCAGGAAGTTCTGTGCATGCGTGGCACCATTTCCCGTGAACACCCGTGGGAGGTCATGCCTGATCTCTACTTCTACAGAGATCCTGAAGAGATTAAAAAAGAGCTGGCTGCTGCTGAAGAGGCTCTGACCAAGGAGGAATTTCAGGGTGAATGGACTGCTTCAGCTGCTGAGTTCGCTGCTACGCAGCCCGAGGTTGCAGACTGGTCTGAAGGCGTGCAGGTACCCTCTGTGACTATTCAGCAGTTCCCTACTGAAAACTGGAGTGCTCAGCCTGCCATGGAAGACTGGTCTGAGCTTCCAGTCTCAGGCCATTGAATGGGTAAAAACAACCACTGAATGGTCTTAAGTTGCCCTTGCATGGGCTCTTAAGCAATATAGAAATAAGGTTAATGGAAAATAAATACCAGTTTCTAAAAAAAAAAAGGCTGAAGCACAAAAAAATCACAAAATATGCATATAGCACATGAATGATTATAAGTATTTATGAAAAATAAAGTTTAAAGAGGGAGAACATTTTTATAGGAAAATAATAAAAATTTTATTTGAAATGTCATCTTAAACAATTAAAAACTAATTAAAATTAGTTTAACTTTAGCTACAACAAAGGTTAGCTGATCATTGCAACTGAGCACAACTCCTTCAACTGAACAAAGACTGAATCAAGTAATTTTTCTAACATAATTGGATAAAACCTCCAATCCTAATTTGTGGTTAACTTTAGTGGCAAAACCATAAACAGGATGCTTTTGGCATGAATGTTTCCATTTTTCCAAAGCCCTCTCTTAGTCTTTGATACTTAAATCATTCTCCTAGGAAGAAATACAGATTCATTTCACCTTGCTATTGATTTGGAAGGTTGTCCACAAACCTAAGCAATTGCTCCCTAATGCAATTTCTTAAAAAGGAATGTCTTCACTTGTTGAGGGAGAACATTTACAGCTAGATAATCTGCCCACACTAAGAGACCACAGGTTCAGTAAAGAGTGGATCTGGTCACTAATCCCAGAAATTACTCCCTCATTACTGAGGAAACTTATAAAGAAAATAGAAACAATCTTCAGGCAATGCTACTTCAGAACCAAGTGAGGAGGCCATAGAACTGGGATGTTGCTTAAGTAACATGTCTCAGAAAGTGACAAATACTTGATACCTGTTAATGTGAATTTTTCACATTTTCACCTGGATGCAAATCTGAAAGTTGAAGTTTAAGATCATTTGTGCCCTTAAAGCAACATCTCGTCATTTTGCTTCCTACGAAAAGAGCAGAGCCTTTGTCTCCAGTCAGTTTCCTTTTTTTTTTTTTTTTTTTTTAAGTGTACTGTATTTCTGTCGTTATGTCTTTGGGGAATCACCACTTTGGCTTCCACAATGGTTGAACTAATTTACACCCCCACCAACAGTATATAAGCATTCCTTTTTCTCCACAACCTCACCAGCATCCGTTACTTTTTGATATTTTAATAATAGCCATTCTGACTGGTGTGAGATGGTATGTCATTGTGGTTTTGATTTGCATTTCTCTAATAATCATTGATGTTGAGCTTATTTTCATCTGCTTGTTGGCCACATGTATGTCTTCTCTAGAAAAACTTCTGTTAGTGTCCTTTGCCACTTTCTAATGGTTGTTTGGTTTTTTCTTGTACACTTAAGTTCCTTATAGATACTGTATATTAGACCTTTGTCAGATGCATAGCTTGCAAAACTTTGCTCTCATTCTTTAGGTTGCCTGTTCACTCTGTTGATAGTTTCTTTTGCTATGCAGAAGCTCTTTAGTTTAATTTGATCCCATTTGTCCATTTTTGCTTTTGTTGCAATTGCTTCTCATCATCTTTATCATGAACTCTTTGTCCATGCCTATGTCCTGAATGGTATTGCCTAGATTGTCTTCCAAGGTTTTTATAGTTTGGGGTTTTACATTTAAATCTTTCATCTATATTGTGTTGATTTTTGTATGTGATGTAAGGAACGGGTCTGGTTTCAATCTTCTGCATATGGCTAGCCAGTTATCCCAGTACAGTTTATTGAAAAAGGAATCCTTTCTCCATTGCTTGTTTTTGTCAGGTTTGTCAAAGATCGAATAGTTGTGGGTATGTGGTCTTGTTTCTGGGTTCTCTAATCTGTTTCATTGGTCTATATGTCTGTTTTTGTACCAGTACCATGCTGTTTTGGTAGTGACACAAACTATACTACTGTAGCCTTGTAGTGTAGTTTGAAGTGGGGTGTTGTGATGTCTCCAGCTTTGTTCTTTTTGCTTAGCCTTGGCTAAAAAATAGCCTCGGCTATTCAGGTTCTTTTTGGGTTCCATATAAATTTCAAAATAGTTTTGTCTAGTTCTGTGAGGAGTCTCAGTGGTAGTTTAATGGGAATAGCATTGAATCTGTGAATTGCTTTGGACAGTACGGCCATTTTAACAATATTGATTCTTCCTTTTCATGAGCATGGAATGTTTTTCCATTTGTTTGTGTCATCTCTGACTTCTTTAAACAGTGGTTTGTAGTTCTCATAGAGATCTTTCACCTCCCTTAATTAGCTGTATTCCTAGGTATTTTATTCTTTTTGTGGCCATTGTGAATGGGAGTTCATTCCTGATTTGGCTGTCAGCTTGACTCTTGTTAGTATACAAGAATGCAAGTGATTTTTGTACATTTATTTTGTATCCTGAAACTTTGTCCAGTGTTAGGGAAGGGCAATGAGTCCCCTGAAATAAAGTTGTAGAGATCAAACGAGAATAAGAAGCGGAAAATGGCTATCTCCTACTCCCAGTGAAGTTGGAAAGGGAAGGGAAAAAATAACTCGCACTGGCTGTTTAATTTTTAATTTTTTTTTTAATTTTTCTTCCTCCTCAGACATTATCAGCAATTACCCAAAATAGCTTGAAATAATGAAAAAGATATTGTCTATCCACAAAACCTAATATCTACTTTACTTAAAATCTAATATTTCTCTACTTGTTATTTACTATAAGACGAAGTCATAGTATTGTCTAATTACCACAGGTGTTTGACTGACATACAACTATCCCCATCTAGAGACCAGAAAACTGAGGCTTAGAGTACTTAATAACATCCCCAAAGACCCCAGTTACCTAGCTACAAATTCTTCAAAATTTACCCCAAAAATCCAAAAATTGTTTTGCTACAAAGTCTACAAAATCTACTTTAAAAATTTACCAAGTCTTTGCACTGTAGCACATTATTCCTTCCTCAGTCATGCTGACCTTTCTCAGGCGAAAATTCTCTTTCACCTCTTAGAAAGCTTCTAAGAAGGGCTGATTTTCTCATGGGCAGATGGTCAGGACGTTGCCACTCTCCCCTTCTCCCAAGAGCTCAAGACAGAAGAATGGACGCAAAGGCTCCAAAGAGAAGAAAGAATCATGGGTATAGATGTGGGCATTATTGTCAACATCGAAAAACTGGATTTCTTCAAAGTCAACATCCAGGAAAATTCCCACATGACGAAGGCTAGGGCTTGCAGGAATTCTCTCCAGGTCGGTGTTAGCATGGATTGCTCCTGCCTCCATGCTAATGATCCAGAAGCCATGCTCAGGGGATAAATCACTGCTGTTTCTGTCAGCCGACTCCTTGCAGACGCCCAGGGACCATGACTTCACCTCTCCCACTGTAACCTCCCAGTAATGTCGGCCGGAGGAGAAGCAGGGAGTACCCAGGACACAGGTCAGCCTAGGATCTTTTGTCAGGTCGTGGTGGATCTTCCCACGCTGAGCGCTTCTTAGATCACTGGAGAAGACAAGGAGGGAGCTGGCAGTGGCTGCATCCAGGGTCACATCTTCCCGAAAACGCTGGAGCTCCTCCCTCACGTGCAGAGTTTGCACCAGTCGGTTATCATGCTGCTTGGCGATAAGTGCTATGGCTCTCACTTGCCATTCTTCCAAAGGAGGTGCCTTCACCACATCTCGACACAAGGGGCACATCGCTCTAAAATCATGGTTTTCTAGGATCCAATTCTGGATGCAATCAAAGCAGAAAATGTGTGCACAAGAGAGAGAAATGGGACAGGAGAAAAAATCCAGGCAAACTGGACAGGACAACTCTGCTTGCAGGTTTTGGGCCATGGTACTTAAGGGTTACTCCTTAGCCGTGAAGTAGACTGAAATGATCCTTTATTGGCTTCTGGAAGCACTTGGGAGCTCTTCAATACTCTAAATCCAAGATTAAATAACATAAATTAATAAATAAGTTATTGGCATAAATGAATTATATTATGTAATAAATAACAATAAATTTATTAACTAAGAAATTAAGAATAACAAAAATTAAATATTATTTCTGTAGCTTGTGTATGAAAGTGACACTAAATTGCTAGAGAATCACAAGAATGTAGTCATGGTGATAAAAATGATTTCAAAACTCTCCATACTCTAGATAATCACAAGACAGGAATAGGGCAGTGGAAACTGTCTTTTCAGACAGTGCAGCTTACCTAGTCTGAAGACTTCCAGGTGATGTGTTGGTTGCTCTGGCCAAAGTTTCTTCTAGTGGGGGCTGAATTCAAGTGGGTCTTTAATAGAATCTCAGTATAGTCTCCACTCAGTATTTCTTTGTAGATCACCTGCAGTTCAGGAAAAAGAATTTTCGTGTCTAAATTCAATCATGAAAATAAAGCCAATTCTACATTAATCGTCACAGAAAAGTGACTCTAAGGAACCCTCAGAATTTCCAGGAAAATTACATGTGAGTAAAGCCAGCAAAATCCACTGCAAAATGAGATGCCCAATCAAGTTTAAGGACAAAGTGTTATTAGATGAAATGCTTTAAAGCACCCTAATAAAACTAATTAAGGCTTGAATTAATGTGAATAAAAATATAATTGTCATAAACTTCTCCAAAAAATCATGCCAATACAAACCAAAAAGATGTTCCAGACAAGGAAGATGCCCTCCAGTTACCCCAACTGCTCCCAAAGCTTGAGAGCCTCTGGTGCTCCCAGAGGACTTCTCACCATGACTGTCATTCTTTGAGTGAGCTGTCTCTGACATGCTGGGCACAGCATATTGGACCTGGCTAGACCCATGACCCAAAGACAGCCTCACAAAGCTAGACAGCACCTTCGAGACGATATGAACAGAGGACTATTCTCCAATAAGAGCTTACACTGAGCAGTAACTAGCAGAACTTCTTACCAAGAACCCACAAATCACACATTCAGTGGTGACGGTAGTAACAGAATGAGGGACAGAAAGAGGAGCAGCATCAACATTACCAGAGAGAGGAAGTGAACACCACTGAGGTCAGCCTGAGTTACTAGAACTGTCCTACATCCCAGAATATAATCTCTAATCTCTTTCCAACAAATACTTATTGAGACCCTTCTGTGCTCTTGGCCTCAACTGGACTCTGGAAACACAAACGTGTGTAATAGACAGGGTATCTGCCCACATAAAACTTTGTCTTCCAAGTCCTGATCAGCATTCCAATCTGATGGTGCCTGGCTGGCAGACAGAGATTACCTCTTTCTTAAATTCTGTTATCTTTTTCAATTTAATGGGAAATTTAACATGGTGCTGGAAATCTAATTGTCTAACCCACCTTGGAATGTATCTAAGAAAACAATTTTACAAAAAAAGAAAAAAATGCTACACTTATTAACAAGTTGTTCATTGCAGTGTTAACTACCATCCCAAATGATCAGGAACAATCGAATTATCTAACAATAATAAAATTATTCAGTTAATTATGACACAACTACTAAAAGTGGTCAAGTGTATGTAAGTGAAAACCCGAAGCAAAGTCCTTTTTTTGTCGTTGTTTTTGTTTTTGTTGAGACAGAGTCTTGCTCTGTCCCCCAGGCTGGGGTGCAGTGGCACGATCTCGGCCCACTGCAAGCTCTGCCTCCCGTGTTCAAGCAATTCTCCTTCCTCGGCCTCCGGCTGAGTTTTGTATTTTTAGTAGAGATGGGGTTTCACCATGTTGGCCAGGCTGGTCTCCTGACCTCGTGATCCACCCACCTCAGCCTCCCAAAGTGCAGGCACGAGCCACGGCGCCCCGCCAAAAACCCAGAATTCTTTAAGAAATATTCTGAAAATAAAAAGAAACTATTTTAAAACAGCAAATCCAGTGTAGTTGAAAACACACAAAAATACAAGTTCACGGCCGGGTGCGGTGGCTCACGCCTGTAATCCCAGCACTTTGGGAGGCCGAGGCGGGCAGATCACGAGGTCAGGAGATCAAGATCATCCTGGCTAACATGGTGGAACCCCGTCTCTACTAAAAAATACAAAAAATTAGCTGGGCGCGGTTGTGGGCGCCTGTAGTCCCAGCTACTCGGGAGGCTGAGGCAGGAGAATGGCGTGAACCCGGGAGGCGGAGCTTGCAGTGAGCCGAGATCGCGCCACTTTACTCCAGCCTGGGCGACAGAGCGAGACTCCGTCTCAAGAAAAAAAAAAAAAAATACAAGTTCATGCAAAGAGCGACCTGAGGTTCATATGTAAAAATTTAAACGGCAATGTTATAGTTAAAGGTGAAGAAAGTTCCCTGGCACAGGAAAAAACTAGTTTTTTCTCCTCTAAAATAAATAGTTAAAGGTATTCGAAAACACCAGTTTGTAGCCAAAGAGAGAATAGGACATTGGAAATAGCTTAAACAGAAGGCGTAACTTACCTTGACTTGGAGACTTCCAGCAGAAGTCTGAAAGTTCCGAAGCCGGCACCTCTACCTCTACAGACCTCTGCTCCTCTCTGAGTTTCAGCGCCGAGACACCGGCATTTTTATACGGCCTGGAAAACATTCTCCAACCAACCAGAGTCAGAGGCTCCGCCCCAAAGGTTGTACCACCCTAATCTGAGTAAACTCATCAACCCACCCTTCCGTTTCTGACGACATTAAAACACGCTTAAAATTTTATAGTAAAACAATTCAAAATTTCTTAATAACTCTCTGAATTAAAGTGAATCTACTGCCATCTGCTCTTGTTTCTAATTTCAGAACTCAGCTTTAAAAAGCAAAATGTGTTGGAGATCAAATACAGAAATTCACTGTTGAAACCTAATCACCTCATGGCTAATGTGATTATTGGTGTTCCTATTCCTGATATAATCATGAGTGGACAGGATCTACAACAGTTTTCATGTCCTTTGATTCAACAATTCTACTTTTAGGGGTACTTACTGGACAGGATAAGAAAGATGGCAGCCAGGCAAGGCTATTGTCCTGTAATTATTAATAATTCCATTTTTTACTCTCAAAAGTGTTCTTGGATGAACAGTAAATTTTATGGTGTCTGTATTCAAAGCAGAAGGAGCAGTAAAAGTCACAATAGAGGAAAGCTAAGACACAAACTTCAAAAAAGGTATTTGGAGGGTGAATGAAGTCCCATTGCAGAGAGGATCGCTGGAATATACGTTTTCCCCGAGATAACCTGCATTCTAAATAACCTCTCCTTTCTCAGGCTTCCTGTTCTGCAAGGCCGAACACACAGCTTACACAGCTTTTACTTCATTTTTACCTGGTGCTATCTCCATTTCTGTGAGTTAAATACTTGCAGGAGCGGGTCTCAAGCTTTTTTTTTTTTTTTTTTTTTTTTTTTTTTTGGTGACACAATCTTGCTCTGTCTCCCAGGTTGGAGTGCAGTGGCTTGATCTTGGCTCACTGCAACCTCCAACTCTCAGGTTCAAGTGATTCTCGTGCCTCAGCCTCCCCAGTAGCTGGGACTACAGGAGGCCGAGGTGGGCAGATCACATAAGGTTAGGAGCTCAAACTTTTTAAATTGTAATCTCAGGACCCTTTAAACTCTTTTTAAAAATCATTCAGCAAAAATATCCTTTATTTCTTCCATTTTTATTTTTATTTTAATCTCAAGAATCCTTACACTCTCTTTTTTAATTATTCAAAAATATCATTTTTTCTTTCATTTTATTTTGAAATAATTTTAGACACAGAAAATTTGTAGGAATAGTATAAACAGATGTATTCTTTACCCAGAATTACCATTTATTTTTTAATTGTCTGATGTATGTATACACTGTGAAATGATTAAATTAAACCAATTAACATATCTGTCACTTCACATACTTATCATTTTATCATAAGAGTATTCAAAATCTATTCTCTTAGCAATTTTTAGGTATGCTATACATTATCATTAATTATATCCACCATGATGTACAATGGATCTCCAAAGTATATTCCTTCTGTCTGCCTGAAAATTTTGTACCCTTTAACCAACATCTCCCCCATTTCAGTCTTCTTTCTATCCCAGTACCTGGTAGCCACAATTCTACTCCGTGCTTCCATGAGTTCAATTTTTTTATGTTTTTTTCCATTCCACATATAGGTGAAATCATGCAGTATTTGCTTTCGGTGCCAGCTTATTTCACTCAACATAATGTCCTCCAGGTTCCATAGTGTTGAAAATGATAGCATTTCTTACGACTCGATAGTATTCCATCGTGCACATGTACCATGTTTTCTTTATGTATTCATCCATTGAGGAATATCCTGATTCTTTATGCATTCATCATTGATGAATATAGGTTGATTCCATATCTTGGTTATTGTGAATAATGCTGTTATGAACATAGGAGAGCAGATATCTTTTCAATGTACTGATTTTCTTTTCTTTGGTTATATATCCAGAAGTAGAATTGCTAGATCACATGGTAGCTCTATTTTTAGTTTTTTGAAGAGCCCCCATACTAGTTTTCATAATAGCTGTGCTAATTTACATTCCCACCAATGGTGTACAAGGTTTCTCTTTTCTTCATATCTTTGCCAGCATTTGTTATCTTTTCTCTTTCTTATTTTTATTTTTATTTTTTTTCTCATGCCTGTAATCCCAGCACTTTGGGAGGCCAAGGTGGGTGAATCTCAAGGTCAGGAGTTCAAGACCAGCCTGGCCAAGATGCCAAAATCCCATCTCTACTAAAAATACAAAAATTAGCCAGGTGTGGTGGCGGGCACCTGTAATTCCAGCTACTCATGAGGCTGAGGCAGAGAATTGCTTGAACCTGGGAGGTGGAGGTTGCAGTGAGCCAAGGTCACTCCACTGCACTCCAACCTGGGCGACAGAGCGAGACTCCGTCTCAAAAAAAAAAAAAAAAATTATTCTTACAGGCGTAAGGTGCTATCATTTGCACTCTTATACATAAATGAGAACTCCAAAAAGCTTTTTGTTCGTATGAATTATATTTCTTCATATTTACAATATTAGAAATTCAAACTGAGAATTTTTTAAAGCTCTATTTCACTAATTAAAATAAAATCATTACGTTAACATAAATAATATAGTTTTATTTAAACAAATAACTATTTTCTAAAACAAAAACACTTACTTAGAAGAGTTCCATTGTTTTGAATGTTTGCAAAACTGTAATTTTTGCTTAATAAAAGACATCTGGATTCTTACATCTACTTTTGCTGAACCTGTTGTCATATGTTGCTTTGATTTAAATATGTGGAAAAAAATGGGGCTTCCCACAGATGTTTAGTTGGAAAAGGGAGGATTCTGCAGATTCCCTAAAAGTGTCTCAGGGACCTCCAGGACCTCTCTAACCTATTCACAGATCATTGCTCTACTACAAATTCTATAACTCTAAGTGACAGCAGCAAATCTTAGTTCCTTCATAACCAAAAACTCTAATGATGCATCCAGCCATCTTTTGGTTTGGCTTCTGCCATCTCAAAACTAATACATATGATATGGCTAAATATGGAACATTTTCTCTCCTTTTTCCAATAATGATGAGGTTTTTTCACTTTTTCATTTAATTTATTTAACTGCAGTTATGATTCCAAATCAGGTTTTTCACTATCACTGAATAACAGCTACTAGGTCCTCAACAGATGTTTGATAATAACAAAAAAGCATCATTTCTTATTGATTTTTACATTTTTCAGCCAGCTCTGACTGTGACCTGACCATACACTAACTTCATGCTACTAAGCTTTTGTCTGCCAGGAGAAATAATTTTTTTTAACAGAAATACTCGCTTTGATTCCCAGATTCTCCATTACTACAGGAATACTGAATTCAGAGAGAAGCATCATTTTTTAAAATTTTCAAGTGCTGGAAATATTGGAAGCCACTTATCTGTGATATCTTAATACTCTCATGACAACATATCAAAAATGTGCATGAAAATTTTTTTAATTTTTAGAATAATTTTTAATTATCATTAATGCTTCCATGAGTTAAGATTAAATCACAAATTAATTTTGCTTCCATAGCGTCCTGATTAAAAAAGAAATCAACTTTCACACACGCTAATTAGATAAGATGAAGCCACTAGTGGGGAGGAGGGAATAATCAGATCTGTCAGGAATCTAAGATACTTACAAGCGGATGATATGTTTGCTCAAAACACAGTTTGCATTTTTCAAAAGGCAGCAGCTGTAGTGGGGCAGCTTTTCACAATTATTTCCATTCCCTGGTGTGGGACAGGTGCTGGCTTGCAACCTCCTCTCTCTAACCCAGGTCCTCTCCTCTCTACTGCCTGGTTATACATTAAAAGGAACCCTTCCGTCTATCTCAAAGAAGATAGCTGGCACCTCTCTGAATTATTAATGCCATCAAAGCCTACTAATGGAGTTCCCTGGCTCTTCTCTTCAAAAAGAGCTGGTTTTTGCAGATTTGGTGAATTTCATGAAGAGAATATTTTTGGCACTTAGGATATGTAGAATGCTCCACTTCCACACTTGTTTTAGAGGACAGACTATAGTAAAAACCAGAGATGAGATGATTAGACTCCATAATTACATATTTGATAACAAGTAGTTCCTACTATAGTTCTATTAATGAACTCCCTTATTTTTGTTCCTCTAAATTTTTGTCAAACATATTGAGAAAAAAAAATTGAATAATGTTCATGCATTTTATGCACATGGTGTGCTCATAGCTGTATGAGAACCGACAACAGATTTCCACATCTACAGCACGTTATCTGCAAGAATAATTTGCTCTCACCTGAGTCCCTATGTAAATTTCAACCACTGTAAGCATAAATGAGTGGAATAAATGAGTAGTGCTCAGTTACCCAAGTGGGCCCACCCTTCTTTCACTGGTAGGTCCCAGACCCCAAGCAGGGGCCAGAGGGGGGCACTGTGAATCCAAGGGAATTTCAGGAGTGCAGAATACGGACACACAAGCGACCATGCCACTTGAGCTCTTTACATTTGTGGTTTCTAGAGCCAAATACAAGTGTCAGATTATGCATACATTCTCTCCTCTAGTTTAGGGCTTTCAGAACATTTTTGTGTGAGTGAGGAAATGTGAATCAAAATAAGCTTCCTTTCCACCCAGTTCTCTGGCGTTCGATGTGTTATCAAATGCATACTATGAATCTCTCAAAATGGCTGGAGCGCCACCCCCACTCTGGGATGCCAGATACATCAAGGCAAGCTGTCTACAGTCAGTCCCACCTGGGAGCATCAGCCCCTGGGGGTCGGGAGCCCTGGACGCAAACAGAGATCCAGGCTCATGGTAACTTCCTCCTCCAACCGGTTGATCCTCATTGGTGGTTGCCCATTACTCTCCAAATAAGAACCCAAATCCCTAACAGGTTCTCCTGGCCCTGGCCTTGCTCCTTTCCAGCCTCATCTTCTGAAATTCAGATACAAAGCCTCCTTTCACTCCTTTCTGGTGCCCTTCTTAATCCAGGATAGGTGAATTCTCTCTGATTGGAACCATCCCCAGCCAGCCACCCGACTAACACCTACTCATCTTTCAGATATATCTGGGGCATTAGTTCCACAGAAAAGTGTTCCCAGAGCCTCCAAACTAGGTGAGAAATTCCTATGATGTCCTCTCATAGATCCCTCATCTTCCTCCATGTAAGTTATCAGAATGTTAGTTACTATTTATTCATCACTTGAGTAATCTGAGGCTCCCTCACGTTAATATGTAACACCTATTGAGCATGTTATATGTGCCAGCTGTTTATTCAAGTACTTCATATGTTTTTTATTATTAAATCCTCTTAGCTCCATGAGGTCAGTGCTATTATCATCTTAATCTCTTGGATAATGAATTTAAGACTCGTGCCACCCCCAAGTTAGTAACACGTTGATGTGTTACTAACACCTGTCTGGATTGCTTACCTCTGGCCATCTTTCACATGAGACAGAAATAAACTTCTATCTTGTTTAAAACAGTGTATGTTATAATTTTTCTATTTTGTGCATTCAATTCCATCAAAGTTTAATTGAAACAGGTGCTAACCTAATCCTTTTAACTTCTTGCAACTATGAATCTATGCTATTTTGACAGTCATAGCAACTTATCAGACTTCATCCATGAACCTGGAAATCCAGAATCCCAAATCTCATCTTTGTTTTCTACTATATCTTTTTTTTTTTTTTTTTTTTTTTTTTTTTTTTTTTTTTTTTTTTGACAGGTCCACTCTGTTGCCCAGGCTGGAGTGCAGTGGTGCAATCTCAGCTCACTGCAACCTCGATCTCCCGGGCTCAAGAGATCCTCCACCTCAGCCTCCCGAGTAGCTGGGGCCACAGTTGTGTGCCACCACATCCAGCTAGTTTTTCTTTATTTTCTGTAGAGACAGAGTCTTACCCAGGCTGGTCTAAAATTCCTAGGCTCAAGCAATTCTCTCACCGCAGCTTCTCAAGGTACTGAGATTATAGGCATGAGCCACCATGCCTGGTTCGTATCTTGTATTTTACTGATACTTTACATCCTAACTGAAGAAACAGATATGATTCATTAGAACTGCTATACTTTTTTTTTTTTCAAGACAGAGTTTAACTCTGTCACCTAGGCTGGAGTGCAGTGGCACAATCTCAGCTCACTGTTACCACTGCCTCTCAGGTTCAAGTGATTCTCGTGCCTCAGCCTCCAAAACAGCTGGGACTACAGGCATGTGCCACCACACCCAGCTAATTTTTGTATTTTTAGTAGGGACAGGATTTCACCATATTGGCCAGGCTGGTCTCAAACTCCTGGCCTCAAGCAATCTGCCTGCCTCGTCCTTCCAAAATGCTGAGATTACAGCATGATGATCTACTGTGCCTGATCTTTTGCTATACTTTTAAATGTCCTTGTCAGTACTTCTCTGCCTGACTAACTCTTCAGCTTTTTAAAAATTCTATTAGTGAGTTCCTTAGCATGGTATTATTGCAAAACAAGAAAAGATAGTAACTAATTAGCAGAGCCAGCACAGTCCTGTGAACTTAGTAGAGAGAGTCAAATCTTTCAACTATGCAGTGAAATCTTTCAATTAACTATCATGTAAACACAACACATCATCTTAGTAGCATGCTGCCTATTGTCAGGATGTTAGGCAAAATAAACTAATCAAAATAAATATTCTTCAGAAGTTACAGGAAAGCCAGCAACATCCAAGAGCACATGAACATCTATTGAGTGTTTACTATCTTTGAGGTACTCTGCTAAGTAGTAAGATCCTCTCCAGAAAAAAATCATGGAATGACACAGCCGATGCCCTTTATGTTATAGCATGATGAAGGGAGATAAGACTAGTATATGAGAAGGGAAATAATGTTGTGAAGTAGTCAAGACTGTCTATAGTATGTTGCAATGGACTGCTGGTTACATATATACCTTTTTAATCACATCTACATATAAATAACAAAGGAGATTGTATTTTGACTTGTTTCAGACATTCTCTTTCCAGAACCTCCATACAAGTAGTGTTTATTTCTTAAAATCATCAAAGACCTTTCAAACCAGTGTTAATGAACCTATCCTACATGAATGGAATGGATTCAAGATAATTGCTATAGCTTTATTTTTCTAACCAAGCCTTTCTCCCACACTAACACAACTCCAATTACCCATCACCCTAACTGTCCTATGGGAAGTGTCCAACAAGTATTACGCATTGATAATTTGCAATGAGTTTATTTCTTCATGTATTATTACCACAAATAATACACTACTATACCCCTGTATCCCATGTCCCTACAATATTTGAGGCAATTTCCTAAGTAATAGATATAAAATAGATGAGCACGCTAAGTATAGTTCCTGAACTTGCAGACTAGTGGGGGTTAGAGACAAGTAAACTAGCAAATGTAACATGTTCTGTAAATGTTATAGTAGGGAAAGCACATCATGCTATAGAGTAGATGAAAGAGTGCTTTGCGAAAGCTTGAAAGGGTCAGGATAAGTATTAAGAGAAAATGGAATCAACCGGGTGCGGTGGCTCACATCTGTAATTCCAGCACTTTGGGAGGCTGAGGCAGGTGGATTGCCTGAGATCAGGAGTTTGAGACCAGCCTGGCTAACATGGTGAAACCCCATCTCTACTAAAAATACAAAAATTAGCCAGACATGGTAGCGCACACCTGAAGTCCCAGCTACTCAGGAGACTGAGGCAGGAGAATCACTTGAACCCAGGAGGTGGAGGTTGCAGTGAATCAAGATCGGGCCACTGCACTCCAGCGTGGGCAACACAGCAAGACTCTGTCTCAAAAAAAAACAACAAAGAGAGAGAGGGAGAAAAAATGGAATCCAGGTAGAGGCCTAATGGTTGAGAAGAAAGAGTCAGAGCTAGGGAAGTAAGCCATAGAAGAGTTTTTTGGTTTTTTAAGCAAGAAAAAACATGGCCAAATGAGCATTCAAAGGATATAATTCAGTTTCAGCATGGGAAGTGGATTGCAAAGGAGCAAGACTGAAGTCAAGGAGATCAGTTAGAAGGCTGTTGCAGAGATCCAAGTAAAAGATGATGGTGGCCTGATAGAAGGAAACAGCAGAAGAAACTGGTGGAAAAAAAATTTCAATAGTTCCCCAATATATTTAGGAGCCAGAATCAACAGGATTTAGTCATTCTTTGGAGGAAGAAAAAGAAATCAAGAATGAATATGAGATTTCTGGCCTAGACACAGATATGGATGCTGAATCAGTGGGATAAGCAGGAAGAACAATATGTGGGGAAAACAAAACGTGAAATGTTGGTCTCATGGAAGTGCCAGTGAGACATGTCAGTGTTTATAGATGTGAGGGCCTACAATTCTGAAGGTCAGGCAAGGGATCTAGGCTACAGACAAGGACTTGGGAGTGATCAGCATGGAAGTGAAATGGCAACTGGGAGCCAGAAAAGTGGTTGAGACAGCCCAGGAAAACTGTGCAGAGTGAGAAAGGAGGGCCTAGAGTAAGAGCCCTGAGAAACACCGGCATTTAAAGCAAGGGGAAAGGCAATCACCAAAAGCCTGTGTCTCAGACACTGAGGAAGGAGAACCCTGCAATCAACAACCCAAGTTTGGAATTCCAAGACCTCTAGTCAAATGGTGGCAACTCTGAAAATGCCCAGTGGTTCAGCCTAACTGGGCCAGCCTTGGGTGCCAGCAGAATGAGTCAGGCCAGGAAAAGCCAAAGCTGGGAATTCCAAGAGACCACGGAATTGGACAGAACTCTGAAATCTAAACGAACAAGAGGTCTGGAAAGATAAATACAGTGGAGCACATTAGTCCAAGTAGGAAAGTCTAGGCAGGCTAAACACTGTAAAATAGAGATCAGAGCAAAGCCCCCAATCTGAAGACACAAATCCAGCCAGGAGAGAAGGCTTGAGAAAATGTGTGTGAGTGTGTGTCTATTGAAATGATTAAATCTCAGTGTAATTAAGTGCTGTACATGATTTGTAAACAACATATCTCCTTTCCTCTGAGACCTCTTCTTCTAGGAAAATTCTCTTTTTAAAAATATCTGTTACTGGTGCTAAGTAAGGTCTCCTTTGCTAATGTTTAATAATAACTATCAATGTATAAATGGTTTATTATAATAAGAAAGTAATTTTAATATTCAGCAAAATGACCCCAGTCGCCTATACCTTCTATAATTAAAAAAAAAAAGTTTAAATATATTTTAAGGCTATAGAGGAATTACTACTAAATTTTGGGGAAAATATTATGCAGAAATATTTAAATGATTTAAAATATCCAACAGAGTCACCTAATTAAATGTGGTCTTTGAGATTACATGGGAGTACTCATGTGGGTACTCATGGGGGTCCACCTATGATGCTGAAAAACCACCAAGTCCTGGTATATCCAACATGTGCTTATGAAATGTCCAGAGTGATTATCTGTAGGTTATCCAGAGTGATCTTGTTTTAATAAAATTAATAGAATATGAAGCACAAGGAGGTTAGCATATCATATAAGTGAAAGATTATTTTATGCATTTAAGTAGAGTTTTGAAGCACAGACATTTTTCAGACTTAAAGAAGCTTAACATTCTTTGGTGCCAAAGTAGCCCAAATAACTGCAGTTGATTGAATCAGCAAAACCAAGTTTATGCAGAAAAAAGCATTTCCTAGGAAGACAACCTCTCTCTCTGACGAGGCTGGAAAAACAGCATCCATGCCCAGAGATTCAACCTCCTCCCAGTCAGTTGCCCATCCAAGGCTGAGACAGTCGGGAATCTCATACTTCTGTGTTGCACACTGCCATCTACTGTGTCTCTGCAGCAAGTGGAGCCCCAGACTTTATTTATGATCCCAGACCTTGATGGTGGGCAGGAAACCAATCAATGAGCATCACTTTCTTTCCTTTCACTTGTGGCAGGTTTTATGAATATCAGGAAAAGATGCAAATCAGAGATGTGCACATATGCAGTTCATTTCATGGAGATCCATGGGATGATGATTTTAGGAATGGGGGCTAAAAGTAGACAAGAAATTTCCTCACTGAGGAAAACCAGTTTATAAAATCTGTAATCAATTTCTTGGCATCAGGGAGAACAGACAAAAAGACATTCTGGTTTTTTTTAAATCAAACCCCAAAGCAAAAAACTCTAATTGAGATGACTAAATTATGTATATGTGGAAGAAAAGAAAGCATTCATGTAGATCTGTTTCACTTATAAAAGAAACACTTGTTTCTTTTATAACGTAACATTCTTCTAGTATGATTAGGCATCAGTTTTTTTAAAGGTCAACAGCCTACATTTGGTCTATATGCTCCTATTTTTAATCCTTATACCTAACTTCCTGCCATTTCTCTGCAACAGTAAGACCAAAGAAAGCAGACTGTGCATAACACTGAACTGTCACACACAGGCTTGTTAGCTGAGCTCTTTAGCAGTTCTGATAGATCAGAGGGGAGGGAGAGATTTTGATAGGATTTTATTATGGATTTAATTCACCAAATCACCCATACTACTAACTGAATACTGGGTGGGTTTCAATGTAATAGGTGTTTATAAACTGTTCCTAGTACATGGTTTGCACATAGTCCTAGTAGCTAATTCTGGTGACCTCTTGTAAGGCCAAGTTTGCTAGGAGTTAGCCAGCTGCGGAAAAACACTGTGCATTAAAAGAGAGCTTAAAGCACCCCAATTCCAAACACATTTGTTCCTAATATGATAAACACGGTCTTGTAAAAATTACTCTAATGAGAATAACAAGTTGAGATGATCCCTTGAGCAAGGAAGTAAGAATTCAGTCCCGCCGGGCGCGGTGGCTCAAGCCTGTAATCCCAGCACTTTGGGAGGCCGAGACGGGCGGATCACAAGGTCAGGAGATCGAGACCATCCTGGCTGACACAGTGAAACCCCGTCTCTACTAAAAATACAAAAACTTAGCCGGGCGAGGTGGCAGGCGCCTGTAGTCCCAGCTACTCGGGAGGCTGAGGCAGGAGAATGGCGTGAACCCGGGAGGCGGAGCTTGCAGTGAGCTGAGATCCGGCCACTGCACTCCAGCCTGGGTGACAGAGCGAGACTCCGTCTCAAAAAAAAAAAAGAATTCAGTCCCTAGAAAACAAAAGCCTCTAAAAAGACGTAGGAGTTCTGGCAGCGTAGTGGGGAGAAAGCAAGGGCATTGAAAGAAAAGGAAGAAGGAACTCCTGCTATACTATTTGATTCTGGTTTGTTCTTACCCACTTGCCCCTCAATTTAAAAGCTAAGAAGGCTCCATTACAATTTTTTAAATTGACTAAGTCAAGGGAAGGGTAGTTTTGTTGTTGTTTTTTAGCAGCCGGTTTTACTTAAAGACCTTTGCAAGAATAACTTGGTTTTCAGCCTTCACAGCTCTGCAGATCTTTCAGAGGCAGTCTGAATTCCTTTTCAAGGAAAGTTAATGGTTGCAAAGCCATGGCTGTCCCTTAGGTAAGGGAGAACACAGCAAAAAGTCTGCATTTCAGCTGTTCTAGTGATTCATTTCCCCTCCAGACTGATCTGACATTTTAGTACAATCCAGCTCCTGTAGAGTTAGAGGAGGCTTCAAACCTCTAACTGTGACCACCCACAGCTCTCATTACTCAAGGGACTAAACGAAATCACTGATTTTTCTCCTCTTCAAAGTGAGATGGGTTTGTAGAAGAGGAAAGTGTTTTATTCTTTCTCATACTTCAAAATATTTATTTATCTCATTTTTCTAAACAGTTTCTAGGATGGGCAAGGCCAAGCACAATGTGATTTGGGCCCTCATTTTAAACTTCCTCTGCCAGCGTCATACTCATACAAGTTCATCCAGAAATTCTCCAATCCTTCTGTTTTTCCTTCCTTTCTGTATGTGCTTGCCCAGAGAACTCCCCACATCTCCCACCACCTTGGCCATTATCCCAGGCTAAGCCACTATTATCTCTAGCCCAACTGCCACAGCAGCCTCCTAAAGGGTGGCTCCGTATCCACTGTGTCCCCTTTTCAGCCTCAGACCCTTTACTCTCGGCCCCCTGGTTAAAACTCTTTAGTGGATCCCCATTGTCCCTGAGATAAAGACTGAAATCCTCACACAAGCCTACAAGGCCAAGTTTTGCTCAGTGTCTGGGTGTGTCTATCTCTCTGATCTGGGCTCCCACTACACTCCCCCTTTATTCTCCATACACAATCCTTCCTTCAATTCTATGACATGCGACACCCTGCCCCCCACAGTTCCTGAGTGTGTTCTGATAAAATGCTCCCTTGTCCTGGAGGGCATCTCCCTCCCTTCATCACCTAGTTTATTTCTCCCTATCCTTTAAATATTACTTCTCCTGAAAGCATTCTCTGAGCACAGACCTAGATATCTTCCTTTGATAAACTATCTCCTGGAACTTCACTCTTTCCCTTTGGAGTAATTCTTTTGGTATAAAATTACTATTGTGTTTTATATTTATCAAATAATCAAATTTTTTAATGTGATTATTGGTTTACAATCTGTCTCCTTTAATAGACTATGACTTACATGAGGGGAAAAACAGTTTCTACTCACCATTATATCCTGAGCACCTAGCCAGGGTCAGCTTCATGGATGTGTGAGCTACACAGTTACATAGAAGAGCTTGCAAGGGTTGTATGCCTTGTTTAATGCTCTGCTGTCACCATCTTAAAATTCTTAATTTTGGAACAAGGAACTTCATATTTTGATTTTGAACTGAGACCTGCAAATTATGTAGTCTATCTTGCAACTAGAATAGGACTTGATATACTGAAGGCACTCAATAAATATATCTTCAGTGAATGATTATCTACAGAATAATTAATACACAGATGACTATGCAGCCAATTTTGCACATGAAATTCACAAAGTTGTATCTTTGTGAATTTCATGTGCAAAAGTAAGTCCCTTCAAAATATTCCTGTCTCTTACTAACTTACACCTGAAATCCTCATAACATGGTTAAAATGTTTTATTAACTATTAGAGGGAGACTACAACTTCTGATCTCCCTAAGTGAAAAAACAAAACTTAAGTTCGCTGAGGTATATAGCTCTGTTATTGTGATTTTCGTTAAGATAAGACTTGTGGAGGAAAGAGGGAAAGAACAGTGGCCCAGTCCTGTACTGAACATTATCAAAAGGCTGAAAGTGCTGAAGTCAGACCTCATCTACTTTCTGGTTTTACATGGAACCTACTCTATCACTTGTCAACCATGTTCTACCACTAAATTCCTTGATTAGGTCAATGTCAGACATGGGTTTTATTAATTCATATAGTGAAATTTGGTTTCTAGGAGGCTTTTCCTAGATGTGTGATCTAAGACAAATTATTTAACCTCTGAAACTTAGTTTTCTCATCTGTGAATTAGGGAAAATAGAGCCTAACTTATAGTACTGTGAGGATTAGAGATAATATGTGTAAAGCACTTATCATTCTGGCATGTAGTCGCAACTCAAATCATCACAATGGTAATACTAAAAAGAGGCAGAAGTCACCAGTGGGGTTTATATGTATACCACATGTGTATACATATACATATGTGTGTGTATATATATATATGTATAAACATGAGAGAATCTAATTCCTTGTCATTTTTCTCACCATGGTGATTTCATGCCTGGCTTCATAAAGCAGTATCGGTAAGAGATTGAAACCAAAGGTCTCCAAACTCTGAAGCTTGTATCAGTCTGATTATGGAAGTATTTAGAGACGTCAGCTTTTGGGATAACCATTCATCATCCAGCCAGCCACCATTCTGTGCTACAATAATTTTCAAGGCCTTCCTATATACCACAAACGCTGATGGGTGCTAAAGGTATAAAATGAATGTCACTAACTTTGACTCAAGAAATTCACTCTAGGCTGGTAACCCAATTAACCCTAATAGAGTAGGTAGTTGCCTGACTCTGGATGTTGGGGGAGGAGGGAGATGAACACTTGAATCATGAGGAAAGAACCTCTAATTGTGCTGAAGTCATGGGTAAGGAACCCATTGTTTACAACTCCCATGTGGAATATTCCATACACTACATAGGAGGAATTAACACATATGTCTTCTATTTCCTGCTGGGTCACATTCTCCTTACAAACCAGGAGGCCACGTTCTACTCCTCCCTGTCTCCCCTGCATTGCCCCACACAATGCCCAGCATAGCATTACTAAAGTTTCCATTGGAATGACTTGAATTACAGAATGCTTTTGAGAAAAAAAATTGAAACTTCAAGTACAAGTGGAACGAAAGAGTAAGTAATAGACAGAGAGGTGAATCTTTCAATGATATAAAAGAATTGGGGCCAAATTTTTAGGTTACTGATCTTGCCAAAGAACTGCTGAATACAAGACTTTTACACCCATGTGCTGACTGCCAGATGTTCAAAAACAATGACCCAACAAAAGAATAAAATGGTCAAATTTGCAATGAGGATTCTTTTTTTTAAAAAAAAAAAAAAAAAAGTAAATTTCCTCCAAACTACTTGTGATATTGTTAAAAGAAGCCCCAAAGGACTTACTTTAAAATCATGTTCAAAAACTCCCATATGTGAGCAGGTCCAAGACCCTGGGCTATGTGACCTATTAAAACACAAAGATTCTCCACTGGCTCACATAACCATGGACGTTTTTTCAAATGTATGAATCAAGGCTTTAGTGTGACTAGATAGTGAGGGAATTTTTTCTGAATAACCTCCCTATAATCACGGGTCATCACATTTTACAATGCAATTATTGTGGAACATATCATAACATACTTGAGATTCTAGAAATGGGAATGGGAGGGAATAGAAGGGACACAGTTACTCAAGAAAATGCAAATGCCATTTTGCTTGCAAATTAAATTTAAAATCTAATGAAGTGGGTGTAGAAAATGATTGAAAAATTAATTGAGAGAAACAAATTTGGAATACATTTGTAAGGAACATCTGTAAGAAATTCTGCTGTGACACACCTCTTCAGAGAATCAAGTGCTTCCTGTTAGCTAAAACTTGAATGGAAGCCAGGCTAACGATAGATCTTTAGAACATGTCAGAATAGTCCAATTTATACTCTGAAGCCAATTGGTGAACTCATAGTCTTCCCTGGACTTGAACAAGCAACAGGGAATTTTTCCAATGCAAACTCCAAATAAATATTTAGGCCAAAATTTGTTTGTTTGTTTGTTTGTTTAACATTTGCCTCCTTTTCTTTCTGTCTATCTCTGCCTCTCATTGATGATAACTTTTAAAAATAAGCTGGACATGTCAAGACATTTTGTTTTTAAATACTTCAGCATGTAGCGCCTAAGAACAAAGGCATTCTCCTTTACAATCACACTATCACAATCAAGAACTAAGCTCCAAGTTTCTACATTCTCTTTGCTTGCCATGTCTCTTAAATCTCATTTACTTTAGAACAGCCACCACTACCACCACTTTTTTTTTTTTTTTTTAAAGTTTTCTGGGACACTGACATTGTGATGAGTCCATGTCACTCTACATGTAGAATTCGCCCTCCACCACCACCAATCTGTTTTTGGCTGACTGTGGGTCAGACTTTTGGGAAATCGATCACACTAGTGTTTACTGTTCATCTGTATCTTTGAATGAGAGATAATTGTTTTTTAAAAAAAAAAAAAGATTAAATGAGTTGGCCTTGTTAGATATTAAAAGTATCAAAGAGAGGAAGAGGTAAGGAACTGTTGATTTGTTTTAGTGCCAGATTCTTCAGATTAGATTCAGATGGTATATTCATGAGGTGTGTGTGAATCTTGAAATTTCTGAGCGTGTTTTTCAATGATTCATCAAGCCTTTAGAGATTTACTCAAAAACTCCCTTTTCTTCCTCCACTGAGAGATTTTTGAACTTGAGAATTTAGAAAGTGATTGTTCATTATCCAAATCCTTTTAGGAGAAAAAAAAGAGTGGGTGGCACTCTAAAGGAAGAATTTTAGTTGCTGGGATAAGAGGCAAAATTTATGACTTTCCCACTGATTCCTCAGCCAATATTGCCCCTCCCCAGTACCCACTTCTCCAGAGATTAAAACATGCTTGAATTGGAGTAGGCATTTCCTTCCTTCTGTTCAGTGCCAGTTCTCAGAGGAAAACATTCATTTTGCTCTTTGATTCCTGTAGCCCAGAGACAGCAATGAAAGGACCTGCTGCTTCCTGGAGTATAAGGATTTCATCTGGGGGGCTGCAGGGCAGGAAAGAGAGTTTAAAGGGTGTGTGCATCAGCGTGGGTGTGAATGATTTCCCCCAGGGCCAGTGAGCTGGCCTGGAGCCCAGAGTATGCCATTCATCCACCTTAAATTGCACCACACAGCAGAGATGCTTGAGGGAGAAGTCACTCAATGGCAGTGCCACTTGTTGCCAGTTTTCATTGTGTCTCTTTGATATGGGGTGTCCTAGAAACTGATGCAGTTTTCTACTTCTTCCCAAATGGGTAGTAAAAGATGCATGGTGCAGTGGGTCAATAAACTGTAAATGAAATAAACCAAAATGAGAATAATGAAGCCAAGAGTTGAATCTCCTCTCATGGTACTGTGGTCCTACAAATGTAAAAATGCTTGAGTCTTTCATCGTAAGTCCTATTTCTAAGCAATGAGGAGATGGTAAAAATAAACAATCTCTTGATACAGATATAGAATCTATTCAGATATCTGATGCTCAAAATGTAGACCCAACTTGATCCATATTGATCTGAGAATGTTTACTTCTACCATTCAGCCTCAGGTTATAAGAAAAATAAACATGAAATCAAGCATGTAAATAAATCTGGCTGTACTCCTTTCATCTTGAAATCAGTGTCTTTGACTGTTTCTAATTAAGGAAATACGATTTGAAAGCACTGGGGTTTTGTGAAGTTTTTGTTGTTGTTGTTATTATTTGACACAAGGAGAAAATTTTGGTCAAACCACATGATGGATTTGTCCAAATGTTGCAGGAAGTCAGGGATCCCGAACGGAGGGACAGGCTGAAGCCATGGCAAAAGAACATAAATTGTGAAGATTTCATGGATATTTATTAGTTCCCCAAATTAATATTTTTATAATTTCTTATGCTTGTCTTTACTGCAGTCTCTGAACATAAATTGTGAAGATTTTATGGACCTTTATCACTTCCCCAATTGATACTCTTATAATTTCCTATGCCTGTCTTTAATCTCTTAATCCCATCATCTTCATAAACTGAGGATGTATGTCACCTCAGGATCCTGTGATGATTGCATTATCTGCACAAATTGTTTGTAGAGCATGTGTGTTTGAACAATATGAAATCTGGGCATCCAAAGGAACAGATGGCTGTGATTTTCAGGGAACAAGGGAGATAACCATTGGGTCTGACTGCCTGTGGGGCCAGACAGAACAGAGTCACATTTCTCTTCTTACAAAAGCTAATAGGAGAAATATCACTGAATTCTTTTTCTCAGCAAGGAACAGCGCTGAGAAAGAGAATGCATTCCCAGGGGTAGGTCTCTAAAATGGCTGCTCTGGGAGTGTCTGTCTTATGCAGTTGCAGATAAGGGATGAAACACACCCTAGTCTCCTGCAATACCCCCAGGCTTGCTAGGATTAGGAAATTCTAGCCTGGAGAATTCTAGTCAGACTGGTTCTTTGCTCTTGAACCCTGTTTCCTGCTAAGATGTTTATTAATGACAATGTGTGCCCAACAGGACATGGACCTCCATTAGCAATTCTAGTTTCACCCTGACCTTGTGATCACTCTCTGACCTTCTGCCTTGTGATCTTTTATTGCCCTATGAAACATACTGATCTCTGTGACCCACACCCTATTCGTACACTCCCTCCCCTTGGAAAGTCATTAATAAAAACTTGCTGGTTTTGCAGCTCAGGGGGATTCACGGAACCTGCTGACATGTGATGTCTCCCCCAGACACGCAGTTTTTAAATTTCTCTCTTTTGTACTCTTTCCCTTTATTTCTCAGACCAGCCCACACCTAGGGAAAATAGAAAATCTACGTTTTCTACGTTGAAACATTGGGGGCTGGTTCCCCCGATATCCAAACCTACAGTGGCCAACTGTCCCAATTCGCCTGGGACCAAGGAGTTTCCCAAGACAAGGACAGTGCTGAAACCAGGACAGATATGGAAAAACTACCATAATTGGTCACCCTAGCAAGCCTAAAATGTACCTATCACTTAAAACATGAATCCATTGCCTAGTTGTTATAATTGTAAACTTACCTCAGAATTGGTGAAATGGAAGAGATGTATTATTTATTGGACTTATACTGCAGAAAGCTCTGTATAAATATGAATGTCCATGAATGCAGATGACAGGATTTAACATGATGTGCTTATGGAAAAGACTAATACCCATGTCCTTTCCAGGAGCTGTTTTGTGATGTTTCCTTCTAAGAAAAGTTAAAGTAGATTTGTTTCTTCTTGACTTCTTCCTTTATGCTGAGAGCAATAACCATCCCAAAGTCTATAACCCCACTGGGTCAGGCTTTCTAATGAGTGACCACAGAAAAAACAACAGACACAGAAAGGAAGTTTCCTCTAGAGAAATTTTCTGCCAGTAAAATATTGATCTCTTTTGCCCTTGAGTCCCACAGGAAATTTTTGATAGCTATTCTACAGTAAAGAACTTCCTATTCACAAAACATATACACCATTAACCTAGTTAGAATAAGAATCTGCACTTCAGCCAGAGCTTAGTATCCATTGTGAGGTTGGGTCCGTGAGGAAAATGTTCAATAGGAATTGGAAATATTGACAGCTATTCAATAATTTACATGAGAGCCAAACAAGTCATAGAGGAAAATATCAAAGCAAAACTACTTATAACCTGTTAATAAGGATATACTGTGTCTTCTTCATTAAAAGTTTAAATAGGACTTTTGCTTCTTGCAGAAATTACTAAGTACCCTAATTAACCTTCATCTAGAGCTCACATAGTATATGATACTTTACTTATAAGGAAAATTTATTAAACAATTTGAGAAGCAGAAGAGAACCAAAATTTATTAACATGCATCATTATTAAGGTCTAAGAGTCGATGGAAAAGGAAATGACAACAAAATTTGATGCTAAACATGATTGGAAGTGGTAGTAGAACAGCAGGTACTTATCCAAGAGTAGTTTGAATCTGGGGAGTACAAACACATTGGTTGCCTAGTGGTTTGAGTGCAAAGAACGAGGACAAAGAGATTAGACCACAAGGGTAATGAGAAAACATACTACTGTGATATAGAGTAGTGGCAAGGATGGGCTGTGAAATCCGATGGCCCTGGATTTGAATCCTGGCTCCATTCCACACAACTTGACCTTGGGTAAGTTACTTAAAGATGTAAGCTTCTGTTTCCACTTATTAAAATGGGGATAAGTTGCCTCAAGACACTGAGACAGGAGCATTGCTTGAGCCCAGGCATTCCAGGCTGCAGTAAGCTACGATCACACCACTGCACTCCAGCCTGGGAGACAGAGCGAGCCTGTCTCAAATAAAATAAAATAAAATAAAATAAAATAAAATAAAATAAAATAAAATAAAATATAAAATAAAATAAAATATAAAATAAAATAAAATAGGAATGCTATGTGGTTGTAGCAGATGAAAGTGCTGTTTGTGTATTAAGTTAAAATGGGTAAATATTAGCAATTTCATATGCTTCAACCTAAATTGCACCTACCCCTAAGGTTGTTACAAGAATTCAGTGAAATAAGGGAACCAGTTCACCTAGAGATTAAGAACATAGTCTCTGGGCTGCCATCCACCTGGCAATGGAGTCCCGTCTGTCTAGACCGTCCCAGATCTTGCTGCCCGCCCAGTGACCAAAGTCCTTCAGGTCTGGAGGTCGCGGTGTCACAGGCTCCGCGATATGTTGATGTTGGCTGAGCAGCGGCAGAAGCAGAAGTGAGCTGTGAATATTCAAAACACTGCCTGGAGTAATGCTGATTCTAAGTTTGGCCAGAGGATACTAGAGAAGATGGAGTGGTCTAAAGGAAGGGGTTTAGGGGTTCAGGAGCAAGGAGGCCCAGATCATATTAAAGTTCAAGTTAAAAATAACCACCTGGGACTTCAAGCTACAAACAATAATGAAGCCAACTGGATTGCCCATCAAGATGATTTTAACCGGCTTCTGGCAGAACTTGCCAGAGGCAGGTAACAACAGACTCCTTAGACAACAAGAAAAAGAAATCTTTTAGTTTTGAGGAAAAGTCCAAAATCATCAAAAACTGTGTTCATCATAGGAAATTTACAAAAGAAAAGGATCTATCATCTCGGAGCAAAACAGATCTTGACTGCATTTTGGGGAAAAGACAGAGTAAGAAGACTCCCAGGGGTGATTCCAGTCCCTCCACTCCAGACAGAACGAAACCACGATGACAACCCATGCTTTCACCATCCAGGAGTGTGTTGCCAAGCGAATGGCAGCACTGAAGAATAAGCCCCAGGTCGCAGCTCCAGGGTCTGACATTTCCAAGACCCAAGTGAAATGAAAAAGGGGAAAGAAAAGAAACAAAGAGGCAACAGGTAAAAATGGGGAGAGTTATCCCCTCACCCAGTCTAAGGCCAAGCGGCCTAAAGAGGGAAAGCCTAAGAGAGAGAAGGTCCAGGAGCCGGCATCCAAGGAGAAAAGAGCACGGGCAGAGGGACAGCGCAGAGGCCCCTGCTGGGACGAGAGTTCTGAGGCCTCTGCTCAGGGTGCAAGGAATTGTGTGCAGCCACCCAATGGCCAGGATTTCACCCTAAAGCCCAAAAAAACAAGAGGAAAAACAAAGCTGCAAAGCCGGTAGAGGTAGCAGTGGACGCTACGCTGAAAGAAAAAACAAAGAAAGAGAAGAAAGGTTCTACATGAATTCTCTCCAACCAGGACCTTCTGACCACTCAGCTGTCAGGGTGTTGCCGGAGCAGACACCTCTGGCCTGAAGTCAGAGCAGAGTTCACCCCAGAGAGCTGGGGCACATCTTGTGACATGCCCATGGGTGGCCGAGTCTTGCCCTCTCACCATGTTTCTCCCCAAATTATGTTCCCAGGAGGGCTTTTTTTTTTTTAATGTTCTGAATCATGGCTCTCACAAACAAATACATTTTTGTAAACTCTGAAAAATACCATAGTCTCTTGAGCCATGCAGCTTTCTTTTTAATGCTGAATCCACCAACATCTAGTTGTGTGATGCTGGGCAAATGACTTACTCTCCCTCTGCTTCCCTTTCCTCTGGCATATAACAAGGTTATTAACAGCACCTGTTTTGTTGGCTTGTTGTGTTGGGATCAGTGGTTTGCAGACAATTAACCACGCAACAAATGTTAACAATATTAAACATCTTTGAGTACTAAGGCAGTTGGTCTAAAGTGAGCCTGGAAATAACTGATAAGCAATACAGTGTTCTATTGGCTCTTGTATAGTTTTGTCTTTATGTACATATCTAATTATTAGGTTAGTTCAAAAGTAATGATAGTTTTGCCATTAACTGATGGCAAAAAACCATAATTACTTTTGCACCAAACTAATATCTACCTATCTGATTATCTAAGTGATAACTTAATCATGACATTTGATCATATAGGTAAATAATGTTGTGTGTATTTATATACATATACACATATATGGTATATGTATGCAGATAAATGTACATCTCCTTATTGGTGTTCCATCAAAAGTTAAGCCATCTAATAATAAAGTTGACTTATGAAGTTTAATCTTTCATTTCACGCTGATACATAAAATTATAATTGATGTTCAGACCCAAAAAATTAGAAAACCAAAATACTCATTATTTAGTGAGTTTAAAAAAATGTACTAAGCAATAGCTTAACATTCTGCAGGATTAATGACCTTCAGAAGACTCTATAAACTTCTGATCAAAATAGTTAAGTAGAGATTTGGGGGGAAATGTGCAACAGAAATCTGAAATATTGACATAGGTTTTTTATTTTTTAGGATAACCAAATAAGAAATAGCAAAAATATCACATCAAAATTGTAAGATTTTAAAAATTCATGTATCATAATTTCATGAGGATTTTGATGGTCCTTTGCTCTAATTTATAATGGGCTCCACCCATAAGTTTGAAATCAACCTTATTTGGTTCAGGTATATTTTATTATCGTATTTATATTTAGAAGCCAGTAAATCCCTGGTGATTGCATTAATTTATCAGAAATAAAGGTTGAACTTACCTATTTTTTAACCTAATCATGACTTGCTTTAAATGTATAATCCCAAAATTCAGGTGCTTTTGAGATTCTTTGTGGTGTTGAATTTTCATTTTGGTTGTAATAACTTTATTTTAAAAATCTCTGGTAGTCATCAAAACTGGATGTCCAGTTATTTTAAGTTTAAGATACTCTAAAATCCCTCAAAATGTCCCTCAATAACTAAAAATTTTAATTGGTTCTTTCATGACAAATTCAGAAAGGCACCTTTCTTTTATTTTTCCAGAAGCTCCTATAATATTTACAGTTGGAAAAGCCTAAAGCATGACGGAATATTGGTTTGCTGTTATTGTAAAACTGCAAATTGGAAACCTGATGTTTCATTTCTGATTGCTGTTTTATATAATTATCTCATAATGATTAAGTTTTCTTTCTGAAAGGAAAAGAACACATTGTTTTTCCTGCATTATCTGATTTAATCATCCAAATAACAATGTGAAATATTATCAAACCCGTTTTAAAAGATGACGAAATTGGAGTGCAGAGGAATTTATTAAGAACCTATGGAAGTACAGACTTTTGGGATTATACAATTAAAGCAAGTCATGATTAGGTTAAAAAATAGGTAAGTTCAACCTTTATTTCTGACAAATTAACACAATCACCAGGGACTTACTGGCTTCTAAATATAAATACAATAATAAAATATCTAATATCTATTATTACATAATAAAATATCTAATAAAATAAGAGATGATCTGGGCCAGGTATGGTGGCTCACATCTGTAATCCCAGCATTTTGGGGGGCTGAGGTGGGCGGATCACCTAAGGTCAGAAGTTCGAGACCAGCCTGGCCATCATGGTGAAATCCCTTCTCTATTAAAAATTTAAAAAAAAAAAATAGCTGGGTGTGGTGGCATGTGCCTGTAGTCCCAGCTACTTGGGAGGCTGAGGCAGGAAAATCGCTTGAACCCAGGAGGCAGAGGTTGCAGTGAACCGAGATCGTGCCACTGCATCCCAGTCTGGGTGACAGAGTGAGACTCTATCTCAAAAAAAAAAAAAAAATTATCCAGGCATGGTGGTGCATGCCTGTATCCCCAGCTACTTAAGAGGCCGAGGTGGGAGGATCACTTGAGCCCAGGAGCTCAAGGCTGCAGTGAGCTGTGATCAGGCCACTGCTTCTCCAGCCTGGGCAACAGAGCAAGACCTTGTCTCAAAAAACGAAAGGAAAAAAAGAGACAATCTGACTCAAAACCCTTCACTCATAATGACCACCCAATCAGCCTTCAGTGAACTTTTCCATGATGGCAGAGGAAGGGGAGCCTGTGTGCAAGAGAAGCGCAACCAGGTTGGGATGGAGACTACCAAAAGAAGTACATAACATCAGAAAAAGCAAAGAACGCCATGTTTTAAAGAAGAGGGATTGGTCACCTTAGCCAAGTGCCACACACAGACCCATGAAAGCATGGACTACAAAAGGCCAAACACATCTTGATGAAAAGGGAATTTTAGTGACCTTAGTGAAAGCAGTTAAGAATGGTGGAGTCAAAAGCCAGGCACCTGTATAAGGTAAGAAAGCAGAGTCAGGGGTACAGTCCACTCCTTTGGAAATTTTGAGTTCTCAAAAAGAGAACAGAGACTTGATGGTATTTAGAAGGACAAATAGCACCAAAGCCAGTTTCCCTTTTTAGGAACCTGTGGAGGAGAGGGTGGAGGCACACGAGACAGGGACAATGACTGTAGGAATGAGGTGTCAGAATTCAGAGTGACCTAAGTTCGTGATTTAGGTCAGTGGCCTAGAGGACTTAGACTTGAAAAAAAGGGCAAGCCCTTCTCTGAGACAGGAAGACAGATCATGGGAACCCACATGAATGTGAAGAAGGAGAGCAGGTAGGTACCAGCTGGTGGCTGATAGAGGGCTTATCTGGGACCTAACTGTCCTCACTAAAGGAACAGCAAGATCATCTGCCAAGACTGAGGAAGAGGGCACTAAAAGGGGGCGGAAGTGTGGGGAGCACTGGAAAGATCTGAGGGAACTGGAGAGTTGAACTACCAGAAACAAGAGAAAGCATTGACAGGAACTGCTGAGGACTCGGCGAAGGCTTAAGGCTCGCGGTCAATTGTTTAGCATTACCTACTCTGTCAGGAGATGTGGCTTTTCATCCAGAGTTATTACTTTCTAGAGCATGGAACCAGAGCAGGCAGATAGAGCCAGCATTCAGTTTTGCTGTGTGAAAGCAGTGAAAGCATGTAGTAATCAAGATGCAAGGTGACTGGCAACAATTATCGCAGGCCAGAAATAAACTGAGGTTCTTGCACCAGTGTTGGTGAGGTTCTTTCTCCCTGTTCTGTATTTTCCAACGCCCCTATTCGAGACCAAGTGAGCCAGAAGTTAAATCATATGCCCGGGATATTTCCTAGAGAGTTCAAGTATTTCACAGTGTGGGAGCTTGACCTACAAACGCTGCTCCTGGTGTGTAAGGAAATGAGATTTTAAATCAGATCCTTACAGCGAAACATTAGAAACCAAGAAATATGCACTAACCCCTACACATCCCATGGAGAAAATGGATGGGTATACTCTGAATTCAATACAGTATTTGTGGTATGGCCCTCAGATGGAATTTTTCCCCGACTGTCACAGACAAGAATGTGGCCGGTTTTGACAATCTCTTTAAAGAAACAAAGTTCTTCCTTGGTTCGCAAATCATGACAGAAATGTCATAACTTCCTTACCTCAAATTAAAGAATTTTAGAGTTGGAAGAGAGAGCTAAGATCAGGTAGATCACATCTTTAATTTCTAGAGGAGGAAATTCTCTAGGAACTCCCGTCCAAGGGGATAAAGGAATTTGCAGCAAGGTTCAGAACAAGAATCTAATTCTGCTTTTGTATCCTGCTGTGTCTCATATTAGAATGTAAATTTTGTTTCCTTTCTCTAAAATTGTTTCCTTTGTCTAAACTTTTTTATGTGAGTCTTATTCCTTAAACACTTAAAAATTAGCATTTTAAAGCATTTTAGAAACTGGCCGGAGAAATCATTCAGGAAGTATTTTCTGGCAAGGATAAGTTGGGCTAAGTAAGATATTGCCATTTTTTTGCAGATTTAATACAGCTAAAAACAAGGATTTTCAAAAAGGCAGTATTTTATGGGCTAAAATCCTTACTCTAAAACTTACTACCTGTGTGCCTAAATTATTGAGTTAACATCTCTATATGTCTATTTTCATTTTCACAAAATAGGTAGAGTAATACTGTTTTAGTACTATTTTATACGGCTTTTACAAAAATTATAAGCAACGTCCTTAACAGAGACTGTGAAATGAAAGAATATCTTTAAAACAGTTATTGTTGTGGATATTGTTACCAAAAAATGTTTGCTTAAATTTTCTGTGATAACAGAGTAATCAAACAGTAATGACCTCCCAGTTCAAAAGATTCCATGGGGCTGAAAGTCAGCTTCCTCTGAATTGGCAGGGAACACTTCACCTCTGAGCACATATTCTTTACATTTAAGACTCAAGGACATCAAGTTTCCAACATCTCCGAACATCAAGGTTTAAACTTTAGCCATCAGATGGGGGTGAGGGCCCCCTAAATGTGCCTGTCTCTCCTCCCTCAGTCTTCCGATCTGTAGTGTGAGATGTCCCCACCCCGTGCCCCATGTCAGTGCACACAGCTTGCCTCTTTCACAGCACCTAGCACAGGTGATTCTTTTCGATTTTTATGGTACATAGTAAGTGTATATATGTATGGGGTACGTGAGATATTTTGATACAGGCATATGATGTAATAATCACATCAGGGTAAATAGGGTATCCATCACCTCAAGCATTTATCATTTCTTTGTATTATAAACATTCAATTAGACTCTTTCAGTTATTTTTAAATGTATGATAAATTACATTTACTGTAGTCACCCTGTTTTGCTACCTAATACTAGATCTTATTCATTCTATCTAACTGTATTTTGTACCCCTTAACCATCCCCATTTTCCCCCACGCCCCACTACCCTTCCCAGCCTCTAGTAGCCATCATTCTACCATCTTCATGTATTCAATTTTTTAATTTTTTGCTTCCACAAATAAGTGAGAACATGCAAAGTTTGTCTTTTTGTGTCTGGCTTATTTTACTTAATGTAATGACCTCCAGTTCCATTCATGTTGTTGCAAATGACAGGATCTCATTCTTTCTTATGGTTGAATAGTACTCCATTGTGTATATGTACCACACATTCTTATTCATTTGTCTGTTGATGGGCACTTAGATTGATTCCAAATCTTAGCTGTTGTGAATAGTGCTACAACAAACATGGGAGTGCAGATATCTCTTCGATTTACTGATTTCTTTTCTTTTGGGTATATAGCTAGCAATGGGATGGCCGGGTCACATGGTAGTTCTATTTTTAGTTTTTTAAGGAACCTCCATAATGTTCTCCATAGTGGCTGTACTAATTTACATTCCTACCCGTGATATATTAGGGGCACTGTTGATTCTTATCTATCTTCTTCAATGCATCATGAACACTTCAAGAGCAAAAAATTAATCTGACTCCTATTAATAATCCCCATCACTAAACAGATAATAAATACTTGTTAAGTGAGAAGTAAATAAGACCAAGTTTCTGCTCTACCCTTGCAATGAACTTCAACCCAGCTTTAGTTTAGCTAAGGGGCACTTCAGCTGATTAAACCTGGTGTCTTCACTTACATCACAGAGAATTAGGCTATTGTTCTCTCTGCTTCTTTTCCATTCAACAAGTCTTGATTCCTAGCTAGTACTTTGAGTTTTCCTATCCAATGAGGAGAAGCTTTGAATACAAAGAAAATTATAAAAGAACTATGTTGCCTGGGTAATATCTCAGGAAAATATAGTTGTTTATAATATAATAGAATAGAGTTAGTGTTGAAGAAACTCAAATTGAGGAATTTGAGTAAGGAAGTTACTGGGTCAGTGTGTAAAAGCTGGTTCAGGATAAATTAGCCAGAAACATGCAGTTTCAACTCATAAATGAATGCGTACACTTAGGGAGGCCTTCAAAGATATCAGTATGTCAAGGTTATGCTCTGCAAATATAGAAAGATGACAGGATGCTGGCCTCACCAGTGAACAGCTAGCCATATAATAAAAGATGAAAAGTAAAGTGTTACTCTTTCGGGTGGCAGAAAACAAAAAGAAAGGCATCCTCTACCACATAAATTGTTCTGTTGTCAGAAGCACAAAAAAGAGGAGAGAAGCAGGAATCAGTGGACTGTGAATTGTGCCAGTTCGACCCACAAATTGCACTTTTGTCTGCCAGAAGTGTGTGCCTTTGCAATTTAGCCCTTTTCAGTTTTCCTATTTGGACAAAGTTTCACTCACACACTCTCAGCTGGTGGTGAAGGAGTGGAGACAGCACAATGGATGACAGCCTTGGGCATGTGATACAGCTGGATAAGCCCAAGCAAACTGATCCCTTTACTAAGAAGACTTGGAGTGACAGTGGATTCCAATGAGACCCCTACACACACTACAGGTTGTAAGGTGGAGGGGGCCTGCTTACTGTCTCATAGCAACTGGTCTAGGTCATTTTCTCCTAATCTACCTAATCTTGTCACAATCCCAATTTTATATTCACTTTACATTAATCTTTTTTTAAATCATTTTTGATAGTGTAGACCATTGCTACTTCTCAAAAGATGATTCTGGAGGCCTTCTACCATCTCCAAATTCTGGAACACAGTTACCACAAAAAATTATTTTCCCTCTCTTTCTTCAATGAGAGGCTAACTGGATACTTGTACACCAATTTTAAATGTAATTGATAGGTGGCCAATGATGTGCACCCTTGCGAGAAGAAATTCTCCCACAAATGTGTTTTTGTCAAAGCCTGTGAAATTCAAATTGAGTACAAATTTATACTTGCCATGGGCCCTTGAAGATAACTTGTGAATACTGAAAACCTCCACATTCAGACTACCCGGCTCTGAGTAATAGTCACTCAAATCAGAGTGGCCGACTTTGTGGCCCAATTTATCAGGTAAATGTTGGTATTTCTGCTCACCTTGTGCTCTGAGTTCATTTACTTATTCATTATTCTATAAAACCCTTACTGAGCCCTGACTAGTGTCAAGCCCACGAGATTCAAAATTAAATAAAACACAACTCCTTATCCTTGAAGACTATGCAATGCACTGAGAGAAGATAAATAAAAATATGTTACAGTCCAGTGAACAAATTGCTATGGACAGAATTGTTTGGCTTTGGTTTTTAAGAAGATAACCTTTTTTTAAGTTAGGAGCCTACAAACAACATAGATCCTAAAAGCAAAATTCTGGACATAGAGCAGATTTATTCCCTCAGGAATTATAGTAAATTATTTTAGAAAAAAATGAGAATTAAAAATTATTTACCAGGCCGGGTGTGGTGGGTCACGCCTGTAATCCTAGCACTTTGGGAGGCGGAGGCGGGCAAATCACGAGGTCAGGAGATTCAGACAATCCTGGCTAACACAATGAAACTCCCTCTCTACTAAAAATACAAACAATGCTATCCTTCCCCCCTTCCCTCACCCCACAACAGGCCCCGGTATACATACACAGCAAACCTGCACGTTGTGCACATGTACCCTAGAACTTAAAGTATAATAAAAAAAAAAAAAAAAAAACCGGCCGGGCGTGGTGGCAGGCGCTTGTAGTCCCAGCTACTCAAGAGGCTGAGGCAGGAAAATGGCGTGAACCTGGGAGGCAGAGCTTACAGTGAGCCGAGATCATGCCACTGCACTCCAGCCTGGGTGATAGAGCGAGACTCCATGTCAAAAAAAAAAAAAAAAAGAAAAGAAAAAAAAAAGATTTACCTTGATTAAATTTGCTACTGACTGAACAAATTTCATCAGATAACTAAGTGTGAACCAAGCATGCTATCAAGTCGCAAAGCCAAAACTTGAACCTAGCGGAGATATCCCCCCTGCCACAAACACGAGCTCTAGGAAGGGAAGAAAGACAATTTCCCTTGCATCCTGTGTTGAAAGAAAAACTTTTGACAAATTAAATTTAACAGAGTGTATTTGAGCCAAGAACAATTCATGAATGGGACAGCACTGAGAACGAGAAGAGAGGTTCAAAGAACTCTGCCCGGCAGTGTAAGCAGTAAGTTGATTTTTGGGGTTTTTTTTTTGTTTGTTTTTTTGACAGAGTCTTACTCTGTTGCACAGTCTGGAGTATGATCCTAACTCACTGAAGTTTTGAATTACTGGACTCAAGCAATCCTTCCACCTCAACCTGCTTTATCTGGACATTGTGTGATGGGGCCTTTGGCTTATTTGGGCATGAGTTGGCTACTGTGATTGGCTAAAACCTGGGCTTCCTGTGATTGGCTAAAATTCCGTCATTTGTTATACTCCTATGTTAGGTTTTAGCTTGTTTATTCAGTTTATGGTTTGCTATGTAGGAACTCAAAGTATGGAGTCAGCCTCAGGCTAATGGCCTCCTGCTTACTTAACTTAATACCTCTCTTGCCCTGACTAGGCAACCCATGGTTTGGTGAAGACACTGATCTCTTAATCATAAATCAAAAGTGTCCAAATGACACTAGAATCTCTACACTAAAGACCGCTCCTCAGAAAAAAAAAAATCAAGCAGCCAGGCGCCGTGGCCCACGCCTATAATCCCAGCACTTTGGGAGGCAGAGGCGGACGGATCTCAAGGTCAGGAGATTGAGACAATCTTGGCTAACACGGTGAAACCCCGTCTCCACTGAAAATACAAAAAATTAGCCGGGCGCGGTGGCGGGCGCCTGTAGTCCCAGCTACTCGGAAGGCTGGGGCAGGAGAATGGGGTGAACCCAGGAAGCGGAGCTTGCAGTGAGCCGAGATCACGCAACTGCACTCCAGCCTGGACAACAGAGCTAGACTCCGTCTAAAAAAAAAAAAAAAAGTCAAGCAAGAGCATTCAATATCAATTGTATGGATGGCCATTCACAAATATTCCAACGCAAGAGTTGTTTACAGAACCTTGCCACAAAGCCGCCTGTGTGAACTCAGAACATAACATAAACCCCATTTATCAGATCATCTAGCCGTGATCATTAATAATTCTAGTATCACACTGCGTTTTGAGGTTTAACAGCCTCCCTGTTTTATTTTTCATTTCAGAATGGGAATTCTTCAACTTTCTCATGATAAGAACTTCCAGATGCTTCCAGATGCGGTAGGTAGATCATTTTATAGGGTAAGTGGAAACCATCAGGAATGGTGTCCACATACAGAGTTTCAAAGCATCTTACATGGGATACAAATCCATACCACTGAAGGAGCATGGTAAGCACATGGTATGAATGTTACATTTTGAAAGAAACACACAGAATAAAATTAGATAAGAAACAGGGGTTCTGGAGTCAGGCATACCTGAATTCAATTGAGAGTAGCCCTCTTAGTAGCATATAAACGTCAGTAAGTTATTTATTTTATCTGAGGCACCAGTTTTTCTCTGTAAAATGTGAGGAAAAAAATACGTATCCTATCTTATCCTGAAGCGGCCTCACAAAGTTAAACGAATTGTATATGTAACATGCATGGCACGTTACACTTAGTAACAGTGCCTTGGTTGCAAGGGCAGAAGACAGCATTTGTAGGATTTTTGAAATATTCTCTCCGTTTTAAATGATGAGCTCTAAAAGAAGGGATTTTTTCTAGACTCATGTCCCAAAGGGCATATTTTAATATTGGGTATGGGATGGGGAGACAGGTTGAAGGCCGTAAAAACAAAAAAAAAAACCTCTTGGCAGCATGGCATATGACTTTATGTCTGTCAGCTGACGTATCCCAAGGAAGATCTGTAACCTTGAACCAAGGATAAAAACCTACAATATTGACATAAGCAATGTTCAGATGGATAATAATTGTTCCATTCTTTGCCTTTCTAAACAATCCATTACTCATTCTTTCAACAAGAACTAACATAATTTTGCCTGTCTCTCCTAGGTTCTATTCTTTATTGAATGAGGGAGAGCACATATACTTTATTCATAGCTTAGCTTGATATAAACATGTCTTTGCAAGATAATGCTATCATCTGCATTGTTACTAGGATACACATGTTCCATTACATTCTTGGGGAAAAAAAAGAAAGCTTGTACCCTGGACATACTCCAGCAAGCATAGTGAGGATGACCCACCATTTTGGGCTCAAGGAAAAGGACTCCACGCAGGCTAATCAGAACTTTTTATGAAACCTATTCAAAAGAAGTTTAATATACTTCTGAAACATTTACAAAAGAAAAAGGTGGGACCTAAAACTGGCCACATACTTTTTAATCATTAAAGTTGAACATTATATTGTATGTGCATTTATGTCTTTTCTGTGATTTGTATGTTCATGATTTGCCAATTTTTCTATTGTAGTGTTTATCCTTTTTTGGATTATTGAGAGTTTTTAATGTTACAAATAGTGATATGGCTGCCAAACACATAGTAAATATGTTCTAAGTTTGGGGAAATGCAATGTAGTCAAATCTGTCTTTTCCTTTGTTATCCCTGTCTTTGAAACATCTCTCTTTTCCTTAAAACCTTATATTACAACTCTTCTTAATGGCATCTAATGCTGCAGAGAGGTCTAGGAAGATGACCAAAAAGCAGCTACCCAATTAAACAATCAGAATGTCTTTGGGCACTTTTAGAGGAAATTTCCTGTACTTGTGATCTTTGACCCTAGATTGCAAGAGTATAAGCAATAAGCACAGACCAATAGTTCACAAGCTTTTGCATGAAGGGAAATTGGCAGCATCATAGGCTACGGGTGGGAGTGAAGAGCTAAGCTGAAGGTACTGACTTTCATCTTGAACTCTGGTAGATCAGATATGCCTTCAGAGAGATGATGTTTCTTCCTCATGGTGGCAGCGACCATCTTTGGTTACAACCTCTATCCTCAGAAAGGAATTCTCTGACTCTTGGGCCTCAGAACATGACACCCCAAAGACTGGTGCTTTGGCCTGCTGGGAGGCCTTAAAATCTGCCTCAGAATCAAGGTCCGTTCAACCTTGTCTTTTCCTCACCCTACAAGTCAATGAGGGACTCTTTCTGAAATTTTCTTGCCTAACCAAGAAAACTTCTTTCCAAAAGAAATGCAATTGTCTCAAGACTCACTCCCTAGAGATCTCATCAAATAACCAGGAAAGATCAACTACTGGAGGAGAGAGAAGACTGGAAGTCATCACTGCATCCAGACAGACTTCATCAATTCATCTCAAGGCAGGTTCAAGAGATTACCTAAGAGGCTGTTTCTGTGGACCATTGTCTGAGCACTGGGCCTTTTGTTTCCCCTGAAAATCATTTACTCCTATACCTCTTACTTCCCTCTCCCTTATGAAGAGGGCACTTAAGCCTCAAGCATCTGGTCCCTCCTTGAGTTCATGTTTTATATGACTCTCATACACATGTGTGCACATAACAGTATTATAATAAACTTGTTATGCTTTTCTTTGATTAACCTGTTCTTTGTTGTTATGGGGTGTCAGTCATGATCCTTCATTGATAGGGAGGAAAGGGATCACCACCTCTCCACCCCCACAACCTTATATTAGGTGATATCTCAAGGGGGAAAATACGTTCTGCATCATCATAACCACCATGGTAACAAATTAGTTTGAAAACTTTGAAGCATTTCTTCATATTATTTTAACCTCAAGTGTCAAAATGAGACAGGTAGAGGGGTATTATTATCTCCATCTTACAAAAGAAGAAAATTAATTTCAAAGAGCTTAATTGACTAAACCCAGTATGGTATCCCAGAGTGAAATGCTAGACTATTTTCTTATCATCAGAAACGTATGGTCAGGCTTTTGAGTGAGATGGGATATGCTGAAGGAACAATTAAGAGTACTCAAGAGAATATACACAGATTAAATACAAATAAGATTAATACATAAATACAATAAAATACTATAATGCATCATGTTAGTAATAAACACCAAACAGGTAACTGAGAAAGGATTATACCAATGTTAGCTAAATTATTAAAGAAAATTTGATGGAAATATTTGTATTTCAAATGGGAGTTAGATATTGGCAGGCAGAAAGAAAGAAAACACTTCAGACAGAAGAGGATGAGAAAGTACTGAGGTAGGAGTGCCAGCGTGGTATGGGCAGGAAGGAAGCTGACCTGATTGGAATAAGCATTGTTAGGAGCTGGGTATTAGGCTAGAGAGATCAAATCAGGATTTGAAGGGCCTAGAATATCAGGGTGAAATTTTTCAAACTGAACCTTTGAGCAATGGAGATGCATTGCAGGTATTTTACAAGGGAGACGGAAATGATTAAAGAGTGTTCTTTAGAAAAAGTGGTATGATGAGTACATGCTGAACAGACAGAAGGAAAGGATGCCAGAAAAAATGGTTAAAATGAGAAAACAGCCATCCAGATGTGAAGTGATGAGGCCTTTATGATGATAGTGGGGATAAAAAAGAGAGACAATAAAAGGGGTAAATTCTAAATCAGAAATGCTGAAAATCTTGTTCCCAAGTGTTGAGCACCAGGAGGTGGAGATACTCTGATGCCAGGAAAGGAAGATGGGCAAAGAGAGAGTTTTGCTTAGGAAGGGAAATGACCAAGATAACTGTGGGGACATATAGCATTTGGAAAAAAAGTTGGAAAAGAGGACTAGATAAAATACATATATATGCATATATATTATATTTGTGTATATATTTTTCTATATATTACACATATATGTTACCACTGTGCTGAAGTAGCAGGTACCCAATAAATGTTTGCTTTCTGCCCAGTCTCCAAGATGACACAGCTTAAGAGGTTACTAATTTAGACATCATAACTAGGATTGTGAGAATAGATGAGTCCACAGATGTAACAAATATAAAAATAACAACAACAACAACAAAATTAGAGGTCCTAGAAGTAAGATTCAATGAGCATTCACAGTGGATGAGAGAATGTAACAAAGGCAATTAAGGAGCAGGGGAGAGTCAGTTTCCTCTGAAAACTGCACAATTGCTTTCTAAAGCATTAGGTTTAAACCTCCATATTCACTGTTAAGGGAGTGAACAGTAAAATTAATCGAGAAAATCGAGTTATTCTGCCGAGGAGACCCATTTGAAAGTGAAATAGAGGTCAAAACCCTACTCTAACATGGAAATTGGAAACCGCCAGGTGTTTCAATGCTATGGTATAGTTCAAAAAGGGCAGAATTGATGGATTATTAATGATGCCAGCTGTCATCGTGGAATTTATGTTTTCTTTATGATGTAAAATGTACAATCATAACAGAAACGTTAAAAACCTGAGAAGGTTCAAGGAAAGGCATAAAACAAATGTAATTCCAATTTTACTGTAATAAATAAAACTAACAGCAGAGGGCTCCCCTCAACGCCTGGCAAATTCTCAAGGCAGAGAAACTAAATAGGGGACGTTTCTGGTAACCTCTGGTTCCATTCGAAATTTTCTATACATAAGGGAAAAAAAAACAACTATCCATTAGTAAATAAATTAGAAATACAATATTTAGACCTGCAGGTGCTAACATTCCTTTTTCTCTTTAATTTTGTTTTCCTCACTGTGCTTTTTGCTAATAAGAAACTATTGAAGTTATTGCAATAATTCAGAAGGTTCTGGATGTAAAATGCCTAAAGACAGTAGAGGGATTTCTATAGCCTCTCTAAAGTATTTCAGATTATCCACCTGATTACACAAACAACATTTCCAGAAAATTACCATTTTTTGACCTATAATCCTGGCATCCCAATGTAAACATTACAAGCACAAGGCAGCTGTACTCAACAGCTAGGAATCTTGAACAATTTGAGGCCTTGAGGAGAGCTGACATCTGGTGAAACACCAAAATGGTTTCAAAATAAATCAAAATACTATTTATACTTTTAGAATATATTTTACAAGTATTTTGAGTTATTTACAGAAAACAGTGCTCTATGTTGTAGATTCTATGTAGGTCATCCATGTTTTCAACCAGCTATTTTTGATTTATTATGGAAATATGAGTTAAAGTAGGCTTTGCCTCAAAATGTTGTCATTCAATTTGCACTTTGTCCATAGAAAATGCAATGAATTTTTTTCAAAGACCAGTTTTGTTGTAGGTCAATCAAGCACTCATTTGAATACTGATTTATTTTTATGGAGATGCATATTTTTGATGGCTTCTTTGGATTCATCACAAGGTATGTCATTAATTACACTAGAAGTCAGCAAATTACAATATGGGGGGACAAAGCCAGCCACTGCCTATTTTTATACAACCTGCAAGCTGAGAATGATTTTTACATTTTAAATGACTGCAAAAATCAAAGGAATTCTAACATTTTATAACACATAAAATTATATAAAATTCCAAGTACAGTATTCATAAAGTTTCAAATTTCACCGATAAAAAAAATGTGTGGAAATCTGTTTTCTTCTCCTGTTATGTAAGTACTTACATGACACTCTCAGTTTTGCCTCTTGGCCCACAAAGCTTAATTTTTTGTTGTTGTTTTTGGTTGTTTGTTTGTTTTACCGTTTGACTTTATACAGAAACAGTTTGCCAAACTCTGAACTATGCAAAATGCCAAAACCATTTATTCAATGCTCCTTGGGTTATTTAAAACAATGCAAGATTTGCCCCTTTAGCACTATAAGCTAATCATCCGCAGCACCGGTTCCCAAAATCATCTGTACTTTGGAATTACTGGGTAGCTTCAAAAATTATTAAAGTTTGTGTCCTTGCCTGAGATTGTAACTTAATTGGCCTGGGGAATAACCTGAACTTTTAAAAGAGCCCCAAGTGATTCTGCTGTGAAGTTTGGAAATCACTGATTTAGTGCTTTGGCAAGTTCAATCCTCCCAGCTTCGTCTGGGCACTCCCTTCTGCTGGCAGCCCTTTTTGCTCCTCCTCCAGCACATTGCCCTCTGCAGCTACCCGCAATTCCCCCAGATCACTTAGGCTTTTCATTCCCACCACCAGAGCTAAGTGACCTTCTCACCAACTCCGCTGAGAAGATCAAGGCCAACCCATCCCCAGGTTTTCTTGTTTTACTTCCTGAATGAAATTCCTCCCTCAAGTCCATTCTCTCCTCTCCAGTCCTTCTAGAGGGAATACACCATAGTCGTTAAAAAAGACTCTTGAATCAGCAGACATGAATTTAAATCCCTATTCCCATAATCCCAGCACTTTGAGAGGTCAAGGCAGAAGGATTGCTTGAGCCCAGGAGTTCAAGACCAGCCTGGGCAACACAGGGAGACCCCATCGCTACAAAAAAATTAAAAATAAAAAAATTAGCCAGGCATGGTGGCATGGTGGTGCCCACTCATAGTCCCAACTACTCAGGAGGGCAGATAGCTTGAGCCCAGGATCACACCACTGTATTGCAGCCTGGGTGAGAGAGCGAGAACTTGTCTCTAAAAAATTGTAATAATAATAATAACCCTAGAGGGATCTTTGTGAAAATTAAATGCTACTCACAGTGTATTAAATTAAATGTTACTTACTGCTACTTACAGTGCTGTCCTTGGACTAACAACATCAGCATCACCTGGGCACTTGCTAGAAATTCAGAATCTCAGGTCTCACCCAGACCTTCTGAATCAGAATCTGCATTTTAATGAGATCCAATAGTGATTTGTGTGCACTTGAAGGTGGTTTGAGATTCGTGGTGCTAGGAAGCTTTTTATTTCTCTTCACACTCCACATGCAGGCTGTTTCATCTTAGCCCTTTGACAGTACCCAATACACATGATGTTGATGATGTCCTAGAGCACGGCTTTTATGTAGAAAAGGAGATTTGCTTGAGTTAAAAAAAAAATTAATGTCAGTTATGCATAGGACAATTTCAAATGAGAAGAGATTGTTGTGGGATTGAGGTAGTTAGGAAATACAGGGTCACCTTTGTGCAACTTAGGGAGAGACACTCCCTCTGAGCCTACAGTACCCTATGCACACCTGGTGAACTAAGAGAGCCCTTAAGCAATGGAGAAAATGGTGCCCCTCTGGGCTGACGCCACCCTGTTTCAGAGCGGGTGGCTTGCCAAATGCAGCAGGGCCTCAGCCAGTTGTCCTCTAGCAGTGTATGGCAACCATGTGGGGGAGGATTAGACTGGGTCCTGAACTAGGGTGTGGCAGATTGGAATGAAAAGCAAGGATGGATTCTAGAAAATGCTGAAATGGTGGAGGGCAATGAGGGAAAGATAGGGAGGAATGTGGACCTGGGGTTATTAAGGAAGACTTCTGGGAAGAGGCAAGATTTGACACAAATTCCAAGAGTTTATAAAATTGAGGTATGGGATCGAGGTGGAATCAAATATTTAAGATGCTATGAACAGGATGAGGTTATCAGAGTGAAGACATTTAGAGAATGTCAGCGGGTAGCACCATACAGCAGAAAGAACAGTGGACTATAACCAGGGAGGTGGTATTAAAGAGTCTCAATTCATTCAGCTATAAATGCAAATTTTATTTTCTTCCAATATCTGTCCCCAACAATCCAAGATCAAACCCTCCCTAATAACATCTGAGCCCTATTCCATGTTTTCTTAGACTCTTTGTTTCATTAAGATTTCATGTTGTATGTCATTCAAAACTTCCTTTCCCTTCCCCTAGCCAGGGGTGTAGTCTTTATCACATGCCTTCCCTTTCCTCCCTCTTCCCTGAGCTACTCCTTGAGTGTTGGGGCAGTCGCAGACCTCTCCTGCACTGTCCCATCTGCTTGTCTCTGGCTCCACCATGCTTCACCTTCTCCAACATGCTCCCTCCGTGAAGCAGCTCTTGACACTGGAAGCTCCTTGAGAAATTTGGCCACATCTCTGGCTGACCCCAGCTGACATTATTGCACCACATTCCTTTGTCCCTCACTGGGGAATTGCTCTAGAGATAATTGCCCCTGTTACAAGAAAACCTCTGGCATGTTAAACTTTTAAAGAGTGTATTAGAGCAGATGGCAATTCATGAATCAGGCAGCTCCAAACCAGAAGTAGTTCAGAGCTCTGACAAAGAGACATAGGGGACATTTTTATGAGGTGAATCAAAGAACTTGTTTGCTTGGTTGAAGTTTGAGCAACTGCTTTATTTGAATTATCCCAGTGGGAAGTTCAAGACAATACAGCTAATGCCCATTTGGCTGCCTGTGATTGGCTGAACTTAAGTTTTACTTTCTTTTAAATTCTGAGTTAGATTTAGGAACCCAGGGCATTAGAGTCCCCTCAGTCTAATGACCCCATTTAATTATTTAACACCTCAACCTCACCTATACCCTGTGGCCAGTTCCTAGGTCTGCAATGAAGAGCCATGTCAGTATCTCTTGAAAAGGGGCCCATGTTAATGGGGGCAAGGAGGGGCAGTGAGAAATCCTGGTGACCTCTCCACCTGATAGTCCTTTCCCCAACATGCAAGTTCATGACCCTGTGTTTCCTCATGACCTCGATCCCACCCCAGTCTCTCCTGATTTCAAGTTATCCTGTAAGTAACTGCCATTAATTTTTTTTAAACTCAAGGTCACACATACGTGCCCATGTATGAACACACACACACACACGCACACACACACACCCCTAGCAGCTCAAAGGCAGGTCACCAGCTCCGCTAACTAAGCAGGCACTCAACCATGGAATGAAGTGTCTGCCTGCCCTTTCTGGACACCCCCACATTTATGAATGATTCTCTTGGACTTCCCTTTCTTGCTTCTAACAGAGGAGATGAAGAGAGGAAATGAACACTTTTCTTCCCCTCAATGACTCTCTTCTCAGTTTTCTAAGGTCAGCAGGGGTCAAGCGACAGCAAAGCAGTGAGTTCAAGCCTGTTGGAATAACGTCTCTCAGAAAACCCTGCAAGGAGCTTGTGGGCCCCAGCAGCTGCAGTTCTTGGGGCTTAGAATTTGGGGCATATTCTCTACTTTTAGCCTTACTGACAATCCGAGGACACCAGCGAAAATGCTGGCATCACAGTTTTACAAGATTAAGAAATTAATTCTAAAGGAAGGGAAGATGTTTCCCCAAGTTTACATATTAAATAAGAGATAGGATTTAAATACCAATATCAGCCTCCTTTCACTGGTTCCTGATAGGTCAATTTACCAATCCACAACCTGAAAGCTTTTGAACTAGATTACTCCAGGAAAATGAAAGGGAACAGCCACATTTTGTAAGCACAGCCATCAGTCTATCCCAGTGAATACCCCTACATGCGTTTTACGAATTGTTATCATTAGCCATAGTGCTGAATGCTGAACCAAACTCACTCATCAGTTACAAGCATCTTAATGTGTTACGTTAGTTTAAGAGAAAAATTAAAATCCAATCCCTATTATTCAATGTACCTATTACCCCACAGACTTTGACTTGCTGAATACTTGCGCAAATACTAAAAGGCATGAACACAATCTGCTGGTGAACAGGAAAGGACTACCCTTTAGGAACACTGCTTCACCTACATCAAGATACTCCAGCCTATAGCCAGGGACAGCTACACCTGATCCAGTTTCCTATGCCTTCAGAGAGGTTAAGTTGGAGATCATCTTAACTAAACATTTATTTTTAAGTTAGGTCCGATCTACACAAGCAAAGGGAGAGAGAACGTGCTACCATTCACTAAAGCATTTTGTTCCTCTCCAAGGAACCAAGATCATCTGCAGATGTGAGTGAGAGGTAGGACACTGCATACTTACTTAAATTTTTAAGATACTGAATATTTATCACCATCTTTTTGTTTTACTGGGGATTAAAAGGCTTGCCTGTGTGGAGACACTACTTTGAGAAAGCTGGTGCAGGGCGGTGCCTGGGAGGTCCATAAATACCACTGGATCACACAAAGTGCTTCGAGGCAATTCAAGTCAAACGTTACTTAGCAAACAAGTACATTATTTATTTACCGAGCACCTGCTCTGTGCCCAGCACTGTGAGGGGTTGTACTTCATTTCTCAATGTATTTTCTCTGTAAGCCAAAGAGATATTTTCTTTCCTTTTGTTCTAAAGGCACAATGGAAAGATATGGTGATCTGACCAAATTCTTACTGTCTTTTCCATCCCAGTTTTTTAATGATCCTAGGTTCAAGGCACATGCTGCCCAGTTTCAAGGTCTCCAGTTCTTTCCAAATGAGAAAGCTGCTTTTCCTTTCCTGATATAATTCATTTTGAATTGGCATCACTTGGGAAATGATTGCTTGCTTCACTTAACTGAGTTCTCAGTCCAGTTCTAAAACCAGATTTTTTAAAAAGAAAGGAAAGAATGATGGATGGAAGAGAGGAAGGAAGAGAAAGAGGAAGAGAAGAAGAGATGGAGAGAGGGAGAAAGAAACAAGTATAAGGTTAATTCTAGTCCCTAGGCTTACTGTCTTAACCCATTGCTTTTTGAAGGGGAATTAACATGCCTGCCATTCCCTAGATGCTCAATATTGTAGGGGAAAGAGCCCCAGAGAAATATTCAAGCACTACTGTTAAAAAGCTGTTACTAACTCTCTCCTTGTGGTTAGATGATGTGTTTCCCTCATTTATATGTGTATTCTCTTCCTCCTGAGGAGATATGATCAGTAAATATTTAATGAATGAGTGAAAGAATAAATAAATGACCAAAGGCAACCTGATTGTTTAAGTGCCTGCCTGTGGGGACTAATGATCTATAACACCTGGTGGAAGGAAACAAAGGCACCAAGAAAAATCTCTGGGACAGGCCGGGTGCGGTGGCTAACACCTGTAATCCCAGCACGGGGAGGCCGAAGCAGGCAGACCAAGAGGTCAGGAGATCAAGACTATCCTGGCCAACATGGTGAAACCCTGTTTCTACTGAAAATACAAAAAAAATAACCAGACATGGTGGCAGGCGCCTGTAGTCCCAGCTACTGGGGAGGCTGAGGCAGGAGAATCACTTGAACCCAGAAGTTGGAGGTTGCAGTGAATTGAGATCGCGCCACTGCACTCTAGCCTGGGCAACAGAGTGAGACTCCATCTCAAAAAAGAAAAGGCTCTGGGCCACTCAGCAGAGGGGTGTGCTAGCCCAGATTCCATGTTATTGGCCAGGGAGTAACCTGTAGATGCAGAACATTTAAAACATGTAGCAGAAACAACAGAAGCTGCTGTACTTGGAAGATCTTTCTTAGGGCATGGAATAATGGAAACTTAACCAGCTTTCTTTGTAAAAATAGCTCAATCTTGCTTTTACAAAGAACCAAGCCATCAATTATCTTACTAGAAGAAAAATTTTATAACAGTGCAGGATAAAGAAGAGAGAAGCAAGAAGTGGGGACAGAGAAAGGAAGAGACAGGAAGAGAAAGAGAGAGAGAGACTAGTTTCTTCCTTTAGTCCACCTGGGAGTACAGTAATGAAATAAAGAGTATGCCTCTGCTTGAGAGATGGCATTACGCTCCAACTAATGCCATGTATGAAACATCAATTTTCTACTAATGCCACTGAGAAAAGATGAAGAACTTCCAATGGATCAAGGCACCTTAGTTAGTGATGATCAGGAGTGCACAGACTTTTTGCCAAGTTTATATCAGAAATGGAAAAGGAATGAAGTGCAACAACAAAATTTATGTTCTCCCTTAGTCCATAGCTGAAACAAGCTCCAGTGTTGGAGATTAATGTAATATCATTCCCTTAAGTGTTTTGTTTTCAAATGTGCTTGCCTGCTCCAGGAGAACTGATGTTTAGTAGAAAATGCAGCTGCATATAATCCAACGAGTGGGTGTTGTTATGATGTCTGTGTTTTTCTTTAAAATACTTCAGCATACCAGAATCTATAAGGAACTCAAACAAATCAGCAAGAAACAAAAACAACCATTAAAAAGTGGGCAAAGGACATGAACAGACACTTCTCAAAAGAAGACATACACACAACCAACAAACATATGACAAAATCCTCAACATCTCTAATCGTCAGAGAGATGAAAATCAAAATCACAACGAGATACCATCTCACAACAGTCAGAATGGCTATTATTCAAAAGTCAAAAATAACAGATTTTGGTGAGGTTGCAGAGACAAAGGGAACACTTATACACTGTTAGCGGTAATGCAAATTAATTCAGCCCTTGAGGAAAGCAGTTTAGAGATTGTCAAACAACTAAAAATAGAGCTACCATTTAACCCAGCAATACCTTTTCTGGGTATATACTCAAAGGAAAATAAATCGATCTACCAAAAGGACACCTGCACTAGTATGTTTATCAGAGCACTATTCACAACAGCTAAGACATGGAATTAGCTCAAGTGCCCATCAGTGGTGGGCTGGATAAAGAACATGTGGTACATATACACCATGGAATACTGTACAGCCATAAAAAAAAGAATGAAATAATTCCTTTGCAACAACATGGATGCAGCTGGAGGCTGTTATTCTAAACGAATTAACGCAGAAACAGGAAACCAAATATCACATGTTCTCATAATGGGAGCAAAACCATGGGTTCACATGGACATAACCATTGGCACAACAGACACTGGGGACTACTAGAGTAGGGAGGGAGGAGGAGGGGCAAGGGCTGAAATACTTCCTATTGGGTACTACTTTCACCATCTGGGTGATGAGATCAACAGACGCCCAAATCTCAGCATCACACAATATACCCTTATGACAAACCTGCACATGTACCCCCTGAATCTTAAATTTAAAAGGAAATTTAAAAATAAAAATAAAAATAAAATCACAATGAGATATTACTTCACACCCACTAGGATGACTACAATAAAAAACGCAAATAATAATGTTAAAATAAAACCTTCAGCTGAATTAAATTTAAAGGAGTTTAATTGAGCAATAAACGATTCGTGAATCTGGCAGCCCCCAGAATCACAGCAGATTCAAAGTCCAGCACAGTCAAGTGGTGGAATAAGATTTATAGACAAAAAAAAAGAAAATGAGGTACAGAAATTGGAAGTGAAATACAGAACAGCTGGATTGGTTGCAGGTTGGCATTTGCCTTATTTGAACACAGTTTGAACACTCAGCAGTGTACGAATGGTTGAAGTACGGCCGCTGGGATTGGCCAAGACTCAGCTATTATTACAGGCTCACACTCCTAAGTCAGGTTTTCAGTCTTGTCTATTAAGGTGGGTTGCTGTTCATCCATAGGGACTCAAATATGGATGTATGGAGTCCTTCTCAAGCCATGTTTAGTTTGCTTTAACAATAACAAGGTTTGTGAAGATGTGGGGAAGCTGGAACCTTCCTACATTGTTGATGGAATGTAAAAATGGTGCAGTCACTTAGGAAAACAGGTTGACAGTTTCTTAAAATGCTTAAACTTCACTTTAGCATAAAGTCCAACCCCTAACTACCTACCCTAAATGAATGAAAACGTATGTTCACTCAAGGATAATGTTCATAGCAGCATTATTCAAAATAGTCAAGAAGGGGAAACAACCCGAATGTCCAAAATCTAGTGAATGAATAACAAAATGCAGCGTGTATGTGCAATGAAATACTATTCAGCAACCAAAAAGGGTGAACTACTGATACGTGTTACAACGTGGCTGAACCTCAAAAGATTATGCTAAATGAAATAAGCCAGATACAAAATCCACACATTATATAGTTCAACTTACATGAAATATTCAGAAAATCCAAACCTATACAAACAGATAATAGATTAGCGGTTGCCTGGAACTAGAGATGGAATTTGACATTGGCTGCAAATGGACAAGAGGAATCTTTCTGAGTGATGAAAATATTATAAAATTGGATTGCTGTGATGGGTGCCCAACTCTATACATTTTCTAAAATTAATAAATTATACACATACAATAGATAAAGTTTATATTACAGGAAAGTAAATTGCATCCCAACAAAACTGTCCTACAAAAAAAAAAATACCTCAGCATAAACAGCACGTGTTGGTTTAAGTATAGCCTTAGGTATTATCTGTTGTCTGAAGCAGAAATTCCTGCCCTCGGGTTGGTTAGTTAGCTAGTCAGTAGTTAGTTGGGAAGTCTGCACTCCAGAGGCTAGCACAAGTCTTCTTGCACAGAGGCTTAGGAAATTATCAGAAAGAATATCAGAAATAGGCTCTCGATGAATTAATGACATGCTAGATATACAGATGAGCCAAGGAAATGGTTTCAAGATACTCCTCACACTAGAATAAGAACTTAGTAAGGCCTGTGGCCTGTGCCCTTGTGGCCTGAATCCTGTTGGAAGGTCATAAAACTTCTGTTTCTCTGATGTCAACTCTCAGGGTAAAAGGAATCTGCTTTTGGGAAATCAGTGTGTCTGCCTCAAGTAAAACAATCTGCCATGTAACGAGTAGGTGAATCACCTAAAGGCAAGACCTAGGACCTCCTGAAACTTACAGTAGGTGGCATGCGAGGTAGAAGATATGTAGGACGGGCAAGTCTAGTGATACCATGTGCAACGTGAGGACTACAGTTAATAAAATTCTACTAGGGAATTCTGTTTGGTAGATTTTTAGCTGTTCTTGTCACAAGAAATTAGCAATGTGAGAGGATAGATGTTTTGATTTGCTACACTACAGCAACCATTTTACTATCTATTTGTATCCCATAACATCATGTTATAAACCTCAAATATACACAGTAAGATTTATTTAAAGAAAAAGGATAGGTGGCATGAACCGGCCTGGCCTCACTTTGTAATCAATGGTAACAAATGTCTCCCCTCAGAATTGTGACTCAGAATTGTGAGACTTTATTTCATCAGCACCTGATGTTAAGGTGGTGAGAGAAGAACTAAACTTTACTCACATCGAACTTGTTGGAACCTCCTATTTTCTGCCAAATACAACTGAAGAGTTGAGCATTTCTAAAATGGCCTGGATCAATTTATTGTACATAATTAAGTTTAATAGAAAGACCTGCTGCTTTCTAATTTGCCTTTCAAGTGTTGAAAAGTACAGCTCAAAAAAGATTCCCTTGAGCACCAGCCCCTCGTGCCTGGATATTGACTGACAATTCTAGCTGCTGATGCCAGGGACTATCCCTGTTTGTGACTTTGGTCTAATCCTTGTAATCTCTGAAACAGGCTGCCCCACGCCACACTGGCCAATTGGTTCTCAGCTCTGAATGCTGGTTTCAACAGTCTGACATTTCCTTTGGTTTCCTATTCCACATGGTCTACATGCCCAACATGTCTGTATATCAACATGTCTAAGTTATTAATGTAGATTGGTATGATGAGGAACATTGGTATACATTTTAGACAGAAGGTATTTCACTAAAGTGAGCATTGACTTCCAAAAATGTCAAACATGCAATCAACAATTCACCATTAAGGCATATTAAATACAAGTCATCGTTGTAGCTGTGTTTAGTAAATACATCTTCAGCTGAGAATGAATTGTAACTTTGGCACAGAAATAACTTAGACAAAGGCTATTTGATTTGATGTTTAGAAGGCTTGGTGATAGCAAATTGGCTTGTCACAGCTGATATTTTAAAGCATATTTCCTTAGAGGTTTCAAAGTATTTTATCAAGAGTTATCATCTCTTAATTTTTAAAGCATTACTGTGCTTATTTAGCAGATGAGTAAACTGAAGTATAAAAATTCCTATGTCTAGTCCTGCAGTAGGATATACAAACACAAAGACCAGATGAAAATAGTGACTCTTTGATCATGTATTTTGAAAAACCAAATAATACAGGAAGATATCTGAAAAAATTAAATAAGTCTAAAAGGAATATAAAGAAAAATAGCACTATATCTGCCCCATCCTTATCCTGCCCTGCTTTCCAATAGTACCACTTTTTATTCTTTTAACTATTTCTTCTAATATTCACCTTCATATTTTTAAACTTTCTCCATATGCTACTATTCATTGTTTATAAAGTTTACACTGTATTGATTTCCTATGTGGAAGTTGGAGATACTACTGACTTTTGAGCCCATTGACAAGATCAAATTTACACAAAGAACTCAGAATACGGACAGGAAAGAAAATTTCAGGAGCATTCTTTGGACAAATTGGTGCTGTGACAACCAGCCCTCTTTTCACCTCAAGGACAGGAATGCTATGTCAGTTTCAACTTGCTTTGCCTCAAGCCTAAAGACAGTGGGCTCCAAAGTGACCATCAGAGGGATTCACAGGCCCCTGCAGCAGGAACACAGTAGACACGTGCTGCACTTCTGGAAATCCAGAAGGAGAGAGAGACGTCAGGAGACTGCCTTCGTGGCATAACAGGCAGAAAGTTGAGGCTCTGTGGGAAGAAACTGGCTCCCCTCTGGCATATGATCACAGGTCTGTGAAATTCAAGGACCAGATGTAGTGGGTATGGTGGACATACCCAAAGATGACCTCCAATGAGTCAAGATTCTTCTGTACAGTCCCCTCCTGTTTAATGTAGGCAGAGTCTGTATCTTGCTTCTGGTCAATAGCATATGACAAAGGCAGTTGGATGTCACTCCCTTGATTATGTTACATGGTGTGGAAAAGGAATGGGATGTTTCTACCTTGATTAGGCAAAGGTGATAGGATAGTCACTCCCATCATTACATTACATCCATATAGTTAAACTAGTTAGATTCTCTTTCTTTGCCAGATATCTGATCAAAGGACCTAAGAGAGGAAGCTAAGAGAGCAAAGAACTGCAAGTGGCCTCCAGGAGCTGAGAGCAGGCCCCAGTTGACAACCAGCAAGAAAACAAGGACCTCAGTCCTACAGCTGCCCAGAACTGAATTCCAACAAGAACCACAAGTGCTTGGAAGAGGACCCCAAGCTCCAGCGAGGATGCAGTCCATCAGACATCTTGATTGCAGCATTGTGAGGACTTGAGCAGAGGAGCCTGCTTAAGCCAGGCCCGGATTCTTGACCCATGGAAACTGAGATTAAAAAAAACAAAAAGTGTTGTTTTAATCCACTGAGATTGTAGTCATTTTTTACACAGCAATAGAAAACTAATATAAAAGGAATGTTGCCCTGGGATAGTATCAAAGTGAATCCTGCCCAGAGCTCAAAGGGACCCCCAACAGCAAGAGTGTGTGGGGCTGGTCATCTTCTACAAGCGGAAGCTGACTGAGAATTGGAAGCAGCCTGCCCAAGGACAACTTAAACAACCCATAATATCCCAGGGACTGGAGAGAGGTACCTGATGATAGTGGTCTCCAAAGAACTCACAAGTAGGGAAAGAGTCAGGTGAACTGTCTGCCAAGACTATAGCACTCAAAGCCACCTAAGCCCAGGGAGAATTTCCTATTCCCTAAGCCAGTGGTGTGTTAATAAAACAGCTCTCCAAGGGCAGGGAGGGGGAAGCCTTAATCTGAAATATGTGCCAATCTCTGCGGTGTAGACACACCCACTATGACTAATCTCAAGCTACCAGCAGTTTAACAACCAGCTTATAACATTCCTGATATTTAAGTGGCTCTCAGGAGGCAATACTTTGACACATCACAACTACCTCCACTTCCCCACGCCTTCCCTTCCAGCCTGAGGAATCAGCCAGCCTGAAGGAGTGGGGCAGAGAGCAGAAGCCTTCCCTTCCACAACAGGTCTGCTGCTGGGAGGGAGAGGAGAGGGGACTTCTCCTAGAATGGAAGTTGCAGTGCTGATTCATACCTTGCACTAGACATTTAGAAATTTGAGACTTTTTGTGCCTTAAACTGCCTATTCTACCAGAGTAAGTAAAAGTTCATGAGATCTTCCCAGATTTACACATACACACACACACACACACACACACACAGAGAGAGAGAGAGAGAGAGCGAGAGAGAGAGAGCGAGAGAGAGAGAAATATACTGTGGTAACAAATTAATTTTCTCTGTAGGTTAACTATCCAAGACACAGATAAAAATTGCAGAGCTAATGTTTTCTTTTTTAAAACTGCTTTTAAATATTCCCCTCATTTCTCACGAAGGCATTAATGACTGAGGTGCCTCACGTATTCTTAAGTTCTAAGTAGAAGAATGAATGGTTAAATGACTGAGTGAATTTGCTTTCCTAATGTGCTTCTCTGTTTGAAAGCTGCTGCAGACGCTCAGGAAGCCCAGGCATTAATGCTGCTCGCCCATGAAGGTGCAATACTGTGAGGAATCTCAGGAGAACGCCAGGGAAAAATCATGAAATTTTAAAAGCAGTGAGAACTGAGTGCCTTTTCATACCTAAGCGGAACTGACAGCTAAATGGGAAGAGACATGGGAGCTAAGCATGAATATTTGCTGCAGGAAACTCACAGGGTACAACAGAGGAGAGAAACTTAAGCCTTGGGTGGAGTTAGACCTCTGGGGTCAAGATGAATCTGGTTGCATTATTTCCACTGGATTTCCACCCAGAAGCTCTCTGGTGAGTCATCTGGGAGCAGTTTGTGCAGTTGCTAAGGGTTACCCTTCTTTCGGAATATTCTCCCAGGGATCGAGGCCCTGAAATTTCCCTCCCTGCATGCTGAGTTCTAGAAGAGTAGCATTTAGTTATATATCAAACAGCTAGACAGGAGTACCACAGGGCAGATGTTCTTTGTACCACATCATTATGGTACTTCTTCTGCCTTGTGATATGGCTTGGCTCTGTGTCCCCACCAAATCTCATCTGGAACTGTAATCCTTATGTGTCCAGGGAGGGACCCACTGGGAGGTGACTGGATCATGGGAGTGGTTTCTCCCATGTTGTTCTCGTGATGGTGAGTGATTTCTCACGAGATCTGATGGTTTCATAAGTGGAAGTTTCCCTTGCACACTCTCTCTTTCCTGCCACCTTGTGAAGAAGGTACTTGCTTCTCCTTCACCTTCTGCCATGATTGTAAGTGTCCCGAGGCCTCCCCAGCCATGTGGAACTGTGAGTCAATTAAACCTCTTTTCTTTATAAATTACCCAGTCTCAGGTATTTCTTTTTAGCCATGTGAAATGGTCTAATACACCTTCATTGATTCTACTCAAGTGACACTCTGGCAAATAAACAGTTTAATAGAAGGAGCACCAAAGTAGTAAGTTTCTGACACATTTATATCTTCATAGAATTTTTGGACTACCCTTGCTTTTAACTGCTCACCTTAATTCTCCCTTCACTGAGAAAATAGCAGCAATTAGAGGAAAATGTCCACAGGCTTCTACCAAAGTATCTACCAACATTCTCCGCGTTTCCGTCTCTTCCACAGATGAAATTTCCATTTTCCTATGAGCCCCACCCTTTATGCAATAGATCCCATCCCTTTTGCCTAATGGAGAATATCAATCCACGAATTCTCCTCTCTATCTCCAACACCATTCATTTTACACTGTCAACTGGGTCATTCTATCAGAACTCAAACATGCTATTTTTTGTCTTACCTTAAATAGAAAAAAACAAACAAACAAACAAACAAACAAAAAACTACACACACTCGTTTTGGCCTCATCTTCCCACCAGCTACTGCCCCATTCCTTTGCTCCCCTTTGCAGCAAATCACCTGGCTGTCTAGTTATTTCCTCCCATTCTGTCTTGAATCCACTCAGTCAGACTTTTGCCCTTACCACTCCACTGAACTGTTCTTGGCAAAATCATAAGTAATAGCCATATTACTAAATCCACTGGTCAGTGCTCATTGATTATCTTACTTGATCTGTCAGGTCAGCATGTGCCAAGGTCTGTCATTCACTCTTCCTTAATACAGTTTCTCTATGTGGTTTCCAGGACAACACATTCTTGGCTTTCCTTCTTCCTATCAGGCTGCTTCTTTTCAGTTTCCTTGATTGGTTCTTCTGCTTCTCCCTGATGACTTAGTGTTGGAAAGAGCCCCAAGACCCAGTCCTTGGCCTCTTCTCTTCTCCGGCTACCCTCCCTCCCTTGGTGATCTCTAGTCTTATGACCCTTACACATCATTTACATACTGATGACTCCTAAATTTATATCTCCAAGGCAGATCTCTCCCCAAATTTCTAGGGCCATATAGCCAATCGTCTCCTCCATATCTCCACTTGGAGCTTAACTTCTCAAACTTAACAAATCTGAAACTGAGCTCCTAATCTTCCTTCCAAAGCTGTTCCTGCCTGCAATCTTCTCCATCTCTGTGAGGTAATTCCATCTTCTAATTGCTCAGACCAAAGACCTTGGAGTCATCCTTGACTCTTCTTTTCCCCCCACATACCCTCACAACAAATCAGGAGATCATGCTGGCTTTACATACAGAATATATCAAGAGCATACTACTTTCCACCACCCCTACTGCTCCCAGGACAGTCCCAATTGCTGTCCTCTCTCATCTGGATTACTGTAATAGCCTCCTAGTCTCCTGGCATCCACACTGTTGCCCCCTAGTGTCCTTTGCAACACAACAGTCAGTGATTTCCTCTGCTCTCATCATGCCACAGCACTCTAGCCTGGGTGACAGAGTGAGATCCTCTCTTTTAAAACAACAACGGTAACAAAAACCTACAGTCCTACAAATTCCCTAGCAAGACAATTCTTTCCTCAAGGGAGGCCAGTGCAGGTTCTTTAAGCCAGAGGAGATGCTTCCTCTGTTAAAGAAGAAAAGCTACTTCTACTGGTAACATAAGATGAATTCAAAAGTTCAGTTTCTTCAGCTACATTAGAGTCATCCCAATTTTCAAGGTCACTGCTTCACAAATAATACTGAAATTTCAACGTAAGACATCCTGAGAGGTTTTGAATTCAATTTACTACTTCTAGGCACCATATTAATTATATCATATGGGTTTCACTGTGCAATGTTTTTGTTTTCATTTTATTTTATTTTACTATTATTATTTGAGAGAGAGAGAGAGTTTTGCTCTCGTCACCCAGACTGGAGTGTAATGGTGCGATCTTAGCTCACTGCAACCTCTGCCTCCCAGGTTCAAACGATTCTCCTGCCTCAGCCTCCTAAGTAGCAGGAATTACAGGCTCTTGCCACCATGCCCAGCTAATTTTCATACTTTTAGTAGAGACGGGATTTCACGTTGGCCGGGCTACTTTCAAACTACAATGTTTTTTCTGTTGTTAGTTTTTCCATAGTTTGTAATTTCGCGTTTGACATGCCTGTTAAACCAAGAGATATGTGAAAGAGTGCTTTTAAATCTTTAAATGTTTATATTTAAAAAAAAACTATTCACATCTTGTTAAAGTCTACTTTTGTACACTGTTGTAAGATAATATGTTGTGCATGGTCTCTTCTTGAACATGGCAGATTTTATTTGAGGTTTAATACATGGACAATGTTTATTAACTGCCCCTGTGTGTTTGAAAGCAAATGCATTCTCAACTTTTTTTTTTTTTAAGAGACAGAGGTCTCACTTTGTAGCTCAGGCTGGAGTGCTAGTAGTACAATCATAGCTCACTGTAGCCTTAAACTCCTAGACTCAAGCGATCTTCTTACCTCAGCCTCCCAAGAAGCTGAAACTAAGACACATACCACCATGACCAGCTAATTTTTTTCTTTTTTCCCTTTCTTTTTTTTTTTTTTTTTTTTTTGTAGAGACATGAGGTCTCACTATGTTGCCTAGGCTGGTCTCAAACTCCTGGTCTCAAGTGATCCTTTCACCTTGGCCTCCCAGAGTTCTGGAATTAAAGGCATGAGCCACCCAACCACATTCTCTACTTTTAGAGCTGGTTGTTATGTTAATTTTATCATATTCCCTCTGGATTTACATATTTTGTGTTGACTTGATTATTCCATTTCTGACCAAAGTATATTAAAGTTTATACTTGTGGATCTATAAAACAAACAAAAACCATCTGTGGTGGTTCCCATCGCATACAGAGTCCTACAGTGGCGGCAAAGCCCTCACTACCTCAGTTACTCCTCTGGCTTCTTTTCCTACTCTTCTCCTAGCTTACTGATCGCTTCATTCTTCACAGTGAGGCCCCCTCACAGCTCCCCACATGTAACCATTGCTCTTTCCCTCTACTTGGAATGTCCCACCACCCCACCCCATCCCCACTTCAGGATTCACTGAGCTAACTCCCTTACCTCCTTAGAATCTTTGCTCAAATCTTACCTATTCAGAGGGGCCCACCCTTTCACCTTATTTAATATGCAACTTCTCCATACCCCCAAGTGGCCAGTCCAACCCATCGTACCCTGCTCTTTTTTTTCCTTTTTTCCATAGCATTTATATCACACTCTAACTTACTATGCAATGTACTTATTTTGTTTATTCTTTAAGGTCTATCTTCCCTAATTGAATGTAAAATTGAGTAGAGATCAATATTTGTCTGTTTTGTTCACTAATGTGAACTAAAACTCTAGAACTTTGCTTGGTACACAGTAAGGGCTTAATAAACATTTCACAAACTATTACAATAACCTATTCTTACACCAAGGCTTCAGTATGGATCATTTCAGGAAATGTCCATTGCATTCTAAGACTTTTCTCAATCCTCTATTGGGAAAAGTAAATAAGCTCTACATTAGCAATAGGTCTTATTACAAGATCATATCACAATGCCTCTACCTTTCGTTTATTTGATTTAAAACAATCATTTAGGCCATCTAAAATTATGCCATTCCCTCTCGAAAGATTCCCCATGGTCAGTATTTCTAACTGCTTTTTGGCTAACTGTCCTTACTGAGAATTCCCAACAATATGTACATACATATATTTTCCTTCAATTTCAGAGAGTCCAAGGAACTCCTGACATCTCTTCATAAATCTCATGGAACCCAGTAAGAGGCTTCATGCACACAGACACTCACAGAGACATACACATACACACATGGCCTGATTTCAATCTCTCATTACTTGTATGTTTCTTAAAGATTTCCGTAACATTTTTCCAAGCTGGGTGTTCTTTTTTCTTGTTTATTGAAATAACCTTGCAGTGTTTCTGTTTTGCAAGAAGCTTGCAAGTATAGGATGACCATATGAAAATCCTGCTGGAAATGTATCATGTGCAAATGTTCACTTCAAAGCAAATGGAATGCAAAACGATGTGGAAATAATTCCCTGACTCACAAATATTTAATAAGCCTTTAGGGTCATTGAAATCAAGTGGCAAACTTACAGTATACTATATTTAAAAATAAAATATATGGGTTTCATGCAATTCTTTAAGTGAAAAGCTATTCAACGTATCAATTTTATTCCTTATACTCAGAATCAGTTCAGTCTTATTAAGTAGTATATTCCTTTTTTTTTTTTTTTTGAGATGAAGTCTTGCTGTGTTGCCCAGGTTGGAGTACAGTGATATGATCTCACTGCAACCTCTGCCTTCCAGGTTCAAGCAATTCTCCTGCCTCAGCCTCCCGTGTAGCTGGGGTTACAGGCATGCACCACCACTTCGAGCTCATTTTTGTATTTTTAGTAGAGACAGGGTTTTAGTATGCTGGCCAGGCTGGTCTTGAACTCCTGAATTCAAGTGATCCACCTGCCTTGGCCTCCCAAAGTGCTGGGATTTCAGGTGTGAGCCACCTTGCCCAGCCAATAGTATATTCGTTATTATAAAAGATAATTCTGGCTGTCTATGATATCTGAGCACTGCTCTGCTATAAAAAATTTAGAAGTCTATATCAAGGAAATGTCACAGGCAAACTCTGTTCATCCTGTAGATGAGTAATTTTGCAATACCTGGAGTATGTAAAAATATCCTGTGGCACCTGACAATTATGCAGCTTCCTTGACTCCACCACAGTCCTGCTGAATCCCAGGTAGGGCCCAATCACATATTTTTAAAAAAAAAATACAGACGAGTTTTTCAAAATAAGTTGAGAAACACCGCATAAACAGTGGGAAGCCATACTTTTTGTTTTGCTTTTTAGTTGTTATTTTAGAATAATTGTTGATTTGTAGAAATGTAGCTAAGATAGCATAGAGTTTCCATATGCCTTTCTCCCAGCTTTCCCTAATCTTAATATCTGCTAGACCCACAGAACATTTGTAAAAAACTGAAATTAACATTGGCACATTACCATTAACTAACTACAGATTTCATTCACATTTCACCACTAATGTCCTTTTCTTTCAAGGGATCCAGTCCAGGGTATGACCTTGCATGTATTCATCGTGCCTCCTTAGTCACCTTCAATCTGTGAAAGTCCCTTAATCTTTCTTGTTTTTACTGGCTTTGACACTCTTTAGGAGTGTCAGATATTTTGTAGAACATCCCTCAATTTCGGTGTGTCTGAAGTTTTCTTTTTTTTTTTTTTTTTTTTTTTTTTTTTTGAGACGGAGTCTCGCTCTGTCGCCCAGCCCAGGCTGGAGTGCAGTGGCGCGATCTCGGCTCACTGCAAGCTCCGCCTCCCGGGTTCACACCATTCTCCTGCCTCAGCCTCCCGAGTAGCTGGGACTACAGGCGCCCACAACCGCGCCCGGCTAATTTTTTGTATTTTTAGTAGAGACGGGGTTTCACCGTGGTCTCGATCTCCTGACCTTGTGATCCGCCCGCCTCGGCCTCCAAAAGTGCTGGGATTACAGGCGTGAGCCACCGCGCCCGGCGAAGTTTTCTTAAGATTTGGGAAAAGAATCCCTGAAATGATTAAATATTAGAGTGAGGTAGAAGGAAGAGTTGAAGGACTCTGATGTTTTAAGATACAATAGACCTGTCAACAGTGAGAACATTTACCAATGTCCATAAAAAGCACAAATCAAAAGACAGGCTTTAGAAAGAAGGTAATGGTTTTAGTTCTGGATGTGCTGAGTTTGAGGTGCTTCAGGTCTTCCAGCTAAAGCAGTTCCACACTCATTTGGAAGTCTGTGTCTGGTGCCTAGATGAGAAGATCAAGCTGGAGGCAGGAATTGTAGAGAAAATGGTGGAACTCATGCCAAGAGATTGGGTGACATCACTCAGGGGCACTTGCAAAGCTGACGAAAAGAACAACAAATATAGTTGGAAATTTAGAGAACATTTAAGATTTGGGCAGGGAAAGAGGTACTAGCAAAGGAGACAGGGAGGAAAAAAAGCAGTTCAAGAGCTCAGAAGAGAAACAGATATAAGTAGTGTCTAGAAAGTAAACATAGCAGAGAGTTCTGAGAATGGGGTGCTGCTGTCATAAAAAATAAAAAAATTTCCAGGGACCAAAAGAAATGAGAACACTAAGCTAATAAATGTCACCCCTCCTTCTAAGAATGTGAAGGTGAAAAGAAGCCAGAAGCATAGTGTGGTATCTTGAGCAGAAGTTATGGTAGAAAAGAGGTATTATTTCCTTTCTTTCTGTCCTCATTAGGATCAGGGAGACTGAGAAGCCAGAGGGTTGGAGGTGAGAAGGTTCAGAAACCTGACAGAAGTCTGACCAGGACAGTTGTGTCTCTTGATTTTCAAGTTACCTTTATAGCCCAAAAGTTTAGTGAGGAATAACTGTGCAATGAGAAAAAAAGGAAATTCTTAGTGTGGGTTAAGCAAAGGCAGAGCTAACAGAAGATACGGTGAGCTTTCACAATTTACACGTAGGGAACACAAGAGAAAATAATAATGAATGTCATTTATTTAAAAGGTTTAGTGTTTGGAGAAGCTTTTGTCATACAAAATTAAAGCTATCATTTTAAAATCTAGGATTACTTGAAATAAAAAACATAAGAATACAAGTTTATGCTTTTTACCCATGATACAGCTTTTGAAGTCAGTCAACCTATAATGTTCAAGAGGTTCAAGAACAATAATACAACGTGTTTCCTGAGGGTTTCAAATATGAAACAACCTTGACTACAGATGGAACTCCAGTTGACCGCTATAATTCTGTAAGCAACATCTAAACATCAAAAGAAAAATTGACATTTCATTCTTCATGTGGGAGTAAAGGTTTTAATCTTGTCTGAACTAACAACAACTGATTCATACACTTTACAGAAGAATGTATTGAAAACATAAATAATACTGAACTGAAATATAGACTGTTTATTTATTAAATGGCTCTTCAAAAAAACAATGATGTGAGTTACAGAAGTTTACTCTTCTCTTTTGTAGTGCAACTTGGAATTTCTTTTGATGTGAACAAATATACATTTATTTACAAGAAAAGAAGAAATATTTAAATTACATTTATTTTTTAAAATTAAGGTACGGCCGGGCGCGGTGGCTCAAGCCTGTAATCCCAGCACTTTGGGAGGCTGAGACGGGCGGATCACAAGGTCAGGAGATCGAGACCATCCTGGCTAACACGGTGAAACCCCGTCTCTACTAAAAAATACAAAAAAAAACTAGCCGGGAGTGGTGGCGCGCACCTGTAGTCCCAGCTACTCGGGAGGCTGAGGCAGGAGAATGGCGTAAACCCGGGAGGCGGAGCTTGCAGTGAGCCAAGATCCGACCACTGCACTCCAGCCTGGGTGACAGCACGAGACTCCGTCTCGAAAAAAAAAAAAAAAAAAAAATTAAGGTACAAACACTAGTTTAAATCAAACCTTAACTGAACACAAATAGAAATTCTCCTCTACCCTCCTCACTTACTCTACTATACCAGTCCATACTTTATTATGATGGAAGTATGTTCTGTACAAGAACCTCCATGGTGAGTAGTGAGAGGTAGAGACTTGAGTCTAATTCCAGTTCCATTGCCAAGTGGCAAACCACTACCCTCTCTGGGTTTCAGATGAAATACATTTTGCAGATTTTTTTATTGCTATCTCCTATATTAAACACTATCTCCTATATTATGTTAATCCATTCTCATTTCTGGGAAGCAGAGAGATAAAATCTTCTAATGGAGAGAGTAAGGCAAAAAGAAGTTCATTGACTGACAGGAGTTTCAGACCAGCCTGGCCAACGTGGTGAAACCCCATCTCTACCGCAAATACAAAAATTAGTCAGGCATGGTTGTGCATGCCTGTCATTCCAGCTACTCGGGAGGCTGAGGCACAAGAATCACTTGAACCTGGGAGGTGGAGGTTGCAGTGAGCCGAGATCACGCCACTGCACTCCAGCCTTGGCAATGGAGTGAGAATCCATCTCAAAAAAAAAAAAAAAAAGAAGAAGAAGTTCATTGACTGAGTACAAAGAACAAAGACATCAAGAGAGATGGAGGTGAAAAAGAAGCTCTCAGTCAACACCAGCATCATACCTTGTGGCTAACAGGATAGGCTCTGCACTGCCAGAGTTCAAATTCAGCCTTTGTCACCTACTGGCTAGAGCCCTAGGGTGAATTATTTAACTTCGTATTCCCATCCCAAAAAGGAGCTAATTATAGACTTTACTGCTTAGGGTTGTTGTGAGGATTCAAGGAGCTAATACGAAAAAAATGCTTAGAAGAAAATGGTAAATATAAGAAAAATGATCATACATGAAAAGACAAAAAACTTTCCATATTATTTACACTAGCTTCTTGTATTTAATCTTCAGTGTCTTCAATGCCTTGCAATAGGAGCATGTTAGTCAAACATGGCATAGATTGAACTACTGCTCAAAAAGACACTCAACCTGCCGGTTGATGTTCTAAGTGGCTTAAAGATTATACAACTGGGGAGGCCACGTTTAAGAAACAGAATGATGAATTATGAATGCAGCAGGGCCGCTGCCTGCCAGAATCCAGGTGCTTATGCAGACCGAAGCCCAGGCATCATCAGCCCGCTGGTACAGCCACCTCTGCGCTCCTCCTTCACATTATACAGCACAGCATGTTACAGTGACTTGGAAGCTCTCTCGGTACCCTTGCTGTAAAACAGAACAAATGTAAGAATTCTGCTATAAATTAGCTACGGCATAATGCTGACTCCACTGAGAGGTTCTTGGATCCGTAAGACTCAAAGCTGAGAGACTCCCAGGATACTTGAAGTTGGAAGAGACCCACTAGATGCTTTTATTACTAAAGCATGCTCTACGTGCAGGCCCAGAGGCCGCCTTTGTAATTGCTGGGTCCTGAAATCCAGAAAAAGCAGGCGGGAGTTGTGAGGCTGCCAAAGAACAGGGCCCCCAAGCAGCTGCCTGTGGTGTGTGTGTGCGTTTAGAGCCAGCTTTCTCAGACAGTGCTTGGGGAGGGCTCAAGTTACTGAACTCCTGGGAGAATTTAGCCTGTTATTTATTCCAAAAGAATATAGCTGAGGAGGGAAAAGATAGAGGATGGGGTAAGAGAGAGGGAAGCAAAATATATTTCCTGTCTGTCCTCTTGAAAGGCAATGAGACAATGTCCCTAATGGCTTCACTCTGACAGAGACGACACTCCCTGAGGACTCCACTGTTAGGCAGTGAGCAAGAGCTGGGCCTTTGGAGAACAGGAGCATATGAAGGCAAACAGTCAGTGAGATAATTTTTTTAAAAATTGTTCTTGCAAACTATCCAAAACTTGCTGCAGTGTATTTGTCTACATTAATCAAATTTTATATACTAATAGAATTTCCTTTCCTTAGGGTGGAGGGGTGAGGGAATGGTGTTGTAGAATAAGAAAAAGAATATTATAATTATCTTTATAATGCATCTATAAAATTCCTTCTCTTCTGTGGCAGGCAACAAAGCTTAGTGATTAGCCTGGGTTTTGGGTGCTGGGCCTGGCTCCATCACTTTTCAGCTGCATCCTGGACAATGGGTAGCCTTTCTTTTTTCTTTTTCCACCCAGGCTGGAGTGCAGTGCTACAATCATTGTTCACTGCAGCCTGGAACTCCCGGGCTCAAGTGATCCTCGGGCCTCCGAAAGTGCTGGGACTACAGACATGAGTCACACCATTTTTTATTTCAGTTTCCTTACAAGCAAAAGAGGGACAAACACGGTACCTACCTCACAGTAGTGGCAGGAAGATTGAATAAGACAAACCAAGCTCCTGGCAAGGCACCGAGTATCTACTAAGTGCTCTAAAAGTGTAGCTATTATTATTTCCATTATGCACGACTTGATATTTTCTTAATCCAATATATCAATCACTTAACCGATCAAAGGAAATGTGGCCTGAAATTTTCTGGAGAGTAACAGTTACTAAATCCTTTTTATTATTTATTATTCATTTGTTTCTCAAATTATAGACTTATTCTATGAACTTTTTAAATGTAAAAGTCACCCACTAAAGGCCCTCAAGTTGAACAATTCTATTAGCTATGATTGAAATTACTTTAAGAAATGATACCCTAGAAAAGAACACAATGTTTGAGAATTTGTCGTGAACATCCTATTAAAGCCGTTCTGTATGTTTGAGTTTCAGCCTTCCTAAAATCTGTCCTTGGAAGGACATCCGGACTTGGAGCAGAAACAGAAAGTGTGGTCCTTGGCCTCTGAGGAGCTTATAATTTAATAGAGCAACTGGCTCTCCACAGCATCACATAAATAAACATAACAGAAGCACATAAGCAAACATTTATACATAGCTGAGCACAGCTGCATAGGTTTACACAGGTGCTAAATAGCATATCAGGGAAAGAAAAATTAAGAAAGTGAAGATTATTACAGTGCTTGACAACTAGAATACAGATCAATGTAAGTTTTGAAAGGCTCCATGGGTACTAAATACAGTTGACCACTGAACAACACGCATTTGAACTTCGAGAGTTCACTTCTACTGGGATTTTTCTCAAGCAAATACTAACAAAAATACAGTATTAGCCAAGAAGAGGGGTGGGGAATGTATCCTGGAACCAATCTCCCATGTATACCGAAGGGTGACTGTAGTATGTTGAGGCTAAGGAAGTTCAAAGATTAGTGAAGCAAAAAGAAATCCCAAATTATGGAAAGAACAGTAATGATGGATTAAAAATAAGTGAGGTTGAACTATTGGTGACAATTATTTATAACTAACATGTTATAACTACATTTTAGCCCTTCCAATGCCAAGAATTCAGCTTCACATAAATTAACTAATTTAAGTCCACAACAACCCAATAAGATTGTGTCATTGTTAAATTTTACAGATGAGAAAATGGAGGCTCAGGGAAATTAAATGGCTTGACCAAAATTAAAGTTTAAGTGTCAGCAAGTGCCTATACTGGGATTTGAACCTAAGTCTGTCTGACTCCAAATCGGCACTCCTAAGCTATTACTCCACTTCCCTGCTTCATACACTAGAAAGATAAGAGACACAAATGGGGCTATTTGAAAAACAAACAGCAGGATGAACAACTAGTTAATAAGCCCCTTCAAGACCCAAATGAAGAGCATGATTGGACCAGACTGTGTGGAAGAGGACAAAGAAGTAGGAGCGAAAAAGAGGAGCCTCTGGATAAGCAGAAGCCAGTAAAGGGACACCAATGGCACATAACCATCTTCCAACTAAAGCATTACAGACTAACTCTTTTTTTTTTTTTTTTTTTTTTAATCATTGAGCAAGTTGCTTTGACCCACACACTCCCTAAAAACACTGCAGCATCACCATACCACACAGTGGAAGACATCTAATCCCAAATATGCACATAGATAACCAGAGAGAGTACTGGTTATCCACTTGGTGACCTGGCCAACTGGCAACTGAACTGGAAAAACATCTGCTGACCTAGAAACTACTCTACCAGGCAACTTTCTCTCAATGAGTTCCCTGTAAAGGATTCTCTGTTAACCTACTCATTAGTGTAAGAGTGAGACTTTGGGAAAAGATGTACCTGGACTCAAGTCCAGGCTCTAACACCTACTGGCTCTGTGACCTTGAACAAGATTCGTAGGTGTGCTAGGCATCATTTGTAATGGATGCATAATAATTCTATCCCAGGGTTATGGGGAGGATTAACTGAGATTATACACGAGAAACAGTCCAGTGCTTGGGCTATAATAAATGCTCAAACAGATTAGCTGTTGTTACTTAAAAATTATGACAAGTAAAGCCCTTTATAAGCTCTTCAAAGCAGTCAAAGACATCCATTTTTACTTTAATACCAAAAGCAGCAATGTGATTCTTATATTAGAGTTATAAAAATCTGGCATTTAGGGCATTTGCATTAGACAAGTGTATTTTTGCTTGGAATAGCACTACTTATTCATGTGAGATAAAGAACTATCTAGATTACCATACATTGGAATTCCAGTAACCAAATCCTATAGCTGCTGTGGTCTACGGTGGCTGGCTACCCCTGCTAATTTAAACATTTTCTCCCAGGCTATTGGTTTCCTTCTGGCTTCCTATGATGCTATCTCAGACACAGTTGCAACGAGGTCTGCAGTGCGGTTTAATGACACATTTCATGAGGCTTTGTTTTGGTGTTGCTCTGTTAAAATGATGTGGGGGATAAGGGAGTGCAATCTATTGCAGCTGTTCATTATCACTCAGATAAGCCTGAGAAGCTTCCCAATTAACCTTAGTGTGTCATAAAGCCAATTGGTACAAGAAAACAAGAGTTTCTCATTTACTGAAATGATATTTGCCTTGTAATTGCTGTCTGGGAATGTTGAACCAAGTAGAAAACATTAAGGAAATTGCCCTCTTCCCCACAAATTTAAGCTTGGTGATTATTAAAAATAAAAATAAAAAAGACGAACAATACCGTAGTCCCAGCTACTTAGTAGGCTGAGACAGAAGAATTGCTTGAACCCAGGAGGCGGAGTTTGCAGTAAGCCGAGATCATGCCACTGCACACCAGCCTGGGCAACAGAGTGAGACTCCATCTCAAGAAAAAAAAAAAACGAAGAATATTATTTGGTAGTCTAAGCTGTTTTGTCCTGGTTTCAAGGTACCACATGTCTTTTGATGTAAAATAATATGGTAAAACATGCTTACAGCTTAAAACCTGAAATAAATTTGTGAAACATATTAATATTTTCATCAATCCTGGTAATGAGGTATAAGAAATTAACTTGGAAAATGTATTTTCCTTACATAAATTTTGGTGTTTTCAGAGAAAGAAAACAAAGTGAAAGAAATGCAGTCTTTTTATAAATAAGGGATGTATCACATAGCACCATAAAAAATTAATAAGGCAATTGTCCAATCAGATGATGCCATTTTTTGAGGTCTTATTATGTACACATCATTGTACGTAGGCTGGCTGGACAATATAAGATTAAGGGTAAGAGTAAGAGGACTAACATAATTCCTTTTGTGTCTAGTAGGCCTTCATATATTTATTGAGATGAACGAAGTTTAATTGAATTGAACTAAATTTACCTGAATGAACACAATAAGACATTGCCACTATACTAAAATCTACAGTCTAGCCATGGAATTAAATTATGTATGTATGTATGACATTTTTAAAACTACAGCTAGTAAATAAAAACATGCGACTATCATTTTTTTTATTTTAAAATAACTGTAGACCCATAGGAAGTCAGAAAAATAGTTCACGGTGTCCAGGGCACTTTTAACCAAGCTTCCAAGGTACCATTTTCCATTACTGTAGTACAATATCACAACCAGGAAGTTAACATTTTTACAATGCTGCTAACTAGACTACAGACTTTATTCAGTTTTCAGCAGTTTTTACCTGCCACTCAACTGGGGAGAGGGGGCGTTATGTGTGGGGGTATGAATAAGTAAGTGTAGGTGAGTATAGTCTTCTGCAAAATTGAATCCTCTGTATGGATTCCTATAACGACCACCACAATCAGGATACACAATGATTCTATTGCCATAAAGGAATTAGCAGGAGCTACCCCTTGGTACTCACACCCATCTTCCTCATTGTCTCCTGGTAACCACTAATCTGTTCTCTATTTCTATCATTTTGTCATTTCAAGAATGTTATATAAATAGAATCATATAGTATGCAACATTTTGAGATTTTTTTTTCACTAAGCGTAATGCCCATGAAATCCCTCCAAGTTGTTGCATGTGCCAATAATTTGTTCATCTTATTGCTGAAGAGTATTCCATGATACAGACACACCAGTTTGTTTAACCATTTACCCATTAAAGGACATTTGTGTTATTTCCAATTTTTGGTTATTACAATTTAGCTGCTATGAGCATTCATGTACAATTTTTTTTGCCAACTTAGATTTTCATTTATCTGGGATAAATGCCAGGAGTGCAAATGCTGGGTGTCAGGCTGAACACCTATTGACCTCAGTAGAGATGGCACCAGGTTCAAGAAGATGAAGAAGAGACTCAGAGACAGCAAATGACACATGGGATTTTATTTAGGGCTTACATTTAGAGGAGACAGTCTGGTGGCAGCAGGCTAGACAGGAGAATTACATAGCCTAGTGGAGGTGGGCTGGGCAGGAAAACTGCAACCACTGGCAAAAAGCATCCAGTTTATTTTAGCATTTTCACTTAGCACTCTTTCCCTAAAACTTCCACCTGGTAACCTTCATTCAATCCAAAACTTGGGGCTTCAATGCCATGTGTGGCTGATGTTCCATGGGATCAGTCAGAGGCCCAGACATCCCACATAGAAAAATAATTAATCTTCAGGTTGTCTGCTCCTAGCTTCCCTAGCTGGGAACACACATTCAGGTGTCTCTGCCACATTATCAGAGTATGCTTAAGTTATTGCAATCAGATGCATTTACCCTACTCTGGGTCACATAATAGTTGCATGGTTGGCGCTGAAGAAATTTCCATTCATTCCCACCAGTTACGTATCAGAGAACTAGTTTCTCCACACTCTCTCCAGCATTTAGTGTTATCACCATTTTTTATTTTAGTCATTCTGGTAGGTGTGCAGTAATATCGTACTGTGGTTTTTAACTGTTTTTCACCAATACACAATACTTAAAAGATGTCAGAAGAGAGTTGATTGATTGCCAAATTGTATGGATGAATTTTCTCCTCTATTCTGGTAGTTCTCAATCACCATTCCAGAGCCCAGGTCACACCTCAGACTAATTAAATGCAAACCTCTCGAGGTGGACCTAGGCATCATTACTTACTTGTTAAAGTTCCTCAGGTAATTCCAGCATGCAGCCAAGTTGAAGATCAATGCTGAATCTAATTTCTACACAGATACCAAAATGTGAACATCCTTAAAATCCTTTGCTGGCTCCCCATCATCTTTACTGCAGATCGAACCCAAGCTCATTGGCAGGCTCTTCCCCGCTTTCTGTCTCACATAGTATGCTCTGTAGTCATGAATTATTTGAGGCTTGCCACATGTACACCTATGTGTCATGAAAAATCCTTGCAGTTAGAACCTGAGAATACACATTTTTATCAAAGTACCCCAAGTGATTGTGAAGCACAATAACATTTGAAAGCAACTCTACCTCCACTAATTGGAAAGTGATTTACCCATTTATTCATTCCTCTATTCCTCCTTTCTTCATGTATCCATCCATCCAACAAATACCTGTTGAGGACTTAATGTGTGCCAAGTGGATAGCTATGGTGCAGTGGTGGAAGGTCCTGGCAGACAAGAAAAAATGTGACAAGGTGGATTGGGGATAAAGAAAGGGGTCAGGGAACTCACAGGAGCAATACACCACCCAGCCGGGAACTCAGGACCTAAAAGATGAGTAGGAATTAGCCAGGCAAAGAGAAGCAGGGGAAAATATCGTTTTCCTAAAACAAAAAGCAACATGTTTAAAGGTTAACAACAAAATGACATAGCTTATTCAGAAAATTTTAAGAACTTTGGTATGGCTAGAGCAGGAAGGGAAAAGACTAAAGATGAACATCAAGTATTTTAATTATATTACTTTAATGTATCTTTAAAAAGTAATATTCATAAATAAGAATCAATGGCTGTGAATGAGTGAAGTCATTTTTTAAGTAAACAGTAAATGCTAATTGCAGTCTGAAGCGCTTTTGAAGACTCAGTTGGAAATAGCCCTCACCCCATTAAACTGTAAAACAGCATTTTTTTTAAACTTCTGACCCTGCCCAAGAGTGGTTAGCCTCAACTTCAGGGTCAAGAGATTTTCTTCAGGCACTTTCAGAATCAACTTGTATGGGAATGAAGTACCCTCTGTTAATCCAAGCGCTCATCTCTGACAGAGGAAATTGCTCTGCTCCCTAAATGACTCCAACACTTCACTTTTCAAATACATGTCAGCTGTGCTGCTGAACATCCACAGCAGATGTCGTTCTGCTGCTTGAGGCAGCGACTCAGAGAAGCCGCATTCCCAGTGTGTGTGTGTGTATGGGGAGGAGAGTCTGGGGGGGATTAAGGCATAAGATCCAAATTGAAGCAAGTAAAGTTCTTAAATCATTGTAGTATTCCATCGGAATGAAAAAAAAAAAAAAAGATGATTCTTCCACTGAACTGCAGAAGAAGTTATCAAGAAAACTAAAGAGGAAAAGAAAATAAGTAAAATTTAATTCTCAATGATTAACTGAAAAAAAGAAAAGGCACATCTCATCTCACTGGGGAACTTTGTTGTTCCAGGATGATTTTAAGTTCACTTAGGGATATATTTTAATTATATTCGTGTTTTGGCAAAATTTATGAGCTGAAGATCATTTCCTGAAAATAGGACATTTGTACAATCCCTGCCAACACTGGAATAAATTTTACTTTATCAAGAAAAACTGTTCAGGCTCACAATTTTTTACAAATAAAATTAACTCTGGTGCTGTTGTGGGGCTTTTCTCCTTCCTCTGGATTACTAACAACAACAAAACTAAAGTGTCCACTTGTGAGTCCAGCGCTGCCACAGGAGACCTTAACCTGGGTGTCCCCACTAACCAGCTATGAATTAGGACATGCTGTTTAAGCTCCCTACACCACTACATCATCACTGCAAACCTTTTTTTTGTTTGTTTTTTTGTTTTTGTTTTTGAGACGGTGTCTTGCTATGTTGTCCAGGCTGGAGTGCAGAGGCACAATCTTGGCTCACTGCAACCTCTGCTTCCTGGGTTCAAGCGATTCTTCTGCCTCAATCTCCTGAGTAGCAGGGATTACAGGCGGGCACCCACCACCATACTTGGCTAATTTTTGTATTTTTAGTAGAGACGGGGTTTCACCTTATTGGCCAGGCTGGTCTCAAACTCCTGACCTCATGATGCGCCCACCTCAGCCTCCCAAAGTGCTGGGATTACAGGCATGAGCGGCCGTGCCTGGCCCACTGCATATCTTTAAGACCCCTTCTGAATATGAGACTATGTAAACAGAGTAGCTGGGGGTGCAAATCTTCACATTAATTTGAGGGCATTTCAAGGACCACAGAGCAGAACATGGGAACTCAGGGATGTCTTGGAAAATCTAGGGCACACAGTCACTGCTCCTACTCCCAAATGACTCACAGTCCAAACTGTGTCGACATGGATGAAAATGAGGCCAAAGGAACAATCCTCCTTGAACATGTAATAAACCGGGTTAAGAATTTATAGTCTCAACTAATTTTCTTTGTTTTTTTTTTCACTGTCAGCAATTTTCAAGTCCTTTGAAGGCTCTAAACTCTTTAATAAAAGGGGATCTTCAAAAGGTTCCTCCACTGGCCAGCTTCTCAAGCTACTCACTTTTGCCTTTGTGTGTAACAAAACTGAAAATAATTTCACATGAACTATGGTATTTAGGGATAAAAACAAAACTCTCTCTTAAACATAATTAAAACTAAAGGGTGTGTGTGTGTGTGTGTGTGTGTGTGTGTGTATGCGTGTGTGTGCTAGGAGAGATCAGACTTGGAACATAACACACAGATTCTACCACATCCTTATTAAATATCTTAAGCCAATAACTCATTCCATTCATGGCTGCCCTATTTGGAAGGAAATTCTGGAGAGGCCAGCCCTTATAACATCAGTAACGGGGGCACCTCCTTGAAGGCTGCTTAAAAGTAGCAGAGTCTTTTTCTCTTGCTATCAGTCCATAGTCACCCAACTTTGGCCCTTGGGGATTAACAAAGCATTTGATGAGAGAATAAATGTAAAATGCCCTACAAATCACTGCCAACATTGAGATAACTGGTCTTCCCCAAATCTCCTGTATTATGTGTCTCTTCCCCACTCATCTCAAAGATTAAATAGAACAGTCAAGAAGAGCAGCAAATTTCAAACTATCATTTTACTCCCTCCCATGATAGTCTGTATTTTGTTTTCCCCATCTTGTCAGCTGGCAACAAAGAATATTGAATGTGGTTTAAAGGAATAACACTATATTATGAAAACAGCATTTTATCAAGACAGCTGGCAGTACATGCGAATGCACATATTCATTCTCTAGGTTGCAATGCCGGTTTTAGGGCAGAGAAAGTGCTTGGATACAGTCTTTATGCTGTTTTTCAAATTCCACGTGCTGCAGATGAAAGGCAAAGTTTGCCATTTTCCATTCTTGCAAGTGTATGAGAATTAGGGAGTACTTTCTCCATCCTGTGATTTAACATGACTGAGAATTGCTTGTTAACTCCCAAAAAGATTTTGATACTGTCAAGCTCCAAAAATAAAACATAGCTAATTAACAAGAATTCTTCTCAGAGAATGGCATGGTACATTTTCAGGGTCTGGCTTGGTGAAGGTGGGAAAAGTGATCCCTCACAAACACGGCCAGTACAGGCCTTCAGCACTATCATCTTTCTGCGAGTGTGAGCTTTCTCCCTGGCTCCCATATTAAGCCCTGGCATGTTTATAAGCTCACTATTCCTTCCCTGCCCATCCGCCCTGTCTCCCTTACAACTGTAACTCCCCTCATCCATAAGAATTAAGCTGCAGAATGGTAAAAGGAAATGATTTCACTTGGGTGGAGAAAAGATAGAGCTTTAATACAAATAGTGTAAGGCAAATATGCTGTATAAGAAACACAGCTGCCGAGCCACAGGCTGAGTCTTGCTAAGTGGCAGGGTCTTGCTTTAGCTGCTTCTCCAAGGAATAGAGCAGCACAGGGTGGGAAGCGGGAGGAGATGGAGCCAAGGTTTGCATCTTGGTTACATGTGCATAATTATCTTTATCCTGTAGTCCATTCCCTTTTTATTTTAGCAGAAACATTGCTCTCTAGAGGACTAGAGTGCTGTTCTGGCCGCTATAATTTCTCTCTCACAAACTGTAGAGAGAGGCAAAATGATGACTAACCGCTACCTTGGATTGTGCAAAATGTCTGTTTCTTAGATTCGTGCATAATGTGCTGATTCTAAAATCTAATCTGAAACTATATTCAGAAAGTAAGACCCTTTTAAAAACGTGGATTTAAGATTCTGTCCAAAACCAGAAAAGCATGGTTAATCCTCAGAGTGGGGAAATATTACAAGGCATGTGTTAATCAAACTTACTCTCGCTTGTTCATCATTCTTTATCTCCAGCATGCTTCAGAGGAGGACATGCAAAATACATTGAAATGGGCTGGGTTCTAGGGTCACAATCGCACACAGCATGGATGCTGGTGAGCTTCTGATGTGCAATAGGGGAAACGGAGTTAGCCTCTGTGCTTAGCAAGGCAGCCTACTGGGGAGCTAAGATTTGGGGATGGCTGTAAATTTACCACTTTATGATACCATGCCCTTTCCTTCCCACTTCACCAAGGCACCATTGCAAACCTCCCTCTCTGTTCTCCTTCACTGGTGCAGAGGCAAGGTGGTTTAAAGAATAGATCTCCTGCAAATTGACTCTTGGAAACGTCAGCTGCTAATTTACCTGAGTTTCTTCCTGGACCTTCCATTGGCCTTCTGATACAAATAATTAGATTAATTATAATCCTGTTTGCTGACACACTCTCATCAATGATACATGTGTGTCCTGCTTTTATTTACCTAGTTATCTATCTAATTTAATATTTTCAATAATTTAATAAGTGCCTGTGAGACTATCGCTATCCCCTAAAAGTCCAGAGCTTTGGAAATAACCTACCTATATCCATATGGCTCCTCCTCATCTCAACCCCCCCTCCCCACCACATAACCTCATCCTGAGTACAGGGTTGATCATTCCCTTGCTTTCCTTTTTTAAATTGTCTTATTACATCTATACATATTCTAAAAGTCATATTTTTATTTCACTTGTTCTTAACTTTGAAAAAGAATAACATACCATAGGTATTCTTTGGGGACTTAATGTTTTTAACTTAATATTATATGGCTAAAATTAATCATTCATTTAGACGGTCATCTTCCTGTGTCTATTATCAGTTTGTATTATCAGTTTGTTCACCCAGTATCCCATTGGCAGGGCATTTGGACCGTTCTTATGTTTTCCTTGCTGTGAGCAGTATAATATTCTTATGCACATGTCCTGTGATGCATGTGCCAGAGTTTCCTTTGGGGATATACTTAGGAGTAGAACAGCTGGGCCACAGGGTATGAGGATGTTCAGCCTCACAACATAATGTCAAACATTCTCAGGCAAGTGTGCCCCTTAGTTTACATTCAAAAAGGGGCCCCATCCTGAAGAAGATGTGTCAGTGGCCAATGCAGACTCTAAACAGTGGCCATCCAAGCACAGTGATGGGCCCTAGATCACAGATAGCAGAGGGCTGTGCTAATTCTGGTGTGGAAGGGCTCAAAGTTAACATTAGAAGCATGCTGGTGAAGAGCTGCGTTTTGTGGTGTATCTTTTATGATTAAGTTAGCTATTTAGTAAATAGGAAAAGAGGAAAGTTATTTCCATAGTGTGCAGGCTCAATCATTCTCAATAAATTCTTTTCTTGCTTTATGAACCTCCAAATTAAGATGCTTTTCTAAGTATTGCTATGGTTAATCCTTGAACTGGGGGAGAGATGTGAGGGACACTAACATATGTAACAAAATTCTGGTATCTGAAGCCGGCGATTAGATAAATTGTACTGTCTACAGATACTGCCTTACAGACTTACCTGTGTATCCTTCCTGAACCACAATTATAGTGAAGCCTCTCCATTCCGGTTAAATAGAGGGAGCTATTTTCATTTTTAAGAAAGGATCCAAATGGTGTATTTTTTAATCCCTGAATTTTATATTTAAAAGTTTGCCCTCTTCTCCCTCCTGTCAAATTATCAACTATCACTTCACATTCTCTTATAATTATGCCTATTTTTCTCCCTTTGAAGTGCTCTCCTAATACACTATGGGCTTAGAAACCACTAGCCAGGGCTGGGTGTGGTGGTTCACACCTGTAATCCCAGCATTTTGGGAGGCTGAGGTGGGCAGATTGCCTGAGGTCAGGAGTTCAAGACCAGCCTGGCCAACATGGTGAAACCCCGTCCCTACTAAAAATACAACAACAAAAAAATTAGCCCGGCATGGTGGTGGCACCAGCTACTCAGGAGGCTGAGGCAGGAGAATCACTTGAACCCAGGAGGCAGAGGTTGCAATGAGCCGAGACTGTGCTACTGCGCTCCAACCTGAGTGACAGAGCAAGACTCCATGTCAAAAAGAAAGACAGAAAGGAAGCCACTGTTATAATTGTGTGTAGCATAAGAGTAAACAGACTCTGATCAACAGCCTGAAGAGGCTTTCTTCCAAGTAAAGTGAATTTCATGGACTTTATGACATAACTTTTCAGAGTTAAAGGCTCCTTTTGCTCATGCTTTTGTTTCTAGTTGTGTTTTGGGTGAGCGAATTTATTAAAAGGCCAAATTCCAACTATTTAAGATAGTTGAGCAGAGGATTTAGACCACAGTTGAGGTTCTGTTTCAATTCTGATGTTTGATTGCTATGACTAAGCAACTACATCATCCTTTATACCTCTCAGTTTATGCATCTATGAAATTAAACAACCACCTCTCTTCAGGTATAGAAAGGCTTGATCCAGTAATGTATATAAATTGTTCTGTTATGAAGACACATGCACACATATGCTCATTGCAGCACTATTCACAACAGCAAAGACAAGAACTCAACCTAAATGCCCATCAATGATAGACTGGATCAAGAAAACGTGGTACATATACACCATGTACACCATGGAATACTATGCATTAAAAAGAATGAGATTATGTCTTTTGAAGGGTAATGGCCCCAGGTCCATTACCCTTAGCTAACAGGAACAGAAAACCAAATACCACATGTTCTCACTTATAAGTGGGAGCTGAATGATGAGAACACATACAGGGGAGCAACATACACTGGGGCCTATTGGAGGGTGGAGGGTGGGAGAAAGAGAGGATCAGAAAAATAACTAATGGGTACTAGACTTAATACCTGGGTGATGAAATAATCTGTACAACAAACTCCCATGACACAAGTTTACCTACATAACAAACCTAAACATGTATCCCCTGAACTTAAAATAAAAGTTTAAAAAAAAAAAAAAAAAAGCCTTGATCATCACCGTGTACCTAAATCTTCCACTGGAAGGCCTTTCCCACCACAAAGCATTATCCTAAATAATTTAGAATACCTTGAGGCATGTTGGCCCCTGCTTAGAAATCTCTAGAATAAAAGTCTCAAGTTTCTAAGCCTTTCATTAGGCAAGGGGCCAAGAAGCTGGGCTTTCCTAACAAATATTCCACCTGGTACAATAACATCATGCCAGGTCCTAAGGCAGATATATGGTTGAAGAGAAAAAATCCAACATATTGGATAGCTAGATATCTTCTGAGTTTTGTTTAAATTATTATATGAAGTATTATTGTGTTTAAGTGGGTAAAATGAAGGAAAAGGACAAGGAGAGCAGCATATATTTTTAATGATCTTTGACTAAATTTTGCCATGCCAGATAGATGATGGCAAACTCACTATGCTATATTGCAAATATGGCCAGAAACTTATCCACTTCCTTGACCTTGCTTACACATTGAAACTTGTCCTTTTATTCCTGTAACCTGCCTTAACCATGTGAAGAGGTCCAGGTTAGCCTTCTGGACAATGAGAAAACTTTTGAAGGAGAACCAAGTACCCCAGCTGACAGCCAGCCTACCCACAAAAGCAGAGCCACTAGTCAACCCACAGCTGACTTCAGTCATATGTGAAAGATCATGCAAATTCAAAGAACCATCCAGATGAGCCGAGCCTAAATTGCTGACCCCAGAAACACGAACTAAATAAATGGTAGTTATTTTAAGCACTATGTTTTTGGTGGTTTGTTACTCCATCATAGGCCACTTGTACATTCAACATCCATTCTCCCTCCTTTCTTGCTGGCAGAGTGCAAATTAATTCAAGTAATTCAAAGGATAGTGACCGTGACCTAATTCCCTTCTCTAAGACTAAGTCTTGATTGATCTAAGCCATCAATCTATTGTCTTGTTGTTTATGGCATATTGCCTAAGCCATTGATAGTTACAGGCTGTAACTGATCTATTATCATTGCTTGGTGAGTAATAAATAGTGACCCCTTTTGGCCAATGAAATCTGAGGGGAGGTCTGCTGGAGGAATGGATCCTTCTCTGCTTCTAGATAATGTCAGGTCTGGCTGTGAGACCTGGAACTGCTGCAGCCGTTTTGTTCCCAGCCTAAGAATAAAACCAACATATAGAATAAAGAACCCAAAGATTCTCAGAAGAGCAGAGCTGGAGCTCTCACACCCTGTGCTTATGCCTGAAGCCTCCACTTCCAAGCCTCTTTTTATAGAGAACCGGAATTTCCCTGTTGTCCATAGGAGTGTTCAATTTCTTGCATTCTAACAGACACTTTGCCTTCCTTGCGCACTCATTTCCTGTACAGCAGAACATGCCACCTGGCAGCTAGAAATGTGTCACTTGCATTAAACATTTTACAGCCATTGCATAAAATGCGTATCTTTTTTAAGAGAAATAGATACAAATAAGATAGTTATTTTTCTTCTTTTCATACATTTTTATATTACATTCTGTGAATATTATCTGATGTCAAAAGAAACATAAAATAATGCCATAGTAACAATGAATATCATTTCTAGGCTATAATTTAGAGCTACATATCGGCTAATGTAGATATAACCAAAGTCAGTTCTAGGACCTGAAAGAAGGTGTAAGATATTGTTTATCTATGTCAGCTCGTAGTTAGCTTTTTATAGAAGCCAAATTTATCAGTGTGTTTGAATAATGTTGGAGGACAGTTTTTTTTTTACGTGGTGATACATGGAAATAGCAGCTCTCAAAGGAAATTAGTATATACCACTTGAAAGACACCTATTTTTTAAACCCAAGCAGGACCAAATTATAGACAGAGTGAGACGTCTGATGAACACTTAAAAGAATTTTGAGCCAGAGTGATACTGAGTAAGCACAAAATTGTTTTAACCCATTTCTAAATGCCTGTGCATCTGTAATTACTTTTACACCAATTATGAAACTCACTTGCAATAAACTGCACAGATGTTTACTATCTGGAATCAGAGACAATGTCAGGAGAAACCCACCACCTATTCTGTATGGCTTTCACCAGATCTGGCCCGTTCATATAGCTTCTTTCTGAATGAATTCAGTGAAATGATACATCAAAATGCTCTTTTAGAGAATGACGTTTTTTTCTATCATGCACTTGCAAAATATATTCCTTAACTTCCTGAGAAACTTCAATAGATCTCTCTTGAAAATAAAAATGCATTTGGTTTATAAAGGGAGAAGTGCATAGGACCTGTCCTTTTTAGGGATTCACGATGCAAAGGTATAAGAGGTATCGCAGTTTAATTTTTTTTAACTTTGTTTAACCCATTATTCTATAAGATGTTGATGTGTGAAATGCAGCCTTAGAATCTATTGACTTGGCAATGGATGGGAAATGAGAGTCAAGAACAAGATAGTAGTAAAAAATATGCTGACATTTTGAGGCTAGATGACTGGCAGAATAGTGATTTTGTTAAAAAGAAGGCAAGAAAGAAAAGAAAGAAAGGAGAGAGAGAGAGAAAGAAAGAAAGAGAGGAAAGAAGGAAAGACGGAAAGAAAGAAAGAAAGAAAGAAAGAAAGAAAGAAAGAAAGAAAGAAAGAAAGAAAGAAAGGAAGGAAGGAAGGAAGGAAGGAAGGAAGGAAGGAAGGAAGGAAGGAAGGAAGGAAGGAAGGAAGGAAGGAAGGAAGGAAAGAAGGCAGGCAGGCAGGCAGGCACGGTGGCTCACGCCTGTAATTCTAGCACTTTGGGAGGCCCAGGTGGGCAGATTGCCTGAGTTCAAGAGTTTGAGACCAGGCTGGGCAATATGGTAAAATTCCATCTCTACTAAAATACAAAAAAAATAGCCAGTCGTGGTGGCACGCACCTGTAGTCCCAGCTACTTGGGAGGCTGAGGCAGGAGAATTGCTTGAACCCGGGAGGCAGAGGCTGTAGTGAGCTGAGATCATGCCACTGCACTCCAGCCTGGTGACAGAGCAGGATTCCATCACACACACACACACACACACACACACACACAAAGCATAAGGAAGTTTTCAGGTAGAGAAAATGAATTCCATTTTGAGCATACTGAGATTGGTGCAAGGGTGTCTTTCGGGTATAATATTTCTGCAGTTGGAAATTCAGGTCTAGAGCTTATTAGAATGGCCTTGACCAGAGATGAAGAGTTCAGTCACGTACAGAAGCAATAATGAAAGCCAGGTCAGTAATTAGATCAGGAGGAAATGATAAAGGGAGAAGAAAGAATGCCAAGGGCAGAATGTCTCCCTGTATTAAGGGGGCCACATCAGAAAGCTAAGAAGAGAAAAAGAGAAGAATGTTTCTGTAGAAGAGAAGGTCTCGAGAAGGAAAAAATGCTACATGGGGATTAAAAAGACTAAGCCCTCACTGGATGTAGTGATTTGAGGTGACTGGGGAGCTCCTTGAGAGCATTTTGGCATTACGATGAGAACCTAAACCTTATAGAAAGGGTTACGAATTGAGGGAAGTAATGGCCAAGAGGGAATGAGAAAGATAGGTAACTTAAGAAATCACAGGCCAGGTGTGGTGACCCACGCCTGTAATCCCAGCATTTTGGAAGGCCGAGGTGAGCGGATCAGAAGGTCAGGAGTTCGAGACCAGCCTGACCAACATAGTGAAACCTCGTCTCTACTAAAAATTTAAAAAAAAAAAAAAAAAAAACAAGCCCCTGTAGTCCCGGCTACTAGGGGAGGCTGAGGCGGTAGAATTGCTTAAACTTGGGAGGTGGAGGTTGCAATGAGCCAAGACCACACCATTGCACTCCAGCCTGGATGACAGAGTGAGATTTTGTCTCAAAAAAATAAAAAAAAGAAAGAAAAGACAGAAAGAAATTGCAGAATAGAGGGAATTTTCTCATTTTTAAGGGGCAGGGTTGCCTAAGCTTTTTTATAGGTTAACGGAGTGATCATGGATGCAAGTCAAAGGGAGAATAGTTGATAATTAAAATTTCAAAGATGATGCGGGGACTGGGGTCAGAAGTCTGGCTGTTAATGTTGGAAGATAAATTGCTACAGCCTTTTTATAAAGTAATGTGAAAATACTGAAATTTTAAATATGTATATTCATATATATGCATAAAATTTTAAATTGCCTTCTACCCAGGCAATTTCAGTAATATGATTCTATCCCACAGAAAAACTCATGCAAATATTCAAGGATATTCATTATATTAGTTGCAATAGGAAAAAATGGAGAACCCAAGTGTCCTTCAATAGACAAATGTTTAAGTAAATTATGGTAAACCTCTTCTACAGAACACCAAGCAATTATTAGAAACAATGAGCAAAATGTGTATGTACTAAAATGGAATGAAACTCAAAATATCCCTCCACTGCATTGTGAGTTCCACTGTGGCAGGGACCGTATCTGCTTTCTCATCCTTGTATTTCTCATCCTTGTATATCCATGCCCTGGCATAGAGCTTGACCCACAGTTAGTAAGTGTTCAATAAATACCTATTGGATGAAATAGAATGTTAAGTTTTTAAAATATGTTGCAGAATAGCATGCATAATGTGATTAACATTTGTTTTACAGATATATATTTAAAACATATATATATAAAACATTATATAACAGATATATATCATATATATTGGATAAATGTGATACATATATGTAAACATTCTGGAAGAACACTCAGCAAATTAAAATAGTTATCTTTATAGAGTAGGATTGGATGAGAAGTAATTTTTTTAATTAATTATGTATTAGTAAACTTTTCCAAATATGAATTTTATTCATAATTTCAATCTATCAATAAAATATATAAAATCACTGAAGAAAAGGGAAAAAGAGTGCAGCAGGATAAGTTAGCCTTTGCAAGAGTCATGTGCAAAGGCTCTTCCTGAAAAAGAGTAGTGAATAACAGAGAAGTTACAGGAAGGAGTCAAAATAGGGAACAAAACCATGTGTCTCAATAAAGCAGGAGCCAGGGTCGTCCGTGAGAATAAGGGTAGTGGGGAAGGACTGACATCTGAGGAAGACTGAGAAGGTCCAGTACATGACCTCTGTTTTACATCTGGGGAGACTTTGAAGACCATTCAGTCCAACCACCCACTTTACAGAAGAGGATGTTAAAGGACTTACCAAACAACACAATTTGAGAGTGACAGTGCCAGTCCAGTATGACAGCTTCTAAAAATATGCAAAAAAAATTCAAAACAGATGAATAGATGGATTGCCAGGCATTTGTGAGGACCCTGATAAGCCTAAAACCAAGGAATAGTGGCATTAAGTCCATACTATTCCATGGCATTCTGTGTCAATGCCAGGCAGCCTATAAATGACAGCAGAAGCAGGAAAAGGGAGTGGGGAGTAGACAAGATGGTGAAAGGGCCTGGTGGTGAGTCCTGGGGGGTAAAAAGTGTTTCATAGTAATAAATGACAGAATGATAAGCTGAAACTTGTCAGCTAATGAGAAAAATTCCGAGCTTAGGAAAATGGCAGCAAACTGAGATACTGGTTGTTACACTGATGACCAACAGAGTGACTGTTGGAGTGACTGATTGACTCAAATGATAGGCCACTGGCTTTCATCTAAAGCGTCATAGCTTTGCTAATGTTACTATTAGGTAAGGGGATAGAAGTGTTGCCTCAATTGTAAAAGCAGTACCCATTGGCTTATTTAAACATGAAATCAAAATGTCTGCTAATTCCCAGGATCCTGGGGGTGGACTTTGACCTACCATTTTGAGTAGGTTTTATTAGCAGCTCAGCCCATCATTAAGGCAGTGGCTGATAAAGGCTAAAACATCCTGCCAGTTGTTTATGGAATAGAGGCTTAGTCACTCACCAGCCTTCTTCCAGCTGCCCATCAGACACACTGTTGATACTGGGCCTTCTGCCTAGAACCAGCTGGCTATTCCCAGACTGTTTCAGATGTCCAGCCATGATGCAGTAATGGAATTGCCAGGGTGGAGGGTGGATCTCAGCTTTTGGTATTGTCCACCATCCAAGGAAGGATCAGAGACAACTGTTTAAGTTATTAAAAGGGCTGGGAGTGGGGAGACGGAAGGCACAGACAATGGTCCTCTGATCTCTGTGTGATTGCTTTGTGTTTTAACGCTCCTGGCTTGTGGTTTTCTGTTTATTTTTAAATTTCTTTTCTTGTTGTGGGTTTGTCCTCATGACTGTGTTACACGTAGACCAGAAGGGCTGGGTTTGCCTGTGTCCTACTTTGGACATAGATGCTACTCAAAACTGCTTAATGATCTGGGTTTCACAGCTATTTCATAGGGTTAAATAAGAACATTTCCTAGGAAAGATTGGGTTCTACTTAGTCTATGTCATAGATTATGTAAAATTAATGAATAAGCAAGGAATCGACAGCTAAAATTACATACATACTAATCTTCCATGTTCCTCAGCATCCTGCAACAAGCAGGTGCTCCCTGTCCTACACAGTTCAGCCAGGCTTGTATCTACACCTGGCCTTGGATTTGTGGAATTCACATACATTTTGTCATAGTTCTCGCTTTTGCTTTTTACCGTTTGTAATTATATTAGGTTGATGCAAAAGTAACTGCAGGTTTTGCTGTTACTTTCAATGGCAAAAACAGCAATTACTTTTGCACCAACCTAGTACATTTAGGGTCTTTGCAAATAGCAAGAATAACATCATTCACAGCTAAGAACAATAGAGGCTAAATAAAGAAAATAAAATTCAACTTCATTGAAACACTTGTTACTCAATAAAGGTTTTTTGTTTTGTTTGTTTTGTTTTTTTCCCCTGCAGGTGAACTAACGGCTGAGAAACACTACCCTGTTCTGCTGGTAGAGTCACAAGTTCCTGTTGCAGTGTCCTGTGTAGTCTGTCTGGTCTTTTTCCATGTGTGGCACTACATGATTTGATGGCCTGTTGCTCCAGGAAGCACACACCACAATGCCAGTGGAGGGCTGTATCACAGAGGGGTGAATCCAGGACAGGAGATGTATTTCCTAATTCTTTTCCTTTTGTGGTCTCAAGCAGCATTATCTCTTTTCTGGCCTACAGTTCTGAATCTGACAGTTTAAAGTAATAACTCATATTTATCTTCCTTTTGTTGCATTTAATTTGTTACATGAACCGTCCACAGGCTTTTTTCGGCACCTAAAATATAGCTTTGGCCACAAATTACCAGACCCTGGGTTTAATGATCTCAGCAGGTAATGCCATGGAATAGTCCTCTATGTGTTGCTTTCTAAACCATCCATCTGCTCTTGGCCATGGCCAGAACAGTGTCTGGGGATAGGTGCTTTCCCAGAACATCAGGGCTTTGAAGCTGAATGGGACCCCAGGATCATCTTGTCTCACTTTTCATTTTCATAGAGTGGGGAAAGTGAAAGCCAGGCAGCTTAAGAAACTAGCTCAAGACGGTGGCTCACAAGAGACAGCCCTGGGACGAGAATACCAGGTTTCCAGGCCCCAGTCCAGGGCCTTTTCTCCTCCGTGTGCTCTGTCCCATGCCCTCGATGGAACTGTTCTTCATCACTCATCATAACACCAGATTAAAAATTGCACCAGCCCTTTCCCAAAGGCTATCCAGTTGAATTAAGCACAGAAATGCCACAGGCCCACTTTTAGTAGCTGGCTGGAGGAAATGCTCATTTCAAGGTTTTTGAAACATAAGCATATTCACCAGGAAGATCTCTTCCCTACAAGCCTGAGCCATGGCAAGCCCAATGTTTAAATTCTCAGTGCTCCAACATCCTAGTTAATAAAGACAGGGAAAGCAAGCTTTCACTTTTATTCAATTATTTGAAGATGAAATATGCCTCCTTCCAATCATATGATCCTTCTCTCCCTCTAGCCCACAATCGACTTCTTGTCATTGGTGTTCTTGTTTTCAAATAATTTGTTTTGTTTTGTTTTGTTTTGTTTTTGAGACGGAGTCTCACTCTGTCGCCCAGGCTAGAGTGCAGTGGCCGGATCTCAGCTCACTGCAAGCTCCGCCTCCCGGGTTCACGCCATTCTCCTGCCTCAGCCTCCCGAGTAGCTGGGACTACAGGCGCCTGCCACCTCGCCCGGCTAGTTTTTTGTATTTTTAGTAGGGACAGGGTTTCACCGTGTTAGCCAGGATGGTCTCCATCTCCTGACCTCGTGATCTGCCCGCCTCGGCCTCCCAAAGTGCTGGGATTACAGGTGTGAGCCACGGATTTTCTAATAATTATTAATTTAAGAATGATAAAGGCCAGGCGCGGTGGCTCAAGCCTGTAATCCCAGCACTTTGGGAGGCCGAGGCGGGCGGATCACAAGGTCAGGAGATCGAGACCACAGTGAAACCCCGTCTCTACTAAAAATACAAAAAATTAGCCGGGCGCGGTGGCGGGCGCCTGTAGTCCCAGATACTCAGGAGGCTGAGGCAGGAGAATGGCGGGAACCCAGGAGGCGGAGCTTGCAGTGAGCCGAGATCGCGCCACTGCACTCCAGCCTGGGCAACAGCGTGAGACTCCGTCTCAAAAAAAAAAAAAAAAAAAAGAATGATAATACATAAATTCGTCCTCAAAATCTGATGACCAGAAATTTTGAACACTGCTGTCTTTGTATGCTTGCTGCTCAGCTGTTACTTAAGTTGGGTTGTAAAGTTTAAAATGTCAAAGGTTGATAACTTCAGGAGTCAGGAGTGATGGGAAGAAATCACATCAGCCTGGGAGCCTGAAGACCAGTCACTGGGTCATTTTCCACTGCTCGCCCATGACTCTGTTTCTCCGCTTCAAGTTGGATAGTTATGCTCACCTCACAGAGGGGTCAGGAGAATTATTTGAGACAATGTCGGTGATAGTAGTCTGCATACTCAAAATGATGAAAAATTAAAACCAATGTAAAATTCCATAATTCGAAAAACCTGTGGTAATTATAGAGTCTGAATCTGAGTGCCTGACAATGCCAGAGAGAAAACTGTCCCCCAAATTATCGTCCAGTCTCCTAGAAAAGCCTATTCATTTTTAGGCACTTATTCTTAGGGAGTTTTACTATGTCTGAGTCCACAAATGAAATTCAAATACAGAACTGAGTTTGTTAAGGGCAGAGGACCCATACTAAAATCACTATGGACTGAAAGAGCCAGGTAACTAAGGATAGAGTGGCTGACGCCATGAATTATCTGGATGGTGCTAAGAATTAAGATGGGACCTGTAGTCAAGGGCTAGCTGTTGTCTTCGGCTCCTAATGAGACTGTAACCATGTGGCAGCCTGGTGAGCAGCCTCTGAGAAACCTTAACAAATATTACATACCACATTGATAATAATGCATCTATAATTGTTGTTACAGCTTCTGAATATTAAAACAACTGAAAGAAAACAAGAATACTTATGCATTATGCTATAGGTAACAGAAAATTCTATTAATTTTATAGTTGACAACCTACCTCTCTGTCTTCTAGTTTTCTCCAGAACATATTAGTCATCTAAGTATTAATATTAGTAGTAGTAGCAATAATAATGGCAGCTAAAGTTTATTAAGCATTCTCTATGTGCCAGGCATTATTCTGGGCAATTTTCATACATGATCTTATTTTACAGCCACAAAAACTCTATGAGACAGGTACTGTTCCCTTTTCACAGATGCAGCAGCTGAGGTTTTGAGAATGAAATAACTTCTCAAGTTCACAGAGCTGATTAAGTTGGAGAACTGAAGGCTATAAAAACAAACTACAATACACAGGTTCACAGTCCGAATCCATAGGCTGAGTTTTTAACATCTAACTTCTTTTTTAATAAATGTTGGCCGGGCGCAGCGGCTCAAGCCTGTAATCCCAGCGCTTTGGGAGGCCGAGACGGGTGGATCACGAGGTCAGGAGATCGAGACCATCCTGGCTAACACAGTGAAACCCCGTCTCTACTAAAAAAAATACGAAAAACTAGCCAGGCATGGTGGCGGTCGCCTGTAGTCCCAGCTACTCGGGAGGCTGAGGCAGGAGAATGGCGTGAACCTGGGAGGCGGAGCTTGCAGTGAGCAGAGATCGCGCCACTGCACTCCAGCCTGGGCGACAGAGTGAGACTCCTGCTAAAATAAATAAATAAATAAATAAATAAATAAATAAATAAATGTCTACAGATCAATGAATTGTGGAAAATCAAGATATTCTGTATACTAGTTTTGCTTTCTTGAGGACTTCCTCCAAAAGACATTTCTTTTCCACAAACCACCTCCTATTTCTCACTGATTCACTCATCACAGTCTGTTCCAAAACCATATGTTTCTCAAATTCCTACTGTTCTTGTATCAGTTAGAAACCTTTTTGTTGTAACAGAAAATCTAACTCAACTTGGCAATAAAGGGTATTTTTGGACTTGTGAAATTGGAAAGTTCAGATTCTACAGCTAAATATCATCTTCTGGGACCCATTGTCTCTTCTCCTTCCACTCTGCCTTCTGTAGGGTCAGTTTCTGCTAAACCTGGCTTCTCCCAGGACTTGTCAACAGCTCCAAGGGCAACAAAGTCTCTCTTCCACATAAAAGAGAAAAAAAAAGCTGTCCACCTTTGGAAGCTCTCTCCAAAGAATGAGAACTCCTCCTTCCAGAAGACCCCTGCACTCACAAGGGCTTCCATAGTGCTGCCCCCCTTACTTCCTGTCCCCCGCCAAAAAAAAAGAGGAAGAAGCTATCTCATAGGAATTGCTGTCAGGCAACACCTTTCCCTGGCAGAGGAGCCAGACTGTGGCTTGGTAAATGCCACACAGTGTGTGTTGGTTGGGAAGCAGCAGTATCAAGCATTGCCTTCTTTCTTGGCCTATTATTCCATTGACTGAGTCTATTCAAGCTAAAATTTATGTCACTGTCAAGGAAATAGTGGTTTTACAAAATTAGATGTCTGCATTACACCTGGATTAATCCAGGGATGGGACATTGTATTCAGGGGACAGTGACAGTTCATAAATGTTATTCCCCCTTGAGACCTACATTATTACTGCAGCAATCTCCCAGCTGGACCAGCCTCCAGTCTCTCTCCACTGCAGTGCAGCCTCCACAGAGTTATCCAATGAACCCTTCTTAACTCTCCGGTGATCTTTCTCCTAGCAGCAAACTATAAAGTAATCAGGCCATACCTACCTATTCTATATTATCTCCCATTATTCACCCAAGCCAGGTTTGTGCGACGCTCAGCCATCTATCAACTTGCCTTTGCCTAAACATGAATGTGTTTTCCCATTTCTACACCTGAGCCTATGCTGTTCCATTTGCCAGAAATTCCTTTCCTTGTTTACCTTCCCCACCGATCTTCCCACATCTAATTCCTATACATGTGTAGATATCCAGCTCAAATCTTTTTTTTTTTTTTTTTTTTTTTTTTTAACAGGGTCTCCTCTGTCGCCCAGGCTGGAGTGCAGTGGTATGATCTCGGCTTACTGCAGTCTTGACCTCCTGGGCTCAAGCAGTTCTCCCACCTCAGCCTCTTGAGTAGCTGGGACCACAGGCTAATTAAAAATTAGCTGCCACATCCAGCTAATTTTCATATTTTTTATAGAGACAGAGTCTCACTATGTTCCCCAGGCTGGTCTTGAACCCCTGAGCTCAAGCGATTTGCCCGCCTCGGCCTCCCAAAATGTTGGGATTACAGGCATGAGCCACTCACTTCACCTGGCCCCAGCTCAAATCTTTAATGCCTCCTTTTCTCATGGAGTTCAAAGGGATCCCTTCCTGCTTTCTCCCCCAAAGGCAATGGACTTTTGCCCATCTTGAGCACTGGGTGATTTGAATTGCCGGTACTGAAGTTCATGCTACAAATCTTTCTTACTAGACTATAAGGATGTCCTCTAGTTTTATCTACAGTTCCATGCACATAATAGATCCCAGTTAAAAAAAACTTAAAAAAAAAAAAAAGATGCCTTACATATTATGGATATATAATGTTTAAAAATGAGTATCTTTGGCCGGGCGCGGTGGCTCACGCCTGTAATCCCAGCACTTTGGGAGGCCGAGGCGGGCGGATCACAAGGTCAGGAGATCGAGACCACGGTGAAACCCCGTCTCTACTAAAAATACAAAAAATTAGCCGGGCGCGGTGGCGGGCGCCTGTAGTCCCAGCTACACAGGAGGCTGAGGCAGGAGAATGGCGTAAACCCGGGAGGCGGAGCTTGCAGTGAGCCGAGATCGCGCCACTGCACTCCAGCCTGGGCGACAGAGCGAGACTCCGTCTCAAAAAACAAAACAAAAAAAAAAACAGAAAAACAAAATAATGAGTATCTTTAAGTAAGGAATACAGTAAGGAATTCTTAGTAAGAATATGATCTGAGTGGGATTTCAAAAAAGGCCTTTTTTTTTTTTTTTTTTTTTTTTTTTGAGAGGGAATCTCACTCTGTCACCCAGACTGGAGTGCAATGGCACAGTCTCGGCTCACTGCAACTTCCGCCTCCTAGGTTCAAGAGATTCTCCTGCCTCGGTCTCCCAAGTAGCTGGGACTACAGGTGCATGCCACCACACCAGGCTAATTTTTTTGTACTTTTAGTAGAGATGGGGTTTCACTATGTTGGCCGGGCTGGTCTCAAATTCCTGACCTCGTGATCCCCCCACCTCGGCCTCCCAAAGAGTTGGGATTACAGGCGTGACCCACTGCACCCGGCCTCAAAAAAGTGTTGTTCAAAACTAAACTCTTCGTGTCTCCATTACCCTGACCTGCTCTTCCCATAGTCTTTCACATTCTAGTAATGGCAAATTCGTCATTACAGTCTGCTCAGGACAAAATATGTACATCAGCCTGGATTTCTTTCTTACTCTCATTTCCTATATCCAGCAAATCCCATTGATTTCACATTCACAATAAATCAAGAATTCAACTACTTTTCATATATAATCCCAACATCCTAACCCAAGTCATCATCGTGGCTCAACTGTATTATTGCAATAGCCTTTGAATAGCCTCCCTGCCTCTTCCCTTACCTCTTTCACTACAGTCTACTCCCCACATCACAGACGAAATAAGTCAGATCATGTCACTTCTCTGCACAAGACCCTCCAAATTCTTCCCCACTCACTCAGAGAAGAAGCCAAAGTCTTTGTACACAATGATCCCGAAGGAGCTATATAATCATCCTCCCCACAGCCTCTACATTTCTGACATTATCTCCAGCTATGCTTTACCTCTAACACTTCATTCTAGTCTATTCCTCAATGAGAGAAGTACCTTCTTCCTTTCCATTACTCAGTTCCTGTTTCTTCTCTCTGCCCTGCTCCTCTACATTAATAGCTGCCTGGCTTGCCCCCTCACATCCCAGATTCTGCTCAGATATTGTCTTGTCAGTGAGGCCTCCCTGATGACCCAATTATTATTATTATTATTAGACAGCGTCTTGCCCTGTCACCCAGGCTATAGTGCAGTGGTGCCATTTCGGCTCACTGCAACCTCCGCCTCCCAGGTTCAAGAGATTCTTGTGCCTCAGCCTCCTGAATAACTGGGATTATAGGCGTGAGCCACCATGCCTGGCTAATTTTTGTATTTTTAATAGAGACCGGGTTTCACCATGTTGGCCAAGCTGGTCTCGAACTCCTGACCTCAAGTGATGCATCCACCTCGGCATCCCAAAGTGCAGGGCCGCACCTGGCCCTGATGACCCAATTTAAAATAGTTTCATCCCACTTTTCTCAGCTTGCATGTTCTACCACCCCCACACCCTCTCTGCTCTATTTTTCTCCAAAGTATTTACCATGTGACCTACTATTTCTCTTATCTGATTGCTTATTCTTTATCTCTCTTCTACCTTTCTTCAGTTAGATGTAAACTCCACGAAGGCAGACATTTTTGTCTGATTTCTTTTTTGCTATGGAGCCTAGAAAAATGCAGCTTGCAAAGTAGATATTTGAAAAATATTTGTTGAATGAATGGATGGTGAATTTAACATCTTAATTCGATTATTAAATATTCAAGGAATAAGGGATGTGGTGGACAGTGATACAGGAATCTTTCTCCTAAAGGTCTGGAGGCTACACTTGGCATTTAAAGTTGGATCATTCTCACTTGTAAAAGGAGAAAGAACCATATATCAATTTCAAATCGTAAGGCACTGTGAAAATTTGAAGCACTATTATGGTTATGCCCTCTCTACTTCCAAAGTTTCTTCTGAAGTCAGTTGGTTTCCTAAAGAGAGCATGTCCAGGATGCACTTTCCATTATAGAGCTTTTGAGTTAAAATCTCACAGACTAGTTTCTACAGCTGCTCACACAGAGCAGGTTAGAACAGATTTTAACACTTCATTCTGTGTATCTTCCCACCATGCTGACAGCAATCCTGATCTTAATGGACAGTTCCTTTGTGGTACTGGGAGTGGGGGTGGATGTACTGACACAAAAGTCAGTTTCTTAGGCCTCCTTTTTTGAAAGTTGTTCCATTCTTCTTAATTATATCATTTCATTAACAAGTCCCAGGAGCTCCTATGTTCTATTGGTCTCATCAGCTGAGCTAATTGATGTTGACACCGGCTGTTCTCTATTGAATACATTACTGGGAGCATCTATCACTTTCCTTTAGGGCTGATGAAGTAATTATCCTATTAGACCCAAAGGGATGGCCACAGCAGAGGCTGGTCAATAATCCTTGTTAGATCAGGCTCTCATCTGTTTGTTTCACTCTCCATCAGGCCAACCCACTCATTGCTACTATCATCCCCAAATGCTTCCTGAGTCCCCAGTTCATGAGTACAGTCCCTGCCCTTGGGGTTAACAGAGCTTGCATGAGAAGCAAGGGCTTTTCCAGCCTCCTAACTGGTCTGTTAGCACTGCCCTCAATTCCAGGCCCCATCCACACCAGAAGGTCTTCCCAAAATTCAAATCTGAACACTGCAAGAACTTGACATATATTACGTACGGTTGGATTCATTTTTGTAAAAAAAAAAAAAAAAAAAAAAAAAAAGATGGAATAGACAAAATGAATATGTACAAAACATATATATATGATATATAATAAAATATATAAAGTATAAAAATAGATAGGATATGTTAATATAGATGTCACAAAAGTCTGAAGGTATTTACACCAAAGCATTTTCAGTGTTGTAAGTTATTGCCCTAGAGTAGTATGATTTCTGGTAACGATTATTTCCACCTTTTCTGATATATGTAATTTCTTTTTTTTTTTTCTTTTTCTTTTTTTTTTTTTTTTTTGAGACAGAGTCTTGCTCTGTTGCCCAGGCTGGAGTGCTGTGGTGTGATCTTGGCTCACTGCAGCCTCCACATCCCAGGTTCAAGCGATTCTCCTGCCTCAGCCTCGCCGAGTAGCTGGGACTACAGGCGCATGCCACCATGCCCAGCTAACTTTTGTATAAAAATTGCAAATATACCAGATAAAGTAAATATAGTAAGATTAAAAATTACATATATTAGAAAATTAGCTGGACATGGTGGTGTGTGCCTGTAATCCCAGCAACTTGGGAGGCAGGAGAATCACTAGAATCCAGGAGGTAGAGACTACAGTGAGCTGAGATTGCGCTGGGCAACAGACCAAGACTCTGTCTCAAAAAAAAAAAAAGAAAGTTAATACAAATATGATCATGTCATTCCTATGCTTAAATTTATTCACCTAAAAAACAGTGAAGACAATTTTATGGTAAGATCAGTCAGAGACGCAAGCACCAGCTCTCCCCCACCCTGTACCCTAACTGGTACTCAGTGGTGGGAATGAAACGTGTAAGAGGGACAGTGTCTGTTTTTCTGCTGATTCTCCTCTCAGATGGAGATTCTCTTTTATGAATGACTTTGGTGGAAGTTCAGGCTGTTTGAGGAGGTGCAACAGCACAGCAAGTGTGCTAGGAGAGGATGGAGGCCTTTTAAAAGTCGTTCTTTCTCCCATCAGTTTTATTGGGTTTTTGTTCAGGCTGTAAATACTAGGACTAACAACTCCCAGTGTTCAGATTTGCAATGGGGAAGGATCCTCCATTACTTACTGGGCGGGGATTGACGGGCAGTGCTGAGAGACCATTAGGAGGCTGGGGAAGTCGTTTCTTTCCCTGCAGGCTCTGTGGGCCTGAGAGCAGGGACGGTACCCTGTGAACAGGGGGGGCTCAGAGAGCATCTAGAAATCACATGGCTTTCCCACCTTCCCATGGCGTCGTGGTCCCTGATGTGTCTGTTCCTCTGGTTTATTTTGTTTTAGTTTTTCAAGACAAGGTCTCACTCTGTCACCCAGGCTGCAGTACAGTGGTGCGATCTCACTGCAGCCTCGACTTCTTCCCACCCGAGGTTCAGGTGATCTTCCCACCTCAGTCTCTCGTGTAGCTGGGACTACAGGCACGTAGCACCATGCCTGGCTAATATTTGGTGTGGGGGGGGGGGGTTGTTTGTTTTTTTGTTTTCGTAGATACGGAGTTTCACCATGTTGCCCAGGTTGGTCTCAAACTTCTGGTCTCAGGTGATCTGCCCGTCTGAGCCTCCCAAAATACTGGAATTACAGGCAGGAGCCACCACGCCCAGACTTGTCTGTCCTTCTGCATCTGCATTTCACTCCTGGAGCACCATCCTTCCCCTCCTCCCATCAGTTCAGACTCGCCTGGTTGCCCTCTTCTTCTCAAACCTCCCTGACCTCCCCTGGGTAAAAGGCTTGTTTGATATATTTTATCAGAAACCTTTCTGCACTTCCTCTTTGAAGTGCATCTGGGTAAAAGGCTTTTTCGATGTATTTTATCAGGAGCATTTCTGCACTTTCTCTTTGAACTCCTCCTGTTAATCATTGCATTCCTTACAGATCCTACCAGACTCTTCAAAAAACTCCTTGACAGCCAGCTGGGCATGGTGGCTCACGCCTGTAATCCCAGCACTTTGGGAGGCCGAGGCAGGAGGATCACCTGAGGTTAGGAGTTCAAGCCCAGCCTCTGGTCAACATGGTGAAACCCTGTTTCTACTAAAAAATGCAAAAATTAGCCCGGTGTGGTGGCATGCGCCTGTAACCCCAGCTACTCGGGAAACTGAGGCAGGAGAATCACTTGAGCCTGGGAGGTGGAGGTTGCAGTGAGCCTAGATTGCGCCACTGCACTCCAGCCTGGGAAACAGAGTGAGACACTGTCTCAAAATAAATAAATAAATAAATAATTTTTTAAAACCCTTGACAGAATAATGTTTTTAGCATTTTATCCTCAGCATCTAAACCTGGTGTACTGAGCTATTTAATAAATGATGATTAAATAAATAATATATGAATAGATAGATGGATGAAAGAATGAATGAGGAAGAATGCTGGTAGCATATACTAAAAGTCAAATGAGTCTATGACTGCAGAGGAAGCATAGGTAGCACATACTATTCATGTCCTGGACAAAAGGCTGAGTAACAGAAGGAAGAACAAGTTTGTTGTTGTTGTTGTTGTTTTGTTTTATTTTTTTTTTTTTGAAATGGAGTCTCACTCTTGTTGCCCAGGCTGGAGTGCAAAGGCTCGATCTCGGCTCACTGCAACCTCCACCTCTTTGGGTTCCAGCGATTCTCCTGCCTCAGCCTCCCAAGTAGCTGGGATTACAGGCGTGTACTACCTCGCCCGGTTAATTTTGTATTTTTAGTAGAGATGGGGTTTCTCCATGTTTGTCAGGCTGGTCTTTAACTCCTGACCTCAGGTGATCCACCTGCCTAGGCCTCCCAGTGCTGGGATTACAGGCATGAGCCACCGCGCCCAGCCTAGAAGAACAACTTTTAAACCCTATCCACCTCCTAGCACTCTCGCTGCTGCTCCTCCTCCTCATAGAACCTGAACGTCCACCAGAGTCGTTCGTAGAAGGGAATCTTGGTCTGAGAGGACAGCAGGATCGGCAGAAAAAAAGAATCGCCATCTTACACTTTCCAGTCCTGCTACTTGAGTGCCAGTTAGAGACCTCATTGTGGGGGATAGCTCAGTTCATACTTGCTTCTCTGACTGATCTCATCACAAAATTATTGTCACTAGTACACAGTCCCCACAACAATCCTCTGTCTAGTTATGTCAAGATTAGCACCTACAAATTCAAAATAGCATCTGACGTGACTTTCTATTTACCGAAGGGCACATGGGATGTGTTAGTAACACCCTCCTTAGGGCTTTGGATGCTGAGGACAGGCCTAACAGCCAGGCTCTGAAGGAGTAGGCAGCCCTGATATGTATCTGCTGATTACCGCACTAGGGGTCTCAAAAGCGAATTCCAGAAGCTTCTTTTGATAAAACCTCAAAACCATCAGATCTGCTGCTGCCAGAACCAAAAATAGCTTGGCCTAGTTGGGAAAGCATTGGTCTGGGAGTTGGGGGCCCTCGTCTGCACTAACTGGCTTAGTGTCCTTGGAGGCACTGTGAGCGTCTCTGAATGCCCGTGCTGTCTTCCATGCATTGTGGATGAGGGGGCCGCACCCCTTTCATCACGGGGCAGCTAGGTGTCCCAAAAACGATGACAGCCATGAAAGGACTCGGTGAACACCCAGCCCCAATCCCAGGAGGGAGAGAAAGGGAGAGTCATGATAAGAAAGCAGCCACACCAGAAATGCTTCCCAGTTGTCCTGGTGGCAGGGATAAAATCCTCCTACACTCAGTCGTTTGGTGGTCGGGGAGTGGCCCTTTGGTGAGGAGGTAACTCGCCAAAGGGTTCTGCTGCCTTCTAACTTGCTGTAAATTAGTCAGCCGTGCTCTCTCCTCGTCTGCTTGACCTGTGACTCTGTGACCCATGACTGCCTCATTCATGGTTAATGCAAGGAAGGGCCCAGTAGCAACCAGAAATGTGAATGGCTGTTCTCAAACATGGGAGGTTACCTACACCCGGATAAATAAAATGGTTGCCTTTCCTCTTTTAGAATAGTCATTTTGTTCTTCCCTAAGATTTGAAAATATAGTAAGGCAGGTCCCAGAATAACACTGTTTCTTTCAACATTGCTTTGTCATAACATTGGTGAGAAAAAAAAAAAAAAAATCAATTCCTGGCTGAAGCCACTGTCTGTGTGGAATTTGCATGTTCTCCCACGTGGGTTTTCTCCAGGTACTCCAGTTTCCTCCCACGTCTCAAAGAGTCCTCGTTCCTTGGTATGTCTGCATGGTTCCAGTCTTAGTGAGTGTGGCTGTGTGCGTGAGCACGCCCGGCGATGGGATGGCCTTCTGTCCAGTGTCCCCAGCTTGAACTCTGAGCTGCCAGGATGGACTCCAGCCACCCCACACTCTGAGTTGGAAGAAGCAGGTTGGAAAATGAATGAATAATGAAGAAAAATTATTATCAAATAAAAATTCATGAAGTCTACAATGATCATACAGGCGCATGACAATAAACGATGCTGCATGGAAGCATTCAGCGAGCCCATCCTATTTGTTGTTGGGTTTTTTTGAATTGCATGGTGGTAGGAGGTACTTCTTACAATTTTTCGCTTTTAAACATTTATTCCTTGCTTTAACCCACCACCACTATGATTGCTGTCACTCACTGATTCACCAAACATTGGGTAAATAATTCACTGGTTTTTGTTAATCTGAAGTGTATGTATAGATCACATTTACTTTCACATTTACCATTATAAGCATTTTGGTCTTTATTTAGAAGTTTGGTGATGTTTTTGTGACCAGAACTGTGTCATAGGAATTTAATAAATCTTATTTATATCAATTAGCCTAAGGTGAAATTGGCTTCATTATATGTTATTTTGCTTAAAGCTGCAGTTTCCAAGAATATATAGAAATTTTTTTGTTGTTTTTTGTTTGTTTGTTTGTTTTTTTGAGACGGAGTCTCGCTCTGTCACCCAGGCTGGAGTGCAGTGGCCGGATCTCAGCTCACTGCAAGCTCCGCCTCCCGGGTTCACGCCATTCTCCTGCCTCAGCCTCCGGAGTAGCTGGGACTACAGGCGCCCGCCACCTCGCCCGGCTAGTTTTTTGTATTTTTTAGTAGAGACGGGGTTTCACCGGGTTGGCCAGGATGGTCTCGATCTCCTGACCTTGTGATCCGTCCGTCTCGGCCTCCCAAAGTGCTGGGATTACAGGCTTGAGCCACCGCGCCCGGCCTAGAAAATGTTAAATGAGGGCTTATTGTATAATTAAATGGTATTTATTGAGCTCTGACTCCGTGCTGGTCTGTGTTAATGTTTATTTATATTCTTTCATTTACTACCCATAATAATTCAGTGAAAGTGTTATTGGAAAGGGGTTTCAATCCAGACCCCAAGAGAATGTTCTTGGATCTCACACCACAAAAAATTCCAGGCGAGTCCATAGAGTTAAGTGAAGCCAAGTTTATCAAGAAAGTAAAGGAATAAAAGAATGGTGACTCCATAGGCAGAGCAGCCCCAAGGGCTGCTGATTGCCTGTTTTTATGGTTATTTATTGATTATATGCTAAACAGGGTGTGGATTATTCATGAGTTTCCCGGGAAAAGAGTCGGCAACTCCCAGAACCTAAGGGTTCGTCCCTGTTTTAGACCATGTAGGGTAACTCCCTGATGTTGCCATGGCATTTATAAGCTGTCATGGTGCTGGTGGGAGTGTATTTCAGCACGCTAGTGCAATATAATTAGTGTATAATGAGCAGTGAGCACGACCAAGGTCACCACCTTGGTTTTGGTGGGATTTGACTGCCTTCTTTACTGCATGCTGTTTTATCAGCAAGGTCTTTGTGACCTGTATCTTATGCTGATCTCCTGTCTCATCCAGTGAGTTAGAATACCTAACCTCCTCCGAATGCAGCCCAGTAGGTCTCAGTCTTATTTTACCGAGCCCCTATTCAAGATGGAATTGCTCTAGTTCAAACACCTATGACAAAAAGGCATCATTATACCCATTTTACAGGAGAGGAAACTTTCAGAGAGACTAAGTTACATGCCAAGCTCCCAAAACTACTACATGCAGACCCAGGATTTGAACCCTGATTTATTTTATACAAAAATTCACCCCCCTGTATAGTATGCCATTTTGCCTCAAAAATAATAATAGTACCCGCATAAAGAAGATGAAGAGGAAGAGCTGGAAGCACATATTTAACCAAAAATAAGAAGTCCATAGGTCTTGGACGAAGACCAGCACTGGGCCTACCAGCACTGGGCAGGCAGACAGAAGAGGGTCCAGATTAAATTAAAAGTGTGTGATTAATTGGCAGCTAGTAAAGAACAAGATGAAATCCTTCAGAAAACAAATATTTGAGTTTTGGTGTGCTGAAGAGATCTATATCTGAAGTCAGAATATTTAATATATATCATGTATAATTAATATTATTATTATTTAATATTCTTTTAAAGGGAGAGTGGGTTGGGATAATTGAGCATAATCTGTTTTGTCTCAGGGTCTGGCCGTCTTTTCTCCCAGTATCAGTCTCTCGACTAAACCAAACATGTTTTTAACTTCTCCCACTTAATTTAGTAGGTTAACTAGTCTATGTAAAAGAAGATTATCATAATTTAGTTTCATAATTCCTTGCAATACTATTTTAGTATTTTAAAATCAAAATATCACTTTGGAATCTCTAAGAATTGTTTTTGCTTCTTTTGGCTTCAGTTCTTTTGTGTCATACAATTTTATCATTTAAAATCAAAGACCTTACCATCAGATTTACCTGGGCTATAGTAGTAATTTTACCACTTACCCATGGCCAAATGTGTATGACAATCCCTACTTCACAAGATTATCATCAAGATGAAATTAAATGAGACAATTTTTTTTTTTTTTTTTTTTTTTTTTTAGCCGGAGTCTTGCTCTGTTGCCGAGTCTGGAGTCAGTGGTGCAATCTCAGCTCACTGCAACCTCCACCTCCCAGGTTCAAGCAATTCTCCTGCCTCAGCCTCCCGAGTAGCTGGGACTACAGGTGCCTCCCACCACACCTGGCTAAATTTTGTATTTTTGGTAGAGACAGGGTTTCACCATATTGGCCAGGCTGGCATCGAACTCCTGACCTCATGATCTACCCACCTCGGCCTCCTAAAGTGCTAGGAGTACCGGCATGAGCCACTGCACCCAGGCCTAAATGAGACAATTCACGTGATTTTTTTTTTTTTTTTTTTTTTTGCACATGGAAGGCACTCAAAAAATAAAAGTGACCATTTCTTTCACCTCTGAATTCATACTCTTTATTTTGAAGTTGTAGTGTCGTGTATATAGATTAGTAAAAGAGAGCTTTGGAATCAGTGAGGCCCGGATCCAAATCCCATCTCTGCTTTCCACCTGCTGTGTGGCCTTGGGCAAATGTCCTAGTCTCTCTGAACCTCGCTTTCTTCTTCTATAAAAGGAGATTAATGGTATTTGCAGGAATGCTGTGAGGTTTATAAATAGCATATGCCAAGTATCTGGCACATGTTAGGTGAAAAATAAATGGTTTTGCTTATGCTTAGATAGAATGACTTTTGTTCTATGAAATGGAGCTAATGATTAGGTTTTATGAAAAGGCTTTATTTATTTATTTCATGATTAGATTATATAAAAATGCTTTATTTCACCTAGAAGCTTACCTGGGTGTCATTTTATGGTTGTCTTATCTGACCATTTTTAAACCATGGTTGGATCTTCTGGAAATGTTTAGAGCTCGTTATGAAGCCAATGTAAACAAAGGTACCTATCAGCTGTTGCAGACACTATCCCATCCACAGGGGCGCCCCTGACATAACGGTAGCCCAGCTTCACCCTGAAGTCTTGGAAAGGTTACATGATTCAGACAGATGTAGTAGGCATGAGATTACAGGCCAAGAGGAAGAGGCTGGGGCTGTGGGCAGTATATTTGACAGGCTCCTACACTGCAAGCCTTGTTCCGGGTCCCTTACAAAGCACCTCTTTAGGATGAAAACAAGATGTTCTTTGTAAATAAAAGTTCATGCATTTGGGTAATGAAGTCATTTTCCAGCGCTGCAGTGAAAGATATTCTTCTCCCAAGCCCTCTGGGTGAGGACTGTCGGGAGGAAGAGGGGTGGCCAGTGAATCTCCAGAGAAGATATGAGCACAAAGAGTGCAACAGTCTATCTCTAGAAAAAAAACCGAGCAACCGTGCTCAAGAAAGTGGGCATCCTGACCCTCTGCCTTCAGAAATAATGTACCTCTGGTTCCTGCCGCTGGAATCCCTTTTCCACCCACTTTCCTGCGAACTAGCGGGGGCCACATAAAAGATCTATATAAATACAGATAAGACATCCGGTACCTTGACTACATAAATAAGAGTGGTGAGGAAGCGGTCACAAAAGCTGAATATTCTTCTGGAGCCCTTGGAGGGGCTCCAAACTGAGAGGGGAGGGAAGGCAGCAGGGAAAGGCGGACCTCAGTGTCTGAAAAGCCAGCTTAGAGTGGGAGGGTCTGAAAGTGGAAGGTAAAAAGGGAGTGGTGAGAATGAATGTGAGAAGGAAGCCAGGACAGCGCAGTCCCCAGTACCGAACGGCCGGGGAGAGGAGGTGGCCTGGCGCTGGCGGGGCTCACCCCAATCCGTCTGCCCTTTGATGCCGGACTGTAGGCTCCGTCCATCTGTAAGTTCTTGAGCCAGAACCTCTGGGAGAAAGAGAAAAAGTGAAAGAGGGAGAGGGAGAGGGAAACAGAAGGGGAGAAGGGGAGAGAGAAAAAGAGAGAGAGGCTGGGACTCTCCCTTACTCTAGCACTTTCCCTTTTTTCCTAAGCTGCTGGTTGCGCTGCCACCTCCGGATACTGCACACGGATTGGAGGGAAAATAAGCGAGGCACCGCCGCACCACGCGGGGGACCCACGGAGACCTACAGCGCCCGAGCCCTGCTGGATGTCAGGGGAGAAATGGCTTTGAGCTCAGCCTGGCGCTCGGTCCTGCCTCTGTGGCTCCTCTGGAGCGCTGCCTGCTCCCGCGCCGCGTCCGGGGACGACAACGCTTTTCCTTTTGACATTGAAGGGAGCTCAGCGGTTGGCAGGCAAGACCCGCCTGAGACGAGCGAGCCCCGCGTGGCTCTGGGACGCCTTCCGCCTGCTGCCGAGGTACAGTGTCCCTGCCATTGCCACCCTTTTAGGGCACCTGCGCCCCCGCGGGCTGTGCCACACTCGTCCTTCTCTCTCTCCGCCTATTTCCTCTCCCCATTGCCTTGAGAGTTTCACCTGGGCTAGGTCAGTTCGGAAACTTGAAATAGTTTTCCTTTGTAAGTTGCATTTGGATGTTGAGAGTTGAAAGTTGAGGCTTCGGAGTGTGTCTGCTCAAACGGGCGAGAGTGCATGTGTTGGTGCTCTGAGTTCATCTGCTAGACTCTCACTGGGGACTGCAGCAGCACGTCGGTGACTTTTGCCACTTGCGTGTCCCGGTAGTCATTTTGTCAAGCCACAGCACTTAACGTGTGTGCCCTGTCACTGGCTTCCTGCTCCTCTGCACTGTTAGGACAGTGGGAACACTACTGCAGGCTTTTTGTCTCATATTAGACAAGAAGTCTTCTGCAGCAGGGAAGGTGAAGGGGTGAGTGAGAGCGGCTGGTCATGAAAGGAGCTGTTAGGAAACTGCTGAGAGGATACCTTAAGTAGAAATGAGCCATTGTATTCCAGAAACAAGACGTTTCCATGAAAATCAAGCCTCAGGATACGCTATTGATAATATGTGTATTTAAAGAGCTGCTGTTTGAATATCTTACAATAGCTTTTAAGTTGGAAACAAAACCAGAATGTAGAGATCTGGTAAAGGAAAATGAATCCAGAACAAGTGATTTAAGAGCCCCCTGAACTGAAACAGACAACAGCGTGTCCATTGCATGGGAGATGCTAAGAGGGAGGAAAATGAAGTCACCTAAGTTCATGGGAAAGGAAGGAGCAATTGACCTAACAAACACCACACTCTATAGCTATGGTTACAGCAACTGTACAACTAAAACAGTTATGTGGATTGACACCATTTCTAACATCACTGATGCATGGATTATTGCTATGAATTCTGTTGTTAGTACAATTATGGTTATTAATTATTGATGATTAAAAATAAGGTGCATGAACATGGTCCTTCTTCAGAGTAAGCCCTACTCACATGCCCCAAAAAAGAGAGAGTATGGACAGGGTCAGAATATACCAACCTCTCACTGTGGTATAAAATGTAGCCTCCATGAGAAAGAGGGAGCATGGCTTGTGGTCAGCTTCATGCCCAGAAACTTGGGGAGAAGCCAGACCAGGAGGGATTTCATGCAATGGGAAGGCTTTGCTTCTCTACAGGCTTGGAATTAACCCCAGGGAAGCATTATCTCCACCTGTTGCTTTGAGCATGGAAAGTCCCTGAATGAAATGCTTGACTTAAGAGTAAGATTGGCAGATAAATAGCAGGACACTCAAATGTGAATTTCAGATAAATAATGAATGCATTTTTATCACATCCCAAATACTTCAGAGGACATATTTATACTAAAATTTGTTTTCACTGTTCATCTGAAATTCAAATTTATCCGGGCATGCTGTATTTGTGTCTGTTACGTCTAAAGAGACAAGCCATATAGAATTGTTTTTTGTAACTCTCATCCCACAAAAAAAAAAAAATAGGAAAGTAATTTTTTGAGCTTTAGACAACCTTAAAATTAATGTTCAGACCCCAGGAAATTTCTTATGCGTGCATATGTTTGGTGACATAATAGGAAGGCAGCACAGCAAAGTGTCTTAGATTGCAGGTTTTCAGTCTGATGGTCCCAAGTTGAAATTTCAAGCTCTTTGACCTTGGGCAAGTTACAGATCCCCAGACTGCAGATAAACTGGTACTGACAGAATTTCTTGATGCCTACTTCACACCTCATACTGTTACTGTAATGAAATTAGATAAAATAGACTGCTTAGCATAGTGCTTGACATAGTATAAATGCTTTATATATGCCAAGAGTTGTTATAATTGTTACTATCAAAAATGTGGATGATCAGATTTAAAAAAACCCTTATTCAAGAATATTCCTTAGAACCTTGCATTTATGGTTTTCTTTTACTTAATGTTATTGTATCTGTTTATCTATATTCTTCCAACTAGAAAAAAAAAAAAGTCATATGGTGAGTTAAATTTGTAATACTGTCAGAGTCTAATAGGCTTAGAATGCCAGTGGAGGCCTTCAGTTTTGAAAAACAGAAAGAAGATATTAGTCATTCCAGGAAGGTCAAAGTATATGGTGTAGAAAGGGTGAGATTGAGGTAATTATGTTCCCACTGCATAGTTTCACATAATGCCTCCAGTTAGCCTGCAGTCCCATGGCGATCCCAACGCCCCACCATCAGGTTTCCCATGCTCTTTATAGCAGTAAGCAGACCTTAAACCAAATACATTCCGGAGACTTAATAACATGGTACAAACACTTTACTGGATTGGCTCAGGAGATGGTATTTGTGTATATATGGAGAGAGAAAGAGAACACGGACACATTATTCATGCGAAAGGTTCAATGTGTGGATGGGAGGATATTCTAAAAATACGTTCTTTTTACTTGGATTTATATGAATGGTTATTCTGCAATTCTCCTTCAGAAGGAAGGAAGAAAAATATTAAGGCAAGCATGGAGCAGTGGGAGGTGCTTGGCTAAAGGCCTTCCTGAGGTTCTCCTAAGCTCCTCAATAGGCCAGCTTGTGGACTCTCCATCCCTGAGTACTTGGCCCAAGACACAAACTCTGACATGCTGTATTGCTCCATGTGAGCTGGGGAGCAAATACATGAAATATGCACAGAATAAAAGGATAGAGACTGTTGGCTGACCAAAAAAAAAGTCTCCTCTTTTCCTTGTAAAACAAGCCAAAGCTTCCCCCGAGATGCAAAGTATTTGAAAAGAAGAGCACCTGTGGGTAACTCCATACTAGTTATGGGGAGGATTTTCCCACCTTTGCTTCTTGACATTAATCTACTGAGTCCATTATTGCTGAGTTTATGGTGAGAACAGTGATTCTCAACAGGTGATTCTCAAAAGGGAAGACTGGGCAGTTTCAGTAAGGATAATCAGTATTCTAATATTTCACATTAAGGAAAAGAGTCTATTCATTCCACCATGCACACTATAGCAAGAAAAACTAGTCCAAAGTCTTCTTGACCAATATAAATATGGTAGATATGGAAAAGAACTGGAGTGGGGGCAGGAATGAAGATGGGAACAACCCCACAAGAAGCCAGTAACAGAATGTCCTTGGGAAGAGTGAGATCCTTGTCCATCAAAAAGAAGCAGGAACTAAACAAGGTCAAGAACATGAGGTTGGAGGTTACACTGTGTGGCTGGAAAGAAGCCACACAGAGACTGAGAAATTGAGAAGGCAAGGACTCTGCTGACAGGGCAAGGTGGAAGGTGGTGGAGGGGGTGACGGTGCTGTTACTGGCTTTCACAGATAAATGAGAGAATAAGGGATACAATTGACAACGTTGAGTAAATGCCCCTCAGAGGGGAAAAGAGGAATTTCTCTCCTAAAAACCTCAGCTTTGCTATTGTCATTATTGTTGTGTTAACTTCGCTCCAAGAAGATCAGTGCCCATGAATGCACCCTACACCAGAAAAACTGACTTGCTAAAAAGAAACTCTATAAAGCAGACTAACTCTGAGGGACTTTCCCTTTTGACTCTTTTCCGTGTTGATACATGACCCCATGTCCCAAAGCATTGTTAGGCTCCTGCCGTTAAAAGATTGCAAAATGTTTAATAAAAATATTTTAGATCTCTTTAACCATCTGCTTTCTTTTTTCTTATCTTGGTCACTTGCTTTGAAAAAGGTCCCATGGGATCACACTAAGACCTCCAGTTGCTAGCCTGGGTTATCACTCTCTACTGATGTTCTAACAATTCAATTAGGTAATCTGAACCCCTTACACGCAGTCATTATTTCATTCATTTATTCACCCAACAAGCTGGTTTGGAGCCTTACCTCAAACAGAGCAATAAAATAGGCACAAGGAGGAATAGAAAGAAGCATAGTCTCATCTTTGCCCTCAGGGGTGAGCAATTGAAGAGACAAAAAAAAATAGGCGGCCATTATATAAAGAACAATGTACTAACATTCTGTAAGAGTGGCTACAAGGTAAGTGCCATGCAAGGTAATGTGAAAAAAATATTATTCCTGAGCTAGACCAGTAGGGCACAAAACTTACTTGCCATACACCAAAATAGGCTTCCAAAACCTTATTTTAGAAGAACTGCAATATAGCAGTAGTGGTGATAGTTAGAATAGCATGGCTCACAGCTGACACTCGTTGAGTACTTACCACATGCCAGATACGGATCTAAACCCTTCCCATGAATAATTTCCAGTAACTTTCATGACAAGTCAATGTGACTGGTATCGTTATTATCTCATTTGATACACATAGAAACCGAGGCACAGAGCATTTGCCCAGGCCCCTACTTGTAAGTGGCACAGCTAGGAAGGAGTTTATAAAAGCAGTTGAACTGTGCAAAAGTAGCTAGGAAGAGGTGATTAGATAAATAGAAGTATATATAGGAATACTTCTAGTCAAAATTTTGGGAATTCCTTTTTTTTTTTTTTTTTGAGACAGCATCTTGCTCTATTGACAGGCTGGAGTGCAGTGGCTTGATCTCAGCTCACTGAAACTCCTGCCTCCTGGGTTCAAGCGATTCCCCGCCTCAGCCTCCCAAGTAGCTGGGATTACAGGTACGTGCCACCATGCCCGACTAATTTTTTGTATTTTAGTAGAGACATGGTTGGCCAAGATAGTCTCTATCTCATGACCTTGTGATCCACCCACCTGGGCCTCCCAAAGTGCTGGGATTACAGGTGTGAGCCACTGCGCCCGGCTGGGAATTTCTTAAAATGAAGAAATATAAAATGCAATTTAAAGACCATTTTTGCAGTGCTTGTTGGATGAGTAGCATAAGCTACAAAAAGTTGAGATAACTTCGCTTCCCCATGTAGTCTAATAACCATGTTTTAGAACTACTCATGTAAGAAAGAAAAAAACTAATACTTGTTGACTTGTACTGTGTCCCATCAACCTACATGAATTATCTTATTTAATACTAAATAGTGAAAATTATACCCATTTTACAGATGAGTTCATTGACATTTAAAAGTGGTAAGTACCTTAACCAAATTTTCAAATTCCTTTCTTTGCTTTCTGTATACCAGGGAGTCTCCCTGATAGAGCACTTTTTTTTTCAACTATAGTCTTCTTATTTTCTCTTTATAATGATATTCTAGTGTGTGTCCTCCACATGATGCTACAGTCTATCTTAAAAGCTCTTGATTTAGATTAATAAGTAGGAAACTCATAACAGTATTACCTAAGGAATACCTAGTCTATCTTATAGAATTTATTATAAAATTGCTAAAAAATAAAGAATTTCATTCCCTAGTGTTCCAGAGTTCTTTGATTTAACCAGAGGAAGTTTTTTCTTTTAATGTGATAAAATAAATATAACAGAAACTTTGTCATTTGATTTTTGTTGTTGTTGTTGTTGAAACGGAGTTTCACTCTGTCACCCAGGCTGGAGTGCAGTGGTGTGATCTTGGCTCACTGCAACCTCCGCCTCCTGGGTTCAAGCAATTCTCCTGCCTCAGTCTCCCAAGTTGCTGGGACTACAGGTGTGTGCCACCGCACCTGGCTGATTTTTTGTGTTTTTAGTAGAAATGGGGTTTCACTGTATTAGCCAGGATGGTCTCAATCTCCTGACCTTGTGATCCGCCTGCCTCAGTCTCCCAAAGTGCTGGGATTACAGGCATGAGCCACTGCACCCGGCCATTTGAACTATTTTTAAGGGCACAGTTCAGTGGCATTGACTATATCCACGTTGTTATAAAACCATCACCATCGATCTCCAGAACTTTTTCATTTTCCCAAACTGAAACCGATTAAGCAATAACTTCCGATTAACTCCTTCCCCCAGCCCCTGGCAACCACCATTCTACTTTGTCTCTATGAATTTAACTACTCTAAGTACCCCCTATACATAATCATGCAATACTTATCCTTTTGTGCCTGGCTTATTTCATTTAGCATAATGTCTTTGAGACTCGCCCATGTTGTAGCATGGGTCAGAATTGCATTCCTTTTTAAAACGAGTAATACTCTGTTTATATGTACACTATGTTTTGTCCATTCATTTGCTGAGGGATATTTGGGTTGTTTCTACCTTTTGGCTACTGTGAGTAATGCTGCTATGAACATTGCTGTACAAGCCTCTGTTTGAGTTCTTGCTTTCAGTTTTTTGGGGGTGTATACCTAGAAGTGGAATTGCTGGATCATATGGTACAGAGGAAGTTTTAAGCCTCAGCGTCTTACAGGGGCCAGGTGAAAAAGAATTGAGTGAATTTAGCTCAGTAAAGAAATGCATCCTGTGACTGGCGGGACTCAGGAACAGGAGATGGAAGGGTCCCTCTTCCAGAGTGGCAGCCACCTTTCAGCATTGCCAGGTCTTCTGGTTTTATTTTGTCTTTTTCAAAAGAAGACAGAATTTGGATTCATAAGTGAAATTGCTGACTCAAACATTTTTTAATGCCCTGTAGGCTGAGTACATCTGAGGGCCAGATTCAGCCCAAGGATAATTTATTTGCAGCCTCTGTTTTACAATATTTTGAAGTTCACCTTTCATTACAGGCAGAATATGGGCTTACAACCAGACAGATGTGCTGTGAATCCAGCTCCACAACTTTCTAGCTGTTTGACTTTGGGCAAATTGGACCATCTTTTAGATACTCAGTTCCTTTAATTGCAAAATAAATAGAAATACACTTGCCTTGCAAAATTCTTGTGAAATTTAGATGAAATAATATATGTAAGCTGCCTAACACAAAGTTAGCTCTCATTTCTCTCAGTCTGTCCCTCCTTCCTTTCCCTAATTTTTCCACTCTCTGCCTCTGTCTATCTTCAGGTAAAGCTTTATACTATCTTGTTAAAAGTATTTTGTTATCAAACTCCTTACTTATTGCATAAATTCAAGTACTTTTAACTCTTGCTTAAAATTTGCTGATCATCCAACATTGGAGAAGAAGACTGTCATTTAGTTTTTATAATCATTGTGTCTTTCATGGTTCTTTAAACAGCCTTTCCCCAGCAATAGGAGGATCTGAGCAGTTAAGAGAAATGAATGCTAAATCCCCAGAAAAGCTAAAGAAAAAAGCCAACAGCGACTGGGCACGGTGGCTCACGCCTGTAATCCCAACACTTTGGGAGTCCAAGGCGGGTGGATCACGAAGTCAGGAGTTCAAGATCAGCCTGGTCCAGATGGTGAGACCTCCGTCTCCACTAAAAATACAAAAGAATTAGCTGTGCATAGCGGCGGGCGCCTGTAATCCCAGCTACTCGGAAGGCTGAGGCAGAGATTTGCTTGAACTAGGGAGGCGGAGGTTGCAGTGAGCAGAGATCATGCCACAGCACTCCAGCCTGGGTGATAGAGCGAGACTCCATCTCAAAAAAAAAAAAAAGAAAAGCAGCTTTGATATGGCAAGGACAATACCTTTTTTCCCCTCATAATTAAATTATTAAATCTGACTTGTCACAGTTTCTTGATTTAAAATACCAAAAACACACCCCTACTTTAGGGTTTTTTCTGGCTTGTAGTAACCATATGAATATAATGATGGTCAGACATAATTTTGAGAACTTTGATTGGTTAAAAGCCATTAAAACCAGATTGCTAGTATATGCTTTGAATCCAAACCTTAGCATTTCCAAACAATCGTATTTTTTTCTAAAATAAGTAAATCTAGTCTATTGATGTCTAGTGACCATATAGAAGAATATTTAAATACCTACTCATATTTGCAAAAGAGCAGCATTCTTTTTTCAACTGTTTTTCTTTTTTGCTCTTGGTGTGGTAAAGTTAAATTCTGGGAAATAGTTTACTAAAGGGAAGTTTAACCACAGATGTTTGTAATTCCAACTTAAGTTTCCCATCAAAGTCTTAATGAAATTCAGCTGCCAGCAGTTCAGCTCTGAATCTGAGTCTTTTTATCATGAGAAACTTGGGGGAAACAACATTCTGAAGCTGAATGGTAATGGGAAAATTTCCATATTCAGCCCAAATCCTCTCCATAAAGAAAAAAATACTTAAACAAATTCTGTTAAAAGCGGGAGGAGAGATGGTGAATATAATTTGAGTAATATGCAAAATGACCTTCTTTTCACTCCTAGGACTTTCTTAGTTTTTATGTTGTGTTTTGGTGTAGGCTAGAGATCCGTGTTTACCTAAATGGAATGAAGTATATACATTTTTTACTTCATAAGAACTGATGAGTTAGAGAAATCCCGTAACATTAACAGCTGCATTAGCACACGTCTTGTGCAAACTAGACCACTAATCCAGGCTGTACTCTACAGCTAAAAGGACCCCTGACCATGATGCAGACTTTGCATATTAATATTTATTTTGAAATTATGCCATTTTGGAGTGGCATGATTGCTTCAAAGGAAATCAAGGACTCTAGGGATCGAAAGTACCTTCACTAAAACTTCCCTCACACACACAACTATTACATGGAACACTGTTGTCTATGTACAAAGTGAAATGCAACATGGCATGCTGAACTAAGCAGCTCTAGAAAGCCAAATGTCAGTCCAAAGAAACACATAACATAGACACCAGCCAAAGGGAAGAGAAATGTCTAGTAAGCCTCAGCCCCTGGGATGCTAGGACTATAGAACCCTCTAGAATCACGGCACAGAGCCACAGCACAAATTCAGGGTCTGGGGCTGAAAACCCCGGCAAGCCTCTTCTTCCACAGCAGAGGTAGTCCAGGATGCCTTTCGAGCTTCATGGCTGTATGTGTGTGTTTCCCTTTGATGAACAGCGACACAATTTGACAAGCTGAAGGTGTTACCTAAGTGTTGCCTCTTTTCCTGCTGATCTGTCCTGAGTCCTAGGTGGTGCTGTCAACCCCCAGGTCACAGATGAGGTGCTAAATGCCTGCTATTTGGAGATTAAACAGTCTGAATATCTGGAGATGGACTGCAGTTTCATTGTAGTACATGAATAATTGCCTCATTTTATATTGTTCCTTTGAAATTGTTGTCTGCCATGGTTCATGCCAATAGACACCCTGAAATTCCACTCATAAGAGACCTGAAGCCTCTCCTGCAGCGCAAAATTCAGCATAAAGGAGACTTGTTTGAATGCAGAGTCAGTGGGTGGTTATTACTGGTTACATAAATCTATCATACCTTGCACCATGAGCCATGAAATCAAAGGAATCATAGAATGTCAGATTTAGAAAGGAAGTTTAGAGATTCAACTCTCTCATTTTGTAGGTGAGGAACCTAAGCTGAGAAGAGAGGGGAGGTGTGGGTGCTCGACCCCGGACACGATGCCCATTAGCAGTAGTACACGTGCCACAGGGTAAACCCCCAAATTGGAGTTCAGCCTGGGAGGCCACGTGGGTTCTTGGCTTCACACAGGGAGGATTTCAAGAGCCAGCCGACAGAGTAAAATGAAAGCAAGTTTATTAAGAAAGTAAAGGAATGAAAGGATGCCTACTCTTCAGACAAGCAGTCCTGAGGGCTGCCGGTTGGCTGTGTTTATGGTTATTTCTTGATCATACGCTAGACAAGGGATGGATTATTTATGAGTTTTCCAGGAAAGGGATGGGGAATTCTCAGAACCGTGAGTTTCTCCCCCTTTCAGGCCTTATAGGATAACTTCCAGACGTTTCATGGCATTTGTAAACTGTCATGGCGCTAGTGGGAGTTTCTTTTGGTATGCTAATGTATTATAATTAGCATATAATAAGCAGTGAGAGAGACCAGAGGTGGCTTTTATTACCATCTTGGTTTTGGCATGGTTTGGCTGGCTTCTTTACTGCATCCTGTTTTATCAGCAGGGTCTTTGTGACCTGTTACCTTGTGAAACCAGTCCTGCTGACTTCCTAGCTCACAAGGAACTGTGTCTTCTGACTTTTTGCCTTATGTTCTTTCCAATTGTTTTAATGGACTGAATCATGCTAGCTTTATTTTATTTATTTATTTTTGAGACGGAGCTCTGTTGCCCAGGCTGGAGTACAGTGGCACGATCTCAGCTCGCTGCCACATCCGCCTCCCGGGTTCAAGCGATTCTCCTGCCTCAGCCTCCTGAATAGCTGGGGTTACAGGCGCCCACCACCATGCCCGGCTAATTTTTGTATTTTTAGTAGAGAGAGGGTTTCACCATGTTGGCCAGGCTGGTCTCGAACTCCTGACCTCAAGCAATCCACCTGCCTGGACCTCCCAAAGTGCTGGGATTATAGGCATAAGCTACCGTACCCAGCCTCATCCTAGCTTTAGAACTAGTGATTATTACCTGGGCATATCTAGATATCTTGTAAAATATATCTACTTCTAATATATTATTATTCTTTTACTCTTGTTTCTGTTTATCCTTAAGTTGAGTCATCAGTAGGAGATTCCCATGTAGCTCAGTAGAGCTAGACTATGAGTCTGTAACTGTTCTGATTCTCGGCTCCGTCACTAACAACCAGATCACCCTTGCCAGGTAAAGAAACCTGGTCAATTCCTCTACCTGCTGGGGCCTCAGTTTCTATCCTAAAAAAAATTTAAAATGATTACTTCTAGCAACAAAATTCTATAATTATTTAAGAAATAGGTTAAAATTTATGCCAGTTAAAGGGAACCTGGGTTAAGATACTGAATCACATAGTCATAGCTGTTGCCCTAGTTAGGACCCAAGACTTTAAGAGTCCAGAGCCTGAAGGAAACACAGGGTCCTGGCCTGTGGAAGGGGGTGCGGAGGGGTGGTTCCTAACAACTCCAGATGTGGGGCTGGGGCTGATCCGCAGCACAGGGTACCAACCCGACCACAGACATGAGCCTCTCCAAGGTGACACAACAACGAGGCTTCCCAGACAGCCTAAATGTGTCTCCGTGTGGTCAATGAATGTTCATGGGTCTCCCATGCCAGGGTCCAAGGGTGCTGCCCCCTACTCTATCTGGACCCTCCAGAATGCCCCTAAACCTATCCCCACTGCAGAGAGACGGCGAAGTAGACAATGGAAGAGATCAGGGACTGGAGACCCGCTGAGCAGAGACTCATGTCAACACATAACAGTTCAGTGCCAAATGGCAGAGGGTCCAGAAAGATGAAGGTATTTTTACTCAATGAGAAAGGAAGGGAAAGCCAGTGACAGATTATTAATCATTATAAACATTAACATGAAAGACTCACATTATATTATACATCGTACAGCTGTCCACTAGATCTTAATGACCATGTAAAGAATTATCTTGCTTTAGATTTGGCAGAACACAACATGTGGAAGCAAAAGTCAGAATCGTTGGTGTGTGAGGGGATATGCACTGGTGTCCAAATGCCCTGATTGTTGCTGGTTATGGGGAAGAGGGCTCTAAAACATTGCCACTGAAAGTGTGGTTCAAAGACGGCAGCATCAGCATCACCTGGGACTGTGTTAGAGATGCAGAATCTCAGGTTCCACCCCAGAATCAGAATCTAATTTTCACCATATCCCCAGGCTGTTCATCTGCACATTAAAATATGAGAAATGCTAGGCTCTCAAATACAGGTGGGCTTGAATTTTGAATGGACTTAGGGGAAATTGCAAATACAGAAAATTTCAAAAATGTTTTGATGTAATTATGGAGGAAGACCCAAAAAACATAAATTATACATAAGTCTAGTAAGGGGGTTCGCAGGCTCACCCATGCTACCTGAAAATGTGTACTTCAGAATAAAATACAAGCCTCAAAGGAAACTGCTGCTTTGAGGCATCTAAAGGAAGCTGATAAGGTAAAGTCACTTCCTGAAACCATGGCACACACATACTGGGTGCTCAGAATGTATTTTTTGAGAAAAGACATGAAATGACATGGCAGGTTTTTTTACTCCCACCTAACTTCTCACCACCCATAACCCAGTTACCAAAAGACTGAAGACTCTGTGTCCTTGAAGGAAGTAGAGCAGAGGCAGGGGAAGAATTTACTTGGGGAATCTGCTCAAAAATAGGAGGTTACTCACACTTTTCAGGGAATAGTGGGATTGTGATGTTTTTCTTGGTAACAAGAGAGTCATTCTGATTCAGGATGTCTCTCCAGGGAGTGAGGAGTGCAGTCTGTGTCCTAGACTAGAAAGATAATGTTAGGAGACAGGGAAGAACTAGTTCCCCAAAATGAAAATTGCCAATTGCTATTCCTCCAGCTGGTCCTTTTCTAGAGGGATTGAAATCTGCAGGCAAGTGCTTTGGAGTCAGGTCTGCGTCTCCTTCTCTATCAGAGCAGACGTCCCCATTCTCCCAGCAGACTCGAGGTATCCTTGCTGCAGCATTTTAGCTTTAATTACTAAGCACTTGATTAGCACTTGCTGTGTTGCAAATACTGTTCTAAGCACTTATGTGTATTATGAATTCATTTATTCCTCATAACAACCCCATGAGGAAGGCATTAATATTAACCCCATTTTACTGATGACGAAAATGAGCCAGACAGCAGTTAAGGAACTTACGGTCATAGCTAGGAAATCTGACCTCAGACTCGTAACCTTCACATTATAATGACCCTGTAACATCTGTTTCTAAGTCTCAGAGTGCCTTAGCAATACCCCAGCTAATAAAGGTTTCCCGTACTACCGCAGTAGTCTTAGCAGTTGACAAGTCTTTAAAAACATTTAAATTAGTGGTATGTTTAGTCTTTGGCCTTGTTTTTAAGTTATAGAGCAAACTAAGTATCATCTCAGTAACAATGGGGAGTCCTTCCCTTAAACATAGGAGGAGTAACAGTTGATGAAATTTCTGAATGTGTATATATATATTCATGTGACTCCAGCTATGCTGAGCATTGGTTTTTCAGTAGATTCCTGAGTCTAGTTTGTGGATCTACAACTTAAAAGATCTTGAAAAGGATAAGGAAAGAGCTGACATGGTAGTAAAAACATGACCTCAGTTCCTAAAAAAAAATAAAATACAAATTGAGCTACGATATGATCCAGCAATTCCACTGCAGGATATATAACCTGAAAAAAAGAAAATCAGTATATATAAGAGATATCTGCACTCCTATATTTGTCGCAGCACTGTTTACAATAGCAAAGATTTGGAAGCAACCTAAGTGTCCATCAACAGATGAGTGCATAAAGAAAATGTGGTACATATACACAATGGAGTATTATTCAGCCATAAAAAGAATGAGATCCAGCCATCTGCAAAAACATGGATGAAACTTTATGCTAAGTTAAATAAGCCCGGCACAGAAAGACAGATGTCACATGTTCTCACTTATTTGAGGGATCTAAAAATCAAGTCAATTGAACTCATGGACATAGAGAATAGAAAGATGGTTACCAGAAGCTGCGAAGGGTAGTAGGGGGTTGGTGGAGAGGTGGGAATTGTTAATGGGCACACAAAAAATAGAAAGAATAAGACCTACTATTTGACAGTACAAGGGGATGACTATAGTCAATAATAACTTAATTGTACATTTTAAAATAACTTGATGTGATTGGATTGTTTGCAACTCACAGGATAAATGCTTGAGGGGATGGATAGCCCATTCTCTGTGGTGTGCTTATTTCCCATTGCACATAGTCAAGTTATTACTGACTATAGTCATTCCATTGTGCTATCAAATAGTAGGTCTTACTCATTCTTTCTATTTTTTGTGTGCCCATTAACAATTCCCACCTCTCCACCATTGCATACCTGTATCAAAACATCTCACATACCCCAGAAATATACACACCTACTATTTACCCACAACAATTTTTAAAATAATAAAAAGATTAAAAATAAAACAATTTTTAAAAAATGACCTCAGGGGAAATGATTAGATAAAGTATGTCAATCAGGAAAACTAACGAAGGTTTAGAAACAGTTTACCTTTTAAAATGTTTCTCTACAAATGACAATAGAAAAGAAAGGAAATTTAACAACGAAAAGGATTCAAAAGACAGGCTTGCAAGAAACACAGGCTGCTAACTCCTTTAAGCACTATATAAAACAATTTGTCTGAAATAAGTGAGTTATTCACTCCGCACCCAAGGAATAAGAGTATAGTGCTCACCATTCAAGGTAGCAGTGATTTGATCTGGAACACACCCAGGTAGTCTTCTGCCCTTCTGAACTAAGAGAAGGACTGTAGCAGCAGTCACTTGTGAAGTGCATTGTAACCTGAATAGGGAGATGTGTGAGAATAATGTTACCCCAGATTTTCACGTGCAGGCATCTCTTTACTATTTCTCCTCTCCTCTAGCCTCCTGTTTTAAAATGTTTTTCCTTCTGTATTAGTCTGTTGGGGCTGCCATAAAAAAGTACTGCAGACTGAGTGGCTTAAACAATAGAAATTTATTTTCTTATAGTTCTGGAGGCTAAAAGTCCAAGATCGAGGTGCTGTCAAGGTTAATTTCAGGTGAGGGCTCTCTTCGTGACTTGCAGATGGCCACGTTCTCACCGTGTCCCCACATGGCCTTTCTTTTGTGTATATGCAGAGGGAGAGAGGTCTCTGGTATCTCTGCCTCATCTTATAAAGATGTAAGTTCTATAAGATTAAGGTGCTCCCCCTACAATATCTTTTTTTTTTTTTTTTTTTTTTTTGAGATGGAGTCTCACTGTCACCTGGCTGGAGTGCAGTGGCACATGATCTCTGCTCTCTGCAACCTCCACCTCCTGGGCTCAAACGATCCTCGTGCCTCAGCCTCCCAAGTAGCTGGGACCATAGGTGCCTGCCACCACACATTTTTAGTAGAGATGGGGTTTCACCATGTTGGCCAGGCTGATCTTGTACTCCTGACCTCAAGTAATCCACCTGCCTCAGCCTCCCGAAGTGCTGGGATTTACAGGCATGATCCGCCACACCCAGCCCATTTAATCTTTATTGCCTGTATTTATTACGTCTTTATAGGCACTATCTCCAAATACAGTCACTTTAGGGGTGAATTTTGAGGAGACACAATTCAGTTCATCACACCTACCAAGTGAAATGTATTAAGTAGTAACTCATTTCTTAATGAGGCAAAGTAATTTATAACCACAAAGGAAAACTTCTGAGAAAATAAGATAATGAGTGTAATTGCCCTGTTTTAACTTTAAGCAAAAGCCAAATTTAGCACTTCGTTTTAATTGTACATTTTTAATAAATATGTCACCATTACTATTTATTTATTTATTTATTTATTTATTTATTTTTAGACAGAGTCTTGCTCTGCCACCCAGGCTAGACTGCAGTGGTGTGATCTCCGCTCACTGCAATCTCTGCCTCGCGGATTCAAGCGATTCTCTTGCCTCAGCCTCCCAAGGAGCTGGGACTATAGGTGCCCACCACACCTGGCTAATTTTTTTTATTTTTAGTAGAGATGGGGTTTCACTATGTTGGCCAGGCTGGTCTCGAACTCCTGACCTCAAGTGATCCACCCGTCTCGGCCTCCCCAAAGTGCTGGGATTACAGGCGTGAGTCACCGCACCCGGCCAACTTTTAATTCAATATTTTGAAATATGGAAAATAGTATGTCAGGCTCTGTACTGCCACATTGTATTCCTTAGGTGTCCAGGGACACTCCATGATCAGTATCAATATCTTTACTCTCTTTTTTAGCAAAAAGGTGCCCACTACCCCAGCAAGTGCCATGTACCCTACAAAGATGAATAAAACACAGAGATGAAACAAGTACACTGTAATGCAATATAACTAATTTCTTATGTTACGAAAACTCTTGGAGGATTTAGAAGGAACGTTCACTCCTGGTGGAACATTCCCAGGTGACTTCATGGGCCAGGTGGCATTTGAGTTGAATCTTTAAGATCGAGGAAAAGGATACAAGCTGAGGGGACAGGATGAGTAAATGCAAAGACACAGGGTTTCTTCTGGAAAGGGAAGAATCCCAGTTTGTTGGGCTGAACCACAGGGAGCCATCAAAGACTTCAGAGCGGAAGAGAGAGAAACACAGTGAGAATCGTGATTGTCAACATTCATCTGGACACAGGCTCCTGGCTAGGTTGGGCAATAGGCAGCAGAGAGCCTGGAATCAGGGTAACCCATGTCGTGCATTGGTAACCGTCCAGGAGATCCTAAGGAGGCCTGGATTTGGATGCTGGCTGTGGTCTGGAAAGGAGAGAACAGACGCTGGGATCATCGCCAAGGTTCTATCAAGATGGTTTGTCATATGTTTGAAGAGTAAGGATGAGGGAGAAGTCAAAGGTGCTGCTGATGTTTGTAGAAATGTATTAAATCATGGGAGAGAAGTCTCTGCAGAGACCTTTTAACATAAAACCTAGTAAATCAGTGGCTTTCAGACTGAGGCTCCATGGAAATGCCTGAGGGTACAAGGCCTCCGGAGCAGCAGGAGGTTGCTCCCTACCTCCTTCAATCAGAGCAGCTTCTTTGTCATCTGTTTTACAGATGAATTTCACATGAAATTTTGCTGGTTTTTAAAAAAGGGCTTCTCTGCTCTAAAATATTTGAGAACCACTATGCCGGGGCCTCCCAAGTTGATATTCTAAATCAAGACAAGTCTCCAAAATGTTACTCAAAACCTTATTCAAATCAGTGCCTCCCAGGCAGTTTCCCAGCAGTACACACGCCTACCTCGGGCCAGTACGTGTCACCGGTTGCATTGAGCAGCTGATGCTCAGAGCACCCCTGTAATAGCTCCAAACATGAGCTAGAAATCTTTAAACAATTGGTGCTCTCCTGAGAGATATTTTTGTGCTTCCTGTTCCCTGTCTGATGATATTTTTGGCCCTTTGCAAGGAAATTAGGAAATTCCACTTTTGTCTCAGTCATTACCTGGGAGTACTGAGAACAACAACAAAGGAGCTTCGGAGAGAGGATAGGATGGTAGTGGGTAGACCAGATAACCACTATCTTTTGATCTTCGTAGGAATGACCAGATGTTTATTCAGTTTTTAGTCTTCTAAACCAATTATTCCATTGCAAAGAATGTCATCTTACTCTGAAACGTAAACCACAGTTGCTTACCTGCACCCTGAGCTAAAAAGATAGCTCTCAAGTCTTACTCTCTCCTTCCTCGATACAGAATTTCACTCTCTCCTTCCTTGATACAGAATTTCACCCCATTTGTGGTCCAGAAACTGTTTCCAATGATCTCCAAAGGGCAAAAGTACTTCCATGATGAACATTATGTCTATAAAAATCAAGAAAATAAGCATCAAAAACTTCAGTTTTTCATGCGAATTACAAAAGCATCAACCTAAGCATTTCATTGTGTCATGAAGGCAAACTACAGCTTGTTTTAATTTGCCTTATAACATATCTGCAGTATACCCAGGGAGAACTGATGTTCTAATGAATTAGGAAAGCTTCTTTTATGTCCTTCTACCTGTAGCTTGAAGACCTCAGCTTTTAAAAAGCTGTTGATATTGAACAACTGTTAAACTGGCAGTTATTCACAACTGTCAAATATTGGAATTTCCAGTAACTACTGACTCAGGTAAAAAATAGTGTTGATACTTATTAAGCTTTCATGATTTACAAAGTGTTTTCCTACATACTTCCACCTTTAATCTTCACAACCATCTTACAAACCAGGCAGGCCGGAGGTTATTCATCTAATTTATGGAAGCATGGAAATGTTAAATGAGAAGCCCGAAGTCTCCTAGCATGGAACCTTGTTGAAACAGCAGGAAGTTTCATAGAGTTCTAGACTGTTAGAATGTGAAGAGCCTAGAAATCATCATGCTGCTAATATCATTGAAGAGGAAGAAACCAGAGTCAGACGTTGAGTCACTTCCCCAAGTTCCCACACAGGGTTTCTAGAACTGGAACCACAACCAAGTTTACTGGCTATGGGGTCAGTTGTCTTTCTCTACTGCGTCACAGAGCAGGGATGCCATCACGGGGGTGTTGAGACATTAAGTGAACTGGATCAGACAAGAATATATCCATGTTTACCTTCATCTTATAACTTATGTAGCCATCTGTGTCATAGAACTAAGTAATTTATTTAATTACTAAAACGTTGAAAGTTCTCTTTGCCTTTGGTCATTATATTTATGTCGATTTTGAATTTAATTTATAACCAAATCACGCATCCCGTTTCTTTCATTTCAAGCACTTTTTGCCTTGGCCCCATATGGCTATCAACCCCTTAAACCATGCTCTCAGCACCTATACTTAGAAAGTAAGCATTCGAGTCCATTAAGATTTCAGAATTTCCAGCTAGAGTTTTCTGGTGGTCACATAAAAATAAACAAAACATCCTTGATCTTAAAAGGAAGAAAGAAAGATCTATTTCAAAAATGAACAATAACACTTTTGTTTGAAAAGTTGAAGAATTATTTTTAAAATCCCTAGACCATATCATGTCTGGTATTCCTCCTGTACACAGTGATCGGTCAGATTTCCACATGACTTTAAGAAACTTCCCTAACATGTACCAAAACAATTGAAATGTGAGAAATTAATGAAGAAAAGGAAATGTTGATAGCACCGAAGTGGTCCACTCTGGCACTTGTACCCCTCCACGACCTTCTCAACCTGCTTTATAACAATTCTGAGTTTCAGCAGCTCCATTTTTATATGTAGAATTTTTCTACTGTTAATGTCACAGGCCAAATCACCTTAGTTTTCTAACAGCAAAAAAATATATAATACCTGTTTCTCAAGAAAATCTGCCAATTCCCAACAGAACTATAGAACTTTATGGTATAATCCAGGGACTTTGCTGTGAACAGCATCTGCTGAGATGTGCCCTGAACCTAATAGAGGACAAGGGAAAAGGGATATTTCAGGAGTTTGGAGCAGCCCCACGTGGTCTGCAAAATAGGAAGGTTTTGGGGAGGCAGGAGAGTTCTAACCCTGCCCATTCCATGGCCCATTTTCAAAATGACGGACACTGTCATGCCTCATTCTCACCCTAGTCCTTGATGTCAGGAGGATCCTCAATATGGTGAGAATAACACCGTATTTAACATGAAGCTGATGTCTGTGTAAGGTCAGAGTAATCGTCTTTATGAGTATTATCCAAAGATATTTGGATATCCAAATATCTTTGTAAGGTGCTCAAAACCTCTAGGTTTTTATTAAAGGGCTGGGTTCTTCCCAGTCTCAAACAGTATTTGTGGTTACTTTGGAAGATGAAGCACATTTTTGCCGTGCCCTGTGTTTTTGGACATGCAGTATATCAAAGTATTCAGTAGAAATAAGCATTCTGTTTTTTTTTTTTTTTATTAGCACATTTTTTTTTTTTTTGTCTTCTCTTCCATTCAGGTATGTTGAAAGCTACGTGTTGGATCTGTTTTTTAGTTATGACATTAGATCTTCATCTGAGATTATCTAAACTAGTTTGGTTTTCTTTTGATTATAATCTCTTGTTTTTTTAATCTGCTAACACAAGCTCATGTTTATCTAGAAATGCACTTTCTCCTCAAAGTCATGAATCAGCATGAATTTCCTTTGAGTTAGTTCAAATCATCTAGAAATTAACAAATTTCAAAAAAGAAAAAACATACTAAAATGTCAAAACTTTATGAGAATGCTTTATTTGCTGTATCTCAGCTACTCAGTGACTAGGTTTATGACAGTAGAGTACTGAAAACCAGGTGCACCAGGTTCTTGTTTTCATTCTTGATAGGTTCTAAGTTCGTTAAAGCAGTCTTGCAGTTACTCAGAGAGCCACAAAACCAAGTGTTTCTCTTGTTATCTTGCTTAGCTCACTTTGGGTAAAATGCATCAAACAGCAGAATGAAAAATAAAACAAAATATATTTGTTTTTATAGTTGAATGACATTCTCCCTATGTATAAGTTATAACTTGAAAATTATTACTGCTTCCAAGATTCCTAACTTTCAAGCCACATAGGAGTGACTCATGGGATCCTGGTGGCCACAAAGAATTAACGAGTCTTCCAGATGTGCCTAACACTTATTTCAGGAACTAGGGCAAGCCTCCAACATTATCTACAATCTGTGGAGAGAGAGTGGTGTGTCCATGTGAGTATCCTGTAAGCCAGAAGGTTGCTGAAGATGTCACAGAATTTAATTGCTGATATTAAACTAATCATTCCAAAGAAATTCCCAGCAAGTAGAAAAAAGTAAATTCATTGGTGTTTTTATTGAGAGAGATTACCAGGAGTGAAAGATGCCTGCTTGAAGCAATGAAACAACAGACAGAATATAAGTTTAACCTCTCTACCTTATGAGGAGTAAACTAAAAACCCCTATACTTTCAGCCTCAGTTTTCCTCCTTTCAGAAAGTCCTCCACACCCCACATCTACCAAAGAACCATTTTTGATTACCGCTCTTCTCCATGTTAAAAGTAATCTCTTGCTCCTTTTAGCTCACTCAGCATTTCTTTGTACCTCTCATGGTACTACAATTCTTAGCACTTTCTTCCGAATATTCTAGTAAGTTACAGATACTACTTAAATTTCCCCCACTGAACACCTAAAGGCCAGGAGGGTCCATGATTTATCTTCTGATTCCCCAAATTGCCTGTGTAAGTTCCTTTTAAAATCGGTGCTCAAAAAAATTGTTTATGCATTCCACAATTATTTGTTGAAAACCCATTTTGTGCCAGCCCCTGGGCTGGGCCCTGGATAGCCAGTGGTACCTGAAGCAGAGGTAAAATGAATAAAGGACCATACCAAATACTGAAAGCCAAAACAGTGCCTACTTTTCTGCTCATGGTATGTGTATGCTCTGATACAATTCTGTTGTGTAATTCTGAAGAACAAGTCGAGATAGCATTCAGCGTGACATCAATAGTCAACCACGGTGTCCCTGACTGCTCATTCCAGGAGCTCCGTGCTGCGAGCAAGAATGCCTTTTAAGCTAAAAGCTTTGTCTTTCCCACTGTATATGGAAAAATTGACTATGCACTTTCATGGAGAAGGTCTAGCTAAGAAATGTTTATATTGGAACAAGCCCCATCTCTAAATCTGGGCTTGTTGCTGAATGGTATTTTGTTTCCTTGGATCAGGGAAGGGGTCTGGAAACATCTGTAATGAAAGTATTGTTTTAACATCAGCACAATTTTTTTCCTCAAATGACAGATAACACAGTTGCCTTAAATCAAACACTCTCAGCCTTCCCCATTCATTTCCTTTCGTAAATGTGTATTATTTTGTTGTCATTAAAATGGCAGTGTGAAGACTAGATTTGTTGCACCCCAGACATTGCCATTCCCTTTGCAGTCATTTTGTTTTCACTTCAGTTTATGTTCTTTACCTTCACTTTTAGAAACGTGCTGTAACAGAATAACTATCTCGATCACAACAGTTATATGGGGGCAAAATTTCAAAGCTACAAAATGATGGTATATTGTAAAGCAATTCTGAAACTATCCTCCAAAATTTTTACCCAAAAGAAATGTACACATTATGCCATTTATAAATGAAAAGTTAAACAAAATACATATGTACATTAAATAGTATTTCACAAAAATCTAAAAATGAAATCTTAGGGGAGAGAAATTAGGGGAAGAAATCATACAAAATACCCTTAAATAACATGAAAAGGATGGAAATTCTGTAGCAATTTTAAATACCATTCACGCTTTAAAAAAAATAGAAGTAGCTTATGAATGGTTCATGATATTGTAGTTAAAATTGTATTCGTGTGTATTTACCACTTGTTGCAAAAGTCTGTTTTTAAATAAGCTCCCCAAATTAAGGAGCTGAGTGTTCAGGATAGTAATTCATCTGCCTTGCTTTCTGTAAGCAGTTAGTGCTTGGTGTATTTGTTTATTAACGAACTATTTGAAAATGACCTTGTTACCAGTGTCCCTGAGCAGACTGCCACTCTGAAATACTTGGATTTTAGCCTAAAAATCCATTCTTCTGAGCCTTTTTAGGTGTTTGACACATAGTAGAGATGTAAAATATTTGCTAGATGGGTTCTACTGCTCACATTTTACAAAGAAGAGCACTTGGGGTAGAATCTCATTATCATTTGTCTCATAAAATTTGACTCATAAAACACATGGCAGAGTGGGAGTTCAACACACAATCCTAAGTTCGGATCCAGCTACAAACCCTCTGTGGGATATAGCCTTCCTTAGTGTTGAAGGATGAAGGTGTTGGTTTCATGGCTCAGTCAAAATTGCAGTGATGGTATTTTATTAGTACAATTTATGGGCCGCAGTTTTCCTGTTAGGTGGGGCCAGACATATGTCAAGCTGCCACATATTCTGCCTGAGCAGACATCTGCCTCTGATTCATAAGGGAAACACCTGCACACAGGCTGGTGTATATTACACAAAGAGGGATCCTTTTCCACGGCCCATTGTCAGATCCCTCAAATGGAACAAAGGAGGTGTCAGGGATACAGCTGGATACCACTGGCTTCTATCAGGAGTTGACTTTGCTAATGAGGGATCTACATTATTTGCTTCATGGCCTATATCTACACTATATAAAAACTGTTAACTAAAACATCAGTTATAAATTATTATATTTAAATTAAGAATAATTGTCATATGTCAAACCAAGTAATAAGAGAGGGCTGATGAGCAGTCTCTGAGGACTATCTGATAGTCTGAACTGTCCATCTAGACTCAGCCACACACACTCGTGGAGCAAACCTGAGTTTGCTTAAGAGAGGTCACTCCACCTTACCCCATCCACCATCTGCGTTCTCCCCTCCAAGAAGCCTGGGGAGTGGTATTGAGACCTTTTGATGACAATGGCACTTTCCTGAGAAAAAAGGGAGACATACTAATGGGATATCTTCTATGAGACTCTTGATAAATCTGATAAACTTGAACAGAGTTGACTTTTATCTCAGATATCCCAGGGAAAGGCAGAGATGGACAGCATAAGTTTGTTTGCAGCCCCAGAAGAGGTGTGAGCTTCAGCAATAACACCACAATTTTCCAGCATCATTTTCTTCATCATCATCCTCGTCAAGAAGTGTGGTTGAGTGAGTAGAGCACTAACGGTGCATCTCCTTGCTCTATGTAAACAGCTTTCAATAAGTTCCTTACTTCGCTAGGCCTCAGTTCTCCCAAATTTAAAATTAGGAGTTAGATGCAGTCCTTCCCAGCTCTGGCATTCTGTGTTTCTGTAATGCCAAGACACATTCAATATATATTGATTAAGCATCTGCTCTATGAAGGCACTGAGGATTCAGCAACAAATCAGGTGAATCCAGTTTCTGTGCTCAGGGAGTTAAGTCTTCCAGGGAAGAACGACAAGGAACCATTAACTTAAACATTGCTAAACTGTGTGCCCTAAAGAAGAAAAGAATTGCAGCTCACTCAGGAGAACCACTTAAAACAAATAACCCTGGTACAGACAAGTCCTAAAAGAAGAGAAGAAACTAACAGTTATTGAACACTTTCTATGCCTTTATATTGGACATTAAATGCATTACATATTAGTTGATCCTCACAACCATTCTAGAAGGTAATAAGGTGGGCAGCCCCATTTTTTCAGAAAGGGAAAACAAAGCCTAGAGTTAAATAATCTGGGCAACGTCACCCAGGTAGAGCTGGAACTGAAATACTGATGATCTCAGGCTTTCTGCTGCCTCAGGCTGTCTCCAAAGGACATAACTATAGGAAATTACATCCACCGCAAGGAATAGATTGCAGTGTATCATGTCATGCCCATGGCAGATCAATCAGTTAGGTCTAGAGGCTGGGCTATCTTAAATGTGAGCATATTTGCAGGAGAAATTCATTCATTCACTCAACAAGCATTTGCTGCACAGCTGCCAGGTGCATGGTGAACAAATGGGGACTGAACACAGACACACATGGACATTTCTTAAAACAGCCAAAAGTAGATTTATCACATCCTAGCCATTCTGGCTGTAAATACTAAAGAAGTAATACCTAAGTGTGCATGTTCCTGGGGAAATAGAAGTAGTTATAGAGCTATTAGAAGCATCAGAAAAAAAAAAAAAGGACAAAGAATTTAAAAGAAATTTGTTCCCAACCTATGAACTGCTCTTGATTCTTTCATTTAACATTTAATTCACTACAATTGTATTGAGAAATCTATCAAAATTGACTAGTTGACATGGATCCCACCTTTGTATACAAACCCTTATCTATTTTGATTCTCTGAAAATATGCTCCATCAATTGAACAGGGGAAAATGTCATTTTGCTCAAGTTGTTATAAATTATGATAGGGGAATTATGATATGTGGAGTGCAATCCATCTTTCTTTAGATAGTGCAATTTCCATCCCCAGATGGATAGAATTCCATTTGTTAGCTTTTTTCAGTCTTCTACTAGCTATTCCAGAAATATGTTTTGTAAGAAGCACTTATGTCCACGCCATTTCCTACCTGTGGCCCCCAAAGAGACCATGCAAAATTTTGTTGTCACCACTAAACGAATGTTTAGAATAATTACAGCTAAAAAGGTCTTTCCATTTCAACAAAGAACAATTATCTTGCAAGAGATGACTTCAAACAGTTGAACTCAACTTTTTGAAATGGAAAGTTGAGTTCAGGATGTTGGAGGAAATAATGGGTGTTGGTATGGTTTTGGCTGTTTCCAGAGACTTGTGCCTGAGGAAGGCTGAGGAGGATTAGGGTTATTTAAAGAGGAGAAGGGGAAAGCAAGGGAGATGGGCTGCTCTCCACCAACAAAGAAAGTGAGAAATGGGGCCATGAGGAAGACATGATTGAAAGAAGCTGAATATAAGTAATCCTAAACTCTTGGCCTATTTCTAGCTCAGCCTATGAGCCACAGGGATTTCTGGTGTCATATTTAATGATTTTCTAACAAAAGCTGACTGTGCTTTTGCTTTAGGGTTTAAAACCATCCTAATTGGTCAATTAACATTTTTCAATGAGCCTTTGAAATTTGATAAAGGCAACTTGATTATTTGAAAGAGTCCTTGACCTTGGACTGTCTGAGAAAGAAAGTGAATCAGATGTCACTTTGCACGTCTGCTGGACCACTGAATAGTCCCTGGATCAAGAGCCCACTGGTCTTTCCTACCACTGCTTGAGCACCCTGAGAACAAGGGTATGCTGGTGACTCTTCACCTGTCCCCCCAGATCCAGGATCTGCCCCTGCCTCAAGAGACTGATGCCCAAAGGCTACAGCACACAAGCTCCCTTGCATTTCAGGGAAAGTAATAGGAGAAGGGAAAGTTGGGGCCATTCTGCTCCACTTCCTCTCTGCCTCAGCACTGCCGTTCAGGCAGAAGCCATGACCCCCAAGGCGGCAGCTCCTGCCGGCAAGCTCCTCTCCTCCACAGTTCCAGCTTTCCCTGACTTTGTGCAACAGGCTATCTTTATCCCCTCAGGCCCTAGAGGGAGCAGATCTTTACCAATTTTACTGTTTCTAGCTTTTATGGCCTCTCCATTCCTTGCTCCCTTAACCTGCCCACAACTCAGTAAACTCTTAATTCTCTTCTTTCCCTTCATGTAAACTCTCTAAGGTGAATTTTGATTATTCCTGCTGGGCCTGACTACATCAGTGAAAGCCCCCTCCTGTAATTCATGGCTTTTTCCATTTCCTTTTGTCTAGAGGAAGCCTTCCCAAAAGCATCTACTACCATCTGCTTTAATTGACAAATTATTTTACCTTCACATAAAGGAAGAGATTATACAAAAAAATTTTAGCAAACTATAAGAACATAATCTAAATTCCGTAGTTCAGCTTCATTTGAATTATTGCACAGTCTCCTCCTGGTTCCCCCATTTCAACTCCAGGCCAGCTGGACAGGGCAACCTTTGGCCTGAGCTTACAGGTTACTCTTGTCATGTTCTACCAATCTAAGGCCACAGATGATTAGGGCTTCCATTATTAGCTCTCTTGATTCCTAAGGAAGCAAGACTCTCTGAGTTTGGGTCATAGATCCTTTCTTAGGACAGAAAACTGGCCTGTAAACCCTCTTACTTACATTTTAATATTATAATTTCTCAGTCAACTAGAAAATGGGAGTATTGTGCACGATTTTGAGGATCTTTTACCTCTGCCTTAACTTAGTAACGCCCAATTAGAATAAATAAGCACCCTAAAAGTCTTTTGAGTTGCACAGGTAGCCTGGGACATGTAGCTTTACTGCAAGAATAAAATAATTAGTGGAAATCAAATTGAGTAGCCACTCAAATATTATAGAAGAACCTAAAGGACCTAAAGGCTGATGTATGCTTTAACTAAGACAGATATGCGTGAAATGCGCCACATGGGATGAGGCAGCTGCTAGCTGTAAGATGAAAAACAAAGGAAGGACAAATTAAATAAGGAATGTTATTTTGCTTATTTTTTAACTGTGTTAATAATAATGATACATAAAGTGAATAACCAGGAAGTTGGGGAAATTATACACAAGCGTCTGAATCTATTGTCAAGACCACATTAGTCACTTCCTAGAGATGATGTTTTAGAGATCTCACCACGTATAGACATGGAAATCCTATATCCAGACAACCTAAGTAGGATCTTTTGTTTTCCTTTCTTTTCTTTTTTTTCCCTCATTTGTTCCTTTTCCTCTTTCCTTCATTCTTTCATGAGAATGTGTATGCTCTCCATGGATTTTAAGAAATAACATAGGCGGGGTACAGTGGCTCACCCCTCTAATCCCAGCACTTTGGGAGGCCGAGGTGGGTGGATCACGAGGTCAGGAGTTCAAGACCAGCCTGGCCAAGATGGTGAAACCCTGTCTCTACTAAAAATACAAAAATTAGCGTGGGGTGGTGGCAGGTGCCTGTAATCCCAGCTACTCGGGAGGCTGAGGCAGACAATTGCTTGAACCCAGGAGACTGAGGTTGCAGTGAGCGGAGATCACGCCACTGCACTCCAGCCTGGGTGATAGAGCAAGACTCCATCTCAATATAAATAAATAAAAATAAATAAATAAAATAGTCAAAGCCCTGAGACTCCTTCTCAGTCTCATCCCCACTCCTTTACCCTTAACTGACCTGATTTCTCAGATTCCTATTTCTTTCTCATACTTTCCTTTATATATGTGTATCCCTACACAATGTATTACATAGTATTATTTTGCATTAAAATACAATATAAACATCATGCTATTTCTCCTCTGCAACTGGCTTTTTCCTCAATATTGTATTTAAAAGATTCATTCGTAGTTAGTCTTCACTTGTGAAATCTGCCAAATTGCCCTCCAAAGTGTTGACACAATTTGCCCTCACTTGCCTCATTCTTTACCAATTCAAACCCATTTTTCCGCTAACATATTTTCGGCATTGACTTGCTATTTGTGACTGACTACGATAGGTGATGAGGACACAAAAATGAGTAAGACACTATCCCTGTTCTCAAGGAGCTCACAGTGATTTCAGGGAGGCAAGAGCATAAATGTCATATTCTGTATGCTCTGATGAGGTCTGTGCAAGGTGCCACGTGAGTGACTGAGTCTGAAAGTCTAGGGAAGGAGTTCCCAGGTGAGACGAAGTAGCGAAAGACATCCCAGGCCTCTGTAGCCTATGTAATAGTATATGCAACGGCAAGGCGGGCAAGATCATGGTATTTATGAGGGTAACGGGGTATGTGGTTTCATTAGAGCAAAGGGAGCCAAGGTTGACCCTAAAGAAATAGTTTAAGGTTGGATCCTTGTATGTCATGCTAAGGAATTTTACGTATTCATGTAGATAATGAATGAAGAGCCACTGAGAGGTTCGAAGTAGAAAAGTAGTATGATGAAGGTTTTTAATTAATTCTGGTAATGAAGAATGAACTAGAAGGAAGAACTTCTGGTGATGGAGAGAGTAGAGTGGAGGGAATTATAATCATCCAAGAGAGAGAAGCACCAAGATCCTGAACTAAATGGTGGTATTGGGAACAAGGAGGAAGGATCTCCCTGGTAGCATTTCAGGGGCAGAATATAAAATCTACAAGGCAGCAGCCTACAAAGGGAGGCAGGAGGTAGGAACAGCCTAACCCAGGAGGACGCAAGGGCATGCATTATGTGTAGACAATTTAAAAACAACAATAAAACTTACTAAAACTCAGTCTGCTTTTTATTATCACCATGTGCCAGCAATTCTAAACAATGTCAATGACAAAATTATCCTCCCTGAGAACTCTTTTGTTGTCTAAGATCTAAGCAGTTGCTGTGGTTACTGTTGAGTTTTGATAATATAACAAATATGTAAGCTTCAAATTAACACATTCCAATTTCTTAACCTTTAGTAAACATTGCATTCTATCCAGAAATTAATTTGGAGGACTCCTAGTCCTACAGTCCACTCCAACACAGGTAGGGGTATCAGTTTAGAGAGTACGTTTATAACAGTTCAGAACTGTGTAAGGTCACTCTCACTTGAGACTCTAATCTCTGTGGTACTTCATATATCTACATTTAAGCCTCAGATGTGAAATAAACAATAATAGCACAGTGACTCTGAAAGGTGAGAGAACTTGAGTGCTTACATTGTGTCACTCTATGTGCAAACCATCCTCTGATCCTTGAGGAAGTATTTCTGGAAGTATTTCCAAAACTTACATTAATGCAAAATACATTAATGTAATTTAAAAGTGTTAATCCATTACCTTTTCTTTTTATGTTCTATAGTCTTTATCATTAACTGAGACATAATGTAAAGAGAAAAAGAGATTTGGGAGAGGCTATGATAAAGTCAGTGTGGGACACACTCAACTTCAGGTGCCTATAAAACTGGAGATGGACTTATCTAACAAGCACTTAGAAACAAGGGAGTGGCATGAAAGAGTAAGATCAGGGATGTGTAGAAATATTTAGGAATTACCAAAATATAGCTGGAGTATAAAATTGTGGGAGAGATCAACATCATCCACAAATTTCGTCCATACTTAAAAGTGTATAGATAGAAAAGAGGGCTAAGAAGGTTACCCGGAGAACATTAGCAATGTAGAAGCAGCAGAAGATGAACTGCCTGCCTCTGCCCCTTCCCCTGCCCCCTGCCAAAAAAAATTAAATTAAAAAAACTGAGAAAGAAAGGTAGGCAGAAGAAAAGCCAGGAGGGAAGAAATTTCAACAGTTTGCTTTTTTTTTTTTTTTTGAGACAGTCTTGCTCTGTTGCCCAGGCTGGAGTGCAATGGCATAATCTTGGCTCACTGCAACCTCCACCTCCCATGTTCAAGTGATTCCCCAGCCTCAGCCTCCCAGGTAGCTGGGATTACAGGTGCACACCACCACACCTGGTTAATTTTTATATTTTTAATAGAGATGGGGTCTCACCATGTTGGCCAGGCTAGTCTCGAACTCCTGATCTCAAGTGATCTACCTGCCTCGGCCTCTCAAAGAGATGGGATTACAGGCATAAACCACCACACCTGGCCATCAACAATGTTAAGTACTGGAATGAGGACAAGTAAAATTGGAAAAGCAAAGCCACAAAGACATCACTGGCCATCTTTGTGAGGGCAGTTTCAGTGTGCAGTGGAAGCAGAGCCAGACAATGAATGGAGGCATGGATCAGCATAGCATGAAGGAAGCAGAGCCAGTGCGATTAAGCGCTCACTAAAGATCTGCTGGACAAGAAGGAGGAAATAAAGGGGAGGCAGAGTTGAGGGAGGATATTCTTGGATCTGAGCCCAGGTAAAGATGTCAAGACTCATCCAACACAGGAGGCAGCACCTAAGTGTTCTCTTTGCCTCCCCTCATCCCTGTGGATGTGAAGGTGCATGGTACTTGAGAGGAAGGCCAGATGATGGGGCAGGGTGTGATGGCCAGAGATGCGTGGATCCCAGAGCACAGATAGAGGGCTCCTCTTTCCTACAATGGAAGGAGTACTGCTTCTGAGATGGGCAGAAGACACAAGGATGAGTCAAGACAAAGGGGAATTTAGAAAAAAGAGACAGTATGAGATTTCCCACCCAATGGCCTCTGTGTTTTCATTGAAAGAGGCAGGATTAGCTGCTGAGAGTAAGTGGGTGCAACAGATGTTTGGGATACATTTTTTTCCTATTAATTCACAATAGCATTTCTTCAGTAATGCATAAACCTGTGAGGAAGAGCATAAGGAAGGAAAGACATGTCCTGCCAGTCATTTTCACCTTGTGCCTTGCATCTTAAGAAATCCAGGGTGAGGATAGCACTGAAATCCCCACAGGGCCTCAAGACAGAAGCAGGTTCGTCTACCAGCAATGAACACTGATGAAACACCCCAACTGCCTTCCCTGAGTACACTGAAGAGAAGCTGTTGTCATTTATAGGCAGTTCATCCTCCAAACTTCTTATATAACAAAAAGTAATTTAGGCAGACATTTGCAAGACTATAGGCCATTAAACGGTAATGATCAAAGTGGATCATCCATAAAAAGCACTTAGCTCAGTGTTTCGTGTCCGTCAGTAAATTATTAGCTGTGATTTATGAAAACCAGATGAAGATGACAGAGATGTCTGTCACCTCACAACGTTGATTCCTTCTAAGTGGCTAAGGAGTCAAATCAAAATCCCCTAAATGCCTATAATTCTGAAGTCATTTCTGTCTACTCATTCTTATTGCTAACCCTTGTGCTCCGCATCTCTTCCTTTCTTGGAAATGTGTCCAAGGCATTTGCCCCAGTAAATTAAATAAAACTGAGTCAGTTTTCAGATGTAAAAAAAAAAAAATCTGGCAGCGTCAGAGGCTATGTTGTGTAACCATAGCTTGGAAGGCGAGGAGTGAAAAGAACAAGCCAGTTACAGGAGGCGATGTGAGATGAACCCGGAGCAGAAAGCCAGATGTTAGCAGGAGATTTATTTCTAGAAAAACCAAAGGAAAAAAGACACCACTGAAGCCTCGTTATGTTATATAAGCAACAATCTCTACTATAAACAAGCGACTTGACGATTACTTTAAATGATTTTCAAGAAGCAAATTAAAGAAATGTTCATTAGCATTAATAAATAGAATCATCCTCAAATCCAACATTTCTAAAAGAAAACCTGTATGGCTGTAGGGGGTGTGGATTTTCTTGGTTGATTCTAGCTAGCGTAGCAAGTACTTCAACACACGCCAAGGCTGTTGGTATCTACAAACAGTTGACGAACAGGGTTCAGGGACAGTTATTTGAGAGCTGTGAGTGGAGCGCTGGTTTCCACCCATGAAGCCCGTAAAGAGTGCTGAGGAGTAGCCACAGAAATGTGATGTAAACATGTGATAACCCTGTCTCCACTCCTCACAAAATTAAAGGACTTGGCTTAAGAGTGGTTAGGATGGCTCTGTGCTCCTCGGAATTCCTCAGGCCCTGAGTCAGTGTCTCTATTTTATTGATGATTAAGTTGAAAGCTGGAGTGTTTTGTAAGCTGGGCAAGGCACGGCAGACACGGGGCCTAAGCAGTAAGCACAAAGGTAACTCTCTAGGCCAAGTAGGGGAAACCAACACCATAGTCTGTGTTTGGTTTTTGACCTAGCTTTGTTATGCCATCCTAAGAAAAAAAGCCTTTGAACTGCATAAATCTCTAAAGAATGTTGAAACCACTTTCCTAATTGAGTTATGGTGAAATCGCTGTCAAAATCTAAAAATTAACTTTGCCTATTAAAATGTGGGGAATTTCAATTACGCAAACAAGAGCTCAGAGATACCCAAGGGAGGATGTGTGAGTAATTGTCTTCAGATTCAAGCAAAATCAATCAAGAAGCCAACTTCTTGGTAACTGCAACACATAATCCATTTAACTCATTTTGGCACTTTATAGGTTTGTATACTAAAAATCAGGACATGTTAAGCCCTATCTGAAAAACATATGGAGCCAAAAGTTAGCAAAAGCTTAAATTCAGAACTGCTTGTCATTTCAGATATTTCGTATTTTATTTTTCCTGACACAGAAAAAAATGGCTTGTGAAATACCTACTCATTTAATAAATTCTTATGTTCTCAGAAGTCATTCCTCCTTAGCAAAGGGTGGGATATTTTGGAAATTTTTGAATAGATTAAATCATGTTGTTCCCCACAAGAAGATCCTTGAATACTATCTGATTCTTAAGTCTGCCCAAGTTTTAGGCAGATGGAAGTCAGCATTGTGCAGAAACCACAGACTCTTCAGTGAGGGCACACAGCTTTAGCTCCTAACTGAGCACAATATTCTATCTTAAGCTGACTTTTATTAATTAGTAAAACAAAACATGGAACTCACTATAACTAAACTGGAACTAAAAATCATTGTTTCCTGGAAACAAGAGAAAAGTGGATTCATTAAATACATACAAAAACCCAAGCAGAAAGATAATGTAATGTGGGCCGTTAAGTTTGAAGAAGACTAATTTGGATGGTAGCAATGATTCTGGACACCAGTAAATGAATTTAGAGGGATTTGGGTTTTGTTTTTCTTTTTATGCTTTCCATTTTGAGCCTCAGTGAACTGAAGCAAAAGTTGTTGAATCAAATTCTAAGTCTAATTCAGAAAGGAAGATGAGTTGAATCAATATATGTAATATGTTCATAGATCTTTGGTTGGAAACACAATGCGAATAACTATTCCAATCAGCTCCTATTAGAATAGACACTGGGGCTGTAGAGTGTGTTCTTTCTGATGGAATTTTGTTATAATTAATTCATTGTCATTTGCTGGAGCTGGAGACTTGGGTCTGATCCTCTTTGGGACTCAGAAACCTCAGAATTTATCTCATACTCTCAAATGACAACTTCAAGCTCTTCCTAAATCCCCTCAATTTTTGCCATTGTTGGTTTGTTTAAAAGGGTAGTTAGGGACCTTAGATCCCTAGAAGATCTATTCGAGTATGTAAGTGCTTTAGTAAATCAGGCTTCTCAACAGAAATTCTGAAGTTCTCAGAGATTCTGTTTTTATGCAAAAGTAGTGGCTCGTGGGCAATTAATTAGCTCCTCTGTAATAGTGTTTGGGAAACAGTGAGATTTTTGTGAAAACGTTTTAACTAAAATTTTATTACTTAGATTGGTACCCACTTTATTTAATAACTGCAAATGACTTAAAAGTTTGCCATAGCCAAAGTATGCATACCGGACTATCCTTCAAAAGGAAGTGATTTAAATATTTTTAGAAAGTTTAAAAAATGTTATATCCAATGACAGTATTATTGTTATGACTCTAATACTCTCAAGGGGCTCTTCAAATGAAGACAAAAATAATCAGACACTCATATAAAGATCATTTGCTTTGTCCACTTTGTTAAACAATCTTAATTCATGATAACTATATCTTATGAAATAAATAATACTATGATCATATGATAAACCTCTGGAAATAATTCCTTCTGTAATGATAAGAATGTGTCCTGTCATCCCAGTTCCTTTAAATGTAGTTGGCACATGTAGATACACCATACTCATTTCCTCATAAAGTTACATCTAGTTCTCATTTCTATAAATGTAAAATTAGGCAGTACACATACAATGATTTTACTCCAAGCCAGACCTCATACTAATTATAACAAAGTAAGCAAATGGGAATTTTCACTCATTTATCAAAGGCAGAAGTAAATGGTATTGATTAATTCAGTCTTAATGGTAGAGCAGAAGGCAAGCTGTGATAATAAGAGTCTCTTAATGAAGAGCTGTAAAAGATCTACAAGTGACTTAGTGGAAGGTAATCGGTCAAAGAGACAATTTGGCTAAAATAAATATTTTTAAAAGTAAATATCCCACTCAATGGTTTTCATATATTAATAACTACATATTTTTAAGTAATTGTATCTATTAGCAGATTTTTTTCTGGGGTTTAAAGGAGGCATTTTACATTTTTTATCCATTTCAGCCTGCTTTGAAATGTTAATAACAGCAAAAATTTGGAAATAACCTAAATGTCCAACAAGAAAGGTTTGGTTCAACGTATTAATGGCACACAAGATGGTTAAAAGCCAAAACTTGAGGGAAAAACAAAGGATCTAAATCCTGGGTCCACCATTTCTTATCTGTATTAGCCGGCTTCAGTAATACATCCCTGTAAGTCACAAAGTCCTCACCAGTAAAACAAAGACAAGGGAACTGACCTCGTAGGGCTACTGTGGGGTCAAGTGAGAGAATTGTGCAACATAATTGGCACCGTGACTTCAACATAGTAGATATTCATGTTCAATTAAATAAATAAACTTTATATATTATTTATTTATGAGAGGCAGCAAGTTATAGCAAAGAAAGAACAAGATTTGGATCAGTCTGAACCTCTTGGAATTGTATGACATTGATGGTCACTATATTATAATTACCGTTATCATTATCCTTGTTATTACTATCAATTTTTTAATAGGCCATGGCACCCCAAAAGGTACAGATCCTCTGAGTGCTAAGATTGTGTTTTTACAGTTGTCTGGTATAGGACAGACTTCTTGTGTGGAAAAGAGGATTCAGTGTGGTATAAAAAATTGATTGGAAGGCTTCATGTCTTACTCTCTCATACATAGACATACACAAACGCCATCTTTGTTTAGTAAACTGTGGAGAATCTTCCAAAAGAAAATAGACACTAATTTGTGGAGAGCCCATTCAGCTCTCACAGGCCTCTAAATAGCACAGGTGTTAGAATTACTAAGGATAACGATTACATTAACCAGGAGCAAAACTAAAAATGCATCGTTCTGCTTTCATACTTGAAAATATCTGCATTTTGATATTATAAAGAGGCTAATTTTGCCCAGTCCTTTGAAATTTCAAAGGAAGATTCAGTAAAAACAAATAAATAACAGGACTCCCTGGAGCCATGATGAAATATTTCCACCTAAAGGAAACAATCTTAAAGAGCTCACCCTTCAGTACACTCAAACTTCTCTTGAACCACTTAACAACTCCATTCCAGGGAGTCCTCCAAAGTTCCACAACACCAGACCCAAGCTACCCAGGACATGTGCTCTAGCAGGGCATGCCCAGGGCTTCCAGATAGATGATTGAAAAATATAATTCTTCCAGGTGGACAAGGCCCAGCAGGAACGTAGTGTGCCAGGTTTCCCTGCCAGCCCTCCTCGCCCTCTCGGCGGGGGGTCAGATGACTCAACACAGCCCTGTTCCTGCCTCCCTTTGCTTCCCATCTCCCACATTATAAGAGATCAGAGCCAAGTTATCCTTCACCCAAGGTCATAATCTCAGATTGGGGAGTGGTAAGTGGATAATGACAGGCTCTCACAGTGAACTCTCCTCCTAAACTTGGCACATCATAAAGATTTCATCTTGCATGCGGTCCAGTCTAGGCGCTGGCTGCTGGACTGTTGACAAAGAGTTGAGATGAAATCCAGCCTTAGCAGAGAGCAGTGGATGGATTATCAGTATATTTTGTGAGCTCCCAATAGTATATATGTCTCCAGTTTGCTGTCCTTGTCCAAACCACCCAAATCACCAAGTGTTTATTGAGCAATTAATGTACGCAAGGCATTGTGAGAGATGCTTCCAAAACTGGTCAAATATCAGAGTCTTTGGGGAGCTTTTTAAAAATGCAGATCCTTCACAATTTTTCTGTAAATCTAAAATTATTCTGAAACACAAAAGTTGTATTTTAAAATGCAGATCCTTTGGTTTCACTGAATCAGAAGCTCCCCAGAAGACTGTAATATGGTCATTTAGAGAGCTCAGAAACTACCATTTAAGAGGCTACTAAGATAACAAACATTAAGACCCTCACTACTCTTATCCGCTACTATTATAAAGAGAACCCTGCAGTAATGCAAAACTGCAACACATTCATGTGTCATCAGATCAATTTTACGGTCATGACCAGGATATGCTTTTAAATACAATAGGGAAGTTTAAGGTACATTATTATTTTGTGAATCTTTTATCTGAGATACATATATATGGATATCTATATCTATCTTCATATCTACACCAATACAGATATAGATACCAATCCATGTACTGCATCACAATGAAAACATGTATGTTTTACTTTGGGACAAAGGCTAAAAATGTGAAATTAAATGGTCTAAATCAAATGCTTCCTACTGCAATCTTAGTGCCTTTCCCTCTCTTGTTTTCTAGTGGAAACTAAGAAGCTTACCATCAACCACAAACTCCCCATTATAAAATTATAAATTGATCTTCTCTTAGCCTTATTTCTCTAACTCGGAAACGTGGCATTTCCTTGCCTTTTTTTCATAGACAAATGTTGTTATTCTTTATTAAACTTCCTCCAAATGGGGTTTATTAAATTTTAGTTTTAAAGTGTGAACTGATGATTTTTTTTTTAATACTATGAATGGTGTTTAGTGACTCTTTCTTTACAGAGTAAAAGGCAAGAGGAAACAGGTTTGCATAGCAATCAGAGGGACTTCAGCCAGATATAATGAAAATTTCCTGGTCGCTAGGGAAGTGCAAACTACAATGGGTCAATGGGGGTGTGTGATGTGAAATCTCGGACTCTGTAAGTCTGTGGAAACAAAGCAGATTCTTATCTGTCTGGAATTCTTTAGACGTAAACTTGTCTGATGGGCGGGGAGCGGATTTCCAGGCCCATGATGCCATTTCTGCCCTTCATCACTGAGACATTCCAAAGAAATACCAAATGCATATACACAGCCCAGTCGCATAAACCAACAATGTGTCTCAAATGGCACACAAGTGACATCTGGGGAGGGCAGCTATGATTGTGCAGGTCAATTGGTGCATGACAGGATAGTTTAACATCCTCAAAAGCCACTTAGCACCTCTCAGTCTCATGAGCTCTTTGCTAGGAGGAGGGAAAGTCATGTGTTCCTCGCAGCATTATGAAGACAAATGAAATACATATATGAACAACACCCACACAGGACTTGACAAATGTAAGAACTCATTAACTTCCTTATCCCTCCCTTTAACATGTTAGCATCTGAAGAAACAGATGTCTTTAAGAGCTGAAGTTCATGAAAGACTCAGCTCTAAGTTGCTGTACTATAGCTAATGATTTCTGAAACGAGAAGTCTTTATTTATAGGGAGCATGACCTCACCCTGACTAATACTTAATTGTGGTCTTGTTTTGTTCTGTTTATACTGAAAGAAAACATTAGCATTTTTTTCTCCCTTACTGTTACCTAAAACCTTCTTATTCTTCCTTGCAATGATAAGACAGTGTTAAAGGCATTTCTCTTGTCCTGAAAAGTAAAAGAAGAGGAAAAAAGTTATGTAACAAAGAAGATTGTATATACATCATCTATCACTGAATGGTAGTATAAATAGTTTATTTTAGTATGTTTTGTATATATCATTTAGTATATTCATTTTAGAAATGTTTAGATTGTTTAATAATCACGTCTCTGATTTCTTCTCGGAAAATATTGACCAAAATCAGTCTTTTCAATAATCAAAATGATTTGGTGTGTCTGTTGCAGAAATGCAATGCTGGATTCTTTCGCACCCTGTCGGGGGAATGTGTGCCCTGCGACTGTAATGGCAATTCCAACGAGTGTTTGGACGGCTCAGGATTCTGTGTGGTAAGTTGGGGCACCTATAACGCTTCACATACTTCACTGGGCATTTGCATCTTGGGTGAAGATAAAATATTCTTCGGATGTTTGTGCTACATAGGAACAAACTGCTAATCAAGTGCTTTTGTTCACCCTTCAACTTTTCCTGTGAAACACCTCATATAAACTACTTCTGATTTTAAGGGGCCACCAAGGCATATGCATGAGTGTGCACATGCACCCGGAGGCTCCTGCCCCACCACCCTCACCAGCTGGTTGCCTACTGTAGGCCAATGGTGGTGGGATTGAAAATAATATGCAGAGGAGGAACCCATACATTCAAATTCCTCTGTAATCATATAATTTGCCATATGTTTGGCTTCATTCCACATAAAGCAGGAGAATGAAACAGTTGTTGTCTCGCCTATTTCAGAACCTAAAATAACCAGGTCTATAGATCAAAATTAGTTTTTAAAAAAGAAATTTAAATTTGAACCCAATAGCTGATGAAAATGAAAGCTTTGCCCTTGTGGTCTTTGCAAGTCTGTGTTTAAGCCCCCAGGAGACTTTATTTTTTTCCTTAACTGAAATGAATTCTCCAATAGACTGTTCTTCATTGAAGCGTGATAGAGCCTTGTGCGGAAGATTGAGAAGTCTTCCAGCAGAAAAGTACTTGCTACATATTTCCCATTTTTAATGAATGGACTGACAACTTAAGTGAAAATGGGTGTTGAAATATTTACTGGAAGTGGCTTCAGTGGAAGTCATAGAGGGCATTTATAAGGACTTATGCTCAAATAGCATGTTTTCCTTTGTGAGCTGTATGATACAGCAGAAAAATTCTTCAAGTTCCTATCTGGCCAAAAAGAGGCTTTCCAAAACTACAAGGGTATTTTTGCATGAACTATAAGAATACTTATTTAAATGCACTCAACATTTGCATAATTGTCCCTATTAGATAATTTTTATTATAAATGGCCTCTAAGGTGTGTACATGAAAGTGCTATTTTATTCACACATTAAGATGCAAATGCAAATGTTTTTATTAATCCTTAACCCTAGAAGTTGCCATTTTTCTAGGGACAGAGAATTAAGTGACAAAATACTAATGTTGCTATCTCTTTGTAGTGTTTATTTAGTCCTGATATTTGTTCTGCCTTCCCCCATCTTCTTAAATAAGCATCACAACCAGGATGTCCTCTGTCGCAGTGTAGGCATCTGCAGCTGCCAAAGTCTACCCCTTTCTAATGCTTCCAGCTCCGGTTTCCTGTTATTTTAATCCCAGTGACATTTGGGGGGAAAAAATCCCATGGATACACTTGAACTAATAATGTACATCTCTGATAATTTGACCAATTAAAGGTTGTTTGTTATCTGATTTATCAAAATATAAAGTAGTGGAGACTGTCAGGCACATCAGCGGCTATCAGGCAGTCAATATTATGAAAGACTGAGATAAATTAAAAAGGGAAGAACTCCCTCCTGCTGGTGCCTATTGAAACCAATGACTAAACCACTCTTTTTACAATGACATTGTCAGAATGGGAATGGCCATGGCTTTATCTCTGACCTAGTGGTGAGCTTCTGAGAGGGACAAACATCATGTGATTCCCTCCAACGTCTTGTGACATAACAGGTTCTAATAAATGTTTAGGGATGGGCTAGCATATACACATTTACATGCACACTCAGTGAAACCTTCCTGCAATTACTTTGTTCCAACACAGAAAATTAATACAGAAAGAAATAACCATTTTATTCATCTTAATGATGGTTCCTCCACCTCATCCTGTCCAGAGAAAAATATCTTTTTTCCCTTATTAATGTAATATATGTTCAGTGTAAGAAAACAAACAAAAAATATAGATACATTAGTATAATTGCCCTGTTAAACAGATTATTTTAAATATAAATGGCTTGAAGTACAAAGTAAAAATCGCATTCCTATCCCCCAGAGCTACACATATAGATGTATTTTTATAAATATAATTTAGAAAGAAAACAGATATAGGGACTAAGCACGGTGGCTCACACCTGTAATCCCAGCACTTTGGGAGGCCAAGGCAGGAGGATCACTTGAGTTTAGGAGTTCAAGACCAGCCTGGGCAATATAATGGGATCCCATTTGTACAATAAATAAACAAAAGAAAAAAGATATATTCATATTTAATTAAATGTAAGTGAAGGAGCAGAAAATGCTTACACATGAATGTTGGAAGAATTTTTTATTTTTACTTAGTTGCAAACATGTTAAGTCCGTGGTGTCACACTGGAATCAAACTCATTTTTTTCTGTTTCCTTTGGTGCCCCTATCCCAGCTTACTGACGGAGAAGACCCAGGTTTTTCAGCTTCTGCCCTATTGTTCATTCTCAGCTCTCAGGGAGCCAGAGAAGCCAGGGCTCCAACATGAGCACTTGTTGTAGCTCACTCTCATCACCAGTGTTTCAATCAGTTCTTGCAGGTTGCCTGACTTACCTCATTTCTCTCATTTCCTGTAAGCAACCAAAAATAAAAGGCCTTCTTTTATCTCATTTTGTCTTATTTTGCTTTTCTTTTGAAGGCCTATAAGACCTCTGGATCTGCCTTATCCACCTTCAATTACTTCTAATTCTTCCTCAATTCCAATGTCCAAGGTCAATTTGACCTTAAAATTTATAGACTGATTTTAACTAAGCTTTTGGTAAAGCTGAACTAAGCCATTCGGCCACAAAATATAGAGTAGACAAAATTATGCTACCATTTTACACATGTCAAGCCAGCAAAGAGTTTTTATTTACTAGTGGAACACTGATCTTTCAAATACAGAATAGTGGCTAAATGAAAATAAAACAGCTTAGAAATCGACTATGTTTTGAGTGTCTTTCCAATGAGCCACTCTGCATCTTATGAGAACTGGAACACATTGGACAGGATTCTCAGCTGAGTCAGCTCGGTGGGGCCCCAAAGGCAGGCAACTCTAGTGGATATGGCTGGCTCTCTAGGAAGGTTCTAGAAGGAGGCACAAGATAAGAATTGAGGGGAAGAAACAAGTGGAAGCAGATAGGTGGCTGGTGGCAGAAATGCCTGGTCACAGGTAATCCGTATTTCATCCCAGCCCTAGAGGCTTAAGTACATAGAACCAGAAGGAGCTCTAACTAAGGTTAGTTACCATCTAAAGAAAGAGTGTCATTAGGATGTCATTAGGAGGGTCAAAGAATGTCCTTTGTCATTAGGAAAGAGCCAGGAGCCCAATGGCCAGAACTAGAATGGGACAAACCTGACCTGAAGTTCACCACAGGCACAGGGCTCCTCATTTTCCTTTTGATTAAGAATTAATTTGTCCGTTAATTTAATTCATCCAAATGAACTTCCAACCTACCCTAAGCACAATGAGAAGGGAAGTAATCCAGTATATTGGAGGCTAATTGTTTCTTATTAGTCTCAGAGCTTAATTAAAACCCTATTCAGGAAAGCAAAGATATTACATCTTAGTTTCTGCAGACATTAGCATTTTCATGATTTTTGAACTCTATTTTATTACTGTGTAAGGCAGAAATCAACCATATAAGTCCCTGTTAAGACTAAGGATGTGTGATCAATAAACCAGCATATTCATTAGGTGTCCAAGAACAGGAAGAAACTGATTGTAGAGGCTTCTTGTTCCTGTTTTTCTTGCAACTATAAAATTGGTATCTAGATCAAGTGCATAATCCTTTCATAAAAACTTTGACAATTTTTCCATCTGTTGCAAACCTGGAAAAACCTGAAATTTTGGAAAGCGTCATCAGTTTGGTTCCATGATAACTGAAGTTCTGAAACAAAGTCAGAAAGTTTCATGTCCAAGGAATTCTAAGTTTGGAAAGCTCAATGGAGTCCCCTGTTGCTGTGTGCCCAACAACATAAGAATATGACAGAAACTGGCCGGGCATGGTGGCTCAAGCCTATAATCCCAGCACTTTGGGAGGCTTAGGCGGGAGGATCACCTGAGGTCAGGAGTTCGAGACCATCCTGGCCAACATGGCGAAACCCTGTCTCTACTAAAAATACAAAAATTAACTGGGCATGGTGGTGGGCTCCTGCAATCCCAGCTACTTTGGAGGCTGAGCACAAGAATTGCTTGAACCCAGGAGGTGGAGGTTGCAGTGAGCCAAGATCGTACCACTGCATTGTAGCCTGGGGAACAGAGCAAGACTCCATTTAAAATAAATAAATATATATATATGACAGAAACTGAATGCAGGTAATGAGTTGTCTATACATGGTTCATCATTTCTCTCTCAACCTGAACTTGGTCCTCCCCATATAGTCCCACCTGAGTTGGTAACAGCATTACTCTGCTGGTCCCCCATGCTTAGACACTCCAAGCGCTCCACTGATCTCCTTTTTTTCTCCCCAGCTATCAATTTCACATCATATCCTACCAATTCAAACTAGGAGAGAGCCTGCTCTCATCTATCCCTTCCCACTGCCTTGATTCACAGCCACAACTTCCCTGACCACCGATACGGCTTCTCAACCACTCATTGTCTGTCTCCTGCTCCAGACTCCCCTTCCTCTACTCTCCCTCCCACACAGCAATGGAGACGTCTTTCAAAAACATAACCCAATCAAGGCATCCCTCTTGCCAAAATCCTCCTGGAGTTTCTCCTCCAGCCACAGTGAGCACACTGCCACCTAAACATACTTTGTTCTTTCACTCTCTTGTGCCTGAACTTGTTTCCCCGTTTTCTACCTGAGATTTCTTGAAGGATAACTTCAAGGCTTAGTTCAAATGTCACCACCTCCATTAAGCCTTCTCCAACTTTCTCAGGAAGAGCTAAAAGCTGTCTTTCCCTCATCTTTGTCCCATAGCAGGTGTGTACTTTCTGCATACCTCAGACATAGCCCTTCACACACTGTATTATTCTTTGTTGACCTCTCTGTTTCCTTCACAAGTCTGTGAGTTACTCAAAGGCAGGAACCAGGTCTTCTTCATTTTAATAACAGATACAGCCCATTGTCTATTATATCCGCTTAATTAAGGTTTGTTAAATGAATGAATAGGTTACTAAAATAACAAGCTACCCTAACTGCAAAAATCTTTAATTTCGTAATTTATGAGATACTTGGGTCACTTCTTTATGGCAGTAAGATGTACTGTCTTATGCTAGAAACTCAGGCTCAGGCCCAACCCTGTATGTAACTAGCAAACAGTGCTGCCAATATTAGGTATTTTTATTTAGACCTTTGCTTATCAGAGTGCAATCCAGACCAGCTGCATTGATGATATTTGGGAACTTGTTAGAAATTCAGACCCTCAGGATGCAAACATCCTGACTCACAATCTGCATTTTCACCAGATCTCCAGCAGATTCACGTGCACATTGAAGTTGGGTAAGTATTGATCTACATAGAGAGCAGTTCACAAACCTTATAATATCATAAACCTTTACACTGTTAAGGATTATTAAAGATACCAGAGAGCTTTTTTTTATGTGGACTATATCTACCAATATTTACTACATTTGAAATTTAAACTGAAAAAATTTGTAATCCTTATACATTCATTTTAAAATAGCAATAATATACCAATTGCATGTTAAGACAATATGTTTTTTATCAAACATAAACATATTTTACAAGTTGAAAATATGTTTAATGTCTGGCTTAATAGAAGAAGATGGATTCTGCCATCTGCTTCTGCATCAGCCTGTGTGATGTCTTGTGTTGTGTAACCTCTACACAATTTCACCTTACACATATGAGAAAATGAGAATGCAAAATATAAGAAAAATCTTAGTATTATTTAGAAACAGTTTTGACCTCCCTGGGCATACTTTGAGATCCATGGATCTAGTTTTGCATAAAGCATGCTGACAAACACAAGAAGGCAAACCGGATTCTTTTGAACCTTCTTCCTACATTATTCTGGTCCTGTGACCAAGTAGATGAGAGACATAATTTCTCATGTTGGGGAGGCACAATTGGTGTCCAAATGGCATTCCAAACACTTACCTGCAATCGATTATCTAGATACAGCTTTCTTAACCACTGGTTAAAAGTTCAGAATGCTAATTTCATTTTTAAGTGGAGTCAGTTTATTAAAAAATAAACTTTTCCTCCTGTATTAATCCATGCTCACACTGCTATAAAGTCATACCTAACTGCTGTGCCTACGGAGTAGCCATTCTTTATTTCTATACTTTGCTAATAAACTTGCTTTCGCTTTACTCTTTGGATTAAAAAAAAAGACATACCTGAGACTGGGTAATTTATAAAGAAGAGAGGATTAATTGGCTCACTTTTCTGTGGGCTGTACAGGCTTCTGCTTCTGAGGAGGTCTCAGGAAACTTACAATCCATGATGGAAGACAAAGGGGAAGCAGGCACATCTTCACATGGCCTGCGACGGGGGCAGGGGAAAGAGAGAGAGAGTGCACAAAGGGGGAGGTGCTACACACTTTCAAACAACCAGATCTCATGAGAACTCTATCACAAGGCAGCACTAGGGGAATCGTGCTAAACCATTAGAAATCACCCCGATGATCCAATCACCTCACACCAGGCCCCACCTCCAACATTGGAGATTACAGTTCAACATGAGATTTGAGTGGGGACCCAGAGCCAAACCATATCACCTCACAACAACATACTTTTTTATTGTTGTCATTTTTGTTTTCTGTTTGTTAAATGCCAGAGCACTGAACGTAAAACAGAAGACAGTTTGCAATCTCAAAGTAAAAAATTATCAGAACTGGAAGAAACTTGAAAGGTCATCTAGTCTAAATCGTCACTGTGCAGATAAGGGAACAGAAAACCAAGAAGATCAGGAGACTTGTTCAAAGCTGACCAGCTAGAAAGTGGAAGAGCTAGGGTCCTTTTCTCCCTGCCTCCAGCACTCTGTCTGCCAATCTCCCAGAATGTGCATCGGAGCCTTTTAGGGAATTTCATAATAAACCTTTTGAAAGAAGGCAGATAAGGAAAGTTCATACTTGCATGCTGAGCATTTAGAGGGCAAGAGAAATTTGGTGGCTTTGCTCTTGAGGGTCATTGCTTCCCATGGCTGCCATGGCAGAATTAAAGCCCTGACAAGGAATCTAAAGCATCTCTCAAGCCATAAGGGGACAGAATTGGGAATTAGCTCATTTTTGCAGCATAATAGTCACTTTGGGCACAAAGAATGGCCTAACATCTTACAATGGGCCTGTTTTCTTCTGGACAGCGGGGCTTCATCTGTCCAACAAGAACTCAGACAAATTTAACCCCAGCCTACAAGCAGTCCTGCCAGATCGTGTATGGCTTAGGTTCATGGTAGTTGGGTAAGGCTCGTTGGTTTTTCCTGGGATGAGAGATTGCCACAATTTTGTATTAGCTTTGGGTGTGTATTAATTTCCTTCATTTGCTCCAGACACAAATTCGTTAATTCACCTTTTTCCCTTTTCCTTCATTTTTCCCCAATAAATATTTCTGAAGGCTGACTTAGCACAAGACACAGTATTATGAACTGTGAGGGAAATATGTTACCATCCTGTTGTCTGCATATCACACTTTATTTTTCAGTGTTTCTCATTGATCTCTTAAGCAGTCTGAACTAGCCCCTAAATTCTATTCTGCAGACATAATTTTAATCAGGGTCTAAAGATTGCTCATACCTGATGGCTGATCAAATGCGTGAAGAACATTCAACCGGGATAGCTAGTTGCCCTTATTAAGATTCTTCCCCTTTGACTAATGTATTGATATTATATTTCACTTGAAGCTCAAAGTGTTAGTAACACCGATGCTTTCTAATGCATTCATTTTACAACTGTTTAAGTCTTTTCTTCAGCAATACTGGAGAAGCAGTATAATATGGAAACTAACAATTTCACTTCTGGAGCCAGATTTCCTGAATTCAAATCTCGCTTTTGACACCTACATCTGACCTTGGGCAATTTACTTAATCTCTCTGGGCCTGCATCTCTTCAGATGTAAAATGGCGGAGGGTGGGATGGCGGGGGAAATAGGAGCCTATTTCAGGATTGTTGTGAGAATTAAGTCAGTTAATCCATATAAAATGTTTAGAGCAGAGCCTTGCTATTCTTTTATTCTGAACCTCAAATAAAGCATAAAGGCCAAAATAAGGAACTCAGAGTTCAGCCTACTGCTATTCCATCTTGCTTTCCCAAGGTTCCTCCACTGTTTTTAAAAAGTTGTTCTGTTGAAGCTCGTATGCATCTGTGTGACTAAGGCAACTGCTCAAATAGGAGGGTGCTTCTTCAATGGCATTCTAATTCTAACAGTATAATTTTCCACTGCAACCCCAATTCAACCTTTATACACTCTGATGAAGGTAAAGATGAAAATGTAGAGCTAATGGCTTTGCCTTGAACCATCTAGTACAATCCCATAGAAGAAAGCTGTTTGTGTGTTAACTCACTGCCCCTTGTAGAAATTAATCCATCAGTTTGACAGTTACTGAGTGCCTACTTCATTCGAGTTAATGGCAATACGGTGCTAAAAGACACAGAGTTGGAGAGGGGTGATGAGGCTGAGAATAGATAATAGCACTACAATGTGGGTGGTGGAAAAGAAGGAAGGATTCTGAAAGGGAGAATTAGGATTTACTTTCAAGAGATTTTGCAGCCTAGTGTGATCTTGAATGATGAATGGCATTCCAGACAGAAGGGTCAGCCTGCTTTGTGCTTTTACTCCTATAATCCTTACTACAAGTGGAAAAATAGTGCAAAACAAAAACAACAAAAAAAACCTCCTTACTGTTTCGTATATGTCACTATCCAAGATACCAACCCATGAGCAGAATGCTCTTTATCTACCTTCTACTCCATTTATACTACAATCTGACACATTTTATCCTTCCAAGACCATAAATCCTTATTGTTCCCGTTGTCATGGGTAAATACCAGAAGGATGTTTTTGGGTGGGTTGGTTGGTTGGTTGGTTGGTTGGTTGGTTGGTTGGTTTCTCATTTCATATTCATTCAAAGTCAATAAGCTGATATTTCTGGAACATCCAGGATTTGATCATTCTGATTATCACTCTGAATTGAAATGAGTAACTGATGAATAATCTCCTCTGCACACAAACTCCAGAGTCCCTAGGCTGCTAGCACACACACAAAAGACCAGGAAAAATTCGTTCACCACTTACCCACACTTTCTGGCATTGACAGGGGCCTGAGTGACTCCTCGTACTAATTAGTACTGCCACACACTCTCTGTGCTATCTGACCTGACGTCCCTTTTGCTTGAAAAAATATTGCATGATGCTTAGGTTTGCTGTCTCTAAAATTTCTTTTGCATCCTCATCAATCTTCTTGTCTTTTGTCTCATAGCATTGCCAGCGGAACACAACAGGAGAGCACTGTGAAAAATGTCTGGATGGTTATATCGGAGATTCCATCAGGGGAGCACCCCGATTCTGCCAGCTGTGCCCCTGTCCCCTGCCCCATTTGGCCAAGTAAGTCCTAAAGGAGGATGGTCTCTTCTAATGATCAGTCTATGTATTTTTTTATTTTGTTTTGTTTTGCCTTATCCAGAGTTCTGAAGCTTCTCCATAGGCAAAACCTCATATTGAGATGAGACTGGAAAAGATAGAGAAAAGGTTTCTCATCTAAATACACCACCTGGAAAACTTAAGCACTTACAATATAGATGATAGCTCTGTTCCCAAAATATTGGGGTACCTCATAAGGTCAATAAAGTCTCTTAAGTTTTATAAGCAAGGATAGTCTCATCTTTTCTTGACTATCCCTTGACCTAGAGCAATCACAACTGGTAATACCAACAGACTCATCATAATATCATATTTTCAGTACTATTGCCTCTTATGATTTTCATAAAGGAAACATTTCCCTGCATGTGGCTTTTCACTCAGAATTAGAACACAGATCAACAGAATGCATGCTTTAGGCCAATCAGCTCACAGAAGATTTACAGGAACACTTTCTGGCTATATTTTGACGTGAGTGAGAAGTTAAAGGAAAGAGACATACATTTTAATGGAAATAATGGAATGTTTCCATAAATCCAGTAATGAAGTCATCACTGGCCATTTTACTCTCTTTAAAATGACAGAGTATGGAATTTAACAGGTATAGTGATACATGGTTTTCCAAATAACCAATTCTCTGACACCAACTGGGTGTCCTACAACCAATTCGGTTCTGACACTAAGTTTCCACAGTCAGCACAGATCCCATAGGTTAAGAAATCAGTTCCACAAGATTGCCCCCATTACAAATGTCAGCCAAAAATGGGGTCCCCACGCTAGTTCACACTTCTTCCCAGAAGACCGCAAATTTGGGAAGGATCCCTCAACCTCTCCCCAGGTTTGACAATTCATTAAGATGACTCACAGAGTTTAGAAAAGTGCTATGCTTATGACTGTCAGTTTATTATAAAGGTTGCAACTCCAAAAGAGCTACATGAAAGTGATGCATAGAGCAGGATATGGAGAGGTGGGAGCGAAGAAGGAGAGCGTGCAGAGACTCCATGCTCTCTGCTGGAGCACTGCACTCTCAGCACCTCCATGTGTCACCATCCAGAAGCCCCCCAAGCCTTGTTGCTCAGGAGTTTTTAATCAAAGTTTCATGTCATAGGTATGATTGGTCAAATCATTGGCCATTGGAAACTGAACTCAATCTCCAGCCTCTCTCTCCTCCCTAGAGGTTGGGGGTGGGGAGGGTTGAAATTCCCAACGTCTAATTACATGTTTATGTTTGGTTCCTTGGTGGTTCCTCTGGTCGAGGGCTCCCATTCTGAAGATATCTAGGGATCCACTGTGAGTCACCTCATTAGCATAAACTCAGATATGGTTAAAAGGTGGCTGTTATGAATAACAAAAGACAGTCTTTTCCCTCAGGAAATTCCAAGAATTACAGGAGTTCTGTGCCAGGAACCAGAGACAAAGGCTAAATACTGTGTGTTTTTTTTTTTTTTTTATTATGCCACAAGTGGAAAGAGTAGCCAATCTAGGTTCATATTCATATTTTGACACATAATACCTGTGTGATCTCAGGCAAGTTACTTTCTCCCTAGATCTCCCTTTCCATGGGATTTGAAGTCAAGAAGCCTGGGTTCAGATCTTGGCTCCATTCCTTGGTTCATTTACCAGCCCCATATCTCAGATTTTCTCTTAGTACAGTAAGTCAAACTAGAAAGTACGGATCTGCATCATAGAGTTGTGAGGACTGGACGAGGATATGTGAGGAGCATTTGGGTTGGTGCCCTGAACGTGGAAAGGTATGAGGTAGATGTTGCCTTTCTTGAACACATACCGCTGTATTTTTACTAACACTTAGATTTTTCTTACTCAATGCCTGGCACTGTTCTAAGTGTTTGGATGTAATATTTATGTAATTGATAGCTGTTTTAAAGATTAAATGATACGCATAAAATGACTTTTAAAAATCGGAATGCTTACTACACACACACACTCACTCATATTCACACACTTACTGATAAACAGAAAAGAAAAAGAGAGATGGCAATCAGATTCCCCCGAAGTTTTTTCCTTACCTGAACACCAGTATCAACTAACATTTTACCTAATAGCTTGTGATGTATTCAAATACTACGACAAGTCTAACAGTCAGAGTAGTCAGACGTTTTTCAGCCCCATCCTTCTTTAGAAACTATTAAACCGCCTCAGACCTTGCTCTGTAATTTTTCATGTCTCATAGTATTAATAACGTGTGCAAAATGGATGGTACTCACAGTGAGGGTAGAAAATGCAAACATTAACTGTTCTGTTATTTTCACTCAAGTATGTCCTGATTTATGAGCTCCCTTCACTCCGTCTTGGTATAGTTTTTCATTGTTCATTAATATTCGGCTCTCAAGCATTAGTATTAATCACATCTGGTGAGATATTTAGCACAGTTCTCTTGCCATGGTGTATTTTGTTCAGACAGTAGCAGATGAATTAGGCAGGCAATCTCAGATGGTTCTTTCTAATTATGTTGTTCCACTTTTGCACTTTTCACCCTATTTGCATGACAAGACTTTCTTATCTAAATTACCTGGTCTTAGGATATGAGACCTTTAGAACATCATTCCCTATGGACTGAGAAGCCTTGTCTACATGCAATCATATATTTATTGAGCACTTATTATACACTAGTATAAAAACTGGTATTCAGTACTTTTTATGTGCCAGTCATGCACTAGTCGCTGGTGACACAGCAGTGAATAAAACAGTCAAAAAATCTCATCTTTATTGAGATAGGTCAAAATACAGCAGTGTTTTGAAACTCCTAGAGCAAATGACCCTTTACCTTTTGAATCACATTATCCAGTATGTTCGCTGAGCAAGAAGCATTTCTGAATGCTGTTAACTCTTTAAGAAATGAAGTCAAAAGTTGCCAACTGTGAAGTGAGTCTCCTTTCCTGAAAGAGGAAACCGTTTCCAAAGGTGTCAAGGCACCATGTCTGCCCATGATTTTTCTCTGTGTAAGTGGATCCAGGGTTCAAAGAAGCACTGAAGGGACTTAGAGAATGTGCTCTAAAGTTGGGTACATATTCACAAATATGAAAACTCAAGTCTCTAATAGTACAGATTCAAGGCTGAAAAACCTACTGAAAATGAAAATGAAATCAAAAGTATGTCACCTATAAGTAAATATTATGTCGGTGTAGGGAGGAATTAGTAAGGGTGTGAGAGACCAAGGGATTTTACAGATTTTTCTCTGTAGTGACAACAGCTCTACTTCTTGAATCCCTTGCAGGGGAATCTGGCTGCAAAAAAGGAGAGGAGGGGTTAGTCTGTGATCATGGGACAGAACAAATTTTCTTGGGTTCTAAAAAGTTCTAACCTTTAATCTGGCCTTATTATTAACTTAGTTAGCTAATCTCAAATACTAATTAAATATCTTATCAAAAATCAAATGCCCATTGCCTCTTTCAGCTTTTTAAGGAATTCATATTGCTACTTTCTATAGAAATGGAAATTCCCGGACTTTTCAGAAAGGTGTCTAGTTTAGACTCTGAATTACACTTTGAAACATTCATGAAGCTGAGCCCACAGACGCAGGACTTGGATTTCCAGTTACAAGAAAGCAAGGAAATAATGCTTGAGGGGGTTAAGCAAACAAACAAAGGGCTGAGTCTATGTTTCTCTAAGTTCCTAAGGATTTTCTAAGAGCAAAAGACACCCTTCCACTGGAAATGGGCACCACAGTGGTTACAGTGGCTGAGAGAGACGCAGTGTTTTCCCTCCCCTAGCCAAAACCAGACAAAACATAAACAATCAATGCTGATGAGAAACAAAAATGAACCCTTGAGGGCTGGCCCTGCCTGCCGCTGAGTCTGCCTTCACCACAGAGACCAGTGGTCATGCCGTTGTTCCCAGGGACGATTTGCATAATGTCCATGTATTTATCTGGGGGTTGGCCAGACGTCCTCCATCTCTACCAGTAGCTATGGAAATTGCTCCAATTAAGGAAAATGTCATCTGTTTGAAACAGCAGGACATCAGCTACAGGCGGATGACTCCAGATGCCCCTAGCAGATGTTGCATCCTTCAAGCGTGGGCGGGCTGCTGGGTGGAACACCTTCAAAGAAAGATGGAAGTGGGGGTTCCTGCTCTGGACTCTTAACTGACCGTGGTTCTTTAAGTAGGCTAAGAAATCAGAACAAGCACAATAAAGGGTAAAAGGGGAAAGAAATGTAATTTTGTTGGAATGTTTTTATCAAACTGTTAGAGAAAATAAATTGTGGGTGTTACCTTTCACTGAGAAGCACATACTGTTTTCTGACTGATTTTAGAAGTGTCTTCAAATAAATAAACACATCTGTTTGCTTTCCTCCAAACACCATTAGGGTAAGAAATGCTGATACATAAAGGAACAAGAGAGCAACGGGTCACACTTTATTGGTTGTACAGTACCAAAGCCAAAGCTAATTTAAAAGTCCTTAAAATTTTACACACACACACACACACACACACACACACACACACCTATGCCCCACACAATTCATGTGTCTATGAAGAATTTTCCAAACACGTGGAGACCATAACCCCATTTCCCTTGCCTTAATAATGAGGAGACTTATTTATTCCACTAAACCAATATTTTTGTTACTTTTTTGTCCTGTGTCCTAATTTTTATTACCTTTAAAAAAAAAAGGAAGAAGAAGGAAGAGAGAGGGTTCCATGGGATAAAATCCTTTTATGGTGGGTCCTATGTTTTGCTACAGTACTTGACTGGGACTTTCATCAGCTCAGCCAGTCTCAGCACCCTCATTGCCAATGTCTAAAGTACACATGAAAGAAATTAAAATTCTGTGGAGATTATGTAGTTTAGAACTGGTTCCTTCCCTTTAAAACTGGACAAGTTCTAGTGCAGAAAAAAAGGGGAAACTTTTAAATGACTACACAGACAGTGATGGAAATAAAAGGGGATTCTCCTATAAATCCAAAATTGCAGGTAGAATTTGATTATTTCCAGCTTTGGAATACATGTTTTGGACTTGTGCTTGAAATATACATATAGGACCTGGGAAACGGCCCCACCAACGAGTGACATTTTCTTTTGGGGCCTGCTGGCCTAACCTTTCCTGCAAGGTAAATGCGTGCAAGTTTACATAAAGAAAATGATTACACCCATTAGAACTTAAATGGGACCATCATAGAGGTAATCCGATAAACAGTTAAGACAGTCTCTTCGGTGTTGTATGGAATTGACATCTAATATTTGCTTCCAATTTTAGTTTTGCAGAATCCTGCTATAGGAAAAATGGAGCTGTTCGGTGCATTTGTAAAGAAAATTATGCTGGACCTAACTGTGAAAGGTAAGCCAATAAAATTCTCTATTTTCCGTGTAGGTCAAAGGAAGCTTTCTGTTTCTCACACTCAACAGCTCTGCCATACTCCCATTTGGCTGGTCCTGAAGGAGATGCTTAAGTGTGGTTGAGGGACGCATTTCAAAACCCCTTAGGGAAGCTTCTCCCAAATCCCATCCCCCAGATACAGCAAATAACAATATGCTTCCTAGAGCTTCAGGCCAGGGCCACATCTCAGCATAAGCACACAGGGAAAAAGGAAATTGAGGACATGTGTTTTGAAAAGACTCTCTAGATGATTTTGGTAGTACTCTTTTCTCTCTCCATCATTGAGGAATACTACTAAAATGAGTGTTCCTCAAAAAAGAGTGAGGTTTCCTCAGTAAATAAAATGTGAATTACCTTTTGTCAATAGAGCAATAAATTAGAAAAAAAAACCCACAAAGCTATTATTTTGCCCATTCTTTATACCAGCTTTATACCATACTAAAAAGTAAACAAATTCCACAGGAGTTTGGGTTTTCTGGATCCCTGGCTGGTATTTACATATGACATTCTTTTCTTTTTTCTTTTTTTTTTTTTTTTTTTTTGATTATATTTTAAGTTCTGCGATACATGTGCAGAACGTGCCGGTTTGTTACATAGGTATACATGTTCTGTGGTGTTTTGCTGCACCCATCAACCTGTCATCCACATTAGGTATTTCTCCTAATGCTATCCCTCCCCTTGCCCCCTAACCCCTGACAGGCCCTGGTGTGTGATGTTCCCTTCCGAAGAACATGTGGTGTTTGGTTTTCTGTTCCTGTGTTAGTTTGTTGAGAATGATGGTTTCCAGCTTCATCCACGTCCCTGCAGGACACAAACTCATCCTTTTTTATGACTGCATAATATTCCATGGTGTATATGTGCCACATGTTCTTTATCCAGTCTATCATTGATGGGCATTTGGGTTGGTTCCAAGTCTTTGCTATTGTGAATAGTGCTGCAATAAACATGTGTGTGCATGTGTCTTTATAGTAGAATGATTTATAATCCTTTGGGTATATGCCCAGTAATGGGATTGCTGGGTCAAATGGTAATTCCAGTTCTAGATCGTTGAGGAATGGCCACACTGTCTTCCCAATGGTTGAACTAATTTACACTTCCACCAACAGTGCAAAAGCGTTCCTATTTCTCCACATCCTCTCCAGCACCTGTTGTTACCTGACTTTTTAATGATCGCCATTCTAACTGGCGTGAGATGGTATCTCATTGTGGTTTTGATTTGCATTTCTCTAATGACCAGTGATGATGAGGTTTTTTTCATATGTTTGTTGGCCGCATAAATGTCTTCTTTTGAAAAGCACATGACACTGTTTTCTAAACTGCTCTGGGCTTTGTTCATGTAAGAAAGGCCTTCTCCGCAGAGCTCGAGAGGCTTTCCACTGAATGACTCCTGGTAAGATATTTCCCATTCCCTCCACCTGCCAGCTGCTCACAGTGTTGTAAGATAAAATTACTTTTGCTAAAAGAGTCTCTCAGACAGGTTTTCTTGTTTTTAACAGAAATGCCATTAGCATTGGCCTCACCATTGTGTTTAGGCAGCTAAATGATGTGTAGTGCCCTAGAGACAGGGAAGGAAGAGGCAAGCAGAACTAGTCAAGCACCCAGTCCCTCATTTGCAGGCCCTCAACAGCACAGACAGGCTCACAAACTCAACCTGGGGCTCAAAATGTAAACTTTAAATTATAAACAATCTCACTTCCAAAGAAAACACCCTCTATCTCTCAAAAAGTGGGTCTGAAACTCAAAAAAAAAAAAAAAAAAAAAAAAAAAAGGCCACAGTATCTGTGATACAGAGAAAAATCTTTGCACTTGGAAGGTATTATTATTATGATTATTAAATGTGCAAACTGTGGATAATTATTTCACTAAAGGGTTGTGGACTTTTTAAAATGTATTTATTTATTGCCATAAGAGGGAAAGTGAGCTTAGGGCCCACATAAATTTCATCTCTTAGGAGGGACTGACAGAGATGATCAATTACATTGGGTTGATTAATATTTGTGACACACTTATCCTATATTTCCTTACTTGGGGACACAGGAATAGGAGGCACCTGATCTACTTATTTTCTGGCTCACAGGAGGTCTGCGGCAGTTGTTAATCAGCCAGGATGGAGCTTTTTCTCCTCAGTATCCGAGGTTAAATTCAGTTTAGTTTGATAATGACTAAGCAGTATTGCTAATGGGTGTTCGATGGCCCCCATGGGGAGAGTTAATGGCCTTAGATAGAGCCCTGCTGACCAGATGCAAAGCTCCCAGAAGTGAAATCACCTGGACCCTAAGGGCACAGTCCTGTAAAATCACACAGGGGTGCAGAGAAGGGTTCTGTCATCCCAAACCCTCAACAGGACAGCATGCCCACCTCTGACAAGAAATTACAGATAATAAATGCCTCAGCCCACATAGGAGGCTCATGAGCTCTGCCATTACCCAGTAAGACTGGGTCAGATCTGCGACTGGAGTGGTAGGCTCCAGACAAGAGCAATAGTCTGGGAAGTGAAAGTAGAGTATTGAAAAGAAGAGATTTGTGTATCAGCCTGGCTAGTGTGAGTCTCAGTTCCACCACTTTGTGACCTACCCGGGCAAGTTCTTTGACCTCTCCAAGTGCCAATTTCCACTTGTACGGAACGGAGAAAATAAAGTTACCCATCTCGTAAAACTGTTATGAGATAATAACGTAAAGTTTTTAATATGGGACCTGGCACTGAATAAATGCTCAGTAAGAATTAGCAGGTGACAGTATGAGTCATGGTGGTCATTGTCCAACTTCTGCCACTGCCGAATGTGTTCCTGGGACACGTTGGCTCATTTCCCTGAGTCCCAGTTTCTTAGCTAGAAATTATGGTTCTGAGCTAAATAGTGCCACTGATTAATGGTCACTTATGTCCTTATTGCATTACATTCTTCATCTGTCATCTTCACAGCCACCTTAGAAAAGGTTGTATTTTGTCATCTTGCAGATGAGGACACTGAGCCAGAAAGGCTTCATCTTCCAAATGGTGGTGGCCTTTGCTGCTTTTTATTTGTGTTTGACCCTGGGAATAAGAGGAGGATTTCTGCTTGAACAGCCAAGCTCTTAAGTTGCCTGAGTTAACCTTTGCCTAATCTGTGTTTTCAATGTATTTGTGAATTTGAACCTCTCCAAAAGAGCTTTTCTAAATATGCAGCTGATTTGTATGGATATCTGTTTTAAACACAGGTAATAATTAGTCCAAACCAAGAACATACTAGTTCTTTTTGCACTTTAGAGATCGTTGAGTCTGTCTCCGGGAAAACTTTGGATTCCTGAGCCCTCCCCAACTGCCCTTCACCACCCACTGAAAAAGAATATCCAGGGCGCAGGCCCAGGACCTGTATTTTGACTTCCCATTGGATTCTCATGCACCAGGACTCTTACTGCTTTGTGAACTACTGCTCTACCTTGACCTTCAATACCACACTCTCATACTAGGGACGTATTTCTCAAACCGTGACTTAAGAATGTTGGTTGTCCTCGGAAATGAAGGTTTGTGAGTTCTCGGTGAATATTTTCCCAATTTTATGTTTAATTTTAACAATAACTTTAAGGAAAACATTCATTGAAACACGTTCTGGACTTTCTGCTGTGTCATGTTATAAGAGAAGATCTCCCTCAGTGCTGGGAGAAAATAATAGAGGTGACAGTGTGTCAATGACACATTGCAGACAATTGGAAGTCAAGTGGCATGACATCAAGGCAAACCGTAAAACTAAAGATTCCAAAATGAAAATTGGTGAGACACATAAGTTGTCACATGGCACATGGCTGGATTTGCATGCTGAATGCAGGCAGTCTCTACCACATCATTTTGCAAGTGGACATTTGGTTACAAGACAACATCAATTATTGTATTGAATTAATGTGAATCTGAAACTGATTAGTTTCATAGTTTTATTTATGTTGCATTTGAAAATTTATTTTGGTTTTCAAGACATGTAAAAACCATAGACACAAGGAGTTTCTACCTAGCTTCATGTTTGAAATATTTAAAGATAATTCAAGCTAACACTGGAAGGGGTATTATATGAAAATGTTTTTCCTTTTAAAAGAATCCATGTTATGTGCAAATTTGCAAAACATTGGTCTAAAACATAAAGCATGTTTTACTTACTCTGCCTCTTACACTACTGGGTAAAAAACAGCTCAAGCACACCCACCTGCCTTAACAATTAGGTCCATGAGTGTTGGCCTGCTCTGGGCCCTACCTGTTTTTCCTCCTTAAAGACCTTCTCCCACCTCACACTTTAAACCCCCCATGTTGGACATGCTACTCCCCAAATCCACCAGATCAGCTGGCAAGCTTTCCACATTGTATTGTATTTAAACCATGATCATGATGATAAAAATAATAACATTTATTAGGTACTTACTGGGGGATGTGTCAGACACTGTTGCAAAAACTTTACAGACAATGATTTAAGCCCCAAAAGCCCCCAAAATCCTCTGGGATACCATTTTCATCCTTATTTACAGAGGAAGAAATGCGACATAATTTAAGTCACTTGCTCAAAATCACACAATGGCTTCTTTATCTGTCTGTGAAACCATGAGCTGCTTGACAGATGCAGTATCATATCCCTCCTCTGTCTATTCCTCCCCCAGCACAGTATCTGGCATGTTGAAGGCCTCAGTTGTTTTTATTTAAGTAAAAATGATTTTTTCTCAATAAGAAATAACAACAGCACTTTTCATGTTCCTTTAAAAAAGGTACTATGTAGTGACAAGAGTCAGTCATTCCTTGCCCTGTTTTACCCCCAACCTCCCACCCCATTTCAGGAAAATGGAAAGGGTGACCCAGAGTTGACTGAGTCTGGCTGAATAGAGATTGCACATGGAAGTTGTCTTCTGATACAAATAATTGTAAAATGCACAAGCCTTGTAGAGTTTTGCAATTCTCATTCTCATCCCAGTAGGAACAACTAAGAACATTTTGAAGATGAGGTGCTCCCTTGGGCAGCATATATACTAAAATTGGAATAACCCAGAGAAGATTAGCATGGCCTCTGTGCAAGGATGACGTGCAGAATCGTGAAGCAGCCCACATTTTTTATCCCACATGTTCTCCCACTTATGAGGGAGCTAAAAAAAATTAGCTCATAGAAGTAGAGAGAATAATTCTGATTATTAGAGGCTGAGAAAGGTGGCAGGTGGTAAGTGATGGGGGGAAGGCTAGGGAAATGCTGGTTAACAGACACAAACTTACAGCTAGAAATAAGTTGTAGCTTTCTACAGCATTCTAGGGTGAATATAGTTAATCATTTAGTTTCTGTTTTCCAAAAACTAGAAAAGAGGATTCTGAATGTTCACAATACACAGAAATGATAAATGTTCTAGGTGATGAGATATTAATTCCCTTGATTTGATCATTATACATTGTATACATGTATGGGAATATCACTCTGTATCCCATAAATGTGTATCATTACATGTCAACTAAAAAATAAAAGGAAAAAAAATCCTTGTTCAGGACTCACCAGCTTCACCTGCCCCCGGATATATAATATATAGTAGCGTGTGTAGTGTGTGTGTGTGTGTATACTTAGTTCATTTGAAAAGTAAGATGAGGAACCTGAGACTCTGAGCCAGAAATGACTTAATCTAACATCACACAATTGGGTTAGCAATAAATCCAAAACTAAAACCCAGGACCCTCAACGTTCAATACCATTTTCAGTCATATGATCTCAATACCTCAGTATGCACACTGCCTCCCATAGCAGCTTTAATAGTATACTTTCATGCGTCAAACTTGGTGGTGGAGTGAGAAACATGCTAAGACTACATGATAATTGATATGTGAGTCTTGTTGCTTAAGGATCAGGAGAAAAGAATGGGGCAAATTAAAGCAAATCCAAAGTGACTGAAACCCCTAACAGGAAAGGCAGTACACAGTATCATCAGAGATGAAGATGATAATCATGATGATTTCAATGATGGCCTTGATGATGGAAAAGAAGAATAAGGAAGAAGAACAAGAGAAAGCTAACATTTATTGAGGTTTACTGTGATGCGGGGATTTAGTCTAATCCTCTCTGAAGACATCAAGTTTTTCACACTCAAGCCCTGTTATTTGCATAGAGTTCTTATGATTCCGTACTCTCTAGCTTGCCCAACTCCTGAATTCTTGTCCTGTGACCCTGAATAGGTTACATACGTTTTCCTAGCCTTATCTCTCAGTCTTTCATAAAGAAGTGGAGAGCATTTACATGGCACCTACTTTGCAACAAGTGCTTTTCTTTTTTCTTTTTCATGTCATTTTGTTTAATCCCAATGACAGCTACAGAGTGACATCCCTCCCAGAAAGATTTCTGAACCACCTAGCCCAGGAGTTTGAGCACTCTTGATAAAGACTTTCAGTGCCAGTTTTAGAGCCCAGGGAGGAGGAGCAGAAGAGAAAGAGAAAGGGCGGGCGGAGTGGGAGAGCTTCAAACATTCCTGAAACAAAGTTTTTGGTCAAAATAATGTTTTTTTCTAAACAAAGTATCTTTTGGTTGTCCATTTTGCCCAAATAATATAATCACTAACCAAAATGGCAAAGTTTCATATGCCACAATCCTTTCATTTGAGCTATAAACTTATCAGTTCTATTTTCCCTGGATGGATCAAGTCATTAATAGACTAGAAATGAGATTATGGAAGAAAAAATAGGATCAGGCTACAGGGCACCAGGGCTCCAACGCTGACTCTAAACTCAAATACTGGTGCTTTTGTGTCTTTGTTGTTAGTTCTTTGAGGGCAGGCTTGGGCACTTTTATAATCATTAATTTATTAATTAGTTCATTCTTTAATGCTAGACTGCTGGAGTGGAAAGAACATTAAGCCTGGAGTCCCACAGAGGTTTGAGCTATGCAGCAATGAACAAGTCATTTAGCTTCTCTGCCTTCTAGCTTTCTTATCTATAAAAGTAGGGGTTTGTCAGGAACTATCATAAGTAAACTTTTGTATGCTCATTTTGTTAAATCCATAGGGTCCAGAGTTTTGACTACAACTTCAGAGTTATAGTCAAACTCTGAACCTACCACCAGAAGATGTTCTTGAGACTCAGAGTAACTCAAAATAGGTTTCCACTGTGATTGAGATTCCAACTTACAGAATAGAAAATTTGAGTTTTCTCTTGTAAAAGACCAGGGGACCTCCTATGGAAAGCACATGCAGTGGAATTAAATGGAAAGAAAGTTACCGGCATCTGACTTCTATGAGCTTGGGCAAGTCCCTTCCCTCCCAGACCTTAAGATTCCCAGCTACACATTGAGCTGGTAGATCTGAGTCTCATTTCAGTCAGCCCAAAAGCCTAATATTCTCTGTTTGGTGAATCGCAGCAAAGGCCAGAAATTCAATCCAGCCACACATTCCATAGAGGAATAATTTATGCTGGCTTAGGGACCTGCAGGTCTATAAATCTGAGGTGCAAAAACATGAGAAAGTGTGCATAACAACACTCATTGACTATTTCCTCTTGGGGTGTCTCTTTGTGGGTTGTGTAGAACTTACACTCATCCCCGTCTTTTTCATAGACATGAGTTCTAAGTTCATATTCTGTATCATTATGTTTGATTCATTTGCTATTCTTTCAGAGCATGGGCTATGTGTTTTTCTTCATCCTGTCTCCCTCTATGCCTTACATACAATGGACATGAATCGTCCTTGTGTTGGATGAATCCACTTATTCATTTACAGCAGCAGCAGTGTGGTCCAGGGTGGAACAAAAGAAAGAACTCCAGGGTCAGAAGGTTTGGACCTTGCACTGTGACTTTCCAACTATGTGACCCTGGAAAACTGAAGTAGCCTCCCAGAATGCCAGGCCTGTGTGGCCTCCCTCCCAGGGTGTCTGTGGTAACTAAATAAACTCACATAGATGAAGCTATGAGGTTCAATGCAGGTAAAGAGTTTAAAGACTGACCATATACTATCACTACAACTACACCAAGAAACTGAGACATGGGAACAGAGGCTGAAGGAACATACACAAAATGTTGACAGTGACTTTTTTAGGGTCCTGGGATTACAGATGTGATTTTTTTTAATCTGTTTTTCAAATGTTCTGAATCATAATTCCCTTACTTTAAAGGGAATCCTTTTTAAAAAAAAAAATGTAGTGTTTATTATTACTGGCCAGGGCTTGTTGATTTCCTTGGAAAGATCTCCCTTCCTTTCCACTCCCAAGGCCAACACCCTAGCCCAGGCCCTCTGCACCCCACCCCCTCCCTCTGCTCCAGCTTGTAGTCCATCCTGCCTGCTGAAGCCAGCACCAGCTTCCTTCACTACCACTTCCATCATGCTCAAAACCCTTTGCTGACTCTCCTTCTTTTTCTCTCTCATGCATCAGAACCAACTTCTCTACCTGACCTTCAATCCCATTATGATGTGACCACGTGTTCTTTCTGGCTACTCCCAAAGTGTCTGCAGCTCCAGTTGGCCCATCTTCCACACTAGTTTAGAGTCCATAGCAAAAGAGAGTGCACAATCAGCCAACAAGCATGTAGTTTGGCCTGTACAGTACTCTTAGAAAGTTTGAATCAACTTTTAAAAATTGCAATTTCACATAAACATTCAAATTTCCACTTTTTTCTCCAAAAATAAAATATGGCAACATAAGTCCTTCATCCTCTCAAGGCTCTAGGCTGGCAACAATCAACTGGAGCCTAGTAACAGCTGTTCCCTTAGATGGAGCCTACAGGCCCACCATTCACAGCAGGGCCTCTGCTGCCCTGCAGGGCACCTTTGGGGAAAGTAGGGAAAGGCAGTTCTTTCTCTGGGCAGAGACAGCCTCACCTAGAATGCATAGCTTGGCAAGCCAAGCAAAGGCTGGATGGATTTCAGTCTCCGTTCTCTGACTCAGCTGGGCGGTCTCATCAAAGACCCAGCCAGCATGACCATAGGCACTGGCTCTGCCCACACAATAAATGCAGGTAGGCACCTGGCCTCTGTAGGTGCACATATCTAAAACATCCATGGCAGTCTGGGCTCCAACTCCATTGATTTGTGGTACTCTCAGCTCTGCCATCTGCTTTGACTCCAGGCTGGCTTTGCTCAGTCACAAGTTGCTTCCGTGAGCTAAGAGTACTACTACCTGCTGCCTCTTCATTCACCTGAAGATGAAGAGAATGCCGCCCCATGACCCTCAAACGAGAGCCCAAGCTACACTCCTGAGTCAATCCCTTTCAGCCAGGAGAATACCAGGCACTGACTGGCTCAAGCTTATTTACTTAAACAATTCATTGTGACTAGACAGATCAAGGTTTCTCAGCAGAGGTGCTATTAACGTTGTGGCTAGGACATTTCCCAGCTGTACGCTACAGATACATCTCACTGCAGTACCTTTGGCGTATCTGGTCCCACCCATCATATATCATTTGTGTATAACAGTTCCCTGGCTGGATATACTAGTTCAATCCTATAGCTGGAAGTCTAGCTGAACTGAATGGCCTACAGATGAAGTGAACCAAATGATCTATAATAGTGGGGAGGGGTGGTTCCTTAAAAACAAAGTCTGGTCCTATGAAGAAGATGAGAGAGTGCAAATGGATTCTGGGAGGGCGATCAACACATACCCACTACATCTTTCTTCTTCGTAGGAAAGAAGATTAAAAGGAAGAAAAACTATGATGCTAAATGTTTAAATGTGTGATATTTCTCTTCAGATGTGCTCCTGGTTACTATGGAAACCCCTTACTCATTGGAAGCACCTGTAAGAAATGTGACTGCAGTGGAAATTCAGATCCCAACCTGATCTTTGAAGATTGTGATGAAGTCACTGGCCAGTGTAGGAACTGCTTACGCAACACCACCGGATTCAAGTGTGAACGCTGTGCTCCTGGCTACTATGGGGACGCCAGAATAGCCAAGAACTGTGCAGGTGCAGTATCATAAATATTAAGCCAGCTACCTGGCCAGCATGACCCTCTGCGAATACTGAATTTAGATGAAGAATTTCTCTTGGGGAAGTATTGTGAGTGCCGCCTTGTCACTTTCCCAGGGCAATATACATTCTCAGTAATATGCATCCCAAACCCGCCAGGAATAGAAATTTGTATCAAGACTACTAATATAACTTTGCTCATGGGTGGAATAAACTAGGAGACACTAACACAAATGAACTTTTGTCTTAGCATCTTATATCCTTCCAGTTTTAATCAAAGAAAGAAATCAGACTTCTATGGATTACCTGCCATTAACCAGGAGACTGAATGAAATCTTGCATGGTTCAGGCCAGGCATGGTGGCTCACTCCTGTAATCCCAGCACTTTGGGAGGCTGAGGCAGGTGGATCGCTTGAGGCCAGGAGTTCAAGACCAGCCTAGCCAATGTGGCAAAACCTTATCTCTACTAAAAACACAAAAATTAGCTAGGCGTGGTGGTGGGTGCCTATTGCCCCACCCAGCATCCGTTGAACCCAGGAGGTAGAAGCAGAGGTTGCCATGAGCCAAGATTGTGCCACTGCACTCCAGTCTGTGTGACAGAGAGACTCTTGTCGAAAGAAAGAAAGAAAGGAAGGAGGAAGGAAGGAAGGAAGGAAGGAAGGAAGGAAGGAAGGAAGGAAGGAAGGAAGGAAGGAAGGAAGGAAGGAGAAAAGAAAAGAAAAGGAAAGAAAGAAGGAAAGAAGGAAAGAAAGAAAGAGGAAGGAAGGAAGGAAGGAAGGAAGGAAGGAAGGAAGGAAGGAAGGAAAGGAAAGGAAAGGAAAGGAAAGGAAAGGAAAGGAAAGGAAAGGAAAGGAAAGGAAAGGAAAGGAAAGGAAAGGAAGAAATCTTGCATGGTTCAAATCAGTTTTCTTATTCAGAGGGCTATATCTCTTTCTTTCAGTTATGTTTGGTAAAATCAAGATTTCCATGAAATAGATTAGCAAGTCAAGGGTACCATTTTTAATCACCACCACCCTCCAATGTCCTCAAATTATAAGAGTAAGTATTTCAAAGATAGCATGGAAAACTTTCAGTTAGACTTCAGCTAGACTGAAACGCACAAATCTTATTCATGATGTCTCCAATCCATTTGCCACATAAAGTGAAGCTCTTCAAAAGTGAAGTGAGATTGCTTTCCTCTAAGAGTACAGGAAGGCTGAGATTGAGAATGTCTTACTCTTATGTGACTTTGAGGGGAGGGAGGGAGAGCAGGAGATATTGTACTCCTGTGGCATGGCTCTATAAGAAATCCTCTCACTGAAACAGATTTCCACTGGAAAGGATTCAAGGAGTAAGGAGTTTTAAATCAAAAAATGCAACATATATGTTCTGCAGAAGTCACAATAAAAGTAAACATGTCTACAAAAAAGCAATGTGCACAGAGGCGTAACACTGAGAATGACAGCAGAAAGGAAGGAGCAGTGTGTCTAGTCAGGTTAAGAGAGAGAAGGCGGATGTCAGAAATAATGTTGGCAAAATCAAAGCCTGAAAGGTTGACATCCTGATTCTCAAAACATTTACTAAATTTGTGTTTAAACTACAAAGATTCAGGTCACTCTTGGGAGAGAAGCTAATTTTAAAAGCAATAAAGCATGATCTTGCTGAATGGTTTAATAAATCTGCATTTTGTGGAACATTAAACAGATGAAATGTAATAAATAGATCTCCCTATGAACCTGGTTTCTGTGATTATTCAGTAAAGACAGTTAAGAAGTGGGGGGAAATACACAATTCTATTCCAGTTAATTGCTAGCATAGATAGTAAGAGAATTCCTCTTTAAATATTACAAATTAGTTCCCACACAGAAACTCAGTGGAAATTGAACAGTCTGATGAGATTGGGTTTTTGTTTTTGCTTTTTCCAAAAGGCATTAGAGAAAATCATCAGTAGATGAATAATGGGCTCCCAGGTCTTCTAAATTCATGTAAAGATGTTCCTGATTCCTTGCAGCACATTGTTCTTATTGCACTCATAGCTGTCGTTTGGAAGTTTGGAGTCCGTCTTGCCAAGGGTCAAGAGTAGTGGGAGCCAAGAATTGCTCCTGGGCCTCCTCACTCACTCCTTGCTGAGCTGCTCCTCCCTCACACCTGGCAATGATCAACCCCCGAGTTAAATTAAACTGGAGTATCAGTCTGCAAGGAAGGGATGGCTTTCAATTTTCAGTTGAATGATGAGCTCATGGTCATTTAGTATCTTGTGAAACTTACCAGGACATTTTTGGACTGAAGCAATTGCACTGTCATGTCCGAATCCCAAAGAGTTGGGAGAGAAATCCTAGAAAACTTAGATTCAGTTTTGCCCAGGGTCATCTTTGAAAATCTCATCGGGCTGGAGCTTAATCGGATGAAGGGCATAATCTCTGTATCATAGATTCTACACAGTCTTAAGGAAGAATGTAATTAATCCCCGTTGATGAATTATACACTGATAGCTAGTGTTTCTAGAAACCAGGAAAATATTGCCATATTTTAAGCATTAAGAAGTGAATCTCTCGTCTCTTGTTTTTGTTTCCCACAGTGTGCAACTGCGGGGGAGGCCCATGTGACAGTGTAACCGGAGAATGCTTGGAAGAAGGTTTGGAACCCCCTACAGGCACGGACTGCTCAACCATAAGTAAAAAAAACAGTACATGATTGACTAACCCCACTTTCTCTAATGTGCTGCAGGTGTGGGATTAAGAAGTGCTATGCAATATCACTCTCTAGAAACTGCCGAGTCCCACCTCCTGGACTTAACCCTTTCTGCATCTCAACAAATGGATCCCGCACCAAGTACTTGGTGGTCCACTTGATTCCCTCAGGCAAATGGGTGGTTTACATTTGCATAGCTCTACCTTATCCAGTCTTTACATTCAGCATCTTGCCTGATGGCTAAAGGCAAAGTCAGAAACACAACTCCCAGTGACAGAGCTCTTTTCAGCTCCTTTTTCTATACTGTCTTTTCAGGTCCTCAGATAATATGATGTACAGACAATACTTGACAACACCTGGGGAAACTGAGATACCAAGAGATTCAAGTGGCTTCTCCCAAGTTACCCCAAATCTGAAGTGGGAGCAGAAGTAAATATTCAGGCTTTACAAAATGGAGCTGCCTTTTATCTTTCCTGGATTTCTCTGGCGCTCGTGTTAATTAAATCATGAGGAGTTATACTAGGAACAAAACTTTTGGTTTAAAAATTATTTAATAGTAGGCACCCCCTCCCCCAACAAAAGTATCTTGGTCTCTCAGTCCCTCTGAGCAGAAGAGATAAACCTTACCATTGGATCACATCTTAGAAGACGGCATAGGATGTGAGGCGCAAGCAATGCCAAGTTTACCCACTGAATTGGTGGCCCCCTAGGCAAGGTCAATTTAAGAACATGAAGATGCCTGCCTGGTCCTAAGCATCTCCCCCACCAAGCCTGAAGTGCTGGCTGGGACTCAGTTCCTTGAGAGAGCTTATAAGTAAGACCATGTTAAACTTCAAATAACAAATTAACATATTAACAACCATTAACATGCCAGTCTCCCTATGTCACATCTGTAGAGGAGAGCACCATCTGAGGGAAAGAGATCGGGAATAGGCAAGTTGCAAAAGGCGATCGAGGCAGTTCTGAAACACAGTGTGCCATCCTTGTGAGTGTGTCACAGGAGGGCCCTGGGTTCTAGAGGTGATGACAGTGGTCAGAGGAGCTCAAATGTGAAAAGTGAGAAGTGATGAGGAACTGGGACCTGCCTCCCCACGTGCCCACGTTCAGCCTGAACTTTGGTGCCCTCATCAGATGTCAGGAAGCAACTCTCACAGCGATAACCTCAGACCTCCCGGTGCTGAAGTGTTCATCCTGCCAGGAAGTGGGGCTGCGGGGAGGAGCTGTGCCCTCTCTGGGTGGGGAGAAGGTTAGTGCTAGCCCTTGAATACTGACTGAGAAAAGCTAATAGGAGAGGAGGGGCATCTAGCCAATAGCTGTCTTCACTACCTAATGCCAAGCAAGATACTAAAGCCTGACAAGAGAGACAAAAATAAAAATGGTATTAACCAAGGAGATAGAGATTAATTTTCGGCTAAAACAGTCTGCTTTCAGCATGCTTTGACTCGTGATTCTGAAGAATTGTTTCACCTCCAGGCTGTGATAAGTGCGTCTGGGACCTGACTGATGACCTGCGGTTAGCAGCACTCTCCATTGAGGAAGGCAAATCCGGGGTGCTGAGCGTATCCTCTGGGGCCGCCGCTCATAGGCACGTGAATGAAATCAACGCCACCATCTACCTCCTCAAAGTACGCAGGAATGTTCTACCTTCCACTCTGTTTTCATCCTGGCTTCACAGGCCCGCAGCTAGCAATTCCTTCTACCCCTTTTTGTATCTGAGTCTCATACCTGTATTACAGGTTGTTAGACCTGCAGGTCTAACATACAAAACATAAGTAATTTCATAGGAAATTATGAAAAGTTGATTGTAACTATGAGCTTTGGCCAAACAAGAGCTGCTGTCTACAAAAGAGGTTATATGGGAAATGAAATGACTAAAAGACTAGTATCTACGTACAAAACTACTGAGGAAAGAGAAATACTTATTTCCTTGGTGCAGCCACACATTACTTGTTCAAGTCATTACCACAAATGGTACCACAAGGCTACCATTTCCTTAGCCTTAATTTGCAAGGTTTTGAGTTTGTGTAGAAGCATCCTTCTGTTTCTCTCTCTCTCCTCACCCCATCACCCACCCACCTCTCCTTCTCATTTATACACATTCTCTCTCATTTTCTCATACTCACACACTCAAATGCACAGACATACACACATACCTTGTTTCTCCTCATAGATCTACTGGTTAATGCCTAGTAAACAAGTTAAAAGCAGCCAACAGATTAAAAAAAAATACAGGAATACAGTTGGCCCTCCATATCCACAGGTTCCACATCCTCAGATTCAACCAATCTTAGATGGAAAATATACTTAAAAAACAATTAAAAATGCAACAATAATGAAATGAAAAATACAGTATAACAACTATTTACAATAGCATTGACATTGTGTTAGTATTATAAGTAGCATTATAAGTAATCTAGAGATGATTTAAAGTATTCTGGAGGATGTGCATACACTATCTGCAAACGCTAGGCCATTTTGTATCAGGAACTGGAGCATCCCCACGGGGTCCTGGGACCAATCTTCCACAACTACCAAGGGATGACTATATAAAGGTCCTTCTATAGCTAGGATTTAAAAGTTTTCTTTCCCACTGAATCATGGGCTTCTATCACAACCAAATGATATTTTTAAAACAATGATCATTATCTGAGGGAAAATAGAATTAACACCAGCACATTGTTCTACTTCGTTAGTCAATTTAGGAAAATGATTAAGAGCACGGACTTTGAAACTAGATTACTTGTGTTCAAATCCCAGCTCTGACACCCACTAGCTGTGTGACCGTAGATAAGTTATTTAACCTCTTTAATCCCTCATTTTCCTCATACGGAATTGAGAATAATTATTGCATCTATCTCATGGACTGTTGAGAGAATTCAATGAATTGATATGTGTAGGGAAGTTAGAACAGTACCTGGCATACTAAGTACTCACTGCTTTTTGGAGGTGCAAATGATATCCATAGCAGTTGGCCAAATATGTAAAGTGTAAACAAAAACAAAAATTATGTGTAGCCTGGATAGAATCTTATTGTGAATTTTATTCTAAACTTTGAAATTGTTCTTGTCCAAAATTACCTTTTGGAACACATAAAGACACTACCTCCCAGGGGAGTCACCCAGATCCAGGCCTCCTGAAACCATTCAGATTCTCTTTCCTCAAAGGCACAACTTCAAGACAGGAATCATTACAGCAGACAGGAAGTCAGTGTCAAGATCAAAGGGCTCACTCCCAAGTAATCTCGGTAAAGTCACATTTAGACCCACCTCCTCAAAAATGAAAAAGGAGAAAGCAAGGGGTCTGAAATAAAGAGACTTGCATTAAAATGAAAAAAGTTAATTTCTGTACTCCATTTACATCAATCCTGGTGGGTTGGTCCGTTCTTCCAGACCCAACAAAATTAAAATTCTAAAGCTCAGACACCGAGGGTCACCACCAGCCTATATTGTACCTTTGTACAAATCAGGAAAAGGAGCCCTTTCCCCATGGTCAACCCAGTCCCTGACCAGCATCCCTAGTCTAGTGAGGGGAGCTTGCAAAATTTTAGTCCCTAAGGGCCTCAGTCCCTTCTGCAGACCCCACCCATCACACCAGGCTGCAGCAGCCTGTGGACCCCACTATTTTGAGAAAAGAGCCTCACACTCTACTCTGAGTCCTCTTACATTGAAAGAGTTTTATGTACATTTTTAAAAACCTGGTGTGCACATTGACTAATTATTTTCAAAACACATTTTTCTGTAGACAAAATTGTCAGAAAGAGAAAACCAATACGCCCTAAGAAAGATACAAATCAACAATGCTGAGAACACGATGAAAAGCCTTCTGTCTGACGTAGAGGAATTAGTTGAAAAGGTATGTATGTATGTATTCAGTTTCCGGGACAGCCTTCAAAGAGACGATTTAGCTGATGTGAGGCTGGCTGGTCCCAAATGACTGAGGCTTAACACTGTCCAGAAAAAATGCAGTGACCCATGTGCCTTAAAATAAATCAAGACCAGACCTGTGGAGAAAGTTAACATACTCAATCTCTACCATCTCTTCCCGTTTTGATTGGTTTTCTTGAAAAGCTATGTTTGTGGATAATTTTCTGTGTATTTGCGGAGGGTTGATACGGTTGATTTGTTTAGCTAGGATGGTCATTCAGCTGTTTGCCAAGGCATCTTATGACTAAGAGCTAGAGAGCATCCAGAATTAAAATTCATTATATGGAATAAAAAATTTAAATATTGTTAAAGTATACATTAAATGATAAATGGAAAGGAAAGAAATTGTCCTGAGAAAGCAATTTCGCTCTCTGGCAGGAAAAAAACCACTTTCAACCATCACTTTACATCCTAGACTAAAATAAATTAATCTGTTTAAAGAGTTGACTATAAATCTCAATTCACAAGAAAATAGAACAAAATACTTATTAAATCTTGAAAGGGCATAACAGAACACTTAAATATATTACAAAGAATTTCAATAAAAAGACACAGATTTGACAAGATAAAATTTCAAATATCCAATAAAACAACTAAATAAACGAAAAAGACAACTAGACAGAGAAAAATATTGAGAAAAATACAACTTGTACAAATTAACAGGAAAAACATTAAAACATGAGCAGAGTCAGTGTGAAAGGCTATTCAATGCACTCCATAAGAGCCTAATGGAAAAATACCCATCCATGTGCTATACTAATTTTAAAACTACAAACGGAGTCACGAGGCACCATATTTAGCATATTAGAATGTTTCACACAGTTGTTGTTTTTGTTTTTTTTTTTCTAATGACTTTCCACCAGTGCTGGCCAGAGTACTTCCCAATTGCTGCTTTCAGAAACTGGTACTTGACATTATAAACAGTTCTCACGTTCAACAAAAATTTTTAAAAAATAAAATAACAATAGCATTCTCTTTTGGCCTTGTACTCCTAACCCTTTAAGAGATTATGCTTTTAAAAATGTAAGTTACTCTAATTGTACCCTTGGAAGATTCATCTATTTTGAAATGCACATGAACACTGTGTCCCTAGTTCCCCAGCAATGGCACATATTAATCCAACCACTAGTGCTTGAAGAGCAGTGAAATCTCTTAAACAGCAAAGGAAATACCAAGAAACAAATCTTTGTGGAAACTCATTGTTACTTCATGTTGGTATCAGATATGGTTGAAACTTGCTAAAAGTATCTTAATTCTTTTTTCTTTCTTTCTTTTTTTTTTTGAGATGGAGTCTCACTTTGTTGCCCAGGCTGGAGTGCAGTGGCACGATCTCCGCTCACTACAGCCTCCGCCTCCCGGGTTCTAGTGATTCTCCTGCCTCAACCTCCTGGGTAGCTGGGATTACAAGCATACACCACCACGCCTGGCTAATTTTTGTATTTTTAGTAAAGACAGGGTTTCACTATGTTAGCCAGGCTGGTCTCAAACTCTTGACCTCAGGTGATCAGCCCACCTCAGCCTCCCAAGGTCCTAGGATTACAGTTGTGAACTACCACGCCTGGCCTTAATTCTTTCTTGAGGAAAGTATTTTCAAGAAAACATTTGAGGAAATGTTTTCACTAAGATTAGCTCCTCCCACAGGCCAGGCAGAGTTCCTGATCCTTTTGTTGTACAATTTCTTTTTTTTTTGTTTATTATTATTATTATACTTTAAGTTCTAGGGTACATGTGCATAACGTGCAGGTTTGTTACATATGTATACTTGTGCCATGTTGGTGTGCTGCACCCACCAACACGTCAGCACCCATCAACTCGTCATTTACATCAGGTATAACTCCCAATGCAATCCCTCCACCCCCCCTCCCCATGATAGGCCCCGGTGTGTGATGTTCCCCTTCCCGAGTCCAAGTGATCTCATTGTTCAGTTCCCACCTATGAGTGAGAACATGCGGTGTTTGGTTTTCTGTTCTTGTGATAGTTTGCTAAGAATGATGGTACAATTTCTGATGTAAGCTAAATGCAGGCTTTCATGGAGAGGAAATAATGTACGCTTGAAAGTAACATCACAGTAGAAAACGCTCCCGGACAAAAAGAACAGACCACCAACACAGAAGGTTGACGATAAAGCTACTATACTAGGAGCTTTCACTCGGCTGTTTCCATCGATTTTTATTGAATATAATGTTCTAACTACAGTCCCGATGGTGCAAAAACCTGCTGAAACATTTCAAAACAAATGCCCAGGGCTGGTCTTAATGACTTTTTAAGCATTCTTCAAGCCCTTGGTCTGGAAAAGTCCATGATTGATGTTTAGACTTAAGGAAAGCTGTGTCTTAGAAAGCCTTCTATCAAGAAAGTAACCAATATTTGGCTTTAAATTGAGTAAAGGATTTCATTGTCTATACCCATAGTGATAAAAATCAGTAATATTGCCCCTTGAACTTGACAAGTAATACCACTTTTTGCAAATTATCTGCCACGTAGATTTCATACGACCCAAATCTCACAAGTTACATCCACCTAGCTACCGGTTTTGTCTGAACTTCCGTTTCTAAATCCTCCAGCCTCCTACTGGGAAGTCCTATAGCCCTTTCCCACCACTTACGTCTGGGATTCCCCTAAAGGATGCCCATCCATCTGTGTTCATAATAGCCAGTGCTCAAAAGATGCTCACTTTTGCTGCTGCTGATCTTGTCTGCAATGAAATTTCCAAAGATCATGCCAAGATTCTACTTTTCCATGTTCCCAGAGGCACTGTGCTCAAGGTCAGAGTGTCACTGGGCTACAAGCAGAGGTGAGATGCGGCCCTCTCGCAGTCTCAGTGCTACCCCTCACCATCTGGATCTTGCAGGTCCACTGCAGAGCCCAGAGTCACAAAGCATAGTCTCCAAGGGCAGCTCATGAGGTGCTGTGCCGTCTCCACTTCTACTCCTTGAACCACAGCAGAAGCTCCCTGAATGACAACTCATGCAGAGACCCACAGGACTAAAAGGAAAGTAGGCTGTCTCCAAGCATCAAAAGTATCTGAACCTCATCTCTTGTCCTGCCAGAAAGGCAGGACAAAATTAAGTATAGTCGGCCCTCTGTATTCGTGGATTCAATCATGGCTCAAAAATATTTGGAAAAAGTTCCACAAAATTCCAAAATGCAAAATTCAGATTTACCATATGCTGAGTATTACTTTGAATCCATATGAATGAAGTGATGTGTAGGCATTGCATTAGGTATTACAGGTAATTTAGATGCAATATATATGGGAGGATGTGCATAGGTTATAGTATTGCAAATACTACACCAGTCTACGTAAGAAACTTGAACAACCGTGAATTTTGGTATCTATGGGAGCTGGGTCCTGGAACCAATCCCCCATGGATGCTGAGGGGCAACTGTTTACATTTCTATTCCAGAAGCATTATTGGACGTCTGTATATAATATTTATTTATTTATTTATCTATTTATCTATTTATTTGTTTGTTTATTTTCAGATGGAGTCTTGCTCTGTCGCCCAGGCTGTAGTGCAGTGGTGCAATCTCAGCTCACTGCAACCTCTGCCTCTTGGGTTCAAGCAATTCTCCTGCCTCAGCCTCCTGAGTAGCTGGGATTACAGGCGTGTGCCACCACGTCTGGCTACTTTTTGTATTTTCAGTAGAGACGGGGTTTCACCATGTTGGTCAGGTTGGTCTTGAATTCCTGACCTCGTGATCCACCCGCCTAGTCCTCCCAAAGTGCTGGGATTACAGGCGTAAGCCACTGTGCCCGGCCTGTATATAACAGTTATTATGCTAAGTGCTAGGTATCCTGAAATATAATAAGGCCCTGCTTTCAAGATGCTTCAGTCTAGCAGGGAAACAGGTATGTAAAAACATAATTATCATACAGCATTTAATAAGAGAAACATGGTACAGGCTGAAGGGTAACTCTAAGGAAGAAATAGTGAACTATTTTGGCAGGGGTACACTAGGAAAGGCTTCTCAGAGAAGGTGAGTATTGGCGTGTGTATTGAGAATGAGTAGGAATTTATCAAATACTCCCAAGCAAGGGATAAGTACTGTGAGAACAGATAGATGTGAAGCAACGTGCTGTGTTCTTGGGATTGGAACTATGGCCTTGTGGAAGATTCATTGTAAGGCAGAGAGCAGGAGATAATGCTGAAGAAGCTGTCAGAGGCCCAGTTGTGAAAAACTTTCCCAAACATGCTCATGAACGTGGGAACTTCAGTCTGTGGACTCTGGAAGTCATTCAGGTATTTACCCAGAATGATGAGCTGATTAGATTTGCACTTTAGAAATGTCCCTCTGCAGTGTGGATGACAGACTAGCCAGCGAAGACTGACAACAGGGGCACTGCTTAGGAGACTGCCACAGTGGTCTAGACAAGAGAGTAGTGAGTTGCTGTCTTGCCTTCGTTTGAAAAGGATTTGCAGAGAACAAGGATAAACTGAGACTGTGGTCATGGAAAAGAGGAAGAGAGGCTAGAGTGGCAGGTGGAATGAAACAGACTTGGTGACCAATTGGAGGTGAGAAATAGCAGAGAGAAGCTCCATTCTGAGACATGGATGACTAAGACTACAAACACGAATGGATTACTCTGGACATTTTTAAAGTGAAATATCTGTGAATGCACAGAGGGCAGATGGAGATGTGAATCTGAAACTCAGAGGGTAATCAGGGCTGGAAAGGAATTTAGAGGTCATTAATGTTTAGGAGGTAGGCAGAAGTAGATATTACTGTACAAATTCTAAAGTAGCACACCAATATTCCTAGCACACCAATATTGCTTTGTCCAACACTGTTGCTGTTTATACTTGTGTCCCAGAGTAATTACTAAAAGTTCTCCCTTTCATGTGCAAAATGCCCCAGGTTGAACCATAAAATATATGATCACCCTAGATATTGGTTATCATCTTCACATAATCTACCTTTTATGTACTGTATTACCAAGACACCCTTGCCACTTTTATGTCAAACATGTACAAGAAGAATTTTCTGTTGAGATGAGCAAATGACTAATACATTTGTAATGTAAACCACCAACTGGTTTACAGTTGCAAGGTAATTTTTTAATTTCAGCTTTTCTTAAACCGAGGCACACCCGTTTTACCATGTGCCTATATCATTATTTTCCTTCCACAGGCAAAGTTACAGAAAAAATAAACATTCAAATAAGCCATCACTATACGTTCGATTCAGTAATCTTATAATGTAAAGGAATAGATGTTCCTCTTTGCCACTGGTCCAGTCATACATACAGTATATCGATATCTATATATCTCTGTCTACCTACATCTCAGCGCCCTCTGGTGTTTGTCACAAAGAAGAGGTCCTCTTATAGGCATGACATTTTTCAGCTGTCTCTCATCACTTCAACTGAAGTTTCCGTATCAAAAAATAGTAAGTTTAATGACACAGTAATAACAACAGAGATTTACTCTGAAGTATCAAGTCAAAGTAAAAACTAGAGGTGTTACGCTCTGCAAATATAACTTAAACTGGATCAAAGATCCACTTATTAACAATTCTAAAATTTTAAATGTTTGTGTCCATATTTTTTAAAAGCAGGGAGGAGTAACATTAAGATTTATTGTAGTTTCGGCGTATTTAGTTTTAAAATGACCACAAATACTGTTTTATCTGGAAAGCACTGGAGCAAGCCAAGAAGAAGACTGGAACTGCAGGAAGGAATATAATGATTCAGAAGGCGGTGTTCATTCAGAGAGCCCAGTTTATGAAGGGACTGTTGACCACATTGCCACTGCACAGTGGGCTCTGTAGAGAGGGGATTACCAATCTGCCCGATAAAAAGCCTCTGGGCATGTGTTTGTTGTAATACCATTTCTGCATCCTTTTCCTTGACCACCTGAGAGGGCCACATTCTTGGATTATTCCTGGAGAGTGTAAAAACGTTCCTGGTAAAATCATGGCGTAATCCTTTGGGTAGAACACTGGATGAAAGGAGAGAAGTTCAAAACAACCATTGCCCTATCCTCAGGAAACTGTATAATGGGTCTACCAGCGCTCTGTGTGGCAGATCACCCCACAGCTCCTTCATGTACTGCAGCAGTTTTTAAAGAGCTGAGCCAAAAACAGCACCAGACAAGGCAAGTGGGCATTTTACCAAATGCCAGACTAAAGAACTCTTCTTCCTCTTAAATATAACCCACAGATCAGTCTTTCGAATCCCAAAAGGAAGTACGTGTCGCCCGTGCTGTGCATACAGGGTGGTGTCCTGGTCTTGAATCATGTCTATGCTCTTAGATCACATTCTGTCCTTAACCACGCACACAAAAACACACACATACACACAGACGCCCACACAAACCCTTTCTTCAGAGGCCACATTTGAGTTGGGCATTATTTTTGACAAATACTGTGTGAGATCTCTGAAACAGTGTCTCCTGAGTTGAGAGAATAGAATCAGCTTCTCAGAGAAGAGCTCCATTCACGCTGAGCCAAATCTGCTTGTGCAGTTATTTGTATACAAGTGCCCTCAATGTTGGTGGGAATTTGGAATGAAGCACTGAAAACAGCATTTTAACCCAGGGAGAATAATCCTTGAAATCTCTGTGGTAATTCAATTTCAGCAGTGGTTAGACCACCCAGGAGCCACTGGAAGCATGGTGCATTTCAAGGTCTGCCTATTTTTTCAACAATTTTCTCTTTGAAACTTTAAACTCTTCAGTCAGCACAATGTCAAAATGATCAGCAGACATAGGCAATTTTCTAGTCCAGCACCTTGAGATACAGTAAAAATTTGAAGAATAAATTACATATGAAAGGCAGTTGGTTGGGATTGAACTGTGACTGATGGTGTAGGAATAGCACCAGATTTTATAGCATTCTGTCATTCTAAAACTGGCCATCAAGTGAAGTAACTTAGGAATGGAAAACCAAACACTGTATGTTCCAACTGATGTGTGGGAGCTAAGCTATGAGGATGCAGAGGCATAAGAATGATGCAATGACCTTTGGGGACTTGGGGAAAGAGTAGAGGGGGAGGGATACAAGACTACAAATATGGTGCAGTCGATACTGCTCAGGTGATGGGTGCACCAAAGTCTCCCAAATTACCACTAAAGAACTTACTCAGGTAACCAAATACCACCTGTACCCCAATAACTTATGGAAAAGTCAAAAAAATTTTAGAACTGGCCATCACATTAGCTTTTATGCATTATTTTTGGGATGATGTTATATGTTATGGAACTTTCACATGCCAGGAAGATTTATGTTTATGAAACACATTATGCCCACCCTTCCCTATCTGTGCTTATGCAACATTCTTTTCTCATACATTTAATCTAGCTTTATATGGATTATTTGTAGGAAAATCAAGCCTCCAGAAAAGGGCAACTTATTCAGAAGGAAAGCATGGACACCATTAAACACGCAAGTCAGCTTGTAGAGCAAGCCCATGACATGAGGGATAAAATCCAAGGTAAATATATTCTCTTCTGGTTCAGTTTAATATCAAGGAAACACTCATGTTATTAACAACAGTAGACACAATGGCTACTGTTCAGTGTTTGCTGTGTGCCAGGAACTTGTTGGTACAGTATTATGGGTTTAAACTTGTATAAGGTCTTTATTTCAAGTTTGTTTATCTGGGATTTCTGAGCACTCATCCCTACTTACTATGTTTTGATGTTCGAGGATCAATGTATAAAATCATTCCCTTTTTAGGCATTCCTCAGAATACCCTTCTGACAGAGGAGACTGCATGCTATGGTGTCTCTAAAATGCAAGAGTTGAGTAGGAGTCACAGATTGTTCCCAGTTATTTGCAGAAAACAACATTGCCTTTAGAATGCCAGTAAACTGTCAGTTGACCCAAATCATCACAAGCTGTTTCTATGATGGGCTTTCCCAAAGGCCAATCGGGCAACATGCTTGGGCTCCCAACCCAGAAGCAAAGGAAGGCGGGGGACTGTGGGAGATTTCTTTGTCCTAAAGCATTGTGAATGATTGTACCTTCCCTCTTGGAGGTTTGCTTAATTTGTGCTCTCACTTCCAATAAACGCAGGATAATCTTGAAGACTATTTTAATAGTGCACTAATAGCTGGACTGCAATTTACCAGCAAAAAACAGCAGACTTCATCTGTTATAGGATAAAGAAGATTTCCTTGGGTGAGAGTTTGCTAAGATCCAGTATCTGCATTTCCATAGTTTTTATTACACTATATATTAAGGGCTGGATGACAATACCAAGTGCATCCCAGGGCACAGTGGCAGTAAAGGGACCCACAGTGGAAGATTCATGTCTTTATACTGGGGCATATTCCATGCAAAGGGATATAGAAAAGATTAATCATTTGTCATGTTTCCTTTGATGCCTATAATGAACAATAAAAACAAATGACATGCAATCCAAACACTCCTCACTCACATCCTCTCTCATAGCTCATATTTTTGCATTTCCTGACAAAATATTCTTTTTCTATAGCATTTAGAGTTACTATTGATTTGTTCAAAAAGTAAGATTGAACCTGGAAGAAAACATGACCTTATCCAACTAAGAAATAAATGCCTCTTTAGGCAGCAAATGCCAGGACCCTAGTAAGCTATTCAGAGAAAATAATTCACCTTTGCTATTGTAACCCATGTTTTGATTCAAAAGTGTTTCATTTGCAAAGGATCTGAACCCTCTTATTTGATCCTTTAAGCATGGGAAAAGATGAAAAAAATACAAGGGAAATGTAAATGGGAAACAATAACTTCTATCAGTTTTTAAATTTTTAATATAATGTATGAATAGTCTCCAAAGACCAAAGGCAAAAATACTGTTGCCTGTATTTCCCTTTTCTAATCTATACTGCAAGTAGCTAAACTAAAACAAGCCAAAATTGTAAATATAAGACTTGCATCAAAATGCCAAAGAATTCAGCATCGCAAGTGCTAGAGCTGAGGAAAAAAATTTTCATTTAGTTTGTTTCACAGGTTAATATTTTAGACTTTACTTGAAGAGTGGATGTTTCATCCCTTTATGTAATTCTGGAATGCTGTACACCAATTATATGTCATTCCTTATTCCCAGCCATCTCTAAAATAACCGCTGGTGACCTTCAAACTATTATCTACATAAAATACAACCCCTTACCCTGGTATGATTTATGTGACACCAATGTTTGTTTACCCATCAGGTCTGGCCAACCACATAGATCATAGTAAACCACAGACACGCAATTTCATTTATGCCAGGAAGATAAAATGCTTCCTCCTGGAGCTGCAGTAGAACAAGGTGACAATTACATACCTTTCTTCTCATCATATGTAATAGGAATGAGGGATTCAAAGAAGTATTTCAGTCTGCTAATATTTAGACAGGTCACCTAATCCCTTTGAGCCTCAGTGGTCCCTCCAGTTCTAAAATTCTCCACCCGACTTATGGAAGTAGGGTGAAAACGACCCAGAGTGGTCACACTCTAAAAGGCAAACAGCAACTGCCAAAAAATAACTATGAATGAGCCAAAGCTCACATCATATTATAACAAACCCCCATTTTATATTTAGCCTGTGAAATAATTTGAAAGACTCATTTGGACAGCTAGCAATATGCTCTCATTTTGGCTTAAAGCTTTGATCAAATCTTTGTCTAAAATACAATTAATAACCCCTACATATTAATAATCTCACCCATGACAGGAGTGATCACTGAGCATTTTCTCTAAGTTAAATATGTTATATAAAAGGCTGATCAAAGACTGTAGATTTGGATGCCTTGAGTATCAAGTTACAGTATTTCATGCTGAATATTAGCATTCTCGAATCACTGTGGAAACCAGATGAGGATGAAAGCCAAGCAGGTTTTGCATTAGCCAGTTCCCATTCTGAAGACTCCACATAGGAAGCAGAGAAGAGTGGTTTCCTCGTGTCTTTCTCCTTCGTGGATTAGGTGATGAGCTTCCATGCTCGCTGTGATTCACAGCATGAACACTAGCAGCACGCTGCCTTTGAATAAGTCTCTCTTTCCATTTCAGGATCTGCCCTGTCCTTTGCCCACAGCCCTCGCTCCCTTGCATTTCTAGTGCCCGATCATCTCTCCCTGCTGCCTTGTTTCACCATGTTCTTCCTTTCAGAGATCAACAACAAGATGCTCTATTATGGGGAAGAGCATGAACTTAGCCCCAAGGAAATCTCTGAGAAGCTGGTGTTGGCCCAGAAGATGCTTGAGGAGATTAGACGCCGTCAGCCATTTTTCACCCAACGGGAGCTTGTCGATGAGGAGGCAGATGAGGCTCACGAACGTAGGTGTATTCCTCTCGTAGCTGACCCAGCACATGTTTGCCCTCTTTGTGGGTCCAAGAGCAGATGGTAAACCTAGGGCAACATATAGTCAAAGCAACCAATTTCCTGTGTTCAGAGCTATTTAGAATCTACATGTGGCCACAGGGAATCATTCAGGACAACTTGACTTTATAACCAAGATTTTTAGATTCAGGCCCAACTTTGAGCCCCTGAAAACAGCTGAGATGCCATAAGGAATCTATAGCATTTGGTGAAAACGTATAAAACAGTAGAAGGAAGGCTAAAGGAAACCAATTCCCAGAACTACAGTAAGAGAAATTTTATTGAGAAGGCAGGAATGCTACAAGCCCAGAAATATTCATGCTGTGAAGACCATGAATGACTTTAGTATCTTTTAGCCTCCAGTGGAAATTTAACATTTCCTTTAGCGATGAGTATAGGCACCAAACCACAGTAATATTATTGAATCTATCACTTGATCACTGTATCAGTTATCAATTACTATTATAACAAGCCACCCCAGGCCGGGCGCTGTGGCTCACCCCTGTAATCCCAGCACTTTGGGAAGCCAAGGCAGGTGGATCACAAGGTCAGGAGTTTGAGACCAGCCTGGCCAATGAGGTGAAACCCCACCTCTACTAAAAATACAAAAAATAGCTGGGTGTGGTGGCATGCATCTGTAGTCCCAGCTACTCAGGAGGCTGAGGCAGGAGAATTGCTTGAACCTGGGAGGTGGAGGTTGCAGTGAGCCGAGATCACACCCCTGCACTCCAGCCTGATGACAGAGTGAGACTCCGTCTCAAAACAAAACAAAACTAAACTAAACTAAAGCCACCACAAACGTATTCATTTAAAACAATAACCATTTATTGCTCCTGCTTTCATGAGTTGGCAATTCAGGCTGGACTCAACCTGGACAGCTCATCTCTGCTCCATGTGACATATATTGGCTGAGCTCACTCAGATGTCTGGGGCTGGCTGTGAAGGCTGGGCCCCTCCCTCCATGTGAGGTCTTCACTCAACAAGGTTAGTCCAGGTTATTCACGTAACAGCAGCTTTAAGAGAGCAAGAATGAAAAGCACATGGTCTCTTAAAGCAAAGCTTGGAGCTCAGCAATGTCACATCCATTTTACTGATCAAGACCAGCCCAGACTCAAGAAGTAGAGAGATAGACTCCACTCTTGATTGGAAGAGCTGCAAACAATTGGTTTAACCTACACACTCAGTGAGAGAAATCACAGATTTGCATATTATATTTTAGCTGCTGCTGTCTCATAACACTGTTTAAATTCACCAAAAACTCAAAATTAAGGTAGCTATTAGATCCACCTTTAGATCTTGTTAGTTAAGGGATTAGTAAAGAAGCATATACATTATTATATTACCAGTTTGGTTTTTAAATATATTAGTCTCCTTTTAAGTTCTATATATTTTATTTTATGCATTTTAGAACACACTGTGAGAAGCAGTCTGAAGGCTTCATTCAATTACAAAGGGACTAGTGACACAAAAACGATTAAAGGGCAGTAGGTCGTTTTCCTACAACTGTCACTATCAACTTCTGCTAACCATTATTGTGGATACTGTAGAGAGACATTATTGACATACAGGTTTATTATGGTGGCAAATGTGTAAAGTCTTAGAAATAATAAGAACCAAAGAAGAATCTCAGGCCCCAGTTCTGAGTCAGACTCAGAAAGGCTAGAGCTCTGATGTCAGTCACTGCCAGATGTTTCCAAGCTCATCGCCTACTGTGGAATTTAACAAGGCTGGCCTGGAGAGGTGGGACCAATGACATCTCCCACTCGGCCTCCTTCCACCTAGAATGCATTTTCCAACACTTTCTATACTCAGCCAGGAACTTTTGTGTTCTGCTTACAGTGATGGAAGAAAATCTCAACAAGACAAACTAATATTCCCTGAAGAAAACAGAAATTAAGGCACATATTCAATGCATGTGTTTTGAGCAGAGAATAAAGACACATGTGAAGTTTAAGAACATCATCTCATTGCCATTTAATCTTTTTTCCACCAAAATCATGGTTTGGATTTGACCTAGTAGAGCTAACTAAAAACGGTTGCCTAGAAAAACTATAGAAAATGAGTGGTTATGCACATCATTTTGCCTTATTACTGACGAGTTTGGTTATTTTTAATAGTAAAAACCTTACTATAGCCAAGTCCCCTTTACAGAGTAAAATTATTAATATTCTGGATAATAATAAGCATAGTATAATGACATGGTTTTCACAAAAAGCACAACTTCTGTGGGAAAACTAATCAAACCCTTCTTTCAACTGACTGTTATCCAGGGGCTCCCAAACCCTAAAAACTAGGATTTTTTTTACTTCAAATCTAAAAGGTGGAGGAGCTATCTTTATGAACAATAGCTTCAATCCCCATTGCTAAAGAAGGCATGGCCTGAAAATTTTCCAACTTTGCAAAATGCTGGGAGGAATGGGAGCAAACAGGAGAAAGCCACACTGAGCCTCTGTCTCCACTTCTTCCCAGTGCTGAGCCAGGCTGAGAGCTGGCAGCGGCTGCACAATGAGACCCGCACTCTGTTTCCTGTCGTCCTGGAGCAGCTGGACGACTACAATGCTAAGTTGTCAGATCTCCAGGAAGCACTTGACCAGGCCCTTAACCACGTCAGGGATGCCGAAGACATGAACAGGGCCACAGCAGCCAGGCAGCGGGACCACGAGGTACAGTGGACACTCACCATCAATGCATTTCAGCATCAGCAGTGTGATGGTACACCAAGAAGGGGCAGTTGATATAAATTTTTTAAAAATATTGGTATATTTAAATACTTATATTTTAAAATATTGGTGTATTTTTTGCTGCCATAAATTACTAACATGTGTGTTCCTAAAATCAACTTGAAACTAGGATAATTGTCTAGTTCTTGCTTTGATAAGAATGCAGTAGTTCTGGTGCTTGTATCCATGTGTATGGATCTGTTGTTCTTGCAAGTGGGTAAGCAACGCATAGCTTTTTTTACACTGAGAGCACTAGAAGGCCAAAGCATCTCAAAACCGTGTGTTCTGGGTATGTGTAATTTTTGGAAAGGCACGATAAGCAAATCTCACAGTCTGGCTGGTCAGCAGCTGCAGGGATAAGGAGACTAATTGCCAAGGCCATGCAAATGCAAAGAGGAAGGTGAGGAAGATTCCCAGGCGTGACCATAGCTTACACAGATAGTCATCTCATGGGGCCAGACTTGGTGCATGCCCACACCTACAGAGCTGAGAACTGGTAGCGGTCACGTGTCTGCTTCAAGCAATGCGTGTATTCACAGCCACCAGCATCAAGAGGGGTCATCTTTTGATAGGATGACACATGCATGTTCAAACATACTTTAAAAGATTAGGGAGAAAAGAATACTGTGAACAAATACAAACCAATTATGAGCAAATTCATGAATTCAGTTAGGTATTGTTGTGGTCGGCAAATGCCACTTCAACTAGGCTCTCTAGCCCGATTTTCAGTCATCATTGCCCCTTAGTAAGAATCCTTGTAAAATTTCTTAAATAAAAGTTAATTACACTCATCAGCACTATTTGCTAATGCGAGCAAATCCCTAGCCAGTATTTTTTAGAATAATACGGTTGGGATAGCATTTTTGTTGTTAAATGAATGCATGATTATCTTATTGTTTCAAGGTAGTCGCTGGGACTCGCCTTACCCTTGAAGTGTCCCCCTTTCCCTCCTCCACATCCAGTCAACCACAGGTTCCTCCCAGGTTTACTATGTGACAGGTTTTAGCTCTCTTCTTTCTTTTCCACTCCTCTACAACTTCTCTAGCTCTGACTTTCGTTGTTTCTCTACCAAAACAGTCTCCCCTTCTCTCTCCTCCATCCTTGCTTCCTTCCAAGCCATCCTCTCCACCCTGCCAGAGCGGCTCACCTTCGTCACAGTCTGACCGCAACTACGTGTGCCCATCCATCCTTTCATTTCTCCTCATCACTTCTAACAGTGCTTTTGACACTGCAACTTGTGAGTCATTTCGCGGGTTACAGAATAAGTTTCATGGGTTGTAACCAGCAGTTTTTTTTTTTTAAGAGATAGATAAAAGAAAATGAAATCAAGGGAATAGAAAATATCAAAGTGTGACACATATAGCAAGGTATGGTTTCCTCGCAGTTCTGCCTTACATATGTGTACCAGGTTGCAACGTATAATTCATTGTTAACCTCTGAAAGACACTATCCTATAGGATAGCCTATGCTCTTTCACGTGGCATTCGGGACTCCCTCTGATTTGACCCTACCAGCCTCCTCAGCCTCACCTCTTATTCTCTGCCTCACACATTCTGTTCAGGCAATATCACACTACCAGTAATCCCACTTGCCTGGAATGGAGACCACTTTTTCTTTTCGACTCATCTGGCTAACCTCACTCATCCTTTAAGTCTTACCTCAGGCACCACTTTCTCCAGAAGACCCAACCTATACTCCAATCCCATCACATGTTTTGCACAGCTCTGTTTCTGAATTGTGATCATTTGCTAATGAATCTGTCTTCCCCATTGAACTCAGGGCTCCAAAAAATAAGGAATCGTGTCTCCTTTGTCTTTGAATCATGGAGCATTTAGCACAATGCCTGACACAAAGTAACAACTCAGTAAAAAATGTGTTGATGTAATGAAAACCTTAAGGACTTTCCAATTTGAGGATCCTGTAGTTTTGTCAGACTGTGCCCAAGTTTATTGAAGATGCATTTTCAGTGCTAAGTAATATAAATAATGAGTGATTCTTCCCATCCTGAAAGATTTAAGCCCATACCCGAAGCCTGCAGGATAACACTATTCTATTCCCAAGAGAAAATTTAGAGCATTTAAGTGAGACGGAAACAACACTGCAACCTCATGCAACAATTCCCAGGGTTCACCAATGAAGACCCAGAACTATGTTCAGTCCTGCAAGCCCTGAAATGAGAAGTGGACCTGCCAACCCAGACCGGTCCTGGTAGGACAAGGGCAAGCACTGGCCTGCAGGAGACCCCAGCCAGACTACAGCTGTGCCCTTAGCCACAGGGAGTGATGTTTACTGCTGCGAAAAAAGCAAGACCTATTATTAATACTACCGATAGTAGTAAACTGTATTTTGTTCTCATTTTAGATTGTGAGTTCTCGATCTCAGCCAAGTGCTTTGTCTTCTACATAGCTTTGTGCTAGAGAACACGTATTTTGTGTGTTAACATGTTCGGTTCTCTTTTGATTTATTTTAAGGAATAGATCTTATCTCCAAAGTCCTTTGTAAATTTTATAATCAGGAAGGGTAGCACACAGTCAGTGAACTGAGAACCAAAGTGTCTGCATAAGCACAAACTAGCTGATTTGCTGGTGGTTGGTAAATGTCAGGGTGTGTGCAGGGCACAGTGGACTTTGTAAATGTAACAAGCAGGAGGACAGTGTTGCCTATATGAAGAGACTTCAGTTCTAAAAGTGAATGATTGCCAAAATAGGTTTTAAATAAACTTACACAGTTTGTTTTTAAACTTCATGCATGTGGCTACCAAAAATTTGGCATTTTTGATTCAGACAAATGGTAGTGCTCATTTTCACTTTACCAAACAGACCCTTCTACTGCGTACAAATGAACAGCATGAGCAAGATTTCAGGAAGGGAACAGCATAGCGTTGAGGAATTTGAAAGTCCTGCTCCCTCTCGGTTCTCCTTCCTCTTCCTGACCTTTGGATCTGGCATTAGCCACAGTTGCACCCCTTTTGCCCCCATCTCCGCCCTCAGTGACTTCACCCAATCTCACTGCTTCAGTCCTTAAAAGGGATTTATCTGTGGATCTGCATCCTTATTCAAAACTGAGCCCCACAGGACAACTTTCATATTTGTGTCTGTTTGCGGGAATAGCCACATGGATTAGCCTTGCTATTACCTGCTGAAAATCAAACCTTTTTTCCTCCCATTTCTCTTCCTATTTTCTTATTCTTTCTCATTCTTGTCCAGGGTTCTCTCCCCTCCAAGTCCCCAGGCTCTAAGTCAGCCCCTCCTGCTCTGGGGTTCTGTGAGCAGTGATTTCTCCTGTCCTTTGTGTCTCACTTGTATATATTTTGGTCTGCCCCCTGCCTAGGCTCCTGGCTTCTCTCCCCTTGAGATTACTGCCAGATTCGATTTCAAGGTATCCCTCGAAATATATAGAAACTATATAATCAACCTTCATCAAATGCCTTCAGTGGCTTCCTACTTAAGAAAGGTAAATTCTTGCCGGGCGCGGTGGCTCAAGCCTGTAATCCCAGCACTTTGGGAGGCCGAGACGGGCGGATCACGAGGTCAGGAGATCGAGAGACGATCCCGGCTAACACGGTGAAACCCCGTCTCTACTAAAAAATACAAAAAAAATAGCCGGGCGAGGTGGCGGGCCCCTGTAGTCCCAGCTACTCGGGAGGCTGAGGCAGGAGAATGGCGTAAACCCGGGAGGCGGAGCTTGCAGTGAGCTGAGATCCGGCCACTGCACTCCAGCCTGGGTGACAGAGCAAGACTCCGTCTCAAAAAAAAAAAAAAAAAAAAAAAAAAAAAGAAAGGTAAATTCTTAGCCACCCATGGTCTGAGTCCACCTACTGCTCCAGTGGTATTTCTTGACTTTCCTACAGACTCTGCCTCTTAGCCACTGGAGACCATGCACATTTTCTTCTTATTGCTTTTGCTCATGGTATCTCCTTCGCTCATCTCTCTCATCCATGAGTAATTCTGTCTAGCCAGGTTAAGTGTCTCTCTCCGTAGAGTGCCTCACCTACTCACTCGAGTCCAGTGGTTCCTACATTGCTGCAGTCTTATATCTTTTTGAGAATTCAGTGAAAACTATGGAACATGTGCGTGCACAGACACACACAGACACACACGCACACACGCACATATCCCTGCCATGAGAAAAATGTGCACTTGTTCACACGTATAAGACTGACAGGCAAGTTCAGGTAGTCTACCTTAACCCCAGATTAAGAATGCTGGCTCGGTGGCTCACGCCTGTAATCCCTGCACTTTGGGAGGCCAAGACAGGTGGATCACCTGAGGTCAGGAGTTCGAGATCAGCCTGGTCAACATGGTGAAACCCTGCCTCTACCAAGAATACAAAAATTAGCCGGGCATGGTGGCGGGCACCTCTAGTCTCAGTTATTTGGGAGGCTGAGACAGGAGAATTACCTGAACCCAGGAGGCAGAGGTTGCAGTGGGCTGAGATCGTGCCATTGCACTCTAGCCTGATTGACAGAGTGAAACTCCACCTCAAAAAAAAAAGAACTCTAGCTGCCAGAAGGAGTTCCTCCTTCCTCTCTACTGGTGCAGTCATTGGTTGTACCACTGGAATGATCACCAGGCTTCATCACATTCAGCATATATTCTTCTATGTTCCTGTCTAGGAGTCACTTTTAATTGCTCAATGCATAACTCTGTGTGTGTGTGTGTGTGTGTGTGTGTGTGTGTGTGTGTGTGTGTGTGATGGTATGCATCTAGTCTAATACCCCTAGACTGTGAGCATCCAAGGGTGGCACTCCTGCCTCACACAAATTATATCTTCCTAGCACCAAACACGATAACTTGCATTTGCTACATTTGTTGATGAACAGATGGATGGACAAATGCTTGTAGCACTCTCAAGTAATACAGATTTGATTTATGTACGCTGGTTCTTCATGATTACAAATACTCTTATTTATTTCGTATTAACTTGGACTTCTAAATTACTAAACCCTACTTTTACCATTCTTTTGCAAACTTTTGCATATTTAAATATCATGAAATTTTAATTCTTTCCAACAAAATTTAAAATCCAATGTTTTATTTGTAGTCTTTCTTACGACAAAGAGATTTGAATGGATCTGACCTTACTGGAATTTGACTCTGTGTTTTAGAGAACAAACTTCAGTGGGTTTGTTGTTGTTGTTGTTGATGTTTTGAGACACAGTCTTACTCTGTCACCCAGGCTGGAGTACAGTGTCACAATCTTAGCTCACCACAACCTCTGCCTCCTGGGTTCAAGCAATTCTGTGGCCTCAGCCTCCCGAGTAACTGGGATTACAGGCGTGCGCCACCACACCCGGCCCAAATTTAGTGTTTTAATTTTACATTTCACTATTACACCTATAGCATGGGCTAGAAAAGAATAACCCCCAAATTTCAGTTCTCATACAAAACCAAAAAAGTACCCACAGAGCTTAATCATTTTGACGTGTGCCAATAGTAGCCATACAACTAGCAATTACATTATTTTGTCATCTTACTTCTAGCCCCAAAGGGTAACAGAATGATTAAAATCTTATCAGATGAACATGAGATAGTATATTTTACAAGTAAGTAAACTACTCCTTCAAAAGCACTGTTTGGGGATTATTAATTATATACTGAAGCTTTAGCTTCCCGGGACTGTTTTTTCTTTTTGTTTTTTGGTTTTTGGTGATTTTTTTTTTTTTTGACCATGGAACTTTTTCTATATTTTGCATATGTGATATGCACAGTGAAGCATACTGAATAGTGACAATTACGTCATTTTCATAGTTATCAGTTTTCAACATTTTACTTTGTTCAAGCTGACCACTTTTCTGTGGAAATACCTTTATTTGTTTCAAAGCTAATTTTATTCATTTCTGTCTAATGCTATATATGGTCAATGGGAGAAATTCATTAACTTGAAGCATATTGTTTTTCATCTACTGCAAATAAGCTTATATACAGTGCTATTAGCACACAGTTTTGAAGTTTGTCTCTGACTTCAGGATGTTAGTAGTGTTCTCCCGCAGTCACTCAGAGAGAACTTACAGAAGGGGTAAAGAACACTGTAAAAGGAAAACAGTTCTGTAAGAGGTAAATAATACCAACCTTTTTTCAACTCCCTTCTTTTACATACTTTAATACACACATTTTACAATATTGCTTTTGTCCACAGCTGTATAACTCCCAGTCTTTGTAAAGATAAGAATAATTGATCTCAGATAGTCACACTGTATTAGGCTTGATGGATATTCAGGGGAAATTGATTCTTTTAAAATGTTCTTGCATTAAGAGGATGTTCAAATGTGATTCTCTTCTGTCTCTAGATCTACATCTACCCCATAGCAACATATTTGGAGAAGATGGGTTCCATTCTTCCTTTTCACGAAGTCAGGAAAGGCTGCAGGGAGTAAGAAAGGACATCAAGATGAACTTAAAAAGTTTTAAAGTATTTCCTTCTCTATCTAGGCTTCTATAATTATTTCTATGATATCCTAGATTTCACCATAATGTATATTTCAACTCTAACTTAAGTCACTGTTTCTAAGGTAACTTCAACTCATTTTTCACTCAACTTGTAAAATGAGTCTTTTACTTTTCCCTCCTAAAGTTTCTTTCTATGTTTCTTTCAAACGCTAAACTCACTGGAAGCTCCATAATATTTCTTCAGAATCAGTGTCCCTGCCTCTAGAACCTAAAAGTGAAGGTAGAAATTAAAGTACTCATCAAGACGTGTATTAATATTTACTTTCCCTTCTCAAAACATCTGAGCATTTACAATAAAGAGCTCTGAGTGGTATGAAGCAAGATTACAATTTGATGCTTTAATAGTAGGGCCACTTTTAATTTTTAAAAGGACATTAAGATTATTTTCGTATATTCTCTGTTCCTGTCCAAATGTGCTGTTTGTGTCAGGCCCAGAGCTGGCACATGATAAATGCTTTTAGAACTAATTCATATTCCAATCACTGCAAATGTAGAGCCTGTGTTCAATCCTGTCTCCATAGTCCTTTATATTCTGGGAAAAAGAGTCAAATGCCCTCTCTAATGCGCTAGCTCTCTTTGAAATGACAGTGTTATAATAATCCTCCATGCATCTAATCTCCCAAGATTCTTACTGTTGTTGTCTCCATATTATAAATGAGAAAACAGCATCAAACAGGTAGCGTGCCCCAAAGGCACACAGCAAGGATGGAGCTGGGATAGGAACCCAGATTGGTCTGAGTCCAAAGAGAGCAAGTTGGTATTTAATGCTCTCCCCGATGCTTTCCCTAAAGATGTATTCATTTCACTCTCCCTTACTCTTCGTTCCTGCAGAAACAACAGGAAAGAGTGAGGGAACAAATGGAAGCGGTGAACACGTCTCTGAACACATCTGCGGACTCTCTGACAACACCTCGCCTCACTCTTTCAGAACTTGATGATATAATAAAGGTAAGGACGCACGTGATTTGTTCAGGTTTGTATTTCCAGCAGGTTGCAACAGCAGCTCAGGGTCACAGAATAATAATAAATTCAGATCTATCAAGTGAGCAGGCATTATAAAGATCAGATGACTGAATGTTTTAGTTTCTTGCACTGTACAACAGTCACTAGCCACATATGACTACTTAAATTTAAATTGCTTAAAATTAAATAAAATTAAAATTTTAGTTCTTCAGTCACATTAGCCACAGAGCTAGCAGCTACTACATTCAGTGGCACAAGCATGTGCAGAAACAGGCATTGCGCCACTGAATATAGTGGAACTTCTTGCAGAGAGTTCTACTGAAAGTGCTGCTCTCGATCCATCCTACTTGCTCTTTACTCATAAAGTTGTGTTTAATAAATCTGGTTTTCAAAATCAATAAAAATCACATTTTGTAAAAGTAGAAAATTTCCAATAAAATGCAGTGAACTGAACTCTCATGAAATAACTCTCAGCTCATTTTTATTACCTTTTGAAAGATATCACTTTCAGGCCATTTGATTGTCATCTCATCCTTTGACTATTTCAACACCGAACTCTCTGTCTTTCTCTCCAACCTGACCCCCATCACTCTCCTTGGTGACAGCAAAATCCATCTGGATGAAGTCATCAACTCTCTGACCTCCAGCTCCTTGAACTTGTCCTCTCCAGCAAGCTTATCCTCCAGTCCACCTCTCTTATCCCACCTGTGGCCATACCCAGGTCTTGTCCTCAGTAACAGTACCTCCTCCCAAACCCTAGTTTCAAGCATCTCCCTCCCAGAGCACATCTCCTATCTCACTTACTTTAGAATGCCCACTCCAGTAATTCTCTGGCCACATGGAGACCTCCCTGCCTTTCTTACCCTACCCCTCTCATGTGCTTTCTTCCCTCCTTAAGCAACTCAAATTACCAACATAATCATTCTTTCAAAATACCCTTAACTACCGTATCTGCCTGTTCGTCTGTTGTGCCTACCTGAGATTACTGACTCATCCCCAGCACCATGGCCATACCAGAGCAACTGCATGCAACTGGTGGGAACCCACTTCGCCTGCTATCAGTTCTGCCTGGTGACTTGGCTTCCTGCTTTCTGAAAAATCAGAGACAAACAGAAAAGAACTCCCTTGATCTTTCCTCCCCAAATCCGCTGGCCTGCCTGCATTTGCACCCACACCTCTGCCTCCCCTCCATTGTAAGCATTCCTTCTCCTGCCCGGCCCCTTCCTGTGCCCCAAACCCCATCCTTCCTCACCTTGAAAACAGGTTGCAGGGTTTCACTCCTCAAGTTATACCCTCTTTCTTCTGGATCACCCAGTTTCTCATTCTTTACTAAATCACTACCATCAGCATACAAACATGCTGTACTGTCTCCTATCTTTTAAATATCCAAAAGAAAAAAGCCCTGTAAAAATATATATATATTTTATAAAGCTTGCATCCCCTCTAACTTCTGTCCTACCACTCTGCTCAGCTTCACAGTAAAATGTTTCAACAGTGACTTACCATTGCTGTTTCTACCTCCCAGACTCCCACTGTCCCCTATACTCGGCCATTTCTGAAGTGGGTTCCATCCCCTTCACTGAGACTATTCCTGTCCAGATCACCAGTGACCCACCTGTAGCCAAAACCAGGGTCGCCTGTCTCTCCCAGGCTTTCTCAGTCCTCCCTCCTCTAAACACCAGGTGGTGCCCTTGTCCTGGCTGCTGTGGTACCCGCTCACAGCTTCTCCCCTGGCTGGCGGTTTCTTCCCAGCTCCCTTTGCTTACTTCGCCTCTGCACACCCTCTAAGTGGTCAATATTTTAGGCTCTGCAGGCCACGTACAACCACTGTCTCTTATTTTTTTCTGGGTTTTGTTTGTTTTTATTTTTTTTTTTACAACCGCTTAAATATGTAAGATATATTCTCAGCTCAGGGCTATATAAAAACAGGCTTCGGTTGGGTGCAGTGGCTCACGCCTCTAATCCCAGCACTCTGGGAGGCCAAGGTTGGGGACAGTGCTTGAACCCAGGAATTCAAGACCAGCCTGGACAACACAGTGAGACCCCCATCTCTACAAAAAAAAAAAAAAATTTAATTAGCTAGGCATGGTGATGCATGCCTGCAGTCCCAGCTGCTCAGGAGGCTGAGATGGGAGGATCACCTGAGCCCAAGAAGTGGAGGCTGCAGTGAACCATGATGGCGTTTCTGAACCATGATGGCGTTTCTGCACTCCAGCCTGGGTGACAAGGTGAAACCCTGTCTCAAAAAAAAAAAAAAAAAAGAAAGAAAAAGAAAGGAAAAAAAAGATTTGAGCTGCACTTGACACTGGGCCATGTTGATCTCTGCTCTGGATAATGAATGGCTCTGTGCTTGGTCCTAGGCCTTCTTTTCTAACTACACTCTCTCCCTAGCTGATCTCATTGACCCCCTTGGCTTTAAAGAACAATTGCACACCGATGATTACACAATTATACCTCCAGCTATGACACCCCACAGAGTTCCAAACTCCTATATCCAAGTGCTTACTTGACATTTTCAAGTCAGAACTCAGTATGATTGTAATAAAGTCACAATCTCATCTACCGTGTATTAATAATAGACATATCAAACTTGACATGTCTTAAATAAAACCCACTCCTTCCCCAGTCTTCCCCATCTCAATAAATGGCGCAACCCAATTGCTCAGATCAAAACTCCAGAGTCACTACTGCTTCCTTCTTTCTCCTTATCTCTAAAATGAATCTTGATTTCTTTCTTTCTTTTTCTTTTTTCTTTTCTTTTTTTTTTTTTTGAGATGTGGCTTCGTCCTTGTTGTCCAGGCTGGAGTGCAATGGAGTGATCTTGGCTCACTGCAAACTCTGCCTCTTAAGTTCAAGCAATTCTCCTGCCTCAGCCTCCCAAGTAGCTGGGATTACAGACATCCACCACCATGCCCAGCTAATTTTTGGCATTTTTAGTAGAGATGGGTTTTCACTGTGTTGGCCAGGCTGGTCTCGAACCCCTGACCTCAGATGATCCACCTACCTTGGCTTCCCAGAGTGCTGGGATTACAGGCGTGAGCCACCATACCAGGCCTTGAATCTTGATTTCTGAGCACTTTCCTTGACTCCACTGCTGCTCTTTGGTCCAAGTTACCTCATCTGCAGTTTAAATTGCCACCAGAGCCTCCTAGCTGATCCAGTTGTCTCCACTCTTGTCCTTCAAGACCACCTCTCTATGCAGCAGCAGAACAATCCTTTAAAAACATAACCAACGTTATTTCTACTATATACACTCCCCAGTGGCACTTAAAGTAAGAAACAAGCTCATTTTGTCCTGGCACATGAGACCCTACATGACCCAGCTCAGACCCACTTCTCTGACCACATACCCAACTCTCTTCTCACTCACTGCACTCCAGCCCAACAAACTCCTATTTTTCAGACATACCATACTTATTTCCTGCCTCGGGATCTCTGCACCTGCTGTCCTCAGATCTTCAAACGGCTGGTGTCCTTATGACCCTTCCATCCAAATGAACCCCTTACCCCACTCACTCCTCATCCCACCCCACCCATCGTATGTTATTCAAAATGTCTTTTACTCCCTGAAATTAGCTTGTTTGCTTATTTGATCACTTGTGTATTATCTGTATCTCTCTCACTAGACTGTAAATTCCTTAAAAGGGGAGACTGTGTTCAAAAGTATTCTACCTCCCAAAAGAATGCCTGGTCCACAATGGGCACACGGGGAATATTTGTTGATTGACTGAATGAGTAAAAGTGGTAGGTCCATGGTCTATTTTCCACTTACACAATAAAAAACATTTTTTTTTTCAAAGTATTGTTCCCTAGATGACCAACCAAAATGGCTAGAGGTTTAATACTGCCTCCACAAAAGTAAATCTTTTGTACTATGAACCCTTTGTGCTACATTCTGGGATTACAAAAATAAGCTAAACTCAGTTCCTGCCTCCTAGGATTGTATGATGTGATGAGTTAAATAACCACTTAAAATGATTACAATCATGTGACACACGAATGAATAATAAAAACACATGGCAACGCTTAACTCATCCTGAGGGGGTTAGGGATGACCTCAAAAAGGAAGTGATATTTGAGCTGAATTTGAAAGGAGCAGAGTTTTCCAGGTAGATTAGACAGAAAATAAAAGAAAATAATTCCAGAAATGGAAAATATGTGCAAAGGTAAGAGACCGGAAAAAATTATGGAGCATTAAAACAACAATCAGTTGGTCAAGATTAGACTATGGGATATAGTGGGTTGGGGTTCGTGAGAATTGATAAAATTGGTGAGAGAAGAGTGGTCAGTTGATGATGTCATGCTTAGAAATTGGACTCATTCCTGCAAAGCCACTGGCTGATTCTGACAAGGGACAGGTCAAATTTTCTTAATAGGAAGAGTACCTTTCCTGCAAGATGGTAGAGAATGGATTAGAATACTCAAAGACTGCGCTCAGGGAAGGAAGCGAGATCACTCAGGGGAGAGGAAAGGGCTGGGATTCAAATGCCAACTTTCATGGTCTCTTTCCTGGTCAGGGAAAGAGGAGACCCAGGAGAGAACATAGTCACAGAAGCTAGGAAAAGAAAAGACTTTTAAGCGAAGACAGTGACCAACACTGTAGCAAACCACAGATAGATCCAGTAAATGAGGATGGGAAAATGTCAAGTGGATCTGGCAATTTGGGGCCAGGTGTTGGTGATCTTGGCAAGAATCATTTCTGTAAAGTGCACTGTGTCAAAGCAAGACAAAAAGCTAGAAGGGAGCCTAAAGTGAAAGAATAAGGTTGTTTGTTTGTTTGTTTGTTTGTTTTTTGATGGGAGATACTTGAGCATGTTTATAGCTGAGAAGAGTCAGTAGCTGGGAAGCAAGAATGAATAACGGGGTTACCAAGACAATGGGGCAGCATGCTTTATACAGAAAATGAACACGTTTCCTCTTAAAATTGGAGAGAAATTTATGTGTAGGTGTAGCTATAAATACATCTATAGAGTTTGTGGGGAAGGGCTGGGGGCCGGTTGCAAAAAGTTGGGGAAATACCGGTTCATTAGTTTTGGAGTCTCTGAGGGAGTTACCAATAAATAGAGCCCCTATCCAACACCCAAGTTCTAAACAGGTTGAAACATAAATAAAATAGTAAATACAGAGACCAAGGATGTTGCCTTATTTCTGAAGCTACTAAGCAGCAGGCATGGCTTTAGGTCTCTTAGCCAAGTGGGGTAGCTGACATTCAGTCCCAGTATTAGGCAGCTGTGCCTACCCAGACAGGCAACACTGTGAGGCTTAGATGGGGGTTCTGCTCAAAATAGCTTTCATATGGAGGAACACAGGAAAATTCAGGCTTTCTGCTGGCAGCTTGCTCCCAAGACGAAGAAGGGTGGAGTTGAGCAGAGCCTATAGAGTTATTCTTCCCAAATTTACCCATCAAATCAACCATTCCCCTCTCACAGGAGTAGAGTGAGGAAAAGGGCAGAGAGGTCTGGAGTTTCACTCACTGGGCTCCCTGCATATAGAGGAGACATCAGAAGTGTGGAAGAAGTGTCCCCCACTAACAGTTTATGGCCTCCAAAGAAAAAAGAAAACAAAGTGATCCGTTTAGAATCAGATGGGGGTGGGTGAAGGAAGTGTTGGCTTAGGAAGAATGACAATGTTTAGAATCACTCTTTGGGTGACTAGGAGAACAAATCTCTTTGCAGCATTGAGGGGCCAGCCAAGGCTGAAAGTCATGGGTTTGCAGGAATATCTGTCTACACAGTTTCACGATCTTTAAGCAAAATCGTAGGTCTGTGGTTGGATTAAAAACCAAGAGAGCCTGGGTTACAAGGTGAGTTTCAGGAAGTAGTCAACCACCTGAAAGGTAGCTGAAAGGTCAAATGAGAACTGAATAATGTCCATTAGATTCAGTAACTTCGATGTCATTAAGTTAACTTCTCTTGGTAGAGTAATGGAGTAGATATCAGACAGGAATAGGTCAAAATGGGGAATATAAAGTAAGAGAAAATAGAGACAACATATATAAGCAACTTCCATTTTTTGAAATACTTTGCTACGAAGAGAGGAGAAAAGTATTGTAGTAACATTAGGGACATGTGTGGATACTTGAAGGTTTTAGTTTAGTTTCGTTTTTAGATCTCAAATGGCAGAGATTTCTGGGTTGTAAATGCTAAGGAAGCAATCAATACAGAAGAAAGAGCTGGCAGTGCAGGATAAATAGATATCTACTTAGAGTATTTTAGACTTATGTGGTCCTGCACTGAAATTTACTGATCTTCATAATAAGAAAGAATAGAGATTATCTTTTGGTGCCTAGGAAAAATGTTTTAAGTTCTTCTAAATTCAATCTATTTATTAAAATTTTTTTCTTTAGAATGCATCAGGGATTTATGCAGAAATAGATGGAGCTAAAAATGAACTACAAGTAAAACTATCTAACCTAAGTAACCTCAGCCATGATTTAGTCCAAGAAGCTATTGACCATGCACAGGAACTTCAACAAGAAGCTAATGAACTGAGCAGGTAATATCCTGGTTTCAGAAATGTAAATATCTATCATGGGGTGAATAAAATATTACTATTCAATTCCATATGCCAGAGCTACTGGAATACAGTTTTACCAGGTTGGTTAAGGTTGGATATGCTTATGTGTTGATATGTTGGTTGGTTGGTTGGTTGGTTGGTTGGTTGGTTGGTCCATCTGCGAGTCCATCATTGTTCATTGCAATTGTTTGGGGGAGCTGGTCTTTTTTGTTTTAAAAAATCTGTCATATTAAAGGCCTGTGTTCTGGGAAGAGGAGGGTGTCTGTTCCACAATTACTGGTAGGATGACCAAAGACATTTTGGTTAGGGCCATAAATGCTGTATAAAACATTATCAAATAAATCAGATCCCTTTAGAAGGTCTAATTCTAACATCACCTATTTATTTCATAGACAGCATTATCTTTCCACACCCAAGTGTCTTAAGTAAAACTGGTCGGGAATTGGCAATATAACTGACTTCTGATAAACACTCTACAGCACCCAGCAGGAACTATTTGATTTCCACACCTGTTAAGAGAAAATCAATTGGCAATTTTCCTCCCAGCACCTAGAAGAGAGTCACACACCTCTTGGACACTCAATTAATGTTAACTGAAAAGTACTGAAAGATCAGAATTGAATTCATGACCCTGAAATAATAGGTAAATAATGAGATCATTATAGAGAAAGACTAGAGAAAAAGGACCAGTAAAGGTCATGAATAAAATAAGAACCAAGATTAACTTCTGTTCAGACTATAAATCACCTTCTTATTCTTGATTGCCAAAATGTTCAAACACTCTTCCAAATCTCCTATGAAGAGAGAAAAAAAGAAAGAGAGAGGTAATATAAAATCTTGGTGTGTCAGTGGGTGAGACAGTGCTGTATCCCGCTCGGTATCATGGCCCTAGAAAATAAGCTTTTGACGAAGGCAATAAAATAGAGCTTAGAAAAAACACTATTTTGATAATATACTATATTAGCAGAACGTTGTTTTTGAGATCCATCTTATGGCTCTCTTCAGTATTCTTTTGTCATTTTGTAGCTACATCCCATTCATTGGGATTCCAAAATACAACTTCTATGTATAATGCCACTCTGCAACAAACAGCGTTCCAGCATGATTCTAAGACAGTTACTACATGCTTTACATGAAACGTGATCCCAAATATCAATCACCCTCAAGTCCTTTTGTATTTAGAATATTTCTGACTATATATTCATGAAAGTATTTCAACTTAGAGACATCTTCATTCAAAATGTGAATATCCTTCCACATCTGTCTGGTGTACACAGTGATTTACGTGCTGTGCTCAAACAAAGATAAACAAAATTCATTAAGAAGCTTCCATTTCAATAGCACATGTTTAATTTGAATATTGAGGTAGTACTTGTTCTGTGCCTAGTAACAAAAGCAAAGTAATAAAGGCTTTGTTTCATGCTCTTTGGTATATCTTACCACTCTTGCCAGCAACATTTTAAAATATTAATAAATATTTGTATTTTGTCCCTTTTTTAAAAAAATGTTTTCTTGTCTGCCTCCCCAGATTTTGCTCTCTGAGCCATTTTCTCAGAAGGGGTTGTGGGGAGGAACAGGTATTGAGTATTTTTTTTTTTTTTTTTACTTTGGTGACATTTTTGTCAAATTTTCTTTTTTTTTATTTTATTTTATTATTATACTTTGAGTTCTAGGGTACATGTGCATAACGTGCAGGTTTGTTACATATGTATACTTGTGCCATGTTGGTGTGCTGCAACCATCAACTCGTCAGCACCCATCAACTCGTCATTTACATCAGGTATAACTCCCAATGCAATCCCTCCCCCCTCCCCCCTCCCCATGATAGGCCCCGGTGTGTGATGTTCCCCTTCCCGAGTCCAAGTGATCTCATTGTTCAGTTCCCATCTATGAGTGAGAACATGCGGTGTTTGGTTTTGTGTTCTTGTGATAGTTTGCTGAGAATGATGGTTTCCAGCTGCATCCATGTCCCTACAAAGGACACAAACTCATTCTTTTTTATGGCTGCATAGTATTCCATGGTGTATGTGTGCCACATTTTCTTAATCCAGTCTGTCACTGATGGACATTTGGGTTGATTCCAAGTCTTTGCTATTGTGAATAGTGCCGCAATAAACATACGTGTGCATGTGTCTTTATAGCAGCATGATTTATAATCCGTTGGGTATATACCCAGTAATGGGATGGCTGGGGAAAAGAGAGAAGAATCAAATTGAGGTATTGAGTATTTAGATCAGACTCGCCTCTGTGGAGCAGAGCCCCGTGACTTCTATAGGCCCTAGGCACTTTTGCCTTGGTGGGTTCTTTTCTCCATAAAAACATTAAAACCTTTATTTCATGTCTGCATTGGTATAAAGATTAATACCATTATTATTGTTAGCCTCATTTTTTTCTTCTGATGAAAAAAAATTAAAATGAAACCGCTGTGCCTAATGAATGAATCAGCCCTTCTGTAGAGGAGGTAGAATGATGATAGACTTGGTTAACAGAGAGGAAAGTAGCCAAAGAAATATAGAGAAAGTCACTCTGAGGGAGCACACAGGGACTGGAACTGGATGTAGGAGATTGAGGAACAATTACCGAGCTCAACAGGTCAGGCGGTTTGAAGACAGGAGCCAGTGTGGGATCTGCAATGTCACATACGAGGGTCACAGAGGACCTTCTGGAGGTTACCGACAAATGAGGTGATGATACTAATCATCGATGTTTGGGACTGAGAAAAAAAATAAGGAATTGGCGGATTTAAGACTGAATAAAATTAAGACAAAGGATTTAGATGAACTGTGAAAGTGGAGATTAGAGTTTATATTACAGAGGCAGTAGAAGTATTTGTCAATAAAATAAATTATGTGGGTACACGTAGTTTTAAAATCCCAATTCAGGAAATAGTGTAGGTATAATAATAAACCCTGATGATTACCAGATGCCATGCATTTCCATATTTTATTCCTGTTATATCTCACATTATTAGCCCCTGTGTGCAAATGTGCAAGCACCCTGTGTGATGAGTAATCAGTAAATATTGGATGAACCTTACACAGGCCAGAGAGGGGCAAAAGCAGAGACTATGGTGTGAAAGGGCAGGGGTGAGGGTGGGCTTAGGTGGGGCTGTGTGCTGAGGAAGGGCTGGGGCTGTCTCACTCCTGAGGCCCAGGATGCAACCAGGCCTCAGGAGTGAGACAAACCTTGACAATATGTGCCCTGGCCAAGCTCTGCATACTCTCCTAGAGCCTCGGCTTCCTCTGTGGAAAGGAAATAACAATGCCGATTTGGATAAGCACTAGGTAGTCGGCATCATGGCTTCATTCCTCTGCCTGACCTCTATCACATAAACAAACTCCTGCTAGAAGAGGTGCACAGGCTGTTTTTAAATCATCATTCCCTTTTCCTGCTGCTACTGCCAGACAGGCAGCCGTCATAGAACCAAAATGGGGTTCAGCAAAGACAGAGGAATGCAGAGGAGGTGTGACCCTCAAGAAAACCTTGCCACGCTAGGTGACTTTGAATAAGAGGAAGGAAGCATTTGTGATCCTAGAAGTATTTAAAAAGCAAGCATTAAATATGGCCCCAAGAAGGTAAGAGGGAGAAATAATAATGTTTGTTTATTAACAGGAAGTTACACAGTTCAGATATGAACGGGCTGGTACAGAAGGCTTTGGATGCATCAAATGTCTATGAAAATATCGTTAATTATGTTAGTGAAGCCAATGAAACAGCAGAATTTGCTTTGAACACCACTGACCGAATTTATGATGTGAGTACTCCCTTAAAGTTCTTTATACCTTGCCTTTCCCACTGGCTTTTCTGTTTTCTGATGTCGTCTCTTGAACTTCCAGTGTGAAATCCAAATGGCAGAAAGAGTGGAAAGGTCAGGGGAACTAAGGAAAGACCATTTCATGAATGCCGTGAAGGTTTCAGTCTGCAGGTTCTTCAAGATGTGCTGTAATCCAGTCAGCAAATGCCAGTTCCTTTGACAGCTTGTTTTCTTAGCCAAAGTCCCTGAAAAAAAAAAATATGTATTTAAAATTGTTCTTGCTGATAGAGAAGATACTTTATGCATTCATTTAGATTTTTTTCAACTCAAAATTATTTGCTGCGTGGCTTCTATGTGGCAAGCACTTTGGTGGGGCCTTGGCCAGGGCTTTGTTCTAGGTTCACTGAATCTTTCCAAAAAAACACATTACCTTGAAAATGCCAAACACATTACTTTCTCATGGTCACAGATTTGACCTTAATTTTGAGCTGTGAAAATGAAGCTGAATGAATTTTGCTTGGCGTTTAGCAGATAAACTGTGTCATTTAAATCCTACAACTATGAATAGTTCATTTCTTCTGCTGTCATTTTTACTCTCTCCTCCCAATTCCTTTGTAGGCGGTGAGTGGGATTGATACTCAAATCATTTACCATAAAGATGAAAGTGAGAACCTCCTCAATCAAGCCAGAGAACTGCAAGCAAAGGCAGAGTCTAGTAAATATCTTCACTTTCATATCTCCCTTCTAATGTGTAGCTGCTTCCCTCCTTTCATACATGTATACAGAGGTTTCCAAATCTAGGATTAAAGAATGATAATAACTAAATAACATATCAATAGTTCCTGCTCGGAGTCTAGTTACAAAAGAGCAAAGATTTGATACTTTAAATTGTGATTTAAAAAAAAAATGCCACGTAGTAAACTACGTGGAAACATATAGCTATCTCACGTGCTGTGGCTATGCCTGCTAATCAAACAGGCTGACTAATAGAAACTTACCATAAATATCCATCTTTAGGGGGAAATGTCATAAAATACACTTAACACTAAAACTGTATTGCACAAAATTTCCTCTTCCTTGAACAATTCCGAAGCCCTTTTAAAATGTTTCCCATGAAGGAATGGGTCATCACTGTGAGTCAATTAGGATAAAAGGGCACCACAAAGTCATCTGGTTATTTGCTTTTTTTTTTTTTTTTTTTTTTGTAGTTTGTGTTCTACATAGGTTACTGCATTTAGAACAGACCTAACAGCCATGTGGTAAGAAGGATTTCCAAAGGCCAATGTTTGCATCTGCTAAAGTGCTCGCATCCAAGGGTGAGGGAAGGAAGGAAAAATAAAAGCAAAATCGCATTAGACAATTTTGAATCTTATGAGTTACTCTTAAAAACAATTGAATGGACTAAGAAATTCACTAAACATTGTTCGTCTCAGAGATGATGAACTAATTCCTAAGGACTTTCGAACATTGACTAATGAGGTTGGAAATTCATCATCTAGCGAACTTCTAACTACCACCTAAAAACAAAGGCCAAGTTTGAAACTATAAATCTCACCCAATTTTGTTAAAGTAATTAATCTCATTTAACCATGCATTTTCTTTCTCTTTTGCAAAGAGCCATTACATAGAGAAGATAAATGCATGTTGCTTTTCATACACAGATACTTAACTATTTATTTCTCATAAAACAACTGTTATTTTATTCTTCTGGGTAAACAAAGGCAGTAAAAAGTGCCATTGTTTCTCTAGCCTAATTATTATATGTCTAATTAATTTATTGTATAAGTCTATCCTGAACATACTCTACGGAAAATAATTAGAATATCAGTAGTGAAGAATTAGAATATTAACAGTAAAATATTTCTAAATAAATGTTGCTATATCTATGTATTGCTTTTATTTCTTGTGTTGTGAAGACCAGACTGTGTCAGTCTTCATGACACAGTGACTTAAATATTTTATTCTTTTTGATAACTTGTAATATATTCCCTCAGTCTTGTCATTATTGAGCTATTGAACTTCATAAAAGCAACTTTTCTATTTTAAATTTAACCATTAATCGACCCCTACCCACATCCCTTCAAAGTTCCGTATTTTCTGTCTGATAAATCTCTCTGCATTAGCCTGTTTGAATATTTTACAGACCTGTTCACCTATTTCATGATCTCGTTTGGCTAAATCCCTTCATGTATTTATTTGCAAAAGGAACAACAATAGGGACTTAGTACTGTGTGGCTTAGAACTTTACAAGGCTGTCTTCCCTTGATAATACACACATTTGTGATGTACATTCAGGTTTCCAAATTAAACCACAGTCATCTACTAAATTATGTTATAATTTTAGATTACCTTTTCTTCATTCCAAATTCCCTTTAATGATCAGTAATCTTTACTTCCCAACTTTCTCTTTCATTATATATACCAAATAGTTGATAATCAATATAATCTCAGGAAGCTGCTATTTAAATGAATCTTCTACTTAACTCATTTGCAAAATGAAAAATATTTATGCAAGTCAGTAAATTCCAAATAGAACACACTTCTTATGAAACATTTCTTCTTATAAACATCAAGCCCAAAATAGATTTTCTTCCTCATCTTTTTATCAAGAGCTCCAAATATAGAGTTAAATATATTCTTTCTCAGTATATCAGGCAGGATTTTTTTTGTTTGTTTTTGCAGTCATGAGACCCAAAAATAAGAGCTAAAACATTGCTTGTATTATAATGTTTGGAAATTGAAATTAGAAAGAGGAAGAAGGCAGGGTGCAATGCAAATTCTCCACACTACCCAGAAAAAATACAAGAAGTACTTGTATTTGGTTAACTGTACTTCATGACACCACCACCCCTTATACACATCTTTGGGGGGGGGGGAAGATAACAATAAACCAATTTGAGTTTAATTTGATGTCCAATTTGAGTTTGTTTTAGGATTTCAAGAATAGTTTAACATTTAAAACATTAATTGTAATTTGTCACATTTATAGGATATAGGATAAATTCATATGGTCATCTCACTACATGCAGAAAAATTATTTAACAAACTTGATACTCATTTTTTATTTTTAAAAAAGACTCTCAGTAAGCTAGGAATAGAAGGAAGCTTCCATAATCTGAAAAATAAAATAATATTCAGCAAATATATTAAAATGGAAATATTGAATGCTTTTCCACTAATATTAGAAACCATACAAGGACATGCTACATTACCAATTCAATGTGTAAAAATCTGGTTTAATTTTATACACAACAAAGGGAAATAAACTTTTTAAAATAGCAGTGTTTACAATAGCATCAAATACATAGGAATAAATCTGACAAAAGAGGCTAAGGTTGCTACACATAAAGATGTAAATAAATGAAGATCTAAACAAGAATTTATATATAAATGATAAATACCATATTCATTGAGTAGAAGACTAAAATTTGTAAAAATGACAATTCTCCCAAATTCATCTACAGATTCAATTCAGTATTGATTAAAGTACCTGAACTGAATATTCTAGAATTTATATGGAAATGAGAGGGGAAAGCCAAGAATAGCCAAGATCATCTTGAAGAATAAAAACAAAGCTGGAAGACAAACTGCATTATCAAGATTTATTATAGCGCTATATGGAAATTAAGACAGATATAAAAGATTGCAATACCGTATTCTCTCTTTTGAATAAAGTTTAAAAACAGACACAAACAGGTGGAGACAGAATTCAAAATAGTGATTATCTTCGGGTAATCACAGGGGCTCTAGGGAGCTTAAAAGGTGGTAATAAGTTTCTATTTTCTTGACTTGGATGCTGGTTTATGCTTTGTGTTCATTTTGTGAACATTTGTCAAGCTGTGCATTTTTAAAGGATGCCTTTTTCTAGATGTATGCTATATAGCAATTAAAATTTTACTGAAACAAATAAGAAAACAAGGATTATTTTTATAACCAGTCATCATCATATATATATAGAGACAGAGAGATTTTTTTCTTTTCAGTTCTTTACCAATTGTGTGGTTGGTGTTATAAGTCACGGCACGGCTATATGTTTCAATTAAAGAAATTAACCATTATGGCATCCTAAGTCACTCACAAGCAGTATTACAAGTGTTCTGCAATTCTGCACCTCAAATTTTAAATGCTACTTTCCAGAATTGTTGATCTATGTTCAGAGTATTCAGAATGCTGCAAATACTGCAGATGACTGCATCGTACAAATGAGAAGTTTCCTTGTTGAAATGGAAACCTTTTTGAGGCATCTTGGCTCCACTAGTACTTCTTTCTGCTGCTTCTCCACAGGCAGTGATGAGGCAGTGGCTGACACTAGCAGGCGTGTGGGTGGAGCCCTAGCAAGGAAAAGTGCCCTTAAAACCAGACTCAGTGATGCCGTTAAGCAACTACAAGCAGCAGAGAGAGGTAAGCATAAGAAAGAACTGAAGTCTCATCTGTTGGTTCACTGGAGTGTAAGGTAAACCTTCACGGAAGGATTAGGTAATTCTTTATTTGTCAATGTTTTTATACATAAATGTTGTTTTCTGATGACAGAATAACATATTCATTACCAAAAAAAAGTTCTAGAAAATAAAAAGAAGAAAATAAATATAAATGCTGTAATTACACCACCTAGAGGTGATCTTTAGATTTGAGAGCCTTTTTTTCCAGCATTTCCTCTGTGTGTGTGTGTGTGTGTGTGTGTGTGTGTGTGTGTGTGTGTGTCTTTTAATGGGATCATGCTGTTTATAGTGTTTGGTAATGGCTCTCTTATGAATATCCTTCCTCATAACAATATGCCCTAATTTGGTTATTGGATTTCTTTGGCCCCAGCTGTAAACAGCTTCCCTCTGTTACATGTCAAGTCATTCTTATCATATAAGCAACAGGCCCAAACAGAGACCAAATAGAGACCAGGGAGACCAGCAAGCCCAAACAGAGAAACAAAAACACATGTTTTGCTTAATCCGGGACTGCAGTGGTATCTTAGATAGATGCGATTGGAAGCAGATGTGCCTTCCTTGGCACAGTGAAAGTTAAAACACTAGTGTAGCATACGCATGTTTTACTAGAATGAGCAAATCCTAGCTACAGTGCTACAGTGCACCAAAACTCTGGCCAGGTGAGTGGTCATTCACGGAGAAGCCTCATCATCACCATCATCAGAGTGACTGTTTATTGATGCTTAGTGTGAGCTGGGCACTGTCCTAAGTGTTCAACATACCTGTATTAGTCCGTTCTCACGCTGCTATGAAGAAATACCCAACCCTGGGTAATTTACAAGAAAAGAGGTTTAATTGAGTAACAGTTTTGCATGGCTGGGGAGGCCTCAGAAAACCTACGGTCATGGCAGAAAGCACCTCTTTACAGGGCGGCAGGAGAGAGAATGATTGCTGAGCAAAGGGGAAATGCCAGACACTTATAAAACCACAGATCTCATGAGAACTCGCCATCACAAGAATAATATGGGGAAACTGCCCCCATGATTCAATTATCTCCCACCCATCCCTCCCATGACACGTAGGGATTATGGATGAGATTTGGGTGGGAACACAGCCAAACGTATTAATACTTTATGTCATGGGGATAAGTACCACTATTGCCTTCAGGCTGATATGAACCCTGATGTTCATCAAGGTTAGGGAACTTGCAACAAGCACAGCCAGTAAGAAGCAGATTCAGGATTCAAACCAGCATTTATCAGAATCCAGAATATGTGAGGCTAAATGAAATACATCCTCACTTTAATAAATTATTTATTATTTATATATTATTAAATTAAGTATTATTTTTATAACAAAAATAATCAGAATTCATTTAGGTGATGGTATAACTTCAAATTTATAATTGTTTTACAGTTATAATTATGTTACAATTGGGACCAAAGAAATCCAATAACCAAATTAGGGCATATAACCAATCCAATAACCAAATTAGGGCATAACTTCAAATGTATAAAATTTGAAGTTATAAAATCACCTAAGTGAACTATAATATTATAAAAATAATAAACTATTTTTATAGACATATTAGAAAATTCTGATAAGAAAAAAAGAAGAAAATCACCTATAATCCCATCCCCTAAACAAAATATTTTGTTGTAAATTTACATTATGGTTATTTTACAGATGTAATTTTTAACAAAATGAGAATTCACTAATAAAACTCTTTGAAATTTGCTTTCTTTTCTGTTAAAAACATCTTTCTTTATGAATTAATTTCTATAGCATCATTTTTATGGCAAAAGTGTTCCACAAGCCTACTTTTTCAGAAAAGAAAGTGATATTTGCAATTAATTTCAGACACGAACCTCTTATGAGTTAAAATCTCATATTAACTCATATGCATTTTCTATGGCTTTCTCACCAGGTTACAGGAAATACAATTAATCTTCTTTTTAAATTTATCTCTTAATTTGGAAATGTTTTCAGTGGGCCGCATGGTTATCTAAAAATCTTACTTTTGCTTAAGAGCCCAAAATGTGAGATCTATTTCACTGAAGGGTTAAAGGGGTGTTAGTGTTCCCCAGCAAATGTCCGGCTTCTCTGCAAAGTGAATGACCCTATGCTCTGTGTAAAGGGGATGCCCAGCAGCGCCTGGGGCAGTCCAGGCTGATCACGGAGGAAGCCAACAGGACGACGATGGAGGTGCAGCAGGCCACTGCCCCCATGGCCAACAATCTAACCAACTGGTCACAGAATCTTCAACATTTTGACTCTTCTGCTTACAACACTGCAGTGGACTCTGCTAGGGATGCAGGTATCACTTAGCAATTTCACAATTTGAATCTAATTAAGGAATTGGCCATTAAACTCTATACATCTTTTGTCAAAAAACAGTTTTCTTCATTTGGGTTTTGGATTTGAAAATTATAGAAGTTAGCTTAGAAAAAGAAAAGGTTTTGCTCTGTTCATCTATCTATCTATCTATACCTGTCTGAATACATATGAGAAACATACATATATTTTGAATGAACACTAGATAGATTGGTAAAGAGTTATAATTTTTTCTATGTGAAATAATGGTAGCAATTGTATCAATGTAAGACTTATCCTTTAGGGAACAAGGTTAATCAAATGTTGGGTAAATAATCCTAACACAATACTGTTTAGCTTTTAGGAAAAAAATTACTAAATGGCATTGCTTTTACTAGTCAACATTGCTTTTTCTTTATCTAAGTAAAACAGGTTATTACCAACAAGTACTGAACATGGCCAAACATAACTCCAGCTTTCTATTAAGAACAGCATGTTGACCAACTTGAATATATAGTTCTATAGAAGTGAAAATGAAATATTTTCATGTCCACCTAATTTATTTTGTAGATATTAGAACCATGCAGTACTTGTGAAATGTCCCTTTTTCCATTCTCACATTTTTATCCAATCACTTCATAACTTCTTAAATAACAATGTCTGTCAATATCATGACAATATCATGACTAGAACTTTTTGTTCTCTAATATGGTTTTGCATACAATATTACCTTCATTTGTATCTGAATTAAGAGAGGTCATAAATCCATATATGACCTGCCACTGCAAATTTTATTCCAATTTACAAATACCGATTCCCGTAACAGTAAAATAGCTTTTTTATAATGATCTTTTAAGTATATGTTCGTTTCTTCCATGTAACCACTCATGGAAGTGCTTTTAAAATTTTGTCTTTAAAAGATTTGCCTACATGAAATTCAGCTATTACATTTATAATGATATGGCCTCGGGAATATGTACCAAATCTGTGTTACATTCTTTTTTCCATTTTTTACCAGTTTTATCAAGTGATTCCAATAAGCATCCAGAACTTTCAAAAAAATTGAAATTGTTTACTGTGCTTTTCTCAAATAGCATTTTGTGGTTCAAAACAAAGTAAATGAAAGAGGATACCATAATGTAAGAAACTTTATAAATACTCTAATATAAGGTGGCCCCCTTTTTCTGAGATAATTGATTGTAGGGAGCAGGGGGACTCTGTCTTATATACATTTCCATAATCAACATCTAACATAATTCATTAAGTATATTATGTCTAGTTTTTAAAGATTAGTATACTATAAAATAAATGCTGTTGTCAGTGATCCAAACAATAAATATTTACCTCTGTATTAATCAATATAATAAACTAATAGTTGCTATTATTTTACTTAATTCTATTCCTTGTGCTGGAGAAACATTGTGTGTCCTAAGCACAGAGAAGGGGTGTTTCCTTGGTCTGCACTGACATAGTCTCCTGAATCTGAGTTTAGTTTTTCTCCAGGAAGAGGCTTGCTCTTGCCCAGCTACTAATGCTTAATGACCATGGCCCTGCCCTTAGGTAAGAGAATACCTCAAAAGTATTTGTCTCTGAGCCAATGGTTCTCAAATACCAGTGTGCATTAGAATCACCTGGAGGGCTTGTTAAACACAGGCTGCTGCATCCCACTCCTGGAACTGCTGATTCAGTGGGCTTGGGACAGGGCCAAGAATTTGCATTTCTGACAAGTTCCCAGTGATGCTGATGCTGCTTGTCTGGGAACCACACTTTAAGAACCACTGTTCAGTCAATGAAACTCTGGAAAAAGTTATGCCATTCTCTTTGAGTTTCTCTCAACAAGCCGTATCCTTATGACTGGTGCTTTTTTTTTTTTTTTTTTTTTTTTTTGAGACAGAGTCTCGCTCTGTCGCCAGTGCAGGGGTGCGATCTCGGCTCACTACAACCTCTGCCTCTTGGGTTCCAGCGATTCTCCTGCCCTAGCCTCCCGAGTAGCTGGGATTATAGGCGCACACCACCACACCTGGCTAATTTTTATATTTTTAGTAGAGACAGGGTTTTGCCACGTTGGCCAGGCTGGTCTCAACCTCCGGACCTCAGGTGATCCACCAGCCTTGGCCTCCCAAATTTCTGGGATTACAGGAGTGAGCCACCACGCCCAGCTGACTCACGCTCTTTTCTATGTTTAAGTTATGCATTCAAAAAGAAGGACATAAGAAGTAGCCAGTATCAGCCTTATTGGGCACAGCTGCACTAGACTGAGTCAAGGGGAGTGTTGTCTCGCACTCCAGCCACTTCCTCTTTTGCTATTTCCCTCAACCCCCAACACCCAGAGGTTGTTTTGTTCTCCAGCAAGATGTCCAAGAGTAAAAAGAAATAAAAGGTCACTATGATCTGCTTGTAGCATCACCCTTGTCTGCACCCACAGACCATGGCCGCCTACCCCTACCTTGGCACAGTTGCCACTTTTCTGAATGCTACCTGTGTCCTCCATTTAGTGCTCTCTTCTGGGACAGTAGCAGCAGCATGATGTGTGCATGGACATTCTGGAAAACAATCTTCCCACCTTTTTTCCCAGTATTCCTTTTTACCTGTTATATCAGTTATATTAGAAATGCAAGCAGAACCTGTGCTTCATGGTTAAAGGAACATTTGATTATATACCGTGGACCCTGCCCTTTAGAAAAAGTTAGCTTGCTCGACATACAATTTTTAGATCAATAAGTATTATAAATGTCACAAAAATAGGAATGAATTGTGCTTTGGGCTTTGTTAGGTCCACAACTATGCCAAATGTCATGCTCGGGGTCAGGTTCGAGCCCATGCTGAGGTCTGAGGGGAGTGGGTGGGTGGCAGATTGCTGAAAGAACACTTGGGGGATGTAGACAGGTGAAATGTAGTTTTATTCAGCCGCTCTCTCATCAGAAGCTCTCTCACACTGTCTGCTGTGTCTCAGCTGCTTGCTCGGGCTGCTCCCACACACAGCTGCACAGCCGGCTCTCCCTTGCCTTCAGGGTCAACAGCTTAACTCTCTCTGGGCACAAGTCGGTTCCTGGCTCCCCACTGCCTGCCTTCAAGGCAACTGCCTCTCCCTTACAGGGGTCAGTAGCGTTACTCTCTCTTTGGGCACCAGCACACCCGCGAGCCATGTTGAGCCCTGGCTCTCCCTCTGTCCATCTGCAAGACAGGCCACCTTGGCACCCTCTTTCTCTGGGTGCAAGTGCATGTGCCCTGTGCACGGCATCAGCAGGGCAGCTATACCTTTTCAAACAACAGTGGCTCTGAGCCAAGTATGCGCTTACAAATAGGTTATATAACAAATGGAGTGTGCACCTGTGCCCTAAACTCGCAGAGTCACTCTGGCCCAGATGTCTGCCTTGACCTATTCCTTGACCAAAGCACATCCATGTACCTTACAGGCTTTACGATTAATTTTGCAGGATTAAAATAATTTCTTATTGTTCTACCATATGTAATCCGTGTTTGTTGTCTACATCTGATTCTTGAAATATGCTTAATATTGAGATATTTACTCAAGTGATTAATTTTTATTAACTGCAGTAAGAAATCTGACAGAAGTTGTGCCTCAGCTCCTGGATCAGCTTCGTACGGTTGAGCAGAAGCGGCCTGCAAGCAACGTGTCTGCCAGCATCCAGAGGATCCGAGAGCTCATTGCTCAGACCAGAAGTGTTGCCAGCAAGGTAACTGATGAAAAGACTCATCAGTCACTCAGTGATAATAATAACACGAAGCTGAGCTCCAACTGCTTGGGCAGCTTCCAGAGCCTGGACCTTTCCACTGTATTCTCCAACTCAGTAGTTCTCAGCCCCATTTGCTAATTAGAAACACGTGAGGAACATTGAAAACGAAACCAATTCCTGGTCCCAACCTGAAAGCAATAGATCAGACTCTGTAGAGGAAGGGCTCAGTACCTGTATGTTCTTCAAAGCTCCCAGGTTATTCTAATGTGTAGTCAAGTTTAAAAACCACAGAGTTAAACTAGCCAATAAAGCTAATATAGCAAAAGAAATCAAGTAAAGCCTCAATAAAAGCCTCAATTCGTTCTTATATTTTATTTGTTATTTTAACAGCTACTTTAGTGCAATCACCACAATGGAATAATCTATCCCATCTGTCCCACCCCTTCAAGAAATTCTCTGATACAACACAAATTATGCGGAAGCTTTTACTGACCGCCCGCAGGGTTGACCGAGAAATCACATACTGGCTAAGAGGAATAAACTCAACAAAGACACTGTTTGGAGACACATAGAAGCAACCTAGCACAAGATAACTAGAGCCGGCATTTGTAGGAACATCTCCTGATACAGCAATTACTTTTCAGTGTGGCAAAGTGGAGCTTGTTCTTGGACCTCTTGAATTTTTTTAATTGATTCGTAGACCAGACTCCCTTTTTATGAACAAAGTATATGGTTTTATTTTCTCAATTAAGAATCAGCCTGAGCAGACTACTGGTCCTAATTACTGACAGAAAGAAGCATTAGAAATCAACTATTTTGTACTGTAGAAGATTATTCTTGATAAATAGACCTGACTTTTAAGTGGTGATAAATAGTCCCCTGTCACAAATTACCTTATTTAGATGCCCCAGTGAACATTTTCAAAAAAGGCTTATCTAAAGGTACATCAAGAAATGGCATTCTAAAAGCTAGGTTTTGATGAGTGCTTTCTTGTAATGTTATTGCTATAAAGAGTATGACTTTGGGACCTTAATCACCTAAGACCATTTGCTGAAGACAGACTTAGCCCTACCTTTGGGAGCTGGGAGCTCACTCAGTGCCGCCGAGTGAGATGCTTTTCATGCAGACATGCACTATTCTCAGACTCTCACTTATTAATGTAAGACTTTAATCCCCCACACGTCTTGTTTATTAAGATGTATTGGTCTTGGCCAGGCTCAGTGGCTCATGCCTGTAATCTCAGCACTTTGGGAGGCCAAGGTGTGCAGATCTCTTGAGTCCAGGAGTTTGAGACCAGCCTGGCCAACATGGCAAAACCCTGTCTCTACCAAAAATACACAAATTGGCTGGGCATGGTGGTGCACACCTGTAGTCCCAGTTACTGGGGAGGCTGAGGCACAAGCATTGTTTGAACCTGGGAGGCAGAGGTTGCAGTGTGCTACTGCATTCCAGCCTGGGTGACAGTGAGACTGTGTCTCAAAAAAAAAAAAAAAAAAAGGTGTATTAGTTTTTACTCAACTGGTAACATAGGACAGCTGCACTCCAGTCATTTGGGAATACAGAGCCTTGAGCTCACTGACCCCTCACATTAGCCAAATCAACATTAGTAAATTAATGTAAAGATGTCTAATCATTTGGAAAGATTCAGCTAAATGGCATAAGTATACACAATCCATCCACTTGTAAATACTTTACAAATTACCCCTGAATCAGACCAGTTCAGCATATCATATTGGGCCTCTGAGAAATGCACTTACTGAATTGTGCTTTGTTGTGATGCCTTTCTGTGAGCCATTATAAGAGACACCTTATGAACTCATTATTACAGTTATTATAATGGTAGGACCAGGCACTGGAAAGCACTTTAGAGTTATCATCGTATTTCATGCTCACAACAAATTTATTATCCTCATTTCACAGATGAGGAAACTGAAGGTTAAGTGACTTGCTCAAGGTTACACAGCTAGGAAGAGGCAAAGCCCATCTGGTCTGAGACTATAAAGCTAGTCCAGACCCCTCCCAACTGTGCAGACAAGGGCAAGGATGTTGCTCACAGTCTCACCCCATGCCTGTTTTATGAGGACCCTAGGGAGAAAGTCCCAGCTGTATTAGTAACTGAAATTAGTTCGACTTCTCCCAATTAGTTTTATACAAATTGTGTGAGCCTTGTGAACTGTATACTGACCAGACAACTTGAGTAAGTTGTTTAGTTCACCCAAACCGAGTACGCCGTTCGTTGTGGAATTCATATTTATCCTCATTCTTGGATCTACTTAGTCACCACTTTTTTTGCTTTCTTTCACCCCACTTTAAATGACTATATCACAATCTGCCCTGAGTCTTCTCTTCAACTAGGGGAGGATGTGAGTGAATAACTAAAGGTATGGAGGTGAAGAGAGCTTAGAGGCCCCCGTCACAAATGAGGGAAGACCACTGAGAACCATGAGAAAGCATTCTGCCCATTTCTGCAAAGCACTTTTAATGAAACCATTGTGTAACTCCAGATCCAAGTCTCCATGATGTTTGATGGCCAGTCAGCTGTGGAAGTGCACTCAAGAACCAGTATGGATGACTTAAAGGCTTTCACATCTCTGAGCCTGTACATGAAACCCCCTGTGAGGCAGCCAGAACTGACCGAGACTGCAGATCAGTTTATCCTGTACCTTGGAAGCAAAAACGTAAGCACATGAGTTTGAAAGGAGGGAATAATATTTACAAGGAGAGCTGCTTTTTCTCTTGCCTAAAATAAAGCTACTAGGCAAATGAACCAAAACAATGCCCATTCTGGTAACTCAGAAGATCTCATTTTAATGACAAGATTAAAAGAATGACTCAAGAACAAGTAATTTTTCTCTGTGTGGGAAATTGTGGGGATTGTTTCCTATTACCATCGCACTGCTAACTTTGATGAGTGAATGGAATACCTCAAAGTCTTTCAGAAAGACAGAAGCCTATTCTGTTTGATGCTGAATCCTGTTTGGAGATGCATAGTGAACAGTACTGTCAGGCTATATTATATCCCTGGGTAGCCTCAAAAAATTAGCCCATTCCTGGTAGCCAACAAATTTCCATGAGCCTGAGCAAGGATGGGGCCAGCAGACTCTGATGTGGCCACAGCTGGAGGCTGGAGAGGAAGAGCCACTGCCGGGTCTCACAAGAGCTTTGGGTAATAATTCAGGCCAGAAGTCACTTGTATATACCCAAGTATTTGGATTTCTGATTGTCCTTTAAAAAAGATGATGTTCATTCCTATGAATTTAATTTAAATGACTTCTTACTTCTTGATATTTCAGGCCAAAAAAGAGTATATGGGTCTTGCAATCAAAAATGATAACCTGGTATACATCTATAATTTGGGAACCAAAGATGTGGAGATTCCCCTGGACTCCAAGCCCGTCAGTTCCTGGCCTGCTTACTTCAGCATTGTCAAGATTGAAAGGTACAGTGAATCCGTGACACAGGGCATATATGCACAATTCACAAGAAACCTGTTGAACACACGCACGTGCACACACACACACACACACGCAGTCTTCCTGTGGAAGTTATAAATAGCATTTTCCTCCCTTTATTCTTGCTCCCTTTTCTTCCATTATTCTTGTATTCTTTCCCAAACACCTTAGTAGAAAAGAAAAAAAAAAGTCATTTCTAAATCACGCTCTGATTATTAGATTTTACCTGGCCAATCCAGGAATTAATTTCAAAATGAAATGTCTTTCTTCTCTTTCCCATTGATTGTGATGTTTTATAAATGCTTACTAGTGTCACAAAATTAAATTACCCATTTTGTGATGAGGAAACATTAACATTTTGACATTTAAAAAGTATTTTCTATAAATTATATGATAACACATGAAAATTATTTATCTCAATAGGGTGGGAAAACATGGAAAGGTGTTTTTAACAGTCCCGAGTCTAAGTAGCACAGCAGAGGAAAAGTTCATTAAAAAGGGGGAATTTTCAGGAGATGACTCCCTGCTGGACCTGGACCCCGAGGACACGGTGTTTTATGTTGGTGGAGTGCCTTCCAACTTCAAGGTCAGCCATACAGCTCTATTTTGACCTATTACAAATCTACAGTAATTGTTTTTATAAATCCATAAACCTATAATGACTTGGGGGTTGCTGATATCACTTTAAGAGCTTACTTCTGGGGGAAGTAGAATTCTGAACCAGAATCTATAAACCTGATGTGTAAATCTGGTCTATGCTACTCATATTTTCATAATGTCAATGCTTTCAGGTTATAGTTGACTCCTGAAGATCCATTCATTCATTCTGATACATGCATATGTAATTAATATTACCCCCACCTGCCACAGGAATGTCCGTAGCTTGTGGTGTCAGCACAGTTTAGATCTAATGTTCAGCTTTGCAGTGGTGGTTTCAAAAATTCAGTTATCTCACCTAATACAGGTATGAAATAAAGTATCTGGGATGAGAGATGGGGTGGAACCTAGGAGAGAGTATGAAATCTGATGAAGAGGGGATAAAGGATAGGTCAAAGAAGATGAGAAGTTGATCTGGGGTTCCAATTTCAGGACTATTATTACTAGTTATGGGCACATGATTGGATTTTCTCTGAGGATTATTTTCCCTCTCATTATATGAGAACAAGAATACCTACCTCACAAAGCTGGCATAAGGACTGATTTTTGTCATGAATTCACTGTCCAGCCTATGACCAGCACATAATCAATGCTCAGTAAATCCCACTTTCTCTGCTAAGATTTGCACAACTGACAAGTTACTGCATATCTAAATGATTTGGCATAAACACACTCGGGTCTAGAAAGACATTTCTATGAAGGGGTAGGTCTCCTTGACCTACTATTAGTTGCATTGTCTGTTCTGTAATGTCTGAGTAAAACATGACCATGAGACAGTTGGTTTTGCTTTTTCTATTGAACAGCTCCCTAACAGCTTAAACCTGCCTGGCTTCGTTGGCTGCCTGGAACTGGCCACTTTGAATAATGATGTGATCAGCTTATACAACTTTAAGCACATCTATAATATGGACCCCTCCACATCAGTGCCCTGTGCCCGGTAAGAGACAGTTGAGAGTACTAAAGACTTGGATATTTATGCAAGAGCAGCAGATAGAACAAGTATGAGTCAATATTCAGGTTCTCAAACTTTTCTTTGGGGAAGCCAGGTTTGAAACTACGTTAAGTCATACCTGCAAAAAAACTCTTCACCTATTCTCTATCATAGATGAGCATGCCCAAGTATCAAGTGTCAATTTGTTTGCAGCCTTGATTTAGGATTCCAGGCACTAGGGTGTCCCTGGAGACTTCAGTTGTCTTGGCACACAGGATAGAGAAGAAAACAATCCATTTAACATACCTACAAATACCTCTTTATCTGTTCTGTGCAGACAACAGGACTTCATTTAAATGTTGTAAGGGCCACAGAAGATGTTAGAAGAATGAGTTAAAAGGGCTTCACTTGAAAAGCGTAACAGAAACTGTAGTGTTCAAATGACCCTTGTGTTTCCATTTCAGAGATAAGCTGGCCTTCACTCAGAGTCGGGCTGCTAGTTACTTCTTCGATGGCTCCGGCTATGCCGCGGTGAGAGACATCACAAAGAGAGGGAAGTTTGGTCAGGTGACTCGCTTTGACATAGAAGTTCGAACACCAGCTGACAACAGCCTTATTCTCCTGATGGTCAATGGAGTGAGTAAAAATACAAGTCCTACTGCTTTTCCTTTATTTCCTTTACTTTCTGCTACTCACGTTTCCAGGAACCTTCCCAGGTCCAGTGTGTCATGCCATCAAACTGAAATTCTAGTTTAGAAAAGTCAGATTGGATTTTCTTCTTCAGGAAAGTAATGACAGCAATAAATAAAAGCAACCCTGAGATGCATTTCCCTACAGTACATTTTTGGATATAAATAAACTAAGAGAACTTTGAGGAAATTAGCACCAAGATCTAGGACAGCAGCGTGTCTGCAGAAATTCTGCACTGGGCTCCTAACTTGTCCAAATCATATGCCCTAATCAATTTAAAAGCAAAGCTTGCATACTTTATATATATGTATGTGTGTATATAAGTATATATGTATGTACACACACACATATATCTTTATTTATAAATGATACATGTGTACTATAAACAGATATAAATATAGTATGAAACATTCAAAGCTTGCAATAAAGGACAAATTATACAAAGATAAAATAAAAGATTATATATATTTAAAATGAAGAGTAAATTGACTTTATTAATGATACAGAAATGTTTTTCTCTCACTCGAAATTATTTTGAATAGCACTTTACTGTACACCTCAAACAAAATAGTTTTCGTGAGAAAATGTAATTAAATATGCTAAATATTTTTGAAAATCCTTAAACTCTTTGTGATACAGTGATTCAAAAGTCTGGTCCTAAGTCCAGTTTATTTCAACACTAATTTTATTGGTTGTTGTAACTAGACAAGATACCTCACAAAAGTAAAAAATGAAAGAAGCATATCATTAGCTGTGCCTACTAACTCAAATAGTTTTCAATCACATTCACCAGGTGGCAAAGGCTGTCTTTGAGATTTGACTGGTATGCTTCCTTTTTTCTAATATTAATTCTTATAAGCTAACCAGATATCATTTTGTAAACTTTAATAAAAGGGTTCTAAGCTATTGAAAATCTTTATTTGAAAGATTTTTCTAAAGTTTAGAAATGTCTTCCCTCAAATGTTTTAATAGTGCTGATAGGAGAGTTTTTGTGGGATTGCATTTGCATTGTTCCCATCAACAAAATCACTTAACAATAGAAAAATTCCCAAACATCTTTTTAAAAAACCATCTCTCCACAGTATAACTGTCCTTAAAAAAAAGAGAAAAAGTTACTTTCTCATCCATTATTATGATAATACCCTTACACTGATGTGACAGTATGTTTCTTTTTTGAATTAACTAGTAGGTTTCATACTACTGTCAGACATTTCTCATCACAAATAAAGTTCAACAAATTTAGAATAATTCATGTTACAAAGAAAAATGTGTAACCCTTTATAAACTTGACAGCATTTTCAGAAATTTGTAGGAAGTAGCCAGCAAATATCTGTGTGTCTCAAAATGTTTTCACATCACTCTCCATCTCAATACGAATCTAAATATTCTATTATTTCAGTTATATCACCCTTAAATCCATGTAACTAGCCACACATAAACTGCAATAAATTGCAATAGGCGAGAAGCAAAGAAATGGATGAGGAACTACCTTCAACCCTTCAAGTGTGGAACCCCTCTTGGGAAGCCACACACATTATGTGAATTTTGTGAAAGTCTGACAAAAGGATAAAATGAAGGCCCACAGTCAATAATTCATGTATTAAATTTTAAAAATTAGTTTCTTTCTCTATTTTAGATTTTTTAGTGAGTATAAATGGACGTTGAAATATTTTCTTCTCTATTTTAGATGTTTTTAAATTAGTATAAAGTTGAAATATTTTCTTTCTAAACTCCAATAAGTTGTTTTCCACAGTCCCAGGAATGCACAAACTCCACTCAGGAGATCACTTCCTACAGAATAGGGACCTTGCCACAATGCTTTATTTTTCAAATCCATTGACTTCTTGTATCTATGAACTATCTTCTGAAACAAGCAAACCTCATCAGTAAGTCACCTGAGTGTTACAAAATGTCTTTGATTCTCAAACATCATGTGTTCCAAGTGCATAATAATTCTATATTTATTTACATAAATCCAGTGTTTCAAAACAATACAGCAATGGCCTTCTTTTTTAAAATCCATATTTGCTGATAATATGGAAGAATTATTTTCAGTATACCTTGAAATTATTTTTTAATATTACTAATTTTCACCTAAAATAAATGCAGTCACATCTGTTGGCCTGCTATAACTTTTTAAAGTTTCCTAAAGACAAGGCAGTTGAATAAACTGGTATACTATACTCTGTTTTCAAGATTTTGCTAAAGGGCAATAATGTAGACTTAAAACTTCATCCATTAATTCAGAAAGTAGAATGAAAACAAAAGAAGAATCTTTACACTGTGTATAAAATTAACTTTTATATATTAAGAAGAGAAGTAGCTGCTGATATGGAAGTAGTTGTCACTTTTTTTTTGAGACAGAGTCTCGTTCTGTAGCCCAGGCTGGAGTGCAGTGGCATGATCTCGGCTCACTGTAACTTCCACCTCCTGGGTTCAAGCGATTCTCCTGCCTCAGCCTCCCGAGTAGCTGGGATTACAGGTGCCTGCCACCATGCCTGGCTAGTTTTTGTATTTTTAGTAGAGATGAGGTTTTGCCATGTTGGCCAGGCTGGTCTCAAACTCCTGGCCTCAAGTGATCCACCCGCCTCAGTCTCCCAAAGAGCTGGGATTATAGGTGTGAGCCACCACTTCCAGCCGTTGTCACTTTTATTTCATAAGAATTTCGTAAGACTTTCTTAGTCTTCAAATAGCTCCAATAACTAAGAATATAGTCATATTTCTCAAATTCAGCCAAAACTGACTCTACTCGCATAATAACAGATGTTCCTATCTTACAACTTCTTTCTCTCCCCAGAGTATGTTTTTCAGACTGGAAATGCGCAATGGTTACCTACACGTGTTCTATGATTTTGGATTCAGCAGTGGTCCTGTGCATCTTGAAGATACGTTAAAGAAAGCTCAAATTAATGATGCAAAATACCATGAGGTACAAATCATTGTAGTTGGTTGGTTTTGGTTTTGTTTTTTATACTTAGATCTGTTGATCTAATCAGGCGGACAAATGAGACAGGCAGGATAGTAAATATACTGAGAGCTTTCGTATCCAAGGAGCAACTGAAGGACCCTCATCTTCTCAACCCCAGGAAGACATTTGCTTTAAAACAATGGATGTATTTTTCCTATTGATGTTCCGATTAAAAAGTCACTGAAAGATTCCTTTTAATTGCTTCATTAACCAGAAGGCTTCTATTAATCTTAAATATCTCAATTGGTGTTCCTCTAGAGTACTTCTGTGCATGTGTGGAATGAGCCAGAGTGTAGATGCACAGCCATTTTTTTTGCTTGTCCTTTGAGCCCCACTAAATGTAACAAGAATATAAATACAGAATTTCCTTTTAAAACACTTATCCAGCATGTAGAAAATAGTAGCACAGTTTTCCTTATAAAGAGAACTCACAAAGAATCCCCTTTAGTTTTGAAACAGTTGTGCAGACTACTGAAAATATACTTCATCCATTTTCATTAACTATTTTGAATATACAATTTGATCAAGTGTATACAAGGCATAATATCTTTTAAGTGGAACCAAAATGCAAGGGGTAGGAGACTGTATTTCCCTTTTCAGTTCAAAGTCCATAGCCTCATGAGAATGGTTTACAATAAAAGAATATTTTAACTATTTCTCTGACTAGCAGTTTTGCAGATTCATTAGAACTGCTCACTGTGTCACCAAAAAATTACACCTGGTAACATGCAATCTAGATTCCAGAAGGCACCTGCTTGGGAATACAATAGCGGTCACCAGGGGTTAGGGATGGGGGAAATAAGACATTGCTGTTCAATGGGTATAAAGTTTCAGTTGTGCTAGGTGAGTAAGTTCTTGAAATCTGCTGTACAGCATGGAGCCTATAGTTATAACTAATTTACAATTTATTGAGGATAGATCTCATGTTAAGTGTGCTTAACACACATGCTCACACACACACACACACACACACACCACAAAGGGACACAAGGAAATGCCGGGAAATGTGTGATATGTCTCTTACCTTGATTGTGGGATGATATGAGTGTTTGTATATGTCCAAATTCATCAAATTGCATACATAAAATATGTATAGTTCTTTGTACATCAACTAGACTTGAATAAAGTTGTTTTTAAAAAAGAAGAGAACAGTGGCACCTGTTTATAGCTCTTTCCTGAATCCTCTCAGAAGGAGCAGGAGGAAACAATAGGTCTAATCGCAAAATTTTTCTTGGGCTGGCTCCCTCTTCATACAGACCTCCTTTCCCAGGAAATGTGAACTGCTACTTGTAGAAGCAAGAGTTTTCAAGTCTGTGAGAAAAGAAAATCTATCTATATCTATTCCCCATTTTGTGAACAAACAGGCACAAAGGCATGGAAGAATAGCTAGTATAGCCAGGAGAATTAAAATATATAGAAGTCATCAAAGAACTGAATATTAAATAGTTAATCAAGGCTTACTATACATTATCTCTCCCAGATCTCAATCATTTACCACAATGATAAGAAAATGATCTTGGTAGTTGACAGAAGGCATGTCAAGAGCATGGATAATGAAAAGATGAAAATACCTTTTACAGATATATACATTGGAGGAGCTCCCCCAGAAATCTTACAATCCAGGTAAGGCTTTTTGTTAAATAGCTGTTTGTTCCTAGCAATGTACTGGGCTGGCAACATCCAGGAGAGGTCTAGTAACAGTGTCCGCACTCTTACTTGCTACTTTTACACACAGGAATAGGTACAGGCACACACATTCATGTACCTGCAAGCCCTCTGCAGTCAGTCCTCAGGACCTCCTGAAATTAGCATCACATAGATGTAATCACAGATTTCTTCAGTTATTGTATTACTCTTAGAACATGATCTAATGCAATATTTCTCATCAGCAATAGGAAGGATGGAACATGTGTATTGTGTGAAGACAAAACAGCATTTGTCCATTTACTCTTTTTTTATATACTTTAAGTTCTAGGGTACATGTACGTAATGTGCAGGTTTCCTACATATGTATACATGTGCCATGTTGGTGTGCTGCACCCATTAACTCGTCATTTACATTAGGTATATCTCCTAATGCTATCCCTCCCCCCTCCTCCTACCCCACAACAGGCCCCAGTGTGTGATGTTCCCATTCCTGTATCCAAGTGATCTCATTGTTCAGTTCCCACCCATGAGTGAGAACATGAAGTGTTTGGTTTTTGGTTCTTGCAATAGTTTACTGAGAATGATGGTTTCCAGCTGCATCCATATCCCTACAAAGGACACGAACTCATCCTTTTTTATGGCTGCATAGTATTCCATGGTGTACATGTGCCACATTTTCTTAATCTAGTCTGTCACTGATGGACATTTGGGTTGACTCCAAGTCTTTGCTATTGTGAATAGTGCTGCAATAAACATACGTGTGCATGTGTCTTTATAGCAGCATGACTTACAATCCTTTGGGTATATACCCAGTAATGGGATGGCTGGGTCAAATGGTATTTCTAGTTTTAGATCCTTGAGGAATCGCCACACTGTCTTCCACAATGGTTGAACTAGTTTACAGTCCCACCAACAGTGTAAAAGTGTTCCTATTTCTCCACATCCTCTCCAGCACCTGTCATTTCCTGACTTTTTAATGATCGCCATTCTAACTGGTGTGAGATGGTATCTAATTGTGGTTTTGATTTGCATTTCTCTGATGGTGAGTGATGATGAGCATTTTTTCATGTGTCTGTTGGCTGCATAAATGTCTTCTTTTGAGAAGTGTCTGTTCATATCCTTTGCCCACTTTTTGATGGAGTTGTTTGGTTTTTTCTTGTAAATTTGTTTGAGTTCTTTGTAGGTTCTGGATATTAGCCCTTTGTCAGATGAGTAGATTGCAAAACTTTTCTCCCATTCTGTAGGTTGCCTGTTCACTCTGGTGGTAGTTTCTTTTGCTGTGCAGAAGCTCTTTAGTTTAATTAGATCCCATTTGTCAATTTTGGCTTTTATTGCCATTGCTTTTGGTGTTTTAAACATGAAGTCCTTGCCCATGCCTATGTCCTGAATGATATTGCCTAAGTTTTCTTCTAGAGTTTTTATGGTTTTAGGTCTAACATTTATGTCTCTAATCCATCTTGAATTAATTTTTGTATAAGGAGTAAGGAAGGGATCCAGTTTCAGCTTTCTACATAGGGCTAGCCAGTTTTCCCAGCACCGTTTATTATATAGGGAATCCTTTCCTCATTTCTTGTTTTTGTCAGGTTTGTCAAAGATCAGATAGTTGAAGATGTGTGGTATTATTTCTGAAGGCTCTGTTCTGTTCCATTGGTCTGTATCTCTGTTTTGGTGCCAGTACCATGCTGTTTTGGTTACTGTAGCCTTGTAGTATAGTTTGAAGTCAGGTAACCTGATGCCTCCAGCTTTGTTCTTTTGACTTAGGATTGTCTTGGCAAGGCAGGCTCTTTTTTGGTTCCATATGAACTTTAAAGTAGTTTTTTCCAATTCTGTGAAGAAAGTAATTGGTAGCTTAATGGGGATGGCACTGAATCTATAAATTACCTTGGGCAGCATGGCCATTTTCATGATATTGATTCTTCCTATCCATGAGCATGGAATGTTCTTCCATTTCTTTGTGTCCTCTTTTATTTCATTGAGCAGTGGTTTATAGTTCTCCTTGAGGAGGTCCTTCACATCCCTTGTAAGTTGGATTCCTAGGTATTTTATTCTCTTTGAAGCAATTGTGAATGGGAGTTCATTCATGATTTGGCTCTCTGTTTGTCTGTTATTGGTGTATAAGGATGCTTGTGATTTTTGCACATTGATTTTGTATCCTGAGACTTTGCTAAAGTTGCTTATCAGCTTGAGGAGATTTTGGGCTGAGACGATGGGGTTTTCTAAATAGACAGTCATGTCATCTGCAAACAGGGACAATTTGACTTCTTCTTTCCTAATTGAATACCCTTTATTTCTTTCTCTTGCCTGATTGCCCTGGCCAGAACTTCCAACAGTATGTTGAATAGGAGTGGTGAGAGAGGGCATCCTGTCTTGTGCCAGTTTTTAAGGGGAATGCTTCCAGTTTTTGCCCATTCAGTATGATATTGGCTGTGGGTTTGTCATAAATAGCTCTTAGTTACTTTTGCTTTAGCCTTAAACCCATTTTGAGCTCTCCAATAGCATCTGAGCTACACAAATTTTTAAGGTTATCCAAAGGGTTGTGTATTATGTATAATGAAACATTAAGACTCTCCCCTAAACTTTGTTGATTACAGATGTGTTGGAAATAATGCCAAAATGGATTCATTAACAACGTGGATTAATAAAAGTCTGAAGACCTGTGTTCAAATCCTAACATCACTTGTGACATAAGTGAATAATTTATTCTTAGTTTCATTTTATAGGTTAAACCCTGTGGAATTACTAAGAATTGATTATTTTTATGTATAATATGTCAGTTCCCTATGATTCAATCTAATAATCACCTGCTAAAGGGCAATAATAGCATCTCCATCTATTTCACTGAATTGTTATAAAGATGAAATGAGATAATGTAAGTTAAAGCATTTTGAAAACTATAAAGAACAAATTGGCTTGACTCAGAACAAAACTCTTCTATAGGCAAAGATTAGACATTGCCGTGTGCCTATCAAAGAAAGCATGAGAATATGAATGATTATAAAGCTGTTACAAATGACTATAAATAAATGCAAATTCCATAGCCTACATATGCAGGGTAACATCATCATCATGGCTGTATCAGTGAGGCTGACTTTCTTTTCCAGGACCCTCAGAGCACACCTTCCCCTAGATATCAACTTCAGAGGATGCATGAAGGGCTTCCAGTTCCAAAAGAAAGATTTCAATTTACTGGAGCAGACAGAAACCCTGGGAGTTGGTTATGGATGCCCAGAAGACTCTCTTGTAAGAACCACTCAGTCAAAAGCTTTTTAATAGACACCATACTTAACACTCCCAAAAGCTGGAAAAGCTCTTTTCAGCTTCTCTCTGATCCTAGGTACACCTTGGGTTCCTTTCTGCCACCACCAGAAAGAACCATTAAGCTTGAAGGGCTCTTGTGCATGGGATTCCTCTGTGACTTGTTCATTTGCTTCAGTTTTCTATGGGTGGGGCATCTAACACCTAAAGTGGTGTGTGCTAGCATCATTGTTCACTCTGGTTGGAGTCAGTGGAGAAGATGAAACCCTATCTCTCAGAGGAGCTCCTGGTGTATGCCTGAATTCCAACATAAACCAGAAGTGGGAAAATAAACTATTTACATAGAAACTAACAGGCAAGGCCCTCCGTATGTGAAACGTTGATAGTTTTAAGCATTTGATAATTCTCAAAAATACTATCTCCACTTGTTTTGGCACACAGATATCTCGCAGAGCATATTTCAATGGACAGAGCTTCATTGCTTCAATTCAGAAAATATCTTTCTTTGATGGCTTTGAAGGAGGTTTTAATTTCCGAACATTACAACCAAATGGGTTACTATTCTATTATGCTTCAGGAGTAAGTATTTGTTTTTCTCTGAGGAAACTTCTTTGTGATAATTGTTTTGCCTATTAAAAATAATTTTTAATGCATGTTAGAAGTGATTTTCTATTCAGATTTTGACTCACATGTAGACACACAGAATGCCTCATTTCAAACACTTTTAAAAATATTACATGTATTGTTTATCAGGAGTTCCTAACCTGGAATTCATAGACCCACCCCCAACGGATCATGGATAGAATTCAGGGGGTCTGTGGACTTAATGGGAAAAGATTACATCTTTATTTTCTCTCACTGAAATTGATCATTTCCTTTGATTATGAATCTAGACAACACACCACAGTAGTATTACCAGTACCTGCGACTTTGTCATTGATAGAAATCACAGATTTGTTTGTTTCACATTACAATTGTCACAGAAATCTCAGAATGTCATTTTTGCTCATTGCTACTTCTAATATTATTAGGTCTGCTATGGAATCTTATTATTTAATGCCTTAATAAAAAGTTATACTATCACAGATTATTTATTTTAATATTTTGAAAACTGTATTTCAATATAATTGGTTTCCTTTGTATTATTATATGTTTTGTTTTATACATTTAAAAACAGTATTTTGTGAAGGAGTCCCTATGTGTTACCAAAATGCCAAAGGTGTTTCTAGCACAAAAATTGTTAAGAGTCCCTGTTTGTATGCTATGAACAAACACATCTGTGATTTAATTTATAAAAGGGTAAAAAGTACATGCTTCTTTTAGATTTGCTACAGAACATTGTAGCTCAGCTTATAAAGATATGCTATTTCAAGAATAAAATAAGGTCTGTAGAGGATTGGTGACCGTAACATCCAACTAGTGGGTCTCTGAAAAGGTCATCATCAATATATACACTGATGTGCCAGGTCATCATAGAACTTCTGAAAGCAACTTTCACTTTTCATATATATTACCTGCATCTGACACATTTATATTCCAATTTAATTGGAATCAGTAGAATCTGTGAGAATTTACCCAAAGCATTTTGTAGAACTTCTGACCCCAAACCTGCCTCAGACTACCCTGGTTAGTTAAGTAACACTTTTTGCCCACAAAAAGTAGTCTATTTTGAGGGCAGACTTAAGAAGTTGGTGCCCATATAAGGAAAGAGAAGCAAGATGAATATTTGCCAAATATTTTAAGATAAGCAATAAGCTAATTCAGATAAGAAGAGCTAACTTGCTTTTTAAAATGTCTCTTCTGCCTCTATAGATGAAAAAGTGAAAGATTTTAAAAAGCCAAACTAGCAAATTAACCCTTGCCTAGTCATCTAGCTACATCCCCAAGGAGACCTAAATTATCATCTTTTCGAAGGGATTAAAAGTGAGATTGAAAGTAGGAAAGTAACTGAGACTGAGCTAACAACTCTCAGCATAACAAAGTCACCAAAAATTTTCAGTTGGAAATATAGGAGATACATTTTCTACTGAAATGTGTCTAATTTTATAAGCAATACCAATACAAGCAATAGGGTGTTCTTGGTTGTTATTTATAGAAATTATTTTACAAGCAAATTTCCTACACACTATATTGCCTTTAAGCAATACCATTCAAGGCCGGGCACGGTGGCTCATGCCTGTAATCCCAGCACTTTTGGAGGCCGAGGCGGGTGGATCATGAGGTCAGGAGTTCAAGACCAGCCTGGCCAAGATGGTGAAACCCCGTCTCTACTAAAAAATACAAAACTTAGCTGGCCGCGCTGGTTGGCGCCTGTAATCCCAGCTACTCGGGAGGCTGAGGCAGGAAAATTGCTTGAACCCGGGAGGCAGAGTTTGCAGTGAGCCGAGATCATGCCACTGCACTCTAGCCTGGGTGAGACAGCAAGACTCTGCCTCAAAAAAAAAAAAGCAATACCATTCAGTAAATGTTGAAAACATTTCCATCTTTTGGATCCCTAGACTCCCTACTTACATGTTTGTGCTTGCATTTCAGTCAGACGTGTTCTCCATCTCACTGGATAACGGTACTGTCGTCATGGATGTAAAGGGAATCAAAGTTCAGTCAGTAGATAAGCAGTACAATGATGGGCTGTCCCACTTCGTCATTACCTCTGTCTCACCCACAAGGTACAGCTTCCTCACTTCATATTCTTTCTACCATGTCTATTTGTGGGACATGATTATGTCAAAAACCACTATAAATAATAGGTTCTCCTACACCTTTTCTAATGTTAAAACAAAAATGCTAGAAGGAACAATTTACTTTCCTTAAAAAAATATTGCTATTAGTTTCCAAGATATGTAAAATAAATCACTATGAAATTTCTTAAAATAAATACAAGGGTTCTTTTTCCCGTAAAACAATAGGTTATAATCTTCTTGATGGAAATGCCTACTAATATTACATACTGAACGGAGTGCAGTATTTTGCACATAGAAGGAGCTCAGCCAATGTTGGTCTTGTTTAGACCTTGAGTCACACAACTGAGAATGCAACATTTATGGCCACATTTTAAAAGCTCCAACTTCATCTTTAAAATAGATAATGCTGAATTTATTTTTGGTAATAAGAAAGTTTTCTGGAATAAGAAATGAACCTCTGCTACTAGTCTATGTCCACTTTTGTGGACACGTGGACACAGAAAACATGAGGAGGCTTTTTCTGGATCCCACTTCCAGTAAGGATCAAAATAATCTAATGTGCTTTGCCATGGAAATGGTCTTCCACAAATGTGATTAAGTTATCATCATGAGGTATGCTCTGTTTTATACACACATACACATACACACACACACACAAATAATGCTGATGACTAGGCATCTGAATTTCTTGCCTTATGGGTTTAAATTCCAATCTTGGTTTGGAGAATCTTTTTTGCATATAGAAATATCCAGCCATTTTATCCTGGGCCTCATGAAGAGTTTGGCAACTCACTGTCTTTTCATTAACCAGATGTTCCATTTCATGAGAAAACCTGCTTATCCAAACTAGAGTGGGTCAAGGTAAAATGCTAGCTCTGTGGTTTGTAAAGAAGCCTTTTTCTTTTGCAGATATGAACTGATAGTAGATAAAAGCAGAGTTGGGAGTAAGAATCCTACCAAAGGGAAAATAGAACAGACACAAGCAGGTGAAAAGAAGTTTTACTTCGGTGGCTCACCAATCAGTGCTCAGTATGCTAATTTCACTGGCTGCATAAGTAATGCCTACTTTACCAGGTATCATATTTTTATTATTAATGAATCTGCATGATTGATAAATAAAATCAAGACAACAGCAAAAATATTAAAAATGAGAACTATGAAATGTATCTGAGGCATTAGGGGATAGTAATTAAAAGCTTGTATGTGCTTGAGAAACTGTCATACTTGCATTTCTGTGTAGGTTCTTTGCCCTTTAATTTCCAAATGACCTTGACTAAGTAAGCCTTCATGTCTTCACCTACAAAATGCAGATAATAATAGTGCCTGCTTGGTAGGTTTGTCATGAGGGGTAAATGAGAAGATAATGCACATAAAACAACTTGTACAGTGTCTGGCATACAGCAAGCTAAAAATATTAGGTGCAATTATTTTTGTACTTATCATTAATGACAGAGTAACATACCCAGAGGTTTACAAAAGTCTTAATTTAACGCATGACTTTAAAGAAAGCTATTAATCTAGGTCCTTAACAAAGCCAATAGGGGTTCCTTAAGTACAAGAATAAGCAAGGGAGGAGTTTAATATAGATTAAGAAACAGAGGCAGTTCCAATCATCCAGAGTGTGTTGAGGGAAAAGATGTTCATTATTATAAATGTGTGATGCCAGGCACATAGTTATTAACTGGTTGAATGTAATTTAAAGGGTCCTGGTTACGCGCACACACACACACACACACACACACACACACACACACTTTAATTGCCAAAGCTCTTTGACTTCCATAATTTTCATCATGTAATTCTAAACAATATTTTTAATATTTATTTTTTCCTCTGTTAAAACACAGGGTGGATAGAGATGTGGAGGTTGAAGATTTCCAACGGTATACTGAAAAGGTCCACACTTCTCTTTATGAGTGTCCCATTGAGTCTTCACCATTGTTTCTCCTCCATAAAAAAGGAAAAAATTTATCCAAGCCTAAAGCAAGTCAGAATAAAAAGGTAAAAGATAATGCTGTTCTGACTTCCTAATTGTCATCATTTTCCATGCACACAGTTCTAGACACTGCTGTTTTAGAGAATATACTTGATCCTTTGCAACTACATACATAGGAAAGATGGGATTCTTGCAGTATCACATATTCTAGTTTGCCAGCTTTGTTGTATTAATTTTTTGTTTGTTATAGAGGAATTTTTTATTTTTTATTGACATGTAATAATTACACAAATGTATGGGGTACAGAGTTGTCTTTCAATACATGCATATAATATGCAATAATCAAATCAGAGTGATAGCATGTCTATTATCTCAAACGTTTATTATTTCGTTGTGTTGGGAACATTCAAAATCATCTCTTCTAGCTATTTGAAAATATACAATAAACTATTGTTAACTATAGTCACTCTACTATACTATAGAGACACAGAACATTTTCCTCCTATGTAGCTGTAATTTGGTATACATTAACCAACCTCAGCCTATCCTCCTCCCGCCGCTGCCCTTCCCAGCCTCTGATAACCACAGTTCTAGTCTCCTGTGAACTCAACATTTTTAGCTCCCACTTACGATAACATGCAGTATTTGTCTTTCTGTGCCTGCCTTATTTTACTTAATGTAATGTCCTCCAGGCTCATCCGTGTTTGTTGCATCAGTTCCTGTTCCAATGAACAGTCTGAATCAGCTATTTATTCATGCTTCCAACTTACAATGGTTTCCCTTACAATGGTTAAAATGTCCCTGTACTTAACAGTTTGTATAAATAATACATATTATTTGGTACTATAATTCTCTAGTATCATTTGCTTTTGTGTAACAATTTCAGGCTTTTGTCACAATCATGGAATATTCAAGTTTCTGATCTTATCCTGGTTTTTCCCCTCCTTCTTGGGCCTTCACTTCAACCACTCACATGCACAGTTGGTCTGTGACATCAGCTAAAGCTACTCCATTATCAAAATCTTGAGTTCTAAAATTCCATCCTACTATTCTTTCTCATGCATTTACTGCAACTCTGTACATTATTTGCCTTCATTACAAGTGGGACCCTTAATCTCTTCTAATTCTTTCAGTTTAACCCTCCCCACCTCTTTCATGATCCAATTTTAAGAGTGCGCTCAGGTGTCAGTGTTCCCATCCTGGCCCATGCCACCACCAACTCTCATCTGAGTAACTGCAATACCTCCCAGCAGGTCTCCTTGCTTCCACCTTGTTCCCTGATAGCCTATTCTCAACCCTACAGTCAGATCTTTATAAATATAAATCATATCATGTCACTACTGTGTTCAAATGGCCCCCCGACTACACTCAGAGTAAAAGCCCAAGGCACCATAATTCATAAGAGGCCCTATGTGATCCATGCCCCTTACCCTGAGTTCATCTCCTCCTACTTGCCCACCTCTCTCAGTCTTCTCCCCATACTGGCCTCCCAACTATTCCTAGAATGGGCCATGTGTACTCCCACCTTAGGTTCTTTATTCAGGCTTCCCTTCTGCTTGGATCGCGCTTCTCCCAACTATCTGCACAGACAACTTCTCTTCCGTCTACAATTGCTCAACTCTCATCTGTTCAATGACCTACATTGACACCCTATTGAATACTGCAGCCTGTCTCCTACCTTCCACCAGTAATGCTGCTCTTTTGCTTCTTTCTATTCTTTTTTCGTAGTACTTATATTTTATTAGTATGCTTTCTTTATTATGTTTATTATTTATTATCTGTCTCCTCTACTAAAATGCAAGCTCATTCATCTTGTTCCCTGATGTATAATAAGCACTCAGAACAATGCATATAACAGGTGTTCAATAAATACACAGCTATCTGCATCATAGGGTTGTAACAAAAACTAAATGAGTTAATGCATGAAATGATATGCACTTAGTATAGTGCAAGGCATGGAGTAAAGATTCAGTGAATATTAGTGGTTATATCTCCCTAGCGCCTTACAGTATTCTGGAGGATTGGTTCCTAAAAGTAAAATTGCTTGGCTCAAGGGAATACGCATTTTCAATATTGAGGCAATACCAATTTACAGTCCCACAAACAGCATTTGAAAGAACATATTGTCCCACACTATTGTTAACAATGAATATAATCAAATTTCTATAATTTTGCCAATCTGATGGACAAACTGAGGTTTTAGTTTTCATTTCTCTGAATGCTAGTGAGGTTGAGCATTGTTTCAGGGGAAGAACTGATTGCCGTCCAAGGCTGGCTTCTGGACCATCAGCAAGAGGGAAGTGTCTCCACCAGCTTCTCCATTCTGATGGTTTTTCACTGACCATTATATCTTGACATTTTCCATATATATGAGCATATGTGGACTACTTTTTCAATCCTCTTGAAACTTCTTCTTTGTTCATACATGACTGCTTTATCAATGTTAACAAAATAATTGTGTGTGTGTATAATTGAAACTTAGTACTTTCTTAGGATCCCTTCCTGAGTTGGACATGGAAGACAGATAATTTCATTGATTCTCAGGAAGGATTTTGCTGGAAGATACTATGAAGGAGTTTTCAGAGTATACTATAAAATTCTAATAGAGTCTCGCTGTTACCTTCATACATTGATGCTAAAAGATTTATCCTGAAACTTTTTTTTATCTGGCACTTGAACACTGGTCAGAGGGTCATAGGCAGCAGATTAACATTACAGGTTGATGAGGGACATCAACCTTCTCAAGCAAACACAGTTACCCCTTTAAATAAACACAGTTTTCTAAATTAAGTTGTCTATCAAATGTGATTTCCCAACAAACATTCAGTCTGAAGGTTATAATCAACAGCCCTATTAACAGAAGTTTTTCTGTATTATAGGAAACTTGCTAACCTTTATGGTAAATAGTGTTAGAAACTTGACTTTGTAATAACAAGATACAGAATCACCATAGATTTCAATTATATTTTATGATAACTAGAATATCAACATTTGCTAATCTTTTCTTCTATTGACCCTTGTTTCAACAGCTTCATAAATAACTACCAAGAAAAATATGTGGTCTCTGAGCTAAATTTTCATTAAGGCTGCACCAAAGCAATTGGGATTGTAATAATTTATTTTCACAATCACTTCCGATTATCCCATTTTATTCACTTATTATATTCATTTAACCATTAATAGACTTTTAGTTGCTGCCAGTTTTCTGGAAGCTAAAGATCTTTGTAGATAAATCTTTGAGTGTATTGCTGAACAAATCTTTAAGATAGATTCCTAGAGGGAGAATTACTGAATCAAGGCAAATTGCTTTCCAAAAAGGTAACATTGATTTCTATTTCCCTATGGTATTTGTGAATACCTGTCTTATCATCTATGTTCCAGTCTTAAATTTTTTTAACAATGTTTACGTTTCAAATTTAATTGGGAAAAGTTTCTCATTTCGTGTTTAATAATGAACATTTCAAGTATTGTAACAGACATCATGCTAGGGTATCTGGCAAACCACTCTGTTCTCTAAGAACTGATTTCCTACCCAGTGGGCAGGCCCTGTGTTTTAGATGCAAGACCTCACTTCCCTGGATATAGATCACTGGACCAGGGTAGATCACACGCACAAAGCTGGGCTATCAGATTCTCTTTCTTGGAAACTTAGAACCTAGAGAGATCTGCCTGAGCTGGCCATTGAATAGAAAACATGTAAACCTAAGGGCATTATGTTAATTATACAAAGAGGAAAAAAAGCTGCTTCATAGAGTGAAAGGCAGAAAGCTATCCTGTCGAGAAAGAAAAATGAAAAGAGATGCTCTGAGAAAACAGAAACCTCCAGAAAGGGAGTGCCTTGATTTTTTCTAGCTTTCCAATTGATTCTAGCCCCTGCTGGGACACCACAATACTATCTTAGATTGTTTAAGATACCCCGTTCAGGCACGGTGGCTCACACCTGTAATCCCAGCACTTTGGGAGGCTGAGGCAGGCGGATCAAGCAGTCAGGAGATCGAGACCAGCCTGGCCAACATGGTGAAACCTCGTCTCTACTAAATACAAAAATTAGCCAGGCAAGGTGGTGCATGCCTGTAATCCCAGCTACTCGGGAGGCTGAGGCAGGAGAATCGCTTGAACCTGGGAGGCAGAGTTTGCAGTGAGCCGACATTATGCCACTGCACTCCAGCCTGGGCAACAAAAGCAAAACTTTGTTTCAAAAAAAAAAAAAAGATACCCCTATATCCATATAACACATTGCCGTCTTTTTCTTCAGTAGCTCAACTAGCTTGGTTGTTATCTGACACAAAAGAATCTTGCTAAATTGAACTGGTACTATCAGTGGGATTGCAACTAATAGGCCCACAGAGAAAACAAAAAATTACACTGGTAAAGCCAAAGTCTAGTGGTGTTCATTGAGAGTCACCATATACATACCCATCTTAGGATAACAAACTGAGTCTCTGTGTTGTATGGTATAAAGTAATTAAGTTATACCTTGGCTATTTTATCATTATTAAGAGTGTGAATGTGTATCTGCAGAAGAATTAGCATATTTGGTTGCCATATATAAAGACATCAGAGTTTATTGATTTTTGCAGCAGATGAGAGACGCACCTACATAGTCATGTATTCCCACATTGAAGCAGAGTCAGGCAAGGCTGGTAAATTGAGATTGTTCTGTTTCAAATAACCCTGTGCTTCACTGAGCACCTAGAGCTAAGTGGATACACTGACTAAGAAAGCGTGAGATCCTTTCCATCCAAATGGAGAGAACAGGAAGCAGCCAGAGTTGGGGAAAGTCCCCTACCCTCACTCTCTCTCTGTTCTCTTACCCTCACTACAGGCCCTGTGCAAAGTATTTCCAGCTGGGCCTTTCACTGAGACAAAGGTGATCATATCTCCTATCATAAAGTATATTACTCCACTGGGATTGAAATAGAGCATGGATTTGGGAAAATTTTCCTAAGGCATTAGAGTTAAAGAATCTCCTGGCAGCCCTACTCCAGCCCGTTCTGCCCACCTACGGCTTGAAGCTATGGCCATTATTTGTAGGCGAGAGCCTGGACCAAAAAGTACTGGTAGCTGGGTATATTTCCTCCATCCAAGAGAGAAACCTTATTTCTGTTGCAGTAAAAATCAGGTTATGAGTCCTGACAACTGCATAAAGAAGGGAAGTGGGAATGGTGGAACCAGGTGGGCTTTCCTTTAGGAAATGAGAGTCTATGAGCTCCCATCTCTCTCCAACCTAACCACCACTGTGAGAGTCTCCACTGCCAAAATCCAACTGCACGAGCTGCTGCCCTGAGAGCAAGAGACACTGGCACAGCTGGTCTGTCCTTTAATTAATTAACCTGCCCTCTGCCCAAAATCACATCTAGATTTTGAATGTAATTCTGAGATTTAGCTAAAACACTTTTTTTTTTTTTGTAGGTCTTGTCTTTTGCCCTTATGAGATTAAGGGTTTTATTGTCCATCTGTTCCAATCTACTTTATATCTTCCAGAAATTCCACACGGCTTGGTTCTGCCAGTAGAAACCCTCTCAGATTTCCAGGACTGCTGTGGATTTATTTTTATGTACATTGTTCTGACATTTCAATGGGAATAGGGGGGCTGGGAATAAAGGTGTGTGCTCATTCAGTAATCCTGAACCAGAACTTTTCTGATCTAATCCTCTCTCTCATCTTGTCTGTTGCCTGCGTGTGCTCATTCAGTAATCCTGAATTTTTGTATCTAATCCTATCGCTCATCTTGTTTCTTGCTGTGTCTCTGTCCTCCCTGCTGCCACACATTTCCTCTTCTATCAGGCCTTCCTTGTTGCAAGCTGTCTTCCTAGGTGGGTCAGAGCAGGCCACTCCCTCCCTGCTTTCAAAACCTGTGTGGCTCTTCATCACCTAAAAAACAAAACCTCCAGCAATCATCTAAGGTCCTATCTGGCACCAACCCTGTTTTCCAATTTGCTGTTGTAACTGTTTCTCCAAATTAATTTTCAGTTCCTTAAAAAACAGGAATCATTTCTCATTGACTTTCTATTCCCCACTACATGCCACCCATGGGAGGAATGTATAATCATGGATTTCCTTCCCCTTTACTTCTACCCATTGGATAGTCACTAAACATTTGCTTGAATAAGTGACTAAATACTTGAATTTATTTGCATTTACTTTTATTTTGCTTCAGAAATTAAAACTAAATAATCATTAAATATTAGCCTATACTTGCACAACTCTAAATTTTAGCATCGGCCATGCAATTTTAAGAGCACAAGGTGTTTAAAAATTGTTCTATATCCTGTCACATAAAATTCTACTACATATCCTATCACCAAAAATCTCCTTAAGTATTTTGAAGATGTTGCTATGTTAACTTTTTACACACCATGCGTAAGTAATAATCTGTGTATTAAAGTAATATTAATATTGTTTCTTATGTAAGGATTTTGTTGATTGATTCAGGGTCATTTTAATTGCCAACTTTGCCACTTTTCACTATTGGTTAAGATGTGCACTTAATTTAAATGATAGAGCAGTTGTCTCTGTAGCTTCAGTTTAACTTTGCTTTACTACCATGTGGAAGAATTTGTGGTTCATTAATATGCTATGTTGTTGATGTTACTGCTGCAGCTACTGCTGTCATTTGCTCATAGCGGTAGAGGTAGGGAAGAGAGGGGGCCTAATGTTCCATGAATGTAAAATGCACAAATAATATACAAATTTTTTATCCTTATTAATGATGAGGACATCACAAAGTACTTTTTGGTGCTAGTATGTCACTTTTATCCCTTAATTTGGTTTACTTTTATAGGGAGGGAAAAGTAAAGATGCACCTTCATGGGATCCTGTTGCCCTGAAATTCCCAGAGCGGAATACTCCAAGAAACTCTCATTGCCACCTTTCCAACAGCCCTAGAGCAATAGAGCACGCCTATCAATATGGAGGAACAGCCAACAGCCGCCAAGAGTTTGAACACTTAAAAGGAGATTTTGGTGCAAAGTAAAGTAACACACTATACTCCTAGACTCTTAATGACATGGCTGGGCTCCATCTTTGTTTGCCACATGTCATCGTTTTTACCTATCTTTCCTTTCTGTGCCACCTTAATCCTATTATGTTATCATCGAAATAAGTACTAAATAGTACATGATTTATACTATCCAAAGAATTATATTCTCTGTGATTTTCCATTTGTAAGGTTCATAAAACAATATTCTACCAGGAGTTTACTGTATTTGACCAAAAAGAAAAGACAGTCAAGGAGGGGAAGATGGAGCAAGTTTCAAATGACTCATCATCTAACCTTGATATCACGCTCCCTTTCCCATACAAATTGCTTTCAGGTTGTAAATGGGAGTGCATTCGAACTACTAGAAGGTTAATAAAGCATTGAAAATACAAATAAGCTTGTTTGTCTATGACCCTCCAGCTATCTCCAACCCCATCACCTCTTTCCAGTATTTCACAAATCTCCAGGTTATCTGATATTATTGAAGAATTATTTTTATAGTTTTAGCACCCAAATATTTTTATATAGGTCTTACATAGCTCTGTCAAACATTCATAGAGGCAAAGTATTCAATAAGAAATCTCTAATGTCTTATAATTTGCTACCTGCCTAATAGGCAGAATCAGTATTTTCTATTTTTCGGGAAGAATTTAGAGTTAATCAAACTAGAAGTTAACCTAGTAAATGTATCTTATCCATAGCCTGTGGTTAAATTTCTAGAAGGTTTTGTTTAATTTCTACAAACTCAGGTGGCTGCTTTTTACACATGGTATCCACTAATTAATTTTTACTGGGAAAAAATTTTAGTCTGTATTTTAGATAGCACACAAGTGATATTATTTGTATTACTCACTAGTATTTTGTCCACATGGATAAACTTCTTTAACATACATATTTTTACTAAATTGCAGCTTTTTTTTTTTTTTTTTGAGACAAGGTCTTGTTCTCCCATCCAGGCTGGAGGGCAGTGGCATGATCATGGCTCACTGCACCCTCAACCTTCCAGGCTTAAGTGATCCTCCCACCTCAGCCTCCCAAATAGCTGGGACTACAGGTGTGCACCACCATCCCTGGATAATTTTTTTTTAAATTTTGTAGAGATGGGGTTCCACTATGTTGCCCAAGCTGGTCTTGAACTCCCAGGCTCAAGTGATCCTCCTGCCTTGACCCCCCAAATTACTGGGATTATAGGCCTGAGCCATGGCACCCAGCCTGCAGCCATATTTTCAAAGCAAGACACAGTAAGATCCTTAACTGAAACAACATTTCCTCAAATGTGGAATACATCCTTGTTGTACAAGGAAGTAGAGAAGAATTTACATTTTTGAACTAGCCATGCTAATGTAATATTCATTAATAATACTAAGTATGGAATAATGTTGCTTGGGATTAGATAGAATGGCTACTTATTTATTCTTGCTTACACTGTATTATTTTAAAGAAGTTAGAGATTATCCTCAGTCTCATTTTACGTATGGTAATCCCTTTCTTTTCATTTACCAGATCTCAGTTTTCCATTCGTCTGAGAACTCGTTCCTCTCATGGCATGATCTTCTATGTCTCAGATCAAGAAGAGAATGACTTTATGACTCTATTTTTGGCCCACGGCCGCTTGGTTTACATGTTTAATGTTGGTCACAAGAAACTGAAGATTAGAAGCCAGGAGAAATACAATGATGGCCTGTGGCATGATGTAAGTTGAAGGCAGAGAACAGTATTATCAGCAAATAGCTACCACTGTCAAATGGACACTCATGGGCCTCCATTACTCTCTCTAGAAATATCCATTTTAAAAGTCTGCTGCTGCACACTCAGAATTCAATTTCAAAAAATTGTATTCCTTATAAAAGTCTTGAAGCATACTATTTAAAAAGAGACACAGGCTGAGCATAATTATTTTAACCAAAGGATCAGTGGTCAACATAAACTGAAATTTAGTTTTTAATGATTTCTCACTTATTTTCTACTGCCAATAGGTTTTTACTTTTCAACAATTATTACCGAGTGTCTTTTATTGGCTAAGCTGTGGAAGATACAAAGTGAACAGTAAATCAGTTAGGAAGACAGGATACCACAGTGGGAGCAGATAAATGTTGAAAGAAATTGGTGGGTATGTAATGTCAAGAGTAAGCAATGTAACATGCATTATAATTAATCACAAGAAATCTAAGTGGGAGAGAACATATGGCCTGTTCTGGCCATATGTGGCCTGGTTAACTGGGAAAAGCTTCATAGAGAACATGGAAAAACATAAGCTATATTCAGAAATTAAGCTTTAAATCATTCTATCTAATGGTCAGAAAATATATGGATCACTTCCTCTAATACATGAAGTGGTAAATGGAAGATAAGCAGGAAAAAAATACACCTATGTATATAAAGCAAAGAGGCCTGGAGACAACTCACAATAAAGGCATATGCTGTATAACAAAACAGAATCAAATGAGGGATAAAGTTTCTGCCATTCCAAAAACTGCATTGCCAGAAGCCTACTAAACAGAAGAGATAAACTCCTGACCTTCAGAGATGGGACCATTTTAAAAATAAACTTTCTGAAGATTTCCCACAGCATTGCAATAGCAAAGTTGGAAGAAAAGGAAATACAGCCTTTTCTCCAATCTTGGAATGTACCTGAGATGTGCTATTTTTCTTCTCTTCATCCAGGTGGTATTTATTCGAGAAAGGAGCAGTGGCCGACTGGTAATTGATGGTCTTCGAGTCCTAGAAGAAAGTCTTCCTCCTACTGAAGCTACCTGGAAAATCAAGGGTCCCATTTATTTGGGAGGTGTGGCTCCTGGAAAGGCTGTGAAAAATGTTCAGGTAAGCCAGGCATGACCAGGTAGAGCCATTGACCGTTAGAGCCAGAACATCACCTAATTGAGGCCCTCATTTCACAACTTAAGAAACTGGAAACTAGCATCAGTAAAGCTGTAGTTTTCTGGACATGGGACATCAAAGTACTGTCTTATGGGCTGCCTGTCTGCCCTGTGGCATTACAAAGTCAGAAGTAATCTTTCGATTCTAAGGTAGATGTGAAATGAAAAAGTTTCAGAGGTATAAATTATCATGAAAATTTATGTCTCAAGGGGATCTTATTTGTTCAGAAAGTACCCATACTTTTAATGTAAAGGCATAACAAAAAAGAAAGCAAATCATTGCATTATACATTATTGAGTGAAAAAAAGTTTCAGATCATTATGCAAACTACAATCCCATTTTTGTTTCTTACACACACACGCACACACACACAATTTGTAAATGTATAAGGAAATGTGGTTACCCTGGGGAGAAGTGAGAATATAGTAGAAAAATATCATTTGTGTAATTCAAAAATTAAAAATGTTGCACTTATAAAAAAATTTAGCAATAAAAAGAATGCATCAAAGGACTAAATTTTTCTTCACATAAATATAGGTTATTTTAGCAATGCTAAAAATAATTTCTAAGACCCATTAATGTATGTAGATGAATCAAAAAAGATGGTTTACATTATAATTAGATTTTAGATAAGCAGCCCCAATTCCATGGCAATCTCTTTTGTAAAATGTCCAAATGCAGTACAAAATCGGTTATCTAAAGTGGCCCAAGTTTCATGTCCTGTGATATGATAAATTCTCAACCACAAAAACAGCTCATGAAACCAGAAATGAAAGCTTTCTGCTGTTTATGTGACTATGGTAGATTTAAGTAAAGAACTTTGCTAGCCCTCATCAGCCTTAGGTGATCTTGGCGCAGCTGTCATTCTTGAGGGAAAACTAGGATACTTCTAAATATGCAATTTGAAAACCACAGCTGCAACTTATTGTGTCAAAGTGTAATATAAAAATGTCCATAGCTTAATTACTACAGGTTGACATTATCAAATACAAAATTCCAGCTTCAAACAACCAGTTAAAAAGCAACTATCCAGGAAAGTACTGATCATTGAGATATCTGAAATAAATACAACAAGGAATTATTTGGTTTCCCTCAGGACTCAAACCCCCTCATTTTGCTTCCCCTTGGTGCATCTGTGTTGAGAAAATGGATTTTAAGAAATGTCTTCTTCCCTCAGATTAACTCCATCTACAGTTTTAGTGGCTGTCTCAGCAATCTCCAGCTCAATGGGGCCTCCATCACCTCTGCTTCTCAGACATTCAGTGTGACCCCTTGCTTTGAAGGCCCCATGGAAACAGGAACTTACTTTTCAACAGAAGGAGGATATGTGGTTCTAGGTAACATTAGTCATGTTAAAAATATCAGTCATGAAATGCTTCTTCCTGGAGATGGCTAACAGGGAATATCAGACCCAGAGTTAAAACTTAAGAATGCCAAACTCAGCCCTTAGAAGATGACCTCTTCCCACAAGAACCATCTTTCTCCCTCCTGCACTCCAAATCATACATACAGTCCCCATCCCTGTATACTCTCCCTGACCAGGCTTCTCCATAGCTGCCAAACTTCTGGATGAAGACCACCTGGGCTCCTTTAGAATGTCTATGCTGCTCCGTGGCCTGATCCATGTCAGTTTTTGGCCACCTTGCTCCTCGAGGTCTTGCTCTGCTCCTTCTTGGCATGAACCATTGTTCTACTAAAGGAAGTCCCAGTTTCTCCCCAAGACCTGCAACACCAGCAGACAACATTATCCTTCAGAAATTTTTATTTCTGGATTTTTATTATTCTCCTTGACCATTACTCTCTCACTCATTCAGTTTTTATTGTATGCCTCCCGTAAGGCAGTCCCTGTGCCAGATGATGGGACATAACAGTTCTAAAAATAAATAAAATCCTAGCAGACTACACACAATCACCATCTAATTCATTCCAAGAATATTCTGTGGAGCAATCACTGGGTGTGAGGAAGACACCAAAATAAGTGCCCGGAATGAGGACAGGAAAGGGTATAAAGCTGCATGTTCCCTGCTCTCAAGGCACTTAGGTACTTTGCACATGCCCCGAATAAAGAAATTACACTGCAGCCAAGTATACTTTCTAAACCACCACCATATCCAGCACAACACCCAGAGGTAGTATTTCCTCTTTTGTCTAGCTCATGATTTTACTTTCCTGCCTCATCCACCATTACCCCTACACTAAAACACCTACACTTACAATTCTCAGCCTTTCATGGAATTTCAGTGATAAGAACTCTTAATGGTTTGGACAGCTGGGAATGCGGAGCAAACTGCACAATTTGCATACTACTCCATGAGCATTAACTAATAGCAAGAAAAAATTTTAAATGATTTATAAGATACGTTAAATGAACAGTATTTAGATGCCCTGGTTTGCCATGAGTCTCTTGGAGTAAACACAACTATTCTTAATAAGAATTTTATTGGATCACCTCAGTAACAGCTCCTAAATACTTTCTCTGCTCTTTCTCCTCTGAAATGCTGTACAGCACTGGCACCAGTTAGGTTTTTGTTTAAGAATTATTTTAAAATACAGGTCCAATCAAGACAGCTCTCTTGCTGAGTGACTGCAAAATAAAGCCTAACTTCCATACTTCAGCACTAGAGCCCTTCCCAGCGTGGCTCCCCCTCACCATGCCTCCTTCTCGCCTGGCAGAGACAGTCCAGCCACAATGGCCTTCACAGAGCTCTCCGAGCATTCCAGCCTCTGCAGCTGTGTTCAGTCTGCTTCCTCTGCCCAGATTGCCCCGTCCTCCTCACTGGTGAAATACTCAACAGTGCTGCTGCCACTTGGAATTAATTTCTCCTCCCCTGAGCTCCCATAACACATATTTTGTGTGCTGTTGCCAGCCTCACACCCCACAACAGGATGGATGCGTTAGTTATCTTGGTTCCCCACAGAGCTTTCCCCAGTGAGTTTGACATGGAAAAGCCACTTTCTACTTATCTGTTAAAAAATGCATCAAACTTTCAAAAACAGATAAAAAAGATATATAATTACAAAATCACACCATAGTTACAAATATGATCTTGCTGTTCTTGGGAGTTTATAGTGTTTATCTCCACAGATGAATCTTTCAATATTGGATTGAAGTTTGAAATTGCATTTGAAGTCCGTCCCAGAAGCAGTTCCGGAACCCTGGTCCACGGCCACAGTGTCAATGGGGAGTACCTAAATGTTCACATGAAAAATGGACAGGTAGTGTCTGAAAAAGGTTTAATGATTTGTCTCATCTGACCTTGGATTCTAGATCTGAAGCAGATTTATTTCACAGAATTATTTCATCAATCTTCCCTAACTGAAAAAGAAAAATAGGAAAGTTGTAACATGAAATGTAAATGTGGGCAATATTTGGATTCAGCTTCCTATGTTGAAAGTTGATTTGATCAAAACAGTCATGAAAATACGGCAAAATAATATAAAAAATAATCACCAATAACAACATAAAGAGTTTTAACAAAATAATGAGAAGCACTTTTTTTCACCAAATAACTATCAAAATCAACAAACACTAAAACATCTTTCTAAATATCTATAATATATCAGATACCATATATACATATACTAGATATGTATATATACTATATATATTATTCTCAAATGATAGAAATAAAAAAATTATGTTATAATTAAATGCCACTTTCATCCTAAGATATTACTAAAGAATATTCATAGAAGTATTCAAATAAATATTAAGAAAAAAGTATATTTTCATTGATGCTGCTAACTTAATATAACAGTTTTTTATTTGGGTTCTAGTACATTCTATTAAATTATATTGAGCCATCACAATAAAACGTATCCCTACTTGGTGCTTACTATTTGTTGGGTACTATTCTAAATGCTTTACCTAGATGAACTCATTTAATCCTCCCAATTATCTCCATGATGTAGGTAACAGTATCGCTTTTAATTTACAAACGAGAAAACTGGGGCAGAGAGTAAGTTAAATAGGAGACTGGCTGTCTAGCTTCAAAGTCCATGTTCTTCACCAATACTTTAACCTGCTTCGTATAACACACTCAATCTTTAGAAATTGAAGGGATTTATTCTATTTCTTAGTGTCCCTCTCTCCCTATTTTCTCCCCATGAAGTTACTTTGTTCTCTCCCCAAAGAGCACCCCCAGCTGAACCTATTTCTATAGCCTGCCAAATAGTGACCCCTTGTGTTCAAATTGCAAATTTAATCATGTGTGAATATTTGTTGAAGTATTGCTTCACTGTGGTAAATTATTTAATAAATTCTGTTTTATCACAATGAGGAGAAACTAAATCATAGAATGTGCCCTATATTTTGCAGGTCATAGTGAAAGTCAATAATGGCATCAGAGATTTTTCCACCTCAGTAACACCCAAGCAGAGTCTCTGTGATGGCAGATGGCACAGAATTACAGGTGAGAAAAGTTGACTGCCCTGGGGAGCCTGCACACCCAACTGTAAAATTATGACCTGGCAGAACTTAGACTATCACTTATATGATAGGTAACACATGACAGTCTAAAAGTATCCAAGAAAAGAAAATCATGTTATTATACCATTATGTGTATACTGAATCCACATGTGATTTCAGAATATGAGTGCTGCAAAATTGTGTTGAGGAGTTGCTTAAATAATGCATAACTTACAGAGCAAAAACAAAGTAGCACAAGAATATTCTAAATATTCTCCCTTTCTAAGGAAAATGTTACAGTAATCTCTTGATTAGACATTGTTAGCCATCATTGATGATTTTAATAATTTAGAAGAAAGTGTGAGCTTTATTCTGGAATAAATAAAAGCAATTACTGTGATAAATAGTCTTTCTCATGTAAAAATTCATCACTCCAGTGCCACTTATGACCGGTCTTTGCCCTGCATTTCAGTTATTAGAGATTCTAATGTGGTTCAGTTGGATGTGGACTCTGAAGTGAACCACGTGGTTGGACCCCTGAATCCAAAACCAATTGATCACAGGGAGCCTGTGTTTGTTGGAGGTGTTCCAGGTAAGTGTTGCTTAAAAAGGAAAAGTTTCCAATCCAAAAAACTGAGTTCTCATAATTGTTATTGTAAAATTGAGCCATGTGTTTTCATGATGCACCTAGTTACTCAAAGAATTTTATATACAGTGTTGTTTAAGTGGAAAAAGCACAATAAAGTGACACGTAAGAACTAGACCCCAGCATTCCACCCAGTAGCTATTACTCTCCCTTGCCATGTTTGCTTATTTTTTTCCTTCCTTTCCCTTTTAAGTGCCCTCCACACACATACACACAGTGAAACACATACTCTTATTTCATCTCTAACACAAAGAAAACTCATTGACTAACACTACAGTAGGATCTGAGAACTTTGGGGGATTAAGCTTGCTGTTAATTGCTCCTCTTCCTCAGTAGGAAAAAATGCACAATTCTCTCTGTCCATGATTAGTCTGAACTGCAAAAACAGCTGCAGACCATAAGTTGTTGTCCATTGGTAGTGACATTCCCTCAGAGAGGTTCCCAGCTGCAATTCTGTAAACATCATCAGTCACTGCTGCTGTCATCTGCCAAGAATGGTGTATAATCCAGGATTGTGACAAGACACTTATGGACAACACATAAACACCCCAATTGTTTTAAACCTCTGAAGCAAGGACCATGTCCTCATATTGAATACATTTGTTTTTACACATTTCACTAACTTGGAAAACCTGAATGCTATGGCTGGGGAGTGGGATTTAAAAGGGAAATAACCCAGCTTTTGCAGCGGGAACTTGGTGGTGAGTTTTTAATTGACCTATCATAGTTGTACATATTTTGGGGATACATGTGATATTTTGATACCTGTATACAACGTGTAATGATCAAATCAAGATAATTGTAATATCCATCACCTAAAACGTTTATCTTTTCTTTGTGTTGGTAACATTACAACCCTTCTCTTCTAGCTATTTTGAAATATACAATAAATTATCTTAACTATAATTTCCCTATTGTACTATGAAATACTAGAAATTATTCCTTCTATCTTACCGTGTTTTTGTACCCAGTAACCAAGTTCTTTTCATCTCCTTCTTCCCCCTTCCCTTCCCTTCCCAACCTCTAGTAACTACCAACTACTCTCTACCTCTCTCCATGAGATTTACTTCTTAAGCTCATATATGTGAGTGAGGACACATGATATTTGTCTTTCTGTGCTTGGCTTGGTGGGGATTTTAATAATCTTCTAATAGATTATTTTTAGACTGACCCATAAAGACAGACAATGCTTTAAAGAAGAGGGCAAGAAAGCACAGATAAAATTAAGCATCTGACCTTGGGTACTCCAAAAATAGTAACAACTAAGCACTCTTCTTTGTCTGAACTTTTCAAATACCAGTATTGACAATAATGGTAACCCGGTGTGAAAAGAAATATTTGAGACCCTCGCAAAGCAACTCTTCTCCTTTGTCTCCCCATTTCACTCCCTTCTCCATTCCCCAGTCCTCTCCCTGTTCTGACTTCAGCTTTGAAAGGATTCTGTCAAAGGCCAGCACTGTACTTCATGCAGGTGCAGCATGAAAAAGTCTCACATCACTGCATATTTCTGCACATTGCTTCCCTCCAGAAATCACAACACAGTTTAAAATGTTTCACAGCTTCCCAAGGTCCTCCAGGATTAAATTCACCATAGCATGCAAGCTTCTTGATCATCTGTCTCCTCCTCGTCCCTACCTTTGGGATCTCCCCACACTTTCCGGGACTTGCAGTTCCTAAATGTTTAGTGATGGTCTCTTTGCTCCAGGCCTTTGCATAAGGGAACTGGGCCTCAATTTCTGGGAAATGTTCTTCCTTTACTTCCCTAGTACCTTTGTTAAGAAACAACTTCTCCTATTCCTCCCCAGTCTAACTCCTATTGACCTTTAGGACTCAGCTCAGACATTTACTTACATACATGCCCCTTTCCCTCTAGGATGTGTACGCATACCACTGTTGTAGCACTTAGTACAGAATATTGTTGAAACTAAGTAGTACATTCCTTGATGGCAGGGAACATGACTATATCCAACACATAGCATAGATTGTCTATTAAGCAATGTGCTAGGCTTTGGGAGGTGGACAAAACAAGCATGACCTTCCCTTGTGGAAGCTGGAGTATTTGTCCTTCACTATGTACCCAATGTACTTACTACATCTTTCAAACAGATATTTATCTTTGATTTTTGTTTGTTTGTTTGCTTTCACAGTCTGATCCCAGCCTCACACACTGCTATCATCCCTCACTACAAGAGTTGCTAAGCCCCACAGACTGGACAGGCAAGATGTACCTAAAGCCAAATTCAGCCTGCCTGAGACATAGAATGAATAGCAAACTTTAGCTAATGAGCCAGCGCAGGAGCTAGCAGGCCAGAAGGGCGTAACCACTAGCCTGCTGCACCACTGCAGCTTTTAATTCCATCTAAGAATTAGGCCAGCCAGCCTAGAACAAAAGCAATTATAATTTTAGATGAAATGTAATTAATTATATCATTTTGAGCTGTTCAAGATTAATTCCACTAAAATCATATCAGAAACCAGGCATTAAGAGGATAACTAAAGAAATTAGACTAAATAAAACCCCTAAATGCACTGAATTCTCCAAGAATACCACTCAGAACTCTGGTGACTCATTATTTCTATCCATAAAAAGCTAATGCATAAAATTCATAGAACTATAGGCCAAAAAAGTCAACTTTAGTATGTGACAGTTTTAAAATCAAAATTAAAAATTAAATCCTTTTTTCTGCCAGACGTATTGGCTCGCACCTGTAATCCCAGCACTTTGGGAGGCCAAGGCGGGTGGATCACTTGAGCTCAGGAGTTAGAGACCAGCCTGGCCAACATAGTGAAACCCCATATCTACTAAAGATATAAAAAATAGCTGAGTGTGGTGGTGAGCACCTGTAATCCTTTCAGCTACTCAGGAGGCTGAGGCAGGAGAATTGCTTGAACCCAGGAGGTAGAGATTGTAGTGAGCAGAGATCGCACCACTGCACTCCAGCCTGGGCAACAGAGTGAGACTCCGTCTCAAAATAACAATAATAATAATAATAATAATAATAATAATGTTTTGTTAATGTAGCCCACCCACAGGTCTAACCATTCATTCCTCTACTGAAAATTCTGCATTATTTGTATATAGTCAAGCCTTCAACCTGGGAAACATTCTCTCTTAAAATTATGCATTAATTTCATTAATCAATTACTTAGGGTCCTAGGGCACTGTACTGTCACTACCTACAATTAATTGTGTGGCGAATTATTCAGACCACTAACTGCTACGTGAATTATTACCTCCAGATGGTTTCCCTCATAAGCCAAAGGATGGTAAGCTTGGGCAGAATCAAAACCCACGTTCTAAGTCTGGTATCCAAAGTAAGCAGAAGTATTACTTTGCTTACTTTGAGGTATTACTTACCCCTCATAAGCTTTCCTGTTCACTCATTTCTTACCCAGATGATGAAGTACACTGAACAGGCTTGAAGAATAGTCACACTAATCTAGAGACAATAAAGGGAATTGATCTCTCAGGCCCCTTCCAAATCTAAACCTTTTATGATTATCATTCTAAATATGAAATGCTATTTCCATGATTTATTTTCAGTACACGGTTTCTGCATATTCTTCCCTACATTGCTTAGAAAACTTATTACAGCTGCTTGCTGATGTTTCATTTGCTGTTCTATGTTCTTTCCTGAATTACTGATTTCTAAGTGTTTTCCATCCTTTATCTGCTATTGCTCACATAGCTGTTGGTAAATAATAATAAGCTTTGGGTAAATGGATTTTAATTTTATGATCTTTCTAAGCTCTCTAAATTGTTTTAAATTATATTGCTTCTATCATCCTAACACATTTAATTGTGTCTGTACAATTAATAAGTATAAGGCTTCTTCTAGATTTCTAATTAAGAGAAGAAAGTTCCCTTGGCATACCACAGGGCACCTGTGCCCACACAAAGACTAAGCGAGTTATCATTATCCTATTTATAGTTCTTAAACCCTGAGCTCAGAAAAATTAACTTTTAGTTTATGTGAATTCATTATTTTCTCATTATATTTTATGAACAGGCAAAAATGTGGAGGCTTAAGGGTGAAGGGTAATGAATTAAACAGAAATATTAACCAGTCCAAAAATAGTATAGAAGCTAAAATTTCTTTCCTCCTTTTTAGCAAAGCACACATTATAAGTGAGGCCCAGGTGAAATTAACTTTAAAAAAATAGGTAGATCATGAAAATTCACTGCTGAGGCTTTACATATAAGTGGTAAATTTCAGCCTTGAAAGACAGCTACAATACACAGAAATCTGATCATGGAAAAACATGGCAAAATATTAAAATTACCACATGTTCATAGAACTTCACAAACAACGTTCCTGAGAAATGAGTCAATTATAACTATATTCCATTTTTGAAATGTAAATCATGTCGATGATATGAGCAAATATGTATACTTTTACCAGGAAGTAATATTTGGGCTTAGAATACCTTAATTGCAATCTTTGTTTTTATTTCTTGCTCTTTTCAGAATCTCTACTGACACCACGCTTGGCCCCCAGCAAACCCTTCACAGGCTGCATACGCCACTTTGTGATTGACGGACACCCAGTGAGCTTCAGTAAAGCAGCCCTGGTCAGCGGCGCCGTAAGCATCAACTCCTGTCCAGCAGCCTGACACAACAGAACACAGCCGCCCAAATACAAAGTTCTTTAGAGCACTGAAAGAAACACAAAGCCAGCCAGGAGGAACAGCAACTCTTCCTTCTGGTGGAAGCTTTCATCTAGTTGAACAGGACTTAAATGAATCATCAGGGACTGGATATTTCTTATTTCTCATTTGGATTCTTACCTTGAGTCCAAAATGTCTGCAATGGACAATAATTGAAGGAGTGGCAAACTTACTTGTATTGAGAGCACACGCAATTCCTACTGGTGAAATTACTGTTTCTGTTTTCTAATAAAATAGAAGGGATTCTGAATAAACATTTGCACACATTTTTGAAGTGCGGCTAGATTCTCAAATTCACCTTTCTTCCAGTGAAGATAACTTTCAATCTATATAAAAATCTCTTTGTCCTAAAACTACCTTTCTTTATTTTGAAGAGACTCACTAACTTACATATAATCTAAAATTAGATAATAGATTTGTTTTTAGCCCTTTTGTTTGGTCTATCGGTATAAGAAGAATATTTTAGGTTTATAGCTGCAGTTATCAAGGTTTAATAAAGTAAATTTCTAACAGAATACTAGAAAAATGTAGTATAATTTAATTTTTTCTAAATAAGAAAAAGGGAAACTACTTTTTTCCCTTCCTTATCTGTTTAAAAGAAAAATAAAATTATACATGAGGGGGGGCTTCTGTAGGTTATTATTACTATTATTGTGTGTTCTATAGAAATCATTGAGGATATCACAACAAAAACAGGAGGACAAAATCGTAAGATTCAATTTCAGAGTACACAAGTCCTTTTATTAAAAGTTTGCTCCTAGCCTGGGCAACATAATGAGATCCCATCTCTACAGAAAAATTTGTACATGGGCACACACCTGTAGTCCCAGCTACTTGGGAGGCTGAGATCGGAGGAGTGCTTAAGCTCAGGAGTTCAAAGCTGCAGTGAGCTACGACTGCTGACTGTACCACTGCACTCCAGCCTGGGCAACAGAGTGAGATCCTGTCTCAAAAACAAAGTGTGCTCCCCACATTACCGGCAACACAACTAGTCTTATTTCTAAAATGTTATAATCTTTTTTCCAAGTAGCTACATTAATAAAGCCTAGAAAAAATGGGCTTGAATGGCTGGTAGAATATTAATATGTAGAAATGAAATAAAAGAATTATATCTGAAAAACTCAACTCAGAAGACAGAAAAAGAGAAAATAGGCCCTGATATCAACAGAATTAATAATACATAAAGGGAGTAACTTTTGAGGGGAGAGCATATAAAATATTTTGAGGAATTACCAAGGGAAATAAAACAATGTTACCTTGAAATGATTACATATATTACATATTGGTACATATGTCAATACCTACCTACATCCCCTGCTACCCTTCTGTCTGAAATATACAAATAATGATAATGTTGAAGATATCGATGAACATAGCTAACGTCTGTTCATAGAGGACTTACTAAGTGCCAGGCACTATGATAAGCTAAAGTTGATTATTTTATTTGTTCATTTCACTAATCCTTTGAGGTAATATTTGCAGCTCAGATAATTTGCCCACTGTCATTCAGCTGGACCAAGAAGCCAGTAGTCGAAACAAGACTGCCTGCCTCCAGGGGCAGCATGATTGTCACCTTGCTTGCCTGCCTCCAAAGACTATCTGCCTTCCAGCTGACCAGAGCCAGAGAGGTACCATAAAGTAGTGAGCTGGCAGGGTGTCACTGAGAAAATCAAGAGGGCACTTGCTTTGACTCATCTAGAAGAGCAGCAGGTTTCTAGGGGCCAATCCCTTCTTCTTTAAGACTGGGTGAGAGAAACCATTTCAGCACAACTGGCAGTGCAACACCTTGATGCCCCCAACACCACACACACAAACCTGCAGCACATGCACACACGGAGTCTATATACAGTACAGAAAGCCAACTGAACAAGCCCCTGTCCAAAATGTGAGTGCCACGAATTTTCATCTGTGTTATTCACTGATATGTTGCAAGAGCTGAGACCAGTGTCTGGCAGGTAAGTATATGCTCATAACGAGTGAATTTAAAGGAAGCCTAGTTTCCATAAAGTTATCCCCTCACCTAACCTCCTAAGGCAATCACTTGACTTGTAAATTTCCTGGAAGTCTGAGAAAAGGAAAAAACAGACAGTGACTTCTCTGAGTTCCACTGAGCCCCAGAAATCTCTCGTTTGCCTGAGGGTGTCGGGAGAAGCCTGAGGGAATAATGGTACAGTCCTCAGAGAGACAAAAAGCACTCTCTCAGGTCTCTGATAACCTTTCAAGTCCCAAAGAGTAGGTAAGAAGTTTGGCTACCATGAATAGGACCACTCAGTTTCTAAACGTCACAGCACCCAAGGACACCATTCCCAGAGAAGACTACTAGAGGGTAGGATGAGGTGGGCAGAAGGTAGATGGGATTAGGGGTGAAAGCCTGATGATCTGCCAAAGCATGGGACGGAAAGGCAGAAATGTAAGTGGAATGTAGCGTGACCCTAGCAGCCAAAAGAAACAGTTGAATCTCTCAAGGAACTCCTCAAGTGTAGTGATGGTGGCTGCTCAGGCTTGAGTCCCTCACCAGCCCAGCCAGACCACAGTTTACAAACAGAGAGCTAAATCAGCATCCTCAACAGAACATGTTGTCAAATGATCATGTCTAAAGACTGTTGATTAATGAGCTGATGTCAGCGAGGTGGAAGGTTATGAAAGCATGGTGTCACCAAGTTACCCTAGGACCTATTTGTAATACTCCCTTACAGAAAGCTTACACCTGGAAATGTAAGAAATGTGGGAAGGCAATTTATTCAGGGTAAAGGCCTTGGAAGACTAAATAATTCATACTGCTGAAAAACTCTATTTATCCTTTTAATGCCTTTAAATCCGTAGTGATGCCCCTACTATCATTCCTGATTTGATAATTTGTGTCTTCTTTTTTATCCTGATAATTCCACCCAGAGGCTTATCAATTTTATTGATCTTTTTTAAGAGCCAGCTTTTGGTTCTATTGATTTTCTCTATTATTTATCTGCTCTTATATCATTGTTTCTTCTCTTATCTTTATTACTTCTTTCTTTCTGCTTATTTTGGATTTAGTTTGCTCATTTTTTCTGTTTTCTTAAGGTAGAAGCTTAGATCATTGCCTTGAGATGTTTCTTCTTTTCTAATGCAAGAATTTAATTCTCTCTAAGCACTACCCATGCATTTTGATATGCTGTGTTTTCATTTTCATTTAGTTCAAAGTACTTTCTAATTTATTCAGTCATTTCTCCTTTTATTCATGAGTTATTCAGAACTGTCTCACTTAGTATTCCAATATTGTGAGATTCTCTGGGTATCTTTCTGCTATTAACTTATAATTTAATTCTACTGTAAGACATACTTTGCATACCCTTCCATACTTTGAATACTTTTCAATTTATTGAAACTTGTTTTCTGGCCTACAATATATTCTACTTGGTAAATTTTCCATGTGCACTTGAAAAGAATATACAGTATTCTGCTGTTCCTAGGTAAAGTGTTGTATATCGATTGTCATGTCCTCTATATCCCTACTGATTCTGTTTACTTGTTCTACCAGCTGAAATCCTGAACAACAAATGTGGAGTTATTTCTCCTTTCAATTGCATCCATTTTTGTTTCATGTACTTTGAAGGTCTGGCATAAACATGAAAGAGTGTTAGGTACTCTTGATGTCTTGACTCCTTTATGATTACGAATTGTCTCTCTTTACCTCTGTAAATTCTTTGCTCTGAAATCTTCTTGTCTATTATTAACATAGCTACTCCAGCTTTCTTCAGATTAATGTCTGCATAGTATATCTATTTCTATCCTTTTATACTTTTAATTTATCTGAGTCTTAGTATTTAAGGTGGGTTCATGTAGACAGCTTATAGTTGCATCTTTTCTAGCTAATCTGACAATCTCTGCCTTTTGACTGAAATTTAGACCTTCTGTAATTAATGCAAATATCAATATGATATGATGTAAATATATTACCTTTGTTCCTTCTTTCCTCTTTTCCTGTTTTCTTTAGAATTAAATGAGTAATATTTATTCCATTTACTCTCCACTATACAATAGTTAGTGCTACTGTATTAGCTCTAATTCTGTTTGTTAGGTTTTAGAGATAACTCAAGTTTAATTTACTTCATCACAGTCTATTGTCAAATACCATTGTGTCATTTCACAAATAGTCTAAGAATTACAAAAGTAAACTTCTATTTTCCTCCTCCTTTATTTTTTTGCTAGTATTATACATTATAATTTTACATGAAATATCATTGCCATAGTTTGCCTTAAACAGTTACCTTTAGTGTTTAAAAATTTTTAAAGCCTATATATTTATCCCCATATTTTCCATGTCTTGTGTTCTTTCTTTCTAAAGATCCAAATTTCCATCTAGTACCATTTTCTTTCTGCCTGAAAAACTTCCTTGAACATTTTTTATAGTGAAGATCTGTTAGTAATGAATTCTCTCAGCATTTGTTTGACTGAAAAGTCTTTACTTCACCTTCATTTTTGAAAGATACTTTAAAGATATTGCTCCATTGCCTTTTTGCCTTCATATTTTCTGATGAAAAGTGTACTCTCATTCTTTTGTTTCTCTGAATGCATGTGTCATTCACTATCAAGTTTTAAGATTTTTCTCTTCAATTTAATTAGGACATGTCATTGTTTTGTTTTCACGTTTCTTCTCCTTAGCGTTGGTTAAGGTACTTGGATCTGCGAGTTTATAGTTTTCATCAAATTTGGGGAAAAATATTTCTTCAAATATTTTTCTATTACCCTCCCTTCTTCTGAGAAGCCACTTACATATATATTAGACTGCTTGATAATGAAACGCAAAACGTATACTCTTTTCTTAATTGCTTTTTTCTTTGTACTTGACATTGGATAACTTATATAGCTATGTCTTCTAGTTCATTAATATTTTCTTCTCCAGTATCTAATCTCTTAATCGTATTCAGTGTATATTATTACTTTAGATATTGTACTTTTCATCTCTAAAAGTTCTATCTGGGTCATTTTTATACCTTCCATTTATTTCTTCATTATGCTTTCGTCTACTACTTGAATGATATTTATAGTAGCTTGTCTGCTGTATTTGTCCATTTTTACACTGCTATAAAGAACTACCTGAGACTGGGTATTTTAGGAAGAAAAGAGGTTTAAATGACTCAGTTCCACAGGCTTAACAGGAAGCATGGCTAGGAGACCTCAGGAAACTTACAGTCATAGCAGAAGGCAAAGGGAAGCAAGCACATCTTACCATGGTGGAGCAGGAGAGACAGAGGGAAAAGGGGGAAGTGCTACACACTTTTAAACAACCAGATCTCGTAAGAACTCACTCACTATCATGAGAACACCAAGGGGTGTTCTCCATATCCATGGAGAATACTCCATATTCATATCCATATGGGTGTTCACCATAATCCAATCACCTCCTACCAGGTCCCTCCCCCAATACTAGGAGTTACAATTCAACATGAGATTTGGGTTGGGACACAGAGCCAAATCATATCATTTACTAATGCTGTCATCTGTCATTCTGAGTCTGTTACCATCGACTAAAGATTCTCCTGACTGTGGAATGCCTTTTCCTTTTTTTTTTTTTTTTTTTTTTTCCCTTGGCATGCCTGGTAACTTTTTATTAGATGCTAATCACTGTGAATGTTACACTTTCAGTGCTGGATTTTATTGTAGTTTTTATTTTTATTCTGAGGGGTTGTCTCCCCTTGGATGCAGTTAAGTTACTTGAAATCAGTTTGATTCTTTCAAATGTTGCTCTTAAACTCTGTTAAGGCAAGTCCAGAGTAGTCTTCAGTCTATTCCCATCTCCATAACCTAACCCTAACCCTACTTTGGCAATATCTTGCTGAAGACTCTACTCAATGATCCATGTACTATATTAAAAGATCCACTATTGTTGAAACACACATTCTTCCCAGCCCTGTATGAGCTCTGAGGAATTTTTCTTTTTTTCTTTTTTCTTGTTTTCTTTTTTTTTTTTTTTTTTTTTTTTTTTGGGATGAAGTATCATTCTGTTGCTTAGGCTGGAGCACAGTGGTGAAATCTCAGCTCACTGCAACCTCCACCTCTCGGGTTCAAGCAATTTTCCTGCCTCAGCTTCCCAAGTAGCTGGGATTACAGGCACCTGCCACCATACCCGGCTAATTTTTGTATTTTTAGTAGAGTTGGGGTTTCACCATGTTGGCCAGGCTGGCCTCAAATGCCTGACCTCAGATGACCCATGTGCCTTGGCCTCCCAAAGTGCCAGGATTACAGGCCTGAGCCACCAAGCCCAGCCCTCTGAGGAATTTTTCATCACTCCTTTCTCCTGTCATTCTTTCTCCAGCCTCAGGCAATTTCCTGCCTCAATTTTGTTTTCTTCCTTTAAGGAATGTTCCATTTTATTTGGCAGACAAAATGAGGTTACTTAGAAATCATCCTGAGTCTCTCAAGGATTATTTTTAAGCTTTCTTAAAGTTGGTATACATGAGCCTTTAGTCTAGCTCCAGTTTGGATCTCCCATGAAAGTATGACTTTTCTGAGTTTCTGCTCAATGCCCCACATGTTCAAGATCTTTCCACTTTAACTAGTTGGCATTCAAACATCTCCCAGCTTGGTGTGAGCTCTGAGAGTTTTTCATCTTATAACTCCCTGGCAGTTTTTCTTTTTCACCTAATGTAACACATATGCATCTATGTCTACTTAATTATAAGTTAATAAACTTCTCATTTTTAAGGCTTACATGTATATTTTCAGAAGCAGCAAGGTAGACAAAAAACACTGGTGAAAATTGTATCTGATCCTAAAGTCAGTCTTTTGGAGACTACAATTTCATTAGATGGATGCTGACAGCCATCGAGAGAAAAGGAAATCACGCTGAGTTTCTGGGGACTACTGCAAGAAGAAAAAGAGAACATAGAGAGCTGGCCTCAACCTCAAAAGTGATCCTACATCCAACCAAATTAAAAAATCCACATGAAGTTTCTCAAAACCTACTACAAACAATTTATCAAGATAACTGGTTAGCACTTGGGGTACAATGTGATAACCAGACGTCATTTTTCTTGGAAAAATCGGGGTTAGAACCATAGCTTTGACTTCATTATCAATACATGTAACCAACAATCTGGGCTCCTCTATGGAAGTAACTTAAATGCCTTGCAGATTAACCATGGACTAAGAATTTTCTTTGATCTTCAATACTCTTCCAAAACACACAACCCCAGGGCTCCATTTCTCACCCAACATAATTATACCCGAGCAGAGCACTATCTAATAATATCAAGCCAGGAAACTGTCTTGGGGTACTAAGGTGAAAGGATTTAGCCAAGTAGCAACCCAAATATAAACAAGGAAATGAGCCTAAGACATATTAAGCATTTAGAATAAGCCCCACCTGACTGACGACCAAGATAGATTAAGCTTCATCTTTAATTATTGATATTAATGATCTGCCGTGAGCAAGACGATCTCTAAGGTATTTTCTAATTGCGAAATATTATTCTGTCTTATGTGTCAGACATAACTGATAGCCTAACACTACGTGTGCTTTGCTGACATTTCTGTCTGTCTTACCAAAAGTAAATAGTTCAACTGTTGTCATCATCTAAAGGTGCCACCACTTTTATTTGTTTACCAGATCAGCAGATGATACTGGTCCATTACCCTTGACCTAGTCAGACCTTGACAAAAGACCTAATGGTGCTATTTAGGATGCATTTCCTTGCTGCTTTGTGCAGGTGGCTTTCTCATTGTTGCATAGACAGTGATAGGAACATCAGTTATTGTCAGGCAATGACTTCCAGGGCACCTCCGGAGTTGCCTGAATAAAAAAGCAAATGACATGTAGTTAGATATTAAAAAGAGGAAATTTTTTTTCAGAGCACCAAAGTTTGATTGTATATTTTACTGTTTTAAATCACTTTGAAATCTCTGAATGTCATAAAATGAGTACAACATGGTGATGCTGATGAGGCACCCATTTTAGACTGATATAACAAAGAAATTGTGGCCTCTGACATACATTTAATCACAGAAAATTCATATATTCAAAGATAATCCTCCAGATATTCATTTTAAAAGGTATGCAATGATTGCTAAATGGCAAAACAAAAGTGCATAGTTACAAACATAAGAGATAATATCGTGGCAATTCATGTGCATATGCACCCTAAATCGCCTCAGTTGAGTGATTTCAAAACAAGAATGTTTGTGGCAAAATACAAAACTGAACATAGTATTTCACATACTGTTCAAATGTTGATAGAATCTCATATTTGAAATGGCCCTTAAATGACACCTAGTCCAAAAATACATCTAGTATATGAATTTCCTTTCCAACATTCCCACCAAATAGTCATTTAGCCTTACACATTTCTAAAGACCGGGAGCTCACTACTTCCCAAAGTAGACTATTTCATACTTGACTAACTCCAATTTTTAAGTACCTACAGCTGTTAAACTTAAATCTGTGTTCCCAAAATTTCCAACCCATGAGAATCTAACAATGTAGTATCTAAGGTTTTGCTATAGTAAACATCACAGAAGTGAAACTAATCATTCTGTAAAAATACTTTGTCTCACAGAATCTTCATACTCTATATCACTCTTTCTGTCAAAGGTCACAGCACAGCCAAAGTGACACTAATCAAAGCCAAAGTGACACTGAATCTGAGGTCTAAGTCTTTTTCATATTTTTAGCCTTATGCCTAGCACAGGGCCCTACACATACTAGCACTGAAGGTTGGTTTGTTTAATTGAATGTTATCTAATCGTGAAGCTATCAACAATCTATTAGGTTGGTGCCAAGGTTAATTGTGGGTTTTTTGTTAATAGCTAAAAATGTACCAGAAAGAGAGAAAATGAATTGGTCTATCATCAAGACTTACAGAAATACAAAATACAGACTCCATACTAAGGAAACCTGGGCTCTGTTCATACTAACTTAGAAACAACAATATTTTGGAATTGCTGAGGGTTTTTTCTTGCTAATACTGAATATCAGCTGAAGGTTGTATTGATGATAGCCAGTACGTATTTCCTCACTTGTGAGGATAGAAGACTTTACCTGGTTGGTGACATCTCCTTCCCATTACAGGCAGCACTGGAGCTCAGCCCCGGTTCCAGCCCAATTGAAGAGTCTCCTCCTTCCACTGGAAACCTCCTTGGCTGGGTTCCAAATCGAAAAGGCATAATTCACTGAAAACCTAGATTAGAAAGTTAAAATATTGAAAACCTAGATTAGAAAATTAAAACGTTGGGGTTGGAGATAGATTGTCTTCAAAGACTTGTATGGAATGTTTTAAAGAGTCAGAATCTCACTATGTCGCCCAGGCTGGAGTACAGTGGTTATTCACAAGTGCAATCATAAGGCACTACAATTTTGAAACCCTGGGCTTAAGCGATCCTCCTGCCTCAGCCTCTGAGTAACTGGAACTACAGGTGGACACAATGTGCCTGGCCTTGGGATTTTTAATATTACTATTTTGTTATAGACGTATAGAAACATTCTGAATGTTATTCTATTTTTAAATAGCTAAAAAAGTGTTAAAAATTACTGTATTTCACAACCATCCCTTACGTACAATTTTAAGTCTTGCAAAAAATACAAAATAGCCACTAAGCAATGCAAGGAAAATGTACCCTATGGTTAACATAACTGAAGACCATTTCTGCTGTGTGAAAACAAAATTCAGTTTGCCTTTAAATGGTTGTTGCAATCAACAAGCACCTCTCTACCTATCTATGCTCTTCTCTTCCTTTGGAGCACAGTTTCACATTCACTGAAATATCTTCAGCTAATCCTTCTGTTCCAGGTGATTATTCATTTCCCCCCTGCTTCTCTATAGTCACAGTATAGTCCCTGGCTCTGGCCCTTCCCAACTATGTGATCTTAGTCAAGGTACTTACCTATATTTCTCAAGGGTACATTGGTGATAATATTTTCTACTTCTAGGATAATAGTGAGGATTAAGTAAGGTAATACACGTAAAGTGCAGTGCCTAACACACAGTAAGTGCTCAGTAAGTGTTAACTATTACTATTCAGCAGGTACTACTGAGCATTAGTAAATGCATAGAAATGCCTGCAAGTATACCTGATATATGAAATTTATTATGAAATCGATATGATTTATATACACAAACATATATAAATGAACTCCTTACTGCCTACCTTGGAACTCTTCCCTACCCCATTGCTCCCACCCTTCACTCACTATGGCCAATGCAATCCACTAAGCCTGAATTTACATTTTACTTACTCTATAACTTACTTTTATAACCCCCATTATCCACATTTTCATAGCAACCTTTATTTCTCCTTGGTAACAGTTATCCTTCTAATTCAGGGTTTCTCAATCATGACACTATTCACAGCTGGGATCAGATAGTTCTTAGCTGGGGAGGGAAGATACTGTCCTGTGCACTGTAGGATGTTTTGTAGCATTCAAGGCCTTCACCCACTAGATGCAAATAGTACCCCTCTCCCAAAGTTGTGACAGTACAAAATGTCTATAGACATTGTCAAATGTCCCCTGGTGGGAGAGAGAGGCAAAATTGCCCACTGTTGAGAAACACTATCCTCATTTTGTGTAAATGTTTAATATCCCCCCTCATTCCAAGTCTGTCTTTGTCATCACTGAATACTTAATACCTAGAACAGCGCTTGGTTAGCTTTATCTTGAAATAATTTGCATGTATTCAACTATTAGTACACAAAGGATAGGAAAAATTTTAAATGGTGCAACTATTTCTTACACTTAGTATAGTATTCTATGCCTAAAAGTAAATGTTTATTGGTGGTAATAATAAAATCAAATTAAGGTTTAAGAATTTTAATACAATAACTTTTGTAGACTGTGTGTCAATATCAAGAAAAAAAGTGTTTTGTTCAATGATGATTTAGTAAAACCATAGTAAACTCTGTGGTTTAGTATAACTACCTGTCTATGCAGGTATTAACATTTAGCTAATTTGATCAAGGATAAACAGACTTACCAAAAGAGGCTGAGTCTGATTCCTGTAGAGGTGAATAAATCAATGCTTTCTACTGGCCTTCCATAGAAGGCTGGAATTGCCAAAGGAATGATGATCAAATGTTCCAGTGACACCCGGAAATTATGACATCAGGAGATTCTTTCACATAGTTTCCTACCTGCTAAAGAATCAAACATCTCAATGCATAGCTCCAACAACAAGCTAAGGCTTAGCTAAAAATTTTCTGTAAAGCTTTTTGGAGAGTTTCATTCTTGTTTTTACTGGCTTATTTCCCTACAATATTAGTATTTTCATCCATGAATGGGGACCTACAGTCTGATCCATCTGTACAAAATCAGAATTGAGATTCTTCTCATTTTATATCCTGTTTTCCTCATTCTCTTTCTCTCCTAGACCTTCTCTTATAATATCCCAAATAAATACAATCTATCTATATCCTCATTCCACTCCAATATCCTCAAACCCAAATTATACCTTTACAAATTTCTCTATAACTTTTACATGGGATTCTTTACACCCCCTCTTTAATGCCTGGACTAACCTTTTTTTTTTTTTTTTCCTGTTTCCTCAAGAGAGTCTTCAAATTCCCAAATGGCTGGAAGAATTACAATTGTGAAAGGAAGAACACACCTTGTACTGTCCTCATTATTCTGTTCCCTGGGCCCCGGGCTGCTTCTCTGCTGATTTCTCTAATGGCTCTCCCTCTCCCAATTCATTTTTGGCTTCTAAATCAATAGCTTACCTCATGAACAGCTGCTCTACTCAGTAATGTTTAGTTTAACCCTTACACCAGAACATAACTCTTCAGCTAAGCAGTTTTTCAGTTTTCATATCTGATGATTAAACCATTAAATGTTAGTGAGCATTCTTACCACTGTTGTGTTTTCACATGACTCATGTTATAGAACACTGGCATTTTACATAAAAATTAACTTGATGTTGGATACAATCTTACCTCTACCTTCTTTTTCTTACTAGGGTACTATCTGTGAATAAGTTGATCACCATTTTAGCTGGGAAAACTGATGGTGTCACAGTCACACAAACAAATAATTGCTGGCCATTGTTAGCTAAGGTATCATTAGGACCTAAATATTTAGTACTTAGGATGGCAAAAAAAAAAAAATAGTTTACATGTTTGAGAAGTGGTAGCAGTGGGAAAATGATGGGTTTCGGCATCAGAATTAGGTTTGATTTTTTTTCTTTTTTTTTTTTTTCTTTGAGACAGGGTCTTGCTCTGTCACCCCGGCTGGAGTGCAGTGGCATGATCATGGCTCACTACATGCAGCCTCAATCTCCTGGGCTCAAGCAATCCTCCCACCTCAGCATCTCAAATAGCTGGGACTACAGGTGCAAACCACCATGCCCAGCTAATTTTGTATTTTTTTGTAGAGACAGGGTTTTACCATGTTGCCCAGGCTGGTCTCAAATTCCTGGGCTCAAGTGATGCACCCACCTTGCCCTCCCAAAGTGCTAAGGTTACAGGCATGAGCCCACTGTGCCCAGCCAGGTTTGAATTTTGACACAATGTTAACTCTGAGATTTTAAGCAAATCACTAAAAGTTTGTCTGTAAAATGGTATTAATTCCTACCTTATAAAGTTGTTGTGAGGAATTAAAAACAATTTAACATGTATAAAGCCAATGACTGGGACACAAGAATTCAATCAGCACTACTTCCTACATATTTTTGTGTCATTCTTGAAATCAGAGTATTAAGACACTGATTTCACTTTTTAGTCACCGATATATATGAAGTAAAATATCTGTAAGTGGGATATTCTTAAAATTCTGTAATTTACCATTTTAACTAGTCCATTTGCCATACCATGTTTCTTTAGAATGGGTGATACAATGAAACAAATCAAACGTTAGCCTTAATGATGAAACTTTACAACAGTAGAATGATACATCAGAACACAAAAGGAACTTGAGTCTCCAGCATATTTTCATAAAGCAATAGATAAACGGAGCAATACAAATGGTGAATAAAAAGATGGGGAAGTATCCAAATACCTCCTTAAGTATCATAAGCTCAAGAGCAATAGTCTTTCAATTCTCAAGATATTAATTCATGAGATGCAGAAAATGAGTGATATTTGAATTTGTCATGTTCTAAGAAAAAAAGACCCATGGACTTCATTCATTCATTTAACGAATATTTGCTGAGAATCCACCAAGAGTCAGGCACGTGTTAAGTGTTAAGATAAAAGGTTAAGCTAAAACAAACACAGTTTCTGTTGTGGTAGAGTTTATAGGTTACAATAGGATTTGTTTTGGTTTAGGATATTTAATCTAAATCTAAAAGATGAGTGGGCATTAATTAGGTGGCAATGAGTGGGAGACAAAAACATTGACACAGTTGAGGAGGGGGCAAACAGAGGAAAACAGCATGTGCAAAGGTCATGCCAGTAAAGACAATAAAAAATCTGAAAGGCCAGCATAACCAAAGCAAGGAAAACAGAAAATAAATAGAGTCTGAGACATAAGTACAGACCAAATCATGCAGGAGCATAAACTCAAGTTAAAATTTTAGACTTTGTCTTATGAACAAGGAAGCCCATCAAATAATTTTAATTTCTCAGGACACATATTTAGGTTTCATTGATTTTTCTCTATTTTCTATTTACCATTTACTTGATTTCCACTCCAATCTTTATTATTTCTTTTCTTCTGTCTACTTTGGGCTTAATTTGCTTTTCTTTTTCTAATTTCTTAAAGTAGAAGCTTAGGTCATTGATTTTAGTGCTTTCTTCTTTTCTAATGTAAACATTTAATTCTATAGATTTCCACCAAAGCACTCCTTTAGCTGCATTCCACAAATTTTTTAATTTTGTATTTTCATTTCCTTCAGTTAAAATTTTTCTTTTTTTTTTCCTTGGCCTATGGGTTATTTACAATTATATTGTTTAATTTTCCAATATTTAGGAATATTCTACTTTTCTGTTACTGATTTATAATTAGGTTCCATTTTTGTTAGAGGACATTCTTTGTATGACTTGAATCCTTTTAAATTTACTTAGACTTGTTTTTATAGCCAGAATGTAAACTGCCTTGGTAAATGTTGCACACATACTTGAACGTATATGCTGCTGTAGTTGGCTTCATTGTTCTATATAAGTATTTTCCAATATTTAGGAATATTCTACTCTTCTGTTCTGATTTCTAATTAGGTTGGTTCCGTTTTTGTCAGAGAACATTCTTTGTACGACTTGAATTCTTTTAAATTTATTTAGAGTTGTTTTTATGGCCAGAATATAAACTGCTTTGGCAAATGTTCCACACGTACTTGAATGTATACGCTGCTATAGTTGGCTTCAGTGTAAGTAATTTGTTGATTGACAGAATTGTTCAAGTCTTCCACATTCTTACTGATTTTCTATATACCTGGTTTATCAACTATTGAAGTAAGGGTGTGAAATCTTCAACAATAATTGTAATTTTATTTACTTCTCCTTTCTATTCTGCAGTTTTTAGTTCAAGTATTTTGAATATGTGTATAATTTATAGATAAATTATACCACCTCACATACACTAGAAGAACCATATAAAAGTATAGTCCATTTCCCCTCCCACTACATATAATTTTGTTGTCATATTTTAATTCTATCTATAGTACAAACCCCATACACATCGTTATACATTTTCTTTTAAGCAATTGTCTTTAAAACAAGTGAAGTCTTTTATATTCATCTACATATTTATCGTTTTCAGTGCTCTTTATCCCTTTGAGTAGGTCCAGATTTTCATACAACATAATTTTCCCTTTGCTTGAATGTTTTCATTTAACAGTGCTTGTCTGTTGCTGATTAATTAATTTAGCTTTTATATCTCTTTTTTTCATATTCATTGTGGAACAATATTTTAACTGGGTATAGAATTCTCAATTGTCAGTTTTGTTTTCTTTAAGTACTTTGAAGATTTGGGTCCACTATTTTCTGGCTTGCATTGTTCCCAACAAGAAGTCTGTTGATTTTTTTTATCTTTGTTCCTCTATATGTAATATGTCTTTTTTCTCTGGCTGGCTTTAATATTTGTTTTTTTATCACTGATATTAAGCAATTTGATTATAACGTACTTGTTGTAGTTTTTTTTCTGTTTCTTGTGCCTAAGATTCACCGAGCTTCTTGGATCTGTGGGTTCATAATGCTTATCACATTTGAAAATTTTTTAGCCTTTGTTTCTCCAGATATTTTTTTGTTCCCTCCTCTGGCATGCCAATTACATGTATGTTACATTGTTGAAAGTTGTCCCACAGTTCACTAGTTCTCCTTTTATAAAAAATCTTTCTGTTTTCTGTTTTATTTTGCACAGTTTCCATCACTACCTCTTTAAGTTTGCTAATCTTTTCTTTTGCCTAATGTCTAATCTGCTCTTTATTCCATCCATTTTTCACCTTAGATGTTGTACTTTTCATCTCTAGAAGTCTAATTGGGATCTCTTTTATATATTTCTTTGTCCCTTCCCAATCAGCCTGGGCTTCCTTCTGTCCTTCTGAACATATACTGCTTTAATGTTCTTTTAATTTTATGTAATTGTTATGTTTACTAATTCTTTCATTTGTGCCATTTCTTGTTCTGTTTTTAACTAATTTTTCACCTCACTATGGGACTCATCTTTGCATATCTGGCAATTTTTGACCTGAGTGCCAGGCATTGTGATTTTACATTGCTAAACAATTTTATTTTTATTCCTCTAAGTATTTTTAAGTTTTGGTCTGGGACACAGTTATTTGGAAACAGCCTGGTTCTTTGGAGGCTTGGTTTCATGCTCTCTTAGGCTAGATCACAACAGCCTTTCATCTAGGGCTAATTTTTCTCCACTACTGAGGTATCTTTCTGAGTATTCAACTCAATGTTCCAGCTATTTTAAGGTTTCTCCACTCAAGATACAGGGAATGTGAATTAGTCCTAGCCCTATGTGAACCCTAGGAAATGTTCTGCCCGCTTATTTCCAACGGTTCTTTCCTCAGTGTTACTTAGTTTCCATGAATTCATGCAAGGATCAGCACTCAGTTTAGGCTCATGAGCAACTCCCTAAAGATTTACAGAGTTTTCTTTTTGCATACTCTCTCGTCTTTGGCATTCTGCCCTGCAAATTGTAGCTGTCTGATCGTCCAAAATTTCTAACTCTGTCGCCTCAACTCAATGTGGCCATTGGGTTGTGTTTGAACTCTATTCATTAGAAAGGTGACATTAGGTCTAGCCTACCCTCAAGGAGAGGGGCTTACACAAGAACAGGAGACAGAGATCATTGGGTGCCATCTTAGAGGATGCCTACCACAGATGCTGTATTCTGATGTAATGTCTGAGAATGCTTGTGCAGTACACACAAGCATTTATCAAATATTTCTGGCTTTCTCTTTTCCAGAAATTGAAATTCCTGGCCACCTTATGATTACTTGCAGCCCATGTGATTAGTTTTAGTCAGTGAATTATAAGCAACCATTAATTGCTAGTGCAAGACCCTCCTGAGCTTTGTCTCTACCACAAAAACCAGAAATGTATCTCACATCATAAATAAAAATCAACCAAAATTAGTTCAAGACTCAGACGTAAGACCTGAAACTAAAACTACTAGGAGAAAACAGGAAAAAAAAATCTCCACAACATTAGTTTGGGCAATGATTTCTTGGATACGACTCAAAAAGCACAGGAACAAAAACAAAAGTAGACAAAAGGGACTACATCAAACTAAAAAGCTTCTGCACAGCAATGGAAACAATTAATAGAATGAAGAGAAAACTCACAGATTAGGAAAAGATATTTATAAACCATACATCTGCTAAGGGGACAACATCCAAAATACATAAAGAACTCAAACAACTTCACAAGAAAACACATAGCCCAATTAAAAATGGGCAAAGAATCAGAACAGACATTTCTCAAAAAATACATATAATGGCCCACAGATATATGAAAAAATACTCAATATCACTAATCATTAGGGAAATGAAAATTTAAAAACATAATGATATTTATCACCTCACATCTGTTAGAATGGCAGCTATCAAAAAGATAAAAGATAAATGTTGGCTAGGATGTGGAGAAAACAGAGCCTTTTTAACACTGGTGGTAGGAATTAAATTAATACAGCCATTATGGAAAACAGTATGGATTCCTCAATCAAAAATAGAATCACCGTATGATCCAGCAATCCCACTTGTGGATATATATCCAAAGGAACTGAAACAAGTATGTCAAAAAGATATCTGCACTCCCACGTTTACTGCAGCATTATCCACGATAGCTAAGATATGGAAGCAACCTAACTATCCATCAACAGATAAACAAATAAAGAAACAGATAAAGAAAATGTGGTATATATACACAATAGAATACTATTCAGCCTTAAAAAAGAAGAAAATGCTGTCATTTGTGACAACATGGATGAACCTGGAGGACATTATGCTAAGTGATATTAGCCAGCCACAGAAACACAAACACTGCATGATCTCACTTATATGTGGAATCTAAAAAAGTCAAGCTCATAAAAGTAGAGAGTAGAATGGTGGTTACCAGAGGGTAGTAAAGCTGGAGGGTGAGACAGGGATAGGGAGCAGAAGATGTCCAAAGGATACAAAGTTTCAGCTAGGAGGAATAAGTTTTATAGATTTATTACCCAGCATGGTGACTAGTTACTAATAATATATATTTCAAAACTGCTAAAAGAGTAGATTTTTAATGTTCTCATCACAAAAAAAATCTGAGTATGTGAAATGACAGATATGTTAATCAGATTGATTTAATCATTCCACAATGTAAATATTTATCAAAAAATCAACTGTACCCCATTAATATATACAATAATTAATTTAAAATCAAATAAATCAAAAACTGGACCAAATAATGGCAGATCATCAGCCTGAGTGCCAGAAGGGGGATACCATAAAGCATAGCCCCCAGACACCCTCAACGGACATGCATCATGTACAAAAAAAAAAATGTGTTGTTTTACACCACTGAGATTTTGGGGTTGATTGTTACCATGGCACAACAAAGTTTATGCTGATGTATACAGACTTTTGTCCAGACTTAGGTACCGCTATAACAAAAACCTAAAATATAAGTCACCACACCTAAGTGGTCAAGGAGCAATTAACAAGGAAACTGTTGTGGAAAGCTAAAAGGATAGTGATATATGTCACTCAGGAACAAACCTATTGGGAAAAACCTTTGGAAAACTCTGTGATAGCCTAGAAAGAATTTGATTTAACTAATGAATTTATATGTTGGGAGAAGAGGCTGGAAAACAATAACATGCCAGTTGCTATTGTTTGTCAAGTTATATGAGAAAGAGATTAGCTCAGAAATGGCGGTGTGTACAAGCAAGAATAAAAACAGAGCACCCACAAATTTGAACTATATTTCAATGACAACTTACAAAAGCTATAGAATAATTTTCTTCTAAAATATTTTATTCCCCTTCAGAACTCTGCAGCATGTTTTCAGTGCCTTCCCATACTGAATGTGCTGTAGATGAGTCTAAAGTAGTCCAATTGTTTTTTCTTCATCCCACTCCCCTGTTCATTTCATGCCTAGGTACCTAAAAAATTCTTTCTTTATTCTGAAAAGTTGAATGACTTAATGAGGTTACATGTCTTGGTGTTGATTTTTCTGTAGAAATTGTCCTATAGAACATAGTGTGTATCCTTTTAATCTATGTATTTTTCTTCCTTTACTTTTTATATCAAGCACATTTCTTCCTCCATTTGCTGTGGGCACATGTTAATCTTACGTTGAGTTATCTTTGTCTCCTCCATACATATTATTTTTAATAACTTTCACATCTTCGGGTTTTGCCTAGTATTCTGTCATTATTTTAAGCCTTTCCTCTACATTATAATTTGATGTGCATCTCTCTAGTCTGCTTCTTAATGCTTTTAAAAATTATTCCTTTAAGTCCTTTAAGGTGGATGTTGTTTTCAGTTAATTTCCTTAGTTCTTTTATCTCCATTTTATTTCATTTATTCATCAAATATTTACTTACTATCTACTATATGCAAGGTACTATCCCTAGTAGTGGATAAAAATCACAAGACTCAGCCCTCATAGAGCTTGAGTCTTATTATTTTGGTATCTTGTCTTTAAGTTCCTGTTTTATTGCATTCATATTCTTAAGTTCTTCTTCAGCACAAAATATATATGATGAATTTTCTTTTTTCCCCTCTTAGGCTACGTTTTACACCAAGGTCTTGTACTTTACCCATCTTTTACATCTTTCCTTCCTTCCTCTCCCCCTCCCCTCCCTCTCTCCCTTCCCTCCCTGTCTTCCTTCCTTCCTTCAATATTAGTAGTCCATAGGATTCCCAATGATTTTTTTTCTCTTTTTCATTTTCAGCATGTGGAATTTTGTTCACTCTATTTGCTCTGTATGTTAGTCAGCTATCAGTATAATAAAACTGCACCCCAAAATTTCAGTGGCTTCAACCAAAAACATTTCTTTTCCTTATAAGATTCTGAATAGCCCGCTGCAGTTCAACCAGTCTCAACTTGGCTAACCTGGGTTTGCATATATGGAAGTTTTGGAGTGGCTGGCATGTGAGGCTCTACCTTGCTTGACTCTTAAGCAGAACTGTCTCTCAGTCTGATTCTCTACAGACTGGAGTTATTAATAAGACATGTTAGGACTTTTCTTTCCTATATGTGGCTTCTGGGGAATAATGATTGGAACTGCATGAAGGGTGGGGCTCTGCAAAAGCCAGTGTATCATCTCACCTAGCACTGATAACACACTGATACAGACCTATTCACATCACTGCCTACAAACTGGACCAAGACTTGAAAATTTTGGAAGCCCCAGACTTTGGGACTTTAGCATCAAGATCTAAAGTGCCCAACTCTACCTCTACCACTGACCCCATACTCAGTAAGCAGTCAAGAATAAATCCAGCCTACAAAAATTTACTGACCAAAAGCTGCCTATTACCAAAAGATATAAAATCCATTGCAACTTTAAACCTACCAGCTACCAGAGAAATGTAATAGTAACTACTACATGTCTTGGTGGGACAACAAAGTGTTCTAATCAATTGAATATTACAATTCACATTAGCACATATTCATAGTACATACCATATAACTTTTTATTAAACAAAGAAGACTTCTTAGAGTTTCGTAGTTCTTCAGAATTTTTGTGGAAAATATTTTATTAAATAAGTACTTGAGTTCTTAATTAAAATCTGGTCTAATTTGATCAATAGAAGTTTACATATTTTAATGTTTGACAATTTTAAGGAGTTGGTAGTGGTCATAATGCCTAATTTTTTAATCTTCTCCTCCTCTATCCCATCTAAATGCCTAATGTTAATCTCGTCTCTTCTATCAGACTTCTGTTTACTCATCTACATCCTCAACCACTGAATCTTATTGAACTTAAAGTCAACGCCATACAATTCTTTGAGTATTTCGCGTGTATGTCTTCAATCAGATTGTAAGCTTCTTGCTACTGGATCTATGCCTTAATTTCTTTTTAATCTTCCCAGAGAGCCTACAAGTTAATTTGGGGAGTATACAGCGTTTAACAAATACTGGTGGGGTCTGTGATCTTAGCTTTGCCATTTTTGTCAAAGTGTATAACCATTTAGTTCCAATTGTGCCCTGACATGTCTGTTTGTCTGCGGTTTCTCTTTGCTCAACGCCATTGTTCATTTTCTATTAGAATAAAGGTCTTGTTAGACAGAGATGCTAACGCAGCGTCCCGTGGAATCTGAATAAACGGACTGATCCACCGCCCAGGGTGTTGAGGCTGTGAACAAAAATTAAACCTCTGATAGCCTACAAACAGCTTAACGACACATATTTAAAAGTATCACTCCAAAGCCTAGTTACCCGCCAGTTACCCCGGCCTCCGGAGCTGCCGATGCTCAAAGATGTTGACAAGGCAGTTAGGATCTGCAGTCCAGAGGCCCAGTCGCTATGGTAACGGTGAGACGCAAGTGCACCTGCGCGGCCTTCTGACGGAAAACCTTAACCTAAACCTAGGGACGTGCTTAGCGACGGCAGCGGCTTGCGGCAGCAGCGTGACTTACGGCAGCCCTCTAGTAGAGCGCCGTTGCGGGTGAAATGCAGAAGCGGCTGCGGGCTAGCAGGCGCCCAGAGCCGGCTGCGCACCAGCATGACACAGTCGGTGGTCGTACAGGGTGAGCTACGCAGGGCGGATAGAGACCTGGTCGCCGCGGAATCCAGCCGCCTTGTTTCCTGCCTAATGTCCTATTCTCTTTCCTTCCTCTCCTCCGGTCGCAGTCGGCCAGTGCGGAAACCAGATCGGCTGCTGCTTCTGGGACCTGGCACTAAGGGAGCACGCCGCGGTCAACCAGGTACCCGCCCGCAGCCCCCTCGCCTGTCAGCTAGGTCTTCCAGCCTATACGCAGGAAATACTCGACTTGAGCTTTCATCTGACCCGTTTAAGATGCATGGGATCTTCTCAGTAAATAACGTACTGGTTTTTAAACATGTTAGTTCAGACACACACTAAACTAAAAGAACACTGGCCGGCGACCTTAGTCTTAACATTTTTCCTGATTATCAGGGTCTCCTCTTTATTGGTGTTCGTGTGCAGAGCAGTGAGATTGTATATGGGAAAGTACCGTGTAAAACAGATAATACGTGTGGTTATTGTATTCCTTAATTTAACCAGTCAGCTTTTAAAAAGATCACCAAGAATCCAGAGAACGCTCATTTGATGGACCTGTTCTGCAGTCCTATGGGTGAAATCCTTTCTTTAGCACCTCCTGCTGAACTTTATCTGTAGATCCCATGGCATTTACTCTTCTAAGGAGATTGGGAAGAATCAGGCTCCGCATTTTGTGATACTTGCTTTTTCTTTTCAGAGCTTCATCCTACCCATTACAGTATTATGTAATTAAAATTGAAAGAATTTGATTTGGGCGAGAAGCAAAACCTAAATGCTATTAACATATGTTTTTCTTTTTAGAAAGGAATTTATGATGAGGCAATAAGCAGCTTCTTTAGAAATGTAGACACCAGGTAAGATGGTATTAAAGTCTGTCACAATGTGATACTTTTAAGTTTCAATAGCTTGGGATATAATTCTTCAAAGGACAATAAAAATAGCCAGTAGCTGCAAAGTTCTGTTTCTTTGTTTCGTTATTGAAAACATATTCCTTCTATTAGATTATTAATATTATATCATCTTGCAGAACAGGTTTCCCTTTAGTGTGACTTCTTTTAACTTAACTTTGAAATAAGTTTCATTAAAGGAAAGCTGAAATTTTCCCAGAGGGCATCTTGTTAATGCATCCTGTAATAACTAACTTTTGAAAGAAAAATATGTTGTTTACATATATGCTGTAAGTATAAAAATATACTTAAAAAGGAGACAAGCAGTTATTGGATTGTTTTTATTTAATAAAGAGTATATGTAAGTACTATATATCTTTTATCTGGAAGAGTAATTTAAGTTGCCGTTCAGGATATCTCCATAAGCTTTTAATATTAAATTATTACTTTCATGCGTTTTCAAAATACTTCATAAAACTAACTGTCATGTGCTTAAACTGAAAAATATATACTTCATATCAGGCTTTAATCCAATAGGAACATCACTTCTAGTTTAAAATTGTTGGCTGGGTATGTGAGCAGTTATCTTCTAGAGAAAGCTGATTAGTCCCTGCTTCCTGCGTGAATTCCAGAGTCTATCTAGGGCACTGGCTTGCAAACTCAGAAGTGTCATTGGCATCTTGAAATAAGTTCAGTGCTCTCCAGTACAGCCAGGTTATCCAAAGACCAAATTCTCATTTTCTGTCATAGGCACATTACATTAGTAGGAAGTCTTACTGAAAAGCTATGTAATAATCTGAAGGTTGCTTGGTGACCATGGAATCAGACCAAAGGAAGTTAGGTGTATTACTTTAATGGCTGGTATCATTTATCTTTATTTTATGGAGGTATCTGTCATATAGACTATAGATTCCCTCTTATTTGTAGCCCAGAATATCCTCACCTCTAAATTCTCTTGGGAGTCTCAAATTTGCCTCTGTAATACTTCCTTTCAGACGCTTCTCTTACTAAGTTCCTATGCCCACCTCTTTACTTCTTGTTACCCAACACTTACATTGAGTATTACATAGTTGAGAGTCAGCCTGGGAGCTTTTCTTTCTTCATAAGGTGACTCTTCATAACTACACTCTCATCTCCTTTGTGTGCTTTATACTTTAACCTGAGAGCACTATTTTTTTCCCGGTAAGTTTAGCAAGCAGAGTTGTGGCATCTTGCACTTCTTTCTGTGTACTATGAACACATGCAGCATCTGTTCCACAGCTTAGTACAAAAAATCTTTTTCGAAGTAAGACCGTATCTTTGTGTATTCTTCTTACCAAATTGTTATACCTTTTGAATAGCATGATAGGAATTTACCTACAGCATGGGTTGGCATACATATATTTTCTGTAAAGGACCAGGAAGTAAACATTTTAGGTTATGTGAACCATAAAGTCTTTTGCACCACTTTTGATCTGTAGCATGACTATGGGCGTAGGTAATACATAAAGGAATGGGTGTGTCCATATTTGAATAAAACTTTATATACAGGCAACTAGTTGGATTTGGCCTGACAATTGGCTGCCCTTCATATATTCTGTCTTGTGAACTGTCTTTGTTGACCCATATACTGCATTAGATTTCAGTACTTTGGCAACTTATTTCCAACGTAAAATTCTCAGAACAACCTTAGATACTCAATGGTAAATACCAGTTATATCTGTTGATGGGTGTTTAGCTGCAACAGGAAACCACATTAATGGTGGCTTAAGCAGTAAAGGTATCCATTTGTCTCACCAATCTGGAAATCAGATGTTCTAGTTTTAAAGGAATGCCTCAAAGATCTAATACTATATATGTTCCACTGTCCATAAGTGTGCTGGCTTTTTGTACTTGTATTATTACTTCATGACTATAAAATGGCAGTCTCTGCTCCAGGAATCACATCCATATTCATGTTTGAGGCAGGAAAAAGGAAGAAGATAGGCGCCAACTGCATCTGGTCCTTCTTTAAAAGCTTCCCAGAATACTTCCCCTTTATCTCATTGGCTAGAACTGGATTACATGGCCAGCCCTAACTACAAAGAAAGCCAGGAAAATAAGTACCTCACTTTTTCAGCCTAATGGGAGGTAAGTAAGGAAGAAAGAGGTTAGGAATAGCTGTTGCGTCTGCCTCACCTGGCCTATAAGCAGTCTTATTATATAAATGGAAGTTAACTTTATTACCTGATAGCGCTATTAGCCATGGAAGATCTTATGACCATTTCTCATTTTTTTTATCTTTCAGAGTGGTTGGTGATGGTGGAAGTATTTCCAAGGGAAAAATATGTTCTTTAAAAGCACGAGTAAGATACATAAGCTTGGATTCTTATATTACATGTATTTTTTAAATAACTATGCTCAGTAACTATCATGAGAATAAAACTTTAAACTTTTCAAAGTAGAAAAAAATTACTAAGCCACATTTAATATAAATATAACTAAGCAGACATTTGTGTCCACCTAACACATTAGGGGGAAAAGCCCATACTTTAAAACACTGTAGTTAGCCTTTTTTCAGGAGAAATAGTGTCTACATAAATAACAAAAGGAGCCTTCTTAACTCTAAGGACCTGAAATACATACTAGTACAGTTTAATGTTTTATTCAAAGATATTGGAAGATTTATTTGCATCAAGGTTACTACCAGTACAAAACATGGAACCAGCCACATTGTAGTGAATAAAAACCGTTAACCATGTAAGTTCTCCTGAACCAAGTACTTCAGATTCGTAGCCCATATTTGCAGTCTTATTTACGGTCTTAATCATTCCAACAATATTTCTGTGATTGTTTCTGTGTAACGAACTACTTTTTCTGATTTTTGATCAGTGATCTTTGACTGTAACAGAAAAGAAAGTTTAAATGTTATGGAAGGAATTGAGATGTTAAGGATCAGACCTGGTGTAGTAGCTTAAAGACTGGTGAGCAATACTTTTGTGACATCTGGGAACCATCTTCTATCTGCAATCTCTGATGTCCTTGGAAAACAAAATTTAGGGCAGAGATCATGTGCTTGCAGGCTGTGACAAAATTGACTAACACAGTATGCTTTGTGATGTAGAGAGAGCAGGTATCCCAATCCAAATCTTAGAGAAAAAGAGACTTTGACATTTCCTAGACTACTCCCAACTGAATCTTTTTCCTACAACCATATCAGTAAGCAGATGGAGAGGTGGAGGAAACACTATTAGGAAAAAATAAATCAGCATGTTTTTGTGGCCTTTGACTTTTTTTCCGAGAAGGTACTCTTCCATTTTCTCCTTAGGAGCTCTCAGTATTGTGTGGTTGTGATCACTGAAGAGTCCAGGCTTCATAAGATAGCTTGGTGCTTGGGTCCCTCCACTGTATTCAGTTTCTTAGGTTAATGAATACTCAGAATTTTATAAATCCTATGTTACAATTAGGGAAAAACCAGTCGGCTCTGAAAGGAAATACAAACATCAAATCCTAGAACAGTTGTGACTCCAGACCTTGGATGCCTAAGTGAAGAACCCAAAATACTCTCCCAAAGTTTAGTTAATTTCCAAAGGAAAAACAAGGGCCTGATGTAACAAGGAAGGTCTGGAAGAGTTATATGTCAGGATTTTAATGTTAAGTGACTAGGGCAATAATGATTCTATCAAAACTAATTTCAGGAGGTACCCGAATATCAGTTTGTATTTGCATATTGCTTCCCTTGCCAAGTAGCAGAGTAATTGAGGGTATAATTTATGTATGTTTAATCTTCCACATACCTCAATAAATCTATTTTGGAACAAGGCCAGTATAATCTAATTTTTTTTTTCTTTTATAATCTCACAACTTGTAGTCCTAAAATTTGCCCATACAGTGAAGTCTCTCTTTGGTTGGTTTAGGTGTTAAAGTCGTCAGCATTTGAAGTCAAAATTGCGTATTGTCAGAAATATCCTTGAAAATACCTAACATTGCCAAACATCCTATACAGTCATCTGTATGTAAAGTGTATATATGATTGCTCTATATAAAGGAGCACATTTGTAAAACATAGTTTTATAGTCTTTATGATATACTGCTATATAATTGTAAATCTTTTTTTTTTTTTTTTTTTTTTTAAATGGAACGCTTCACGAATTTGCGTGTCATCCTTGTGCAGGGGCCATGCTAATCTTCTCTGTATCGTTCCAATTTTAGTATATGTGCTGCCGAAGCGAGCACTTAATTGTAAATCTTAAAGTAGCATGGTTAATTACACAAATGATTAAACTCACTGCATAATGGTAACAGAACTGAAAGCCATAAACCAAGCACTTCTTCTGCGACACTGAATCAAAGAGTTAACAAATCATTGTTTAGTGTACCCTAAGCATTTGTTTCAGCTTTGCTTTTTTATTTAACTCTACTTAGTTTACTTTTTCACTGTTCTTCCTCACTGTAGAATATATGGAAAGTACAGGGAAGTGGGAGGATGGGACATATAATCCTACTGCCAAGCTATCCCTGCTTTACGTTTTACTAGATTTCCTTCATCTTTTTTTTCTGTTTTTTCTTTCCATAATTAATTTCGTGTTTTGTATTCTCATTTCTTCTTAGAAATATAGGTTTTCTGTCATGTCAGCTAAAGTTTGTGGTAATGAATTAGATCGTGAATTACTTGGGGGAAAGGACCATGTTGTCACTTTTCACATCTATCCCAGTGCCTTTGCTTTGCACGTAATGGTAAATTTACTCATTTGAATTGGGCAGTTTTGGGCTGTGGTTCATAAAGAGCAGCATGATTGTTCCCGGTATGCAGATGCATTAATGCATCCCATATTGATTGAGAACTTATTCTGGTTAAGGATGCCTTTTACATTTCTGAGACCTTGTTAGAAATTCAGTTGAGGGGATTATTCTTGGGCTTTTTTTCCCCAACTAGGCATTTTAGAGTAGGATAAAAGAATTTAGAATCCATTTTTTAATTGGATTCCACCTTTCAAACAGAGTGAAATTATTTTTTACTTTTTACAGCAGATTCTACATAAAGATTTTACTTAAGCTTAAACTATCAAGAGAACAGTGTAATATTCAGTGCATAAATTATTTTCATTTACAGAGTAAATAACTAAAGGAAAATACATTAATTTTATTTTTCTTTCTCAGGCTGTCTTGATTGATATGGAAGAAGGGGTAGTGAATGAAATTCTGCAGGGACCACTGAGAGATGTATTTGATACGAAACAGCTGATCACTGATATTTCTGGCTCAGGAAATAATTGGTGAGAATACACAGCGTAAAAATTGAATATTTTCTGAAAAAAATGAGCAATCTTTTCTTCATTGTGAGATTCCACTGATGTGAAACAAGATGCAATTTGCCACATAAGGCTAGGCCTTTCAGCCCACCACCTTAATAAATGGTGGCTTGGAAGCCATCTGTATTTACTCCTAGTTCCTTCTTTTTTAAAGAAAAAGATGAATTATGAAAAATTAATTTGCTGAATTCCTTTTCATAAATTCATTCTTGAAGAACACTAAATAGTGACAAATGTTTTAAGTATTTCCATTAACTGTTATCTATGTTATTTGACTTGCTCTCAAGTTGTCCAGTTGGTCAGATGTAATAGAATTGATAGAGATGCAAGCCAGACCAGTATCCTAGCATTCAAGCTGAGCCTGAGGCTTTTTAGGCCCTTGAGTATATCATGATCTCTTTACTGTAAAAAAAGCTTCAACAGTGATTACTTAAGAATTCACGTTGAGACTGTTGTTGTTTTTTAGAAATTAAGTAGCTCCTTGTTATTTGCAAATCTCTCATATTCATTATTTTCACTATTTACAGCCAGTCCCTCAGGTTCATAATGTGGAGTGATGTATAATTTTACTAAAACATAAATTTGAATCTTGTGTTCCCAGAGAACCAGTCACTTAGTACGTGAGCCCATCTGACCACCTAACTGCATTTTCACTAATTGTTGTGTAACTTATTATGTAACTTTTGAGTTATACCTGAAATGCATGTTATGGGAAATTTTTTTACTTTAATTCATCATAGTGATATTTGCAAACCTGGACAACTAAAAAGACTTGCCGAGCTGCATAAATATCAATTTCTACCATGTGCCATTTCATCTAATAACATGATATGACCATTTTTTTCTCATATATGAAACCAGAATAGGTTTGTTTAAATTTTTTCAGTGTCTCTTTAGTTTACCATATTTTGCTTTTTAATATGTAAAATCCACTACAATTCAGAGCTTACCTTAAATGGAGAGAAGAAAAAATTATGTAACTGAAATCTTGTTTTGTCGGAATTGTACCTTAAGAGAAGGTTAAGAAGATAAATTTAGAAAATCATAGTTTAGTATTCATTACTGATGATCTTACTTATCCACATATTTGAAGATCATAGGTATTGAATATTTGTTAAGTTTTCTATCTAGTATCTTCAGGATATTGTATGCTTTATTTACATGAAACAAGAATAGACTTTAGCTCAATAAAAATACTTTTCAAATTTGTTTAAAATCCTTTTATTCAGATTAGAACTAATAAAAAAATGCAAGGAATTTTAAAAATCCTTGTTCTTATTTTCAGGGCTGTGGGTCACAGAGTTTTCGGCAGTCTTTACCAAGACCAGATTTTAGAGAAACTCAGAAAGTCGGCAGAGCACTGTGATTGTTTGCAGTGTTTCTTTATAATACATTCCATGGGAGGAGGTAAAATTTTTCACTCACTTGCCTGTAACAGTGTTAAAGTATAAGTGGGAATTCATTTTGCAAACATAAGTCTTGTTTTTAGACATGTGCTTGATAAAAATAGAACTATTTGGAGGGTGTATAGTTTGAGTATGTAAACATACACCTTTTTATCTTAAAATTTTGTGGTATTATGTCACTATTTTCTCTCTTTTTTTTTAATGTAAGCCCTCTTAAGAATCAACAGAACTATACTGGAAAAATTTTTTTCTTGTACCTTTAGTTTCTTTTACGGAACATGCAGCTACTTTTCAGGATGTATGAGCTTTTGAGGAATGCTGACTTTCTCCTCAGAGTTTGCCTGTACAGTCCTGTTTCCTAGAGTGAAGCATTTTTGACATGTTCATAAAGTATGCTTGCCAAAGAATATCAATACCCTGTCTTTAACCATCTTCAAGCCTTTCTTGTCTCCAAAAAGAGAAAAAAAAGTAAAACTAGTTTAGTCAATTCCTTTAGATCGTTTATTACACGGCAGTTAATTGACTTGAACTAAAAATAAATAATCAGCATTGCTTCCTTCCCCCAGGGAAGCCTATACCTTAGAACTGAAGTATTTTGCTCCCCTCTTCTGTAAAAATAGAAACAGAATGTAATTTGCTGATTTTTAAATAGGCTTAGCAAATATTAAAAGAACAAAATTGTCACACTTTTTTCCTCCAACCTGAGATTAAGATTTTATATTCAGCAAGTTATGTGTATGTACAGTTGATTTTTATACATATTATTCATTGACATAGCATTGTAAAATTAAAAGTTAAAATTGCTGTGTAACCATGTCTTTAAAAGACCCTCATAATCATTCAGTTAAGAAACAAATTTGTCTTTGTACTAGTATAATTAACCTGCAAATTTGAGTTAGTTTTTTTAATTGATTTATAGTTCATTATATCTTTCTAAAAAATACCTTTATTACCCAACATCTGAGAAGAACATACTTACAATTCACTTAAAATGGCAAAAATAAATATTACTAAAGGTTAAAAGTAAAGTGCTTTTTTCCCACGTCTAATCCCTACTCCCTGTCCTCACAGATGGTCAGGTTTGCGGGGTCTTTTTATGTCTGTTCTTTCAGATATATTCTATGCCTATCAAAGCATGTATGTATATTTTTACATAAACAAGATTATCCAATATATACTATTCTGTAATTTTTCCACTTTATCTCTTCCTGAACATCTTTCCATATCAGCTGTCTGTCATAGAATCAATTATACAATTTAAAGTGAGTTTGTTATTGATGGGTGTTAAGTGTTTATGATATTTAGTTTTTACATCCCATCATCAGTGAAAGTGTGGGACAAATACTTCTGCATTTGTGCCACTATAGCTTTAGACAGTATTCCTAGGAAGAAGATAGGACCAAAGCATATGTACATTTAAAATTTTGGCTGATATTACCTATACACCTTCCTACAATATTGCACCAGTGCTTCTTACTGACAACAATGTGTATGAGTTTCTATTTCCCTACACTAGCACCAACACCGAGTATCATGAGACATAAATCTATTATATGCAAAAGTATATCTAGTTTTAATTAGAAAGGTTGAGCATCTTTACTTCTATTTGCAATTTGTATTTCTTTTATTATGAATTAAATATTTCTATCCTTTGCCCATTTCATGGTGGCATTATTCATATTTTTTGTTGTTGATTTGTGGGAACTTTTTCTTAGAGAAACTTAGTCCTCCATCATATACATTGAAGGGTTTTTTTGTAAGTTTGTCCTGTTATTTTGTTTATGGGTTTTTTAAGTATATATAGAAATCAAATGTTTATTTTTAATGAAATCAAAACTGTCTTTTCTGTAATGGCTCCGGTTTTTTAATGATGCTTAGAAAGTCCTTCTCATTAAAGATCACCCCAAGAATCTCCCTCACTTTGACTTAGTACTTTTAGCATCACAGCCTTTTAATATTTATCTGCATGGATTAGAACATTGGCTTTTAAACTTTGTTTTAACAGAATGGTATGAAATACATTTTATATATCACAGTGCAGCATACACGAAAAAATATATTAAGAAAACATTATTTACTCATACTACATCTGACATGTTATTTTCTACTGTTTCATTTAAGAAAAGAAAACAGTACTAATCTATTCATTAGTTTCATAGCCTGCTAATAGTTCAGAACCCAGTTTGAAAAACACTGGATTAGAGGATTCCAGTTTTAAGTTCTGAAAAATTTCTGAATTTATGTAAGTGTAACTTTATGTATCAGAAAAGTACCTTTAATGAGATTCCTAGAGTTTCTGCTTTTAAATAAGATGTGCTTCATATTTGAAAATTTTTGAAATTCGAGGTAGACATGCTTAATTGTAAACAATTTTAACTGTTTAAATTGCTTGATGACATGATAGTTTTCTTCATCATGAAGATTGTATACACACTACAGTAAAGCTGTCAAGTTAGTTTTCTTAAGTTGCTTAATATCAAATGTAGACTGAACACTCTATTAGTTGAAGTTTTTACTTGTGCATGTGCAGTTGGTTCTTGTGGCATTACATAGGTATAACTTAATTATGAAAAGGAGTAAAATATAGATAGCCCTCCCAAACTCACTGTCAGAGCCAGAGATGGAATTCAGGACTTCATTTCCTGAATGTTGCCCTCATTTCCTGCCAAAATTAGATTAGTTAATATATAATCACAGAAATAAGTTGAAAATTAGTTTTTCAAATATAAAATTCTGGCCAGTTGTGGTGGCCCATGCCTGTAATTCCAGCACTTTGGGAGGCCAAGGCAGAAGCTTGCTTGAACCTAGGCATTCAAGACCAGCCTGGGCAACATAGGTAGACCCTGTCTCTACACAAATTAAAAAGTTAGCCAGGCCTGGTGGCGCATGCCTGCGGTCCCAGATGCTTGGGAGGCTGAGGCAGGAGGATCGTTTGACCCTAGGAGATCAGGGCCACATTGAGCCGTGATTATGCTGCTGCACTCTGGCCTGGGTGACAGAGCAAGACCCTGTCTCAAAAAAAATAAAGTGTCAAATTCCTCACAATTATATTCTGAATCATTTATGCTAATTTTTTAAAATATTTTAATCCTCAGGAACAGGATCTGGACTTGGCACATTTCTTTTAAAGATGCTTGAAGACGAATTCCCAGAAGTATACAGATTTGTGACTTCCATTTATCCTTCTGGTGAGGATGATGTCATAACCTCACCTTATAATAGCATCTTGGCAATGAAGGAACTTAATGAGCATGCAGACTGTGTGTTGCCCATTGACAATCAAGTAAGAAATGACATTGGAACTTATGGATGAATGTTATGTATATTCAGTCTTCTATTATGTTTATGTGTTTATATTAAACATTCTCTTCACTTTTCAGCCTTCTTAGAGAAAAAATCAGTTTAAATTGTTTTTCTTTCTCTTTCCTAGTAGAATATCATCTATATCCACTCTTCTTAATAGCTTCTCTCCTGATGTTTTTCCCTCGAAAGTCTTTATTTGACATCATTAGCAAAATCGACCTCATGGTGAATTCTGGAAAGTTGGGTACAACTGTGAAGCCAAAGAGTCTGGTTACTTCAAGTTCTGGGGCTTTAAAAACGCGGCATAAGAAGCCCTTTGATGCAATGAATAACATTGTGGCAAATTTGCTGCTCAACCTAACGAGGTAATTCTATCCAGGGATAGTCGAAAAACTTTATTGTGCTTTTGGTGATATTTTGAATTTTTGTAGTATCATTTTTTAGTTATTCTAAATTGTAGAAGCTGCTTCTGTTTTTATTTTGTCTTCTATCTTCTTTTCTTGGAGTGATCAAGCATAATTTTAATTTCTATGACTCCAAAGCAGCATTTCCCCAAGTATATTCCATGGAATATTAATAGGTATCATATGATGTAAAAGATTTTGTGGTTGACACACTTGCGAAACACGTAGACAAAATTAAATATTTTTTAGCTGTGGAATGTCTTAATCATTTAAACCAACTAATCTGTACCTCCTCATTAGCTGGACCAAAAGATTTCTGTGGCTTTTTGGTATCAGAGATTGCTTTGACATTATTATATTCTAGATTATAGAATATATTAAGCAGATTCTTGAGGAATTTAGTTGTTTCTCAGTTCCTAATTATTGACCTATATGTGTTTAACTCAAATATAAAGTTTGTTTTAAATAGGATATTTTTGTATGTGTAATAAGCAACTGTAATAGTATATTGGTTACACTTCAGATAATCCAGAAACAGGAATTACTGTAGGGCCAGGCATGGTGGCTCATGCCTGTAATCTCACCACCTTGGGAGGCCAAGGCAGGTAGATTGCTTGAGCCCAGGAGCTGGAGATCAGCCTGGGGCACATGGTGAAATCCCATCTCTACAAAAAATAAAAAATTAGCCAGGCATGGTACTGTACACCTGCTGTAGTCTCAGCTGCTCAGGAGGCTGAGCTGGGAGGCGGCGGTTGCAGTAAGCTGAGATCACACCACTACACTCCAGCCTGGGCAACCAGAGTGAGACCCTGTCTCCAAAAAAAAAAAAAAAATTTAGATGTTGTGTGTTATGTTTTATTTTATACATCATTGTTCTGATACTAAATTTTACTAATATGGAAGAAAAGCATGTGTTCTACACTGAAGAAGTGTGCAAAAGAATTTGAGAAACTACCTGCTGAGTAAATCGAGCTACATTTAAAAGTGTATAATTTTAAAATTAAACATTTTCTCATCATTTTAATCTTAACTTTTTAGCTCTGCAAGATTTGAAGGATCCCTTAATATGGACCTTAATGAAATCAGCATGAATTTAGTTCCTTTTCCTCAACTTCATTATCTCGTGTCAAGCCTAACACCTCTGTATACACTTACAGATGTTAACATTCCTCCTAGAAGGTAAGGTGTAACTGTTTCAATTTTTTGAGGCTTCATATTACTTTAAAAAACATTTTTAAGAGAAAAAAGTTTGCAATAACTCTAGTTATTTAATTGTATCATCTTATCTGTGAGAAGTATATAAAATACAGTTGATGACAGCCATTTTTCCGTTAGATGAATGCATCTTTATTTAGAATTAATTGTTGAAAAATGTCAGTATTAAACTATTTGAACTTTAATGATTAAATGTGTAGGCTTATGAAAAGTCCTTTGAAGTCTGACAAACACATTTGAATCCTAATTGTCACTAGCTACAGGACCTCGGGCAAGTGACTTAAACTTTCTTAGTTTTTCTCATCTGTAAAAATGAAATAGTACCTACCTCATATACTTACTGGGTAGATTAAATGAGTTTGTTTTAAAGCTACTATCACAGCCCAGTACCATAGAAGAATTTCAGATGTAACTTTGTATGTTTTCCAGAACACCTTGCTTTATAACTGTGTGTCATTGTTAAGCATAAAGATTACATCAGTATACTTAACAAAAAATGTTAAGTACTCTTAGCATGTATACCGACGATGAGCTTGAGAAGTTCACAGTGGCATTCACAGTTGACTGAGGGCAACAGTCCTGCCAAACTCTGTAAGGGGACAGTATGTAAATAAGAAAGGAAAAACTAAATTGGCTGAGTGCCATGGCTCACACCTGTAATCCCAACACTTTGAAAGGATGAAATGGGAGGATCACTTGAGCCCAGGAGTTCAAGACCAGCCAGGGCAACATAGTGAGACCCTATCTGCACTTGTAGTCCCAGCTACTCTGGAGACTGAAGTGGGAGGATCACTTGAACCCAGGAGTTTGAGGCTGCATTGAGCTATGATTTTGACCCTGCACTCCAGCCTGGGCAACAAAGCAAGACCCTGTCTCTAAAACAGATTGAAAATAATTTTTAAAAAGTTTTTAAAGAAAACTAAATTAAAGATTCCTTTTTATAATTAAAGTTTTGACAAGATAATTCTATACTTTAGGAATGTCACAAGTGATATTGGTAAGTTTTCATCTAAGCCAACAGCAAATGACCACTTTGCCAACTGATAGGACTCCCTTTCTGCATGGGATGCTGGTGACCTTAACAAGCTAAGCATCATACCCAGTGTGTGCAACATGGTGATTATTAAATGTCCATTGGCATCAGCCTAGCATTGGAGTCTTTGTATTGTTAGATAAAAACTTTGTCAGTCACCTTTATTTTCGTCTTTTATCTTTCAGTTAAAAGACTTAGGTTAAAAGTCTGCTTTTAAGAGCACTACTATGGAGTTTCATCTTTTTTTTTTTTTTTTTTTTTTTTTTTTGAGACGGAGTCTCGCTCTGTCGCCCAGGCTGGAGTGCAGTGGCCTGAACTCAGCTCACTGCAAGCTCCGCCTCCCGGGTTCACGCCATTCTCCTGCCTCAGCCTCCCGAGTAGCTGGGACCACAGGCGCCTGCCAGCTCGCCCGGCTAGTTTTTTTGTATTCTTTAGTAGAGACGGGGTTTCACTGTGTTAGCCAGGATGGTCTCGATCTCCTGACCTTGTGATCCACCCGTCTCGGCCTCCCAAAGTGCTGGGATTACAGGCTTGAGCCACCGCGCCCAGCTGGAGTTTCATCTTTTATAGGAGAGCTTCACATTGTCCTTTGATAATTTCCTCCTGTTAACTAATTTATGATATAATATACTTTACAAAGTAATAGTCTTAATGTTACAGGCTTTTAATTAGTTTTAGTAGTTTGGATACTATGAAATAAATAAGGTATACTGAACTAAGTAATAATGATACAAATTTCAAAAATCAGTACTACATAGAGTTCAGTAATACTACAGTCAACATTTTGTAGCTACCTGAAATCACCAATATACTGCAGAAGCTTTTTCCTCCCAGAAAAAGAAAATATTACATGATTTCTTCTCTTTTCATATCATCAAGATTGCTTCAAGAAAATTATAGTTATTTAATATTTTTAGAATACATATAATCTAATATTTTGTTAGTGTAATATTTAGTGTGGTGTATTTACTTATAGAGGACTGTCTTCATTTTAGTTAGACCTAGAAGAAAGCAGTGATATTTTGTATAAACAATGACACTTTCACTGTTACAGATTGGATCAGATGTTTTCAGATGCCTTTAGTAAAGACCACCAGCTGCTTCGGGCGGACCCCAAACACAGTCTTTACCTTGCCTGTGCGCTCATGGTTAGAGGAAATGTACAAATTTCCGATGTTCGTAGAAATATTGAAAGGTTTGGTTTCTATTTTTAAAGATAATTTGTGTGTGCTGCTTGGGACAGTGTGGCATAGTAGTTAGTTAACAGCCGCCCTTCAAATTCTAACAATGCCACTTACTAAAGTGTGACCTTGAACAAACTACTTAGTCTCTTTGTGCCTTGTTTTCTTCAAGTGTAAAATAAGGATAATAATAGTACATAGTTTTTATTTAGGAGTATTAAATGATATATGACATGTTTTATGAAAGTGTTCAGAAAATCATAGCTATACTATTTTTATTACCAGTACCACCAGTACTACTACTACTACTACTACTACTTCTGATTTTTGTGTTACTATTTCATTCTATTTATCAGAAAACTAGTCTGTTGAATTACAAAGTAAGGAAAATGATAGTACCTTCATTTGTTTATATCCCTAGATTTCTCCTCTTGAGGAATGAGTTTCTAGCTTCTTGAATCACCATCACAGCCAACTTAATGTTCCCCTACAAAATGTCTCTTAGTTCACTGTCCGACTGTACCATGTTATTGCCAATGGTAAAAAAATAGATAATTTAGCATCTAAACTAAGCAATTAGAATGGTACCATCCATAATGTTCTGGTTTAACTAATATGAGCACTGCCATAATATGGCAGACATTTTTAGTAACTTAGTTCTTACCTTTGAGATTTTTTTTTTGAATCTCAGATTAAAACCATCTCTACAATTTGTCTCCTGGAATCAAGAAGGCTGGAAGACCAGCCTGTGTTCCATACCTCCTGTGGGCCATTCTCATTCTTTATTAGCTTTAGCAAATAACACATGTGTGAAGCCCACCTTCATGGAACTGAAGGAGAGATTCATGAGGCTCTACACGAAAAAGGTAATTATCGTACAGCTTTGTAACTGTATGTGTTTATTTTGGCTATTTAAGATGTATTCTTAAAAATTACACTATTACAAATCAGAGGTGATCTTTTCTATATGTGTTGTACTGATTATAACTGAAGAGGAGAGGCTTGCTCATACTACTTTTACTCTAAATGAGAACATTCATGAGTTTATGGGATTCATTCAATTTGACACAAGTTCTCTTTCAAGTGTAGAGCTGAACTCTAATTTTAATAAGGAATATTTACCTTTTAGGATAGTCATATGTATTAAAGTTCCTGAAATGGTAAACGTTACCTAATTTTTTAATTTATAGGCTCACCTTCATCACTATCTACAAGTTGAAGGGATGGAAGAAAGCTGTTTCACAGAAGCTGTGTCATCTTTATCAGCACTCATACAGGAATATAACCAACTGGATGCCACAAAAAACATGCCTGTGCAAGATTTACCCAGACTAAGCATAGCTATGTAAAAAAGAAACCCTCAAAAATACTTTCTTAATTTCACATTGTTTTTTCTGACCTTTCTGTTTCAATATTTTTGTAATTTGGAAACCAGTTTTTTCATATTAGGAAATATTTTTGTCTAAAAGAGTGATTTCTGTTTAATCACAATTTGTTGGTAATACCAATGTGTGAAATTAATGAAATCTTAGTACCTTAACTTCAAACATTTCTCTTCAGAAAAGTTCCCTTTTCTAAAATTGAGAGAACAGAGTTCTTGAATATTTTGCTGTATTTATAGCCTCATATTTAGGCATTTATGCACTGATAATCATATCTTCAATTAAAATCTTGTATAGATATATTTGTATAATTATTTATAATTTATATTTTGATATTCTATTTAAGTTATCCTGATTCTTTAAATGTAGATCCTGGGAGTAGAAGAACACAGTATAAATATTTCCATGTAATATCCACTAAATTTTCAGGCATAGGTTTTATTACAACTGTTAAGGAGGTTTTGCTGCTTCTTTAGATAACAATTTGTTTGCTCAAAAGAATCCTAATTTGTACACTTAACATGTATTTGTATTAAACTTTTTAAATAATTGCTTTCTTATCAAACCAATTGATTTTATAATAAATGTCCATGTTTTTCAACAGTACTACTTGTTATTGTTCTGCATGTCATTTATACAAATGAACAGAATGTTACTAAGCTTGATACCTTCCAAACTTTGCAATAAATGGCTGTAATTGTTCCAGTTACTATAATCTTCAGTTCTAGCCTTAACATTAATTTATTTTTAATAGCAATTTATATTTCAGATCCACAGGTTAATTTTAAGTTTTATTATTTATATTTCTTTCCTTTGCAATGTAATGATACGGTTCTTGGTCTTTGTCTTGGAAATTTAATTTTTTATAATGTTCAATATAAAAAATTTTAGATTGCAGTTGTTAACAGTGGCCAGAAAAGTTGCATTTTCTCCTCTCCAAAAGAAACTGATGTTAAAGATCAGGCAATGAAAAGTCTAAATATATTTACAGCTTAATCTTATTACTGTTCAAGAATTAATCTAGAATTTCACTTGCCCTATAATGATTTATCAACTAATGGGCACCCAGGCTACATTGTCAAATATAGGTTAAATTTTTTAAATTTAGTATGCTTTTTTCCCCCCCAAAGGAGTCTTGCTCCTCCGTGCCAGTGCAGTGGTGCAATCTCAGCTCACTGCAACCTCCACCACCTGGGTTCAAGCAATTCTTCTGCCTCAGCCTCCCCAGTAGTTGGGATTACAGGCACACGCCACCACACTCAGCTAATTTTTGAATTTTTACATTACAGACAGGGTTTTACCTTGTTGACCAGGCTGGTCTCAAACTCCTGACCTCAAATGATCTGTCCACCTTGGCCTCCCAAAGTGCTGGGATTACAGGCATGAGCCACTGTGCCCAGAGTAAAATTTAGTATGCTTTTTATACATCTTTAGCAAGTATTCCAGATTGTTTTGTAAAATATTTTATTGTAAATTGCATATTTTTTCATATACAAAATGCTTAGATGGTATCAAATGTCTGCATATTATATAATTATAGGATATGTTTTAGAAATGAGTTCAATTTTTAACTTTTTCAAATTTTATGTATATTTTTAGGATATCTTTTTTTAAAAGCTTCTAATGCCTTAAATGTAGTGATCTAAGAACAGGCATTCATACTGTTTTAAACAAAGCAGATTTGCCACCATTTTATACTCACTAATTTTTTTATTATATGATAGGGTTGACTAACTTTTCGCCCATTTGCTTTGTTTTACAGAATCTTGAGCTCAGAAAATATATCTCCAGGTTCTCTGCAGTTTCTCTGACATACACAAGATGTAATCCACAGCATCTTCCATTTAAATGACCCCTCATTTGGGCAATCGAATTGAATAGTAATCATTTTAGACTTATTAGGGATACAGCATCTCTTATCCAAGCATATTCCACAAAAAGTGGGTTTGTAACTCTGAGTACTTGAGCATCCAGAAAAGACAAATTTTTCAGCTTTGGAGAGTTGGAAAGTAGGTTGGCATGTTTTTCCTTTGGGGATCTGAAAAGATACATAAAATGAAGTCATTCTTTAAATTTGATTACAATAGTTTAGAAAAACAACATGTAGAATATTTTATAGTACAAACAATTATTTGGAGGCATTAATAAAAGTTGTTATGTAGTGATTTCCAGCACTCTCTTCTCTACCCTTAAGATCCCCTTCTCATCAGAGGTCTGTCCTAACTGTCCTCTCTGTTCTTCCTCCATCATATTATAGCACCTATTCCTCAATGTTTTTTGCTATCTGTTCTTTACTCAATTTTACAATAAATAGAAATTTCTGTTTAATATCAAGGGCCATGTCTTATTAAATATTTATCTAAGACTTAGCAAAGTCCATAACACAGCCCAGACAGTTTTCAGTGGATGGGTAGATGAATACTTACCCTAATCTTTCTTTAAAACTGAATTGTCAGCCGGACACAGTGGCTCACGCCTGGAATCCCAGCACTTTGGGAGGCCGAGGCAGGCAGATCACGAGGTCAGGAGATTGAGACCATCCTGGCTAACATGGTGAAACCCTGTCTCTACTAAAAATACAAAAAATTAGCCGGGCGAGGTGGCAGGTGCCTGTAGTCCCAGCTACTCGGGAGGCTGAGGCAGGAGAATAGCATGAACCCAGGAGACGCAGCTTACAGTGAGCTGAGATCACGCCACTGCACTCCAGCCTGGGCAACAGAGCAAGGCTCCATCTCACAAAAAAAATAAAAAATAAAAATAAAAAAACGGAGTTGTCAACTTGCTAATATGATAGAGAATAACTTTGGGGTGAGAGGATTGTGTAGCATTTCTAAAAATTACCCTTTTTGAGACAGACTTCCTGCCTCGTTCAAGAAGTAAGACCAGCTCTAGTTATACCAAACAATCTTAGGGTAAATATTTTATTGTAGTGTTTTAGCAAGTTTACTATGTAAGCATAGAGCATTTTGGAAATGGTGTGGCTTCCTTCCAAGTTAGTGATATGTAACTAAGATCAGGACTTCTCTAATGTTCATAGTATCTGTTTTCATAATTATAGTGTAGCAACCAAAATCTTTTATTCATTAACATAGAAAAAACAAGTTAGAATCTGCTCTGGTTGGTAAAATTTTCCCCACAACGTGCAGTTATTACCTGTTTTCCTCTGAAATAGTTTGACTTTAAGCATTATAATGAGATGATTTTATTTTTCTAAGAACTAAACACATCCCTCCCTCCAAAACACACACATGCTTACTTTTCAGGAATCTCTTAATATGGAATTAAGTTAAACATATTTAAACTTTACCTTTATTGTCTTTAATATATTGCTGTCACAAGGCTGAATGTAACACAGTCTTTTCTCTTTTCTCATTTCACAGTTGCTGTTTTCATTGGTCACCCTATTAGATATTCCCATCCCACATGTTCTGGAGCAGGGAGTCCACTTTGTTGCTTGCACGAGACATTTTTTTTTCCAAATAAGTGGGAGATTTCTATAAGCTAAAACGGAGAAAAGTACATATGTATACATATAAATGTACTTGTATAAATAGATAATTTTTAACCATGTTTAAGCTAATGTTTAAGAAATCTGAATATTTTTGTATAATATAACTCAGAATAAAAGAAGCTGATGGTCTAATATATCATTCTATCTCCCTCTTTCCCAACCCCAGAATTAACTTTCAATCAAGTATTACAGTCCAACCTCTTAGGAGGAATAAAAATACTTTATCTTTGAAAAACTGAGAAGATTTACTCATTTGCATTTTTCTGCTTTGCCTGTCCTCTGAATCCTAAGCCTAAGCTTATGTTCCTGTTGAGTTGTCTTTTCCCTGGTTCTTGCCTGATCATTTCTAACAGACGTTGAAACAAAAATTAGAGAATTTGAGATATTGATCAGAACAGTGTGATCTTAATGTTAACTTTCATAATATGTTAAAATCTAAAATACAAAAATTATATTTGAAAATGAGACTATCAGCGAGACCAGATTTCTTCCACTTGTTTTAATCTAGTCTTTTAGAAAACTGTCTAATTAACTAATGCTATACTGAACTAAACTAATAGTTTATATACAAAGTTATTGCAAGTGTATAATTTCATTCATTCAACTTAATTGTCACACTCCCTATGTTCTTAGGCCCAAAGCACTCTCCAATTGGGTAGGATTTCAAATTACTTATGAAAAAACAGAATGGATGGATCAATAGATGGGTCAGTGAGTGAGTAGATAGAGACCCTCCAATGTCTGCTGCTAAAGGGAAATAGAAGGGGAAGAAAGAATATAAGAGGGTATAATAATGCTCCCATTTCCATGTAAGGTCACTGGGAGCTTCTTGTTATAAATGAATCAAGCCCTTGGCTCATTTTAAGCAAACTACATATTGACTTACTGTCTCAAGGCATTTCCTTAAGGTTAATGTGCATCTTGAAATGAATGCTTTGGGAGTACGGTTGTGATTTGAGTCTGCACAGCAAAATTCTGGCTATATTACTTCAAAAAAATCAATTTAAAACTTGAAAAAGACCCAGAAGAAAAAAAAAAAAAAAGGCCTTCTTCATAGGAAATAGTCTCTTTAAAGTATGTGCTCTATTTTAATTGATACTATGACACTGCTTTCAGTGTTATTACAGTAAAGTCTCTTGCAATTGCACGTAGAACTGAGGAGAGGAAGCAGAAACGTGAAGATACCTGGAAGGTAGACAACAGTTTAAAGACCTCTGAAATAGTTTGCAGGAAGCAGATTAGAAGCTTGGCACACATCTGCAATAAATAAACGCAGGTTAGATTACCGTGTTACCAGTAATCCTACTTGTTAAACCAAGAGCTGTAGTTCAGGAATTTACCATTCATTAAAAAGCAAGAAAACTAGAACAGATTTTTTTTAAACAAAGCTTAGTGTTTGGTGAGCATTGAAGAAAGCATGAGGGCATTATGTCATTGCATGCTTCATACTGACCTAGCAAAAGCTAGATTCCAACCATAGACTACAAATTACTGTCACAAATGTATCTTAAAGTATGTGTTTTTGTCATTATGGTTCATTTTAAAAGCCAAATTCCTGTGTGGGCCATAAATATAATTTCACAGTTAAGCAAAGAAGAGACATTAGACTGAACATGTACTTCATTTGAAACACATCTAGCTCTAAATCGCAAATACTAGAGAACACTCAAAGCGCTAACTACCAAGACTGACTATCTGATGCCTTTCCCAACCAAGGTCAAAGTGAATCCACTGAACTGCTCTAACTTCTAAAATGAGACCAACTTGAACTTGATCCAAAGGACTCCACTCGTGGAAAACTGCTCTAAGGTAGTCTTTCCAGGGAAGTTTATGCATGGGTTCTAAGAGCCTTATATTGAATCACTAAAATCCAACGCAGAAAACTAACTGTTCTGTACATTTTGAAAAAAAATAATAAGGATAGGGCTTATAATTTCAGAGGTTTTAGAGCATTAACAGTGTCATGCTGTCAACTGAACATGTCTAGTAAATGCAAATTCACCACAACCTGGTAAACTTTTTTTCCAATTAACTGACAAAACTGGAGTTGCTGAGGATGTTCCTTTTATAGAGTTAGTTTTTAAATATCTAAAACTCATTTCCCTGCTTATGGTTGCCTTTATTAAATATCCACTTAATAAAAATGAACTTAGGAGTTGTTAACATATACAAGTATTCTGCATTTGCATGGCACCTCTCACTAAGCTCTAAACTTTAAGAAAAAGCCATTCTTGATTTCTGGTTGAGAACACAGAGGTGTGAACAAGAACCAGACTTCAATGTTACCCCTTCCGAGTCCTTCCTCTTCTATATTTGCTGGTGGTTTTAAAACTCCTGTTCCCAAAATATGCTGATGCTTAAATAAAATGCTAACTTAGAGCAGACCAGGATACAAGGTTTATGAATATACTTAAGCTGTTTGCAAATGGTCAGGTATACAAGATGAGTAATGAAGAATCACACTTCAGTTTTCTGAGTACATAGATACATGGGTAACCTACTTAAAAATGCCTCTGTGTGTGTGTGTGTGTGTGTGTGTGTGTGTGTGTGTGTGTGTGTTTACAGACAGAGAGATTAGCAATTGAACTTCAATTTCAGAGTGAATGAATGGACTTCCTATGAGATTTCTATTTTTAGAAATAATATTTACAAGTTCAAAATATGTGTCAGTTTTTATTTTTCAGCAGTAGCCTCTCATTTCTGCCTGTATCACATAGAAATGTTGCCTTTTAAAATTTGGGGAAGTGGATGGTCAAACTTCTTGCCCATAATAGAACAATACAAATAAGTTATTCCAGGGTACCTGTGAACAATATTTGGTCAATTTTCCTGAGAAGAGTTTGGGAATAAGCAGAGGTGTAAGATTTTAGAAGAGCTTCCTGACCTAGTAGATCTTTTAAAAATGTTTTTAAATGTTTTACCAGAAAATTCTAAAACATTATAACATTTCCTTTTCAAAAGTTTATCCCGGTCTGAGGCAAAGATTGAGTAAAATGATACACTCAAACTATATCTCACTCTGACCACCAATCAGTAAGTACTTACTGAGTACCTATGGTACATAAAAGGAACATGAAGGAACACCACCAAGGTCATACATGAAAAATAACTCTACTTATGAGCACCTGGCATTGTTTTGTAGCTTGTTGAAAGCTGCTGTAGTAATGGTTCCAGGCCACAGTTTGACTGATCAGACTTCTTTCCACCTTTAGCTCCAGAGCAGTGACCGTCAGCCAGCTTTGGTATAAACAGAGGCGTGCATCCAATGGCGCCACTCACACAGAGGCAGCTAAACAAGGGGTTGGGCTGAAACACTTGGCCATTGTGATAATGTACCTGGTTGAACTCGCATCCAACAGCTACAAGGTCTGAAAAGAGAAAAGAGCAAAATTGTCAAAGAAGCCATAACCTGTGACAGTGTAGACCTCCAATTATAAACCTAAGAAGAAATGGATTATCTCCTGTATGAAGTATAGCTCTCAACCTCTTAGGTTCCATTTGGAACCTCCTTCATGGGACATCTGTAGAACGGTTTCTAAAGTGAGGCATTTTCATTATATTGTAGGCTATACACCCCACATGGTCACTTCCAGAATTAAGACCAAGTAAATATCCTGTAAAATCACCATAAGAATAGCAGTTGATAATAAATCTGAGATAGGCTGATGCCTAGTGAGACAGGTTTTCCCAGACATCCAACAATAGGCTAGGATATATTCTTAGGAAGACAGGACAAGTGAATGTCTGAAGAAACTATACTTTAGTTAACTACAGAACTGCAAGGTACTGATGGTTTTTGTTAAGAGATTGTAGGAGAGTTTCACTTCCTCTGAGGGGTATTCTTGACCTTCTGGATAGGCTCTTCCCCAGGTGCGGTCCTCTAATCCCTTGGCAGTACCCGAGACACTTTTAGGGGATCTGCAAGGTCAAAACTCTTTTCCAAATACTAAGATGTGGCTGGCCTTTTTCACTGTGTTAGTATTTGCACTGGTGTACAAAAGCAACTGTAGCTAAAACTGAACTGCTGGTGCCTTGGCATGAATCAAACTGTAGAAGTAATCTTGTATTTTTCCTTGCCAGGTACTTATACTTTAAAAGGGGGAGGAGTTTTACCTAAGAATGTCCTTGATGGCACAGTAAAAAGCATTAATTTTATTAAATCTTAATCATCAAGCACTGGTGTCTTTAATATTCTATGTAACAAAATAGGAAATATACATAGAATATTCCAGTGCAATAGCTGTCTTGAAACTTCAGCAAATGACTGTCTCAGGGAAACTTAAGGAACCATGTCATTGGTAAAGTTGTGAGCTGAGCTAACCACTTTTTTTAGTGGGAATTTTACTTGAAGAAATGACTGATGATAAACTGGTTATTCAGACTTTCGTATTTTGGAAACCTTTTTCTTTGAAAATGAGCAAACTGAGCCTGCCACTTCAAGGAAAACAACTGTGACAGCATTTTTTGTCAATGTGAGAATTCGAGATTTCAAGGAAAAATTCAAATTTTGGAAAACTTGTATCCATCACTGAAATCTTTATATTTATCCAATATGTAGACTTTTCTGGTGAGGATGACATTAATGTGATTTTTTTAGATGTTACATAATTAAGTGTATCAATATTTTGAACATCTCTACAACACAGTAAACATATTTTCCAAATGAACAATGCATAGAATGGCAAAATTATGCATGAGTAAAAGATCTATTCCAAATGGGTCTTGGATAGACCAATGCATTTTAATGTCACAGAGTTGAAAGTTCATTGATGTGGTTTCAGATTCCATGATGCAGCTAATTTTTAAGACACTATCACTTGTCAAGTTTTAACATATCAATAAACATAAAAGTGTATTCACAATTATCTGAAAAGCCTGTTAAAATATTCCTCCCTTTTCAAATTACATATCTGTGTGATGCCAGATTTTCTTCACATATTTCAACCAGAAAAACACATAGTAACAAATTGAAAGAAGCAGCAGATGTGTGACTCTAGCTATCTTCTATTGAGCTAGACACTAGAGAGATTTTCAAAACATGTAAGACAATGACACTCTTTTACTAAATTTTTCTTTGGAAAATAAGTTATATGTTTTTTCATAAAAACATTATTCTTAATCTGCAATGGGTTTATTCTTTTTAAATGAATTAATAAATCTAAATTTCTAATCCATCAAATATCAATGGATAAAACCCACATAAAAACTCTTTAGGTCCTCATTAATTTCTTAGAGTATAAAGGGGTAATTTTTAGACTACAAGGGGTCATTTCTAAATGACTAAACTAAAAGGGGTCATTTCTAAGACTATAAAGGGGTCCTCAGATCAAAGTTTTTACAATGTTGCTCTTGATCAGGGATCATCAAGTTTTCTGCAAAGAGCCAAATAGAAAATATCTTAGCCTTTGCAAGCCAGAGAGTGTTTAGTGAAAACTACTGACTCTGCCATTGAAAAGCAGCCGTAGACTCTACGTTAATGTGCCATGTTCCAATAAAGCATTATTTACAAAAACAGGCTGTGGGCTAGATTTGACTCTCAGGTCATAGTTTGGGGCCCTAGTTACAGATCATCCCCATTCCTATCCTCGTGGCTATGCTCTGTTAAAAGTCTCATCACATTTTGTGTGAAATTACTTATGGAAAGGTCTGACACCTTAATATTTGATTTTCTGAGGCCAAGGCCTGTATCTCTTGTTTTCCCCGTCATGTCCTCAGTTGCTGGCCACAGTGCTTGGTTGTGTAGTGGATGGTCACTAAGGGGTTAATGAAATAACCTGCCCAGCTTGGGAAAAATGGGTGTCCTGAATGCCACATTGTTTGATAGGTCATGTTTTCCTTATAGGATTCCAATAAATAACATTTTTGAGAGCCTACTGAATACCAGATGTTGTGCTAGGTGTTTTATGTCATTATTTTATTTGATCCGCCCAGCAACTCTATAAGCTAGGAAGTACATATTATGTAACTGAGGCACAGAGAAAATAAACAACTTGATCAAGTGTATTCAGTGAGCAAAGCAGTCAGGACTTGAACCTAGATCCCACATTTTTAACCATACAATACAGTGCTGGCAGGGGCATCCGGCTATCAAGCTTGAGCACTCTACACATTCAGCGTGACTCCAAAGATAGACTCTCATTCGGTGGCTCATAACCAAACTTCTGATCGTAATTTGCCTTCCTGCTTAGACTTTTCTGCAGACGGACTAAACTGCCCAGGTGATATGAGTATTTCTCTTTCCTTAGAAATTTTATTTTTTTATCCTAAATAATTTGGCATCCTGAATTAGTGTCAATGTTTAGATGGTCTGAATCCGTCTCCAGAGCTTAGTCACACAAGGCTGAGGGTCAGATTGTGGTTTCGGGTGACCTCACCTTTTTTTTTACAAATCTGCTGAAGTAAAAGGCACAGCAACTCAATCATTAGTTGGCAAAGCTGAGGTTAAAGTTGTATCTCTGAATACTGGGTATACATTCTAATATTTTTAAGCAGATTATTTTTTGTTACAGAAAAGGCTGAAGTTGGATTGTTTTTGACAGTATTAACAAAAGCTGTCATTTTGTAGCACTTTAAGAGGTCAGACTCTAGATAATTCCTTTTATTTTCTATCATTAAAAGCAATTACCTGAGAAGAACTGCAAGATCACCTCAATGCAATGAAAATAATGGGTTTCTGAATGTGTGTAAGCATCTGCTAATTTCACGTAGTATCCAATACAATGGAGCCAGTCCCACTGGTGCATGAAAACTAAACCCACTTCATATTTAGCCAAACTAAGCTGATCACTCGAAGCTAACAATTGCAGGAAAGAAATCTGTCTAGACTCAATCTTTTCCAGCAGGTCCAGAAGAAGACACTTACATGCACACACTCCAGTCTCGTACCTAGGCCTGTCTACTGAGTAGTCACAATACAGCCCTTTGTGTGGGTCACAGAGGTCAGCTTCATTGCAGATTTCCCCTGGTTGCTTGGCACAGATTTTACAGCATCCACAGCCGTCTCTCACCAGGCTCACTCCAGGAGGGCAATGGGGCTTCTGATGAGGGCATTTGCAGGGCCAGTGACAAAACTGTTTACGCTGATGTGCATCTGACACTTCTCCAGGCCTTCCTTCGGGTGTTGTATCTAACGGTCCAGTGCCCTGTGCCCTGCAGCAGAACTTCATTTGATAATAAAGGTGATGTTAGAAATAGCTTCTCTATGTAATAGTATAATAGGAATAGAAGATTTCCCACAAACAGGTAGTATACAGTGTGGTGAGTTATAATCATTATAACACCTATCAGCATTTGACACAATTACTCTCCTTAAACTATTCTTCACTCAGCCTCCTAGACTCTTAGAGGCTCTTATTCCACTTATTCCACTCTTATTCCTCCTTTCTCATTGACTGCTCCTTCTCACTCTCCTTTGCCAGTTTCTTCTCATCCTCTTAATCTATAAACCTCAGAGCCCCATGGATAAGGCCTCTAAAGTATCTTCCCTCACTAATATCTCTTATCTCCAACTCATACCCCTCTTCTGAACTCAAACTGCCTACTTAACATCTCCACTTCGATGTTTAATAGGCATAGCAAATTTAATATGACCAAAAACAAGCCCCCAAGCTTCCCCCAATCTGTTCTTCCACACACTTCCCCATTTGAGCAAATGCCAATATATTTCCAAAATACCTTGATATTAGATCATGCTTGACTCTTCTCTTTCACATTTTACATCTAATCCCATCAATAAATGCTGTTTATTACACCTTTAAAAATACCCACACTAATCATTTATTGATGCCCTCTCTGTTACCATCGTAATCCAAGTCACCATTGTTCCCTTGGATGATTACAATAGCCTCCTGAATGTTCGCCTTCTTGCTCCTTTGTCCACTTGACATCCAGAACAATTCTTTTAAAATAAGCCAGGTCATATCACTCTTTGCTCATATGGAGTGAATTCCTCATGGCCTCCCATTTCAATGTAAAATTCAAAGTGCCGCCATGGCCCTGAATCATGTGGTCCCCCTCCCCATATTACTTTGCCCACTGCCACTCACCCGCTTTGTGCCTCCACACCAGCCACACCAGCATCCTTGTTCTCTGACTCCAAGCACATTCTGCCCCTAGATATCTTCATGGCTCACTCTTTTATTGTCTTCAGGTCTGTGCTCAAATTTCTCAGTGAGGCCCTCTTTGACCACTCTTTGTGAAAGAGCACCCTATCCCAGTCCTTTTGCCATAGAGTTTCCCACCTTTCTTATTACCTACACATTTCAGTTGTTTACTTTCTGATACCTGCACCAAGAATGTAAGCATCTTGAAAGCAAGGTCTTTGCCTAATGTCTGTCTTGACGACTGCAATCTTTATAAATCACTTTACGTGGTTATTTCAATCAACCTTCATAGCAACAGTGTGCAGTGGTGATTATACCATGCGATAGGCAGATAATGGTCCCCTCAAAGATGTCCATGTCCTGATCCCTGGAGCCCGTGCATATATATTACCTAAAACAATGAAGGGGAGTTTGCATATGTGATCAATTTAAGAATCTAGAGGTTATCACTCTTGATTATCCAGGTGGGCTCAAGGTAATCACAAGTACATTGGGTCCACCGGTGAAGGAGGCAGGCCTGTCAGAGAAGATGCGATGGCAGAAGCAGAGGTAGGAGCGATGCCGTTGCTGAAAGGGGTCATGGTCCAAGGAAGCCAGACAGCCTTTAAAAGCCAGAACAGGCAAAGAATGGATTCTCCCCTGCTGCCTCCAGAAGGGCAGCAGTCCTGCCAACACTTGATTTTAGCCCTGTAAGACCCACTTTTGGACACCAGATGTCCAGAACTGTAAATAATCTTGTGGCTTTAAGCCATTCAATTTGGTGATTTCTTACAGCAGCAATAGTATACTCCATTTTATCAGTGAGGACCCTGAGACTCAAATTATTTAAGTTGTCCTATGTGACAGATCAAGAGGTAGAAGAGCAATTTATATCAGGCAGGCAGTTTCCAGAGCCTAAGCTCTCAACACTTACCCTCCTTCCTTTCCTAGTCCAACTCCTACTGCAACCCAGCTTTGATACTGAGCAAATCACTGAATCTCTGCATCTGTTTCTCCAGGCTAGACCTCATCCCTTAAGCTTACAACTTATTCATTGCTACTGGACATATGTACGTTGAGGTTCTACAACTACCCTCCCCCTGACAAACTGCTCCTCAACTAGCAGTTCCCATTTTAGTGAATGGCATCACCATTCACTCAGGACCCCTAGTCAGGAAGCTGAAAACCATCTGGATTTCTTCCTCTCCCTCATCCTTCACACCTGAAAGTGTCTGACCTACAGGAAAGGTGAAAGCACTTACGCACAGCATTCAGGTCCCTCCTCGTGTCTTGCAGTTCTTGTATGCATTAGGTTCCAGAAAGTTAAAGTGCCTGCAGTTCCCTGCATATGTGATGCTGTTCCTCCTGCCTGGAACATTCTGCCGAGACCCTGCTCCTTCTTCATCTAGTTATCCTTCAAGGTTCTGTTTCAGTATCATCTTTTCCAGAAAGGTTCCTGTAACTTCCCTGCCTTGCACAATTTTAAACTGAAATTACCCAAGTAAGTGCCTATCTCTTCCACTAACCACAAAGTCACCCAACCTCAGGTGCTTGTGGTTTGTTTGTGAGTATACCACCAGCACTTAGCACAGTGCCTGCCAATTCACTTATGTAAATAACTCTTAATGTTTATTTGATGGAACTGGGGGCTGTTGAATTGATTCCTAGATCTAAGTCAATTTGCACCTCAAAAACTCTACATTTAGAAGTATCTGTATGAAATTCCACCTAATATTAAACACTCAGCCTTTTTTCCTACCGCTGGTAAAACACGTATGCCCCAGTAAAGAGTAACATTTCAGCTGCCATTCAAAAGTTGCATGCACAACGTGAGAATGGGTTTTGATGGGGAGGATAGGACACTGCTGGGCTTCTGGACAAGGAACAGGGGAAAAGGAAACACCAAAGTGGAGAAGGGAGTAGAAATAGTAAAGCTAGAATCCTAAAAAACGTTTAAACTTAAAAAATTTTGCCTACTTCTCAATTTTGCACATGTTCAGCTATAGCCACCAGTGATTCAGGATGCCAGGTTCCATGGCCTCTTTGCTGGTCTCACGTCCGTGAAATCTCTTCAGTCCCCGCTCTTGCCCCACCTCTCTAAGGCATTTGACTCTCCTCTACCTTGGATTTCATTACATCTGGTCCCCCCAATACACCCCTTACTTTTCAACGTACTTTCTCAGTCTCCTCCACAGGCTCCTGTTACCCTGAATTTGACTTAGATTTAGGCCTATTGGTGTTTCTTAGCTTCAATGTATTGCTTGCCTCACTCTACACACCGTCTCTTGGCAATCTCACCCACCCCCTTGCTTTCAGTTTTCATCCTATGCAAGTTTGAAATCTAAATTTCCAGCCTGGACTTCTCCACTGAGCCCTAGACCCATGAGCTAACTCCCTACTGGATGTCTCCGCCCAAATGTCCTCCAGGAAATACTCAAGTCCAAAAGTCATCATTTTTCACTCTTCAAAGTCTAGAGTCAGGAATCTGGATTCATCTATGTCATCTTCCTCTCTCTCACCTCCTATGGCCATTCAGTGACCTATCTCATGTATTCTATTGTCCTTGCCTTCCCAGAACTAGATACTCTTCCCCATTTCACTGCTACTAAGTAAGCACTATCCCTACGAGTTCCTGACTGGCCTTCCTCCCTCCAGAATGACTTTTCAAGTGTATCTACTACATTGCCGATGGAGTAATCTCTTTAAAGCACATGTCTGGTTATATTACTCCTCTCCTTAAAGCCCAATCAGGGGTTCCCCACAGTCTATACTGGGCAACCTAAACTTCTGGGCCAGGTATCCAAAGCCCTCCCCTGCCTACCTCTTGAGCTTTAGCTCTCACACACTCTCCTTCCATGCCTTGCCATTTGCTGGACTCCCTGGGTTGGTTTTCTCCTGCCTGCTTTTTCTCGTGTTCTTTCTAATGAAATGCGCACTCCCAAAACTGCCCCCCTGGATGCCTCTTTATCTCTCCAGTTTTTAAGCATTTCCAGATCATCTCTGAGGTCAAAAGGTAACACTGTTGACATCCAAGGATAAAGAGAAAATCATAACAGTAGACTGAGAAAAGCATTACATACAGAATTACATTAAATATGAGATCTGACTTCTTATCAAAAGACAGAGGGGGAGGAAGAGATGGAGAAGAAGATGCCCAAAGACAATGTTGAAAGGAAAAAAAAACCCAACCTGTCAACCCAGAATTATATGGCCAGTGAAACTATCTTTCAAAAATGAAGCTGACATAACCTGTAATCCCAGCACTTTGGGAGACTGAGGCAGGTGGATCACTTGAGGTGAGGAGTTCAAGACCAGCCTGGCCAACATGGCAAAACTCCATCTCTACTAAAAATACAAAAACTTATCCAGGTGTGGCGGCGTGCACCTGTAGTCCCAGCAACTCAGGAGGCTGAGACAGGAGAATTGCTTGAACCCAGGAGGCAGAGGTTGCAGTGAGCCGAGACGCACCACTGCACTCCAGCCTGGCCAACAGAGGGAGACTCCATCTCAAAATAAAGAAAGAAAATCATAACAGTAGACTGAAGAAAGGGGGAAGCATTACATACAAAAGTACAATAAAATTGAGATCTGACTTCTCATCAAAAGAAGGAGGAAGAGGGAGAGAGAGAGAAGAACAAGATGCCCAGAGACAATGTTAAATGGGGGGGGGGAGAAATCCTGTCAACCCAGAATTATATAGCCAGTGAAACTATCTTTCAAAGATGAAGGTGAAATAAAAACCATTTCTGGGTAAACACAACCTAAGAGAAATTGTTGCTAGCAGATCTGCCTCACAAGAAATACTAAAGGAGGATCTTCAGTCTGCAGATCTTCTGTTATGATAATAACTTAGAAATACAGGAAGAAATGAAGACGCCTGGACATAGTCAATATGTGGGTAAATATAAAGAATCTTATATTTTTCTCTTTTCCTCAGACATATTTTGATTGTTTTCAACAGCAAAATTTCAAGACAATAAGCGGCACTAGAATGGTGCAATAGAAAGAATAAGCATTTTGGCAACAGATCCGAGCTTTGCGATAGCTCTGTGATCTTACAGAACTTCCCACCATTTGATCTCCTCTGTAATATGGGATTAATAATGCCGACCTTTAAAGTTGTTTTGATAATTAAGATTTATTATTATATAACCCCCGGAACCCTTGGGCCGGGCTCAGTGGCTCACACCTGTAAACCGAACATTTTGGGAGACCGAGACAGGCGGATCACTTGAGGTCAGGAGTTCAAGACCAGCTTGGCCAACATGGCAAACCCTATCTCTACTAAAAATACAAAAGTCAGCCAGGTGTGGTGGTGCATGCCTGTAATCCCAGGTACTCAGGAGGCTGAGGCACAAGAATCACTTGAACCCAGGAGGTGGAGGTAGAGCCGAGACTGCGCCACTGCACCCCAGCCTGGGCAACAGAGTGAGGCTCTGTCTCTAAATAAATAAATGAAGCAGCCAGCACAGTATTTGGCATATAGCAGATATTCAGTAAATGCTAGGTATTATCAGATATTTTATGAATTTATGAATTCATAAAAGCAAAGTTAAGCACAAAATAATCCATTCTTACCTCTCTGTGTGTAACACCTTTCTGTGTTTGTTGTTGTTTATTTTATACACATCTCCCTGTGTTGGAATACTTGCTGTCTAAGAACATGCAGCTGCTCTCAATCCACAATGACAGGCTTTTTCTCAAGAACAGTGGAATAGGAGACACACAGACAGGGGAGTGAGCCCCTCCACAGAACAGCAGCAATGACCTAGACCACTGACATTCTTGCATGATTCTTTTGAAATCGTAAATATCTCTCTATATGGTATAACAACTTCCAATTCCTTGTTTTCTAAGATATATCTACTACTTATGGTCCCAATCAACTACTAACTCACAGACACGCCCATGTTTTCTAAATCACCAGATTTCAAAACTCTGTCCCCTGTCTACCGTGTAAATAAATCAACAATTAAGTCACCTAGTTTTCATCTTCTTATTTAAAAAGACTAAGGCAATGAATTGCTCATAGTAAGTTAAACTTCCCTTTGGTCTGTTGCTTGAAATATTTCCAAGCCTCCATAGACTGCTACCCTTTCAGGAAGTGAGAAACACATGGACTGAGAAAAGACAAAGTAAGAGAATGTTTTAAAAATGTAAATGTTTGTTCCAAAGTGCCCCTTTCAAACAAGGACAGGCTTAACTGGAAAAAGCCGCTGTCAAAATTCGTTTTTCCAGGGACTCTTTGCACATTTTGCAGACAGCAATGGAAAGTTGAGCCTCCGCCTGGAGCTGGCACGGAGAGACACTGTTTCCCACACTGTGCCAGGCCATGCCTTAGACTCTGCTACAAAAATATATAGGAAAGCGGGGGGCTGTTCAAACATAGCGAAAGGAGGCTTCAGTGCCATTACCTGAAAGGGAGAAATGTTTTACATTTCTTTCAGGAAGCCCATGAACTAACACAGAACTTTATTTGGAAAGAAAAATGGCTTCCTATTTCTTATGAAGTAGATGCACAAGCCATTGATCCTCCCTCTTCCCCATCTTCGTTTTGTTTAGCTTTGGCCTGAAGAACTGAGGATGGCTGTAGTCTCCGGAAGGGAAAAGTCGGGGGAGAGGACTTACCTGTGCCAGGTCAGCAAGCAGAAGAGTGGAGAAGAGGAGCCCCCGCATGTCGCTGGGACCGTGGAGCCACCCTGAGGGGTAGAGAAGTCGCCGCTTGTTCATTGCTCCGGCTACACAAAGCTCCCCTGTCTCCTCTGCAAACCCCAAGCTCCTCTGCACAAGAACACACACCCGCCACCTCCCACACTACCAACTCTCAGCCTGCACTCTTATTTTTAAGGATCCGTTTTAATACCCTGTTTACTTTCATGGGACTCTTCTAATACCTGCCTTGGCTGTGAGCGTGTCACAGGTCAGGAGCGGGCGAGCACTTTCCTCCCGGGGCTCACGAGGGCAGGGCAAGTAGTGACTGCTCTCTAAGTGACTCTGCGACCTGCCCCCAACAACGGGTGGGGTCCCACGTCATTCCCTTCCTTGCCCTCAGCTTCTCCATCTGTGTTTGCCCTGCTCCGGGTCCTCTCTGGGCTGCCTCCTCCTCCCCCTGCATCCTCACGTACAGAGTGCACGCCTGGACCCCCACAGGACCCATCGCAGCCTAGCCCTGGCTTTGCCCCTCCATATTAATGGCAGGCTCTCGAGGGACCCTGACTCCCCTAGCTCAGATTATCTCGGAGGCACCCACAGTGCCCTGGGCTCACCTTTATCCCAACACCTTTCTCATGCCAGGTGGACTCTGAGTGGAAAAAATACAGATGGAGCAGGGGGCAGACTCCTACAGTACCCGGCCTGAGAGACGCCTCTTTTTGCGCCACAGTTCCGTGACAGATGACAATGAAGTCAACCTCCATTTCTCCGGGCCTAAAATAAAACAGTTACACTGGTAGCAATCATTCATTTAATGAATTAAGATTAAAAATAAGCCTGGCCAATATGGTGAAATCCCATCTCTACTAAAAAAAGATACAAAAATTAGCCGGGCCTGAGGGCGGGTGCCTGTAATACCAGCTACTTGGGAGGCTGAGGCAGGAGAATCGCTTGAACCCGGGAGGCGGAGGTTGCAGTGAGCCAAGATCGCACCACTGCACTCCAGCCTGGAGGACAAGAGCAAGACTTCGTCTCAAAAAAAAAAAAAAGATTAAAAATAAAATTTTGACAGGTGTGTACTCCTCTTCTTCACACGCACCTCCCTGAAACGTGTGGCCACCAGCCCATCTCCTCCTGTGTCATCATGTGGGACCTTTGCTTCTCCATGTTCTCAGCCTGGGTCTGTGTCCCATCTTCACTTGCCACTACCATGGCGCTTTGTCCCTCTCAGGTCCCTGAGGAGTCCCACCTGCCTGCCCACATCCCAAGACCTATTTCTATTTCCTTTGATCAGTTACCTATCCCGCCTTTTCCTGCTGCCTTACCTATTCTATACACATTGCTCACCTTTGTTTCTGTTCAAGGCAGTCACTACTGTAAAAAGACAATGTCAGGCCTCACTTAGGTCTGAGCTGAGGGCCTGGGAAAAGCGAGGTTGTCCTCCACCACAGAGAAGCTGGTGTCCTTGGAGAACCACGGACACCCTAAAACCTGCAGATCACACAGAGCTTACTACGGAGTCAGTTAAACTGTAAGTATACACACATCGAACAACAAGGAATACCCACTGTAGTTAGGGTGTCAGCGCCTTATCCTGCCTCCCTAAGAAATAGGACAAAACCAGAGAATGGAGTAGTGAAGAAAATGTGTCCGTTTTGATTCAATCTGATCTTTTTCGTTTTATCTCCTGGTAGCACCATTGGTCTGTTGGTTCCCAGCCTGTGATTCCCACACCACACCGGCCATCAGGATGGATAATTTCATGTTTCTGGTTTGTCTATGAAAAGCAGAGGAGTCACAGCCCAACGCTGGGATATTCATCAACTGTGTCTCCCCAGCTCCAGCTCTCCCGGTTCCACATAGAGTAATGCACATACCTGTGTAATGTTTGAATTTAAGGAGTGTCACCCTCCTCCCATTTGCTGTCTGTGAAATGCTGGCGGCAGCAGGTGTTTTTCTGGAATCGTCTTCCATCCCTCTGCAGTCTCGCTGCTGTGGAGCAGGGGAAGATAGATGTGGACCGTCCTTGCCTCTTGGTAGGAAAGGAACATCTGACTTGAAAAGTAACCTGCAAAACCTCCCCCAGCTGTGGAACACACCTGCGCTGGGTTACTCACTCTGTCACGTGTTTAGACACCTTTGGCTGTGGGAACTCCTATTTAACTCTTTCCAGCCAACTGTGGGTGGACTCCGTGAATAAGGTATTTTTAGAGGTTAGGGCTGCTATTTTTGACCTTACACAATAAAAGCTATCACAGTGTGTGTCCTGTTCTGAGCATATTTCCCTGTTATCTCATTTAACAGAATGCTAATCTGTCTAGGAGCCCATTTCACAAGTGTTCCGTTTGTGATGTACGTTAAAATAGACATGGCGCTATGCGTAACTCAATGTGCACCATGTTCTGTGATTTACAAAGAATTTTCCTGCATATTATGTTTTTTAATTTCACAGCTCAGTGAGGTGGGCAAAAGCAGTATTACCATCCTCATTTAACAGATTAAAAAGTGAAAGCTAAGCGATTATACTTGGTCAATAAAACACACTTAATCTCTGCCCTCTACAGCTAAATAATCTACTGGGAGAGAAGATGCTGAACAAATAAACACACAAACTATCTGTCATTGAAAGTTGAATAAAGGCTAATAAGAGGAAAGAAGAGACTATGAGAGACAATGACAGGTGAGAGCTAATTTAGATTGGGGGCAGAGAGGACATCAGAGGAAGTGATACTTAGAGTCGAGAGATGAAGCTAGATGAAGAGTCGGGAGATGACTCCCAGTCCAGGACTCCCTCCACTGGCAAGATGCACACCTCTAATGGTGGTGATCTTCCCCGCACAGAGCACGTCCCACTCCTCTTCCCATAAGATTCCTAAATATCTTTCCGTTAGGAACGTCATCACAGCTAGAATAGTCCCTTCTCCTGGGAGTACCAGCCATCTGGGCAGGCAGGGTTCGGAGCTCATGCCTGTGGTCAGCAAGCTTAGTACAGTATGAGTCTTCCTTTCCTCGTCCCCTTTTTCCTTATCTTCTGATCTTACTGGTTGTGGAGAAAGGTGTATTGCCAGCCTTGAGAAAAGAGACAGATATCGTTTGTGGAAGTAATGCATTGAATGTGTGCTGAGGGGGGTCAATGTTTGCTCCTGGGAAACTAGAGATATAGTAACAATAACACAGCCTGAGCAACGTAGTGAGACCCCATCTTTACAAAATAGAAAGTAAAACAATTAGTCAGGTGTGGTGGTGCATACCTGTAGTCCTAGCTACTTGGGAAGCCGAGACAGGAAGATTGCTTGAACCCGGGAGGTTGAGGCTGCAGTGAGCTATGATCACACCACTGCACTCCAGCCTGGGAAACAGAGAGAAACCCTGTCTCGAAAAAAAATTATAATAATAATAAGAGCTAACATTGGCTAAGAGTCACTGTGTCTCAATGTTGTACCGAGTGCTGTACAAGTATTAACTCATCTGATCCCTTCAGCAACACTGGGTCTGTGTGCTACGATTACCATCTTTGGTTTACTTACTAGGAAACCGGGGCAAGGTCACATGGATAGCAAGAGGTAGAACCAAGACTGCAAGAATTTCATTACCATGCTCTGCGGCTGTCCGCATGGCCTATAAATGACTCCATGATCAGTAGCAGGATGATTTATTGAGATATTAATTTGCATTGAGTTCTCTGTATTTTTCTTCCGCCTGCTCCCCTCCTGGGTTTCAAGAAGTTAGTGAGGCCCTTTAGGGTTCCCGCCTATCCATCCTCTAAGCACAGGGTGGAAGCTGCTGGCATGCGTTATCTTGCCTTTTGAGATCCTGCCTTGTTCTCACTGGTGAGAGGTGATGCTGGGAGACAAGGTGGAGGAAGAGGAGCGCAGCCGAGGGTTGGGTGAGGACTGGGCATTCAGGCCTCTCTGTGCAGCACCCCAGGGAGGTGGCTAAAGCTCAGAGGGACTTGATGATTCATGGTGCTTCCAGGAGGCTGACCCAGTACCAGGATGCCCTGAGCTGGTTAAGTCCCTCAAAGAACTTGGTGAGGATGCAAAGCCTCAAGTGTCTATGCAGGCGTGGATGATACAGGTATTGGCAGAATACTTGAACTGATAATCAGAGGCCTGGCCTCTTTTCTAGGCACCTTCTAGGTCTGCTGGATTATCGTTCAACCCCCACTCGTGGTGGCAGTGGTGTGGGTGGGTGGGTGGTCATGATGGTGGCCATGGTATTGCAGACGGGGAGGAATGCACCAATGACACCTTAGAATAAATCCATCTCAGGGTGGAGGCAGGGTGGAGGCATGGTGGAGGCAGGAGAGGAGGGTTCAGAGCCTGGTTTTTGTTTTGAGACGGAGCCTCGCTCTGTCACCCAGGCTGGAGTGCAGTGGTGTGATCTCCGCTCACTGCAAGCTCCACCCCCTAGGTTCATGCCATTCTCCTGCCTCAGCCTCCTGAGTAACTGGGACTACAGGCGTCCACCACCACGCCTCGCTAATTTTTTTTGTATTTTTAGTAGAGACGGAGTTTCACCATGTTCGCCAGGATGGTCTCAATCTCCTGACCGTGTGATCCACCCACCTCAGCCTCCCAAAGTGCTGAGATTACAGGCGTGAGCCACTGCACGCGGCCCAGAGCCTGGTTTAATTTGAATTAAAGAAAATGAATTTGTGAAGTCACACTCACACTTGCTACAAATACCACAAGCTTCACAAAATTGCCATTCTCCTGGAGTGTGGACTCTCCCTTGAAAATTCACAGAACTCAGAACCAAAACCAATGCCCAAGCATCTGTACCATGTCCCATGGCTCTCTGTTCACTCCTGGCTTGGCCTGCAACTGGGTCTCTAATAATGCAGCAATTCTACCCGCTGGGTTGCAGGCCCAACAAGGCTGAAGGACGTTTGCTCGGTGGGTGCTCAATAGACTTGGTGATTCAAAAGAGAGTCCTTTTAAATCACCTTATACTACGTACTGCATACTACCAAAGCTAAGCATGTCTTTAATTTTGCATACATTTATCCATTGCATTCTTTCCTGCCATTTGCAAACTATTACCATTACAGTCATATGTCCCTTAAAGACAGGGATATGTTCTAAGATGTACATTGTTAGGTAATTTTGTCATTGTTCAAACATCGTAGAGTGAACTTACACAAACCTATAGCCTGCTACACACCTAGGCTGTATGGTAGAGCCTGCTGCTCCTAGGTTACAAACCTGTACAGCATGTTACTGTACTCAATATTGTCAGCAATTGTAGCACAATGGTAAGTATTTGTGTATCTAAACATACAAGAGGTACAGTAAAGAGATCGTATAAAAGATTAAAAATGGTCCACCTGCATAAGATATTTGCCATGAATGGAGCTTGCAGGACAGGAAGTTGCTCTGGGTGAGTGAGTGGTGAGTGAATAGGAAGGCCTAGGACATTACTGTGCACTACTGTTGACCTGATGAACAAATAGGTTCAATACTAAATTAACCTTAGCTTACTGTACCTTTTTTACTTTATAGACATTTTAACATTTTTATAACTTTTTGATTTTTGTTTGTTTGTTTGTTTTTGAAACAGTCTCACTCTGTCCCCCCAGGCTGGAGTGCAGTGGTGCGATCTTAGATCTCCGCAACCTCCACCTCCCAGGTTCAAGCTATTCTCCTGCCTCAGCCTCCCGAGCAGCTGTGACTACAGGTGCCTGCCACCACACCTGGCTAATTTCTGTATTTTTAGTCAAGATGAGGTTTCAGCGTATTGGCCAGGCTGGTATCAAATTCCTGACTGCAAATGATCCACCTACCTTGGCCTCCCAAAGTGCTGGGATTACAGGGGTGAGCCACCGTGCCCGGCCAACTTTTTGACTCTTTTATAATACAGCTTAAAACACATTGTACTGCTATACACAAATAATTTATTTGTATCCTTATTCTATATGCTTTTTTCTAATTTTAATGTTTTTTCTTACTTTTAAAACTTTTTTTATTGAAAACTAAGACACAAACACCCACATTAGCCTAGGCCTACACAGGGTGGGATCATCAATATCACTGTCTTTCACCTCCATGTCCTGTCCCACAGGAAGGTCTTCAGGGCCAAAAACATGCATGGTGCTGTCATCTCCTATGATAACAATGCCTTCGGAAGGATCTGCCTATCCTGTGTTATAGCTAACTTTTTTTAATAAGTAGAAGGATTACACGCAAAAATAATGATAAAAATATAGTATAGTAAATATATAAACCAGTAATGTCATCATTTATTATCATTCTCAAGTATTATGTACTGTACATAATTGTACATGCTATACTTTTATATGACTGGCAGTGCAGCTGGTTTGTTTACACCAGCATCACCACAAACGTACAATGCATTGCACTGTGATGTTGGAGTGGCTATGACGTCACTAGGTGATTGGAGTTTTTCAGCTACACTATAACCTTATGAGACCACTTTTGTATATGTGGTCTGTCATTTACTAAAATGTCATTGTGTGACGTGACTGTATTGTACATCTCACTTACCTTTTTTTCTATATGTCTTTCTGTTAAAAGCATCCAGTTATTTTACAAAGCACTGGTCTCAAGATCCCAACATGATTCTAGTGACACGTGCATGAGAGAGAAGGTTTGTTTTCTCTTCTTCCTCCACTAATATGTATACAAGCCTTGTTAATTGACACCTGTGCATTCTCTGAGGGGCTGTTCTGTGTGTGCTAGAGTGCTGCCAATGCCCCCATGGATGGAGGGACAAAGAGGTGCCAGGCTCTGCTTGGTCTCCAGTCCAACTTTTAATAAACCAAGTCCAAAAACAAGCAACCCCTAACCACCACAAAACGCTCTGCCTAGCCATCTGCGTGGGGCTTGGGTCAGAGTCTCCTTGAAAATAAGCAGGTATCCTCATTCCAAGGGCATTTAGAAAAGTCAGGCTGTGGCCCAAGGAAAACAAGGCCAAATATCTCAGAGGGATATAATTCATTTTGTCACTTGGCCGTGTTGGCCTGGTTTACAGAGGGAGCTCTGTGTGGGAAACAGGGCCGAGTTGATCAGAGGCAGACACCGAGGCCGACCACATGCAAAGGAGAAGTGAGAGAAGAGGAGGACAGAAGAATTTTCAGTATTTCCAAATGCGGGTGAAGTTAATCTTTCAGAGAAGGAAAAGTATGCATAATGTGGTGTGTGTCATTCCTGATTTGTAAAATGCTTGCACATGTGAATCATAATTCAATCAGATGGGGACAGTGACAGGCATCCTGGACTTGGAGTCAAAAGACCCTCATTCACATTCAAGCTCTGCTACTTTTCTGAGCTCACTCGCCTCAGATAATTTCCTTCAGGCCTCCCTGCCTCCAAGCTTTCTACCTCCCCCAGTCCAGCCTCAACATTGCTATTTGATCTCTTTTCCTTAAACACAAATTTGATCAAGTCACTCTCCCACTCAAAACCCATTTTCACTCCCCCTGGAATAGAACCCAGCTCCTGGGACACACGGTAGAAGGCCTTCAACGATGAAGCAACCTCACTCCTGCGCTATCCTTGCCTCACCTGCCAGCTTGGGTAGCACAGACTTGCTGTACTGTGAGTCCCCCAGCCTCTTGCTTTTGCTTATGCGATTCTACCAGAACAACCCTGCCCGTTGCTTTATCTAAGTGGTTTGCACAAGTGACTTCTCCCCTGAGAAGGCTTCCTAACCAGCACCCACAGCAAAGCTCCTCAAGCAATTAGTGCGCCACCATGCCCTTGTAAAACCCATACTGCAATCATCTGTTTATATGCAGGGTTGCAAGATTTTGCTTGTAAAAAATAATGATAATAATAGATGCCCAGTTAACTGCTTTAGCATATATGGGACACACTTACACTTAAAAAAAAAATTCCTTGTTAACCTGAAGTTCAAATTTAACTGGGTATATGTTCATATGGCTTGTCCCTACTAGACTGGGTCACTGAAAATAGACACTGAGACATCTTCCTAGCCTTGGTACCCACAACATGACTGACCTACAGCAGGGGCTTGGTAAATATTTACTTTAGAGTTCCTAGCTTTAAAATTACTAATCTTACAGGCAAATGAATAAACACTCCACTCACTTTTTATTTGCCTTCTTAAGTGAGATCTATATTAAGTGAGATCTAGGTTTTGCAGAAGGCCGAAGGTCACCCTTCTGCAAAATCTAGATTGCAGTTTCCAGACTGTCCAGCTTCAACCGGCCACGAGCCCCTGCGGACGCTAGATGGCGCAATGGGTTAAGGGACCAGCCCTGCTCTGGGGTCCGGGCGCCCGTATATAAAAGCAGGCTCTTCCTGTGCCGCAGAGCCCTGCATTATTGATTGTGACGCTGCCGCAGAGGCGGGAGGAGCCCGCCGCCATCTCGCCAAGTCTGCAGTATCGGGAACATGCTTTTAGGATCCTTTTCTCTCTCTGCAGAAAGTTCCTCGTTAGCTGGAAAGAGAGAGCTCTCTGTGGCACACAGGATTGTTTTCATTCATAGGAAGACCAGACTTTCCCATAGTCAGAATCATTTTTATTTCATATTCTCATTCTGAATAGCGGCACCAAAGAATAGCAGCTGTACTTGTTGAAAGCCACTGGTTTGAATCGGCACCTATCGTAAAATATTACCGAGTCACTGAAAGGCAAAATAGTCGGGGGCGGTGGGGGAGATTCATCACCTCTTTAGGTTTCTCAGTTACGAAGCATTCTTATAAAAATAGATGAAAGTACTACGGACGTAAAATAGTTTCATGCTATTTAAAACCACGGCCGTATTTTCAGCCGGCATTCACTGGAACCGGAAATCGGCATCTTGGAACTGAAAAGCGCTGATCTGAAACTAAACCGTGGGTGGGGCCTCCACGCCGTCCCCGCCGTGGCACCCTTCCCTCCGGGCCAGCAGAGGGCGCTCAATGGGCAGTCAAAGGGGATCTCGCAGGAGCCCTGCCTATGCAAACATTTTATTTTAGCAGGGAAGTGAGATGTCTATTTACTCACCAGTGCTTTTATTTAGCCAGTGCCTTTCTTTGAATATAGATGTGCTGATTAGAGTGCTGTATTGTTCCCTCTCTTTGTGAGCCACACATATAATGCATCCTCCATTTTGTTTCATTTGAGTTTCCTTTGTGAAATGAGAATTTAAAGACAGTGTAAAGCATCTTAACTAAAGAATCTTAGATTCTGTACTCATAACCATCAAATATAATTCAACAACACATTTAAAGCAGCTTTTCCTATTGACTCTTTCCCAAGCATTTTGCTTTTGTTTTCATTGGAAATATCTCCCCTTTCTTCATGTATCTGTGTATCACTAGTTTTAGTAATATTTGCTCAAATTAGTATTTGCTCAAATTGTGTCATTATCGGGATACAATTAAGTGGAATGAACAGACTAGGAAAGAGGCAAACAACACACTGTGGGCCTACAAAAGAGGAGCCTCCTGTCCTACCACCTGCAAGCTCTCAGTGAGCTCAGGGCGTGTTCGTATGTTTCACGAAAGAAACTGAGAGTTAATCTGTCCGGGTACGCGGAGGTCAATCAAGACAGTTTCCACCTGAATTCAGAAAGGTTATCATCATTGTTTAAAAGAAATGCACACACACACACACACACACACACACACACACACACACACCACTTTGCCAAATCCACATGTAATGTAATTGAATCAATTGCTAAATCAAATGCTGTCTTAAGACTTGACAGAACAAAACCGAGCTCACGCTTACACACACTAGGACTGTTAATCAATGAGGCTCATCCACCAAAGACTCTTCAAAGCGAACCTTGTGCCACAATTTCAGAGTATGGAAAGCAACTCTTCAGTCCTGGATGGTGACTTTCAGAATGCCATCTGTGTCCTGTGCGTGCCAGGCACACAGACACTGCCCTTACCTACCCCTCAGTTTTTATGTCCAAACTTAGTATGTCCAACTTCAGTAAGCAAGAATATCAGTTCTTTCAGTTCTTAAACTCAGGTTCAAAATACATATCATATATTTTTAGAATCCTTTAAATCAAGTTGCATGTAACTCCAAGTCCCCCTTTTACTAAGCTGTTGGACAGCTGAGTCATAATCATTATTGGGCAACTCCTCCATCCTGGTTTGGGTCAGGGTTCCAGGTCCATGCATTCCACAGGCAATGGTTCCTTCGGGTTTGACAATCCTGCTATTTCAGTATCAGCCTTGGGGCATGAGAACATTGGTGCACTGGAAGATGCTGCATCTAGGGAGCAATCTCCCTGGCTGGAGTCGCTGCTAGGGATGTCTTGGCACCTCCCCAGCCCAGCAAGGGTTGCCAAGGAGAGGTGAGCAGCTCCCATTCTCACAGGACCTCTGACCAGTCTTGGAGGCAGAGAATCTCTTCCAGTCACCTAGCTGCTCCAAAAATGTGCCACTTCCTCCTCCCACTCTAGGAATTTACTGTAAACAGTAGTATCAGCTGTAAACCCTTTCAAACAAGATGGTGTCCCCACCCTTACCCCCATTCCCAAGAAAACTAAGGAGCTGCAGAAACTAAATGTGTGGATTGGCACTGCATGGGAAAAAGTTCTGTTCTAACGGGGCAAAGTAATGCTAAAGATTCAAAGCCACTTTGATCAAAATCATTCTGTTTTTTCTGGACAGTTACAAAAAGAGGAAGGATGGAAACTTTCCCACCATGGAGAACATGGGAGCTCTGCTTTGGGGCTCTTGAAGCATTTCCATGTATAAACACTTTGTTTTGTTAGCCAGCATTTTCAGTTCATGCATTCCTTCAGTCCCACCTCTGATTAAGCAAGGGCATTACATTTGTAGTATCAGTAATAAATGTCCCTTCCACTCCCCAAAAATGTCTATTACAATTGTATATTTTTTTCTACTATAGAAAAGGAATAACTTAAGTTTATGTGATGTAAATGTTGGCTTTGAGAAAATGAATAGGGAAGTGAGTCAGGAAGTAATCAACAGGAAGCATAATGGTGGGAAAGAAAGCTGGGACTCACAACCCCTGGGATCTGGAGGGTGAATGCAGGTCACCAGGCCACTTCCTTTAGGGAGCTCATTATTTCAGAGACAGCACACCATTGTTGGAACCCTGTGTAGCAGCACTGTCCAGCAGAACTTTCAGCAATGATGGAAATATTCTATAATATAGAACTATAATGTGCTGTTGAGCATTTAAAATATGGCTAGTGTGAATGAAGAACTACATTTCTTATTTTAATTAATTTTAATTAATTTAAGTTTAAATAGTCATAAGTGGCTAGTGGTTACCATGTTGATAGCATAACTCTGAAGTCTTTTTTCTTTTTTAATCCATAATTTATCCCTCACATATTTTCATAAATGTTTTTGTAAGGTAAGACAGCTTACAAAAAAATCAAGCACAGTATAAAACAGGAGAATTGAGGTTTTTTTAATGATTGAAAAAAACAGTAAAAGAAGAGGAAAGCTCTGTAAAATAGAGCAGAGAACTAGCTGCTCCCACACACATGGAATGAGTTAGTCCGTGCCTTTGAAAATTAAATTTATTTCTAAATTGCTGGAAAGTAAAGCAAAAATGAAAAGTCATGCAGGAGGCAAAGGTGAAATTTATAGTTAACCATTGTTTGGCTGCTCAGAAACACTCAGTTCCTGAAAATGGTCGCCTTGCCCCTGAAGCCCTCACTCCTACCCATCTGTTCTAGTTGGTATTGCAGAGCCCCTCTGGGTGATACCCCTGGGACCTCACCCAAGCTGGCCAATCATAGTCCTTTCCTTGAGAGATGACTGGAGACACAGAAAAGTGTGGTGTCTCCATAGACTGATGGATGGCATGTGTGAAACTTGGGGTGTGTTGAGCTGAGGGGCAGAGGACAGCAGTCTGCACCAAGGCAGGAGACGACGATGTGGTGAGGGTCACCAGTACAGGCTGTGGATTCACACTCGCTCTCTTACTACAATAGCTGTGTGACATTGGACACGTGTCTTTACTTCCCCAGACTTCCACCTCTGAAAAACAGAATAATTTTAGTTCAGATTGTACAGAGTTGTTGTAAAAATAAATTTTTACATTTATTTGTAAAAAAAAATAAATTTTTACATTTATGTTGTCCTGACAACATTCATGTTTTTGGATTTGTGTCATTCCCAAAGTCCAAGCATGGATTCCATTGGATTCCATGAGACATGCTCCTCCCCCATATTCTTTTTTTCTGCAGTTGTATTGAGCTGTAATGGACAAATCTCTCCCACATCCTTAAAATAAAATTTCTGTTTTGCTTAAGCTAATTTGGATTGGGTTTCTGCTAACTGCCTCCAAACGAGTTCTCACTTGTATGCCACCTTGTTTGGGAGTCTAACTTGTCTTCCTCCCTATGCAGAAGGCCGGGTCAGCTGCAGGAGCACCTAACCCTTGCAGACTCTTCACAGGCAATGGGCATGGAATAGGAGAATGCAGATGGACCAACTGTAGTAAAGATACTATCTTTAGTGAACATTCGCTATGTTTGGGGATGCCTATCACCCACACTCTCTTCTTACTTGGGAATAAACCTCCCAGAATATGCATCTTGGAGGGACATGCGGCTCCATCTCCTATGATAGGATCTGGAAGTTACCACATCAAGCTTTTCTCCAATCCTAGGCAATCTATGCACTGTGTTCTTCTCTGAATTCTAGGTAGATAAGAACATGAAGACCCAGTGCCTAGCACTGCTGCCAACACAGTAGATAATAATTGTCTGTTGAACAAATGAATAAGGGAGCCAGTGGATGAGTTAATGCGGAAGCAGTAAACCCAAGCAGAATGAGGAGTCCGCTGCTCATGGGCACCAAGAAGGCAGGTGTTTGTCCTGGAATGTCAGCCCTGCCGTGAGCTCTGTAATGGAGAAAGCGCAGGGCTGATGATCCAAAAAAATCTACTCATCACAAAAATATGAGGTTATTTGGTCTGTTTTTCCGAGAAACGTTTACAAGGTAAACCTTCAGTTAAGGTAACGAGCACACCTTGCCTGAGACAGATACGCGCTGTGAACCGGTCACTGATGGAGCAAGTTGTGACCCTGTTTGATGGTGGAGCGAGATGCACCGACACAGTCAAAGGACAGCTAAGAGTTCATCACTGGCATCTGTGGGATTTCTGACTCTTCGCTCTGCGTTCATCCAGCTCAGCTCCCTCGGGCCCCTGAAGGGACAGACTCGGCCACACCTTGCTCATATACATTTGGATGATGTGGCTCATCTCTCAGGGCCTTCATTTCTGATATTCCCCCACTCTTTATTGGATCCAAAACAAAGAAGGAGAAGACCATTTCTGACAATGTTTGTCATCTACAGAAATAAAATTACATTTCTGTTTGCTTGTTTGCTTGTTTGTTTGTTTTGTTTTCCTGCTGCTTATTGTATCAGGGGAAGACAGATTTCCACCAGTTTGGGATCCCCCAACTAACTGGTGTTTGAAACCGGCACTGTGGGGGGGGCCCTGAAGGCTCGTTTGAGAGGTTGGCAGCCATCTTCTGGGGAAGCGGGACAGAGGCATAGAAGCCAGTCTGACTATGCCTCTGGGACTGAGATGAAGTAAGAAGCAGGCACACAGCAGGCCCTCTGGTTCACAGGCTTCCAGTGAGTGGAACTGCTTTCCACAGGGCAACTCCAGTCTAGCTCAGGGCTGTCAGGCTGCAATGCTCCTGCAGATCACCCAGGCGTCATGATTGGGATCTGGGTGGGGTGGGAAACTCTGCCTTTCTAACCAGCTCTGATGGTTCTCAGACCCTACTTGTAGTCAGAGGTTCAAGCGCCAAGGTGAGCAGCAACATGGTTATTTACATAACAGTTTCCCAGAGTAATTTCCAGTACAGCAGATACATTCAATAAAGGAAGCCTGGAACAGAGAAGAAAAAAATCCTTTCACACATGAGCATCCCCACTTGCCTGAAGCAGTGGCTCTCAGCTTTGGCTGCAACTAGAATCATGTGGGGGAATTTACAATATCCCAGTGCTCAGGCCCCATCTCAGACCCATGACATCAGCGTCTCCAGGGGTGAGACCCAGGCGTCAGGATGTTTTAAAGCTCCCTGGGTGATTCCGATGTGCAGCCAGGGTTGAGGCTGGCTACCCGAAAGCAACCCTTTCCCATGAGTCACTGGCATTAACTGCCAGCTCCTCCTCCCACTGTTCCTTCAACTGGCTTCCTGTGCCTGCAACGGTGACTTCGCAAGCCTGCTAGAGCCATGTCCCCCCTTAGATTTGAAGGTGTCAGTCGTCAGCCCATTTGGCTGGAGTCTATTTCTATGAGCATCTAGGTCTCTGCTATCTGCTGGGACACAGCTCCCAAATTATGTTCTGCACAACACAAATTCCACAGAGATGCTCGTAGATGCTATTTAAAACAGGGAATAAATGTATTTTTATTAAAGTAGTTTGGGTTAAAGTCAGCCAGATTTATTTACTGAGAGACTTCTCAAATCCTTTAATTACCCAGCGCACTCATCCCCAGTAGGAAGACATGACAGGCAACATTTTCCAAACAAATTTGACCACGAAAACTTTTTTTAAAGAAAAGGAAAATCCAGGAAACAGGCTTTGGAACACACTGCTCTCTCAGGGTATAATTTAAACTTTAAACTTTTTGGATGTTCCCCAATGTTTTCAATATGTTATCAATCAATTTTACTCAATTGACTAGTGTTTTTACAGGTAACTACTGTATGCTGTCTGTGCTGTATTAGGTACTGGAGATAAAATTCACATGAAAGTATTAGAAAATAGCTGCACTGAACTGAGTTGCATTTTTAAAACAAAATAACATTTTTTTTTTAAATTAAGTAGTAAAAGAGAAGGCTACATAAGTCAAAGAGGTCTTTGTGGAAGAAGTGGTGCTTTCTTTGAAGACCTTGAAGAATGAGTCGGGTCTACATGTGCAAGAGAGCAGAAGGACAGAAATTTACTTTTAGGAAATGGCATGAGCCAGAGCCTAAGAGCAGGAATGAGTACAATGGGGTATGATATGGGGATAGGGCATAGGCAAGAGGGACAGTGAGCGGACCAGCCTCAATACAGTATCGATGGGAATACTGAGTGTATGCAATAAAAAATGACCTTATTCATAAGGCGATACCCAGTTTTCCCAATGAGATAATTTTTAAAGAAAAATTTTAGTAACCGACCTGAATGTGTAAACTGGTAAGGAGGTAGATGAACTAGTCGACATCTCCTTGTAATATTTATTAATGTAGTACCCATGCTGTCACAGACTGAATTCTTCAGAAACAGATGCTGAGATGGAGTTTGGAATGTGAAATACTTTTCAGAGATCAATACCTGTCAAAGAAAGAGAAAAGAAGCAGGATTTAGCAGAGGAAGATATTAAACTGTGATACAAGCCTGACAAAGACTCCACCAACCCTGCAGGGAGCTCTGGAGCAAATGTTGCCTACCAGTGTTACCCTCAGTGAAGCCAAAGTGGCCAGGGCTTTATGTCTTTACCTTGCTTGGTCACCTGATGTGGACTGACCCAGTAGTGAGACTTCAGGCTAGCAGTTAATCCTGCTGAGGAATGCCCTGATGGTGTCAATGTGTGGGCAACAAGGCTTTCCTTGAATGCACATGCTTGTTTACAGGCATATCTTACACAACATACAAACACTGCTTTTCTCCATTCTCACATTTTATGCATCAGTTTTTGAAACTCTTCTCATGAATCACCATCATCCCTTAAGGCCGTATTTTGAGTCATCTATCACAATTTTACAGAGTACCTCATCTCTACGGTCATCCAAGGTGTTGGATATATGGCATGATTTCAATCCATGTATGAAGTTGTTATTAAATATTTTACCCAAGCCACAATTTACCAGTTCTATCCCATTAGATTAGTTTTTATAACCTTCCTCCTGTAATTGCATACTCATGATCTCCATAAAGTACCTTCTTACTGTATTTTTAAAGTAATCTTGCAAAAACTTTAATCTTTAAAATCACTTTTAAAATCTTAGAAGTAAGGTCATGCTCCCAGAAGTAATTACTAGTATTTGATGTCTTTTCCTACATTTTTTTTTTTTTGCTTGAACAGCTAACCTCAATAAGCATCCTCAATCAGTCTAAAATGTGATCCCCAAGCAGTGCTTTTTTTTTTTTCCCAAATAAAGTAGTAGAGAAAATACACACATTACCAGTGCTTTTTCAAAAGGCACCCAACTTTGTAAAGACACATCTAAAGTGACTTTCTATTTGCCAAGAGATGATATTAGGAAAGAAATCTTGATTAATATTTTTGGTATACATGCCAAGTTTGTCCGGGTGACATGAGGCCAGGTCACCGAAGCACTGAAGATAAAGGAGAGTCATTTAGATGGAACATCACTGTGGTTATGAAACAGGAAAGTAGCCTGATAAACATCATCTTAGGAAATTCTCTGCAGCTGAAGACATTCTTAAGATGTGTTTGGGGAAATATTGTGGAAACAAGTAGTCATCTCATAACTGTTATAATTAGAAGTTATAATAGCTTGGACTTCAGGGATGGCACAGGAAAGGAAATGAAAGAAGTTAATGGAAACACATTTCTAAAGAATTAATAACCTTGAAGGCATGTTGGATGATGGAAGCATAGGAAAGAGAAGAGCCAAACAGGACTTTAAGAACCTAAAAGGAATACTTTATTTTTTAATTTGCTATTGTTATTATTACTATTTTATTTTTATTTTTGAGACAGAGTCACGCTCTGTCATCCAGACTGGAGTGCAGCTGTGTGATCTTGGCTCACTGCAAATCCGCCCCCCAGACTCAAACGATTCTTCTGCCTCAGCCTCCAGAATAGCTGGGACGACAGGTGCCCGCCACCACGCCCAGCTAATTTTTGAATTTTAGTAGAGTCAGGGTTTCACCATGTTGGCCAGGCTGATCTCGAACTCCTGGCCTCAGGTGATCCACTCATCTCAGCCTCCCAAAGTACTAGGATTATAGGCATGAGCCACCGCAAGCAGCCTAAAAGGAACACTTTAAATATGTGGTCAGTATATCCCTGAGGAATGCTTTCATCATAATTTTATAATTAAAATTTTCTAGTTGATGAATTTCTTGAAGAGATTTTAAGTTAGCCATGCAGAAGCCACAACAGGACACAGGGCCTGCCTGCACACCCACCCACCTGCTCCAGCCATGGCTTTTTCTCAAAAACCAGAATCAGACACCTTTTTCCCTGCTGTCAGCACTGACCACCCAATGTCAGATAATCCCGATAGGTCACTGCAGGAGCCTAAACTGCATTGCAGCCTCTGCATTCGCAGCGGCCACAGAATTCTCAGATGTCTCCCATGTTCCAACCTTCCTGGGCCATGTTACTGTCCTTAATCTTGCAATCGCCATGAGAAAAGTCTTTACTTGTCAGCCTCCAGGGCTGGTACGTTTTTATTACTGTGATTTCCACATTTAGCATATGAAAGATGATCCATATAGGAAGGTAGTCCTTGATTAGATGATTAGTTCATTGGTTAATCAAGACCGAAGACAGAAACCTAGGCAGCCTTCTGATCTGCTCTCAAGTATACACCCAGCACGCCTCAGACCGCAGTGTGCACACAAATCATCTGGGGGAGCTCGTTAAACTGCAGGTTCTGAGGAAGTAGGGCTGGGGTGGCCCTTGGAATCTGCATTTCTAATACGCTCCCATGATGCCATTTCTGCTGGTTGAAGGACCACATTTATGTAGAAAGGTCTTCCCTATAAAGGGTAGCAGAGAGCCACTGGGAACTGACCTTGCCAAGCAGTGTATGTGCACAGAATGTAGATCAGGGAGGTATTCATGGTGAATTCAGAAAAGCCAGGAAGCTAAAGGGAACAGGGACTTCAGAGTAAGCAGACTCAATCGGTAAGCCTCACCTGAGAAGCCCTATAGCCAGGATGTGGAGGCTACATTGACAGTGAAATTATAGGAGCTGGGGAAGCCTGCAGAGCAGCTGTCAGTCTCCTGCCTCTCAGAGGAGGGTGTGGAGGAGGGGCACCAATTTTGGCAAGAATGAGGACTACTTTATTATGGAGAACTCCCTCATTATGCAGTTAGAGAACAGTGTGGGGCACATTCCGGAGCCTACACGGCTCGCATAAGGATTCCACTGTTAATTTTAAAAAGAGAAATAGCAATGCAACTTTCTTAACTCCCACACCATTCACACATTGAATTTGTGTGCCAACTCAAAGCGTACCCACTGGAAATGAAAACAGACTTAAAGCCAGCTCTCAAACTGAAGCTTGTCAAGCTGCAGATATACAGGGGAAGGGATATACAAGGGAACAGATACAGAGAGGAAGAGATAGATATGCAGGGGAAGAGATATACAGGGGAAGGGATAGACAGGGGAAGGGATAGACAGGGGAAGGGAAAGACAGAAGAACGGATAGACAGGGGAAAGGATAGACACGGGAAGGGATAGACAGGGGAAGGGGTATACAGGGGAAAGGATAGACAGGGGAAGGGACAGACGGGGAAGGGATATACAGGGAACAGGATATATGGGGGAAGGGATATATGGGGAACGTGATATACAGGGAAAGGACAGACAGGGGACAGGATATACAGGGGACAGGATATACAGGGGAAATGATATACAGGGGAAGGGATAGACAGGGGAAGGGATATACAGGGGATGGGATATACAGGGGATGGGATATACAGGGGACGGGATAGACAGGGGGAGGGGTATACGGGGGAAGGGATATATGGGGGATGGGATAGACAGGGGAAAGGATAGACTGGGGAAGGGATAGACAGGGGAAGGGATAGACAGAGGAAGGGATATACAGAGGATGGGATATACAGGGGCTGTGATATACAGGGGAAGGGATATATGGGGGATGGGATATACGGGGGAAGGGATATACAGAGGAAGTGATACACAGGGGAAGGGATAGACAGGGGATGGGATATACGGGGGACAGGATATCCAGGGGAAGTGATATACAGGGGAAGGGATAGACAGGGGAAGGGATATATAGGGGAAGGGATATGCGGGAGACAGGATATACAGGGGATGGGATATACAGGGGATGGGATATACGGGGGAAGGGATATATGGGGGAAGGGATATACGGGGGATGGGATAGACTGGGGAAGGGATATACAGGGGAAGGGATAGACAGAGGAAGGGATATACAGGGGAAGGGATATATGAGGGATGGGATATACAGGGGCTGGGATACACAGGGGAAGGTATATATGGGGGAAGGGACATACGAGGAAAGGGATATACGGGGAAAGGGATATACAGGGGAAGGGATATAAGGGGGAAGGGATAGACGGGAAGGGATTTGTTTTCTTTCTCTCCTTTCAAATAAAATTTTTCTCTCTGCCATTTAAAATTGTTACATCAGATATCTATTTGTTAAACCAAAAATGGCAGAACTCGGTCTCCTAACATAGGGCCCTTAACATAGTAAGCTCTCCATCAATGTATTATCGCATGAGTGGTCTTCTGTGCATTTACACAGTATCCAGTAAGAACAGCTTTGCAAACATACCCACATCTGGATGCTTTCCTGAGCACTTGGGTCAGATATGGTCCCTCCCTTTGCAAATACTAGCAGGCAAGGCAGATGGAACTAGTAAGTTAGAAGGTGTCTCTGGAACAAATGGAGACAGCGAACAATGAGACACCAAATCTGATCGCCAGTCCCTGGCCACTCCTGCCAGCTTTGTCCTTGTGGGGCATCTAACTCTATAGAGCAAGTGCTTTCAAAGTCTCTTGACTGGATTCCCAGGAAGAAAAATATTTTATACCAGATCCCAACACACACACCTGAAACAGCTGTATGAAATCATAGTCACCCATGTTACATAGTCACCCCATTTCTGAACGATGGTCTCTTTAAATGCATCCTTCAGACGATACCCTAGCTACACTTTTTTCATGGAGTTTTCTTTATCTTACAAAAAAACTACATGGCAGCTTTTAAAATCTCCAGTACTTTAAAGCATCAACTTAATAATTCCTTTTCCCATTGCCATCGCTGCTCAATGCACTGCTCCTGTTACTCTTCTCCTCACCAGTGAATTTTATTCTTCTCTTTTAGAACCTGGGGAAGCGATTAGCACGGTGATGAGTAGCATAGGCTTACTTCCACTCCTGTGTGACCTTGGGCAAGTTACTGAGCCTCTCTGTTCTCCGTTTCTTATCTGGAAAAGGATAATAATAATAAGGCTACCTGATAGGTCGCAAGAATTGAATGTGTTAATACAGACACGGAAATTAGAGTATTGCCGAGCGTCGCGGAAGGCACCTGCTGCCACAGCTGCTGCTACTGCTCAAATTCTCCCCTCCAGGGGAAGGTGCCCACTGTGGGTAGCCTGTGCTTGAGCCTCCAACGCTTACGTGTTGAGCCTGGACAGCGTCCTTTCCCATTGGTTGACAATCATGCTGCGTGCTACTTGCAACTTGCATTTTTCTGACCAGTGGAGTTAATATTTTAAGAGTACATATTCCTTTTCTTTTTAACATATCTAAAACATATTATTTAACACGAATGACTTCAGAAGATACTAAATCTAGTTTGGACTTTATTTGATCACAAATGGCCATTATTGAAAATATGCATTTTTATAGAAGGCTGGTATTGCAGTGATACCTCCTATCAGCTATGTGTTCCCTTTAACGGGTGAGTCCACTTTCCATTTCTACCCTAAAATGTTGCTGTAGGGCTGGGATCCCGGAGAAGCAGGTTTGTTAAAAGAATGAATAAAATTCCCAAACGAAGGAGACTCTGTTTCAAGACCTTCTTAATGAATAACGTGCATACACTGGGGTGCATGTGTTCGGGGACATTTTTTCTGACTGCTCTGGGAACACTGCTTTTTACCTATGTTCCAGATAATTGCTTTTACACAAAAAAGGCATCTCAGTAAGTGAGGTGCTGTGATATGTGGTTCTCACAGTATTTCATGAGTATGCACAGCCACTTTCCAACCTGATTCTAGCAGAGTGCAGAGACTTTTTAAGCTTTCATTCACTTATTCTTCCAACAGAAGAATTACCAAGCACCTGACATTCCAGGCATGATGCCAGGCGGTGAAAATAAAAACAAGCGTGTACACAGGGAACTTTATAGTTGTCCAGTACTTTTGGGTAAACTACCTCACTTATTCCTCTAAACAGCTCTGTGAGGCAAGTGATCTTGTTCCCATTTTACAGACAAAAAAGAGAGCTCATGCACAAAAGAAATAAAAGGAAAAGAAAGAAGTACTGTGTTTATTAACTGACCAAAAGTCCTCGACGTCCCATCCCTGTTGGCATTTACAGAAGGACAACACACTCGAAGGGCGTGGACCTTGCTCTATGAACTTATTTGGTGTTTGTCCCGCACAGCACTGCATGCAGAAAGCCACTTAGTAAATACTTTGGAGGAAGATCATTTTGATGTTGGTGAGAGTTCAGGCCATCTCTGGGAACGGGAAAAAGGATGGTAATGAACTCCAGGAACCAGAGGAAAGGAGAACATTAGACAATGGTCTGGGTGAGGTGAGAAAGGCAAGACTTACAGGAAAGTAATGAAGTTTATTTTTGTCTAGGGGAGAGGACAGACTGACAGAGAGGAGGTCAGGGGTTACACAGAGAGATCTTCGCACACAGAGAGCAGAGACTTAGGATCCAAGGACAGTTTCCAGGATGTTATAAATGGGCCCTCAGGAAAAGGAAACACACTTCTCCATGCCTTCACTGGCAAGTTCTAACCAGCAAAATGGTTCCAGATTTCTGCATTTTGCATTACTTTCAGTCTCAAATTCAAAGCAGAAACTGCCCTAAATTCCTCCGTTTCTCAATATGTCCTGTTTCTGTTGCATCGGGGAGCTAAGACTCTCCTTACTGATGATTTCGCAGATGCTCAACCATGGTAGCTTTACAGATTAATCAATGAACCAAATATTTATTGGAGATCTGCTGTGTGTGCACCACGGTGAGGACCAGTGACATTCAGATGGGAGGCGTGGCTGACAGCACACACAGCATGCTGGCGGGCAGCGACACGCCTTCCAGACATACACTTGTGTGAGAGCCAGTAAAGCAGGTTATGCCTGAGTGGGAAGAAAAATTCGATAGGTCGGGTAGGGCCATATCAGAAAAAGCCTGAAGAGGGAGAAGAGTGGGTTAGAAGCCTTTAGTTAAAGTCTGGCAACAGTAGGTGTCCAGAAACTATTTGTTGAGTGCATGCCTGCATGAATGATTTCAAGTAAGCATGTTGTCCCAGACCCAGGACACAGTTATACTCTCTAAATCATTCAGTCCTAAGTGTCCAAATTGTGCCCAAACACAATTATGACATTTACATCTTTGTGGAATTATTCTGAGACTGTGGATGGATAGAGGTCTAACCTTTCCATGAGGCCAATGATCTTTTGCCTCTCTGGATCTACTGGATCACTTGGAAACAGAGGAGTAGACGCTGGAAGAATACAGTGCTTGGTACATAATGACCAGACCATGCTAATTGCGGAATAATAGAGAAACAGATTCTCCTTCCACCCAAAAATGTTCCCAGGGCAAGCAGCCACAGAGGACACGGAGGCAGAAGGCCTACTAAACAGGCCCCTTCTGTAAAACAAAAAAAAAAAGTCCATACTGGCCACCACACCTTAAATTGCATGATTCCTTTTGCCTTCCTAACTCTCAGATGCTTTCTAGTCTATCTCATTTATCTTGACAGTCAAAGACATAGAATGGGTAGAACATTTGTAGAGTGAGCAGTAAATTAGCCGGTTTCTGAATCTTAAACAGTAAAGTCTTTCAGATGAAGAATGTGCTGGTTTAAGGAGGATGCCTCCTAAGCAAAGTCTTCAGCAGAAGAAATGTCTTCAGAAACCTTCCTGGACAGAACGACAGGCATCTTACATTTCTCTCATGTTACTCATCCTGCCTTCTATCTGTACCCACACCAGAACACGTCTGTCGGACCCTCAGACCAGTTCTAAAGCAGCTGCCTCTTTGTAGACGAGCCCAGTCTTAATCATTCCAACATGGTAACAAGAGAAAATCGACTTGGGCAGAGGTCCTTGCCTTAACAAACAAGTAGTCTGCAACCACCACCAGCAGAGGGCGATGTCCAAAACGGCTGCGGTGAATTCAGCATGCTGCACACAATGGAAACATAATTCTTGCCATAGATCCCTTAAATGTCTTTCCATTAAATTTGTCTGAACTGCTCTTAACCTCAGAGCAGTTAAGAACATCAAGGCCTTTCTTCGACAGCCCTTCCCTTTCCCACAATGCGAGACTCCAGCAGTAAGACGCTTGAGAAGGGAAACGTGTAACCAATAGAAAGGCTCAAGCATTTCCACAAAGACTCCATGTTTTTGCGCTTTCTCTGTGCCACGTGACCGAATGATCATTTCACACTGGTGTAAGTCTCTGGCTTCTCTGGATTCCATACTTCTTAGATGTATCAGTTGGGTTTGCATTTTATTTGTCTAATATAAAGGAAGGAGATGCCAGTAGCAACTTTTAGATATAATCATTGAGTTCAAATCCAAAACGCATTACCCTGTCCAAGCTTCATGGACTTTGGTATCTAGGGAGATATCCCAGAGGTCATTGCTCTGTCGCCAGGCTGGAGTGCAGTGGCACAATCTCAGCTCACTGCAACTTCCACGTCCTAGGTTCAAGCGATTCTCCTGCCTCAGCCTCCCGAGTAGCTGGGACTACAGGTACACACTACCACACCCAGCTGATTTTTGTATTTTTAGTAGAGACAGGGTTTCACCATGTTGGCCATGATGGTCTCGATCTCTTGACCTCAAAGCCCACACTTTCTTAAAGTGAGTTCTAAGGGCTGGATGGAAGGAAGGAGGGATTGAAAAGAAGAGGCAGGCAACAGCAAAGGCAGACTGAAGCCAAGTTCTCCTAATTTTTGCCTCTTGGAGGACAGTAACCCCCTCCAGTCCAACCTGGGAATTCACCACCCAGACACATGATACTGAAAGCTCCCACGAGGCGGGTGGCAGTCCTCTGACCTTTTCACTAAGAATTAGAATCTACACATTGATCTGCAGCATATCATTTAACTGGGACTATCTACTCTGTGTATCAGATATCTTGCCTCTCAAGATGTAGTGTTTAAAGTCCAATTTGAATGCTGAGATTTTTTTCTATGAGAGACATTTTTGGAATCTGCCTTCTAATTCAGGAAGGACAATCTCAGCTTGTACCTGATTTCCAAACAATAGCAGCAATAGCTCTCCTACTCTGGAGGCAATTATAGAACTTTATCTTGGGTAATCTTTTATCACTAGTGTTAACTGCTGTTGCAAGCACTTGGCTGCAAGTACCCATGCACAACAGGATGTGGTTAAGACAGTCAAAATTCATAGATCTTGGTAGCCTTATGGGGCAAGATGGAACAGGGTGTCTGAAAACCCCCACCAAGTATATGCAGGTTTTACTGACAATGTCAAAACATGCGGTTTAATTCAACCTATGTATTTAATGCCTACCATTTACAAGGCATTGTGTTTGGTGTTATGGGGGTTAAATAAATTATCAACTCAGCCCCTGCTATACAATGGGGGTATAACGGCTAACAGACTCAGACTGAAATAAGCCCTGTTTAAGCTCCATTCTGGAAGGTGTGTGGTTTTCTGGGTTTTCTCACTTAGGCCACTGAGTAGATTTGAATTATTAGGTAAGGTCAGCTCCATCCAGGCAACCAACTAAAGTGACAACTGGGAGGGTTATTTAATTAAGGACCTTAAGAATGTACCAAAAGCAACCTTTGGGAAAAGATTGGACCAATACACCAGAATGAGAATTTGATGCCTGTTACCACACCACTCATGTAGAAATCCCTAAATATACAACTTCAGATGGTAGACATGGGTCTCTGAGAGGCAATCCCACCTCCTTAGCATCCAGGAACTAGGGAAAACCAGTTCATGACCATAGGGCTTGGGTTCTGGTGTGCCCAGGCTCTCCCTGGCCGCCCCTCCTGTTAAGGTCCTGTCCTGCCTGTCTCCAGGCTGGGATGTGTTTCTGGCCCTCTACTGCACACTCTGCACCATGCTGGCTGCCCCTGGATCTCCCCTTCCCATTTGGGATTGGCTTCTCTCACAAATGAGAGTTGTCCTGGGCGTGCTCTCTGCCCTACCAGTGCTCTGGGCCATCTGTGCCTTTAGTAAGATGAGAGAAGGGAGAGTGTGAGCAAAAGTGTGATTTCCAGTATTTGGAGACTGAGAGAAAGAAGGATTCCGCCTGGAGAAGAACCAGACTCCAGATGCCCCCTGTGTAAGCCATGACACGTCCAGCAGCTGGTTTTCCAGCTTGACCTTTGACCCCAGGTACACGTAGGTCAGGTAGGGCAGGGGGCGAGAGGCATTGCACAGCAAATCACAACAGAAGGGGCACAGGAAGGCAGCCATTTTGGTTTTCCCTCACTCTACCTTCTTTGAATCCTCCTCATCGCTCAGTAACAGGAAAGTACTGCAATCTCAATGCCATCCACATGTATCCATAGCACTGCTTCTTCTAAGATATGAAACTGTACCCAGGACTTTCCATGCACGGTAATCGGCGTTCATCAACACTAAAAGCTGAGTCTTCACCGCCACCTTCCTTTCTGGTCTCAGGCCTCTGTGGCCTGCTCACGCCCCTCCAGAGCTCTATCACACTTTTGTAGTGACCCAGCTTATGATAACAAGACTGTGAGCTCCAAGAGGGCAGGCCTGATGTCCGACATGGTCACAGGTTACTCCTGTGCTCAGCACACTGCCAGGCACAAAGGGAGGCCTTGGTAGTTATTTACTGGTTAACGAATGCAATAATAAGTCATTTGCTTTCCAGTTAGTCCCTGGGTAGGAGGAATCATGCCATCCCCTGATCCTGCATAATGTCCCAATGTAAATCCTAAAGCCCAGAGGGGAGCCATCAAAACTGTCACAAATACAATTTGAACACTCAAAAGCACATAAAATCTGTCATAAAAATTGGGAAACATCTTCCATAGTTCTGTTCTCCTGTGATGTACTTTTTTCCGTGAAGGTAGGAAATGAAAGTGAATAAATACTCTGGGCTCCACATAATTAATGACAGCTGCAACTACCATAGCCATGCATCAGGGGCAACAGAACAGAGCTAGGTTCAAGACCTGGCTCTGCCATTTACTAACCAGCAAGTAATTGTTATAGGTGAAGTTATGTCCTCCTAAGGTACTAACACTCAGTACCTTGGAATGTGACTTTACAAGGAACTAGGGCCATTGCAGATGTAATTCATTAAGCTAAGATGAGGTAATACTACAGTAGGCTGGGCCCCTAATCCAATAGAATTGGTGTCCTTAAAACAAGGGGGAATTTGGACACAAAGACATGCACACATGGAGAATGCCACGTGAAGACCAATCATGCTGCCACCAGCCAACGAACCACCAAAAGCCTGGAGAGAGGCCTGGAACAGATCTTTCCCTAGCATCTTCACAGGGAGCACAGCCCTGCTGAGACTGTGATTTCAGACTTCTGGCCTCCAGAACTGTAAGACAATACACTTCTGTTGTTTGGGCCACCCGATTTGTAGTACATTGTTATGGCAGCCTTAGATGACCTGCGGCAAATTAACCTCTTTGTGCCTCGGTTTCATTTTTTAAAAATGATATTAGTAATGGTCCCTACTTCATGGAGTTGTTATGAGAATTAAATTAGTTAATACTTGCATAGTGCTTAGAACAGTCCTTGGCGAAGAAGACCAATGATGTCTCATGATGTTCAAAATTATTTCCTATTCTGTGTGGCAGTGATGGGAGTAGATGTCCCAAATTCTGACATAATAAGTCCTAATTTACAACCCGTTGTTGTGTCGGGACATTTCATAATTTATCTTCAGTGCAGAGCACGGATACACAGAAGCACTCAAGAAGCACACAAGAGCGATGAATGTGAGGTGGCTTTGCAATTACTTGGATTCACTAGACACTGAGCAACTGCCCCATGCATGATGCAGAGCTGTGGTACTCACACGGCCAGGTGTGACCTACAGGGAAAAGTATTTTATGTTATTTTATTGTTTCCTAACACTGAAACTTCAAAAGCAAAAATGATTCTAGATTTTCATCACTTTCTCTTGAGCATTTCCAGTGTTCCTGTAACTTATACAACCTGGGAAATTCAAAAGAGCAGGAAAACTTTTAAGGGAAAAAAAGTAAGAATGAAGAACTGAAACAGCTAATAGGAGAGAGACTGAGGCCAAAGAAAATTCAAGAATTATTATTATTATTTTCATTTTAAACAAAGGATCCTCTGCTTAACCAACATGGCTCTCTCTCAGCTGTAGGCCATCAGTGAACCTTAATTAGTTAAAAGGTTTGTGGGTTCCACGGGTCTTCTTGTATAAGAGTATGAATATCTGCATTTTCCTGGCCAAAAGGACCACTAGAAAATCCTTTCAGTCATTCAAAAGTATTTATTGAACATCTATCATGTGCTAAGTACAGTTTTAGACATTGGTAATATGGCAATAGATAAAATTAACAAAAGTCCCTATCTTCATGAAACTTATACTCCAGTGAGACAGAAAGATAAACAACCAAGTAAATAAGTCTGTATATAGTATGTCAGAGAGTTACAAATGCTATAAAGAAAATCAAAGCATGGATACGTTTGGGGTGGGGGATTTACTAGGGGTGCAATACTAGATAAGGTGGCCAGGGAGTCCTCATTGAGAAGGCGACATTTGAATAAAGATCTGAAAGAGGTGAAGGAGTGAGCCATCAGATATCTGGGAAGTGAGCGGAGGACACAGTAAGTGCAAAGGTCCTGAGGCAGAAGTGTGCTTAAAAAATTCAAGGGACAGAACAGGCCAGTGTGGCTGATATTGAATGAGAGAGGGTATGACATGGAGTTGAGGGAGGTACCAGGGGCTGAGTCACAGAGGGCCTTGAAAACACAGTAACAACTGTGGCTTCTGCTCTGAGTGCAACAGGGAGGCATAAGAAAGATCATTGGCTGCCATGCAATCTCTTCTAGACTGTGTCTGAGGCAAAGGAGGATGCAGGGAGACAGGTTAGGAGGCTGTTGCAATAATTCAAACAAGAGGTGACAGTGGCTTGGCAGCAGTGTTGATTCTGAATACACTTTGAAAGTAGAGCAAACAGGATTCACTAAGTAAGACGTGAAGTATGAAATAAAAAGAAGAGTTACAGATTATTCTAGAGTTTTTGACCTGAACAACTAAAAGAATAGAATTTTCATTTCTCTGAGACAGGGAGGACAAGGAGATGAGCAGATTTGCAGGCAGATCAGCTCTGGATGTGTAGGGTTTGAGATGCCTATCGAATATTGCATTTGTTTTCTAGGGCTGCTATAACTAATTACCAGAAACTTGGTGCTTCAAATAATAAAAATGTTATCTCACAGTTCTAGAGGCCAGGAGTTCTAACTCTATTTCACTGGGCTGAAATTGAGGTATTGGCAGGACCACACTCCCTGCCGGGGCTGTGGGATGAATCTGTTCCTTGCTTCTTCTGGCTTCTGGTGGCGGCCAGCATTCTTTGGCTTGTGGTTGCATCACTTCAGTCTCTGCCTCTGTTGTCACATTGCTTTCTCCTCTTCAGTATGTCAAATCTCCCCGTACCTCCCTCTTGTAAGGATACATGTGGTTGCATTTAGGGTCCACTCAGAAAAACTGGGATAATCCCTCCACTTCAAGATCCTTAATGTAATCACATCAGCTCTTTGCCATCTAAGGTAACATATAAAGGGATTAGGACATGAATATCTTTTGGAAAGAGTCATGATTCAGCCTACCACAGAGATCCAAGTGGCAATGTTGCATAAGCAATTCCCTATATAACTCTGGATTTCAGGAAGAGGTACAAGCTGAAGGTCTAAATCTGTAACTTATCAGTATACAAGTAGTATTTAATGTCGTAAGTCTGGAACACCTCAGAAGTGAGTGTAGAAAAATAAGATGTCCCCTCAAAAAATTAAAAATAGAATTAGCTTTTGATCCAATAATCCTACTTCTGGGTATATATCCAAAGAAATTGAAGTCTGAATCTCGAAGACATGTCCACACTTCCATGTTCATTGCAACATTATTCGCAATAGCCAAGATATGGAAGCCATCTAAATGTCCATTGACAAATGAATGAATAAAGAAAATGTAGTTTACACATACAGTGGAATATTATTCTGCTTTTAAAAAAGAAAGAAGAAATCTTGCCATTTGTGACAATATGGGTAGAACTGGAGAACATTATGCTAAGTGAAACAGACTAGACACACAAAGACAAATACTGCATGGTCTCATTTATATGTGGAATCTGAAATAGTCAAATAATGGAATCAGACAGAGAGTAGAATGCTGGTTGCCAGGAAGGGGGAAAGGGAGAAAGGGGAAAGTGTTTATCAAAGGGTACAAATTTGAGTTATGCAAAATAAATAAGCCCTGGAGATCTACTATACAACATAGGGCCTATGACTAACAGTACTGTTATGGTATACTTAAACATTTGCTATGAGGGTAGATCTTATGTTAAGTGTTCTTACCACCAAAGGAAAAAATAATAACAGCCACAAAGGGAATGAGAGGAATCTTTTGGAGGTGATGGATAAGTTTAGAGCATTGATGGTGATGATGGTTGGATGATTTCGCAGGTGAATACTTATCTCCAAACACATCAAGTTGTCTGCATTTTACATCTACAGCTTTTTGCATGTCAATCATATCTCAATAAAGCAGTTTAATTTTAAAAAGAAAAAGATGTTCAAAAACTGGGCCTGGAGCCCTCCAATGTTCAAAGATCTGGAATACCAGGAGAAATCAGCAAAGGAAACTTAGAAGCAGCAGCTGGAGATGTGGAGGGGAAACTAGGAGGCCCCCAAGAGCCCAGCAGATAACGCTTCCGAACGGCAGAGGATAATCCAGTGTCAGATGCTAATGATAAGTCAAGGAAAATAAAATCTCCAAGCACTGGCTTTGCAATGTGGAGGACACTGCTGAACTTCACAAGAGCAGTTTGAATGCAGAGGTGGGCAAACGTCTGATTGGAGAGGTTATTAGGAAAGCATGTGAGAAAGGAATGAAAGACAGCAATCACTGACAACAAGATGCTTTGCCCTGGGAGGCACAATCAAAAAGAATCCCTTGACCCCCTAACTTTTAGAACAGCAGAGAGAATGGCCATTGGAACTGTTCTAGTTGGAATTCCGGGATCCGACAGAGAGAAGATGGATGCCATAGTTTTCCCTACTCAGCTGTTTTGCCCAAAGTCTACCTTGTGAGTCCTTCTTAAAACTGCTAAGGTTAATTACCTGAAAACTCCCAATAGAAGGCTAATCCCTGACACCAAAACTCTTAACCACAACGATCAGATGGACCACACCCTCACATAAGCCCCAAACACAAGCAAAAATGCCACAACCCTTATCAATGTGCTATGCACCCCTCCCAAACACCTAAAGGCCTTTAAATGACAAGGTTTCTAAGTTGGTAGAAGTCGACACACCTTTATGTACACACTCTGGAGATGCAGAGCTAATCAATCTCAATCTAGGCAAGTTTCCAACTTTCTCAGGGAAGCTTATTTATGCCTAGTATAACTCAGGGCAATGAATGCAGCCCCTGATTTTAATTCCAGATTTGAGAAAGTGCGAGGCATTCCTTTAATGCTAATGACAGAGGCACAAGTAAGTTAGCACCAGCTTTCAAGGAGTTAAAGAAAATCATAAGGTTCTCTCCTGAGTTTCTCAGGCGTACAGGAGTATACTTACCTTTTCATGACTGTGGCACTTAGGAGGACACAGGCCACGCTCAGACAAGACTGGAGGGATGATTCTCACTGTCGTTTATCGAGTGCTCGCTCTGTGATAAGTAGTGCACCAGATGTTTTTCTGTGCATTATTATTTAACCCTCACAAGAGTCCTGTGAAGTGGTTGCTTCTATTAGCCTCATTTTACAGACAGAGGACATGAGGCTCAGTGAGGTCATGTAGCTTCATGCCATTGCCATGGGAATTGCAGGTGAATGCATAAGCACGGCAGCTACAGCCTCTTCTACCCAGGACAGTGGCCTGCAGTTCAGCAAGAGAGATAGACCCAGGGCCTCCAGAAGAGGTCTGGTGTCCAGAAACCTGCATTTGAAAACGCTTTGGCCTTTAAAATTCTCCATTTAAAAAAGAACATGAGAAGCTTCATTTGCAAATCCAGAGAGAACCACAAAAGGAATAGAAGGTGTGGGGGTAAGGGGTTGCTTCTTGCATAAAAGAAATCTTGTATATATGTAGATATTCCCTTCTGGACAGAGCGGTGACGTAAATTTATTGAAGGAGGCTGGGGTTTGGTTATCAGCTCAGCTGGAATGCATATGTTAAAGAAGGGGAAAGAGCAAAAAGTAACTTTAACATCCCCATAGCCCATATGCAAACCAGGACTTTTTTTTTTATTATCATGGTGGCTTTTTAACAAGCTGAAATTTAACACGACACCAATACTAAATACCCCTCCAAAATAAATGGTGCATATGAGACTGAGATCTGGCATGTGAGGGCAATAGCTGTTGATTTCCAGAATGTTAATCCGCTACCTCAAGGCCAGATCTAGGTAACGTTGTAAAACAAAAGTTATCCTCCATAGTTCTTTCATTATCGACACTTTCTTCATTTAGGAGTTCCCAGACAGGCTCAGGTGTTCACTCCTTCAAGTAATCCCAACCGTCGATGGCCCGCTCCCTTAGGGGGCCCCTCTATTCCTGCCCCTTCTTGCTCTCATCAGAATTTATGTCCTGGACTCAATTTTTTTCCACTCCCTCTTAGTTGACAACCAAACTGATTTTATTGGAACGGAGAGTTAGTATTTTCAGGGAGGAGAAGCATGTTTGGGTGCCATTCAAACCACTGCCCACTGCTTTTATACAGCTCTGGACCTGTCTCTGAAATTGGCCAAGCTTTTCCCAGTCCATGTATAATTTAGTGAGAACCTGAGAAATGCGTGCTAGCCAAATGTTCATGGGGAGAACCCACTCATAGACTTACTCGTTTAAAACCATCTTCACAGCTCTAATCATTGTTGAATAGGAATTAGTTACCCAGATCCAAATAGGTACTAATAAGACAAAAATGACTCCCTGAAAAGCTTGGTTTTTCCTACCTGTCCCCCTTCCCTCCGGCCCCTGATGCCACCGCCACACACACACAAATCCTTACACTGTCAGCCTAGTAATAAGTGTATGTGCTTTAGTACCGCACAGAACAAGGTGAAGAGTCTGTTTCTGCTAACTGGGTGACTTTGAGCCACAAATTTTCTCATTTATAGGACCAAGATAATAACAGTACCTACTCCATAGGGCTTTGTGCAGATTAGATGTAATAATAACTCATGTGAAACCCTTAGCACAATACTTGGCCCTTAGTGAACATTTTAAAAATGTTTGCCATGGTATTATCACTCCCTGAATAGTAACAGTTACACTTATATGGAGTTTACTCAGTGCCAAGCACTGTTCTCAGAGCTTTACAAAGGTTAACTCATTTAATTTTCACAACCACCTTATAATATAGATACTATTGTCCCTGTTTGAAAGAGCAGCAAATGAAGGCACAGAGGGGTTAAGTGATTTGCCAAGGTAACACAGCAAGCAAGTGGTAGAGCTACAACTCAGACCTAACTAGTCTGACTCCAGGGTCTGCACTTTTCACCACGCATTTAATGGGGGCTCTAGAGGGCACCCCAAGTCGGGCTCCATCTTAAAGCAAAGGGAAGTTGTGTTGTTGGTTGGGGCAAACAGAAAGTTGTATGTGAACTCTGTCACCAAGAGGAAAAGGAAAGCAAGCGATCCGAGAAGGCGGAGAAGACTTCTATTAGGAGAACAGAAACTCCACACTCAGGTGGACGCGAATGGTTCTGAAGTCAGCAGGTTAAGGTCCACATTTCTGTAATGTTTTAAAGTGAAATTTAAGGGGAGGATATTCCCCACCAGGAATGAACAAAAGTCACTGTGAAGTTAGAGACCAACGAGACAGTCTAGAAAAAGTGCTGATGAAAAGAGGGGAGGGCCAACAGAGGAAAAAGGCCACAAGAGGGAGAAGGGAATGGAGTCGTATTCCCAGAGTCATAATTCAAATACAACCCAGCTTCTGGCAGTTTACAGCGACAGCTGATCCAATAACATCCACAATACACAATGCTCTAAGGACTTGCTTCATGTTGAAATGTTTTCTTGAATGAGATTCACAAAGGGAGTTACTGTTGTTTGACATTCCTTCAAGTTTATTAGGCCACAGTGACCTGTGTTTATCGCTGTGTGTGTATGGGGTAGCGGCAGCATCTGCCACGTGTTGCATTTATTCACGGATGAGGCTTGTCACTCCATTCGACTGCTGCTATGCCTCGTATTTAATTCATACTCAATACTTGGTGAAGGGGGGGAAAGGAAAATAAAACCCTTTGTGGAGATTTGCCTGATTTTTTTTTTCAATAATCCTAACGAAATTTTCCCAATTTGCAATTCTTTTTAAAAGCACCTAGTCTCGGCCGGGCGCGGTGGCTCAAGCCTGTAATCCCAGCACTTTGGGAGGCCGAGACGGGCGGATCACGAGGTCAGGAGATCAAGACCATCCTGGCTAACAAGGTGAAACCCCGTCTCTACTAAAAAATACAAAAAACTAGCCGGGCAAGGTGGCGGGCGCCTGTAGTCCCAGCTACTCGGGAGGCTGAGGCAGGAGAATGGCGTAAACCCGGGAGGTGGAGCTTGCAGTGAGCTGAGATCCGGCCACTGCACTCCAGCCTGGGCGACAGAGCCAGACTCCGTCTGAAAAAAAAAAAAAAAAAGCACCTAGTCTCGTAATAAAATCTCTTTAAAGGTGCATCAAAAGAGCTGTGAACCCTTGAGATCTGCACTCAAAATTTATCCAGATAAAGTCCAGGCTGCTCCGCATTTAGCCTGCAGCTCCAAAGGCCAGGCCATTAGCTGCTGACCCTGCCAACATATCCTGGCCAGGACAAACAAAACCAAATCCAGGGTCCATACAGTGAGCGAAAGGTCTCTGGGATGTTTGTCACTCCAGCTTATATCCGTGAGTTCGCCAGTTGCCATGGGGATAGAAATCCTTCAGTGGGGAGAACAACTATTATTTTCAGTGCTGGCTACACTACTTTTGCAAATAGTGTCCATAATTTCTACCAACAAACTGTGCACCTATAACCACTTGAGAGTAGAAGGGAATGAATGAACTGCATTTCAGCTTCTCTTCCTTGCAATTTTCACTTTTGAGGAAAATTGTAAATTATAAAGCAGAAAATAAGTTCTCATTTTTCACGAGATGCAAGCTAGCCACCTACTGTGTATCATTGCCATTAGGTAATCTAGAAACTTATAGCTAGCCTGAACCGAGGCTGCTGAAGAGCTGCATGAGATCTACGAAGTGCCCTCAGTGCTTCTAGATCCGCTTCCCTGCTGATCTTAAAGCTGAGAGTGCCTTCCTGCCCGCAGTGGATCCAACTGCTGCAAAGCAGGCTACCTGCTCCTCGATCAGCACCAAGCCAAGCCTCCGACTTCCCAGCCTCTTTCTGGGAGTTGATTTGCTAAAGGACTTCTTTGACCATACAGATAAACTCTCATTTAAATTCAGGCACATACACCCACAGGCTGATCAACAAACACACACCATGAACTGAGTGATAAATAATACATGCAGGCAAAGACAACACCAGCACTTATTTGCAGATGAAAGAACACTAGAAATTATTTCTGATGGAAATATAAAAGATTAAATTCAAGCAGAGAGTGGAGGAGGAAGTATTTTTTAAAGCTCCTCAAGAAACACCCTCATTGTTTCACTTTCAAAAAGACACTTTCTGTCTTGAGTCGGGAATTCAGTGGGCATTGCATTTGGAACTTGGGCCTCAATGGGAGATGCTAATCCATGAAGGATAGAGCTTAGGAGGACAATCATAGCTTAAGTCTAGGACAGGGCACCTGATAGTGGTCAGCCTAGCATACATCTCCTTTCTTCTGGTAATTTTCTACAGGAGAGCTATTCCCTTTCCAGTCTCACTCCATAGAGCCAATAGTGCTGTGTCTTACCATCCACCATTGTGATCCCATTGTGATGGGATCAGCAATGGGAACATGAACCAAATCATTCCAGTGAGACTCAGTTGCTAGACTTTGCTCTCTTTTCACCAAAGTTGTGAGCCAGTGGGAGTGAGCCTGGAGAGCTCATGAGTGTCAGGAAAGCCTGCCTGAAAGCACAGAGGAAAAGTGAGCTGAGAAATGGAGCACTACAGATTCCTGATCATGTAGTGCGAGCACCTGGATTCAGACTTTCCTGAAGCTGGACTGCCCTGGACATTTCAGTGACATGAGCCAATAAATTCCGTTTTGTGCATAACCCAGTTTGCACTGACTTTCTGTCACTTTCAGCCCTGCACTCAGTAAGGTGGACTGCTGGCTCCCACTCACATAGCTTGGGTGGCATCACTGTGTGGTAGAAGCAGACCTGAGCATGAATGTATGAGGAAAGGAGATAGGGAGCTGGGGACTCATAGAGCCCGGGGGAGGTGACTGCTAGGCATCCAGGCCTCATCTCTCTGGTGTGATTCCAGACTCACTTGGTGATTATAAAGCTCCCAAGGGGTCTTAAGTTGTTAAAACTGGGATGGTCTTGGGAGCTAACTAAGGATTACTCATGGCGCCTTGATCTTAAACTTTGACAGCTTGAAGAAGCAAATATACATAAGTATGTGTAATATACATAAACATATATAGGTGCATATGTACATAGAATTACTAATAGGAAAGCAGTCTTCTTATGTATTAGTAAGAAGATGTATCCTACTGACAGGCAAAACCCACAAAAGAAAATCCAGGTTATTAATTGGTAAATTAGGGAGTAGTTATTTATTTGTTAAGGATTACACAGGATGCCAATGAAAAAATTATAGGGCAGACAAGGCCCTTGCCTAAGATTAGGGGAAACAGTTCTCAGAGGGAGAGGATCATGGCCTGGCAAGACACCTCAAAGGATGTTTAATGTAATATGGAAAATGCAATTTAAACATGCAAATTAAAACAAAAATGTGAATCAAATCAAAACCATGAGCATTGTGGGAACATACAATGCTGGAAATAGGCAAATAAGATAGGTTCTTATGAATGGCTCCAAGCAGGAAAGCTGACTGTGCATGACTAAACCGAACTATGAAAAGCTTGGTATCTCCTGTGTCAGTATTTAGGGAAAGTCCCCTAGGGTGGAGGCCAGGGCTTAGGAAATTCTGATGTGTGGGAAGAGCGAGCGTGATGGCTCCTGACCTCGTGGACGGTCCAGAAGCCACACTCAGCAGATGAGCTGTTCCCCTATATCTGTCACAGATACTGCCCCCAATCAGGCTATCTTGGACTCCTTGCCCCACAGCCAATCCATCTAATCCTTTTAGCTTCACCTTCAAATTTATATAGACTCTAACTCATTCTCACGCTGTGGTCCTGGGACAGCATCAGCCCCTGCAAGGGCTGTTGTGTCTCTTGATTGGTCTCCTCACTTCCACTCGGGCCCTCCTACAGTCTTTTCCATCAACAAGACAGTGAGCCTTTAAAAACACAAGTCAGACCCTGCCACTCTTCAGCTAGAAACCTCTCCATCTTCCCCAGAAAAAGCCATAGTCTTACCATGGCCCACAAGGGCCTCCGCTCTGTTCCCCATGGCCCATTCCCCCATCACCTCTCTGGCCTCATCGACTCCTACTCTTCCCCTGTCGCTCTGCCAGCCTTCCAGCCCTTCCTGCACCTCCCTGAACTTCTCAAGGTCCTTTGAAAATGCCAGGGCTGAATCACTTCAGAAACTTTTACTTGCCTTTCCCTTTCCTGGAACATTCTTCCCCCAATAGCTGCGGGCTATGTCCCTCATCTCCCGTGGGGCTTTGATAAAAAGCCTGCCATCAGCGGAGCCTTCTCTGACCACACTATCTACAATTACAAACTCACCCCAAGTACACCAAAATTGAGAGTGTTAGGAAGGAAAAAGTAATTCAATCTTTAAAAAGAAAGGAGAAGCTGGACAACTAGGGAGGTTTAGGCAGGAAGATCACTTGAGCCCGGGAGTTTGAGTTCAACCTGGGCAACATAGCAAGACTGTTTTTTTTTGTTTTGTTTTTTTGTTTGTTTTTTTTTGAGACGGAGTCTCGCTCTGTCGCCCAGGCTGGAGTGCAGTGGCCGGATCTCAGCTCACTGCAAGCTCCACCTCCCGGGTTCACGCCATTCTCCTGCCTCAGCCTCCTGAGTAGCTGGGACTACAGGCGCCCGCCACCTCGCCCGGCTAGTTTTTTGTATTTTTAGTAGAGACGGGGTTTCACCTTGTTAGCCAGGATGGTCTCAATCTCCTGACCTCGTGATCCACCCGTCTCGGCCTCCCAAAGTGCTGGGATTACAGGCTTGAGCCACCGCGCCCGGCCAGCAAGACTGTTTATAAAAAAAATAATAAAAATAAAAATTTTAATTGAAAAACTCAGCACTTCCTGTTCCCCTTCCCAGCTTCATGTCTCTTTATAGCTTTATCACCATCAAACATATGCAAAAGCAAAATTCTTAAAGTTTATTCTGAGCACATACCAATGTTCAACGTTTTAATCAACTTATTAATAAGGAAACCAGAAGAAAGACAAGAACTGATTCAAAGAGCATCTAAATAAACAGACTTACGTAGTCAGTCTGGGTAAAGGATATTGATGTAAGATTCCTCAATTAGATACAAGAGTAGTTACTGTTCCACAGGGCAATACAACTGTAACTTCAAATTATCTTATTTACCAAGACCACCCCCAACCCCCATGCACGCACAACAAAAACAAGACATTATTACCTCATATCACTTTTTTGCAGTTTAACCTCCACATTTATAGGTTGTTAAACATCTGGTCCCTTGTTAGTTAAACAAAGTTATATCCCCTTAAGAATCAGAGGATAGTCAGGAGCTGTTTATAAAATGTGCTATCATCAGATTAAAGAAAACAGTCATCACTTAGGTTTATTTCCAAGTAAGGGATAAATTACTAGTTTATACCTATCATATGTTTTGCTTGTTTATTTCTTTTTAGTTGTCCGTCTTACTCTACTAGAATGCAAGATCCACAAAGCAGAAATTTTTGTCTATTTTTCACTGTGTTGTGCCCAGCACCCAGAATGGTGCCTAAGCCACAGAAAGTACTAAACGAAAAGTCTAATTGAATGAATGAGTTGCCAACGTTTTTTAAAATGCTACCATATGGCTATTGCTAACAGACAAGGGTGTTATCTTTTTCTTTTCTAATCTCTTACAGTGTGTGCTGTCTTGCATAGAGTAGGCTTTAATGGTCAGCAGCTGTCCTGAACTTAATGATCACTGAAAAACTTTGTAAAGTCTTGGTTTACAGACGGCTGCATAGTTTTCAAATAGTCTGGGTCTGGACCAAAGCCTAAGGGTGTATAAAGTTGAGTCAGAGGAAGGATTTTGAACTCAGTGTTTGGCCTGCTAATTTTAGATTGACTCCCCATTTTTGCTATTTGCTCTGGAAATTCCATTCTTGTGCACCTTTTTTTTTTATTATTATTATTATACTTTAAGTTCTAGGGTACTTGTGCACAACGTGCAGGTTTGTTACATATGTATATACGTGCCATGTTGGTGTGCTGCACCCATTAACTCGTTATTTACATTAGGTATATCTCCTAATGCTATCCCTCCCCTCACCCCCCTCCCCACAATAGGACAATGTGTGTGATGTTCCCCTTCCTGTGTCCAAGTGATCTCATTGTTCAATTTCCACCTATGGGTGAGAACATGCAGTATTTGGTTTTCTGTTCTTGTGATAGTTTGCTGAGAATGATCATTTTCAGCTGCATCCATGTCCCTATAAAGGACACGAACTCATCTTTTTTTATAGCTGCATAGTATTCCATGGTGTATGTGTGCCACATTTTCTTAATCCAGTCTGTCACTGATGGACATTTGGGTTGATTCCAAGTCTTTGCTATTGTGAATAGTGCCGCACTAAACATACGTGTGCATGTGTCTTTATAGCAGCATGACTCATAATCCTTTGGGTATATACCCAGTAATGGGATGGCTGGATCAAATGGTATTTCTAGTTCTAGATCCTTGAGGAATCACCACACTGTCTTCCACAATGGTTGAACTAGTTTACAGTCCCACCAACCATGTAAAAGTGATCCTATTTCTCCACATCCTCTCCAGCACCTGTTGTTTCCTGACTTTTTAATGATCGCCATTCTAACTGGTGTGAGATGGTATCTCATTGTGGTTTTGACCTGCATTTCTCTGATGGCGAGTGATGATGAGCATTTTTTCATGTGTCTGTTGGCTGCATAAATGTCTTCCTTTGAGAAGTGTCTATTCATGTCCTTCACCCACTTTTTGATGGGGTTGTTTTTTTCTTGTAAATTTGTTTGAGTTCTTTGTAGGTTCCAGATATTAGCCCTTTGTTGGATGAGTAGATTGCAAAAATTTTCTCCCATTCTGTAGGTTGCCTGTTCACTCTGATGGTAGTTTCTTTTGCTTTGCAGAAACTCTTTAGTTTAATTAGATCCCATTTGTCAATTTTGGCTTTTGTTGCCATTGCTTTTGGTGTTTTAGACATGAAGTTCTTGCCCATGCCTATGTTCTGAATGGTGTTGCCTATGTTTTCTTCTAGGGTTTTTATGGTTTTAGGTCTAACATTTAAGTCTCTAATCCATCTTGAATTAATTTTTGTATAAGGTATAAGGAAGGGATCCAGTTTCAGCTTTCTACATAGGGCTAGCCAGTTTTCCCAGCACCATTTATTAAGTAGGGAATCCTTTCCCCATTTCTTGTTTTTGTCAGGTTTATCAAAGATCAGATGGTTGTAGATGCGTGGTATTATTTCTGAGGGCTCTGTTCTGTTCCATTGCTACCAGTAGCATGCTGTTTTGGTTACTGTAGCCTTGTAGGATAGTTTGAAGTCAGATAGCATGATGACTCCAGCTTTGTTCTTTTGGCTTAGGATTATCTTGGCAATGCGGGCTCATTTTTGGTTCCATATGAACTTTAAAGTAGTTTTTTCCAATTCTGTGAAGAAAGTCATTGGTAGCTTGATGGGGATGGCATTGAATCTATAAATTACCTTGGGTGGTATGACCATTTTCACGATATTGATTCTACCTATCCATGAGCATGGAATGTTCTTCCATTTGTTTGTGTCCTCTTTTATTTCATTGAGCAGTGGTTTGTATTTCTCCTTGAAGAGTTCCTTCACATCCCTTGTAAGTTGGATTCCTAGGTATTTTATTCCTTTGAAGAAATTGTGAATGGGATTTCACTCATGATTTGGCTATTTGTCTCTTATTGGTGTATAAGAATGCTTGTGATTTTTGCACATTGATTTTGTATCCTGAGACTTTGCTGAAGTTGCTTATCAGCTTAAGAAGATTTTGGGCTGAGACGATGGGGTTTTCTAAGTATACAATCATGTCATCTGCAAACAGGGACAATTTTACTTCCTCTTTTCCTAAATGAATTCACTTTATTTCTTTCTCCTGCCTGGTTGCCCTGGCCAGCACTTCCAACACTATGTTGAATAGGAGTGGTGAGAGAGGGCATCCCTGTCTTGTGCCAGTTTTCAAAGGGAATGCTTCCAGTTTTTGCCCATTCAGTATGACATTGGCTGTGGGTTTGTCATAAATAGCTCTTATTATTTTGAGATACGTTCCATCAATACTGAATTTATTGAGAGCTTTTAGCATGAAGGGCTGTTGAATTTTGTCAAAGGCCTTTTCTGCATCATTGAGATAATCATGTGGTTTTTGTCTTTGGTTCTATTTATATGCTGGATTACATTTATTGATTTGCATATGTTGAACCAGACTTGCATCCCAGGGATGAAGCCCACTTGATCATGGTGGATAAGATTTTTGATGTGCTGCTGGATTCAGTTTGCCAGTATTTTATTGAGGATTTTTGCATCGATGTTCATCAGGGATATTGGTCTAAAATTCTCTTTTTTTTGTTGTGTCTCTGCCAGGCTTTGGTATCAGGATGATGTTGGCCTCATAAAATGAGTTACGGAGGATTCCCTCTTTTTCTATTGATTGGAATAGTTTCAGAAGGAATGGTACAAGCTCCTTCTTGTACCTCTGGTAGAATTCGGCTGTGAATCCATCTGGTCCTGGACATTTTTTGGTTGGTAGGCTATTAATCATTGCCTCAATTTCAGAGCCTGTTATTGGTCTATTCAGGGATTCAACTTCTTCCTGGTTTACTCTTGGGAGAGTGTATGTGTCCAGGAATTTATCCACTTCTTCTAGGTTTTCTAGTTTATTGTGTAGAGGTGTTTATAGTATTATCTGATGGTAGTTTGTATTTCTGTGGGGTCAGTGGTGATATCCCCTTTATCATTTTTTATTGTGTCTATTTAATTCTTCTCTCTTTTCTTCTTTATTAGTCTGCTAGCGGTCTATCAATTTTGTTGATCTTTTCAAAAAGCTCCTGGATTCATTGATTTTTTGAAGGGTTTTTTCTGTCTCTATCTCCTTCAGTTCTGCTCTGATCTTAGTTATTTCTTGCCTTCTGCTAGCTTTTGAATGTGTTTGCTCTTGCTTCTCTAGTTCTTTTAATTATGATGTTAGGGTGTCAATTTTAGATCTTCCCTGCTTTCTCTTGTGGGCATTTAGTGCTATAAATTTCCCTCTACACACTGCTTTAAATGTGTCCCAGAGATTCTGGTATGTTGTATCTTTGTTCTCATTGGTTTCAAAAAATCTGTATTTCTGCCTTCATTTTGTTATGTACCCAGTCGTCATTCAGGAGCAGGTTGTTCAGTTTCCATGTAGATGAGCAATTTTGAGTGAGTTTCTTAATCCTGAGTTCTAGTTTGATTGCACTGTGGTCTGAGAGACAGTTTGTTGTAATTTCTGTTCTTTTACATTTGCTGAGGAGTGCTTTACTTCCAACTATGTGGTCAGTTTTGGAATAAGTGTGATGTGGTGCTGAGAAGAATGTATAATCTGTTGATTTGGGGTGGAGAGTTCTCTAGATGTCTATTAGGTCCACTTGGTGCAGAGCTGAGTTCAATTCCTAGATATCCTTGTTAATTTTCTGTCTCGATCTGTCTAATGTTGACAGTGGGGTGTTAAAGTCTCCCATTATTATTGTGTGGGAGCCTAAGTCTCTTTGTAAGTCTCTAAGGACTTGCTTTATGAATCTGGGTGCTCCTGTATTGGGTGCATATATATTTAGGATAGTTAGCTCTTCTTGTTGAATTGATACCTTTACCATTATGTAGTGGCCTTCTTTGTCTCTTTTGATCTTTGTTGGTTTAAAGTCTATTTTATCAGAGACTAGGATTGCAACCCCTGCCTTTTTTTGTTTTCCATTTGCTTGGTAGGTTTTCCTCCATCCCTTTATTTTGAGCCTGTGTGTGTCTCTGCATGTGAGATGGGTCTCCTGAATGCAGCACACTTATGGGTCTTGACTCTTTATCCAATTTGCCAGTCTGTGTCTTTTAATTGGGGCATTTAGCCAATTTATATTTAAGGTTAATGTTGTTATGTGTGAATTTGATCCTGTCATTATGATGTTAGCTGGTCATTTTGCTCATTAGTTGACGCAGTTTCTTCCTAGCATCGATGGTGTTTACATTTTGGCATGTTTTTGCAGTGGCTGGTATGAGATGTTCCTTTCCATGTTTAGTGCTTCCTTCAGGAGCTCTTGTAGGGCAGGCCTGGTGGTGACAAAATCTCTCAGCATTTGCTTGTCTGTAAAGGATTTTATTTCTCCTTCACTTATGAAACTTAGTTTGGTTGGATATGAAATTCTGGGTTGAAAATTATTTTCTTTAAGAATGTTGAATATTGGCCCCCACTCTCTTCTGGCTGGTAGAGTTTCTGCCAAGAGATCCGCTGTTAGTCTGATGGGCTTCCCTTTGTGGGTAACCCAACCTTTCTCTCTGGCTGCCCTTAACATTTTTTCCTTCATTTCATCTTTGGTGAATCTGACAACTATGTGTCTTGGAGCTGCTCTTCTCGAGGAGTATCTTTGTGGTGTTCTCTGTATTTCCTGAATTTGAATGTTGGCCTGCCTTGCTAGGTTGAGGAAGTTCTCCTGAATAACATCCTGCAGAGTGTTTTCCAACTTGGTTCCATTCTCCCGGTCACTTTCAGGTACACCAGTTAGACATAGATTTGGTCTTTTCACATAGTCCCATATTTCTTGGAGGCTTTGTTCATTTCCTTTTAGTCTTTTTTCTCTAAACTTCTCTTCTTGCTTCATTTCATTAATTTGATCTTCAATCACTGATACCATTTCTTCCAGTTGATTGAATTGGTTACTGAAGCTCGTGCATTCGTCATGTAGTTCTCATGCCATGGTTTTCAGCTCCATCAAGTCAGTTAAGGACTTCTCTACACTGTTTATTCTAGTTAGCCATTTGTCTAATCTTTTTTCAAGATTTTTAGCTTCTTTGCAATGGGTTCGAACTTCTTCCTTTAGTTCAGAGACGTTTGATCGTCTGAAGCCTTCTTCTGTCAACTTGACAAAGTCATTCTCTGTCCAGCTTTTTTCCATTGTTGGTTAGGAGCTGCTTTCCTTTGGAGGGGGAGAGGCACTCTGATTTTTAGAATTTTCAACTTTTCTGCTCTGTTTTTTCCCCATCTTTGTGGTTTTATCTACCTTTGGTCTTTGATGATGGTGACACACAGATGGAGTTTTGGTGTGGATGTCCTTTCTGTTTGTTAGTTTTCCTTCTAACAGTCAGGACCCTCAGCTGCAGGTCTGTTGGAGTTTGCTGGAGGTCCACTCCAGACCCTGTTTGCCTGGGTATCAGCAGTGGAGGCTGCAGAAGAGTGAATATTGCTGAACAGCAAGTGTTGCTGCCTGATTGTTCCTCTGGAAGCTTGTCTCAGAGGGGTACCTGGCTGTGTGAGGTGTGAGGTGTCAGTTTGCCCCTACTGGTGGGTACCTCCCAGTTAGGCTACTCGGGAGTCAGGGACCCACTTGAGGAGGCAGTCTGTCTGTTCTCAGATCTCAAACTCTGTGCTGGGAGAACCACTACTCTCTTCAAAGCTGTCAGATAGGGACATTTAAATCTGCAGAGGTTTCTGCTGCCTTTTGTTTGGCTATGCCCTGTCCCCAGAGGTGGAGTCTACAGAGGCAGGCAGACCTCCTTGAGCTATGGTGGGCTCCACCCAGTTCGAGCTTCCCAGTAGCTTTGTTTACCTACTCAAGCCTCAGCAGTGGCGGGCGCCCCTCCCCCAGCCTCGCTGCCACCTTGCAGTTAGATCTCAGACTGCTGTGCTAGCAATGAGGGAGGCCCCGTGGCATGGGACCCTCTGAGCCAGGTGCGGGATATAATCTCCTGGTGTGCCGTTTGCTAAGACCCTTGGGAAAGTGTAGTACTTGGGTGGGAGTGACCTGATTTTCCAGGTGCTGTGTGTCATGGTTTCCCTTGGCTAGGAAAGGGAATTCCCTTACCCCTTGCACTTCCTGGGTGAGGCAATGCCTCTCCCTTCTTTGGCTCTCATTTGGTGGGTTGCACCCACTGTCCTGCACCCACTGTCTGACATGCCCCAGTGAGATGAACCCAGTACCTCAGTTGGAAATGCAGAAATCACCTGTCTTCTGTGTCGCTCACGCTGGGAGCTGTAGCCTGGAGCTGCTCCTATTCAGCCATCTTGGACCAGCTCTTGTGCACCTTTGAATTGAGAATAATCACTGTTACTCCCATTCACAATATCTTATTAAACACAGAGGCAGCTGACAGGATTTTCCAAATGTGATTTTGCTTTCCTCTGATCTGTCCTAGAGCTTCATGTCTGACCAATCTGGATGTTGAATATGTCCTTTCAATTCATGGGCAGGGACTGAAGGGTCAGAACAGAGAACATGAAGTGATCATGACCTATTTCAGCCAGAGGAGAAAATGGAAGCAAGACGTAACATCTTTGCCTCTTTTCTCTCTAATTGAAAGGCAAGCAAAAACCCAAGAGAGATACAAGTACACCAATATTCAGAGTTTTGTGAAGGCAACAGTAACTAAATGTCTAAAAATAAAGCAAAAGCTGGGCACAGTGGTGCATGCCTATAGTCCCAGCTACTCAGGAGGCTGATCGCTTGAGCCCAGGAGCTCAAGTCCAGCCTGGGCAACATAGTAAGACCTCATCTCTAAAAAGAAAAAGAAACTTTTTAAAGTTAAAAATAAAATAAAGGAGAGTAGACTTGAAACATTGTGGGAAAGAAGTATGGTACAGTAGTTGGAAGCACACAACTGAAGTTAGAACGTCTGGATTCATAGCCCAGCTTTAGCACTTATCTATAGTGAGGTCTGAGCAAATTACTTCATTTCTCTAGGTCTCAATTTTCTCGTATGTGAGTGTTTACTTTATCAGATGGTTAGGAAGATAAAATAAAATAATGTGTCTAATATGCTTAACACCTTGTATAACATATTATAGGAGTTCAATAAATATTAACTATTAACATTTATTATTTGTAAGTATTGAAGAAAAAAATTCAGACAGTTTAGTTGTCAGCAAGTATAAAAATGTTATTACAATCATTCATGCATGGGAAAATGACCCACAGTAGGCCATGTCAGAGATAAGGTATAGTAAAAGAAAATAATAAAAATAATCATTATTAGGTATAAAATGAAAAGAATATCTGGTCAAAAGTTCCTGAACTCTTTTCTGACAATCACCTAACAGTCAACTGGGTGGGTGAGTAACTAATTTCCTAGACCAAATCTTCATCCCATCAAAATTCAGCAGAAAGTTGCAAAAATACAATTTTTTTTCCAAAAGAAGGTAATGGATTTGTATCACACTGAAAAGGTTCTGCTCCAGACCAGATTTGGGACAACTTTTCTATTATAGGACAGAAGTGCACTAAAATATTACGTACTCTCTCATTATTCCCTTGAATTTTTTCTATAAAGGGAGCAGGATAATGAGTCATTTATCATCCTAAAATTATGAGAATGAGGCTTCCCTCAAAAGTAGACCAAGTTTATGTGATTAGGTCATATGACATGACAATAGAAGAATATAAAGAAGAATCCCATTCAAAATAAATGATTCAATGAGATCATGGAAAAATATAGTCTTTGAGCCAAACTGATTTATAGTCAAATCTTGGTTTGGTCAAATTACTTAACCTGTATTAGTCTCACTTTACTTATTTGAAAATAGGGATGATGTCTATTTCACAGAGTCGATGTGTGGATAAGGTAAGATAAAATATATCAAGTACCCAATGCAGTGCTGATAATATAGACTCAAGATAATATTGTTTCTCTTTTTTCTTTTTTTTTTTTTTTTTTGAGACGGAGTCTCGCTCTGTCGCCCAGGCTGGAGTGCAGTGGCGCGATCTCGGCTCACTGCAAGCTCCGCCTCCCGGGTTCACGCCATTCTCCTGCCTCAGCCTCCCGAGTAGCTGGGACTACAGGCGCCCACAACCGCGCCCGGCTAATTTTTTGTATTTTTAGTAGAGACGGGGTTTCACCGTGGTCTCGATCTCCTGACCTTGTGATCCGCCCGCCTCGGCCTCCCAAAGTGCTGGGATTACAGGTGTGAGCCACCGCGCCCGGCTGTTTCTCTTTTTTCTACCCCCATTCCTCTCTACCTGCATTGCTCATTGCCCACTATAGCCAAGAATCTGTAACTTTTGATCTCAAATACTACCCATTCAGCCTTCAAGCCAATTGCCACATTCCCATTTCCTACATTTATTAGGAGTTATCAGGAGAGCAAAGTTAGCAATAATAAGTCTCTCCCACGTACTCCAAATGGCTACACTTATTGTGAGAACTCAAAGCCCCATGTCAAGGGTGTTATCTCCTCATGGTCCCAACCCGTCCAGTCTTCAGAGCTCCAGAACAATGTGGGGTTCCTGATGTGGCTCTCACTCACCCTGGGGCATTCACTTTGTGAATGGTTCCATCAGCCACTGACGTGTTTCCTGTATCCCCAAGCACAGGACTCACCTTCTCCTTGTGTCTTAGTGGCGTGGGTGTTACATTATCTCCTCCATCCTCCTCATCTTCTTTTCCTGGTCCCAGTTACAGATTAAAAACTCCTATGCATTACAGTAGAGACAAACATGGTGGTGGTGTGTGTAAGGGACAGGGTGGAGGATGGGTTAGTTATTGGAAGCAGGCCACTATGCTTCCAATTGAATAACCTTTTTTTTTTTTTTTTGAGACAGAGTCTCGCTCTGTCACCCAGGCTGGAGTGCAGTGGCCGGATCTCAGCTCACTGCAAGCTCCACCTCCCGGGTTTATGTCATTCTCTTGCCTCAGCCTCCCCAGTAGCTGGGACTACAGGCGCCCGCCACCTCGACCGGCTAGTTTTTTTGTATTTTTAGTAGAGACAGGGTTTCACCATGTTAGCCAGGATGGTCTCGATCTCCTGACCTCGTGATCCACCCGTCTCGGCCTCCCAAAGTGCTGGGATTACAGGCTTGAGCCACCACGCCCAGCCTGAATAAACCTTTTTAAAGTGTTTACTCTGAATCTGAATTATGTTCCCAAAAGAGGAAAATATATAGATTCAATTTATTTAACCATTTGCAGCCAGTGGGAAGGAGAAAACTGCCTCTTGAGACTGGGGCAGTCCATGTCTCATTCTCTGTTGGCATTCTCCATATCCTTGGCATAATGCAATCTCGATAATTCCTGGAAATAATAATAAATTAATGAAAGATTCTCTTTAGCCAACTTAATATGCACTTGAAATATGTGAATTTTGTCAAACTAAAATACTTATGATGAAGTATCAGGACAGTGAAAACAGCGGCCTATTGTGTGAGGGAAGATATCCAAATATGTACATTGTCAAAAGTAGAGACTGGGCTCCAGTCAATAAAATGAGATACAATCAAGAAAAACAAAGTGGCTCCAATATGAACAAATACGCAGCAAGCTGAGAAATGAGATTGTGGGTCTGGCTGAGCATGAGGAGTAATAAATTGTTTGGAAGTCCACAGAGGGCCTCATTGTAACCACAGACCATGGTGTTTTGGCCTGGGCTTGCAGCGATTTTACTCTACGGTCAAATAGGCATGTGTTTAATACTCTTGATTGGCCTTCGCTAAGCACAAGCCTGGCGGGGATATTAGGTATTCTTCTTCAAGTTCCAAATTCAAAATCAATGCAGATCCATCAATGAAGTTTCAGAGAAAATGAGCATGATTAAAATTTTGAAAAATAAGCCTTGTGAGAAAATGCAGCTAAGATGGCCTGCGTTTGGTTTGTAAGAAAAGAAACTAAGAAGGGCCATCATTCTCTGTGTATAAAGTTAGACTGAAATGAAGACAAAAATGATTTCTTCTTTCCATACCCAGTGAACAGTTAAAATAATGAAAGGCATGGTGCCCACATTGCTTCATGAGCATGGATAAATCTGTAAAATAGGCAATGAGGAAAATCACTGGCATGGTCTGCTTCACTTTGGACTAAGTAAGGCTGGCCTTCATTCGGCTTGTTACTCCAAAGCCCTGCTTCTCCCTCACTTGCACAAACAGAAACTAACCCCCCAGAGAAAATTTGGAAGGAAGAAACAATACTCTATCCTCTCACATAGAAGGTGTCAGCATAACAATATTGTATTCCAGGAAAAAGCTATCTGGTGGGGTGAGGGCTGGATCTCTGTTATTTCTGTACCTGTGAATTGATGAGGTCTTAGAGTGCTGGTGAAGTGGGGATGTCTCTTTTTTTGTGAACTATATTCCCTCTAATTTGGTTTATGCATCCCAAATATAGACCTAGAACCTATATAAGTCATACTGAGGAGCACAGAAGGGGCTTTTATAGAATGCAAGGCAATATCACTTTTTTCTGAACCCTTTAACAGCTCCCATCCATCCCACGGACAAAGCTGTAGGTACTCTACAGAAGATGTGATGCTTTCTCCAGCATCTCAGGCCAGCTGGTCTCCACCCTCACTCCGAACAAATCTGTTCTGTTCTGTATCTCCCTTCTCTGTCCTGGTGCCTCATACCTAGTTTCCAAGCACTCTTCACTGCCTCTTCAGATCAATGTTCCATGTTTAGTCTCTGGGTAGCCCTCATTTCAGACTTTGCCATGGTGCCATCTTCTGGATTTTCTCTGACTCCACAATCAGCCACCCACACAGCTCCACATACTAGCTCAGTGTCCCAAATTTTAGACTAGGTCATAGGTCCCAGAACCCCCATCCAGGAAGGCAACTTGGATATGTCTTGACTGCGCTCCCTCCAGAAGTCACTCTGACTGAAGGAATCGCCCTAGAAGGCGTATTCAAGATGAAATCTATCAACATTTGGCCAAGATTAGAGCCTCCAACCCTTCAACCTGCCACTGTAAGATTGTGAGGAAAGGGGATAAAGCCCTCTCCCCCCAACCAGGAAAAGGTACTCTCTTTGATCCTATGAGTCATGGGTCACAAACAGTATGTCCCCAGGGGTCAGGCAGGCCACAGAAGTGGTGAAGTGGGCCAGGAAGAAGAGCAGAGGGAACCATAGCAAACTGAAGAGTATGCCAGCTACAGGAGTCCACCAGAGCTGCTATAACAAAGTACCACAGCCTGGGGGCTTACGCAACAGAAATCTATCTTCTCACAGTTGTTGAGGACATCTTCAAGGCAGTTCAAGAGCAAGGTGTGAACCCAGCTGGTTTCTTCTGGGACCTCTCCCCTGGCCATATAGATGGCTGTCTTCTAGCATACCTACATGGTCTACCCTATGTCTGTGTGTGCTAATTGCCTCTTTTTACAAGGACACCAGTCATATTGGATTAGGGCCCAACCCTCATGCCCTCATTTTAATTTAATTATCTCTTTAAAGACCCTATGTCCAAAAATGGTCACACTCTGAAGTACTAGGGGTTAGGACTTTGACACATGAATTTTGGGGGACACAATTCAGCCCACAGCCCCACCTACATGACTTCTGCCAATGTCTGCCAGGAGAATAGGGGCCCAATTTTGACAGAGCATCCTTCTCAGAAGGAAGCAGACATTTGGAATTTCACATGAAATCCCCAATTTTTAAACATAGACAGCTAAGTTTTATTGTATTTTTATTTGCCCTCACTCTTGCTGTCATTTTATAATTTTTATTTTTTTAAAGTATCAGGTAGGTTGTAGGCCCCCAGGCAGCAAGTCTGCGACCTCTTCAATTAGCATATGGTTCTCTGTGAAACCCACCACGGAGGCTGACTGTTTGAAATGCTTGACATTAGGCAGCCCAAGCAGCAGATGCTGAAGGCAGACTGGCCGGCCTCCTGGGCCTCTTCTCCAGCAACACACTGATCTCAGCCCTGCAATGGTAGGACCAACCGCATGAAAGAACGGCCAAGCAAAGAGAGCATTTATCTCTACAGCCTTGGCCCTAGGAGTTGGCATCCTACCCCAGGCCTCTGACCAATCCTGCTTGGCCTTTCTAGGGCAGGAGATGGCACCAGGTGACAAGTGGCCCAAAGAGAACAGGGGAGACTGGACAACCCATTCTGTGGAGGTCAGGGTATTTAAATGTTTTACGGTTTACACCATAAGCTCCACTGCCCAGCATTAGGGCTAAATGATGTCAGTGGCCCACATCAGCACCATCTATCCTCAGAGACAGAGGGGTGGAGTGAGGGCTTTCTTTGTGAGGGGCACAGGGACTGCACAGCAGAGCCTAGTCGGGAAGCCCAATTCTGAGTGATCCCAGAAAAACACTTACAACCAATCTTGTCCAGCTCTGTCCCTAAGATAAGCCTATAAATGGCACAGAGGAAAAACAAAAAACTAGGACATTTCAGAAAAGATCTCTGACTTCTCTGGCTTATTTTAAACACCCATGTAGAGAAGCTGCTTCTAGGAACAGTACGGTAATGGTGATGAAGAAGGAATGTGGGCCCTGAAGTCATATCTGACCTGTAATAGGCATAACGGAGCCAGATTCTGTAAACACCTGGTAGCTGAAGTCCAGCAGTCTCTAGGGCTGTCTGGTAAAGGCCAAGAGCTAAAAACAATTGTAGGCAGGTTACAGTTGTCAAATAGACAGGAGACGGGTCAAGTCCAGAGAGGCAGAGGAGAGACCAGTAAAGTGGATCCGTGTGGGCAAGGGCATGATTTAGTGTAGGGATGGCAAACAGGGTTCCACTCAGTGCCAGCTCTCAGTAGTTGCAGCTGCTGGGAGTATCAGGTTGAGAATGATCTGCAACCTCATCCAGACACTGGAGGAAAGAGTGCTGTGATTGATGTGGAATAGACGAGGCTATGCCATCCTGCTCCAGGAGATCAGGTGGCAGTAATCAAATACCCAGGCTTGGATGCAGGAAGTGTCAAGAGTGTTTCAGCTTCAAATGGCCAGAAGCTAGGCAAGGGTCTATGTACAGCGAGGGCATACCACCCACAAAAAAGTACCTAGATAATGATAAAAAAATGTATGTAACCCAAAAACTCCATATATATTTCTTTTCTAGGCAAAGACTGTGTTAGAGTGTGGGCAGACCAGAGACTGCCAATGGGGAAAATTGGTTATATCTGAACCAGGAGGTAGCCTGAGAAAGAGGGAAGTCCAGCAGCTCCTGACACCAGGAAGCCCTGGGGACTCACAGATGTGACACAGTCAGGCTGGTCGAGTGTGGAAGTTAGGCAGGGGTCTCGGGACTTCTTGAGCTGCCAAAATAGGAGATCTGGGAAACCACAACAGAAATGAAGAATTTGGTGAGCAAAACAAAAGCTTAAGAACCTGGAGGTCAGAGCAGAGGTGGGAAGGTCTGCCGTGTTGGTTTTCAGGAGCTAACTAATAACGGGAGAGAACACCAGAGAAGAGGTAGGTACAAGTGATGCTCCGCCCAAACAGGCAAGATCCAGCACCCAGAAATATAGATGAAAAAACAGCTGCAACTCTCCTAATATACGAGACCTAATATATCTCAGACCAAGGGATCCAGGTATGCACACCTGCCAGAGAAGCCAGCTGAAGCTGGTTAGGGAAAAACTGGGTTCTAAAACCACTTCAGGCCAAGACAGACCAGTCCCTGGATTGCAAGCTCACGTATTTATTCAAAAGAATATTTACCAAACAGCTGCACCGTGTCAGGAACAGAGAGGCAACAAAACACACTCCTGGGCCCTGGAAGAGCTCAAAGTCAAGCAGAAAAAACAGGCAGCAATCTTCCTAATGAATATGCTGAGCGTTGTAGTGGAAGTAAACATAGCCTGCAGTGGGAACACAGAGGCAGCAGAAACTACAGCTCATGTGTGAAAACGAGTGTGAGTGTGTTGAAGAAATGAGCCAGGATAACAAATACATATACATGGTGTCCATATGTGCCAGGCATTGTTATAAAACGCTTTACACACATCAAGTCATTTCATTGTCGGGGGAGTAGTATTGTACTACTATCATTTTACAGATGAAGAAACTGAGGCTCAGAGATATTAAGTAACTTCCTTGAGGTCCCACAGCTACTAAGTGACAGGGTCACAATTCAAACCTTTTTGCAGTGCCTCCAGAGCCTGTGCCTTGCTGCCTCTCAAGGGAAGGTTAGAAATAGACCTAAAAGGTCACTCTCAAAAGATGTCTCAGGGACAAAATGCACCTTGGAGGTTATCTAGTTCAAGTGCCACATGGGCTGGGGACATCTGGGCTAATGTCTTCAAAAATCTTGAGTTCCCAGATTGTTCTGAACCCTCTGAAACTGCAGAAGCATCCCACTCTTCTCTATTGAAGGTTAACATCCCTAGGACAAAATTAATGGGCAGCCAGCAATGATACTACTCAATCTGAAATAAAAAGAAATCAAGGATGAATGATCAGGAAACGGAGGGCTGTCACCTCAGTGAAAAGTCATGATCTCTTCCCCAGTTTACAGATATGACCCAGTCTGTGGCCCTGGAATCTATTAATTGAAAGAGTGGTTGGGTCCTTAGAAGGAAGGGCCTGTAACATTATAGAAAATATATTCCTCCAGTCCTTCTCCAAAGAGATACATGGCCATTTGCCACAGATACCCTGAAGAAAGGGGACTATCCAGACATTTTGAGATCTGTTGAACACTTGACATTGATAACTGGAGACATAAAACACCAGCACGACCCTCCTGTTAGAGTGAGGGCATATGGGACCCAGGTAATAAATGGAGGTGAGCTGGCCTAGGTCTGGCTCACAGTGGGCCCACTGGATCCATAGACCAATCCGATAGTCGTGCTCACAGTCCCCAAATGTGTAACTGGATATACATAACCTACACTGATTGCTTGGATTGTGGGTAAAGTCAAGTGGAGGCCTCTGAAAAGGTACCCCCACACACACCCAGTTCAAAATAGTTACTCAAAAGCAATGTAGTTTCCTGGGGAAATGGCAGAAATTAGTGCTACCCTTAAAAACCTAAAGTCTATAGGGTTGGTGAACCCCATCTTACTTCAATTCACCAATCTGACCCCTTCAAAAACAAGACAGATCCTGAAGGATGGCAGTGGATGACTGCTACCCAAGCAAGCTCAAATCCAAATGCAGCTGCTGTGGCAGATGTGGTATCTTTGCTAAAGCAGATTAACCTGGCCTTGGATACATGGAATGTAGTCACTGATCTGGCGAAGGCATTGTCTTCCATTTCCATCAGAAAAGAGGATCAGAAATGCCCAGCACTGCATATTCACCCTCTTCACTGAGGGATATGTTAACTCTCCCATCCTCTGTCACAATATGGTCCAAAAAAAGAAAACTGGACTGGCTGAACATCTGTGGACAGAATGTTATACTGGTTCAATACATGGATGACTTTATGCTAATTCAATTGGATAAACAAAGTAGTGGCTAGTACATTGAAGGCCTAGGTGTAAGCCACATGCAACTCTTAAAGAGTAGGAGATAATAATCTATGAATATCTATAAGCCTGATAAAGATTCAGGAACTCACCACATCAGTAAAAATTTTAGCTGTCCAGTGGTCCAAGGAATGCTAGAGCATCCCTTCCAAAATAAATAATAAATTATTGCATTTTGCACATTCTGGCAACGAAGAAGGCTGGAAATGCCTTGTTCCAGTGGTGGGTACCAAAGACACATTCAACTCTCTCCTCACACATGAGGGTCAGTAGAGCAGACAATGCAAGTATTCTTAAAAGCACTCCCACTCAGAAAGGGCTAGCAGTAATCTGACTATAAACAGAAGGACTGCAAGCCACCTCATCCAAATGCATCCCTAACTCACTTCCCCCTACCAGGATCCCAAAAGGCTTCTGCTGTTCCAACACCACCCAACACAAAAGGAAATTAGAGTGCACATTTTTCTTTAAAGCTCTGTCCAAGTGAACAAACACACTGCTAGGGCCCCTCCCAGGTCCTTGGAAGGGGACTGTACAAGTGAGGGGGCCTGGGGATTAAGCATCATTAGTTTCTAGGTCCATTCACTCATGGCTGGGAGCCAGGAGAATGAGCATGAAAGTGGGACTGGAGGAGACTGGTGTCAGGCCAAGGCTGGAGCTGGACAGGAGTGCTTAAGGTTTAATGCACTGTCCAGACGTCTTTTCTATTCCTCTGTAAATGTTTTCACCCTATGACAATTGCCAAGGGCTTTTTGTTTGTTTATTTTATCAAACTAGGTTCCATCAAATACTCTTGTAATTAGGAACAGTTGGTGAAGTGCAGGCACTGGGAGAGGAGCCGACTCTCCATCCTCATCCTAAATGAGAGTCATGGAGACCAAGAGTTTGGCTCCTTAGCTGCTGCTCTGGGTGGGAATTAGAAATATCTGGACATTCTTGCCATGGTCTAAAATTCAAGAGCTCTAGACCAAGGCATGGGAGCTTGCTGCTTCAGCTTTCCTCATCTGCAAATCGATGATAATTACTAGTCAGTGACTGCTAGGTGAATGGCACTATTGAACTGCAAAATATTAGTATTATTGCTTTTCCTCTTTGATCTCGTGGGGCAAGATAAATTTATGACATCATAATTGTTTCTATGGCAGCAAATCATATTGTCCCAAACAGGGGACTTCATGACTTCATGGCTGGATTGAGAAAAAGAAGAAATCAGATTGAGAGTGAGAATTTTGCTCAAACATAAATATCTTCAATGCTAGCACAGGGAATAGAGCAAATTACAGACCGGCAAAATTGCTTTTGCTTTAAATGTTCTTCTCACAAGTTCATCCCAGTGCAAAAGCCCCTTTCCAGGCACGTAATTTGTGTAATGATGCCTCCTTGCTTGAATTCACAGAAGGCTAATGGTGAAGCTCATCTATTTCAGGGAACACTTCAGCAATGTTAATACTAATTGTTTTGCCGCAAATATCTGGATTTCTGCTGTAAGCAGTTTTGTTTGGTTTTTCTATTTGTTTGTGTGTGTTTTTACTCCCTCAACGTTTTATCTCTGCTAATATATTTGAAATAAACCAATTTCCAGAAAAAAAAATCAGTTTTTATCATCTGAAAATCTGTCAAGAACTCTCTCCCCTCGCTAGAAGCAGCTGCTTTGTCTCACTTAGGTTCCTATTGACTTTATTTTCATATTTCCAGGGTCTGTTGTTAGTTTCTGCTTATTGCCTAAAAAGAACACAAAACGTCTAACTTTGAAGCCATTTAAATTCACCTCAGTTTCATTTAACCATACACTACAAACAGTGACTTGGCATCTTAAAACTCTAGAGATCTCTCTCCTCCTCCTGCTCTCTCTCTCTCTCTCTCTCTCTTTTTTCCTCACCTCCCTCCCTGTTTTTCTCCCCACTCCCTCTACCTTCTTCCCTTCTCTTTCTCTCTCTTCTTTCTCCTCCCTCTCTTCTCTCCCTGTCTTTTTTCCCTTTCTTTATATACAGACATTTCCAGTACCTTCTACCAGTGATCTCCTCCTCTCTTCCTTTTAACTCTAAAATTTCCAGAACCTGCAAGTTCTTGCTGATTCATAAACTTCTTGCCAAGGGCCTCACCCAGGAGCACCATATGGCATCAGTTTTCTACGAACCCTGGAAATTCACTGCTTCTTATCCAGGCCTCTCGGTGACCCTTCTCTGCTCTTACTCTGAAAACTCCACCTGTTGAATTTCTCACTATGACTCCATCAGTAAGTGCAATGAGATGGTCAGTTTTATGTGTCAACTTGGGTAGACCATAGTACCCAGTTATTTAATCAAACATTAATCTAGGTGTTGCTGGGAAGGTATTTTGTAGATGTGGTTAACAGCTACAGTCAGTTGACTTGGAAGTAAAGGAAATGGCCTTTAATATTGTAGTTGGGTCTCATCCAGTCATTTGAAGGCCTAAAAAGCAAAAACTGAGGTTTCCCAAAGAAATTCTGCCCTAATACTGACATGTCAACTCTCACTTGAGTTTCCAGCTTACCACCTGCCCCACAGATTTAGCACTTGCCACATCCCCATAATCACATTAGCCAATTCATTAAAATAAGTGTGTGTGTGTGTGTGTGTGTGTGTGTGTGTGTGTGTGTGTGTGTGTCTCAGAAGAACCCTGACTGGCACACACACATAACAAATACAATGATGTGCTGAACACTATCCCATGGGAAGTATAAAGAGTGCATAAGATGTCGCCCATTTCCCCCAAAGAGCTTACAACTCATGGGAGAACCAAGATTAACTGTGCCTGAAACAACAACTTATTAAAAAATTATAAACATAGGGTTTAGATGTTTTGTGTAGACACCCAGGAGTTCAGCAGAAAGAAAGGCCAGTGAAAGCTGGAGGAGTCAGGGACCATTTCATGGAAAAAGTGAGTGCTGAGCTGACACAGGGGGATTTGAGGATTTGATGCCCTTGCTTCACCCTACTCTCAATTTTACTTCCTAGGAGAGGTCCTCATTTCAGAACCCTGGGATCCTCCTCTCTCCAACTTCTTCTCCATGCTCCTACAGTCCACCAACAGAACAATCTCTTATGACACCAGTTTCACACAAGTGTATATTGAGGAGTGGTATGGTTTGGATTCATGTCCTGGCCCAAATCTCATGTCAAATTGGAGGAGGGGCCTGGTGTGAGGTGATTAGATCATGGGGGCAGATTTCCCCCTTGCTGTTCCCGTGATATTCAATGAGTTCTCATGAGATCTGATTGTTTAAAAGTGTGTGGCATCTCCCCACCTCTGCCATGGAAGACATGCTTGCTTCCCCTTTGCCTTCTGTCGTGATTGTAAGTTTCCTGAGGCCTCCTAGCCATGCTTCCTGTACAGCCTGTGGAACTGGGAGTCAATTAAACCTCTTTTCCTCATAAATTACCCAGTCTCAGGAAGTTCTTTATAGCAGTGTGAGAATGGACTACTACAAGGCGTCAAGAAATCTGCTTATCTGGATCTGTCACTAACTTGCCTTGTGTGCTTGGGCAAGGTACTTGAACTTCGGTCACCCTCTGAGAGCTCTAGCTCTCTAAATTCTAGGATTTTTTTCTACCACATCAAGCCTGCTCAGTCTACCCAGTGTTTATTGGGACTCTACATAGTCCATTCTCAGTCTGCCTCTCCAAACCTTGCTTTCCAACCTCTCCAAATGGTCCCTGCCCTGGCCAGTCTGATCGCCTCACTGTCCCAGAGCCAGACTGTACTGATTCCCATCCTTGTGCCTTTGTCTACATAAGTTCATTTCATGCTGCTATAATGACATACCCAAGACTGGGTAATTTATACAGGAAAAAGGGTTTATTGGACTTACAGTTCCACATGGCTGGGGAAGCCTCACAACCATGGTGGAAGGGAAGGAGGAGCAAGTTACATCTTACATGGATGGCAGCAGGCAAAGAGAGAGCATGTGCAGGGGAACTCCCACTTATAAAATCATCAGACCTCGTGAGACTTATTCACTATCACAAGAACAGCAGGGGAAAGACCTGCCCCCATGATTCAATTACCTTCCACTGGGTCCCTCCCACAACACATGGGAATTCAAGATGCAATTTGGGTGGGGACACAGCCAAACCATATTACATGGCCTTTCTTGCCTGGTGCCTTCTGAACTGTGCAATGCCTGTGCAAATCCTCATATCCCCACTGTTCCAGCTCAACACTCACTTTTCCCGTGAAATGGTACCTGACTCCTCCAGTTTTCACTGGTCTTTCTGCTGAGCTCCTGGACGTCTACATAAAACATCTAAACCCTATGTTTATAATTTTTAATAAGTTGTTGTTGTCTCAGGCACAGTTAATCTTGGTTCTCCCATGAGTTGTAAGCTCTTTGGGGGAAATGGACATTTATGCATCCTTTTTACTTCCCATGGCATAGTGCTACATACATCCAACAGTTTTATCTCCACCACACAGTTTCTCATGCCTCTGCAGCATTTGGCAGTGCCAAGAACTCCTTCCTGAACTGCTGTCCATGTCTTCTCCAACACCCTCTCCTCCCTTCTCCCTTGACACTCCTTCTCTGGATCTCCCTCCTCTGCCACATCAGTGTAGGCATTTCACAAGGAACGTCTTCTCTTCTCTTATTAGAAACATCCTGGCAATCATCATTGATTTGTTGCCCTTAACTCTCACCTTGGTTGGGGAGAAAATTGCTTTATACAGGTCCGCCTGTGGTCATGATTTCCAGGTGTATATGTTAACTCCTTACTGGAGCTGTGAACTCTCCACCTGGATATCCTGCCAGCACCTCTAACTCACTGGGACTGAAACTAAACACATCCCTTTTCTTCCCAAATCTGATTATCTCCTCCTCCCTATTTCTGACTTGGAGATCAGACACTTGGGTCCAACATCTCAGCATCTGTTTGTGACGATTTCTTCTTCTTCACTCTCCATGTTCAATCAGATGCTAAGCTCTGTTCATTCTCCCTCACCAATATCTCCTCCACGTCCCTGTGCCTGCATTTCCACTGCTACTTCTGCTGCCCACATTTAGGCTGCCATGTTCTCTAGCCTAGCTGATGATCCTCTTTTTATTTCTCCTCTGCAACCCATTTAGAGGCTATGACTTAATTAACATTCCTGAAACACAGCTCTGATACATTATTTATCTGATCAATGTTTTCAAATCTCTTCCCAGTGCCTTCAACACAAAATTAAAAGTCCCTGACCTCTGTCTTCCACCTTGCTTCCCATTCTTCTCCCTTGTGCACTCTAGGACCCATCTAAACTCAGCTCTGACTCTTTCCCTTACCAGGCCTGGTTGTCTTGCTTCTGGGGTGTTCTGTTCACGCCATCCCCCCATCCAAAAGGCCTCCCTCCCTTAGGATCTGTTTGTCCAAATGCCACCTGATTTTCAAGGCCCGTCTCAAATGTTCCCTATTCCCTGTTTAGAGTCTTCTCTAAACCAGGTGAAAGTATTTTTCCCTCTTTTGCATTCTCATAAACCCTAATTTAAGACTAATTATTTTCTGCCTTAAATTATAATTCCTGAACATGCTTTTCTTCTCAGCCTAGATTACAAACTCCCTGAGGGAAAAATATGAAACTTTATACCACACCTCCCCTAGGTATTTAGCATGGTGTTTTGCAATAAATACATACTTCCTTAATTAATACATTCTGAAGGAAGAACCACTAGGACTTGGTGTTTACTGGGGAAAAAGCATAAAGAGAGGAATAAAAAGAACTTGAAAGATTTGAAGCTTAGCCGAGCAGAAGGGAAATCATGACACTGGTAGGGACAGTGACTCTGATAGGGAAAGCAATTTGGGAGTTTAGGTGACAGTAAGGCATCTTAATGGAAATGGCCACCAGGCAGCTAGAAATATGAGACTAGCAGAGAGCACAGATGTGAGACATACAGCTCTGAGAATGCATATGATCCCCAATGAATAAAGTGGAGAAAGAGAAGAGTATGTGTTAAGAACCTGAGCCTTGAAAAATAAGAGTATGGAAAACAAAGAAACCACAACATAAGAGCTAGAGAAAAGAACTAAGATTGTGAAGAGGACAGCATTTCCAGAAAGAGATGTCAGCAATGTTAAATATAGACACTCACTGAACTGATGTTTACTGAGCACCTAGTAGGTGCCTTGTTCTTTTGGATGTACTGGAAATAGAATGGCCAGGAAAGGTCAACAAGGAGGTGACATTGAAGAAGAATGCTGGACGCGAGGGAGCAGACCATGCAAATATCTGGAGAATGTGTGTTCCAGACAAGGGATAGCATATTAGCTTCCTGTGGCTTCCATGGCTAGATATAGTATGAATCTCTGTCTTCTGGTTGCCAGCTCTAAGGGTGGCTCCTGTAGTGCTCTCTGTCACTCATTGGCTTTCACACATGGATGAGGGATTATGTCTTTGTGATTTTCTATGCTCAGGGGCCCAATATGGGAACCATGTTGGGATTTACAGGGTTTTTTTTAATGGTGAGTTTATGGCTGGATCCTTGAGGACCACTTTGGACACTGTCTAATTCTTCTTTGCTTCTCCAGCACTGATTGTAGTAAACGGTGCCCAACACGTGCTCAACCAGTGTGGACCATTTTTAAATGGACTACCAAAGAGAGACAAAACTGGACACTAAAGTGGAAAAGGCCTATTTTAAACATTAATAACAATTGTAATAGAGAAAAGAGTACAGTGTGAACTGAACTCAACCTTGATTTGCAAATGTGGCTGGATATTTCACAAAGGGATTGAGGGAGTAGAGGCTCAGTAGAGTCAGAGAAGTGAACAATTACAAAAAGCAAGAAGGAGGTGTTGATCCACGTGAAACCCACCTGGATTTGCTAATAGGCACTTACTGAAATTAGATTCCTACCATGCTGCAGAGATTGGGAGACTGGGGCCCTGTCTTTAGGTGTTGGCGGGAACAAACAGTAAATTCTTTTGGTGGCCTTGAGTTCTCTTAGGCAGGTGCTTTATGGGGGCTAGGGTCATCTGAGGGATGCAGCCTTGAGTTTTTTGATACTTTGTTAGTGTTTGTTCAAGTGTTTATAGGTCAAGGTTGAGGCCCAGTAGAGAAGTGGACTCAGGGGAGTCTGCTAGTTTGGTCAAGAAGAGAATCTTTGTTGGGACAATGGTTGTTGCTAAAAGAAACTGAGACAAGTCTAATAGAAATTGTACAAAGGGTATTCACATGTAATATACTTCTTGCTTCTGACATGGATATTTTCATAACTCTGAGAATGTCTCTGTAAGTTTGTGTATTGACAGGGCAGGTGGATTAGGCCCTGAGGGTTAAGGCCCTTTAAGCAAATGCTTGGGTCCTTGATCTAATACTACTGGGAGGAGGAAGCACAGATGAAATTGAGAAAGCCCCAAGCACCATTATGTGCTCATAGCTTAAAACACAACAGCAAAACAGGCAGCATTTCTACGCTGAAGCTTGGTTAAAAGGCAACAGCAGGTCAAACCCAGTTATTACAGCAAATACGTACTGCAAATCTATCTGCCTTCAACTGGTTGAAGTTACAGGAAAATGTATTCCCTCATTCCCTAACCCCCAAACCCCTTGCAAAACACATCCCACAAATTCCCATCCCCAAACAGCAAAGTCATGGGCCAGGAACTGTGATGTTTAGCCTTTCTCTAAAGAATCTCCTCCTGGCTCCTGACTGAGCTTGGAAGTCATCCTCTGGCCCCATTCTTCGCTGGGAATGAGTGCCATCGGCCTGTGCACTCACTTGGCCTGGACATCACCCTTGAGACTCAGAACCTGGCTTCAGAAGAGTGGGAGGGGCATAAGACGGAAGTGGAGAGCAGGGGCGAGAGCAAGAACCCCCCGGAGCTGATTGCTGCTCTGTGGACGCACCAAGGTCAGGGGAAGGAAGTCTTCTATAGTCGACAGCCTCAAGTAGAAATGGAGAGCTGGCCACCTCTAGAGAGCGGCCGTCAATGAAGAAAGGTGAGCAGGAACCCCTGACCTCCTCACAGCGCCCGGGGACATTGCTCTTCTCTCCCACCCTCCTGTCTTCAACCACACACACACACACACTGCAGTAAAAGAGTGGATGCCCTCCTATGGGAACGCTCTGGTTGAAACCCTAAAGGCAAGCGAAAGGGCTTTTTAAAACCAATCCCAATGATCCGTTTTAGCGAAAATAAATAAGGCAATGTTTGAAATAGCATCTCCAGCACTGATGGGAGTAAGTGGTGCCAATGAAGTGAAATCCTCAGCTGTCAGTCCTGGGCTTCTCTACCCGGGAAAACAATGAGAAATGTCTACCTTGCCTTTGTTCGTTAGAAATTTGATCAGAATTCTCATCTCTGCTATTTTCCTTCAGTACTTAACCAAATGCAAATTCTCAGGCTCACGCTAGAGGTCGCTGTTGATCACATCCGAACCTCACCTCCCCACGCAGGCTGGAGAGGCAGGCCCACCGCCGCAGGTCTTCACTACGCAGCCTGCAGGCTTTGGTGGCAGGAAGGTCATTTGGGCCACACCCGGTTCAGGTACAGCGCATCGGCCTGCGAGGACGTTGCTTTTTGTTTCACAGACAAAAGTATAAAACGAGGATAAAGCAGGTCATTAAAAGTGCTTCAAATTAATTTGAATTTTTTAAAGTACTGCATAATTTATGACCTTTCAACACTTCCCTTCCCCTCCCTGACTGACCCCCCAACCATATCACTTCTTCCCCCACTTCCATTAAGTAATTCGAGGAGCGTGCAATATTAAGGACTTGAATAAAAGCCCAGGCTTAAATATGGACCATACCTGCAGTTAGCCGTTATCACTGACACCACCGGGTTTGTATCCTTCCCAGCTGGTTCTACGCCCAGAATATAAAACAGCTAAGAAAGAAAATGACAAGACAACAGGGCCGATAACACTGTAAGCAATTACAGCCTCTCTTGATGCTGAGATTTCTAACGACGCCACCCAAAGAGCAGTATTCTAATCGAAGGCCATTGTTAATGAACCAGATCTCTGCCTGGCTGACTCCTATTCTTCATCTCCTAATTATATTCATCTGCTCCTTCTTTGGTCCTAACTTTGGAAATTGCTTTCAGCACAGACCAATCCCAAAGGCGAGCTGGAAGCCAGAATTGACATAAAAGTCGGCAGTATTATCATTTTGAGGCAAGTCACGAAGTATTTATTGTTTGCTGCATTTCCACTTCTGCTCTAGACCCAAAGTAGAATTGCAGTGGTGATGCAGTGACATCATACACGCAGACACTGGTGCAAAGCAGTGTCTCATTCAACATTAAGATCGTGGCACTGACGGCAAGGCTTAGAAAAATTCCCAAAAGATAGGGTCCAGAGCACTGGTGTCAACTAAAAAAGGTTTCTTTGTAAAGAGTGGCTTTGACAGCCCCCCACGTGGGAAGTGAGCAGAGGCTGCAACAACCTAGCAGGGGCCAGGATGCAACCACGAGCGTGGCGTCTGTGAGGAGGCTTATTACATGACAGCAGCCAAGAACTTATTATGAGAAGCAGCCTACATTTGGGTCCTAGGTGGAGGTACTGTCACTGAGTAGGATGAGAGGACAGGAACCTCTAACAGTATTATAGCAGGAGGGACATGGCACAGGTTGGTTTAGAAAGAAGGAATCTCTACACATTTGTTTATTTATTCATTTATTTAGAAGGAGTCTTTCTCTGTTGCCCAGGCTGGAGGGCAGTGGTGCAATCTCAGCTCACTACAAACTTCGCCTCCCAGGTACAACCTGGGAAGTACAACCTCAGCCTCCCAAGTAGCTGGGATTACAGGCACCCACCACCGCACCTGGCCTAACTTTTGTATTTTTAGTAGAGACGGGGTTTCACCATGTTGCCCAGGCTGGTCTTGAACTCCCGACCTCAGGTGATCCACCTGCCCCAGCCTCCCAAAGTGCTGGGATTACTGGCGTGAGCCACTGTGCCCAGCCCACCTTTTTAATATTGTTACGTTATAACTGCTATGTTCTGAATGTTTGTGCTTCTCCCAGATTCATATGTTGAAACCTGACCCTCCAATGTGATGGCATTAATTCGGGGAGGTGACTCAGTCATGAGGGCAGAGCCTTCATGAATGGGATTAGTGCCCATATAAAAGAGGCCTGGGGGAGCTGTTTGTCCTTCTGCCATGTGAGGACACATACAAGTCTTTGTTTATGAGGAACAGGCCCTCATCAGACACCAAATCTGTGGGTGCCTTGATCCTGGACTTCTCAGCCTCCAGAACTGAGGCTGTTCTGAGAGCAATAAATTTCTATCATTTATAAAATGCCCATTTTAAGATATTATAGCAGCCCAAACTAAGACATATATATATATAAAATAAAATTTACCATTTTAGTAATTTTTGAGTGTATAATTCAGTGACATTAAGTAGATTCACAACATTGTGCAGCCATCACCACCACCCATCTTCAGAACTTTTTTACTATCCCAGACTGGAACTCTATAGCCATTAAGCACTAATTCCCCATTTTCCCCTCTTCTCAGTTCTTGGCAACCAGCAGTCTGCTTTCTGTGTCTGTGAGTTTGACTGTTCTAGGTACCTCATAAAAATGGGATCATACAATATTCGTCCTTTGGTGTCTGATTCGTTTTACTTAGCATCATGTTTTCAGGGTTCATGTATGTTGTGGCATGTCAGAACTTCATTCCTTCTTAAGGCTGAATGATAGCCCATTGTCTGTATATACTACATTTTGTTTATCCATTCATCTGTCAATGGCCATTTAGGTGGTTTCCACCTTTTGCATAGTGTGAATAATGCTGCTGTTCACACTGGTGTGCAAGTATTTGAGTTCCCGGTTTCAGTTCTTTTGGGTGTATGCCTGGGAGTGGAATTGCTGGATCAATACGGTAATTCTTTGTTTCACTTGTTGAGGAACTACCCAACTGTCTTCCACAGTAGCCACATCATTTTATGTTCCCATCAGCAAAGCACAAAGGTCCCAATTTCTCCACGTCCTTGACCACACTTGTTATTCTCCTTTTGTGTGTGTGTGTGATAATAGCATTTTAATGGATATGATATTGCATCTCATTGTGGGTTTGATTTGCATTTCCCTAATGACTAGCGATATTGAACATCTTTTCATGTGCTTGTTGGCGATTTGCATATTTTATTTGGAGAAATAAAGGTCAAGTCCTTTGACCATTTTGAATAGCCATAACACTTTTAAGCAGAATGCTTCTGTCCTGACTCAGCCACTTCCTAGCTGTGTGACCCTAAGCTGGTTACATAATTTCTCTGTGCCTCAATTCCTTCATCCCCAAGATAGAAATAGTAGTATCTATCTCATAGGATTGTATGAGGATTAAGTGAGTTTGTATCTGTAAATCATATTGAATAGTGCCATAGCAGACACTCAACTAATGTTAGATTTATTTCTACATAAGGTGGCTTGGAGAGGGGAGAGAATGGGTGTAGGGGAGCAGTCAGGAGACAGTTTCCTGCCACCAGTATTGATGGGAATGGCCTCAGAGATCTTCTAGACCAGCGCCTTTATATTACAGGAAACAGACAAAAAGATAACTCCTATGCCCAGTATTGAGAGGGACCCTTGACACCACCTCTCCAATGTCCTCTCTTTTCACCACACTTAGATCTTTCTCTCCTCTAACTTCTGCTTAAGACTGAAACCTCGTGTTAATGTCCTCATGGGATATGACTTGAACATCTTCAAAACCACCTTGACAACCTGTATTGGCGTCACAAGCTTGTATCAATGGACTTGCAAAAAGTTGTCATTCCTGAGGGTCAGAGTGGTAGCTGGTGTGAGCAAGAGGCAGTGAGTACTGCCTCCAAAATGTCCTTTGGGAGAAAACAAGCCCCAGTCCCTCCTCAGTGTTCAGCCTCTCTAACTTTGCAGTCAGTGTCACAGGCTCTTAATGTCCTGCTCCCACCTTCCCCTATTACCTCCTACATACACAGGAGAAACCAATTAGAGCAGTGCCTTGGGACTACAAGACCATCTCTCCCAGACAGACCACTCTTAGACCCCCACAAAGCACCACAGTGTGCAGGCAGCCTCACTCACTTCAGACGATGCTCTTAACTGAACAGAACCCTGCTTCTCTTCGTGCAACTCCAATTATTCATGCCTGCCAGCAGGTGTAATAATGCTAACTGCCTCTCAGCCCCCACGGTGGCAGGTGCCACAGAAATAAGTGGATAAATGGACAGAAAGCTACACAGTCTGCCAAAGGCTTTCGCAGCCCCTTGGAAATAACACCCGGCTTCACTGTCTCGTGAATCAATACGGCCTTTTCTCATGGTCCCTAAAGCTGAAGTTCATCTCCAATTCCTTAAACTGTCCTTCTCCAGGAGAAGAATTCACTTACCATCCGCTTTACAAGAATCTGGACACTCTGTGTTTCTATCTTATTATAGATTCAGCTGATATTATTTCTCCCATCCACCATCCCTAAACAATGCAACATGTGCTTCGTCTTTGACTAAGCCCCATGGTCTTCTCTCTATACAGGGTGCTTTCTGATGATTCACATCAAATTTCCTGTTTGGTTTCCTTTATAGGTGCATGGCTCCTAATGTTTTTACTTCTCGTGGCGCATCCGGCCCAGGAAGCTTTACTGCACTTGTTAGTTTAGCAGCTGTGCTTCTCCACTGAGGCTACCCCAGACGGGAGGCAGCTGGAGAAGGGCAGCGTAAGAAATTGGAGATGAACTTCATTGTTGTTGTTGCTGTTGCTCACGCTGTTGTTTTAGAGACAGGGTCTCACTCTGTAGCCTAAGCTGGAGTGCAGTGGTGTGACCAAAGCTCACTCCAGCCTCAAACTCCTGGGCTCAAGGGATCTTCCCACCTCAGTCTGCTGAGAAGCTGGGACTACAGGTGCACACCAACAAATCCAGTTAATTTTGTTTTAACTTTTTGTAGAGACGGGGTCTCACTGTATTGCCCATGCTGGTCTCAAACTCCTGGCTTCAAATGATCCTCCTGCCTCCCAACGTGCTGGGATCACAGGCATGAGCCACCACACCCAGCCAACAATGTTTGGATTATTTTTTCTTCCTTATACTTCCCCCATTTTTTTCTCAGACTAACAATAGTGAGTTTCTGTGACCTCCAGGGTCCTAGATACATCTTCTGTGATCACATATCCAATGAGCACAAGAAACACGAACAAGCTCCACCCCCAATGCCTCCCATGGACAGTGGGATAAGGCCAAAGAAACCACAGCACAAAGGGTGGCCCCCAAGTCTTCCATTTTTAAAAAAAAGTCAGAGGTTTTGTGTTTGCTCAAAGCAACTAGAAAGAATGATGAACCCCACACACAGAGATAGCTGTGCTATAGATAAGTGTTTTTCAAACTGTACTCCCCAGAAATGCCTTGGGAGAGAGAAAAGTAGAAAACAAGAGAGAAGCAGACTCTGGGGCTTCCTCCCGTGATTCAAGCAGAGCAACCTGAGCTTGGACGTTGTACACAAGCTTTTATAGAAAAAGGGTTTCTGTGGCCCCAGACATACAAAACCACTAGTGTACTGTAAAGGTCACTGTCCTGGGAGGCAGGGTCCTGGTCCCATCTTACCTCTATAGCCTTTGGCAAGACACTAAGCTTCTCAGGGTCTCCCTGCCACATCTGAAAGGGAGAGGTATCGACTAAGAGATGGCCAGGATTCTCCGGTTTTATGATCTCTTCAGTGTATTTGTAACCTTCAGATGACTGTGTCAGTGGCAAGTTGGAAAGACTTGGAACCGAATTTTAGTTCAGCTACTCTTCAGCTCTGTTACCTAGGGTCGGGGGAGGTCTCTGTAGGGTGAATGACCCTGTATAACAGATGCACCTGAATGTGTGTTCCCAGCTATGGAATCCAGGAGTGGCCAATCCAGAGATTTATTCCCTGTCTATGAGTAATATCTGAGCCCCCATCCCATCCCATGGGACACGGGCCATACAGAGGATTGAGGCCCAGAGCCTTGGGTTAAATGGACATTGTGAGGCAGAGGTCGTTAAGGGGAGGGTGTTAGTGAAAATGCCGTGTAAACTGCATGATGTTTGCAAGCAGCTGTGGTTCTCCTACCCATCCTGATGCCACCGGGCCATACATATATCTTGTCCAGCCCACTGTCACTGGACTCTCCCCCCTGCATGTGATCCCCTCATAAAACCCCAAGTCTCGTTCTCTGGCTCTGGGTCCCTTCTTCAGCATCCTGAACCTAATGCCTTCCCTATGGAGGTTAATAGACATTCGACACAACAGCTTTCTCCTCCCTGAAGTTCAGTTCACCCTCACCTGTAATCACTAACACTATCAATGACCTTGAAAGATTGTTGTGAGGATTAAAAATAACATATAAAACTTTTCCTGGCCCAAATTAGCTGTTCAATAAAGGGTAACTATGACCTACATGATTTTTATGCATGCAGCCTTTAACTCAACCAACCCAGTGCTAGGACTTTAACTTATGGGTATATGTGTAAAAGTTCACCAAGATGTTCATTTGAGGATATTCATAGCAACAAAACGTGTAATACCAAAAAATGAATAAGTAGAATGTGTCCACCAATCAGACAGCAAACAAACAAATTATACAAATATACCTATTTGAATATTTGCATTTTATAACCGTTGACAGGTTTTTAAAAATTGATTTATCAAAATTGAGATTGTAGCCTATCCTTTTATTTGTTTAACCTCTTCATACTTCTCTGTATTAAAGGTGAGTTCAAAAAATACTTTTCGTACATTTTATATTGTGTATCTATTGGTTAAAATAAGTGAACATTGATGATGATGAGGCTGATGATGAAAGTGGCGATGGGTCACATTCAGAGGATATAGGAATCCTGGGATGTCTTTCAGGGCAAAATGACCAACAAGGATCAGGCTCTGCAGATGGATTATCTCTGGCCAGTCCTTTTTTCTGACCACATCTGCTCCACTTGATGAATGACTTGGTCCTTCTTGGGATCTTCAATCAGAAGAGCTCTCTGACCCTTGTTTTTATTTTTCTCCATTTGACAGCAGAGAACTAGGGGAAAGGAGAGTTTACAATTCTCACCATATCTCAAAACAGTTAACTGAATGCTCAACTGAACATCACTAGGGTTTACGCTCAAGACATAAGCCTGACTTCTCAGTTTTCAATGTGGGTTTCTCAGCAGTTGGGTTTGAGCGTGATAAGACTCTAGAATCCCCAAGCAGATGATCTGTCCCACTTAACAGAAAAAGGTGTTGCTGCCCTTATATATAAAGCTCAGATCTTTGGGGTGTCTGTTTTGTTTAGAATATTTCTTTTCTAACCACCTTTAAAATAAAATATGTATTCTTCCAACACACAGGCCAGTGCTAACCAAAAATTTTCATCATACAGATTAAAACCTCTAGAATACTGAGCCAATGCTAGTCCAAAAATGCAGGATTTCTGGTCTAGGAAAGAAATTTATGAGTAGGTCCTCATATTGTTTGGTCCCCTTCTCACCTGTGAACGGCCGGCACATACACACGTTGAATGTCATACTATTTCCTCTGGTTTCAGGGCCCCGTTACAACATCCTGTCACAGCTGATTTCTTCTGAAGTGTGTCAAGCTCTGCATAACTTCTCTTTTTCCCCCCAATACTCCACACCCCTCAAAGCCTCCTACCCCTACCCAAACTCAAATTTCTCCATCCTCATGTAAATGTCAGAAGGCAAGTAAGCTGACTAGCTCATTTCATTTACAGCGTGACTGACTGGTGGTCTGATACTTCTCTCAGGGGAACTGAAGGTTTTCGCAGAGGCATTTCATACAAATCTTTACCCTGCCAAAATTACAAATCCTCTGTGTTTCCTTTCCTTCTTGCCTAAGCCAGCACAGAATTAGATGTTAGCCCAAAATCTGTTGTAGGAGGGATCCTGAAGGGGTCCTAGGATCTCAGTTTATGGAGAAGAAGGCAGCCTCTTAACCTTTGTCTGTTCTGGGATCTCAACTCCTTTCTACTTTAAGTGTCACATGTTCTTTACTTTCTTTATGCCTTCATTTCCCCATAGCCCAGAGCCCATAGGTTCTTACCCTCTCTCATTCATTTCCAGTCAAGCATGCATTCACAGGCATTCTCCTGCTTGGCATTAACCCACTTGCCATACTTTCTCTTTCTGGTGGCTGCTTGGTTATCTGGGCTGATAATTGAAGGACTCATTTTTTATGACCATGGGCCTTTCTGATGCCAATCTTTTATGTATAACCATGCATCCCTGGGTTTGGGGAATACAGTGTAGAGAAAAGTAACTAGTAAGTGGGCTAAGTGCACCATTGATGAAATAACCACTGCTGCCTGTGCAAGAACTCCTGACATGTCCTGGGTGTGCTCTGAGCAGCCAACACTTTCCTCCTGCCTCTGCCACTCTCTACCTTCAAGGGTCTTCCTGCAAGGACCTCTGCCTCCTGGCTGTCCTGCTGCTCCACTAGTTACTTTGTTGTGTTTCTATGGATCACAGTCTAGAAGTGGAGTCCTTCTTCCACTAGCACTTAAAGGACTTTATTATTCCAAAGTATGAGACAGTTGGGCCCAGTCAGTGTCTTGGAGCTGCCAATGGAACCACTTTTTCATTTGAGTAAAATTTTTTTTTTTTTTAGAGGGAGTTGCAATCTGTCACCCAGGCGGGAGTGCAGTGGCGCAATCTCTGCTCACTGCAAGCTCCGCCTGCCAGGTTCACACCATTCTCCTGCCTCAGCCTCTCGAGTAGCTGGGACTACAGGCACCCGCCACCACTCCCAGCTAATTTTTTGTATTTTTAGTAGAGACGGGGTTTCACCGTGTTAGCCAGGATGGTCTCGATCTCCTGACCTCATGATCCACCTGCCTCGGCCTCCCAAAGTGCTGGGATTACAGGGGTGAGCCACTGCGCCCGGCCTGTAAAATTTTTCTTTTTAGTTTCCCTTACCATTGGAACATAGCACATGTCCCCCAGACTAGGAGATACTGTGGAATGCTAGCTCTGCAAACTATCACCAAAGCACCCTGTGGATAAGTCAAAACTGAGTTTATTGCTTATGGAAGTAAAGAAAAATACTGCTCCTCAGAGTCTTGGAAGCAACTTGAGAGGAGAGGGCTGAGAAGCCATGTTTATTAAGATTGTAAGATCTGGTTTTAGGTAGGTTTTTCAATGCAGGCATATGGTTAGGTTTGAGCAAGGATCATGATATTGTAATTTAGGATTGCTGGAAAAAAACAAGGCAGGATTTTGAAGCAAGAGGTTTCAAGAGTCGTAGGGTATAAAACGTCATTTGATGTTTCATCTTAAAGAGTAGATAGGTCTTTCAGGTAGTCCTGCTGAGGTCAATGAAGTTATCTGTCACTTTTTCTCCCTGGCGAGAGTTGCCTGGAATAATAAAGTTACTCTGAGGAAGGCAGTAGAATAAAGTCCCGTGTAGAAGAAGCCTGTGTAGAAGGTTCGATTCTCAATAGTAAGAACACCCAATAGTGCTGTCCTTAATTACATCCCCACATTCTGATCCCATACAGCCAGCCCATGCTTTCTGCAGAATCTGCAGACCTAAAAGGTTCAGCCCTTCTTCTTCCCTCATAGTGCGTCCTTCCCCATCCAAATCACTGCATGTGAAGTGGCCTCGTTGTCTAGGGTGACACCCAAGGTTTGTTGTCTCACAGCCCAGGAGACCAAGGACGCAGACACACAAAGAATGAGGTTAAGAGTGGAAGTTTAATAGGCAAAAGAAAGAGAATAGCTATCTGCTACAGAGAGGGGTCCCAGAAAAATCAATTGCCTATCCGCAGTGAAATGCAGGGAATTTTATAGATGAGCTGGTTGGGAGGTGGTGCCTGATCTACATAGAATGCGAAAAACTGGTTAGGACCAGATATGCCATTTGCATAGGGTGTGAATCTCTGGCCATCCCCATCCCAGTCTTTTATTATGCAGGCAGGTTTTCAGCCTGAGCTGCACTGTGTTGCCCACTGTACACGTGCTAACAAAAAGGGAAGGTGGAGCTTCCATGGTGGACATACCTGGCCCCCAGGTAGCCCTTTTCTATTGGCACAGTTGCCAGCATTCCCCTGTGCAAGCTTCCAGCTTCATTGTTTATGCTTACAGCTCGATCTTTCAGGCTGCTCTTTGTTAGAAAAAAAAATATTTCTAGGGCTACTTTTTGTTAGAAGGGAAGTTCTACTAAGGACTCTTTTGCCCTCACTATCTGTCTAAATATTTTCTTTCTATCTCCTGTATCACATGGGAAGTAAAGGGTTCCTATCTTCATTCCCAGCTTAGCCACCCACTGTCTCTCCTTGAAGCTCATTAGGATCTCATGCAAACAGATTTCCTTCTAGCCTTTGGACAGGCCCTGACATGCCTGAACCCACATACAATAGGCATGCAGCATGGGCCCTTGCTCTATGTCTTTCCCAGACACTTGAAGATTTTGTGTAAGGAGCAGAAGGTGAAATTTGGGCACTTTCTAAAGTGGCACTAGGGTTTAAAGGACCACAGAAAATAATCAACATTCATTACTTTCATTACCAAAGGAAATGGGACAGAGATGGCAACAGTTTTACTCCCCCTTTCCTAATACAGAGGGTCCTCAGCTTACAATGGCTCAACCTACAATTTTACAACTTTACAATAATGCAAAAGTAATACAGATTCAGTAGACACCATACTTCAAGTACCCATAGAGCCATTCTGTTTTTCACTTACAATACAGCATTCAATAAAGTACATGAGATATTCAACACTTTGTCATAAAATAGGCTTCGTGTTTGATGATTTTGCCCAACTGAAGGCTAATATAAGTATTCTGAGCATGTTTGAGATAGCCTAGCCTAAGCTATGTTTGGCAGGTTAGGTGTAGAAAATGCATTTCAATGTATGATATTTTTAACTTATAGTGGGTTTATTGGGACAGAGCCACATTGTAGGTTGAGGAGCATCTGAAAAGAGTTATTGCTGATAACTGGCTGCCCAGCCAGAGACCATGTTTCCCAGCTTTGTTTGCTTCTAAGTGTGGCCGTGTGGCTTGTTCTCACTATCGGAATGTGTGCAGAAATGATATCTGGCCTTCTAGATCAGAGCTTTCTATTCTCTTTCCATTCTGCCAGCTTGATGCAGATAATGTAAGATCCAAGGGTTGGCAGGTAAGACAGAAGAGGTCTGGGTCTGGCTCTCAGGATCACCCAGGGAAATGCCACTTGCTGTGTAAAAACTGATTAAGAAATAAAGTTCTATTACATTAACCATGAAAAACTGGTCTATTTGTTACAATAGCTAACAAAAGAAGTAAAATGATCGTAACAGTCCCCTAAGGAAGAAAAATCTCCATCATTGTTTTGAACTGAAGAATCACACCCCAGTGAAAAACACCAGGTTTAGGCTTTGGGTAACCTTGATGAAGAACCAGAACAAATCCATTTGGCTTTCAGCACATTAATAAAGTGGCAGGTATGTATAGAATGTGTCATTAGCTGATCGTATTTTGAGAACCAGTTTGCTTCTCAGGATTGGTTTGGGCAGCTGTGAATAGGCTTATAGCTTTCATTGTTTCCCTGCTCATAGTAATACACTGAAATTATTCTGATTTGCATACTTAAGACAGAAAGAAAAATGGGGCAAAGTTACATTGGAGCCAGAATTGCCTCAATACCTAGGTTTTTCCTAAACATGGTCTTGCTGCAGAATCAGGAGAATAATCTCCCTCCCAGGACCCGTCTAAATAGTACCCTCATGGCCTAGAAGAACTAATGTCCTTGCTACACAGGAGCCTTTGCAACAGAGGAGCCCTTGCAACAGAGGAGCCCTAACTGCCAGGGCTGATCTTGGAATTTTGCCTCCCTCAGTCAGGTGTTGAAGTTGAATCAAAGAAAAGAAATAGAAAATGCCCTCCAAGAGTAGGCTAAAGGCTTCTTCTGCCTTATGTTTCTGTCATGTTCTGGAGAAGGACTCAGTGTTGATCCAAGTACAGAAACCATGTCAGGTGGCTTGGATAACAACTGTAAACGAGTTTAGTTGTGCTGGTCTGGGGTGGGCCCCAGCCCGGGAGCATTGCTTCTCTGTGTACACCAACATTGAGCAGTGTGCGTTCTAACTCTTTCACCGCAACCATATGATCCATGCTAAGACCGCCTTCTCTACCTGCTCTGCCATTTTCTGTAAAACAAGATTGTTAAATTTCATGAGGGAAAGGTAGTTTATAGATGTAAAATGATGACAGACTATAAATATGAGGGGAATATAGAGCAATCTATATGAACACTACACAAATGCTAATTAGCCCTAAGGCTGCGATGTTTCTTCCTACCACACGGCAAAAAGAACACAATGGATTAAAAAAAAATTTACAAAATTTTCCTTTCTCAGTAAAACCTTTACATGGAAAATAAATGTAGCATTTGGCTCAGGCATCTTGAGTACAAAAGGATTCCACGGGCAAAATAATGTGAGAAGAAGCTACCCGGCTCATACTTGCTCATTCATTAGTCAGAGTTTGCGAGCTGTCTGGAAACTGGTTTCGTCACATTCTTAGGTGAGGAAGTCACAGGGGCACCTGCAGCACATTTACCTGTGTGAGTCCTAGCTTTGATGGAGGTATTTGTGGGCAAGGCCCAATGAGAGGGTTGACTTTTTGAGGTTCAGATGGGAGTGAGGAGAGAAGCTGGCTTCAGGGACTGAAGGGCCAGGAGGCCTTAGACAGACTTGGCACTAGGTGCTATTTTTAGATAGGAGTTTGTCTACCTTACTGAAGTGAATAAATGCCAGGGAAAATAAGATCCTCATGGAAGAAGCCTAGTTGAACCATCAAATACAGCAGAGAATACTCATTAACGTGCTTCTCCTTACGGCCACCTCCACTCAGTTATTTATGCCCCTTACCTTCCAGGTAGTGGTTCAGATTTTACTACTTGAGGAGCACAGGGAATGTCTTTGTGTTTTATTATTTCTCATAATAATATGAGAAATAATTTAAAAGTAAATATATTAAATATATATTATAAATAAAAATATATATTATAAATAAAAATATATATTATACATATATATATATACACACACACATAAATTTGCTTTTGGTTCGAGTGTACTTTTTTGTCTTAAAGTTTCTTAAAAATAAAGAGCCTTAGACCAGTGGAAGACCTATGATGTCAGAGAGAGATCTCACCTTGCACAGACTTTGTGGTATTCTTCCTACTCTTCCTGAGCCATGGAGTCCTCCTCTCTCCTCCTGAGCCTCAGAGTCCTCCCCTCCCCTCCTGAGCTGTGGTGAAGGGCAGCTCAGGTCTGCCTACTGCACACCTTTCCTGCTCTCCAAGAGTGGCAGCCATGCAATGAGAAAAAGTGGCTGTTCCTGTGGTTTGTTTCAGTTCGATAGAGTCTCACTGAAGCTATCTCGATCAAACGTGATTTCTTGTGGGGTTACATGGAGTTTCAAAAAAATAAATGGGCTCCTTTGCTTCATCTAAGAACAGAAGCTATAACAGAACTAGGTCTTAAAAGCGCCTGCCTTCAGGGATGCTCAGTGGACCCCATACGTAGGTATTAGTGGACCTTCACTCCCAAAGCTCCAAGAACTGCCAAAACCCATGTTGGATCATGTCATTCCTCTGTTCAGAATGCTCTGGTGGTCCCCCATCTCACCCAGAGTAAAAGGCAAAATCCCCGCATGACTCACAGGCCCTATGTGATCCTCCCGCCCCTGCCCTACCCCATCTACTGCCTCCTCCTCAGCCACACTGCCTTGGCCATGCTGCTCACATTGTAGTCCTTTCACACTCCAGGAATAGTCTTGTCTCCAGGGTTTTGCACATACCGTTCCCTGTTTCTGGAATGCTTGTCCCAGATATCTGCTTATCACTTCATGTAGGTCTTTGTTCACAGGTCATCTCAGTGAGGCCTTCCCACTCAGTGAGATCTAAAATTGTAAGCCCACTCTACTCTAACATCTCTTGTCCAACTTACCTGCATTCTTGTTTAAATTTTGTATTATGAGAAATTTTAAGCTTACTCAAAAATAGTAAAATGAACCCCTATCTATCCATCACCAATCAGTTGTCTAAGTTTTACCACTCTTGTTTTATCTATTCATCTATTCTCCCTCCATTTTTTTTCTACATTACTTCTAATTTGCTCCCAGGATTTATCAGTACCTGACATATATCTCTTACTTTTCTTTGTTATTTTGTCTCCCCCACGAAAATGTCAGTTCCATGAGGCCTGGGATTTTTGTCTGCTTTGTTCACTGCTGTATCCCCTGTAGCCAGTAGAGTGCCTGACACATAGTAGGTGTTCATGAATAATGGCTGAAGGAATGAATGAATGAAGCAATGAAGCAGTTACTCCACAATGGCACCTGTGTTTTTCCCTGCAATGTCCCTCACCATCTGACCAGCACAGCCATGAATGCCTCAAGCACCCCTACTCTGACTCCACCCAATGACTGCCAGCCACAGTACCCACGTAGCCCCCTCCTTGACTCTCAGTAGTCCCAGGACACACACACAAAAGGCAAAGCTAGACTGGCCCAGCTTTCTGGGTGCCATGTCACAGGACTCTGGCGAGTCTGTGAACTATTACCTTCCCTGAGGTCTTCTGGCCACCACTGATCATGTAATACAAAAGTGAGCACCCAACAGGGGCCACAGGCGGCATTTCCCTTTGAAATGGGCATGAACGATTGACATCGACATCTTTCTTTCACCAGGCAAACAATTTGTTAGCAAACTGGATGAGACTGGTAAGTGGGTAGGTAACTCTCTGGGCAGCCTTTATTCATTGCAGCCATCCTTGCATTTACTGTGTATCTCACTGAACAGGTTTTTTTTTTTTTTTTTTTTTTTTGCCAGATTCCGCCTGTGAGGGAGGGAAGAATTCACAAGGAACAGCTTACCTGGTTTCAATTTCTTTCTTTCACCATTTTCAAGGTTGTCAACCAGCAAAGCCCTTCAGGCATCAGACACTCTCCAATTAAGCCTTCCATAAAAACCAGGAGATATTGCCAGCTACAATGACAAGTTAGAAACCTGCAGGACCAGTACTATGCCAGCAACCCAATGATGGCAACTAGGATTGCTTCGCCACTGCTCCCTGCCAATAGTGCTTCCTATCTACCTGTCAAAGGGGTGTGGCTTCCTCCCCGGCCAGGTCCTGTGTAAATCAAGTAATGACCAGGCAAGAAGAGATCCAAAAAAAACCCATTGCCACATCAAAGCATATTCCAGGGCTGTTGCATTCTTTGCAATAAAGACTACTTATTTTTACAGAGGCTGGGTGCCCCTCACAGCTCTGCTCCACCTGGCAGCCATTTATGACAATTTTAAAGGCCATCTTGTTCTCGAAGTCACTTTATAAGGTTGTGGAGACTCAGTAGCTGTCAATTCTAATCCAGATTCAAAATAGTAAATTGACAGTAGGTTCTCTGCTGGTTGCTGGATCTTTTATCAGTAAGCATATTGACCAAGACATCATATGGGGATGTCCTTTTCTCTAGATTCTTTCAAGAATGGATTGGAAGGCTGGGCACGGTGGCTCACGCCTATAATCTCAGCACTTTGGGAGGCAGATCATGAGGTCAGGAGTTCGAGATCAGCTTGACCAACACGGTGAAACCCCATCTGTATTAAAAATATAAATATTAGCCAGGTGTGGTGGCATATGCCTGTAACCCTAGATATTCAGAAGTCTGAGGCAGCAGAATTGCTTGAACCCGGGAGGCAGAGGTTGCAGTGAGATGCCACTGCACTCCAGCCTGGGTCAGAGCGAGACTCCATCAAAAAAAAAAAAAAAAAGGAATGGATTGCTATTCATCTGGTATTGTCTGGTATAGCCAGGCTATGTTTAAAGGATTGAAATACTTCTGTACCATTTTGTAAATAGCCAATGCCCCCAAGTACCCCCACTCTGAATCTTTCGCCATCTCAGCTACCTCAATCCTTCTCTCAAGACCCTTGAGTCTAAAGGTTTAATGCTAGCAGGAACTGCGGGTACCCATTCTGATTGGTCAGCAATGTACTATACCAGTTGCTAATATTATGAATATCACCCCTACTTCTACTTCTAAGCTAAAATCAATGGCAACAACTAGTCCTCATTTTAGACAATGTCACTCCTACTAATTTATAGAGAAAGGGATGCAGTAGGATTGGAATTAGACCAAGGTCCAAATCCCAGACAGCTGCAGGACAGCTGGAAACAGAATTAATCATTCAAGCAGTGATGCTATAAGTGTTTTCCTCTGCTTTGGATGTCTCTCCAATAGAATGCTATCCACAAGGATAGGAATTTTTGTCTGGTGTGTCCACTGCCATATCAACACTCAGAATAGCACTTGGCACACAGAAACTGCTCAATAAATCAATACAGCTCTTGAATGAATGCATGAATTCCCTGATCTGATGGCCCAGTTGTTGCCTAACTTGACAGATCTGGGAGAATCTAAAGCTCTTCAGGGTTTCTCAGTCTGACATTTTTTCTTAACTATTTAATTTCTTTGTACCTCAAGGCATAGAGGCAAGCACGTCATCACACATAACCCTGCAGAAGTCTCCAGCACACAGTGATGTGATGGTTGCAGCCTTCCCCTGGGGCCTATCAGGCATTCTAGTTTCTCCAAGAGACACTGATTTCTATTTCCAAAAATTAGCCTCACACATGACATCATTTTGATCAATTCAGTAGAAGCTGCTCTAGGATCTCAGCCAGCACTGGTGAAACAAAGAAAGGAGAGCAGCACTCTGAAATCACGGCTCTGTCTCAGCCACATCATTTGTGACTTCTTGTCCCGAGGAACTCCAGGGTCATGGAACGGTGTCCGGGGCCAGGAGGAAACGCTGGCGGCCAGCCTTTGAGCACTGGAATAAGGAAGCTCACATTTTTTAGTCTGTCAAGAAAGGCCACTTATGGAGAGAGGAAAAGTGTTCAGGTTTGATTCTCCAAGGCATCCCTTATCCTGCCATCAAGCTGTGCTCAGCGGGGACATGTTTCCTGTCATCAAGATCTCTGTCGGTGAGGAGTGAGGATGGAATAGCAAAGGTATGAAGTCTCTGAAGGAAAACTTGGAACATGCAACATTTGAAAATCAGCTTTCTTCACTGTTTACAAGACTATAGGGAGCAGCGTCAGCCCACGAACACACATCCCATGCAAACCCACATTTTTCTCTTGACTTTAGTTTGGGGACCAAGGTGGCTTCCAACACCATTCTGAAATGAGACCCGTTCTCCACAGAGCCTATGTTCTAAGATGAATTTTATCTGTCTGTATTGATTCTAATCACAACACGTACGACAAGTGACACAACCTACCAAGCCTCACAATTACACTTTGTTTTCAACCCCTTTCATCCCGGCATTGTCACGCAGTTTGCTAAGTTTAATTAATACCCCCCTCGCAAACTAGGGAGTATCATTATCCCTGTGTAAAGTCCTGAGAAATCGAGTCACCCAAAGGCATAGGCTGAGTCAGTGTGAGAGGAAGAGTCTGAATTCCTGACACCAAATGCTTGGGCCAGTGGCCTGGCCTCACACCCACTGCAGAGGTATTCTTTACTTGAAGCTGCTTACTTCAACCCAAGGCCAGCTGGACCTTCTCTGATGTCTCATTCTCATTCCACAGCCAACGAGGCTGTTGTGACCCAGGAAATGTGGAGAACGGGGAGAGGAATGGTTGAACACACGCGTTAGAGAGCATCTGAGGACCTGAGACAGTGTCAAGAATCTGGGACTGATTTGGGAGTTTTTCCTTGTGAATATTAGATGGCAAAGCCCAGGCTGCATCCCTGAGCCTTCCTGACGCCTCCTCCTTCCTTAAGGCAACTTGGCCCATTCCCCGCACAGAGCCTCCACTCTTCCACTATTACCTCAATCCCATATCACCCTCTGTAACCACCTCCACCCCCACTTTACCTTCTCATGCTGGCAGTCCTTGCTCTGAGCAGAACTTCCTCAGGGACAGGATGGAGAAGAGAAATGAACCATGTCCCTCCTTCTCACACACTCTCCATCGTCATTCTTATCAACTGAGATGTTAGGGGAAGGTACCGCCACTAGTGTGGTAAGACTGTAGATTTCCTTTCTCACAGACACCCACGTGGCTGTTCTCCTCCTAACCCTATCCAGCCAACCTCTTCAAGACAGCCCTTTCATATTTAACTGTGCTAAGTGACTAAATATGAGCCTTCACCCTTTGCTTCTGGGCACGCTGCTTGCTATCACTCCCCTCCTTTTCCTTTCTTCCCTACTCCATATATGCCTTGCCTCCTTCTGCAAATCTCCAGATCCAAAACCTTTGCCTAGAAGGCCTGGCCCTCCAGCTTACCTTCTGTATACGGAATCTCTCTGGCATTCTCTAGAAAATGAAGCCAGGAACCAACTCCATGGAGATCAGCCCTCAGAACATGGCAGACTGCACCAGGTGGACGAGATACACATTGACACCTGGGAGTGTCTCCGCTGAAAGTGACAAATAAAGACAGCATTTTCCCCCAAAGGAGGAGAAACACAAGGAAGTGGAGGCCCAAGAAGTTTTCATTCATCTAGGGGCAATGTGGTACAGTGGCTAGCGAGGGCCACAGAGCCTAATGTCTTGAGGCTGAATCCTGGCTCCACACTTACCTTCTGTGAGACTTTTGCAGCGTTATTCTTCCGCTGGTGCTTCAGTTTATTCCTCTGTAAATTTGGCTAACCTCAGAAGATAATTGAGATAAATAAATGACTTAAGGCATCTGAAGTTCCTCGAATAGCATCTAGCTATCTGTAGTTGTTAGAACCCAACAAGAGCTGGCCTTCCAGGGATCTAGAGGGAGCAACAGACAAACAGATGTTCATTGTAGTGGTCAGAGCAGTGATAGGAATGTGCACAGGGCATGTGGGCTTGCCTTTGTGTGAAACAGAAAACGATCCCAGCCCCAAGGCATATGCTAGATGGTACAGCTTGGCCTGGCATGCAGAAATTCACTCCCTCAGCAGGGTGACTTTACCCAGTGAAAACTCTGCACAACTGTACATGGTAGCACTGATTAATAGTATCAAACCCATGCTGGGAAGAAAAAGGGAATGGTCAGAGATAGGCTTCAAGGAAGTGATGCCTGAACTGCTCCTTATTAGGAATTCATTCATCAAAATGGACAGGGGACATTCTAGGCAGAGGGAACAATGTAAACAAAAGCAAAGAGGCAGGGAAGAGTGCATTATACGCAGGGAAATACAAACAATGTGGTACTGCCTCGAGCACAAGTCAGGAGTGGTAGACCGTGTGCCAGGCACAGGCTAGGCAATGTAGGATGTGTCCATCATGCTCACACCAGCCCCAATATTCAACTCGATTCAACCAAGAGAAGATGACGACATGTTCAATGTTTTCTACTGAATCTGGGTTGAAAGTGGTTTCAACTTCCTTTCTCTGTTCTATTCTAGGGTTTGAGGGGGTATTGCTAACAGCTGGCATACTGAGGACAAACGATCCAACAACAATCTTGGGCTCCCATCCTTCCTGGACATCGAGATTAGACTGGAACCCTGTTTCAGGAGGGTGTCTTGCTTATTTACCAAAAACACTGAATGGAAGGCTCATTTTTTTTCTACTTTCTCTGGTCTACTGCTTCCTCTCAAGTTCCAAGAGGGGCCTTACTCAAGTCACCTCAATAAAAGAAGAAATTGATCCACTCTGAATGTATTATAGAATAATACTGCATAACATCACATATTTCTTACATGGTGCAATTCCACCGAAAATGAAATATACCATGTCATGACAATGCAGACATTCTTAAGTATAACTTTGCCTTGGAGATCCAACTTGTACTTAGTATTTTATCAATCAAATGCCATGAATTTAGTAAATTATTTATTTTCTCATTTTACAACTATGGAAAGCAGAGTGAATATATTTCCATGGCAGCAATATGAGCTTATACACAAAGGCATAAACCTAGATCTAAAAACTCCTTGATCCCTCTCAATCTAGAATTTTCATCTTGGTCCAAGTTCCTTTCAATTATCTCATTCAATCACTTAAAAAACATTTTTTGAGCATCAAGTGTTGGTCACAAGAAATAGGATCTGAGCTTCTAATCTACGAGAGAAGTCCAGTGCATAAATGGATAAACTACCAGCTGATTCATAAAGTGATGGAACAAAAATATGGGCAAAATATATGGGAATCAGAGAAAAATCAGTTTGGCAGGCAGACTTGGGAAAGCCTGCAAAGAAGTGGCTTTTCAGCTGGTTCTGAGAGGCTTCATGAATGTGGAAAACACTTCAGACAGAAGAAAGCACAAGGTTGTGAAAGCATCTGGTGTTTCAGAATAAGCCATTCCATCAGAATGACTGTGGTGAAGGTTTGAGTACCAGAGTGGACATGAGCTGAGCTGTAGCTATAGGTCATGGATTGAGATAAGTCCTACAGTCCCGTGGTCAGGTTTGCTTTTTGGAAAGATATGTCTGGTGTCTTCATTTATTTCAGTGTGTCTTCGTTTATTCAGGCTGCTATCACAGAATACCATAAACCAGATCACATATAAACAGAAATTTATTTCTCATAGTTCTGAAGAATCAAAAGTCTAAAATCAAGGTGCTGACAGATTCAGTGTTTGGTAGGGGTCCACTTCCTGGTTCATAGAAAACTACTTCTAGCTGAGCTGTGTCCTCACATGGTAGAAGAGGGAACACAGCTCACTGGGGTTTCTTATAATAAAGGTCACTAATTCCATTCATGAGGGCTCTATCCTCATGATCTGATCACATCCTGAAGGCCCTACCTCCTAATACCATGGCATTGGGGATAAGGTTTTCAACATATGAATGTCGTGAGACACAAACATTCAGACCCTAGGACAGTGTAAAGGGATGTGCTGGAGAGGAGTGCAAGTCAAAGCAGGGACTCCACGGATGGAGCCATTGCACCACCCAGGCTAGCAGCGGAGATGACCTGACCTAAGACAACACTGAGGGGATATTCATGGGCTAGAATCCTCTGGCCCATGAATTTTTGACTGTTTGGCTACAGTGGAAAAAAGAAGAATTCAAGAATGACTGAGTTTTTTAACCCAAGGAACTGAGGAGGTAGTGACACCGTGAACTGAGACTAAGAATATTTAAGATAGAGAAGTTTTGAGATAAAAGAATTTTGTCTGGGATGCATTCATTTTGAATGGAAACCATCCAATCAGAAATATCCAGTTGGTCATTGGAAATGTTGATCTAAGCTTAGGAGACAGATCAGAGCTGGAAACAGAGGTATGGAAATTATGATAGGTTGAAACATATGAAATTACCAACACTTGATCATATTTTACCTGTAGAAAAATGGCAATTGCATCTGGGATAATAGTTTACATGGGAAAATATACACAGTGAGACAGAGGAGAAGAATACCAAGAGTAAGATAGGACCTGGAAAACACTGACTTCTAAAAGTGAGCTGAGAAGGAGAAACCATGAAGAAAATTGCAAAGAAATACAACAGGCAGGAGATGGAGTTTACAAGGAAACTTTAAGAGAGAGTAGTGTTGTGGAAGCCAGAGTAGGAGGGCTTATCAGAAAGGAGTGGATGTTCAGAGCCTCAAATGCTGCAGAAGATACAAGGAGGAGGACAGAAAGCAGGACTCTGAATCTGGCAGTTGGGAGGTGACTGCCCTGTCAGCAGGAATTTCAGCTGAATGATGATACAAAAACTCGACTGTAAGCGGTCGAGAAGAGAGGCCTGATGGCAAGATTTATTTATTTGCGTGTTTTATTTTTTAAGGTTCAGGGAGATTTGTACATATTTGTGCATAAAAGGAAAAAGCCAGAGGAAATAAAGTAATTGAAAATATAAGAGAGAAAGAATCATTGGGAGAGCCAGGTCCTAGATGAGGCTCAGGGATAGACTTGAATGCATAAGAAGAGAGGCTTTCCCCAACTAGAAGGGACAGAGGGGGCTTGCTACAGGAACTTTTCTATCTCTAACCATCATGTGCACTTTCAGCCATGCATTCAGATAGATCACATTTATTAGTGCTATTATGTTGTCATGGGACAAAAATCCTTCTCAAGAGAAAGATGCCAGAGATGTTAGTTACCAGGACTTCGTTCCAGAGTCAGTTCTAAGGCCTTTAATGTATTCTTGGGCACACCTACCTCGAAGGCCGCAGCATCATAACTAATCTTTCTCTATTGGCCATCAAGGGCTCGCCTTCCCAGGAAGAGTCATCTCCTTAGAAGACCTCAAAAACAGTCAAGTTGTTTGTTGAGAACTGAGGGAGGGTGTCAGAATTTACTCAGGCTGCCAGCCTTAGAGGAGGTGTTTGGACTCTGGCTCTAATACTAATGGTCTCAACTCCTACCACTGAGAAGAGTTGGGGCAAAGGGTCTCCCTTTGGTTCCAGTTTCTAACAAAACCAAAGGGAGAAATGCATCGCCCAGGAAAGTTGGTGTTTGCTTAATCAGGCATTACCAACATACGTGCCGTCTTAAAATCCCCAGCTAATCCTGCCCTCCTCATCACTCTGAGGCCGAAGTGCTGGGATTATGTTGTATTTGTATTTGTCTACTCAGTTTATCTAATCAGAATAGTAGGAGAAACAGGGTTAGGAACATACAGCTCCTCATTCATGGAACCTAATAAGTGAAAGACCCAACAACCCAACCCTTTTACAAAAGTGCTTGCAATCCATTAGGCAAGGGACCTAAGTTGCCAGTTGAGCTTCCCATGGACTGGAAACATGGAAAATGTGAGCTATTTGTCACAGGGAGGACCTAATAAGAGATCAGGGGCCGGGCGCCGTGGCTCACGCCTGTAATCCCAGCACTTTGGGAGACCAAGGCAGGTGAATCACAAGGTCAGGAGATCAAGACCATCCTGGTTAACACGGTGAAACCCCATCTCTACTAAAAATACAAAAAATTAGCTGGGCGTGGTTTCATGCACCTGTAGTCCCAGCTACTCAGGAGGCTGAGGCAGGAGAATTGCTTAAACCCGGGAGGCAGAGGTTGCGGTGAGCCAAGATCAAGCCATTACACTCCAGCCTGGGCAACAAGAGTGAGACTCCATCTCAAAAAAAAAAAAAAAAAAAAAAAAAAAAAAAAAAAAAAAAAAGAAGAAGAAGAAAGAGACCAGGAAGGTTGCACGGTAAGCTTTTCATAGATTACCCACATAACACTTCACAGTTATCACAATTGTCTGCTTACAGCTCTCTGTCTGGTACAAGGACTCTGTCTATTACAAGAGATGTTCAGTAAATGTCTCTAATGAATAAGTTACCGAATGAATGAGAGGTGTTTCCAAGTACACCATTACTATTTACCCAAATAGGAATTCAGCTTGTCTTGGTGTTTGTGTGTACACAAAGAGAAAATAAGGTAAGTCTTTTGGAAAGTCACCTTACTACCCATTTCGGATCTAAGACGGTGAAATCAGTTTTTAAAACGAGACCACGGATCTTCCAAATGCATATAAGTGTATATACCTATATAGCTATACATAAATACACATATGCTCATACACACACACACACACACAAAATGAGGAGTGCAGGCATCTGTAAGACTATAGCTTGGAGTAAGATGACCTTGGATGCTTAAAGGTAATGAGAAACTGACACAATTTACACCCAGTAGCATCAAGAGAGTTTGTACTCATGTTTTCAGATAAATAAAACAGCAATAAAATTTTTCTAACATTCCAAGAAATTTTGACTTTATCTCCTGCCTTTTGTTCCATTCAGATTTTCTCCTTTTTTCTATAATCTTCCACATGTTTCTCACACCATTAAGTGATTTTGTTACTATGGAAACCACAGAGTCTGCATAAAGCTCAAGTATCACGTCAACTTAGAAAGTGATTTGAAATGTGTCCCATGGCCTGATAAAAAGCACTTAGAAGAATATTGTGATGTGTCTATATGAACACATATCTGGGAATAATACACCTTTTAAAAATACAGGTGGGCATATGGGTGGGCAAACATGATTAATGAAGAATTCACTTACAGATACTGCTCCAAATGAAAATAGAGCTTGGTTAGGAAATGACAGGTTTATAAAATCATGGTAATTATGAGTTAGAGCATGTAGAGTTTATCCTTCACATGCAAACTTTTCCTTGTTTGTGAAGCACTTAAATCCTAGCTTTCCAAAAGAGCTTTCCTAGAAATATTTAAAAACAGCACAGTGAAACATCTAAGGAGAAAATTTTAGGTGACTTTCTGCCTGGAGGGGAAAGATAAAGAAGCTCTCCTCTTGGGGTGGTTTCTAGGCCTCTGGATGCTTAATTCTCCAACTGGAGATCTTGTTCTCATTTCCTAGGCTAAGTCCTGCCTTCAGACTAACACATATGTTTCTGATGTCATCATCTGGCCTTGAGTCTGTACATGATTCAGTGGCAGTGGAATCTCCCCTAATACTCTGAAATCACTTATTACACTGATAACAGTGGGTGGGGGTAGGCGGGACATGGAGGAGACTGGGAACCCACGACCAAAAATCTCCCAAGGCTGTCTATTTGAAGACAAGCCACAAATCTGTGAAAGCTGTCAGACAACAAAGAAAGTAAGTGACACAGAAGGCAAGCTCTGCTCCCTCCTCCTCTCCTCCTCAGCCGCCCTTCCTTCCGCCAGATCGCTCGCAAGCGAGTCATCGCAACAACACTCCAGAGAACATTCCTGTTGGGTAATAAGAAAGCATAATTATATACTTCAGAGCTGTTGAGGTTTTCTTCTAGTTTCAAAACAATGAACATCCTGTGGAAAGATAGCGCCACTTGTGAATAAGCTGAGATTCTTTCCCCTGAACAACACACAGACAGTGGTTTGGAGGAAAAACCAGAGGATGGCCCTATTTAATGATTTTATTCCTTGGATAACCTAACCGCATTGTTCTGTGGTACTCCCAGGAACAAGCTTCCGAAAGCATAATTATAAGTGTAATATCTTCAAAACTAAATATTGCATTCTCTCCCTCTCTCTCTTTCTCTCTCTGCACACATGAGGACACACACACACACACACTGAATAGGCCATCTAGTGCTGAGAGAAATGGAGTTGTTTCTCAGTTCACAGCAGGCAAAATTCAAAACTGACTTCCGCAACGTGTTATTGGTTTATTCACATATTCCTATTTCTCACCCCAAGCGTGATGAATGAAGATGTAGAAGGATTTCAAGTGTCTCCATGAGCAACATGGTGGTCTTTCTGGATTTGGAATCAGAGTGAAGCTCCATGAATGTGCAGAATTATGGGCTTTCCAGAGGCAACCATTGGTTCCTGTGATTATCATCCCAACATTCCTCAGAGTCTCGCAGAAAGTCATAAGAAACAGTTGTTGCTGGAGCTGAAGAAAACAACATTTAACATTTCAAAAATGCCACTCCTTCAGTGCTCCTGTTTACTAATTATTGTCCATATGACTTCACAGGTGAGGAGATGGAGACCCAAAAAATGCCCTAGGCATTCCTATCTCAGTCTTTGTTCAGACTGAACTTCCAGAGCCCAGACGCTTCGCTTATGGCTAAATCAGGCCGCCCTTCAGAGAAGGTTGAGTTGCTTCTAAACCATCATGTAAGTGTGGTTCCTGGAACCACAGCCCACTAAACTCTCAGTTCCACTCAGATGGCCTCAGCAAAACATGCTTCCAAATAAAAACATCACATTGGTGATTTTATGAGGCTTGGGTCAAGTTCTTTTGACCACATGGACCCTGTCACGCGGAAATGAAAATTGTCAATAGCTGTCAGAAAATAACATCCCACAAGAGGAAGCAAAGTATTCTGGAGCTCACACAATCACTAGCCACTGCCTGACTCTAGACCACAGACTCATGGAGATTCTGAGGCAGACACTGGGGATTTGATTCGTTTTACTTTGGTGATGGTTTGGGACATATGATTTTCCTTCCTGAAAATCTGTTTTCTGGCAGTAAAAACCAAACCGAGGGGAATGAGTCATTTTTCCTCACCCAACTTTGGGTTCTGCTTTTTAACCAACTGGGAAATTTTGGAAAATCCAGTTTTTATGAGTGTGCAAGTGTTTACATGAGTATGCATGTACATGTGTGGATGGGAAAGAGAGAGAGAGGAGAGAGATTAATTGTGAGAAGGAGTAGGGAATGGAGAAAAATATATTTATCTGAGAGCCAATTTCTACCTGATAATTCATATTCTTAGCCTGTGGCCTTGAAGATGACTGTCATTTTATTGGCACAAATGGCTTGCTATGCAGTTTGCTGAGTAAGTGTTTTTTGTTGCTGTTGTCATTTTTTTTTCTTTTTTTTTTTTTTTTTAGTAGGAAAAAAATCTCAGCCATATGGGGAAAATGCCTTGGCAGATGGAGCACATCTATTCCAGACCCCAGGTCCTTCACGGCCAAGAATCTTACTCTCCTTTGTGTTAGGCCCATTCACTGATGGGGAAACAAACGCCAAGAGTGTCCCAATCTCACTGCTGAGGATTTCTGAAAGGAAGAGAAATCTGGACCATTGCAGAAAACTCACTTGAAACAAAACCTCTAACCTGCTTGGCCTCTAGGTTAAGAGGGCTCTTTACCCAGATAGGCAGTAACCAAGGCTGGGCCCTGTACAAAGTGGCACTTCGTCTCCCTTGATCTGAGTGTGCTCTGAGCTCCAGCAATACAGGAATTAAGAGAGGTTGGTTGTAATTAAACTCCTCATACGATGAACTTCACTCTTGAAACCTGAAGAGAAACTGAAACAGTGGTACTAGATTCATAGGTAACCAAGCATTTTCATTTTGTCCCAAGAGCAGAACATGAGTTTATTTGGGAAGTCTTTTGACGGAATATTTTGACGGGGATGAGAAACTTACCTGTTCTCTTCAGCATCCAAGTCTCAATTTTCACAAACACTCAATTAACATGCACATACATGCAGATTCTGTTGCGTGTTTTGGATCACGTAGATGGCCACTTTTAGGAGACAAAGACATAGAAGACTCCTCTC